>NC_053037.3:221882295-223111377 GCF_002575655.3 Aegilops tauschii subsp. strangulata | reverse complement strand
TCCATTTGAGTTAATTGCGTGTATAATTCTCCCTCTATAAAAATTTAATTGCATCCTTAATCTTGTATCCTAAGTACTCTGTGGGTTCCACTGTCAGTACAGTGTACATGACTTGCAGGCTTGCTACAGATTCGTACAGAAAGTTAAAAATAAACAAATCCATGACTTGCAGGATTGGAGTTAGCACCGATGGTGGTTCATAGTCGTTCCACGCTCGGGCATTGAAGTTTGTAACTATTTTAGATTAGAACATACTACTCCTCCGGTGCTAGTAGTAGAGCAGAGTCCTACTCCACTACTCCTACTCTACTCAAGCAAGTTAGGGCAAAGTAGTAGGTACTGTAGGGAGTACCAGTACTGTGATCACTCAAGCAAGTTGTCTGACTTCGATATGACCCTACGTTGTTGGTATGTGTCTCGTAAGTCAAGCGGCGTGCTGTAGTCATCATCACCTGTCCACTTCCCGCAGCACATATTCGCTTCTGCATCTTTGTCCACTCTTACATGCCGCTCGCCGCGTGCTCGTCGGGGCTGTACCGTTTACTCAAAGCCCTCAGGCCGGAGCTTTTTAAGCCAGCTCCTTGCTTGCTGATGCCGCCTGATCTTCAGAAACGGCGTGTCAAGCAGTATAACGATCGTAGGGTGGCGAGCATCAACCCCCTTGACTGCGATCCGATCCCCGTCACCCTCAAGTACATTAACGGTATGTACTGGGTCGGCATGAACACGTCTTGGATGGTGCTCGTCGACGGTCGCGGCAGCTGGATGCTCCTGGAGGTCTACACCTGGCGATTGATCCCCCTTCCTTCGATTAACACTACACTGCTTTGGCACCGTGGCCTAGAATACTCGGAATCTTATAGTAGCCAACATGATACCAAGTTTGATTTTCCCATGCACATTGTTGGGGGACAAATAATACCATGCATCTTCCATGTCCACATCGTCGGGAAGGTCCCAGCTCGGCAGAGTCCAAGTCGGCTTGACGTAGCCAGTGTCGCCGCCCACGTACCTCCGAGGGGTAGTAATAGTGAGCACGCACCCGTACATCGGCCTCGTGTCAGTGTCAGCGCCGGCACCGTCGCCCCTGACGCACACTAGAGAGATGTGGCGGCGGCCTGCGCGGGCCTCGCCGGTGGCCACAATCAAGAGGAAGACACTGTCGTCCTCCTCCGAGACTAGCAGGCGGCGCTGATCCTCCAGCGACTCCGGCATGGTGAACGGGTAGCACGTCTGGTACTTGATGTTCCTCGCCAAGGGCTAGTAGTGATCGCCACACGCCTGCGTGAGGTGATCCACGATGTCCACCGGTGAGCCCAAAAACGGGACTCATAGCAGTAGACGAAGGGCTCCTTGGACGCATCGACCAGGCCGTCCATGAAACGGGAGTGCCTGTAGGGGACGTTCCGCCAGTTGAATATATGAACAAGTTACTATGAGATTTACTACAAAATAAATCATGACGGCCATAACAGAGATTAAACTAATCATGCGGACTAGCATAGTAGAAGAACAGATCGAATCTACGACACAGACTAGAAACATGAATTCTACCACGATTTCGAACAGGAAGGACAGAAACACATATGGTGCAACGGGAGCAGCACCATTGGCGTTGAGGTTGTCGCCCATGTCCTTGAGGAAGAGGTTGCCGAGGTCAGGGAAGAAGTCGTCGTCGGTGAAGTCGTCGCTGCTAGCAGTCGCGAGAGTGCGCTCCCCAAATTTCAACAGCGCCCGCAGAATGGAGCGCAGGAGGCAGTGGCTGTAGGGGACGTTGCGGCCGCCGAATGGAGCGCATGAGTAGCCCACGAAGCAGAAGATGGTGCTCCTCCCTAGTCTCGATTCTTATCTCTATCTCTACTACTCTTCTTTGTTTTTTATAATATACTAGTTGTAGTTGTCAAATCGAATAGTACTGTGCCGTCCAGTGCACGCCCGGCTGAACACGCCTCCTCGCCTCCATCAAACCCCTCCGTTAAACCTACATGCAAACCGAGAAACCTACTCCGGCCCGGGGAGGAAATTTGCCGGTTGCCGTTGGAGGATAATAGAGTAACGTCCAATCCATTTGAGTTAATTGCGTGTATAATTCTCCCTCTATAAAAATTTAATTGCATCCTTAATCTTGTATTATAAGTACTCTGTGGGTTCCACTGTCAGTACAGTGTACATGACTTGCAGGCTGGCTACAGATTGGTACAGAAAGTTAAAAAGAAACAAATCCATGACTTGCAGGATTGGAGTTAGCACCGATGGTGGTTCGTAGTCGTTCCATGCTCGGGCATTGAAGTTTGTTACTATTTTAGATTAGAACATACTACTCCTCTGGTGCTAGTAGTAGAGCAGAGTCCTACTCCACTACTCCTACTCTACTCAAGCAAGTTAGGGCATAGTAGTAGGTACTATAGGGAGTACCAGTACTGTGATCACTCAAGCAAGTTGTCTGACTTCGATATGACCCTACGCTGTTGGTATGTGTCTCGTAAGTCAAGCGGCGTGCTGTAGTCATCATCACCTGTCCACTTCCCGCAGCACATATTCGCTTCTCCATCTTTATCCGCTCTTCCATCCCCGCTAAGGCGCCTCCCCCCCTCGTCCAATCTTCCATCCCCACTAAGGCGCCTCCCCCCTCGTCCGAAACCCAAGCACTAACAATGGCAGAACCAAGCAGCGTCCGCCGAAAGAGTGGCTGGAATTTGCTCCCCACAGAGGTAATCAAGCTCATTGTTTCGCGTGTGAACAATCTCAGTACCATGCCGCTCGCCACGTGCTCGTCGGGGTTGTACTGTTTACTAAAAGCCCTCAGGCCGGAGCTTTTTAAGCCAGCTCCTTGCTTGCTGATGCCGCCTGATCTTCAGAAACGGCGTGTCAAGCAGCATAACGATCGTAGGGTGGCGAGCATCAACCCCTTGACTGCGATCCGATCCCCATCACCCTCAAATACATTAATGGTATTGTAACGCCCACGATGCGGCTATATCTCCCACGTGTCGAGGCACGACTTAGAGGCATAACCGCATTGTGGTTTTGTCGCAAGAAGGGTCATCTTCACACAATACCATGTAATGAACAAGAATGGGATAACGAGAGTTGGCTTACAATCGCCACTTTACACAATACATAAATATAATACATACATCATCCAAAATACACACATAGACCGACTACGGTCAAAATCGAAATGAAAATAAGTTAACCCCAAATGCTAGATCCCCGATCGTCCCAACTGGGCTCCACTACTGATCATCAGGAAAAGACACATAATAACGACCACGTTCCTCATCGAACTCCCACTTGAGGTCGATCCCATCATCTGCACTGGCATCGTCGGCACCTGCAACTGTTTTGGTAGAATCTATGAGTCACGAGGACTCAGCAATCTCACACCCGCGAGATCAAAACTATTTAAGCTTATAGGAAAGGATGGTGTAAAGAGGTGGAGTTGCAGCAGGCACTAAGCACATATGGTGGCTAACATACGCAAATGAGAGCGAGAAGAGAAGCAACGGAACGGTCGTCAACTAGTAATGACCAAGAAGTGATCCTGAACTCCTACTTACGTCATTCATAACTCAAAACGTGTTCACTTCCCGAACTCCGCCGAGAAGAGACCATCACGGCTACACACGTGGTTGATGTATTTTAATTAAGTCAAGTGACAAGTTCTCTACAACCGGACATTAACAAATTCCCATCTGGCTCAAAACCGCGGGCACGGCTTTCAAAAGATAATACCCTGCAGGGGTGTCCCAACTTAGCCCATTATAAGCTCTCACGGTCAACGAAGGATAAACCTTCTCCCGGAAAGACCCGATCAGTCTCGAAATCCCGGTTTACAAGACATTTCGACAATGGTAAAACAAGACCAGCAAAGCCGCCCGATGTGCCGACAAATCCCGATAGGAGCTGCACATATCTCGTTCTCAGGGCAACATCGGATGAGACATCCTACGAGTAAAACCAGACCTCGAGTTTCCACGAGGGAGCCCCGCAGTCTACTCAGTTCGGACCAACACTCGAAGGAGCACTGGCCCGGGGGGGGGGGGGATGAAATAAAGATGAGCCTCGGGCTCGCGAAAACCCGGGGGAAAAGGCTTAGGTGGCAAATGGTAAAACCAAGGTTGGGCCTTGCTGGAGGAGTTTTATTCAAGGCGAACTGTCAAGGGGGTCCCATAAATCACCCAACCGCGTAAGGAACGCAAACTCAAGGAACATAATACCGGTATGACAGAAACTAGGGCGGCAAGAGTGGAACAAAACATCAGGCATAAGGCCGAGCCTTCCACCCTTACCAAATATATAGATGCATTAATTAAATAAGAGATATTGTGATATTCCAAAATATCCATGTTCCAACATGGAACAAACTTCAACTTCACCTGCAACTAGCAACACTATAAGAAGGGCTGAGCAAAAGCGGTAACTTAGCCAAACAACAGTTTGCTAGGAAAGGATGGTTAGAGGCTAACATGGCAATATGGGAGGCATGATATAACAAGTGGTAGGTAGCGAAGCATGGCAATAGAACGAACAACTAGCAAAGCAAAGATAGAAGTGATTTCGAGGGTGTGGTCATCTTGCCTGCAAGGTTCTCAGAGTTGTCGAAAGCTTGATCCTCGTAAGCGTACTCAACAGGTTCCTCGTTCGCGAACTCGTCTCGCGGCTCTACCCAAGACAAGAACACAAGCAATGGAACCACAATCACTCACGGGAAATGCACAAGCAACATGATGCAAAACATGAATGATATGCAAAATATGATATGCGATGCATATGCGTGCTCCGGAAGGAAAATGATGAAAAAAGCAGTAACTTGGCAAACCAAGCATGCCACTGGAAAGATGAGATGATTTCGGTCGAAATCGATATAAATATCACCGGAAACGGATGCACGGTTTGCAAATGGCAAGCAAAACAAGAATGACACGAATCTGCGATTACCAGCATGATAGCACTTAGAATGTAATAAGTAACAATGCTACAGCACTCCAACGTAGCAACAAAGCATATGACAGTAACGTAAAGGTGATGCTTGACAAAAGATGAACACTGAGCTATGGCTAGATCACAGCATAACATGTTCAAACAAGCATGGCAAAAGTGCGAAAGATAACAGGTTCACAGACTTAGTGAAATTACTGGACATGGCAGAAACAGCATCAGGTAGCAATGTGACGAGAGGTATAGGCCACAACTTTCTTCTCTTGCATTAACACAGCACCGAGACCTTGAAGAGAAGCATCACAGAAAACTTCAAATGACTTGGATTCATTAGGAGGAGTTAAGACAGGAGCTGTGACTAGTTTCTCTTTGAGAGTGTTGAAAGCAATGTCACACTCAGGAGACCAGATATACTTCACATGCTTCTGGAGGAGGTTGGAAAGAGGCTTTGCAATCTTAGAGAAATTCTCAACGAATCTTCGGCAATAGCTTGCCAGACCAAGAAAACTGTGAAGCTGCTTGACATTCTGAGGAGGTTCCCAATTCACAATTGCGGACACCTTCTCGGGGTTAACTGCGATGCCCTTGGCAGAGATGATGTGACCAAGGTAAAGAACTTCATCAAGCCAAAACTCACATTTTGATAACTTCGCATAAAATTGATACTCTCTGAGCTTGTCGAGCACCAATCGCAAATGTTTGGCATGGTCCTTCTTATTCTTGGAGAAGACCAAGATATCATCGAGATACACCAGGACGAATTCATTGGTGTAGGGGTTGAAGATGAAATTCATCATCCGAGAGAATGTTGGAGGAGCATTGACAAGGCGGAAAGACATGACAGTATATTCATAAGAACCAAAGCTTGTTCTGAATGCTGTCTTGGGAATATCCTCTTCACGAATGCGAATCTGATGATAGCCAATACGAAGGTCAAACTTGGAGAATACTTTGGCACCTTTGAGTTGCTCGAATAGCTCATTGATGTTGGGAAGTGGATACTTGTTCTTGATTGTCTTCTTGTTCAATGGACGGTAGTCGACACAAAGTCGGTCCATGCCATCCTTCTTCTCGACAAAAGGAACACCACAACCCCATGGAGAAGAACTTGGTCTGATCAAACCTAGACGCTCTTGTTAATCGAGCTGTTTCTTCAATTCCTTCAGCTCCTTGGGTCCAAGCTTGTATGGACGCTTGCAAACGGGTTCGGTTCCCGGCTCAAGATCGATAACGAACTCAACTGGCCGGTGAGGAGGCATACCCGGAAGCTCTTCTGGAAAGACATCTTGGTACTCACAAACGACTGGAATTTGGGAGATGGCATTCAATTCGTCCTTCTCATTGAGAGAAAACAACCGAATGGTTTCATCACGAGCGGCATAAATAATCACATCCTCAGAAGAGTGTGTCAATTGAATTTCCCTGGCAGCACAATCAAGTTGAGCCTTGTGCTTAGAAAGCCAGTCCATCCTGAGAATAAGATCAATATCCGAGTCACCAAGAACAACTGGAGAAGACAAAAATTTATAGTTCCCCATCTTGATGGAAACATCGGGAGCAACCAAACGAGAAGTCAAAAGCTTTCCCGGAGAAATAACTTGCATAACTTTGGATAAAATCTCTGTGTCAACATTGTGCTTCGATGCAAATGGGTATGACAAGAAAGAATGCGATGCACCAGTATCAAATAAGACTTTTGCAAGAATATCATTAACTGAGAGATTACCCATTATCACATCAGTAGATTCCTCTGCTTGAGCTGCATTCATCATGTTCACCTTTGCAGACTTTGGATTATGCTTGACCACTGCATTGCTGGAAGATCTCAAAGGAGGAGGAGGCGGAAGGCGCCTTTGGTTGAAGCACTTGTTAGCATAGTGACCTTTCTGCTGACAGTTGTTGCAAGTCACCTCCGAGAGTGGACGATGATTAGGAGCATTCGACTTTGGAGCTTGATTCTGAGACTTGTTCTGATAGCCAGAGTTGGAAGAGTGGGAAGATCCATGGCCACCTTTGGTCTTCTGCTAGTCAGACTGACGAAACGGAGGAGGAGGAGGCAACCAGAACTTCTGTTGCTTAGCAGCCACAAGTGAGGAAGAAGAAAACTGAACTGCATCCCTGACTCTCTTCTTAGAAGCCTCACACTTGAGCTGAGCAGCCTCTTGCTTCAGTGCCATGTTATAGAATTGATCAAACTGAGTAGGCTCAACAAGAACGAGAGCTAACTGCAGATCCTCTCTAAGGCCACCTCTGAAGTGATAGATCATGCTCTTTTCATCAGGAACGTCTTGTTTAGCGAAGCGCGCAAGTTTCTGAAACTGGATGTTGAATTGATACACAGACATGTTGCCTTGCTTGAGATTGTGGAACTCCTCACGCTTACTCTCAACAACACTTTGTGGAATGTGGTGCGCTTTGAAGTCCCGACAGAAGTCCGTCCAAGTGATCACACGACCTCCTCTGGAATCTTTGTATTGTTGATACCAATCAGCAGCTTGGTCCTTGAGCTGAAAAGAAGCGAACTTGACATAGTCCTCATGCCTGACATTGCTACATTCAAAATGCTTGTTGATGTCCATGAGCCAATCATCGGCATCCGTGGCCTCGGCACAGTAGCTGAAAGACTTGGGCTGATTTGCGAGAAACTGGTTGAGAGTAGCGAAGTGAGACTGATTGTTGCCTTGACCTTGATTTCCTTGATTGCCTTGCCCTTGGGTGCGTTCCTGCAAGAGTTACAGAATCATCTGAGCATTGGCGTTGGTGGCTGCCATGATAGCTTGCCATGCCTCCGGAGGCGGAGGTGGTGGCGGAGGGTTCACCTGACTCCCATCATTGTGTTCCGGATTCTGACGCGTTGGCGGAGCCATCCTGAAGAGGGTGACATCCGTTAGCATCTTGATAGACAAATAGACAAGTTGAATCAACGGATAGAAGTTGCAACATATAGTCTTCACAATAAACATTCGAACGAGGATGAACGAATGAATTCCATAGTAAATCATCACACTTCCATAAGTTGAGAAGCCACTTGAAAAAGATATGGAATCAACATTTAACTTCGAAGCAACTCGGATACCACAATTCCAAACAAAACAAAGTATTGGCTTGGAGAATAAGCCGGAACAAACATATGATAGATATTTCGTCCGAAATTTTCGTGGTGGGGCCCACACGGGCTCGATCGTACAGCGCCATCATGTACAAGGCTGTGCACATAACATACGAAGCGTCCCCGAGTCGGCATAGCCAAGGACTCTTTAAGACACTACGAGACCACTGTAAAACCAACCGTGGAAAGGCGGACCACTAGACGTCGAACCCCAATCTCATATCATGCGTCTGTCGGAAAGATATCCTAAGAGCTACTTGAATTCCCATTTATAAACTCCCGAAACTTTCCGGTTATGCAATCTGGTGTTGGGGATATAGGGGACACAAAATATATCACCCAAACTAACAATCCCTAGATCCAGCTGTATCCATCCGTCAACACATAACCAAGAAACCTTCGGAAATCGTGTACCTCAACCTTCGAAAAACATCCGTTATACGAGTTATGGCAATACTCCCGAACTCCCGCCCCAGTACTGGGTGGCGTCGAGGTGATCTCACCAACAACTGCTTAAAAGAGATTTCGATGTCGGCGAAACTCAGGTATTCCAGAACTGCAATGATAAAATTGTGACGACAACACCTCAGAGCTCAACTCCCCGGGACACTGCCACAACCCATAAATGTCAGGAGGCACCAAGAACAATGTTCTCGTCACAAAACCATTGGAACGATTCCAAGATACCCGCGTGATCCTAAAAAAAATTAGTGAAATTTGAGGAGAGAAGAGTCAAAACTTCTACGTCAGGAGGCCTCACAAGAGCGACGAAGGGACTGAGGAGTAAAAAGAATCCTACTCTCCGATATATATAATCCTAAGACTCAAAACATTTTTGTTCTAGACTCAAAAACACAAGCGATTCGATTAAGCAGGGGGCTCCTAAGTCGGGGATGGCTCTGATTACCAACTTGTAACGCCCACGATGCGGCTATATCTCCCACGTGTCGAGGCACGACTTAGAGGCATAATCACATTGTGGTTTTGTCGCAAGAAGGGTCATCTTCACACAATCCCATGTAATGACCAAGAATGGGATAACGAGAGTTGGCTTACAATCGCCACTTCGCACAATACATAAATATAATCCATACATCATCCAAAATACACACATAGACCGACTACGGTCAAAATCCAAATGAAAATAAGATAACCCCAAATGCTAGATCCCCGATCGTCCCAACTGGGCTCCACTACTGATCATCAGGAAAAGACACATAGTAACGACCACGTTCCTCATCGAACTCCCACTTGAGGTCGATCCCATCATCTGCACTGGCATCGTCGGCACCTGCAACTGTTTTGGTAGAATCTGTGAGTCACGAGGACTCAGCAATCTCACACCCGCGAGATCAAAACTATTTAAGCTTATAGGAAAGGATGGTGTAAAAAGGTGGAGCTGCAGCAGGCACTAAGCACATATGGTGGCTAACATACGCAAATGAGAGCGAGAAGAGAAGCAACGAAACGGTCGTCAACTAGTAATGACCAAGAAGTGATCCTGAACTCCTACTTACGTCATTCATAACTCAAACCGTGTTCACTTCCCAGACTCCGCCGAGAAGAGACCATCACGGCTACACATGCGGTTGATGTATTTTAATTAAGTCAAGTGACAAGTTCTCTACAACCGGACATTAACAAATTCCCATCTGCCTCGTAACCGCGGGCACGACTTTCGAAAGATAATACCCTGTAGGGGTGTCCCAACTTAGCCCATTATAAGCTCTCACGGTCAACGAAGGATAAACCTTCTCCCGGAAAGACCCGATCAGTCTCGAAATCCCGGTTTACAAGACATTTCGACAATGGTAAAACAAGACCAGCAAAGCCGGCCGATGTGCCGACAAATCCCGATAGAAGCCGCACATATCTCGTTCTCAGGGCAACATCGGATGAGACATCCTACGAGTAAAACCAGACCTCGAGTTTCCACGAGGGGGCCTCGCAGTCTACTCAGTTCGGACCAACACTCGAAGGAGCACTGGCCCCGGGGGGGGGGGGTTAAAATAAAGATGACCCTCGGGCTCGCAAAAACCCGAGGGAAAAGGCTTAGGTGCCAAATGGTAAAACCAAGGTTGGGCCTTGCTGGAGGAGTTTTATTCAAGGTGAAGTGTCAAGGGGGTCCCATAAATCACCCAACCGCGTAAGGAACGTAAACTCAAGGAACATAATACCGGTATGACGGAAACTAGGGCGGCAAGAGTGGAACAAAACACCAGGTATAAGGCCGAGCCTTCCACCCTTTACCAAATATATAGATGCATTAATTAAATAAGAGATATTGTGATATTCCAAACTATCCATGTTCCAACATGGAACAAACTTCAACTTCACCTGCAACTAGCAACGCTATAAGAAGGGCTGAGCAAAAGCGGTATCTTAGCCAAACAACGGTTTGCTAGGAAAGGATGGTTAGAGGCTGACATGGAAATATGGGAGGCATGATATAACAAGTGGTAGGTAGCGAAGCATGACAATAGAACGAACAACTAGCAAAGCAAAGATAGAAGTGATTTCGAGGGTGTGGTCATCTTGCCTGCAAGGTTCTCAGAGTTGTCGAAAGCTTGATCCTCGTAAGCGTACTCAACAGGTTCCTCGTTCGCGAACTCGTCTCGCGGCTCTACCCAAGACAAGAACACAAGCAATGGAACCACAATCACTCACGGGAAATGCACAAGCAACATGATGCAAAACATGAATGATATGCAAAATATGATATGCGATGCATATGCGTGCTCCGGAAGGAAAATAATGAACAAGGCAGTAACTTGGCAAACCAAGCATGCCACTGGAAAGATGAGATGATTTCAGTCGAAATCGATATAAAGATCACCGGAAACGGATGCACGGTTTGCAAATGGCAAGCAAAACAAGAATGACACGAATCTGCGATAAACAGCATGATAGCACTTAGAATGCAACAAGTAACAATGCTACAGAACTCCAACGTAGCAACAAAGCATATGACAGTAACGTAAAGGTGATGCTTGACAAAATATGAACACTGAGCTATGGCTAGATCACAGCATAACATGTTCAAACAAGCATGGCAAAAGTGCAAAAGATAACAGGTTCACAGAGTGAAATTACTGGACATGGCAGAAACAACATCAGGTAGCAATGTTCAGAGCACGCAATGAACATGCTACAAGAACTTAACATGGCATAACAAGGAACGGCAGTATTCTACTGAATACATATGACAAAAGTCCCTTACTGACCATAATCCAAAAAGGAACAGAAGATACGATGCCAACCATGTAAACATAGCAAGTTTCGTTAACAGGTTTCAGACTTACCAGAAAACAGACCATGGCAGAAACAACAATATGAAGGCATCTTGGTGAGCTTGATGCACTCACCACAAAGAAATGCATGACAAAAAAAGCATACCTACCGCAAGATGGAATGTTTATTAAGATATCCATGGCAAGAGCAAGTACATAGCATTTATGGCTCAACTACAACAAGCTTGGCAAAATTGAATAACACGTAAACAATCTGCCAGAAATATTTTATAGCAAAAGTAGAGCAAGATTGAGTCATGCTATAGCACTCCATAATTACAAACAAGGGCATGAGTGGAGCAATTACAACAATATCTACAAAACATCCTTACTGAACATCTCCAAAAGGAGCATAGATCTCTCTGTAGCCACATGGATACATAGAAACAAAATAATAGCAGACAGACTTAAATTTACTGTCCCTGGAATTAGAAACATTACGGGGCCTAGTTTGCATGCTTGTGCTAGTCACCACAGAGATCACACAAATACATGGCATACACCTCTGGAAAGATGGCATGGCATACAACAAAACACATCTAGAGCTCATGCCCATAAGATGCACAGATTAAATGCAACAAAAATAACAAATCACCAAGTTCTGATAAGTAACAGCAGATAACAGCAACTAGCACTCTTGCACCAGAGATTTGGGCATCAAGATGGACTCAAATGAACATGGTGCAATGGAAAAAAATGTAGAGCATCACGAGGCGAACATTTCGATATATTACACACGCTAAACGGTGCTATATGCAGAGAATTATGATGCGATCAACATAGCAATATACTGTGAAATGCATAGGACTCGCGATCAATAAAACAGAGGGGGAGAGGTCAACCCAGGGTGTTGACCAGATCGGGATCTGGCCGGGGCGTCGGCGCGAGCTCGCCGGAGTTCGAGGGGCGCGGCGGCCGGAGCTCGGGGGGACGAGGGAGAGGAGCCGGAGAGGAGGGGACGTGCGCGGTCGCTGAGGCCGCTGTGGTCGGAGGAGGCGACGGCGATCTCGGACGGGCGCGGCGGCGACGGGATCCGGCGAAGGCGGCGGCGGGGCACGGCGGCGCCGGCGCGGGAGGACGCGCGCGCGCGTGGACGGAGGGCGGCGGCGGCTCGGGGCGCACGGCGAGGCGGACTGGGCCCGCGGGGGCCGGCGGCGGGCCTGGGGGCCCGCGGCGTGGGAGCCGGCGGGGAAGCGACACGTGGCAAGCGCCGGTTGGTCGGGCGCGGCGGCGCTGGTTCGTCCGGCGGCGGCGGACGCGTCCGGCCGCGGAGAGGGAGATGGCTAGGGTTTGGACTGCGAACGTATTTCGGAAGGGATCCAAATATATAGGTAGAGGGAGCTAGGAGGCTCCAATTGAGGTGTGGTTTTCGCCCACACGATCGTGATCGAACGACCTAGAGCATGGAAGTGAGTTTTCTGGGTTTGGGGCTGTTTAGAGAGGGGGTTTTGCTGGAACACACAAACGGACTTTGCGGTTGCCCGGTTAACCGTTGGAGTACCAAACGACCTCCAAATGGAACAAAACTTGACCGGTGGTCTACCGGTGGTATACCAAGGCCACTTGACAAGCCTCGGTCCATTCCGAGAACGTTTGACACCCACTCACGAAAGAAAACAAGAGGGGTGCGCCGGAGGAGGTGGGAGCACCGCATTGCAAAACGGACAACGGGGAAAATGCTCAGATGCAAAAGATGAACACGTATGCAAATGCAATGCAATGCACATGATGATATGATATGAGATGCATGACATGAAAAAAATACAAAACGAAAGACAAAACCCGACCACGAAGGGAATAACATAACACATAGCCGAAAATGGCAATAGTTGGGGTTACAAATATGGAAAGTTACATCCGGGGTGTTACAGGTATGTACTTGGTCGGCATGAACACGTCTTGGATGGTGCTCGTCGACGGTCGCGGCAGCTGGATACTCGTGGAGGTCTACACCCGGCGATTGATCCCCCTTCCTTCGATTAACACTGCACTGCTTTGGCACCGTGGCCTAGAATACTCGGAATCTTACAGTAGCCAACATGATACCAAGTTTGATTTGCTCAAGGTTGTAATCTGCCAAGTGCCCACAAGATCTGCGAATTATAAAGACTTCAGGCTAATTGCGTTCTTTAATCGCGGTCTCGCCTATCTGACAGGTCACTGCGGTAAGTGAATAAATCTGCACGTCCATCACAGGATCATACATCCTCCATGGTTCTCTAATGCCATTGAACACAAGGGCTTCATTTACGCTGTCGACTCCTTCTATGGCTGGACGTATTGCTGGCATACTCCAGTCATCGCTACAAATGACTGTTAGAGCAGTATGTTACTTTCCTATGATATCATGATGGCTTGCTTATATTACTGTCAACATTAGCTGAAAAATATTCATGCTCATAACATCAAGAGCCCTTTTTTATTTGACTCCAACTTTTTTTTAGGGTTATTTGACTCCAACTTGATATGATGTTGAGGCCACCTGGTGTCCCTACCCTTCCTAATCCCAGAACCTTTCAACGAAAAGCGGCATGGTAGTTGCACGTGGTTCCTGGCTCGATCAGACGACGGCGAACGATTGATGATCGTTCGCATGTACCGGACGTGTTGTTTCGCGGAATACAATCACAGTCACTGCAAGGTCTTTGAGCAGGATTCCGGCTTCTCTGGGCATTCAGGAATTTCTGACTGGAGGTTGGTAACTAGCCTTGGTACACGCTCTCTGTTTGTCGGACTGAATTATCCGATTAACCAGGAGATAACCGACGACAAGGATCATGATGGCAGCGCGGTTTCGTTCATCGGGCAAAACTGTGTGTACACAGCGTACCATGCGTCTCTGCATGCACCATACCCTGATATGTGACGCCATGCTCTGCAGCCCAAAGTAGGAGAGAGGGTCGCAAGTATCAGACTTCGACCTGCTGGCTGGAGTTTCCCCCGTCAGGCACCCATCTGGTTCAAGCTGTCAGCCAATCTCCACAGCTTAATAAATAGTAATGTCTAACTGAGCCAGTTAGTTAGATGCGTACACTTGGTGTAGTAGGATCTTTATTTAATTTGATGCATACACTTGTTCTTTCTTGGTAGCCCTTTTGTAATGATGGCTGATGTTTCGTTTGGAAGAGAGAGCTGCGTCTTCACTCTTCTGGCCTGCTTACTGCTTCTGTTGCACCCCCAACACTGGTTGCTGCTGCTGCTGTTTTCAATGTACAATCAGTAGTATATTTCGTCTGTTGGTTGAATAAATGTGTTGTTAGAACGACAAACACAATGTTTTGGAAGTCGTTGCACGGTTCGATCCTTTAGTGCCCCGTACCGTACGTAGCGCATACTATTTTTCGTACGGAACACATTTTCCACTTATTGATAGCATGCAGCCCACTGATGAAGGCCCAATAGAGAAGCCCATAATTAACTGGAAGGGAGGCTCTCACATGAATCCGGCCCAAGTACATGCTCATGGTCCCCTAAACATAAATAAGTTAATAAATAAATAAAGCTAAATGCTCGTGCACCAGTTCTTTAAATTCACGATTTAACAGGAAGATATTATTTCCTATGATAGTTTCATTACATTCAGTCGATATTATTCTTCGGCAAAGATAGCGACCAGTCTTCTTTCTCCCAGCATTTTCTGCCTGCAACCAGCGGACCCATGCAAATCATAGTCAACGTCGTAAATAGATCCGGTCCATTTTTATTTTTCAATAAGAATGTCCAACCCAGCCCAGCACATTGGCGACAATACTTTATCCTCCGCCTTGGTGCACTCGCCGCGGCGCCGCCGTCCGGCCCTGTCAACATAGTTTTTTTTCAAAACGGTCCCTATCAACATAGTGAATCGGGAGAGGACTATAGTTGTGAGTATGACAGTACAGACCCACCAGGTCCACTCCCGAACACAAGCAAGCGCCTCTTTTACTACTCAGATGAACCCCTCGTTTTTTACTCTAATTCACCCTGCTGATATCTGGGACCCACATCATTTTCAACGTATAGTCAATTAACGATAGAATTGCACAACTTTTTTTAGTAGTAATTCGGAGGAGCGGGCTATAAACTCGGTTGTGCAGTCTCTGTGGCCCGTCTAACAACATGATCAGCCCAGCAGTTTTTTCTTTGGGAAAATAGGTAGCCCAGTATTTCTTTTTGAAGAATACCCAAGCTAGGCCTATTTGTTTTCTCCAACTTACTGGGCTGCAAATCTTTCAAGACGAGGAGGGATGCATTCCGGCCTGGCCAAAGAGTATGGTCAGTGTCTGTTAAAAGTAATATCAAAAGGGGTTGAAAATTCCAAAAAAATTATAGCAAATGGGATATTAGTTACTTTTTTTGTTTTTGTTCTTCACTGATATCTTATACGTATTTCATTGGATTTAACATGACAAAGTACTAATTTATTTTTAAATTTGTTTTAGTATGGCTACTAATTTTTGGATTAAGAATATTTTGTTCCCCAACAAAAATTTGCGAATTTTCAAAATTTCCCACATATTTAGTTAATTTTTTTAACCCTGCTACTGACCAGAAAATGGGCAGCAATTCTAAAAATGGAAAACGGGCTGCAATAAATTCCATATGAATTAGAAAATGAGTAAAAATTATAAAAAGAATAGAAAATGGGATGTATACGCCACAGATTTTGTTTTTGTCCCCTTTTATAATATAACAATTGCAGTGGGGTTTTGCCCTACTATGTACAGTAAAAAAACACACGATTCTAGCAGCAGTGACTGTTGGATGTCCATCCAATGGCAGACGTGCTTCTTCAATCTCTGATCTTCCTGCTCCAGCCGCCTAAACTAGCACCGGCGGGACTGCCTGCTCCCTCCTCTTGTGGCCCGCTGTGATGCCGTGCAGGCTTCCCCGGCACACCCTACTCCCTCCGCTGGACTGGCCGCACGCAATCAACTGCCTCCTTATTACGCGAAAAAATGATTCCTCCCACTGACATCTGGGGCACACCGGTTGGGAGGCTGACCTATGGGCCTACTAAGTTGACGCGTACGCAGGGCTTGTCCACTTAGTCAACAAACGATTCTAGCAGGAGTAACCGTTGGATTTGAATCGAACGGTCCGCCTACTTCTTCAATCGCTGCTCTTCTTGCACCAGCCGCCCAAACCAGCGCCGGCGGGACCGCCTGCTCCTGCCTCCAGTGGCCTGCTCTGCTGCCGTTGAGGCCTCATCGCCCCCTACTACTCCCACCGCTAGCCAGGCCCTGCGGCGACGGCAGCCTCACACCGCAGTCGAACCAGTGAACCCTCGTACTCCACTCCGTGTGGGCATCCACTGCCGCGTCTTCCCCGGCTCCGCATCGTCCCCTTCCTAGGCCTCGCCGTCGTCCACAGCCTTGGTGCTCTCGGCGCGGCGTGGTCAATGTGGTCAATGACCGACTTCCATCGGAAGAGTACTGTACGTGGAGAGGCTGACAGCTGGGTCCACGGCCACAGCCCAGTTTTTTTGTGATTTGCCAAGTAAGTCCCTTTTTCAGTCCTGTTGGGCTATGAATCTTTCAAGACGAGGAGAGCTTTCATTCGGCTGGCCGAGAAAATGGCCTATCAGTAATGAGAAATGTGCTGTACATTTTTAAAACACATCAAACAGGCAATTATTTTCAAATTTCTATTTTTCATTTCGAGATTTTAAATTGCACTGATTTTTATGCGTGGACAATTTGTTTGATTTTATATTGATATATATTTATTTTTAAAATCAGTTTGAACGTGAGTCGAAATTTCGGGATTAAAAACAGTTCAGACCGCACCGAAATATGCAAAATTTCATATAATTTTTTAACCGTGGCCACAATATGGGTTGTAATGCTAACAAAAAGAATATGGGCTCCAAAAAAACCATAAGAATTAGAAAATGGGCTGTAAATTATTAGAAATAATGGCAGATGGGTTGTATGATGTTTTCCACAGATTTGAGGCTTTCCTAAAAAAAGGCTAACGCACAAGCAGTGACTGTTGGATGTCCATCCAACGGCCGTCGTGCTTCTTCAATCTCTGTTCTTCCTGCTCCAGCCGCTCAAACAAGCGCCGGCGGGACTGCCTGCTCTCTCCTCCCTGCGGCCGGCTGTGCTACCGCGCAGGCCTCACCGCCCCACCATACTCCCATCGCTGGCCTAGCCATCCCTCTACTCACCCACACCAGTTGTTATTCTCCGGCGACGGCAGACGAACTAGTACACCCTCGTACAGTCGAACTCCCCTCCGTGTGGGAAACAACTGCCGAGTCTTCCCTGGCTCCGTGTCGTTCCCTTCCTAGGCCTCGCCATCGTCCACCGCCCTGGTGCTCTTGGTGCGGCCTGGTCAACGTGGTCAACGACCGACATGCATCTGAAGTGGACTGTACGTGGAGAGGGTGACAGCTGGTTCACGGCCGCATGCAAGGAAATGCCTCCTTATTACACGCAAAATAAAGATTCCTCCACCTGACATCTGGGACCCATCGAAAGGGCCTCTGTATTTCGGGAAAAAAATGTTACCGCCGCTGACAGCTCGGACCCACCAGCTATATCTTCGCACGCAAGGAAGTGCCTCCTTATTACGCACAAAAAATGAATACTCCCACTTCTAGCTGGGACCCAGTATAGTGGGAGGCTGACTTGTGGGCTTACTAAGTTGACGGGGACGGAGGGCTTTGTCAACTTAGTCAATATGCACGATTATAGCTCCAGTGACTGCACGATCTCCACCCAACCGTCGTAGTGCTTCTTCAACCTCTGGTCTTCTTGCTCCAGCCGCCCAAAGCGGCGCCGGTCGTGCCGCATGCTCCTGTCTCCCGTGGCCGGCTGTGCTACCGCAGATGCCTCACCGCCCCCTACTATTCCCACCGCTGGCCAGGCCATCCCTCTACTCACCCACACCCCCTGTTATTCTGCGGCGACAGCAGCCTCACACCGCAGCGAACCAGTGAACCCTCGTACTCCTCTACGCATGGGCATCCACTGCCGCGTCTTCCCCGGCTCCATGTCGTCCCCTTCCTAGGCCTCGCCGTCGTCCACCGCCCTGGTGCTCTCGGCGCGGCGTGGTCAAGGAACGGCTTCCATCGGACGTGGACTGTACCTGGAGATGCTAACAGCTAGGTCCACGGCCGCAGCAAGGAAGTGCTTCCTTATTACTCGCAAAATAATTATTCCTCCACCCGACAGCGGGGACCCACCGGACGGGCCACTGTATTTCGCGAAAAAATCGTTTCCCCTGACTGCTGGGACCCACCAGCTACATCTTCGCACGCAAGGAAGTGCGTCCGGGCAAAAAAACGATTCGCCCCCCTGACTGCTGGGACCCACCAGCTACATCTTCGCACGCAAGGAAGTGCCTGACAGTCGGGACCCACCTGGTCGAAGCGTACGTAGTGTTGTCATCCTGGTCGTGAACGTGTACGTACATACTGGTCGATGTAGAGTCGCGTACATGTCGTAGTAGAGGCGTGCACGTAGCATGTACACATAAGTACAGTGGCCAGGGTGCAAGAAAGTAAATACGGCCACGTACGTACATACGGGCGGGGTCTCGAACGCCTCGCGCGTACGTATGGCCTGGGCTCGTGTACATGGCTGGGTCGAAACGGAGAAACAGCGTCGTCATCGTGTTCATGGGGAGCCAACCGGCCGGGTCGGAAAGGAAATGCGTCGTCGTGTTCATCGGGAGGGCTTGGACGGAACAGCCAATGGAAACAAGGCTTGGCGTACCGCAGAACAGAGGAAACGGCCTTATGTTCGACTGGCCACGTTCGAAATGGGATCCTATTCATCGGGAGGGGTCTGGCCGCAAAACGGAGGAAACGGACCTCCTACGGTCGAAACGGGGCTCCTGTTGATCGGGAGCGGTGTGGCGTACCGCAAAACTGAGGAAACGGACTTGTGTTGGAGCGCTACGGTCGAAACGGGGATCCTGTTCATCGGGAGGAGTGTGGCGTATCGCAAAACGGGACTCCACGGGATACTGTTCATCTCCACCGTCGACCCCCTCCAGCCTCCACGGGCTACTGTTCATCCACCGTCGACCTCCTCCAGCCTCCAGCTGCGACTGTTCATCCATGGGCTCCGGTTCATCTAGCCTCCACCGCATGCTACTCCACCGGCTACTGTTCAACCAGCCCTCTCCACGGGCTCCTATTCAACCACCCCTCCACGGGCTACTGTTCATCCAGCCCTCCACCGTCTACTGTTCATCCTGCCCTCCACGGGGTGGTCCTGTTCATCCTGCCCTCCACGGGGTCCTGTTCATCCAGCCCCAATCGGCTCGATCGATCGGGGTCCTGTTCATCCAGAGGCAACACCACGGGGTCCTGTTCATCCACCCCCACCAGGAACTGTTCATCCAAACCCCCCCAGCAACACTCACTGCTCATCCAGAGGCAACACCACAGGGTCCTGTTCTTCCACCCCCACCGGGAACTGTTCATCCAACCCCCCCCCCCCAGCAACGCTCACTGTTCATCGAGAGGCAGCATCGATCGGCTTCAGTTAGCAGCAGTAGCGAAGGAATCACTCGATCGGGTTCAGTTAACAGCCATCGATCAATCACTCGGGTTCAGTAACGAGTAGCCTGCAGTGCAATCGCTCGGGTTCAGTTAGAGCTCAATGCCTCGCTCGGGTTCAGTTAGAGCCCAACGCCTCGCACCCACGCTCGTGCGTGTACGAGAGAAACGCGCATCGCTCGGCCCCGACCACCCACTGTAATCGGGAACACCCCGATATTTTCCTCGCCCTCGCTTCTACCATGGTTTTTTCGTCATGGACGGCCCAAAGAATGTCATGCAGCTGCGTCTCCGGCCCGCCCAGGACGAAAAGCCCATTTTCTATCATGATTTTTTTATGATAGAAGTAGGACCCCACCACATCTATGATGATACCGGGTTTTGTCACAATAATCGTCATAGAAGTGTCATAAGTATGACAGAAAAATTTCGTTCGGCCCAAAATTACGGATGTGTCTTTTTTTAGTGGAGATAGCTTCCTCTTACAACCTTCAAATTCTTTCCTACGTTTAACGTGCACTAATACAACTTTCATGTGAAAATTTGTAAATTTTCAGGGGTCATTTGACCTCTTAAAGACATTTAAGTGATTTTCTAACAATTTAATGACCGTAATTCAAATTTGAACTATATCTACATGCAACGCCTAACCAAAACGGTTTGAAAAAACATATTTTTGTGTACTTGTGTGCGAGTTAAAAAATCATCAGACGATGTAAATATCTGGTGTTCAAAAAATAAAATGTAAAGATCTGGCAAGACAACCGGCCCCCACATGATTGGCACTCTATCTCGCGGCTCGAGGTTTGGTAGGTGATTGGCGCGGATCATTAATCAGACACGGTTATGTATTGGAAACCTTCAGCTATTATGTTCACACACGGATTTGCTGCGGGAATTGTGTGTAATTCAAACTACAGTACTCGTAAATTCCGGCGACCGGCATGTGTACTCTCCCCGTTGATCTAGATTCCGGCCGCCAATAAATACTACCTTGCTCACATAGCCCCGCCTGCATTCTCATCTACATCCTCCCCTCGCTCGCCCTCTCTCTCTCTTTCTCTCTCTCTCTCTCAAATCTCTGCCATGGCGCCGCCTGTCTGCCCATGCGCCGATGAGGAGTCGCCGCCCCCCGAGGACGCTCACTCGATTAGCAGCGACAAGGACCCCTACGCGCCGCCGGACGAGGTTGCGCTGGACCCCCCAAACATTGGATTGGTTTTGGGGCCAGTACAATCTTTGTCTGTGGAAGTCGCTGCCGCCGGCTGAGAAAGCCAGGCAAGTGGCGTTCAAGAAGGAGATGGCGGAGGAGGAAGCCAGGTACCAGGCGACCTGTGAAGCCCGTGATGCCGCTTGGAAAAAGAAGGCGGCAGAGCTTTGGGGGCGGGCGCGTCGTCGTGCCGAGGAGGTGTACGAAGACGGGTACTTCACGAGGAAGGACATAGGCGCTGGGCGCCTAGTCGCTGCGTGGAGGTGGGCCGATAAGCTCCAGCGTGCCACCGACGAGGAGCACCGGTGGGCGCCCAACGAAATGGCAAGATCGGCCGCGCGCGTCCACCAGCAAGAAGAAGATCGGTACGTCAAGCGCTGTGAGGCGGAGGAGTCGGAGTACTGCCTCCGCACTAGGAAGACGTCGCGCACCAGGGAGCTGCTGGCGAGGGGCTACCGTAATACTGGCCCAGGAGGGATTATTAGTTTTAGTATTGTTCATTTTCAATTTTATGCATTGTACCTAGTAGTTAAGTATCATCACGTATATCTGATGGTATTATATATATATATATTCTGTGATGATCTAATGAACAGTTAATATATATATTATGAATTCCATTTTTATCTGTTTTTGTATACTAATTTGAATCTAGCTGTTATCATCCACATATACAGAATGGAAAGCGTTTATACACACATCGATACAGAACATATAAGAATGGAAAACAAAGTACACACATTGAAACAGAACAATAAACAGAGCAATACTATGATTATTGTGAATACATAGCTATCCACGTCGAAATGACTTTCCAAAATAAACGCGTCCATGAGACCATGACTAGCAGCCCGTGCATAGGGTAGCTCTTGGCTCTGCCTGAACTCGTGCAGGCGTTCGTCCAAGCGGTTGACACGCTCGCGGATCACCAGCTCGAGGATGCGACGGCCATGTTCCTCTACTATGCCCAGGTGGACACCTGGGCCAAGGAGCGGTCGAGCCTACGGACCAGCGCGTTGGCATCCAGCGGGCCGCGGACAAGGCGAACGGCGGCACCCAAGCGAACGGCGCGGTGGGCGTCTGGTGCAAGTACGGCGCGGCCGGCCTCTGGTGCAAGTACGACATTGAGGGCCTCTGCCCACTATTGGCGAGGAATGGGGGTACTGACGGGACATGTACCCAGCTGCGATGCTGTGTCGACAGCAGGCAAGCATCGATGGATGAGCTGTTGTTGTGCGGCGCACCGCGCCTCTCGCTCTGCGGCGCTCCAATGGTCTCGCCGTGCGGTGAGCCGCAGCCTATCGACGCGGACGCGCCTAGCTAGCTCTGCGGCGCGCCATCGATCATGTTGTGCGGCGAGCTGCAGCCTGTCGGCGCTGACATGCCTATCTTGATCCGCGGCGCTCAAGCGCCATGCGCCAGAGGTCTGCTCAACCCTGGCGATGACGCGCATCACGGCGTCGTCCATCGCGTTGTCGGGGAGCGCTCGGCCTCGACGGGCCGTGGCGCTTGCTTGTTTTCCTCGTCGACAAGGTTGATGGCAGAGGCGACACATTGGTCGGTTGGCATGCTTGGAAAAGGTGGATGTGCTATAGGCTGTTCTTGTCGCCTCCGTGCGTCGCGCGCCCCCTATGCGCAATATAGCAGGGTGGCGAGAAACAGGTGAGGAAATGGCGGGGAAATGGTGGCGTGTTCATAAAACTCCATCAATTAATGGAAACTTAGCATCGAGCTAGCATAAGAAGTAGATGATGATCAGATGAACACAGACCACACTAGGGAACCCATCGGTGATGAATTCATCAATCCCAAACGGTTGAATACTAGCAAGCGTTTGCCCACAACACACACGGCCTATTCCATCACAAATAGGTCGGATGGATCAACTGTATGCCACGTATCGCACATTGTCAAAAAGTATTGCGGTAGACCTTCTTTAACATGTGTTAAAAAATAAAAAATAAATAAAAAACAAGGACCTCGAGGTTAAATTAGCTGAGGGAATGGGGCATTTCGGTCATTTGACCAAAATGACCCATCCCATCACCTAATTTAACATCGACACAACTTCCCATCCAGTCACCGATGGCTGCTCCAGCCTGAGCACACTTAACTTGATAGTTTTATTACATGAGCTACTGGTGGAACAACTAGTCCTTGCTGATAGGAATGCCTCTTCGCATCCTTATGGCGTATCCGGAAGACCGCCTGTCCCACAATGGCCAATAGATGTTGTCTAGACAGAGCATATCACATACGTCTTATTAGAAGCAATCGTCTGTGTTATTATCGGTCTTCGCACACATTTCTGATTACAGACCTATTTGCCGCGTATCACACACATCTTGTTATATTAAACCGTTTATGTTCTCTTGCCTAATCACAAACAGTTCATCCGACTGAAGCGTATGCTTTACATCGCACACACCTTGATCGGGTTGTTCGTTTCTTTTTGTTGTCTAATCACAAACAGTTCATCCGAGTGAACCGTATGCTGTACATCACACACACCTTCATCTGGCTGCCCGTTTCTTTTGTTCCTCCTCATCGCAAACAGTTAATTGAACTGAACCGTATGCCCTTCATCGCACACGCAACTAAAACCTGAACCGTGTTTGATCCATCCGTCACTGCAAACGTTTTATACATTTCTGACGGTTTTGCTACACCACCGTTTGCGATCATTGCATCGCACACAATTTCTCGAAGGGTCTCTGATCGTAGTGTCCCGTTAGGAGCATCTTGCAGTAGTGGGTGGTCGTGGTTTCCCGTGACAACCCCTATGCATAGATTACCCAAATGTCACCTCGGGAATCCGTGAGTTGAGTGCCAAAACACATATCAAGTGAACCAATATAATACCCCATTGTCACCACGGGTATTCATATGCAAGACATATATCAAGTGCTCTCAAATCCATAAAAGTATTCAATCTGATAAAACAAAATATCAAAGGGAAAACTCAATTCATCACAACAAGATAGAGAGGGGAAAACACCATATGATCCAACTATATTAACAAAGCCCACGATATATCAAGATCGTGCCATCTCAAGAACACGAGATAGAGAGAGAGATTAAACACATAGCTACTGGTACAAACCCTCAGCCCCGAGGGTGGACTACTCCCTCCTCATCATGGTGGCTGCCAGGATGATGAAGATGGCCACCAGTGATGATTCCCCCCTCCGGTAGGGTGCCGGAACGGTGTCTAGATTGGTTTTCATGGCTACAGAGGCTTGCAGCGGCGGAACTTCTGATCTAGGGTTATCTTCGAGGGTTTTGGAATATTTGGGAATTTATAGGGCGAAGAGGCGGTGCGGGAGACCTCCGAGGTGGGCACAACCCATCAGGGCTCGCCTGGGCCACCAGGCGCACCCAGGTGGGTTGTGCCCCCCTCGGGGCACCCCTCTGATACTTCTTTGGCCCACTGGATGTATTTTGGTCCAAAAAAAATTCCGAAAAGTTTCGCTGCGTTTGGACTCCGTTTGGTATTGATTTTTTGCGAAGTAAAAAACAAGCAAAAAACAGCAACTGACACTTGGCACTATGTCAATAGGTTAGTCCCAAAAAATGATATAAAGTTATATTAAATGATTGTAAAACATCAAAAAATGATAATATAACAGCATGGAACAATAAAAAATTATAGATACGTTGGAGATGTATCAATTGAACATATCACACGCATCCTCAAGTCATCTGGTACGGTGAGATGGAACTCCATGGATGTCTGGCGGAGGCCGCAAAGTCCTGATGTGTCCGCGTACTGTACACTCTATGAATGAAAAAAAACCTCTCAAATTAGCTCGAATAAAAATGAACTCATGGCGATTTCGGCCGGGTGATTAAAGGAGGCAGATGAACTGGAATAAGAGATGTGATAATATCTCATTAAATTAGTTACCTTGTTGTCCATGAGAAAAAACCCTCAGTACGGTGGATTCCCCAACCGGGCGGAGCTGAGTCGACCGCGAGTAGCATCGAGAAAGTCGATGGCGATAGGAGGCGGCAAGCAGAAGTGGTGAAATGCGGTGCGGTTTGCCGGCAGCCTGGCGGCGGCGGCAAGCGTCGAGCTAAGTGGTTACCGCTGTGACAGGCGATGCCATGCATAGACGCGGAGGAGCTTGTGCAGGTGTGAATGGGGACCGGAGGGGGTGGCGGGCGGGGTGAGGGTTTTGGTGACGTTGGGATGGTGAAGGTTTTCTTTTTTCTTTTTTGAATTGGGTGGGGAGGGTTCTCTGTCCCACAAAGAATTTTGGAGGCAACGGTTTGCTAGAGCCAACCATGTGTGATTGACACAACAGGCAAAACGAAAGTCATTGCACACGGTTCCAAATTTGGGAACAGTGTGTGATTGACGTACTACCTCCGTCCTGGTTTATTGGTCCCCTTTGTAATTTGTACTAAATTTTGACCAAATATTGAACTAACAAATGTTTATGCATGCCACCAAAAATTATATCATTGAACACTATTTTCAAATACGCATCCAACGATATAATTTTTGCTGACCTGCACTAACATCTTGTTAGTTAAATCTTTGGTCAAAATTTAACACAAACTACAAAGGGGGCCGATAAACCAGGACGGAGGTAGATTCCATCAACCGAACTAATTGCAACCATATCCCACATTTAGACATAAGTAAACATAGATTAAACATACTCAGACATAGATAATAAGCATACACAAGCATAGTTCAACTGTCATTAAGCATACTCAAGCGTACATAGTTCGATCCCACATCTATCTCATCTAGCGGCACGATCCCGAAGCTTCTCCAGGTACTCGGCGTATGCGCCATGCGCCACACTGCGTGAATACTTCTGCTTGATGGAGCCAACGGCTCATCCTCTTGCATGTGCCAAAACACTTTCATACGCATCATGAAGCTTGTGGTTGCAAAATGGGCATCGATAGCCGTTGTCCCAGGTCCTAATACTCCTGTTATGCAATCCGCATAAAGCTCCCTCAAGATTTGCCTCTTGTACCTCCTCTGGCCATCTTCATCCTCGTTGTCCACATCATCAAACAACACCTATACAAATAGTAAAAAAAAGTGTGGCGTCAAATTAATGTTTACAAACTAATCTCTAGCGAACATTTGGCAGTTGCCAAAATTTGGCATCAAATCAATGTTTACATGCCGTGAAGTAGGATTAGTAATTTATGGCTATTTTTTATACATATCCACAGATTATGGTTCGATTTTTAAGCACAGTCGTCTATGTACAGACCAATCTTGAAGCAAATAATGGCACAAACATATATGTAGGTCATTCCAAATCAATTGTCAAGTCTTGGCTAGGAATTATTAGCACGAACACTAACCCTAGTCGGATTAATAGCAGAAATCATTTGCAAAGATGAAACAACTAATCACTTATCACTTGTACCATTCAAACAATCCATATACTACACGGGTCTAATGAAACTTACTCTGATTTCATGGATTGGGAGAACATAACCATAGGACTACTATTGTAAAAAGGGGGAGGCAGGAGTAACCAGAGAAACCCTAGGATCTATTTGACATATAAATGGGCACAAATGACTAACTAGTTGTCCGTCGTCGTCGGAGTCGTCACCGGAGTGGTCGTTGGATTCGTCGCCTGGGTCGTTGCCCGAGTCGTCACCGCAGTCGGTGTGGACCTCCGCCTCCGGCTGTGCAAGCTCGACGTCGTCGACGACGTCAGGGTGCAGTGATACCTCGCCGGAGGTGATGCAACCTGTAGGATCGAATGCAGGTCTAGAGGGGGTGATTAGACTACTTGACCAAATAAAAATCTAGCCTTTTCCCAATTTTAAGTCTTGGCAAATTTTAGCAACTAGTACAAGTCAAGCAATCAACCTACACATGCAATTCTAAGAGTATAGCAGCGGAAAGTAAAACATTGCATATGAAGGTAAAGGGAAGGGTTTGGAGAAGGCAAACACAATGTAGACACGGAGATTTTTGGCATGGATCTGATAGGTGGTGCTATCGTACGTCCACGTTGATGGAGACTTCAACCCACGAAGGGTAACGGTTGCGCGAGACCATGGAGAGCTCCACCCACGAAGGGTCCATGAAGAAGAAACCTTGTCTATCCCACCATGGCCATCGCCCACGAAGGACTTGCCTCACTCGGGTAGATCTTCACGAAGTAGGCGATCTCCTTGCCCTTACAAACTCCTTGGTTCAACTCCACAATCTTGTCGGAGGCTCCCAAGTGACACCTAACCAATCTAGGAGACACCACTCTCCAAAAGGTAATAGATGATGTGATGATGATGAACTCCTTGCTCTTGTGCTCCAAATGATAGTCTCCCCAGCACTCAACTCTCTCTCACAGATTTGGCTATGGTGGAAAGATGATTTGAGTGGAAAGCAACTTGGGGAAGGTTAGAGATCAAGATTCTTGTGGTTGGATTGGAATGTCTTGGTCTCAACACATGAGTAGGTGGTTATCTCTCAGAAGATGAGTAGTGGAAGTGTAGGCACGTTCTGATGGCTCTCTCTTGTGTAAGTGCATCTAGTGCCCCTTAGTGATTTTGGTGTATTGAAGACTTATAGGTTAAGGGACTGATGCGTTTGTGAGTGTACACAGGTCTATAAGTCTATGAGGAGTTTGATATTTACAGAGAAAGTCGACCCCTAAAAATGAAGTTCTTCGACTGAAGACTTTGGATTTCTGAAGACTTTCTGAAGACTTTGAAAGTGAAGAAATTAGTGTGAAGTTGAAGACTCGGTATTCATTCGAGGAATATGAAGCGTGAAGACTTTTGTTTTCGTAGTTTCATTTTCTCTTTCTTGAGTCATAGGAAACACCGTACTGTTAAAGGGGGTCGAGGAAATACTAAGGAAAAATTTCCCTGTGATGCTCAACTCAAAATCCTACACCTACCAATCCCTTCGAGTGAAACCATTGGAAATCTCATACAGTTCAGTCATATTCCTCGGTGTTAGAGACAAAGTTCTTCTGGTCACTGAGGAATTTTTTTTGGCTGAGGAGTTAGGAATTCGCCAGTGCGGATTGCCTACACAGTGAGGAACATGATAGCCCCGAGGAATTTGATACTCAAATTTCCGACCGTTGCTGTGCTATGCGCGAGCTGTCCCAAAATATCTTATCCACCTAACGGTCATATCATTGAAGGGCATTTATGTCTTATCATGTCGGGCTGCTCCCTAGGCTATAAATAGCCACCCCCTACAACCGCTAGCTGTTTGGCTGCTCGAGAAACTGACACTTGTCATTTGAGAGCATCCCATCCTCCGAGGACTTTGAGCGAAAATCATCGAGTGAGGAAAACCCAAACCCAAACACCTACAAACCCAACGTGATTGAGCATCACTGAAGAGATTGATCCTGCATGGATCCGACGCTTGTTACCTTTGAAGAATGTGCTTCTTCCAGACGGTTAGGCGTCATGGTCTAGAGCGTCCAAGAGGAATTGTGGATCGCCGAGTGACCGAGTTTGTGAAGGTTCGGAAGTCACCTGAGGACTTACCACGAGTGATTGGATGAGGTCTATGTGACCTTAGTTCAAGGAGAATACGGTGAGGACTGTGTGTCTGGGACTGTGTGTCCTCAGGTTTAAATACCTAGCCGCTCCAACCAGATGTACAACTGAGACAGCTGTTGGAACTGGTCTACCAAATCATTGTCTTCACCAAGCCTACTGGTTCTATTTCCTCAACTCTTTCATTTCCTCATAACAGTGTTGTGTGCTTGTTCATATCTGTGTTTGAAGACTTTGACTGAAGACTTTCTCAATTTCCTCAGTTCAATTTCTTCAGTCTGTTTGTCTTCATCCTGTGTTATCCTGTGATTACGCTTTCTATACTCTATGCTTGTTTTCATTTCATCATGATGACCATGCTTGTATTCTGTTGTGTTTACTTTTGAGTACTTATTCCGCTGCTAGTAGTTCTTCGCTAAGGAATTTCCTCACTGGCAAATTCCTCAGTGAAGAATTCATAAAAATCGCCTATTCACCCCCGTCTAGTCGATATAGCGCACTTTCAATTGGTATCAGAGCAAGGTACTCCCTTGTTCTGTGTGATTTTGGTTTAACCACCTGGAGTTTTAGTTATATTGACCACAGGTACGATCAAGGTCTCAGCTGGGTGTCCTACCTTCGATGGGATGGACTACCCCAACTGGAAGAATAAGATGCGAATGCATCTTGAGGCAATTGATAACGATCTGTGGTATGTTGTGGAAAATGGTGTTCCCTCAGTCACACCTTCTCTGAATGCTGCTGATGTGAAGAGATTCAAGCAACTCGATTCTCAAGCGAAGAATATCATATGTGGCCATCTAAGCAAAGGAAAGTATGGAAGAGTGAGTGCTTTGGAAACTGCTAAGCTTATCTGGGATAGGCTATCCAATGTCAATGAAGGAGTCTCAACACAGCGTGACTCTCGAGTTGATGTTCTTCGCAGTCTCTTCAACTGCTTCAAAAGACTCGACAATGAAAATGTTCAACGAACCTTCGATCGCCTCACTGACATCTCAAATGAGCTTAAAGCGCTTGGTGCCACTGACATCACCGACATTGAGGTGGTGAAGAAATTACTGAGATCGCTTGACTCCTCATTTGATACTCTGGCATTGATGATACAAGAACGTGCTGATTACAAGTCACTTGATCCCGCTCATATCCTCGAGAGGCTAAATACTTATGAGTTCCAGCTTGCTGAAAAGAGAGATCTCTATGGTTCGAGCTATGGCAGATCACATGCACTGAAGGCCAAGGCAGTTTCTGAGTCTGAAGATGAAGACTCTGGCAGCAGCCTTAGTGATCCAGAAGAACTGAGCCATGATCTAGCACTGCTTGTGAAGAAATTCCAAAAGTTCACAAGACGTGGCCGCTTTGGAAGACCCTCAAGGAGCAATGATTCCTCGTCCAGTGACTACAAGAAAAGGCTTTGTCACAAATGCAAGAAACCTGGACACTACATTCAAGATTGTCCTCGGTGGGAAAAGGAATCAAAGAAGAAGAAATACAAGGATTATAGTTCTGATGATGCGAAGAAAAAGAGGAAATCCTCAAAATCTTCATCATCAAAATCCTCAAAGTCTTCATCTCACAAGAAGAGCAGCTCCAAGAAGGCTCGGGCATTCATTGGCAAGGAAATGGACTCTGAGGCTGAATCTGAAGAAAATGAGGAAGAGGAGGCATCTGAGGAGTCCGAATCCGGTGTGGTGAGACTAGCCCTCGCTACTGCATTCGTCAGCAAGTCTATCTTCAACACTGAAGAAAATGACCTCACCAACAAGGCTGATGAAGGCAATGATGACTAAGCTCCCACCTATTGCTTCATGGCAAAGGGTGCCAAGTTACTCAAATATACCTCCTCTGAATCAAGTGAGAATGAATCTGATGAAAATCTCAAGCCCAGCTATTCTAAACTTGCTAAGATTGCTGTGAAACAACAAAGGGCTTTTGAAAAGGTTCAAAACATGCTAGACAAAAGTGATGATATGTTGGGTGAAGAAATGGATCGCACTAAAACCTTGACTGAAAATCTTCAAAGACTTCAGACTAGGTTTGACAACCTTCAAGGTCATCATAACACTCTCTTATCTGATCATGAGAAGCTTTCTTATGAATTTCTTCAAAGAAAGCAAGATCTTGAGAAGCTAAGAGTGAGTTATGAAGATCTTCAAAAGGAGCGCGATTCATTAATTGCTCAACAAATCAGCGCTTCTCAGGAAGAATTTGTTCCTCCATGTTTGAAATGCATTGAACGTGAATCTGCTAATTCTTCACCTGAATGTTCAAATGCTTCTAACGTTACAAATTCTCACCTGCCTCTCCTATCACTAATTCCTCATCTGAGGACATTGCTAGTATCACTGACGATGCAGGCTGAAGGAATTGTACATGACATGCATGTACAAAAGCCTCAAAGGGCATCAGACTCTTTTGTGATGTGCTTAAAAAGAAGATCCTCAACAGGAACCCTAGGAAAGAGGGTATTGCCTTTGAGAGGAAACTCAATGCTGATGGTACATATTGGAAGCCTGAGCAGTACCCCAAAACCTCATGGGTTGCTGCAAAGGGACCTCCAGTTGATCCATCCAATTTATCTGGCTTTACATGTGAATCTCCTCATTCTTCTGATGAGTCAGTTGACTCCAACTATAAACTGTTCAAAAATCAGAATGGTGAAGTATTTGCTAGATATGTTGGCACTAACTGCAGGAATGGTTCCCCTATGAAGAAAATCTGGGTTCCCAAAAGGTGCCTTGAAAGTCTTTAGGTGAATGTCCTCATGACACCACCTGTGAAGAATAGGAACCCCAGATCAAATTCTTCACATGGACCAAATTCTTCATATGGATCCAAGTCCTCATACGGACCGAATTCCTCACGTGGATCAAATTCCTCAAAAGGATCAAAGTCCTCATATGATCATTATCGTGCTAACCCCTCTGTTTCGCAGGGAAGAGCTAAGGGCTATTAATATGAGTTTATTCTTCTAATCATTATGTTCATAAGTCCTCGAAGAATTTCTCTGCTTATTCATATGCTTACCCTAACTCCTCTTATGTGAAACGAAATGGATTGGCTTCTATGCCACCTTTCTCGTATGGAGCTCGCAGAGTGATGAACTCTTTGCCACCCCTTCAGATGTGGGTGGTGAAGAAAAAGAACTAATCTCTTCTGCAGGGTCAGGTCTCCAGACGTGCGTGAACGTCTGAAGAATTTGCTGGAGACCTGAAAAGTGCCTGAAAGGACGCAGGCTAATCATGAAGAAATGAACTTTCATTTCTTACGTCCTCCTACTGCTTTATCTATTCTATTGCTTGATGAAATTGATCTGATGAATTGTGATGTCATATTCTTCACTGATGAAGTATATGAAGTTCGTAAGCTGCACTAATTCATCTGCAGGATGATCAACCCAAAGCCACTGAGTGAGTCCTCGATAGTGGATGTACCAATCACATGATTGGCGACAAGAATCTATTGATGGATGCTCCCTTATCTCCATCGCATCTGAAGCATATCATCTTCGCTAACAAAGGCAAAAGTCAGGTATTGGGTCTAGGTAAGGTTGCGATCACAAAGGATCGACACATGGACAAAGTCATGCTTGTCGAGTCCTTAGGATACAACCTCATGTCTGTCTCAATGCTTTGTGATCTTGATATGGTTGTTGTCTTTGGCAAGTATCGTTGTGTTGTGGTTATGGAAGCTAACAATTCCAAAGTCTTCGAAGGCTTTAGGAGAGGAGACTTGTATATTGTTGATTTCTCTATAGGACCACAACCAGCCGTGTGCCTACTTGCAAAAGCTTCAGAAGGCTGGCTATGGCATCGACGACTTGGTCATGCAGGCTTGAGGAATTTGCACACGCTTGCGAAGAAGAAGCATGTCATTGGCATTGAGAATGTCATATTCCTCAAGGATCACTTATGCGGAGCCTGTGAAGCTGGGAAGATGACAAAGGCTAAGCATCCGGCGAAGACTATCATGACCACCACTCGACCATTTGAATTGCTTCATATGGATCTGTTCGGTCCTAACCATTATTCTGCAGTTTCAAATGCTGCATCTCAATATGGCTTTGTTATTGTTGATGATTACTCTTGATACACATGGGTACACATTGTTACTTACAAACATGAAGTGCAGGAAGTCTTCAAACGATTTTCCTCGAGGGCTTCAACCAACTTTGGTGTGAAGATCAAGCACATCAGAAGTGACAATGGAACTGAGTTCAAGAATTCTGGTCTTGATGACTATCTTGATGAACTTGGTATTACTCATGAGTTATCTTCTCCTTATACTCCTAAGCAGAATGGCGTCGTCGAGCGCAAGAACATGACTCTTGCTGAGTTGGCTCGCACTATGCTTGATGACTACAAAATGCCTCGTCATTTCTGGATTGATGCAATTGATACTGCGTGCCAAATCATCAACAGAGTATATCTTCACAAATTCTTCAAGAAGACTGCCTATGAACTCCTCACCGACAAGAAACCCAATGTGAGTTATTTCAAAGTCTTCGGTGCTAAATGTTGGATTAGAGATCCTCATCACAACTCAAAATTTGCACCGAAAGCACATGAAGGTTTTATGCTTGGTTACGGAAAGGACTCGCACACCTACAGAGTCTTCAACAATGTTCTTCACAAGGTTGTTGAAACTGTAGATGTGCGGTTCGATGAAACTAATGGCTCGCAAAGAGAGCACCTACCTTCTGTGATAGATGAACCAGCACCTGAGGAAACTATCAAGTTCAAGGCTACTGAGGATGTCATTCCTACCGAAGAATTTGCTGAAGAATTCATTCCAGAACATGAAGAATGTCGAGCTAATGCACCTGAAGAAAATGCTGAAGAAAATGGTGCTGAAGAAAATGCTGATCAAATTCCTCGACGACAACCAGCTCATCCTCGCGTTGAGAAAGAAGTGCAAGTTGAAAAGATCATCGATGACATTGAAGCACCAGGTCCTCTCACACGCTCAAGAGCTTCACATTTATCTAACTTTTGTGGGCACTATGCTTTTGTCTCTATCACAGAGCCCACTATGGTAGATGAAGCATTTCTGGAGCCTGAGTGGATTCAGGCCATGCAAGAAGAATTACATCAGTTCGAGCTCAACAACGTCTGGGAACTGGTCAAACGTCCAGATCCTCGCAAGCACAATATCATTGGCACAAAGTGGATCTACCGCAACAAGCAAGATGAAAATGGCCTTGTGGTGAGGAATAAGGCACGACTTGTAGCTCAAGGCTACACACAGGTTGAAGGAATTGATTTCGATGAAACTTTTGCACTTGTTGCTAGACTTGAGGCTATTCGCATATTACTTGCTTATGCTAACCATCATGATATCACCTTATATCAAATGGATGTGAAAAGTGCATTCCTCAATGGTAAGCTTGAGGAAGAAGTATATGTTGCTCAACCCCCAGGTTGTGAAGATCCAAAGCATCTTGACAAAGTCTTCAGACTCAACAAGGCCCTCTATGGCCTCAAGCAGGCCCCTCGGGCGTGGTATGATACTTTGAAGGAATTCCTCATGAAGAAAGGCTTCAAACCTGGTTCACTCGACCCTACTCTTTTCACTAAATCTTATGATGGTGAACTGTTTGTGTGCCAAACATATGTTGATGATATTATCTTTGGCTGTACTGACCAACGTTATAGTGATGAATTTTCCTATATGATGAGTGAAGAATATCAAATGTCTATGATGGGAGAATTGAAATTCTTCTTAGGTCTTCAAATTCGTCAACAATGCAATGGCATATTCATATTTAAGGAGAAATACCTCAAGGATGTAATGAGGAAATTCGGCATGCAAGATTGCAAAGGCGTCAAAATTCCTATGCCCACAAATGGCCATCTGTGCACTGATGAAAATGGTATTCACTTCGATCATAAGGTATACCGCTCCATGATTGGTTCCTTATTGTACTTATGTGCATCTAGGCCATATATAATGCTTAGTGTTTGCATGTGTGCCCGATTTCAAGCTACACCGAAGGAATCACACCACAAGGCTGTGAAGCATATTCTTCGATATCTAGCTCACACACCACCACTTGGATTATGGTACCCCAAGGGCTCGGCATTTGATCTCATTGGATATTCTGACTCTGACTATGCTGGTGATCGTGTGGACCGCAAGTCAACATCTGGTACATGTCATTTCCTCGGACGATCTTTGGTCTGTTGGTCCTTGAAGAAACAGAACTGCGTATCACTGTCGACTACTGAAGCTGAGTACATTGCCGCTGGTTCTTGCTGTGCTCAATTGTTGTGGATGAAGCAAACTCTCAAGGACTATGGCATCAACGTGAAGAATGTGCCTCTCTTCTGTGACAATGAGAGTGCCATCAAGATTGCTCACTACCCAGTTCAGCACTCAAAGACAAAGCACATTCAGATTCGTCATCATTTTCTTCGTGATCATGTGTTGAAGGGCGACATTTCTATTGAGCATGTGAAGACTGAAGAACAGCTAGCCGATATCTTCACAAAGCCCTTGGATGAGAAGAGATTTAGCAAGTTGCGGTGTGAGCTAAATATCTTAGAATCTTCGAATGTTCTTTGAAAAGGACACTCATCCTAACACTTATGCAAAATTGATGACTTAGATGTGCAACACATGAAGAAACATTTTTCTTCAATCAATGAAGAATAACACTCTAAGTGTGAAGAAATTAATGAAGAATTTGATTCTCAGAGCCCTACGACAATTGTACGCGGTGTCTGAAATCATCATTCTTATACAGTGGGTCACGCCACCACCAAAAGTTGAAAATCTTCAATTTGAGTTTTTCCTTAGTTTTGAAATTCCTCAGTTGTTCATGTTCTTCAACTTTGCATTGTCTTCACTGTTTCTGTCGTTTTTCTTCATTGGCTATATATATATATTTATGAGTTTATGTTCTCTACAGCATTCACTTATGGCTAATTCTTCGAGCTGTTTTTTTTGCTAAGTGAATGTGATCGGACCCTTCCCCCTCTATGCTAAACTCAACCCAATCTCTTCACAAATTCTTCATGTGCATTCTATTTGAAACTTGTTCAAAATCTTTACTGTGTCCTTGTCAGCTGAAGAATTTGCGAACGGAACGTTAAAACTTATCTTATCCAGATTTTCGGCTTTGCCGCTCAAACCGTTCCGCATCCCACGATATACTTATCTTTTCACCCACGATCGCACACTATTTCCACTCCTCAGTACGTGGGTGACACATGTCAAGCGAATGAGAAGGGTCAGGGGCACGTTCATCCAAATTCTTCGGGCGAACAGTTTTTCACCGTGGCTATAAATACCCCCCCTCCCCTTCCTCACTTCCTTTACTCCACTCGACCACTCTCTCCAGCTCGAGCTTCTCAAACCCTAGCACCGCCGCTACTCCATCGTCGCCGGTGAGGAAGAGCTTCACTGCATCGACCTCGTCGCCGCCGTACTCGCGCCGGCCGCGGAAATCTTCACTCTGCCGCCACCGTAGCCATCTTCCTCCGCCGAGTTAGGGCGTGGAAGATCTGCACAGACGAACTTCACTTATCCACATTCCAGTTCGTCGTGTTCTTCATCCAGGGTAATTAAAAGTTACTTTTACTACCCTCTTTGATTCAAATGATTTCTACAAAATCCTCAAAGGTGTTTATTCTTCAAATCCTCACACACTAAACACCTCACATGTCATCTGTTCTTGATTCATTTCTCTAAGCAATAATTTTTCTTCAAGATTCCTCAATTGTGCGGATATCTGATTTGTACAACTCTGGAACCTAAGACTAAGAATGCTTAGTGAAATTCTTCAAGACTCGTCTGGTCAAATTCCTCAAAATTGTTCTTTTTGAAAAATCTTCTGAGAACGCATATGACCTCTCCAAATTCCTCGCAACTATACTCTATTCACAGGTACTCATGTCCGCTGCTGAATCACTAGGTTCTCATCAACTTAACTCATTTGCAACGTTCCTTGAAGAAAAGTTGCATACTTCTTCGGAGAATTCAATTGTTCAAATTCCTCAACTGAAGAAAATGGCTCACGGAAAGAAGCCACAGAAAGGAGGAAAGAGGCCTGAAATCAATACTGCCTTTGAAATCCCTGATGACATATACAAAGATTACTGCACTCCTGATGAGGCCAAGTTTGGAAAAGAGGACAAGAATCAGCGCAAGGTGCACATACAAAGGATCAAGAGGAGATGGGCAAGAGAGTGGAGGGAGTACAGATATGTCACTCCAAAATACATGAAGAAATTCGCACTCAATCCTCCATGCCCAAGACCTCCATTGGCACCTGGACAAGAAGTTGATCCCACCAGCCTCAAGCGCGGTGAGGATTATCCTGATGAATGGGCCAAGCGCCAGGCCAAATTGGCTAGACAAGCCAGAGAAGCAGTGAGGAAATTCAATGAAGACTCTGCTGCTGCTGCTGCCGCCGAGGCCTCTGTCAAGCCGAAGAAATCAATGGCAAAGAAGCCTGCGCACAATTCAAGTGCTTCACCTTCAATGCCCTCAAGGCCAAGTTCCTCAGCAATGCCCTCATGGCCAGAATCCTCAAAGCCCTCACGGCCAATTCCTCATGCTGCTCCCGCTCCAAAGTCCTCAGCTGCTCTGACAAAGTCCTCAGCACCTGTGAATCTTGCCACGTGCCAAAGGACTACAGGCATCTCTATTGCCTCAGGAGCTTCTGCTAGTTCCTCAACTGCACCAAATTCTTCAACAGGACCCTCTCTACTGAAGACAAAGGCCACTGCTGGACAAGGCTCTCGCCCAAGTCCTCACAAGAAGCAGGTCGCCTTCCATGTGTCGTCTGAAGAAGACGAAGCTGATGATCATGAACTTGCAGAAATCATCAGAGACAGGCAAGTCAGGGCCGCTAGAGCCAAGGGCACAAATGTGCCTTTGCTTTTGGATCCAAAGTTGATGCTCGACTACATTGATCTCTGGGACAAGGACCCAAACACTCATATGCCTGATTTCAAGTTGACTCCTGGCCAAAATCATATGCTGACAGCCTTCATCCAAGATGAGAAATGGAAATTTGAGAAGGCCAGGCAGATCAAGAAAGCGCAGTACAGGAAGGAGAAATTCCTGAAGAACAACGCTGTCTCTATGACGACTGACGAACTTGTGAAGATCCAGTCTAAAATCAAAGTCCTCAGTGATGATTTCAATGCTTACTATGCTGATTGGCAAGGAGCCAAGGTCAGGTTTGTAAAACTGACAGAAAAGTTCACTCCAAATGTTGCAGCTCCATCGCAACAAGAAATTCCTCAGGCTGAAGCATCTGCTCAGCCGACTGAAGAACATGCCAGCACCGCTGATGACAATCAAGCTGCTGAAGAAAATGTGAGTTCCAGGGCTGATGACTACATTCCAGCCGCTGATGAAATTGCCAGGGCATCCACTAGTGGTGCGCCTGAAGAAAATAAAGAGGTCAGGGCAAGTGCATCAGTTGTGCTTGAAGAAAATCAACCACATTCCTCTGCTCCTCCTGCGCCTACTCCAACTCCAATCCTTCCAGCTGAATTAGATGTGAAGAAGACCAAGGCTGCTGAGCGTGCAGCAGTGAAGAAAAGGAAAGCATCAGCTTCTTCAGATTCTTTAGCTCCGAAGAAAATAAAGTCTATGACTAGCTCATTTGCAAACCCTATTGATGTTGTTCCTATCTCAACCATGCCATCAAAGAAAATCGTCCCTTTTGATGAAGAATATGTGATCCCTAGCGGATCTGATGAAGAAAATCCTTCTGCTGCTACGTCAGAGCAGATGGATGAAGAAATTGAAGTGGATGAAATCCCTTCAACTCAAGCTGTTTCCTCGCCTATGCCTCAGTTTACTACTGAAGAGGCCGATGTTGAAGAAATGGAAGATGAAGATGTGGACATTGGCTGTACCACACCCGTGCTCAATGATGATTTCTGGGAAAGTCAGCATCCTAACTCTCCACTCTTCACACCATTGCAACAAATTCCTCAGTCCCCAGCCACTACTGTTCAAATGGGATCTGATGAACCACATGCCACAATGTCTGTCCATGAAGAAATTCCAGCCACTAGTGCTGAAGAAAATGAAACTGATGAATTAAAGACCCAGGCTGTCACTGGAGTAGAAGCTGAAATTCCTCGGCATGAAGGACCTGAGATTGCGATTCCTGAGGTGATAATGCAATTGACTGACACTCCTCAGCCCAAACCAAAGGATCCATTCTCAAAGAAGCAGAAATTCAAGGCTGATGATTTCTTCGGCGAGCATGTGTTCTTCACTGACTACAATCCTTATGATTCTGCTCGTCTTAGAAGGAAGCGCTTCTGGACCGCCAGCCAGGCCAACTTCTATTCTTCACTACTCTTCAACAAGGACAAAGTCTTCGACCATGAGCATATTCCTCTTGTGGACATGGAATCACTGCCATGCTTCACTCCTGTCCTCAGTGTGCTTCATGACACATGCCTCCTCAACTTTTGGACAGACATAGTTGATTGGAATGAAAAACTCATTCTTCAACTCTACGCAACTTTGCACATCACAGGAGATGCTGACGATGTGAACTCGTGGGTTTTGGACTGGATGACTGAAAACACTCACTATAAGGCACCGGCCACTGAATTACTTCACGCCTTGCCCATCAGTCCTCCACCTGAAGGAGCTCGTTGCATGTACCAAGAGCCTGAGCTTACTGATCACTATATGCAAGTGCTGATGAAGCCATTGAAACCTGGTCAAGCCTCAAGGACAAAATTCCTCGTGAAGGAATTACAGTATGTACCAAGGACAGTCTATCGCATTCTGACGAAGACTATGAGTCCAATCAAAGGCAACGACTCATCTGATGAGGAAATTGTTGGCATCATGAAGAATCTAATATTCAACATAATTCATGGCATTCCTGTCAATTATCACGATTTCTTCATGAGGACTCTGGCAAATGTTGCACTTTTACCGTTTATGCTGAAGCCTTATGCATCGTGGATTATGAGATTCCTCAGAACAAGGTCTTCACTCAACTACAAGGCTGATTTTCAGAATCACCTCAGCTACTTGCCCCCGATTGAAGTCCTCAAGCAGACCTATTCCTTAGCTGACGAAAAGGGCAAGGCACCAGCTGTTATAGATGAAGGCATTCGTCCATTGGATGGTCAGTTTCGCAAAGCTGCATCTTATTCCACCAATGATGACTCTGCCACTCATGATTCTGCTGCCCATGCCTCCAAGCCAAATCCTCAAGCTACTGCTCCTCGTGTGATGACTGACCGTGAGCTTCTGCTAAGTCTTCACTAGAAGGTGGATCGAAACCACAAATGGGTTAAGCGTCAGTTTGGTTCAATTCTTCACAACATGACTGCTACACATAATGCAGTGAAGAAAAACCATTACTACCTCCATGAAGTCTTCGATCGCACCTGGGCTATTCTGTCACATGTATATGGTGAAGAAGATCTGAAGAACATTTGTCTCAAGGAGGACTTTGACAGGTCTGCACCTCCACCGAAGAAATACAAGAAGGTCAAGGTTCCTTCCTTGGTGGCCAGCTTCTATTCTTCATCGCGCGAAACCGACGAGCATGAAGACTTGGGCGACACTGCAGCAGGCCCTACATCAACAAATGACCCCAACAACGCTGGCGCTCCTTCATCAACTTGATATTCTTCAGGGGCGTTAGTCCTCATTTTTCGATCCTTTTGGTCATTCGATGACAACGGGGGAGAAATTTGAGTTAGTCTTCAAGCGGGTCTATCTTATATGGGCGTTTTTTTCTAAGTTACAACTCTCGTTCTTCTGATGACTTTGCTGGATCGAGTTGTAAACTTAAACTCTATGGTGGCCTGATACTTTTGCTGTTTCTTCTGCATGCTTATTCCTCATTAATGTTATTGCACGCATGTTGAATTACATCAGTCACCATATTTCATCATGCATTTCAAATTCTTCATATTTTATGTCAAATGCGTGTATGAATTACAAAATATAGGGGGACATCTCCATGATTCAACTCTTCAAGTGTGCATTGCTTCAAAAGCAAATTCCTCACTATGCACATCTTCAGGGGGAGTTCTTCTATATCTTGCAATCAAATTCCTCAATATCAGTATTTACACTTCATATGTTTATCCCCGTTGAAAACTTAACCTATATTGTCATCAATCACCAAAAAGGGGGAGATTGTAAGTGCATCTAGTGCCCCTTAGAGATTTTGGTGTATTGAAGACTTATAGGTTAAGGGACTGATGCGTTTGTGAGTGTACACAGGTCTATAAGTCTATGAGGAGTTTGATATTTACAGAGAAAGTCGACCCCTAAAAATGAAGTTCTTCGACTGAAGACTTTGGATTTCTGAAGACTTTGAAAGTGAAGAAATTGGTGTGAACTTGAAGACACGGTATTCATTCAAGGAATATGAAGCGTGAAGACTTTTGTTTTCGTAGTTTCATTTTCTCTTTCTTGAGTCATAGGAAACACCATACTGTTAAAGGGGTCGAGGAAATACTAAGGAAAAATTTCCATGTGATGCTCAACTCAAAATCCTACACCTACCAATCCCTTCAAGTGAAGCCATTGGAAATCTCATACAGTTCAGTCATATTCTTCAGTGTCAGAGACAAAGTTCTTCTGGTCACTGAGGAATTTATTCTGACTGAGGAGTTAGGAATTCGCCAGTGTGGATTGCCTACACAGTGAGGAACATGAAAGCCCTGAGGAATTTGATACTCAAATTTCCGACCGTTGCTGTGCTATGCGTGAGCTGTCCCAAAATATCTTATCCACCTAACAGTCATATCATTGAAGGGCATTTATGTCTTATCATGTCGGGCTGCTCCCTAGGCTATAAATAGCCGCCCCCTACAACCACTAGCTAGTTGGCTGCTCTAAGAGAAACTGACACTTGTCATTTGAGAGCATCCCATCCTCCGAGGACTTTGAGCGAAAATCATCGAGTGAGGAAAACCCAAATCCAAACACCTACAAACCCAAAGTGATTGAGCATCACTGAAGAGATTGATCCTGCATGGATCCGACGCTTGTTACCTTTGAAGAATGTGCTTCTTCCAGACGGTTAGGCGTCATGGTCTAGAGTGTCCAAGAGGAATTGTGGATCGCCGAGTGACCGAGTTTGTGCAGGTTCGGAAGTCACCTGAAGACTTACCACGAGTGATTGGACGAGGTTTGTGTGACCTTAGTTCCAGGAGAATACGGTGAGGACTATGTGTCCGGGACTGTGTGTCCTCAGGTTTAAAAACCTAGCCGCTCCAACCAGATGTACAACTGAGACAGCAGTTGGAACTGGTCTACCAAATCATTGTCTTCACCAAGCCTACTGGTTCTATTTCCTCAAGTCTTTCATTTCCTCATAACAGTGTTGTGTGCTTGTTCATATCTGTGTTTGAAGACTTTGACTGAAGACTTTCTCAATTTTGTTAGTTCAATTTCTTCAGTCTGTTTGTCCTCATCCTGTGTTATCCTGTGATTACGCTTTCTGTACTCTGTGCTTGTTTTCATTTCATCATGATGACCATGCTTGTATTCTGTTGTGTTTACTTTTGAGTACTTATTCCGCTGCAAGTAGTTCTTCGCTAAGGAATTTCCTCACCGGCAAATTCCTCAGTGAAGAATTCATAAAAATCGCCTATTCACCCCCTCTAGTCGATATAACGCACTTTCATCTTGAATAGAGAAGGGGTGGAGGTGTATTTATAGCCTCCACACAAAACCTAGCCATTACAGACATTTGACCCAACTCAGTCAGACCGAATAGGTAAACTCGGTGAGACCGATTCAGTTCAAAATGTGAACCTTGGATTCTCGGTGGGACCAACATGATCAACTCGGTGGGACCAACGTGCTAGGGTTAGGGCAAAACCTCATCTCGGTGTGACCGATTACATGAACTCGGTGGGACCGATTTCTGCAATGAGAAAACAGAGAGTTGGTTAGGCAAACTCTGTGGGACAGATCGCTCATTTCGGTGAGATCGAAACGTTATGAAGGGAAATAGAGAGTTTGCATTGCGAACTCGGTGGGACCGATCGCTCACTTCGGTAAGACCAAAATGTTACGAAGGGAAACAAAGAGTTTGCATTGCCATCTCGGTGAGACCGAGATCCCGATATTGAGACCGAATTGATTAGGGTTTCTGGCAGTGACTATGTCAAAGGAACTCGGTGCCGCCGGATAGATCAAATCGGTGGGGCCGAGTTTGACTTTAGGTTTTTGACATATTTGGAATTGAGAAAGTGGTTGAGGGCTTTGGAGCATATCACTAAGCACTTTGAGCAAGTAGACCATTAAGCAACACCTGATCCCGTTTTAATAGTATTGGCTTTTCCTATGGACTCATATGTGATCTTGGATCACTAAAATAGAAATGTTGAGTCTTCAGATTTTGCCAATCTTTGTCCTTAGCATTTTGAGGGGTCCACATCTCTAGTCCATGCCATGCCAATCATTCAACTTTCTGAAATATTTAACTTGAATGGATATTAGTTCAATGAGCTATATGTTGTTATGAATTACCAAAACCACCCGGGATTAGTTGCACTTTCAATCTCCCCCTTTTTGGTAATTGATGACAACATATAGATCAAAGCTTCGACAAATGATAATATGAATGAAATACATTGTCGCTTTGAGAAGTATGTGATAAGCAAGAGCTCCCCCTAAATTTGTGCATTATTTAAAATTTTCTTTTGAATGCAAATGCACAATCGATTAGGATCATGGGTCACTCTTCCATGTCACATACATCTTGGTGGAGCGCTCAAAATGAAATATAGAATGTAAAGAACATGCACTCATCACCAAGTGAAACATGATTGATCATACACAAGTTTAAGATATCATCATTCAAGCTCAAATTAGAGTATAATATGATCAAACACATGATCATAAGAGTATCTCACACACAAACAAAAATAGTAGCAAGCAAACAATCAAATAGCAAGTAGCAAGAGAAGCAACAAAAGGGCAAAACGCTCTCTCTCTCGAAGCCTAATGATCTATACACTTTCTCCCCTTTGGCAACAAGTTACCAAAAAGCTTTAAAATGCATAGTGCTATGCGGCACTCTAGGCACGATCTCCGGGAGCTCCTGAAGTGGTCTTCTGGCTGGTTTCTCGGTGTGCGTAGATGGCGTGGAGAGGACAGCATCTGCAAATGCTTCTGAAGATGTCTGAGGAGCTGGAGGAGTTGCAACTGGAGGTACAACAGCGGTAGTCACTGCAGGTGGTGAAGTAGTAGCTCTGGAGTCTCTCACAACTAGCACAGCTGTAGACCTTTGTGCTCTCGCCACTCTCTAAAAAGCATCAGTGGTTGGTCTATCACTCCTGTCCTCAACCTCTTCTTGTAGCTTCACAGCAGAAGTCTGGATCTCGGTGACCTTCACATCTAGATCATGAAGTTTGGTCTCAAAGATCCTCTCAAGGCTCTCTTGATTTTGAGTCAGGGTGGCCAGTCCTTTCTCTATACTCACTGTTGCCTCAAGCAGATAACTGAGTTGATCTTTCTTGGTCTTGAGATTTACAACTGAAGCATTTGGCATTGTGGAAGTCTTTGCTGCCTTTGCTCTCTCTCGCTTCTCCCGAGCCTCTACTGAAGTGGGATGTGATGCATCCATGATAACTACATTGTCCTCAAAGTCTGGCCTCAGGGGAAGATGCTCTCTGTCTAGAAGATATGTCCATGTTCCCATCTTGGAGTTGATCAGCATCTGAATATGAGGGGCATATCCACATGATCTTTTCTGGTCAGCAGAAGTTCTCTTCACAGTTTCAACAATCAAACTCATCACCTTGAACTTCTCTGGCACATCAAACATATGAAGCAAGTTGATTGAGTGACCACGGATCATCCTATGAGCTCCTAACTTGGGCAACGGAGTGTGCCTCAATATAGTGTTATCGTGGTTAGACCTGACAGCAGATAATAGATGGAGCCAAACTTGTGAGTTTCCAAAGCATCGTCAAGAATTTCCTTCTACATATGAGCCATGGAGTTGTGATCCTTCTTGGGCTTGGCATACACATCAATGCCATCTTCAGTTTCTTCAGGGGTATTGATCAACTTGGCCCATTCAGCAATTGACGATCGATACCTTGTGCCTTCAGTCATCCAGACTATCTTGCCATCTAGATAGAAATGAGTTGTTGAATAGAATTGCATGACCATTTCATCATTCCATTTTGTCAGCTTTTGACCAACAAAAGTGTCAACACCATTCATTATGAAACTCTCATGAACTCCTGGGAAGTAATCTTCATTGTCATTAATGAATTTCCAATCAACCCATCTCACTGACCTGCTCCTCTGACCTATTCTAACTATCGCTGTTGTCTGGCATCTCTAACACTGACCCTATGAATAGATAGGTATAGGTAGACTAGATGAGCATCACAAAGCACAACTATTTTGGCAAAAAGTTGACACAAACACTTAATATTAGTTTTCTGCAGAAAGCATTTCGGAGCTACCAATATGACAAACTCGGTGACACTGAAGCAAATTTAGAGTCTAAACATACAATTTCGGTTAGACCGAAATGCAGTTTGGTAACTCCGAGATGCTAGGGTTTCACAGAGAAAGTGAACTTGATCACACCAATTTCTACACTTCGGTCAGACCGAGTAGTACATGTGCAATGGCCTAGGCCAAATCGGTGAGACCGAATTCTTCAGATCGGTTGGTTCGAGATGAGTTCGGCGGAAACCTAACCCTAAGTTTTTGCATCAAATCTATTTTAGAGGATGTTTTCGGTGGGTAGAATGATCTCAATGGTGGCTAGAAAAATGGCATTAATCTTTGTGCAAGAATCGGAGTTAAAGAAAGCACAAAGAGATCGAGTACGTACCCTAACTCGGCGATGAACTCACTACGGCGACAACGGCGGTGCAGATTCCCGTTGACGGCGACGGAGACCAGCGGTAGGAGGGCGACGCAGACGATCTGGAGACTAGGAGGGGCGGCAGAGCTGGGTTGGCGCAATTGAGAGTTTGAAGGAATTTCCAAAATTCAACCCGCGAATATATATACCCAGTCACTATCAGTGTGACCAAGTGGAACGACTCGGTGGCACCGAGATGCAGAATCGCAAGCAGTTAATGCAACTCGGTGAGACCGAACTGTTCTAATCGGTTGCACCGAGGTGAAAACCTAGATCAACACAATGATTTCGGTGAGACCGAAGTGAATGAATCGGTCAGACCGAAAGCCATTAACAGGTTTTGGAAGTTTAAGCCCTTGACGGATCGGTGGCTCCGAGTGCTCCTCAATCGGAGGGTCCGAATTCGACTTGATCAAACTTTGTGATGTAGCATGAATAGAGTTTGAGACGAGAAAAGCATCGATAGCTAGAGGAAGTACTTAGGCATTCTTCTCCATCCATTTGGCAAAAAGAAAGACCAAACAATCAAAGCAACAAATGGATGTCCTTGAATGGGAAAAAATATGCAACCAACATGCTCACACAATAAGAAAGCCAATGAAATATGTGGCAAAACATGCACAAACACTCTAGCATCTATCAAACAATTGGCGATGACTAGGTCATCTATGTATGAGTATATTGACTGAGTCAAATGAGAACATTTGATCATAGGTCATACTCAGTTTAAGCACAAGTGGGGTTACCACTTTTACATAAAGCATTGTTGTGTTCACACTATTAGAGTTGCTTTAGCTCAATTCTTGGAGAAAAGCTCCCACTAGATGTGATATCCCCCCTAAGAGGGATGAACTAACCTTGGGTTTTGTCAATGATGTCTTCATGTAGGTGTTGAAGATGTAGATGCTCAAGGTTGATGTATATCATTTGGAGCAATCCATTGGAGTGAGTTGCACTTTCAATACCTACATGGGTTAGTTCCACAAGGAACATACACGGATATCCATAGACATAGAGTGAAATACACATATGATGTTGTCCATGAAAGCATTAGGTTACCTTGTCCCTTGTCTTACCAACAAGAGCTTTCGTGACTCCTTGAACTAGTGCAAGATGTGAAAGTTGATTGCACTTGTCCTTGCCAAAATGAATATGAGTGAAGTATGTTGGCGGAGACACCCTCAAGAACTCTCTAGTTCTTCTTATTTGCAACCCACGTCAACTTGATGGGGATCCTTGGAGTTGTAGTCATACTTGATGACATAGAACTTGATGTAGTCTTGGGAACCCACTTGACCAAGGCCTTTGGAGCTTCTTCAAATGAATCACTCTCTTCTTAAAGCTTGTCCTTACCTTTTATCTTGTGGTCTTGTGGTGGAAGATCATCTTGAGCTTGTGTTCCCTTGAAAGAAGTGGGATCATACTTCTCTTGTTGAGGAACAAACTTCGTTTTGGGGTATTGGTCTTCTTCCCACTCAACTCCATTGGCATTGAGCTTGCGTTCAAAACCAACACCCTGATTCTTCCCATGCCTTCCTTGCTTGCGTACAATTTCTTCAAATTGCTTACTTTCGGCAAGGCTCTTGTAAACACCTTTCTCTATAATTCCCTTCAATAAGCTATTTTCTTGCTCAAGTGTAACCTGGCTAAAAGAATCAGTAGTGGAATCAAGAGAACTACTAGAAGCAACAATATTGGATTTAACATGATTATTGTTACTACTAGAAGAAGAATCTTTCTCATTCTTGTTGCTAGATTTTACATGTGGCATGTAAGTAGACAAGAGTAAATGCTTGGCAATGTAAGAAGAACTTTCCTTACGAAGATCATCATTGATTGCTTTTAAGAACCCATGCTCTTGATCTAGATTGAGCTTTTCAAAGCGTAGCTTCTCATGAATCTTTAAAATCTCTCGATGATCCTCTAAGGTAGTTTCATGAGCTAACTTAAGAGTGTTTTGTTCTTTAGGTAGACGCACAGTCACCTTCTTATCATTGTCATTCGTTTCATCTTGATTAGCATGATTAATAGCAATTTCATCATAGTTTTCATTACTAGAGTTGTCAACAAGTAAATCATCATCACCTAGCAAATTATCTTCATCACTATTGAAATCAACATACTCGGGGTGAGATACCTGATGTCGCTTGAAGCTACGTCGGTATTTCCCCAAAGAGGAAGGGATGATGCAGGACAGCGGCAATAGGTATTTCCCTCAGATATTAAACCAAGGTTATCGACCCAGTAGGAGAACCAAGCAACACGACGTAAACAACCACTGCACACAGATAACAAATCTTCACAACCCGACGTGTTAACGGGGTTGTCAATCCCTTCGGGGTACGGCGCCTCAAGATAGGCAATCGGACGTCAGATAATTTGTAGTAGATTGATAGATCGAATGCCAAATAAAATAAATAGAAATAAAACGCAGCAAGGTATTTTTGTATTTTTGGTTTAATAGATCTGAAAATAAATCCAAGGAAAAAGTAGATCGCAAAGGCAAATATATTAGAAAGAGACCCGAGGGCCGTAGATTTCACTAGTGGCTTCTCTCGAGAAAAATAGTAAACGGTGGGTAAACAAATTACTGTTGGGCAATTAATAGCACTTCAAATACTCATGACGATATCCAGGCAATGATCATTATATAGACATCAGGTCCAAGATAGTAGACGGACTCCTCCCTGCATCTACTACTATTACTCCACACATCGACCGCTATCCAGCATGCATCTAGTGTATTAAGTTCATGGAGAAACGGAGTAATGCAATAAGAATGATGAGATGATGTAGACAAGATCTATCTATTTAGAGATACACCCCATCGTTTTATCCTTAGTAGCAACGATACATACCTGTCGATTGCCTTTCTGTCATTGGGATAAAGCACCATAAGATCGAACCCACTACAAAGCACCTCTTCCCATTGCAAGATAAATAGATCAAGTTTGTGAAAGAAAACCCAAATATCGGAGAAGAAATACGAGGCTATAAGAGTTCATGCATATAAGAGATCAAAGAAACTCAAATAACTTTCATGGATATAAAAAGATATAACTCATCATAAACTCAGAGTTCATCAGATCCCAACAAAAACACTGCAAAAAGAGTTACATCATATGGAGCTCCAAGAGACCATTGTATTGAAGATTCAGCGAGAGAGGGGAAGCCATCTAGCTACTAACTACGGACCCGAAGGTCTAAAAGAACTACTCACGCATCATCGGAGAGGCACAAATGGAAGTGGTGAACCCCATCCGAAATGTTGTCTAGATTGGATCTGGTGGTTCTGGACTCTGCGGCGGCTGGATGAATATTTCGTCGACTCCCCTAGGGTTTGGGAATATTCGGTATTTATATAGCAAAGAGGTGGTCTGGGGGGCACCCGAGGTGGGCACAACCCACCAGGGCGCGCCTGGGCCTCCTGGCGCGCCCTGGTGGGTTGTGTCCCCCTCAGGGCACCCCCCAGGTGTAGCTAGGGCCCACTACGTGTCTTCTGGTCCATAAAAATTCTCCGGGGAGTTTCGATGCATTTGGACTCCGTCTGATATTGATTTCTACGATGTAAAAAACATGCAGAAAATAGTAACTGGCACTTGGCACTATGTCAATAGGTTAGTACCAAAAAATGATACAAAATGACTATAGAATGATTATGAAACATCCAATATAACAGCATGGAAAAATAAAAAATTATAGATACGTTGGAGACGTATCAATACCTTGGGGCCTTTAGCCATGAAGCATCTTCCAATCCCTTCATTTGGTGAGTCGAATATGTTGTGGGAGTTGTATGACACATGTGCTAGACCGGCAACACCTTCATCTTGAGTATATTCAGAGTCGGAGTGATAACTTCTCTCGGAGTAGTTGTCGGAGTTGGAACCGGATACCCATTCACCAATATGACCTTGATGTCTTCGTCTTGTGTAGCTCTTTGATGACTTGTCCTTCCTTTCTGAATCCTTGCTTCCGCGAGCGGGTCTTTGTTCATTACAATCATCTTTACTCCTTCTCTCTCTTGGTGGTGATTCCTCTCTTTTACTTCTCCTTTTAGGTGAGTCTTCTCTTCTTTTGTAGGGAGCCGTGCACTCACTAGAGTAGTGTCCGGGTCTTCCACAATTGTATCAATTGCGATCACGACTAGAAGATCTTTTGTCTTTGTAGGTCCTTGACTTGGAACTTATCTCTTTGCTTCTACTCTTGTAGAACTTGTTGAAGTTCTTCACCATTAGGCACAATTCTTCATTGAAGGCTTGTTTCTCACTTGATGTTGTAGGGGCATCACATGAAGCTTTGTAAGCACCACTAGACTTGTTGTGAAGCTCTTCCTTATCCTTTAGTGACATTTCAGGAGAAACAATTCTACCAATGACTTCCGTTGGCTTGAGATCTTTGTAATTGGGCATCATTTGGATCAAGGTGCACATGGTATCATATTTTCCATCCAAGGCTCTTAGGATCTTCTTGATAATGAATCTGTCGGTCATCTCTTCACTTCCTAAGCCGGCAATGTCATTTGTGATGAGAGCAAGCATAGAATACATTTTAGAGACTCCTTCACCATCCTTCATTTTGAACTTGTCAAGTTGACTTTTAAGCACATCAAATTTGGATTCCTTTACGGACTCGGTACCTTCGTGCATATCAACCAAAGTATCCCTAATTTCCCTTACATTCTCATGGGGGCTGGTTTTGTTGAGTTCTTCGGGGCACAATCAGTGGAAGAGGATATCGCAAGCTTTAGCATTGTATTGCAACATCTTCAATTCTTCCAGGGTTGCTTCACAATTCGGTTCTCTTCCATATTCTAAGAATTCACCTTGCAAACCAATAAACACACTAGCCCAAACGGTGGGGCTATGTCCAAGAATATGCATTTTCATCTTATGCTTCTAACTAGCAAAATTAGTACCATCAAAGTAAGGACCTTTATGGTGGTAGTTTCCCTCGCTAGACGCCATACTCTCCTAGATTGTGAAGCCAAGGCTATGATCACCAAAGCTACGAAAATAAAGGCAACTGGAGACCGAAGCTCTAATACCAATTGTAGGATCGAAAGTAGGTCTAGAGGGGGTGATTAGACTACTTGACCAAATAAAATCTAGCATTTTCCCATTTGATGTCTTGGCAGATTTTAGCAACTAGTACAAGTCAAGCAATCAACCTACACATGCAATTCTAAGAGTATAGCAGTGGAAAGTAAAACATTGCATATGAAGGTAAAGGGAAGGGTTTGTACAAGGCAAACACAATGTAGACACAGAGATTTTTGGCGTCGTTCCGATAGGAGGTGCTATCATATGTCCACGTTGATGGAGGCTTCAACCCACGAAGGGTAACGGTTGCGCGAGTCCATGGAGGGCTCCACCCACGAAGGGTCCACGAATAAGCAACCTTGTCTATCCCACCATGGCCATCGCCCACGAAGGACTTGCCTCACTCGGGTAGATCTTCATGAAGTAGGCGATCTCCTTGCCCTTACAAACTCCTTGGTTCAACTCCACAATCTTGTCGGAGGCTCCTAAGTGATACCTAACCAATCTAGGAGACACCACTCTCTAGAAGGTAATAGATGGTGTGATGATGATGAACTCCTTGCTCTTGTGCTTCAAATGATAGTCTCCCCAACACTCAACTCTCTCTCTCTCTCTCTCTCAGATTTGGCTATGGTGGAAAGATGATTTGAGTGGAAAGCAACTTGGGGAAGGCTAGAGATCAAGATTCTTGTGGTTGGATTCGAATGTCTTGGTCTCAACACATGAGTAGGTGGTTCTCTCTCAGAAAATGAGTAGTGCAAGTGTAGGCCTGTTCTGATGGCTCTCTCTTGAATAGAGAAGGGGGTGGAGGGGTATTTATAGCCTCCATAAAAAATCTAACCATTACACACATTTGACCCAACTCGGTGAGACCGAATAGTTGAACTCGGTGAGACCGATTCAGTTCAAAATGCGAACGTTAGGATTATGGATGGGACTGACATGATCAACTTGGTTGGACCGATGTGCTAGGTTTAGGGAAAAACTTCATCTCGGTGTGACCGATCACATGAACTCGGTGGGACCAATTTCTGCAATGAGCAAACAGAGAGTTGGTCAGGCAAACTCGGTGGGACCGATCACTCATTTCTTGGTGGATAGTCGTAGTGGCAAATTCAGAATCACTCTTTTTTTTGCGGGTGGAATTCAGATTCACTCTTGGCATACTTTGTAGACTTCATAGCATGGCACCCAAAGTGCTTACCATATTTACTAGATACATACTTTCCGGGTGCATGTAAACATGAAAGAGTGACCTTCCCTAACAAAACATGAAAGAGTGACCTCGTGACTCTACCCCTTTGACTGTCTGGAATACTCTTTGCAAACTTCAGATTCCACGTAAGGTATAGATTTTTGGATGGAGAGTTTTGCGAGAAACTATTCCTCTCTAAGCTATCTTAACCAATAGGCATGTCGGGTCATACGGATCCTGGCCTATTTGTCATCAATGGGTGGAGGACATTTGACATCTACTATTCATGTGCACAAATGCGTGAGTCATGTGGACCCGACATGGGATAGATCGGGTTCTGTTGTATTCAAACACATCTTATCTCTTCCACAGGAACACCTAGCTATACATCCAACTTTGAATTTCAAACAAGAGATAACAGTCGGAGGTTGGTACTTGTGGCGGATCCGCGGACAAATTATGCACAACTAAGCAGTTCTGGCAGCATGGAGATGGTCAGTTTTGGTCTTGTCAATTGCAAGCAATCATCAGAATTCATCACCCCGTTCACCAAGTATACCTGAAGCCAGGTGGTGTAATCCAAACGTGAGTATCACTAAACCAAATGTTGATGCAATATTTTTCATAGATGACTGAGTCAGAGATACAGTGGCCATACTCAGGGATGATAGAGCTAATTTTCTGGTGGCTCGGTGTAAATTCATTCCATTTGCAGCAGACTTGGTCACCTTAGAAGAGATAGCTATGAGGAATGGCCTGGATCTTGCTAATTCCCTACCTGCAAGGAAAGAGGAAGGAAAGGAATTGAGGGACAATAATATAGGGAAGGAAAGGAATTGAGAAAAAATAAGGAATAGGTGTTAGGAATATGGAAATAAATCAGTCAGAGAAATATGAAACGAAAACCTCTAATCTATACCTACTAATAAAAGAAATAGGTACTCTTAGTCCGTCATGCTATTTTATGGAAAACCCTTTAATGTTTCTTACATTAAACCCATAGTACATATCAAATGTTTTTAAAAATACTCATATCTTCTAAATCGTAACTCCAAATGTAACATGTTATATATAAATTTTGATTAGAAAAATATGTAGAATCTGAATATGATGTTATTTTACCTGTTAACAATTTAAAATGTACTATCTAGGCTGCAATATTAATCGCCACACCAACGCTTCCTCGCCTCTGGCCATCAACCTGTCGCGTCGTTTACCATCTCCGGCGGCGGTACGATCTTCTACCTTTTCTTGGTAGGTGTGCTGCCAACATCACCGAACGACCCAGTAGCCTACCGGCGTGCCACGATCAGCCTGTTAGACGACGCGCACCACAACATTTGCTGAGCCGCTCTTCCCTATAGGCGGTGAGTTCTGGCCACATCAAGACGAGCCACAGTGCCGCATCGTCCTCCGCCGCCTGAAATGGGGTCGGCCAGTTGGACGATGCGCACCACAAGATCGTTTGTTTTTGTTGTTTTTCTTTACTCACCCGTAAAAACACCTCATCCCGAACATGACATGAATAAATGCATGATCACTTGCTCATTTCTTTGTACGGATTAAATCTACATGCAAGCCGTGTTGAAATATAACACCTGTAGAATCTTAAACTACGCTTTTATAGGTTTAGACCATCTTTGTTTGGGCCATAACTACAAATTCTCAGATTATAGACCCTCTTTTATAAATTAAGAGAGCGTGTGATATTTTTTTCTCCCGTTGCAATGCACGGGCCTTTTTGCTAGTTAACACAAAATAATATGGAGCACAGACTGAGACGAGGAGATAATGACGTGGACAAGGAGTGCAGACTGAGATGAGAGACGAGGAGACTGACTGAGGCATGAGACGTGTAAAAAATGTCTCCCGTTGCAACACACGAGCATTTGTGCTAGTTAAATATAATTATAAAATGAATTTATATTAGGTAAAAATCTAAAGAAATATTGCGCGCACAATAAGTAATGAAATTAATATTTCCAAATTCAAACAATAATATTTTTGAAACTAATTACCTGTTTGGTGCATTTTTGTATATTTAGAGCCCAGTTTTTATAATTACAACCCATTTATTATTTCTTAAAGCCCATTTCCTTGTTAGGCCTAATGCATCCCTCATAGGAAAGATTTACAACCCAGCGGGGCGGAGAATAACAAGTTGTCCTGGGTTGGGTATTCCGCAAAAAAAGTATAGTTGGGCTAGCCATTTTCACCTTGAAAACATAATATTTGGGTTGGATCTTTGGTCGACATAAAAGCCTGGGCTAGATGGGCCACAGCCCGCCCAGTTAATAACCTGCTCCTCCGAACAACAACAAAAACATCGCTCAAGAAAAACTCTGCTTACACCTAAAAAAACAAATACTGCTCGAGCTGTTGGGTCCCAACTGTCAACCGCTCCTTGTGCAATTCTCTCTTTCATTGACTATATAGGTTGACGATGGTGTGGGACCGTGATGTCAGGAAAGCAGGAGGAAGCAAAAAAAATATAGTCGTATATAATAAGGAGGAACTTGCGTACGTACAGTTATGGCCCTAGTGGGTCCCTACTGTCATCCTCTCCAAATAAAGTCATCTCCTGATTCCTCATGTTCGTTGACCATGTTGACAATGCTCAGCGCCACGGCGAGCGCAACAACTCGAAGGACGACGGAGAGGGCCTCGCGGGCCCTACGAATGGTCTGATAGAGCGCCCGCTTTTCATTCAGGAAGCCCGGATCATCGGACACCTATGAGCACCTTCGAGAGACTGAGACAACATGAAATGGTAAGGCCGCGCTTGGGAGCTCTGGATTGTTTCACACCTATATTAAGATAAAAGTGTAATTTACTCGTCATCGGAAACAACACATAAAATACAGGCGTAATGAAACCGAGGGCCCGAGGTCTGTAACAAAAACCGGCGAGTTACACATTTAATTTGAGATACCAGTGTATATTTTACTAGTTGAAATCGACCAACCAAGCTCTTCGCCCAAGACCATCTGCTTTTATTTACAAGCGGTTTTGGTTGGAAAACGATGATCCAATCATGGCCTAAGATGATGAGTTGGTCGGAATATCATAGGATTTCACCTCTAACCTACCCGAGTTGTCGTATAGGCTATGAACGAAACATAAGAGAATGAACTTCTTAAGCATAGAAACAACAGAAGAGGGTGATCTTCTTAACATGCAAATCACATGCATTAGAACAACATGCAAAACAACATGAAGCATTATTCTTAGGAGGCACGGTGAACAGCTCGTGATGCCGCATGCCACCGCATTCCAAGCTCAACTTTGCAATCAAACTCACAAGGCCTGGTATTACATAGACAACATTCACAACAAACTCTTAAAATACCTTACATAAGGCAACATTCATGTGACTAGGCATCTCCCAGAGTAAATATTTACTTCTGAACTAAAGACAGGAATAGGAAAAATCGACGCCCCTGCTAACAAAGGGCGTCCCACTTGAAAATATCAAATGCATGTCTTCTGGCTAACATCAATGAGCAAAATTTGACAAGGTTTTCCAATTCCAATATATTAAACTAATGTCTTCTTGCTAACATCAATGATTAAACTTTGACAAGCTTTTCCCATTCAAAATATGTAATGCGTATGATTGTGGAATGGGCAGGGTTTGTCATCAGTTTGCACATTCAAATGGCACATGGAGCCAGATTAACGAACATATCTTTTTGTGCAGTTCAACTGAAATCAAACAATATCTTGCGTAGCACGGTGGATTTCGTATTTATATGCTGCAAGAAAACCAAGACACATCAGCACACACATGATTATTGGCCCCAGTGTCAACCCACCAATCAGTGCTGACAAACTGAAAGTACGGTAAATAGATTACCATACCCAGATGCCCCATCATTATTGCTTAGAGTGACATTGACAGACTTGGAGTCCTGTCATGGCTTCTTGTACTTGCTAAGACAATGTCTTGCGTAGCATGGTGGATGTCGTATTTATATGTTGCAAGGCTTTGAACACGTTGGTAGCTCCATTCAAGTAGATAGTCCGGTGGCTCAAGGTGACGACGAATGATTAGAGAACCATTCGATGTATTATGCATGATGAAGTATTATGGAGGACACGAACCATCTGAACACTTTGTGCAGTTCCACTAAAATCAAGCTGAGCATTCATGTCTGCATAAATACAGAAAAAGCGTGGTGAATATAATAGAGGTACTAGTTGATTAAACATACGCTTACAACTATAATAATCTTCATTATCTTAATAGGAAAATTAGCAATACAATAGCTTGAATTAAACATTTACTTCAAAACAATACAACAATATAAGTACCACAACATAACAAAGCACAATCATGTGGATGAAGGCCGATACTGACCTCGTTTGTTACAGATGCGTCGGCAACTGACTTGGCCATACCTTTCCTTGTGGAGTGAATTTTGCACTCCACGTGTTGTTGAGTTGCCCATGCTCTCTGCAGAGTAGTCATGTCACCAGCGTCTACTAATACTCTGTAAAGCTTCTTGATCATTCCTTTTGTAATGTAGTGCAAACAGTGACTGCTTCTTTCTGCAAAGTGGTAAGACCAACTGGACCCACTAATGCTGCAGTTTGCCTTAAACACACTGGCTCCTTTTGTGCAGTTCAACTAAAATCAAACTCGAAATAAAACCGAGCAGAAGTTTTGATATCCCTGTATGCAACAATAGGTATAAGGGAAACAATTACTGAGAAATAACGGTTGATGACTTATACTCCCAGAAGTAAAACATCTACTGATCTACCTTATCTTAGTAGGAAATAAAGCAGGAGAGTACCAATTCTCAATCAGTGTGATTCATTCATATTAACTGAGACATTATCTTAACAATGCGTTGTTTCAACATGTATATAGAACGACAAAGCAGAAAGTACCATTCCTAAAACAATGCGACTGATTCATATTAACAGAGACATTATCTTAACAATACCTTGGTTAAACATGTAGAAAGAACTACAAAGTAGGATAGTACCATTTGTAAAACATTGTAACTGATATATAATAACAGAGACATTATGTCAACAATACATTTATTAAACATGTACTCCGGCCGATCCCTGATAGAAATTGTACTCCCGCCGATCCCTAACAAGTGTTGCAGATTTGAACTAAGATTCAGTAGTTAATTCTGAGAGTGGCACTGCTTAATTTTACCAATGGCATTAGATTAACAAAAAGCATAGACAGTTCCACGGGAGAGTGGGTGCAACAACACCATGTGCTTCCATCTACTTATAAAGGGGGTGATGCAGAGTTTGTTGTAACAAAGCAACAAGCATCATGTCTGGGTTGGTCCCATTTTTGTTCACTACTTAATGAGAAAAGACAGCAATTCAATAGCTTCAATTTAACATTTATTTAAATTAGTACCAATACAAGTAGCACAACATCTCAAAGCACACTGCACAATCATGTGGATGAAGGCAGGTACTGACCTTTAATGATGCAGACAAGATCACGTATGAATCTGACAACACGAATAGGAAATCCAATCTCGTTTTGTGCAGTTGCACTGAAATCAAGCAAATCGCTGGTGTGACATTTCAGTTCGCTATAGCAACAAGTTGAATAGATATCCCTGTTTTAACAGAGGCAAAAAAGGAAACAATTACTGGCCGATAAAGGAGGATGAAACATACAACGACAAAAAGAAGCATCTAACTTATCTTGATGGAAAACAAAGTAGGACAGTAGCATTTCTAAAACGGTTGCATTGATTCATATTAACAAAGACATTCTCTTAAAACAACATTCATTAAAAATGTAATTTACTTTTAACAGTGGCATTGCTTCAATTTTCCAGCGACATTCTTAGATTAACAACAGCAAAATAGTTGTCTGGGACATGGGACATGGGGCATGCCAGCACCAGTCCACACATATAAATGGGTGATGCAGAGTATGTTGCCAAGCAGCATATCTGTGTTGGTCCCATATTTGTTCTCTTTGAACCTTTTTCCTATGTGAGGGCAGCAAATCTAGTCTTGCACAAACTTCCCGACCCCCTAGTTTCTTTCCTTTTTTAACAAAGAGATCGGTTCCTTATAGATGTGTGTACTGGGTTATCCCTTTTTCCCTTTTCGACCAACAAAGCGGCTGGATAGCCGGTCTATACTACTTTCCCTCCCTCCTTCCTCATTGAACCACGTCCTAGATTCATGCTCCACCCCACTCCACCCTTCTTTCCTCTTTGAACCAAGACCTAGATTTGACTACATAATTGAAAAAGATCTGCATGCAGCTAGAGCAATGACAGTTTCAAAGAAATTATACCTTAGGGTCGTCGGGATGTGGCTAGGCGTGTGGCGGGAGGCCGGATCTGCCCACACTACGTACGACAGCAAGGAAGAAGGGGTCGGTGGCCCTCCCGCACAGGCGCTGGGTGAAAGAGAATAGAACAGCTGGAAGTGGATTGCCTCCCTCGCCGAAGGCGATAGAGTGAACCATGCACCTCCTCCCCTTCCCGGTGTGACGGGATCTGGACGGCTCCTTCCCCCGCTGTGAGGGGGGAGAGAGAGACAGAGGCCAACGTAGTCTTGTTTAGATCTGGTGAAGAGGGTGAGAGACTATGAATATAGAAAACCCTAGCAAAGGAAAGCTGAGCCTCCAGCGTGTATATATATATGTAGTGCGGCGAGAGTGTGGAGAGTGCAATCCCTAGCGAACAAGCACTGAGGCTCCAGCTTATATAGTACTCATGTATACTAATAATATATAGTGGAGTGGTTTTCTTTTTCTCTCCATAACAATCGTTTTAAATTGTGTAAGTACGAAACGAAACTCTTCATTTAATGTACTAGTGAAGAAAACTACTTACGATCAACTAATGATCCACGCGTCCTGGTCGGACTTCCTGTCCTTCACGTGTGGTACACTACCCTCCGTTAAGTGAACAACCACACATGCGCCAAATTATCGGAAACGTGTGAGAGTGTGTACAAATAAAGAATTTTAATTTCAATTAGCGGAAAGGTTTGCGAGTATGTACAGTTTGCCCTCTTTCAATAATTATGATTTTTTGTTTTCAACCTAAACTTGGTCAAACTTTACAAAGTTTGACTTCAGTCAAATCTAATATGCAGAGTAAATAAAAAATGGAGGGTTACTACATCCATTCGGGTTTTTAGTCCACACCATTTTTTAAATCAAAGTCTGACCACATATTTAGTTAATAGCTGGACAAATAAAATTACAGGAGAGCTGAAGACAAAGTTATGAGAAGGCTTAGAAATCAATACAAAACTTATGCTCTTAGTACCAACGTCGATCCTTCTTCGAGGAAACATTTGGTTCATAGCCAATTGTGTAATAAAATTGCACCAACGTGAAAGACGACTGCATCTCCAATGCAACCAAGGTGAACTGATGAAGGATATCATCTTTGTGGGTAACAAGCAAAGAGCACTGATGGAAGATACCTTCCTTTTCGTGGAATATTGATCAACATCACCAGCTGATGCAACCATGAGACGCAACCATGAGCATCGATAGGTCATCGTGGTGATGCATAATCCATTTGGCATCAGGTTTGGGTGAGGCACCAATGAAGATCGACAAATCCTCACTGTGGTTTGTTTCTTCTCGGTAATCAAACTCGAGGAAAGAAGAACCACATGGCAGAGGATAGTGAGGCGGAACAACAATGGCCATCCAATTTTGTGCAGTTCCACAAAAATTGAGGAAGATATGCCCGGGTATGGAGATACGCATCATTGTTTGCAAAATATAAAAAAGGGGTATAGTGTTGTTACTTTGTTTTGGCAGTGGTACAAGATTAATATCTACATCTCAATTGTCAATAAGAATAAATGAAAAGTACACCAACAAATAGAAGCATAATGATTATCTTGATGGGAACTAAACCAGGATACCTGAGAAAAAAAAGCAGGACAAAAGCATTTATCGACGCCGCTAGATTGACATTAGCATTACTTAAAAGGGACGTCACTTTACCATGGGCATTGCTTCATTTAACCAATGATAGTATTAGATTAGCAGCAGCAATAGGAGCATATGGACAATGACCGCATAACCACCATGTACTTTTTGTCGAAACAACATATATACTTCCACTGAGGCATAAACCAGGACAACTTTTCAAGTGGTCTTTCCTCTATAATAGTAAAAAATAGGTGATGTAGGACCAACCGATGAACCCTAGCTACTGTACATGGGGAGCTGGGGAGTAGTGGCATAGAAGAAAACCTGGATGCAGCGACCTGGGGAGCTGGACCAGTACAATGAAGCATGAAATCCAAAAGACGTTATACCTCAGGTGGGCGAGATGTCGCTTAGGCTGGCGGACAGGATCTGCCCACACGACGACAGTGAACAAGGGAGCGGAGGACCTTTGTCCGTGCCAGCGCCGTATCAGAGAGGACGGTGCGCATCGGCTTCCTCCATCGCCGATGGCGACAACGTCAATGCTGCACCTCCTCACCTCCCGCAGCGGACGGGATTCGGCCGGATCTGTGACCACCGGTGAGGAGAGAGATAGAGTGGACACTGTCATCTTGTTTATATATGGAGAGGGTGAGAGAGCGAGACGCGAGAAACCCTATCAAGCAAGAGGTTGTTGGAAATATGCCCTAGAGGCAATAATAAATTGGTTGTTATTATATTTCCTTGTTCATGATAATCGTTTATTATCCATGCTAAAATTGTATTGATAGGAAACTCAGATACATGTGTAGATACATAGACAACACCATGTCCCTAGTAAGCCTCTAGTTGACTAGCTCGTTGATCAATAGATGGTTACGGTTTCCTGACCATGGACATTGGATGTCGTTGATAACGGGATCACATCATTAGGAGAATGATGTGATGGACAAGACCCAATCCTAAGCCTAGCACAAGATCGTGTAGTTCCTTTGCTAAGAGCTTTTCTAATGTCAAGTATCATTTCCTTAGACCATGAGATTGTGCAACTCCCGGATACCGTAGGAATGCTTTGGGTGTACCAAACGTCACAACGTAACTGGGTGGCTATAAAGGTGCACTACAGGTATCTCCGAAAGTGTTTGTTGGGTTGGCACGAATCGAGACTGGGATTTGTCACTCCATGTAAACGAAGAGGTATCTCTGGGCCCACTCGGTAAGACATCATCATAATGTGCACAATGTGACCAAGGAGTTGATCATGGTATGACGTGTTACGGAACAAGTAAAGAGACTTGCCGGTAACAAGATTGAACAAGGTATCGGGATACCGACGATCGAATCTCGGGCAAGTAACATACCGATAGACAAAGGGAATTGTATACGGGATTGAATGAATCCTCGACATCGTGGTACATCCGATGAGATCATCGTGGAACATGTGGGAGCCAACATGGGTATCCAGATCCCGCTGTTGGTTATTGACCGGAGAGGCGTCTCGGTCATGTCTGCATGTCTCCCGAACCCGTAGGGTCTACACACTTAAGGTTCGGTGACGCTAGGGTTGTAGAGATATTAGTATGCGAAAACCCTAAAGTTGTTCGGAGTCCCGGATGTGATCCCGGACGTCATGAGGAGTTCCGGAATGGTCCGGAGGTGAAGAATTATATATAGGATGTCAAGTTTCGGCCACCGGGAAAGTTTCGGGGGTCATCGGTATTGTACCGGGACCACTGGAAGGGTCCCGGGGGTCCACCGGGTGGGGCCACCTATCCCGGAGGGCCCCATGGGCTGATGTGGGAAGGGAACCAGCCCCTAGTGGGCTGGGGCGCCCCCCATGGGCCTCCCCCTGCGCCTAGGGTTGGAAACCCTAGGGGGGGCGCCCCACCTGACTTGGGGGGCAAGTTTCCCCCCTGGCCGCCCCCCACTTGTAGATGGGATCCAAGGCCGGCGCCCCCCCAGGGGGCCTATATATAGTGGGGGGAGGGAGGGCAGCAACACAACAGCCCTTGGCGCCTCCCTCTCCCCCTGCAACACCTCTCCCTCCCTCTTGCGCTTGGCGAAGCCCTGCCGGGATCCCGCTGCTTCCACCACCACGCCGTCGTGCTGCTGGATCTCCATCAACCTCTCCTTCCCCCTTGCTGGATCAAGAAGGAGGAGACGTCGCTGCTCCGTACGTGTGTTGAATGCGGAGGTGCCGTCCGTTCGGCACTCGGTCATCGGTGATTTGGATCACGACGAGTACGACTCCATCAACCCCGTTCACTTGAACGCTTCCGCTCGCGATCTACAAGGGTATGTAGATGCACTCCTTTCCCCTCGTTGCTAGTATACTCCATAGATTGATCTTGGTGATGCGTAGAAAATTTTGAATTTCTGCTACGTTCCCCAACAGTGGCATCATGAGCTAGGTCTATGTGTAGTTTCTATGCACGAGTAGAACACAAAGTAGTTGTGGGCGTCGATTTTGTCAATTTACTTGCCGTTACTAGTCTTATCTTGATTCGGCGGCATCGTGGGATGAAGCGGCCCGGACCGACCTTACACGTACACTTACGTGAGACAGGTTCCACCGACTGACATGCACTAGTTGCATAAGGTGGCTAGCGGGTGTCTGTCTCTCCCACTTTAGTCGGATCGGATTCGATGAAAAGGGTCCTTATGAAGGGTAAATAGAAATTGGCATATCACGTTGTGGCTTTTGCGTAGGTAAGAAACGTTCTTGCTAGAATCCCATAGCAGCCACGTAAAACATGCAACAACAATTAGAGGACGTCTAACTTGTTTTTGCAGGGTATGCTGTGTGATGTGATATGGCCAAAAGGATGTGATGAATGATATATGTGATGTATGAGATTGATCATGTTCTTGTAATAGGAATCACGACTTGCATGTCGATGAGTATGACAACCGGCAGGAGCCATAGGAGTTGTCTTAATTTATTGTATGACCCGCGTGTCAATGAAAACGCCATGTAATTACTTTACTTTATTGCTAACCGTTAGCCATAGTAGTAGAAGTAATAGTTGGCGAGACAACTTCATGAAGACACGATGATGGAGATCATGGTGTCATGCCGGTGACGAAGGTGATCATGCGGCGCCTCGAAGATGGAGATCTAAGGCGCAAGATGATATTGGCCATATCACGTCACTTTATGATTTGCATGTGATGTTTGTCATGTTTACATCTTATTTGCTTAGAACGACGGTAGCATAAATAAGATGATCCCTCACTAAAATTTCAAGAGAAGTGTTCCCCCTAACTGTGCACCGTTGCGAAGGTTCGTCGTTTTGAAGCACCACGTGATGATCGGGTGTGATAGATTCTAACGTTCGAATACAACGGGTGTTGACGAGCCTAGCATGTACAGACATGGCCTCGGAACACATGCGAAACACTAAGGTTGACTTGACGAGCCTAGCATGTACAGACATGGCCTCGGAACACAAGAGATCGAAAGGTCGAACATGAGTCGTATAGTACATGCGATCAACATGGAGATGTTCACCGATGATGACTAGTCCGTCTCACGTGATGATCGGACACGGCCTAGTTTGACTCGGATCATGTATCACTTAGATGACTAGAGGTTTGTCTATCTGAGTGGGAGTTCATTAATCAGATGAACTTCATTATCATGAACATAGTCAAAAGGTCTTTGCAAATTATGTCATATCTTACGCTTTAGTTCTACTGTTTAAGATATGTTTCTAGAGAAAATTTAGTTGAAAGTTGGTAGTAGCAATTATGCGGACTGGGTCCGTAAACTGAGGATTGTCCACATTGCTGCACAGAAGGCTCATGTCCTTAATGCACCGCTCGGTGTGCTGAACCTCAGCGTCGTCTGTAGATGTTGCGAAACATCTGACATACACGTTTTGATGACTACGTGATAGTTCAGTGCGTAATGCTAACGGTTTAGACTTGTGGCACCAAAGACATTTTGAAACGTCACAGAACATATGAGATGTTCCGAAGACTGAAATTGGGATTTCAGACTAGTGCCCATGTCAAGAGGTATGAGACCTCTGACAAGTTTCTTAACCCTGCAGACTAAGGTTGAAAAGCTCAATCGTTGAGCATGTGTTCAGATTGTCTGAGTGCCACAATCGCTTGAATCGAGTGGGAGTTAATCTTCCAGATGAGAAATTGATGGTTCTCCATAGTCACTGCCACCAAGCTATTAGAGCTTCCTGATGAACTATAACATATCAGGGATGGACATGATGATCCTTGAGCAACTCGCGATGTTTGAATCCGCAAAAGTAGAAATCAAGAAGGAGCATCAATTGTTGATGGTTAGTAAAACCACTAGTTTCTAGAAGGGCAAGGGCAAAAGGGATACTTCATGAAACGGCAAATCATTTGCTGCTCTAGTGAAGAATCCCAAGGTTGAACCCAAACCCGAGACTAAGTGCTTCTGTAATGAGGGGAACGGTCACTGAAGCAGAGCTACCCTAGATACTTGGTAGATGAGAAGGCAGGCAAGGTCGACAGAAGTATATTGGATATACATTGTATGAATGTGTACTTTACTAGTACTCCTAGCAGCACCAGGGTATTAGATACCGGTTCGGTTGCTAAGTGTTAGTAACTCGAAATAAAAGCTGCGGAATAAACGGAGACTAGATAAAGGTGAGATGATGATATGTGTTGGAAGCGTTTCCAAGGTTGATGTGATCAAGCATCGCATGCTCCCTCTACCATCGAGTTTGGTGTTTGCGTTGAGCATAAACATGATTGGATTATGTTTATCGCAATACGATTATTCATTTAAGGAGAATAATGGTTACTCTGTTTATTTGAATGGTCTTGCTCCTAAAATGAATCTCGATCGTAGTGATACACATGTTCGTGCCAAAAGATATAAAATAGTACCACATACATGTGGCACTGCCATTTGAGTCATATTGGTATAGAACGCATGAAGAAGCTCCATGTAGATGGATCTTTGGACTCACTCGTTTTTGAAAAGATTGAGACATGCGTACCATGTCTATTGGTATATATGCATGAAGAAACTCCATGCAGATGGATCGTTTGGACTCACTTGATTTCGAATCACTTGAGACATGCAAATCGTACCACATGGGCAAGATGACTGAAAGGCCTCGTTTTCAGTAAGATGGAACAAGAGAGCAACTTGTTGGAAGTAATACATTTGATGTGTGCAGTCCAATGAGTGTTGAGGCACGCAGTGGATATCGTTATGTTCTTACTTCACAGATGATTTGAGTAGATGCTGAGTGTATTTACTTGATGAAACACAAGTCTGAATTATTGAAAGGTTCAAGTAATTTCAGAGTGAAGTTGAAGATCGTCATGACAAGAGGATAAAATGTCTGTGATATGATCATAGAGATAAGTATCTGAGTTACGAGTTTGGCACACAATTAAGACATTGTGGAAAGTGTTTCACAATTGATACCGCCTGGAACACCACAATGTGATGGTGTGTCCGAACATCATAACAGCACCTTATTGGATATGGTGCATACCATGATGTCTCTCATCGAATTACCACTATCGTTTATGGGTTAGGCATTAGAGACAACCGCATTCACTTTAAATAGGGCACCATGCAATTCCGTTGAGATGACACCGTTTCGAGAAACCTAAGTTGTCGTTTCTTAAAAGTTTGGGGCTGCGATGCTTATGTGAAAAAGTTTCAGGCTGATAAGCTCGAACCCAAAGCGGATAAATGCATGTTCATAGAATACCCAAAACAGTTGGGTATACCTCCTATTTCAGATCTGGAAGCAAAAGTAATTGCTTCTAGAAACGGATCCTTTCTCGAGGAAAAGTTTCTCTCGAAAGAATTGAGTGGGAGGATGGTGGAGACTTGATAAGGTTATTGAACCGTCACTTCAACTAGTGTGTAGCAGGGCACAGGAAGTTGTTCCTGTGGCACCTACACCAATTGAAGTGGAAGCTTATGATAGTGATCATGAAACTTCGAATCAAGTCACTACCAAACCTCGTAAGTCGACAAGGATATGTACTACTCCTGAGTGGTACGGTAATCCTGTCTTAGATATCATCTTGTTAGACAATACTGAACCTATGAGCTATGGAGAAGCGATGGTGGGCCCATATTCCGACAAATGGTTAGAAGCCATGAAATCCGAGATAGGATCCATGTATCAGAACAAAGCATGGACTTTGGTGAACTTGCCCTATGATCGGCAAGCCATTGAGATAAATGGATATTTAAGAAGAAGACGGACATGGACGGTAATGTTACCGTCTATGAAGCTCGACTTGTGGCAAAGAGTATTTTCACAAGTTCAAGGAGTTGACTACGATGAGATTTTCTCATCCGTAGCGATGCTTAAGTCCGTCGGAATCATGTTAGCATTAGCTGCATTTATGAAATCTGGGAGATGGATGTCAAAAACAAGTTTCCTTACCAGTTTTCGTAAGGCAAGGTTGTATGTGATACAATCAGAAAGGTTTTGTCGATCCTAAGGATGCTAAAAGGTATGCTAGCTCCAGCGATCCTTCCATGGACTAGAGCAAGCATCTCGGAGTCAGAATATACGCCTTGATGGAGTGATCAAAGTTTTTAGGTTTATACAAAGTTTGTTAGAAACTTGTATTTACAATAAAGTGAGTGGGAGCGCTACAACATTTCTGATAAGTATATGTGAATGACATATTGTTGATCCGAAATGATGTAAAATTTCTGGAAAGCATAAAGGGTTGTTTGAAAGGAGTTTTTCAAAGAAAGACCTGGATAAAGCTGCTTACATATTGGGCATCAAGATCTATAGAGATAGATCAAGACGCCTGATGATACTTTCAAAGAACGCACACCTTGACATGATTTTGTAAGAGTTCAAAATAGATCAGCAAAGAAGGAGTTCTTGGCTGTGTTACAAGGTGTGAGTATTGAGTAAGACTCAAGACCTGATCACAGCAGAAGAGAGAGAAAGGACGAAGGTCGTCCCCTATGCTTTAGACGTAGGCTCTACAGTATGCTATGCTGTGTACCGCACATGAAGTGTGCCTTGCCATGAGTTGGTCAAGGGGTACAATAGTGATCTGGGAATGGATCACATGACAGCGGTCGAACTTATCCTTAGTATCTATTGGACTAAGGAATTTTCTCGATTATGGAGGTGAAAAGGAGTTCGTCATAAAGGGTTACGTCGATGCGAACTTTGACAATAATCCGGATGACTCTGAGTAGTAGACCGGATTCGTATAGTAGAGTAGTTATTTGAAATGGCTCCAAGTAGCGCGTGGTAGCATCCACAAGATGACATAGATATTCGTAAAGCACACACGGATCTGAAAGGTTCAGACCCGTTGACTAATAACCTCTCTCACAAGCATAACATGATCAAACCAGAACTCATTGAGTGTTAATCACATAGTGATGTGAACTAGATTGTTGACTCTAGTAAACTCTTTGGACGTTGGTCACATGGTGATGTGACCTGTGAGTGTTAATCACATGGTGATGTGAACTAGATTATTGACTCTAGTGCAAGTGGGAGACTGTTGTAAATATGCCCTAGAGGCAATAATAAATTGGTTATTATTATATTTCCTTGTTCATGATAATCGTTTATTATCCATGCTAAAATTGTATTGATAGGAAACTCAGATACATGTGTGGATACATAGACAACACCATGTCCCTAGTAAGCCTCTAGTTGACTAGCTCGTTGATCAATAGATGGTTACGGTTTCCTGACCATGGACATTGGATGTCGTTGATAACGGGATCACATCATTAGGAGAATGATGTGATGGACAAGACCCAATCCTAAGCCTAGCACAAGATCGTGTAGTTCGTTTGCTAAGAGCTTTTCTAATGTCAAGTATCATTTCCTTAGACCATGAGATTGTGCAACTCCCGGATACCGTAGGAATGCTTTGGGTGTACCAAACGTCACAACGTAACTGGGTGGCTATAAAGGTGCACTACAGGTATCTCCGAAAGTGTTTGTTGGGTTGGCACGAATCGAGACTGGGATTTGTCACTCCGTGTAAATGGAGAGGTATCTCTGGGCCCACTCGGTAGGACATCATCGTAATGTGCACAATGTGACCAAGGAGTTGATCACGGGATGATGTGTTACGGAACGAGTAAAGAGACTTGCCGGTAACGAGATTGAACAAGGTATCGGGATACCGACGATCGAATCTTGGGCAAGTAACATACCGATAGACAAAGGGAATTGTATACGGGATTGATTGAATCCTCAACATCGTGGTTCATCCGATGAGATCATCGTGGAACATGTGGGAGCCAACATGGGTATCCAGATCCCGCTGTTGGTTATTGACCGGAGAGGCGTCTCGGTCATGTCTGCATGTCTCCCGAACCCGTAGGGTCTACACACTTAAGGTTCGGTGACGCTAGGGTTGTAGAGATATTAGTATGCGGAAACCTGAAAGTTGTTCGGAGTCCCGGATGTGATCCCGGACGTCACGAGGAGTTCCAGAATGGTCCGGAGGTGAAGAATTATATATAGGAAGTCAAGTTTCGGCCACCGGGAAAGTTTCGGGGGTCACCGTTATTGTACCGGGACGACCGGAAGGGTCCCGGGGGTCCACCGGGTGGGGCCACCTATCCCGGAGGGCCCCATGGGCTGTAGTGGGAAGGGAACCAGCCCCTAGTGGGCTGGGGCGCCCCCCATGGGCCTCCCCCTGCGCCTAGGGTTGGAAACCCTAGGGGTGGGGGCGCCCCACCTGACTTGGGGGGCAAGTTTCCCCCCTGGCCGCCCCCCCCCCCTTGTAGATGGGATCCAGGGCCGGCGCCCCCCCAGGGGGCCTATATATAGTGGGGGGGAGGGAGGGCAGCAACACAACAGCCCTTGGTGCCTCCCTCTCCCCCTGCAACACCTCTCCCTCCCGCTTGCGCTTGGCGAAGCCCTGCCGGGATCCCGCTGCTTCCACCACCACGCCGTCGTGCTGCTGGATCTCCATCAACCTCTCCTTCCCCCTTGCTGGATCAAGAAGGAGGAGACGTCGCTGCTCCGTACGTGTGTTGAACGCGGAGGTGCCGTCCGTTCGACACTCGGTCATCGGTGATTTGGATCACGGCGAGTACGACTCCATCAACCCCGTTCACTTGAACGCTCCCGCTCGCGATCTACAAGAGTATGTAGATGCACTCCTTTCCCCTCGTTGCTAGTATACTCCATAGATTGATCTTGGTGATGCATAAGAAATTTTGAATTTCTGCTACGTTCCCCAACAGAGGATATATATACCTGCCTTGCTGCCCCTGCTGTCACTGGGAAAGGACACCGCAAGATTGAACCCAAAGCTAAGCACTTCTCCCATTGCAAGAAAGATCAATCTAATAGGTCAACCCAAACTGATAATTCAAAGAGACTTGCAAATATAACTAAGCATGCATAAAAGAATTCAGTGAAAATTCAAATATTGTTCTTAGATAATCTTGATCATACACCCACAATTCATCGGATCTCGACAAACACACCGCAAAAAGAAGAGTTACATCAAAGAGAAATCCAAGAGAATGGAGGAGAACTTTGTATTGAGATCCAAAGAGAGAAGAAGCCATCTAGCTAATAACTATGGACCCGAAGGTCTGAGGTAAACTACTCACACATTATCGGAGAGGCTATGGTGTTTATGTAGAACCCCTCCGTGATCAATGCCCCCTTCGGCGGAGCGCCAGAAAAGGCCCCAAGATGGGATCTCACGGGTACAGAAGGTTGCGGCGGTGGAAATAGGGTTTTGGCTCTGTTTCTGATGGTTTGGGGGTACGTAGGTATATATATAGGAGGAAGAAGTAGGTCAGTGGAGCTACGAGGGGCCCACGAGGGAGGAGGGCGCGCCCAGGGGGGTAGGCGCGCCCCCTACCTCGTGGCTTCCTCGTCGGTTGCTTGACGTCCACTCCAAGTCCTCTGGATCACGTTTGTTCCAAAAATCACGTTCCCGAAGGTTTCATTCTGTTTGGACTCCGTTTGATATTCTTTTTCTGTGAAACACTGAAATAGGCAAAAAAACAACAATTTGGGCTGGGCCTCCGGTTAATAGGTTCCTCCCAAAAATAATATAAAAGTGTATAATAAAGCCCATTAAACATCCAAAACAAAATATAATATAGCATGGAATAATAAAAAATTATAGATACGTTGGAGACGTATCAAGCATCCCCAAGCTTAATTCCTGCTCGTCCTCGAGTAGGTAAATGATAAAAACAGAATTTTTGATGTGGAATGCTACTTAGCATAATTTTCAATGTAATTCTCTTATTTGTGGTATGAATATTCAGATCCGAAAGATTCAAGATAAAAGTTTAATATTGACATAAAAGTAATAATACTTCAAGCATACTAACTAAGCAATTATGTCTTCTCAAAATAACATGGCCAAAGAAAGTTCATCCCTACAAAATCATATAGTTTGGTCATGCTCCATTTTGGTCACACAAGAATGCTCTCATCATGCACAACCCCAATGACAAGCCAAGCAATTGTTTCATACTTTAGTAATCTCAAACTTTTTTCAACTTTCACGCAATATATGAGCGTGAGCCATGGATATAGCACTATGGGTGGAATAGAATATGATGATGGGGGTTATGTGGAGAAGACAAAAAGGAGAAAGTCTCACATTGACACGGCTAATCAACGAGCTAGGGAGATGCCCATCGATTGATGTCAATGCAAGGAGTAGGGATTGCCATGTAACGGATGCACTAGAGCTATAAATGCAGGAAAGCTCAACAAAAGAAACTAAGTGGGTGTGCATCCAACTTGCTTGCTCACAAAGACCTAGGGCATTTGAGGAAGCCCATTGTTGGAATATAGAAGCCAAGTTCTATAATGAAAAATTCCCACTAGTATATGAAAGTGACAAAACAAGAGACTCTCTATCATAAAGATCATGGTGCTACTTTGAAGCACAAGTGTGGGAAAAAAAGGATAGTAGCATTGCCCCTTCTTTATTTTCTTTTTTCTTTTTTTTTGGGACAATGCTCTATGAATGATGATCATCACACTTCTATTTACTTACAACTCAATGATTACAACTCGATACTAGAACAAAGTATGACTCTATATGAATGCCTCCAGCGGTATACCGGGATGGGCAATGAATCAAGAGTGACATGTATGAATAATACACTACTGGAATCAGCTAATTTGCCATCTGCCAGCTCTTTGCCGTCGGCTAGCTGACGGCAAAGCAGCTCTTTGCCATCAGCTACGCATAAGCAGACGACAAAGAAAAGGCTGACGGCAAAGAAGCTCTTTGCCATCTGCCAGCTCTTTGCCGTCTGCCAGCTGACGGCAAAGAATCTTTGCCGTCCGCTGGCGGACGGCAAAGAGTGTGGTGGCCCTCACCCCCCGCTCATTTGAAAAAATGTTAACGGCCCACCTCTTTGCCGTCCGCTAGCAGACGGCAAAGAGGCAAAAAGGCGGACGGCAAAGGCTGGCGGACGGCAAAGAGGGCACTTGACTAACGGCAAGTGCCCCCCCGCCCGTTACTCACTTCGTCCTCGCGCGCCCTTCTCCTCCGACCCCGCCCGCCGCCCCGTCGCCCCCGCCGCCCCGTCGGCCCGCCGCCCCGGCTCCCCGCCGCCCCACCGCCCCGTCGCCCCCCCGCCCCGGCCCCCCGCCGCCCCGCGCCCCACCGCCGCCCCGGCCCACCGCCGCCCCGGCCCCCCGCCACCCCGCGCCCCCCGCCGCCTCCTCCACCGCCCCGCCCCGGCCCCCCCGCCGCCCCGCCTCCTCCACCGCCCCGCCCCGGCCCCCTGCCGGCCGGGCCCCCGCCGCCCCGCCTCCTCCACCGCCCCGCCCTGGCCCCCCATCGCCGGCCCCTCCCCGACCCGTCGGCGCCCCCCACAGTGAGCCCCTCCCATTTTTTTCTGTTTTTTTGTTTTTTTTTTCTGTTTAGATAAGGTTTTTTAGTTTATGTTTTTTCAGTTTAGAATTAATTAGTTTAGGTTATTTAGTTTAATTAGTTTAAATAGTTTAGTTTTAATTAGTTTAGGTTTTTAGTTTAGGTTTAGGTTAAGTAGAAGGGGGAAGAAGAAGAAGAAGAAGAAGAAGAAGAAGAAGAGGAAGAGGAGGAGGAGGAGGAGGAGGAGGAGGAGAAAGAAGAAGAAGAAGAAAAAGAAGAAGAAGAAGAAGAAGAAGAAGAAGAAGAAGAAGAAGAAGAAGAAGAAGAAGAAGAAGAAGAAGAAGAAGAAGAAGAAGAAGAAGAAGAAGAAGAAGAAGAAGAAGAAGAAGAAGAAGAAGAGGAGGAGGAGGAGGAGAAAGAAGAAGAAGAAGAAGAAGAAGAAGAAGAAGAAGAAGAAGAAGAAGAAGAAGAAGAAGAAGAAGAAGAAGAAGAAGAAGAAGAAGAAGAAGAAGAAGAAGAAGAAGAAGAAGAAGAAGAAGAAGAAGAAGAAGAAGAAGAAGAAGAGGAGGAGGAGGAGGAGGAGGAGGAGGAGGAGGAGGAGGAGAAAGAAGAAGAAGAAGAAGAAGAAGAAGAAGAAGAAGAAGAAGAAGAAGAAGAAGAAGAAGAAGAAGAAGAAGAAGAAGAAGAAGAAGAAGAGGAGGAGGAGGAGGAGGAGGAGAAAGAAGAAGAAGAAGAAGAAGAAGAAGAAGACGGGGGATGAGAAGAAGTAGAAGAATGAGAAGAAGTAGAAGTAGTAGAAGAATGAGAAGACCCCCTGACCCCCCAACCCCGACACCACACCCCGACACCCGACCCCGACTCCACCCCGACACCCGACCCCCTAACCCCCTGACCCCGACACGACACCCCGACCCCCCGACCCCCTAACCCCCTGACCCCGACACGACAGCCCGACCCCCCGACCCCGAAACAGCACCCCGACCCCGACACGGCACCCCGACACCGACACGGCACCCCGACACCGACACGACACCCCGACCCCCGACACGACACCCCCGACACCCCGACACCCCGACCCCGAGACCCCGACCCCGACCCCGACCCCGAGACCCCGACCCCGACCCCGACCACGACACCCCGACCCTGAGCCTGACCCGACACCCCGACCCCGACACCGACACGGCACCCCGACCCCGACCCGACACCCCGACCCCGAGACGCCGACCCCGACACGGCACCTCGAGACCGACACGACACCCCGACCCCCGACACCTCCCGAAAAGGTGTTCTTTGGCCTTCCAGAAGCCGACGGGGTCATATATTTGTGAATTATTAGTTAGGTCATATATCTTTCGATTTTGTTATGAAAAACATCATATATAATTGTGTTGATCGGGTATTTTTAAATGTGCAGTTGTTTCATCGCTGCGAGGTTTGGTGTTCGACGACCTCGCCGTGCGTTTGACGAGCTCTGCCCCTTCGTTCGTGGGTGAGCACAAATGACATGTCCTCCTCCCCCATTAATTATTTGATCTATTCCGATGAAACTTGATAGCTAGATATATATGTGTCTTGAATCATCAGTATGCGTAACCAATATGTGTCTCCCATTCGAAAGCGTCATAGTTATAAATATGCATGCATTTGCATATTTATAACCTTGATTCTTTCGAATTGTCCAATGCTATCCATGGACAGCCCGAGTATGTTGAGATTGGGTTTGTTTTCCCATATGCTTTGCTCCGGATCCGACGCATAAATTTCGTCAGTGCCTCCCCTGTTGTTCTCCGGGTACACATCCTCTCTGTTTATTGCAGAGACGTGTATCAGGAGAACAGCGGGGAGGTGCTGCCGAAATTTTGCGTAGGATCCGGGGCATAGCATGGGAAAATGAACCCAATCTAAACATACTCGGGTGGGATTAGGACCTATCATTACCTATTAGAGTGTAGGTTGCATGGACGTAATAAAATTGACAAAGTAGATCAACTGATGAATACATACATGGTGAATTATATATATATATTTGTTGTGTGTCTAGTAGCTCTGAAAGTCAAGATGAGTGATCGTGCGTGGATGTACACCGGTCACACTGGTCAGAACAAATGGAGCACTGAATGGTTCACAAAAACCAAGGGGTTTGTGCGAGCCGCATTTGCAAATGGCCAGAGGAAAACCTGGTGCCCCTGTTTACGGTGCGACAATTGGGAAAAGAGGACAGAGGCTGAAATGGGCAAACACCTGCAGAAGAGTGGTTTTACGCCCGATTATACGGTGTGGACATTTCATGGTGAGTCTGCCCAACGTGACCGAGCTGAGGTGGATCGTCGTCGCACCGACGAGCATGGTACCGGGATGGAAAACATGGTGCAAGACTTTGATGATGCTCGGGATTCGGACGAGGAGATGGAGGAATCTGCAAAGGCCTTCAATGAAATGTTGGAGTCTTCAAAACGTCCGCTCCATGAGCACACTGAGCTTTGTCAGTTGGATGCCATCTCACAAGTAATGGCTCTGAAGGCTCAGTTCAACTTGGGCAGAGAATGCTACGATGCAATGATGACAGTATTTGGACGCTTTCTACCCAAAGGCCATGTAATGCCTGCAAACCTATACCAGTCGGACAAAATCCTCCGTGCACTGAAGATGCCCTATGATAAGATACATGCCTGTGAGAAAGGATGTGTCTTGTTTAGGCTTGACTATGCGGACTTGAACTATTGTCCCATTTGCAAGTCTTCCAGGTATGTTGTGGTAGACAACGGTATGGGTGAGAAGACACAGACCAAAATCCCTGTTAGTGTTCTTCGGTATATGCCAATCGTACCAAGACATCAATGTCTTTTCATGGTCGAAGAGACGGCCAGACAGATGACATGGCACAAAACGGGCAAAAGAACCGAACTAGATGCAGATGGGAATCTGATGATTGTACACACATCGGATGGTGTTGCGTGGAAAAAGTTTGATGAATTACATGGTGACAAAGCGGCAGATCTGAGGCATCCTCGAGTCGGCATCAGCATGGATGGGTTCAGTGTGTTTGGTATGACGGCAGCCCAATACAGTTGTTGGCCCGTATTTGTCTTTCCACTCAATCTCCCCCCCGGACAGATTATGCAAAGAAAGAACATTTTCCTGACGTTGATAATTCCAGGGCCCAACTATCCGGGGAAAAATATGAATGTGTACATGCAACCGCTTAAGGACGAATTGCAAGAAGCCTGGGATAATGGGTTCAAGACATACGATGCCTATAGCAAACGGAACTTCATAATGCGTGTCTGGTACATGTACTCGACGCATGACTTGCCGGCGTATGCGCTATTCGTTGGCTGGTGTGTGCATGGAAGGTTCCCGTGCCCCACATGCAAGGGAGCTCTTGAGTTTCGTTGGCTTCAGGCCGGTCGCAAGTTTTCTTGCTTCGACATGCATAGACAGTTCCTGAATCCTCGCCATAAGTTCAGGAAAGACAAGAAGAACTTCATCAGAGGTAGAGTTGTCAAAAACTTTGCACCACATGCATTGACAGGCCAACAGACCCTGGATCAGTTAAACGCTCTCGAGCCAGATCCAGAGCGTCCAGGGTACTTCAAGGGGTATAATTCTAAGCACGCCTGGACTCACAAAACATGCTTATGGGATCTGCCTTACTTCAAAGACCTCCTTTGCCCACACAACATCGACGTGATGCACACTGAGAAGAATATCGCCGAGGCACTTTTTGGTACATTGTTCGGCATAGATGGGAAGTCAAAGGATAATACTAAGGCTAGAGTCGATCTGGAGGCGCTATGTGATAGGCCGTTACAAAACATGAAAGAACCGAAAGGAAAGCAGAACTGGACGAAGCCAAAGGCATGGTTCAATCTTGGAAGGCCAGCTATGAGGGAAATTATCTTGTGGGTGAAAATGCAGTTGATGTTCCCCGATGGGTATGCAGCGAATCTACAGAGGGGAGCCAGTCTTGATAAATTGAAGATATTTGGTCTCAAGAGTCATGATTGGCACATATGGATTGAGCGGGTAATGCCGGTGATGTTGCGTGGCTTCATCCCTGAGGATGAATGGCTAGTACTGGCAGAACTCAGCTATTTCTTCCGTGTTCTTTGTGCGAAAGAACTATCGCCTGGTGTGCTAGAAGAAATGGAAGAGTTGGCGCCGGAGTTGATCTGCAAGTTAGAGAAGATCTTTCCACCGGGCTTCTTTAATCCAATGCAACATTTGATTTTGCATCTCCCGACCGAGGCAAGATTGGGGGGGGCCCGTGCAAAATCGTTGGTGCTACCCAACTGAGAGGATGCAGAAGACGCTTCGACAAAAATGTAAAAATAAACGTAGAATTGAAGCATCGATGGCTGAGGCATTCATCACTGAGGAGGCGGCAATCTTCGTGACAGCACACTACGAAGCCAAAAATCGTCATTTGCATAATCAGAAGCCTCGGTACAATGCTGACGACCCTAAAAAGGGTGGATCCAACCTCAGCCTTTTCAAAGGGAATCTCGCACCAGCCAGTGTTTCAAATCCAGTATCTTTGGATAACGAACAATGGCGGACCATTTCGTTGTATATCTTCAACAACCTGATAGAAGTGCGGCCGTACATCGAGTAAGTTCTCGGTACATAGTTTCGCAACTTCTATTTCCTTTGAACTGCTCTTATTCCTGGATATTTCATACAGTCGATACGTCGCCTTATTCTCGTATGGAGTGGTGATCCAAAAGGATTCTGTCGAAGAGTATGAGCTTCTCGCAAAGCAAGGAGGCGGCTATCCCGGTTTCATCTCTTGGTTCAAACAAACGGTAATTTCTATTAGACTTGTAGGCTAATTTGTAGGCGGCTATCCCGGTTTCATTCGCTAATTTGTGCGTAATGCAACAATCCTTTCATATTAAACTTGTAGGCTAATTCAGAGTCTATGGACACCGAATTGAGACAAGTGGCTAATGGTTTTGACTATAAGGTCCGTTCATTTGACAAATACGACATCAACGGGTATCGCTTTCGTACCTATGGCAAAGAGCTATCTATGGCCGACCGAAAGTCTACAAATTGTTGTGTATCTGCTATCGGCGAAGGAGGTACCGAGTATTATGGGAGAGTTGAAGCAATTTATGAACTTCTATTCTATGGTGAAAACCCACCGAATGTCGTAGTCTTCAAATGTTATTGGTTTCAGCCGAAGGAGACTAGAAGGACTCATGAACATATAGGGCTAGTTGAAATCAACCAAAGCACCCATTCAGATGTTCCTGATGTCTATATTACGGCTCAACAGGCGACCCAAGTATTCTATCTACCGTGGGCCTGCCAAACTAATCCAAATCTAAAAGGTTGGGATGTCGTTTATGAAGTGTCGCCACGTGCTAGACTATCTCCCCCAAAGGAAGAGGATTATGAACCTCACATTAACCCAGACACATATGAAGGAGAATTCTTCCAAGAGACACGTCTTTCCAAAAAGCGTTTCAAGAACCGCTATACTTCACCCCAAAACATTGAAGTAGACAGCGACAGTGAATCCGACATCACCCCAGAGGAGGAACAAGAAGAGCCGGAACAAGAAGAGGTTACTGCTGCGGATGACCTGTCATTGCTTGACCGATTACGTCAAGGTGGCCTTGCACATGTTGATGCCACTGAACCCTATGAGCCCGTCATTGATTATAGTGATGATGATGATTATGCATTTATTGATGATACTGATCGAGATTATTAGTAGTGTCAGGTATTAAATTTTTTAATGTTGTACTTGATGATGATACACTTAAGTGATACACATATTATTATTCATGTCGGTCTTTTTTTTATGTTGTACTAATTTCGTTTACTGTTTGTCATGGCAGGTGTTGAAAGATGGTGGGCGCTGGTCGGGAGCGCGCCAAGGCCCCTTCTTCGTCAGCGCGTGGTCTGAGGTCTTTGATTGCAGACGTACCTCTCCGCCGAGCATTGCTGGACAGTATGTCCACACCGCCGGGCCCTTCTTCGTCGACCGTGGTGCCCAGTAGGAGACGAGGTAGGAAGAGAGGAGGTGGGGCACGTGGTCGCGGGAGAGGAGGTAGGGTGACTGCTAGGGCACCTTCCTCGCCGCCACCCCCAGCTGTTTCACCCAAGCACGTGACTGCTAGGGTGGACTCGTCCGAGGAGGAGGCTACACGGACACCGGTCCACGAGCCTCCGGTCCACGGGTCTTGGGCCCACGAGCCTCGGGTCGACTGGCCTTCGGCCCATGAGAGTTCGGCCCACGAGACCCCGGAGGAGCACACGTCCGGATGGGTTACCTGGCCGGATCAGCCCGAGGAGCCGAGTGGCCATGCTGATGATGGCGGGGAGCCGACTGATCTTGAGGAGGAGGGTGGCACCGTCTACCAGCGTGGTGCTACACGGCTCCCGTCCGTGCCGGCGACCCGCGAGCAGAGGTGGTTGATCTTCCCTGATGGGGAGAGGTACGTAAGTGCATTTAATATTTTTGTACCTTCTGCATTCACGTTTCTTGAAATAACTAATGCGTTGGCCTTGTCATGCTGCAGGGGTTGGGACCACCATCATAGTGTCCGCCGGCCCAACTCCGTCCTTGGAGTTCTTTGCCGGCAAAACTTCCCGGGGTTTGTCACGTTGCCTGGTGAGGGTCGGCTTCCAGAGCTTGGGTTGAGCTGGGAGCACTACGTGGCTGCCCCGGCCCCGCCGGATGTCATTATCGACGGTGTCGTGTGCGACACGAGGGCTGACATGGTGATCAGGACGTTCTGGGTAATTTCTCCTTTACACATTTCAAAATCTTCAACTAGCTAGTTATTAATTGTACTAATCAATATTGTCTCATTTGATTGCAGACATTCTACAGGTGTGAGGAGGGATACGAGGAGGACAGCGCAAATGTTATCCAGAACGTCTGCAAGCGCCTACTCCAGAACTTACAGCACGAGGCTCGGGTGCAGGCTGTTCGAGACTACTACGCCTTGCGTGGTATCAAGAAGACCAAGCCGGCGTGCCACGATAAGTTCCTGAGTAAGGAGCAGTACATGAAGGTAATTCTTAAGGCCTTCTACTTAAGTTCCTTCATTTAGTAATTCTTAGCCGTAGCGCTCAAGTTTCTATTTGCTAACTTATAGGCGCCTCCGAGATGGTGTGCGGATCGGATGGATTGTTGGGAGGTGTTGGTCGATGAGTGGTGCTCACAAGAATGGCTAGCCCTCCACAACCAGGCCAAGGACAAACGTGCCCAAATGGAAGGTGTGCCACACCATCAAGGCAGCTCCAACTTATATCAGTTCGGGCGCAACTGGGTATGTGGTTTGCTTCATGATTCATGCAATTCATTCATCATGCTAGCTTGAGCCCTTTAATTACTAATTTTCATTGTTTCTCTCTTTCAGGCACGCCACAATAAGGCGGATAAGGTGCCAGAGGTGTACGACCTGTATGCCATGGCCCACACTGGCTCTTTCAAGAAAGTCAAGGCTTTCTCTCAGTCTGACCTCGATGATGCAAACAACTTCACCAACATCTCCTCCCACAACAAGCTCGTGAGATATAGAGATGAGGGGAAGGCGAGGAAAGGGGAGGACTTTAACCCGAGCCAGGGTCCCATTGATCCAGAGCTGGTGATGATATCTGGTGGCGGGAGGTCCCATGGCTCCATAGCCATTGGAGATGGACTTATCCGTTGTCCTAGCACTCTCCCGGAGATCAAGGCGCGCCAGTCGAGCTCCGCTCCTGAGATAAGGCCTCGTGAACGGCCAGTGCAACTCGCCATCAAGGTTAGTGATACGTACTCAGTTATCTTTCTCCATTACATTGTGTGCGCTTCCATCAATGATTACAAATGGTCATGTGAGTGGTGTTGCAGGCTGCTATACAGACTGAGAGAGATAGAACGGAGAAACTTCTGGCGGAGGCGGCGGAGAGGCAGCGGGAGATGGAGGAGAGGACGAGAAAGATGATGGAGGAGGAGAGGGCACGGAATGACATGCAGGCAAGGGCCATGTACGAGCTCCTTGTGGTAAGTTTCTTCTGCAGACTACTTGCTAGTCTTAACATTTGAGTCTCATTACTAACTAGTATGACTCTGTTCTGAAAACCAAATGTGTAGTCTGTGTGCGAGAAGTCCGGTCAGCCCGCTCCGCCGATGCCAGTGATTGCTCCTGGGAGCACGGTGAGTTTAGTTTGAATGGACATTAGTTGGTAGTCTTAACATTTGTGTGTCGTAATGCTAACGAGAAATTGGAAATGATCTTTGGTGCAGCTTAACTCCAGAAACGCATCGCACGATCCTTCTCCAGGTAGCGGCACTAGCCACCCCGCTCCTACACCTCCCTGATCACGGTAAGTTTCTCTAGTGTTTTGCTTAACAAATGCATAAAGACCTAGACTTAGCTTTATTTCCTCCAATATGCTTACCATAATGACCTAGAGTTAGCTTATTTTCCTCCAAAATGACCCATTTTACCTAGGTTAGCTTATAAATGATGCAGTTCATCCAAGTTAGCTCAAAAATGACCCATTTTACCTAGATTAGCTCCTAAATGATCCATTTTACCTACGTTAGCTTTAAAATGGCCCATTTCACCTAGGTTAACTCCAAAATGACCCATCTTACCTAGGTTATCTCATAAACGATCCATTTCAACTAATTTAGCTCATAAACGATCCATTTGACCTAAGTGAGCTAAAAAACGATCCATTTCACCTAAATTAGCTCTTAAATGATCCATTTCACCTAAGTTAGCTCAAAAAGATCCATTTCAACTAAATTAGCTCTAAAATGACCCATTTTACATAGATGAGCTCCTAAATGATCCATTTTACCTACGTTAGCTTTAAAATGACCCATTTCACCTAGGTTAGCTCCAAAATGACCCATTTCACCTAGATTAGCTCCAAAATGACCCATTTCACCTAGGTTAGCTCCAAAATGACCCATTTCACCTTACTTAGCTCAAAAACGATGCCCTTCACCTTAGTTAGCTCATAAACGACCCATTTCAACTAAGTTAGCTCATAAATGATCCATTTCAACTAAGTTAGATCATAAACAACCCATTTCAACTTAGTTAGCTCATATATGATCCATTTCACCTAAGTTAGCTCATAAATGACATATACTTCTTGTTCTAGTCTTCTTCTTGTCCTAGTCACCTATTTCTAACTTTCTTATTTACCATTTTGCAGATTTCATTCACTTCATGGAAGCCAGCTTGCTATGATGGAGTGCTTGCTTTTCCTTTCATGAAACTTTGCTTTGTATCTAGCTTGTTATGATGGATGGAACTATGTGATATGGATCATTGCATCTAACTTGCTATGTTGATGAAACTTTGCATTGTAATATATATATGGATGGAACTATGTGTATGGATGGAACTTGCTTATGTATGAACAATGTGTATGGATGAAACTGATGTGATATGTGATATGAAACTTATGTGCTGGATATGTGCTGGATATGTGATATGAAACTTATATATTTTCTGTGCAAATTGTGGGATTTAATAAAAAACAGAAAAAACAGACAATATGCAGGCTCTTTGCCGTCTGCCACCGACGGCAAAGAGCTCTTTGCCGTCTGCCGCGGACGGCAAAGAAGCCACGTGGCAGCCAACTGTGCTTCCTGGGAGCTGACCCATTTGGTCAGTTTGCCTACAGTGGCAAACGGCAAAGACTTTGCTGTCCGTGGCAGACGGCAAAGAACCTGCACTTTGCCATCAGTGGCAGACGGCAAAGAACCTGCCATCTAGTGATGTGTAGATGACATCATAAGGCGGACGGCAAAGAACCTGCCATCTAGTGACGTGTAGATGACATCATAAGGCGGATGGCAAAGACCAGAGAAATTTTTCCATCTGCGGCGGACGGCAAAGGTCTGCCGTTAGCCACTTAACGGACTGACAGCGCAATTATTGCCGTCCGCCCTCTTTGCCGTCCGCCGCAGACGGCAAAGAGCCTTTGCCGTCCGCCTCCAGGAAGCAGACGGCAAAGCAGCTGTTTACCGTAGCCTTCTTTGCCGGAGCCTTTTGCCATCCGCGGCTGACGGCAAAGGTCTTTGCCGTCCGCCTTTCGAGCCTTTGCCGTCCGCCGTGGCAGACGGCAAAGTAGCTGTTTCCTGTAGTGTATATGCATGGTGGCTTTGCCACAAATACAATGTCAACTACAAGATCATGCAAGGCAATATGACAATGATGAAACGTGTCATGATAAATGGAACGGTGGAAAGTTGCATGGCAATATATCTCGGAATGGCTATGTAAATGCCATAATAGGTAGGTATGGTGGCTGTTTTGAGGAAGATATAAGGAGGTTTATGTGTGATGGAGCGTATCATATCACGGGGTTTGGATGCACCGGCGAAGTTTGCACCAACTCTCAAGGTGAGAAAGGGCAATGCATGGTACCGAAGAGGCTAGCAATGGTGGAAGGGTGAGAGTGCGTATAATCCATGGACTCAACATTAGTCATAAAGGACTCACATACTTATTGCAAAAATCTACAAGTCATCAAAAACCAAGCACTACGCGCATGCTCCTAGGGGGATAGATTGGTAGGAAAAGACCATCGCTCGTCCCCGACCGCCACTCATAAGGAGGACAATCAAAGAACACCTCATGTTTCAAATTTGATACACAACGTTTACCATACGTGCATGCTACGGGACTTGCAAACTTCAACACAAGTATTTCTCAAATTCACAACTACTCAACTAGCACAACTTTAATATCACAACCTCCATATCTCAAAACAATCATCAAGCATCCAACTTCTCTTAGTATTCAACGCACTTATAAGAAAGTTTTTACAAATCTTGGATGCCTATCATATTAGAACTAATTTCTCAATTTAAGCAAATTACCATGCTGTTTTGTAGGACTCTCAAAATGATATAAGTGAAGCATGAGAGAACAATATTTTCTATAAAACAAAACCACCACCGAGCTCTAAAAGATATAAGTGAAGCACTAGAGCAAAAACTATATAGCTCAAAAGATATAAGTGAAGCACAAAGAGTATTCTAATCATACAAGACACTCCAAGCAAAACACTTATCATGTGGTGAATAAAAATATAGCTCCAAGTAAAGTTACCCATGGACGGAGACGAAAGAGGGGATGCCTTCCGGGGCATCCCCAAGCTTTGGCTTTTTGGTGTCCTTAGATTTACCTTGGGGTTCCTTGGGCATCCCCAAGCTTAGGCTCTTGCCACTCCTTGTTCCATAATCCATCAAATCCTTACCCAAAACTTGAAAACTTCACAACACAAAACTTAACAGAAAATCTCATGAGCTCCGTTAGCGAAAGAAAACAAAACACCACTTCAAGGTACTGTATTGAACTCATTCTTTATTTATATTGGTGTTAAACCTACTGTATTCCAACTTCTCTATGGTTTATAAACTATTTTACTAGCCATAGATTCATCAAAATAAGCAAACAACACACGAAAAACAGAATCTGTCAAAAACAGAACAGTCTGTAGTAATCTGTAACTAACGCAAACTTCTGGAACTCAGAAAAATCTACCAAAATAGGAAGACTTAGATAATTTTTTTATTGATCTGCTGCAATTGGAATCAGTATTTTATCACGTTCTGGTGACTTTTAACAATTGTTTTCGTGAACAGAAAGTTTCTGGAATTTTCAGCAAGATCAAATAACTATCATCCAAGAAGATCCTATAGGTTTAACTTGGCACAAACACTAATTAAACATAGTGAAAAAATCTAACCAGAGGCTAGATCAACGATTTATTCCTAAACAGAACCAAACAGCAAAAAACTAAAATAAAAATTGGGTTGCCTCCCAACAAGCGCTATCATTTAACGCCCCTAGCTAGGCATAAAAGCAAGGATAGATCTAGGTATTGCCATCTTTGGTAGGCAATACATAAGTGGCTCTCATAATAGATTCATAAGGTAATTTTATTTTCTTTCTAGGAAAGTGTTCCATGCCTTTCCTTAACAGAAATTGGAATCTAATATTTCCTTCCTTCATATCAATAATTGCACCAATCGTTCTAAGGAAAGGTCTACCAAGAATAATAGGACATGAAGGATTGCAATCTATGTCAAGAACAATGAAATCTACGGGCACATAGTTCATATTTGCAACAATAAGAACATCATTAATTATTCCCATATGTTTCTTAATGGTGGAATCTGCAAGATGCAAGTTTAAAGAACAATCATCAAATTCACGGAAACCTAACGAATCACATAAAGTTTTTGGAATCGTGGAAACACTAGCACCCAAATCACACAAAGCATAGCATTCATGGTCTCTAATTTTAATTTTAATAGTAGGCTCCCACTCATCATAAAGTTTTCTAGGGATAGAAACTTCCAACTCAAGTTTTTCTTCATAAGATTGCATTAAAGCATCAACGATATGTTTAGTAAAAGCTTTATTTTGACTATAAGCATGAGGATAATTTAGCACGGATTGCAACAAGGAAATACAATCTATCAAAGAGCAATTATCATAATTATATTCCTTGAAATCCAAAATAGTGGGTTCATTGATATCTAAAGTGTTGACCTCTTCAATCCCACTTTTACCAAATTTTGCATCAAGATCTAAAAACTCCGAATTTTTGGGACACCTTCTAACTAAAGTTGACTCATCTCCAGTCCCATAATTATCAAGATTCATATGGAAAAACAAAGATTTAATAGGAGACACATCAATAACTTTTAGATCTTCATCTTTATTCTCATAAAAATGAGAAGAACACGCTTTTACAAAGCAATCTTTCTTAGCACGCATCCTAGCGGTTCTTTCTTTGCACTCATTAATGGAAATTCTCATGGCTTTGAGAGATTCGTTGATATCATGCTTAGGTGGAATAGATCTAAGCTTCAAAGAATCAACATCAAGAGAAATTCTATCAACGTTCCTACCCAACTCATCAATCTTAGGCAATTTTTCTTCAAGCAAGGCATTGAAATTCTTTTGCGCAATCATAAATTCTTTAACACTAGTCTCAAAATCAGAGGGCATCTTATTAAAATTTCCATAAGAATTGTTGTAGGAATTACCATAATTATTAGAGGAATTACTAGGGAACGGCCTAGGATTAAAGTTTCCTCTATACGCGTTGTTACCAAAATTATTCCTACCAATAAAATTCACATCCATAGATTCATTATTATTATCAATCAAGGTAGACAAAGGCATATCATTAGGATCAGAAGAAACACTCTTATTAGCAAACAATTTCATAAGTTCATCCATCTTTCCACTCAAAACATTAATTTCTTCTATCGCATGCACTTTTTTACTAGCAGATCTTTTAGTGTGCCATTGAGAATAATTAACCATAATATTATCTAGGAGTTTAGTAGCTTCTCCTAACGTGGTTTCCATAAAAGTGCCTCCCGCGACCGAATCTAAAAGATTTCTAGAAGAAAAATTCAATCTGGCATAAAATTTTTGTATAATCATCCACAAATTCAAACCATGAGTAGGGCAATTACGTATCATTAGTTTCATCCTCTCCCAAGCTTGTGCAACATGTTCATGATCAAGTTGCTTAAAATTCATAATATAGTTTCTAAGAGAGATGATCTTAGCGGGAGGAAAATACTTAGAGATAAAAGCATCTTTGCACTTATTCCAAGAATCAATACTATTTTTAGGCAAAGACGAAAACCAAGTTTTAGCGAGATCTCTAAGAGAAAACGGAAATAGCTTCAATTTAACAATATCATTGTCCACATCTTTCTTCTTTTGCATATCACACAAATCAACAAAGCTATTTAGATGGGCAGCGGAATCTTCACTAGGAAGGCCGGCGAATCGATCTTTCATGACAAGATTCAGCAAAGCAGCATTAATTTCACAAGATTCAGCTTTGGTAAGAGGAGCAATCGGAGTGCTAAGAAAATCATTGTTGTTGGTATTGGTAAAGTCACACAATTTAGTATTGTCTTGAGCCATCGTGAGAAGCAAGCAATCCAACACAAGAGCAAACAATAGGCGAACGGAAAAGAGGGCGAATAAAACGGCAAAGGGTGAAGTGGGGGAGAGGAAAACGAGAGGCAAATGGCAAATAATGTAATGCGAGGGATAAGAGTTTGTGATGGGTACTTGATATGTCTTGACTTGTGCGTAGACTCCCCGGCAACGGCGCCAGAAATGGCTCGTTGATGGGAAATCAAATCTTGACTTGACTTGGTGTAGGCCTCCCCGGTAACGACGCCAGAAATCCTTCTTGCTACCTCTTGAGCACTGCGTTGATTTTCCCTTGAAGAGGAAAGGGTGATGCAGTAAAGTAGCGTAAGTATTTCCCTCAGTTTTTGAGAACCAAGGTATCAATCCAGTAGGAGACCACGCTCGAGTCCCACGCACCTACACAAACAAATAAGAACCTCGCAACCAACGCGATAAAGGGGTTGTCAATCCCTTCACGGTCACTTACGAGAGTGAGATCTGATAGAGATGATAAGATAATATTTTGGTTATTTTTATGATAAAGACTAAAAATAAAGAAAGCAAAATAAATGGTAATAGAAATAGCTTTTTGTCGGGAGATTAATATGATGGAAAATAGACCCGAGGGCCATAGGTTTCACTAGTGGCTTCTCTCAAGATAGCATAAGTATTACAGTGGGTAAATGAATTACTATCCAGCAATTGATAGAATTGAGCATAGTTATGAGAATATCTAGGTATGATCATGTATATAGGCATCACGTCCGTGACAAGTAGACCGACTCCTGTCTGCATCTACTACTATTACTACACACATCGACCGCTATCCAGCATGCATCTAGAGTATTAAGTTCATAAGAACAGAGTAAAGCTTTAAGCAAGATGACATGACGTAGAGGGATAAACTCATGCAATATGATATAAACCCCATCTTTTTATCCTCGATGGCAACAATACAATACGTGCCTTGCTGCCCCTGCTGTCATTGGGAAAAGACACCGCAAGATTGAACCCAAAGCTAAGCACTTCTCCCATTGCAAGAAAGATGAATCTAGTAGGCTAAACGCAACTGATAATTCGAAGAGACTTGCAAAGATAACCAATCATACATAAAGAATTCAGAGAAGATTCAAATATTGTTCATAGATAATCTTGATCATAAACCCACAATTATTCGGATCTCAACAAACACATCGCAAAAAGAAGAGTTACATCAAATAGATCTCCAAAAGAATCGAGGAGACCTTTGTATTGAGATCCAAAGAGAGATAAGAAGCCATCTAGCTAATAACTATAGACCCGAAGGTCTGAGGTAAACTACTCACACATCATTGGAGAGGCTATGGTGTTGATGTAGAAGCCCTCTATGATCAATGCCCCCTCCGGCGGAGCACCAGAAAAGGCCCCAAGATGGGATCTCACGGGTACAGAAGGTTGCGGCCGTGGAAATAGGGTTTTAGCTCTGTTTCTGATGGTTTGGGTGTACGTAGGTATATATAGGAGGAAGAAGTAGGTCGGTGGAGCTACGAGGGACCCACGAGGGTGGAGGGCGCGCCTAGGGGGGTAGGCGCGGCCCCCTACCTCGTGGCTTCCTCGTCGGTTGCTTGACGTCGTCTCCAAGTCCTCTGGATCACGTTTGTTCCGAAAATCACCTTCCCGAAGGTTTCATTCCGTTTTGACTCCGTTTGATATTCTTTTTCTGCGAAACACTGAAATAGGCAAAAAAACAGCAATTTGGGCTGGGCCTCCGGTTAATAGGTTAGTCCCAAAAATAATATAAAAGTGTATAATAAAGCCTATTAAACATCCATAACAGAATATAATATAGCATGGAACAATAAAAAATTATAGATACGTTGGAGACGTATCAGTACTAAGTTTGTGAGTGTGTAGGGAGAACGAGACATCGATGGTGTGTACGAGTAGTCACGAGAGTCGTCGCGCACACACACATAGACATAGACATGCATATCCGTGTTTACATAAAATTCCATCTCCATCTCCATCTCCAATCATATTTGTCCAACTGGCACATTATTTACGTTGTTAATTATATACGCAGCAATATTTATGTACACCATCTCTTGTTTGCGGGCGTCCGAACCGCTGCCACGCCCGCTCCTGACCAACCTGAACCCTCTTCATCACCAGCGCGTGCTTCCCGCCCGAAATGGTCAGTGCCGCATTCATGCCCGGCTAGAGCGGACGTGACATCTCACTGGCGCCGGCATTGAAGCGGTGCACCGGCCGAGAGAGCGTCGCCCGTGCCGCTTCCCAGTGCACGCGACTGCTCTGCGTTCAAAGGTCGCAATAGCCAGCCACAACATGCATGTAAAAAGTTCTTGGGAGTCCGAGTTGTCACGTCCCTAGTTCTGGTATGACCTAGACTAGCTAGTCATGTGTGCATCATGTCTAAATTTCATTTAAATTTGAAATGGGGATATGTGAAACCCTCAGAATCATTTCTGGAAATGACCCAGATAAAAATTGCTCCAAAAGGGTCCAAGAAAATGTTCATGTTGCTCTCTGAAAATATTGGACAGAGATAAAAACCAAACCAATATTTTTAGGAGATCATAAATATTTATGTTGGGCATTTGGAATTAATGCAGTAATTATTTGCTTTGGATATATATTGTTATATATATAAAATATTGTCCAAAAATTATGCCATTTGTTGAGGAGTTCTGGAATAATACCACTAGCCCCTATAAAAATTGGCATAAGTAAATAAAATGGTTTAGTATTTTTATTAAACCAAACAAATGTCAGAAAATTAGAAAAGAAAAAGAAATAGGAATAGGGAGCTTACCTGCGGCCTGGCACTGTGCGACCTGGCCTGGCCCAGCAGGCCAGCCCAGCTGACTGGCCAGCGCCAGTCGTCCCCCTCCTCGCGCCAGAGGGACAGGGCACGTGGTCGCCGCACGCCGCGCGCATGCGCGCCACGGCAGCTGCCTGCCTGCCCTCCCCTCCGTCGATGCCTCGGTCGCCTGGACGACGCCACGACCCCTCCAGGCCTCACTCCCTCTCTCCTGCGCCTCTCCCCCGCTCTCTCCCGCTCTCTCCCGCGACGCCCGAACGCGCCGGTCGCCGCCGTTCGCTGCCCCGCGCTCCCCGCCATCCCCTCGCACCTCCGTCGTGTCCCAGAGCTCCGCCTCCTCGCGCTGAACCCCTCCGCTGAGCCACGCAAGCCGGAACGCCCTGGAGCGCCTCCATCGTCGTCGTCCTCAACTCCGGCCGCCGGAGATCGTCTTCGCGGCCCCACCGTCTCCAGTGCGTCCCCGAGCTCTCCGACGACGCCGTCGAGTCCACCGTGAGCTCCTGCCCCGTTCCCCTCTCTCCGTTTCTCCGTTCCCGCGCTGTAGCCCCGACCCTCACCATGGCCGTAGCTCCTCGCCGCCGTCCATGTCACCACCGCCGCCCTGGCCACCGCAGCCCGCAACCGAGCGCGTCACCGTGCTTCTGGTGACGCCAGGAGGCCGTAGCGCCTCTCCGCTCACGCCCCCGTGCACCGCAGCACTGCGCCCGCCTTGGCCGAACTCCGGCCACCGCCGCGAGCCTCGCTCCGGCGAGCTCCGACCACCCCACGGTCTTCCGTGTGTCCCACTGGATGCGCGCGAGCCTGGGCTTCGCGTAGGTGGCCTTCGCGGCCCAAATGGTCGCCGGAGGGACGAACCCGACGAGCTCCGCCGCGCTCGGCCTCGCCGGCGACTAACCGCCGGTCAACCCGGGTCAAACCGCACTAATTACCCCTCTAATCTACCCCCACTAACACTGACAATGGGCCCCAGCACCCCTAGATAATTTAGATTAACTAGAAAACCCCTCGGGTTAACATTGAGTCACTGACGTGTGGACCCCACACGTCAGGTTTGACTTGGTCAGCGCCGCTAACCCGCTGACGTCATGATGACGCAGTGCTGACGCAACAAACCCTTTCTGGATTTAAATTAAATCAGGAAATTCCAGAATATGTTCAAAACTTCTAAAATTCATAGAAATTCAACCGTAGCTCAGATTTAAATAATTTATATATGAAAAATTATCAGAAAAATGCAATCTATCCATCTGTACTAGTTTCATGCATGAAAAACCAACTTATACCTACTGTATAAGTGAAAACATATAAATGGCATATATAAGGACTTCAATTAGAGTTGCATTTGAACCTTTGGTTCAAATGGATCTCTTCCAAGTTGAATGCTAAATGCATTGGCTCAAAATACATCACATATTCATGCCATATTCATGCATCATATTGTTGCATATGATTGTGTTTTGACTGTCGACACCGTTCCCTCTAGATAGGTCCTGCTCTGGAGAGTGTTCCAGAGTACCTGTCTGAGGAGCAGTGCCACCCTGTTGATCTACCAGGCAAGCAAACCCCCTTTGTTCATTCCGATACAAACCTACTCTCTCGCTCCTGCTCTCTTTTACTGCATTAGGACAACAGCGATTCAACTGCTACTTTATGCTGCGGTAGTCGAACCCATTCCTCTGCATGACCTGTCATTGCCACAGTAAATAGTTGAAACCCACTAGCATGTGTAGGAGTTGATTGAGCCATGTTGTGTTCCTACCATGCCTTGCCTGCTATTGCTTAGAGTTGTGTCAGGTCTGGTTCATTGGGAATGAATTGGAGTGTTACGATATGTTCTGGTGCCGAGAGTTAAGCGTGTGAACACGATTTGGTAAAGGTAGCGGTGAGAGGCCATGTAGGAGTACATGGTGGGTTGTCTCACTAGAACCATCCTTAAGCACTGAGTTCTGTGTATGTTGTCCAATGACTAGTTACTACCACACATTGGAATGCTTAAGTGCCCCTCTCGACTTATTAACCAACTTGGTCTCTGTCCAGGAGTTGCAACTAGTTTCTGGTGTTTGTAGGTAGTGCTATTTTTCTACCGAGTGGCACCCGGCAGGGTGAGCTTGGGACAGACTAGGCACACGTGGCCCGGTGTACCGAGTGGCACCCGGATGGTGGGCTCGGGAACCCTGTACACATCGTTTGGGGCCGTGAGCGACACCCCGGCCGGATCTCCTTGCGGATGGAACCCGAATAGGCGATAAACCTGGACTAGACTCTTGTGTGGTTAGTCAGGTCGTGGCCGACACCCTCGCCAGGCTTCCGCTTGAAGGTTGCTGAGGTACATGACGTGTACATGGCGGTAAGTGGCGAGAGCGTGTGTGACGCAGTACACCCCTGCAGGGTTATCATGATCTATTCGAATAGCCGTGTCCTCGGTTATGGACTTCTTGGATGCTTACGTGGTACATAGACAACTTGAAGTGGATACTCTAAAATGCTCAAGATAAGTGTGAGTGCTATGGATGGCTTCTCGTAGTGAGACGGGAATGAATCCATAGTGGTGTATTGAGGTGGTGATTAGTGGACTCGTGTGCGCCTTCTTACCTCAAAGAAGATTCTCGCAGTCGTAGAACAGGATAGCCACTGAGTCAAAGCTGGCTTGCTGCAACTAAACCCCACCCTACCTTCTTGATACAAATGCATGTATGATAGGATCTGATGTAAGTCTTGCTGAGTACCTTCGTACTCATGTTGCTTTATTCATGTTTTTGCAGCGGAGACTTCAGTCTTACTAGTAGCTCCGCTTGGACTTCGACGAGTAGCTTGTACCTCAGCTACGATCTTGAACCCTTGGGAGGGTCTTGTAGATAGTCAGGCTTCTCAGCCTTTTTCTTTTGTAGTTGTCTGTACTCAGACATGTAATGCTTCCGTTGCTTGTATGCTCTGAATGATGGGTCATGTGACCCCTGTTTGTACTTAATGCTATGTGGCTCTTCTGGGCCGTTTATCTATATGAGTTCGCGTTATGTTGTGATGCCATGTTGTACAGCACATACTTGCATGTTATGCGTACGTGTAACGTGTATTGCTATGTGTGGGATCCGACAATCTAGTTGTTTATCCTTGGCAGCCTCTCTTATGGGGAAATGTAGTCTAGTGCCTCCTTGAGCCATAGTAGTCCGCTAAAGCCCGGTTCACCGGAGTCCTGCTAGCCCAGCACTACTGCTCTGGACACTTGACTGGCCGGCATGTGTTTCACATCGTTCCTGTGTCTGTCCCTTCGGGAAATGTCACGCGATGACATCCGGAGTCCTGCCTAGCCTGCTACAGCCCGGGTTCCCGGAGTCCTGTTAGCCCAGTGCTACAGCCTGGATTCACACGCTGCTGACCGACACGTTCGATGTTGATTCATGTATGCCTGTCCCCATACGTTAGTGCCGCTTTGGGTTCACGACTAGCCATGTCAGCCCGGGTTCTCTGTCATATGGATGCTAGCGACATTGTCATATACGTGAGCCAAAAGGCGCAAACGGTCCCGGGCCATGGTAAGGCGACACCCGTGGGAATACCGTGCGTGAGGCCGCAAAGTGATATGAGGTGTTACATGCTAGATCGGTGTGACTTAGAATCGGGGTCCCGACACCGTGCTACAGCTAGCTATCCTCTCCCTCCTCGTAATTCTCTTCCAGTAGTACTAGTACTCCATGGTGTGATCCATCGACAAGAAGGCGGGAAACTTATCGTATACTCGGTTTGCAGTGAGTGGCATGCCAAGCGACTGTGTGGGGTGGAGCCGTGGAGGAGGGTGAGACACGAACGCGACAAACGTGATTTAAGCATTGGTTTTGCTCGATGGCACGATCCAACGAAATGAAACGTTGGTTTCTCTCCGTTTCCATTTTTTCTCCGGAAAAACGGAAACTTTCCACTCCATTTTCATTCCTACTCCAAGGTTGCCCCGTTACAACATCAGATACAAAGGAAAACAAACACGCATGCTGATGCATCTCAATGATTCACAGATTATAGCCAATATTTACTTCACAACTAAAGACAAAAGTTGGGAGAGTGTGTACAAGAAAACTACTGATGGTGTCCCTATGACGTAAACCCTGAACCCTAAACAGGATTTAATTTCCTGGCTAGGTATAACCTGTCGAAGGAAAGACGGCTGGCACCCTCGGATCATACGATGATTTTGTGCAGTTCCACTAAAATCGAGCTGAGCATCCCTTTTGGCAAAGATATTGAAGAAGTGTGATTAGAATAATAGTACTGGCACTAGTTCATGAGACATAAACTCATCACAAATAGAAGCCGGTAGAAGTAGAGAAAGATCCACAAGGAGATGGAGCTACGTGGGGAGCTGCGGCAGTGGAGCAAGCCGGCTCCAAAAGGAAGTTGTACCTGGGACGTAGGGTTGCAGCTAGAAGGGCGATTGGGAGGCGGCATCAGCCTATACCACGGGGACCCCCGATCGGGACGCACCGACAGTGGGTTTTCTCCCTCGCCGCTGTCGACCGCGTCTACGCAGAGCATCGTCCCCTTCCACCCAGCGGCGGGATCAGGCCGGATCTGTGACCAGCGGTGTGGCCACCGTCGTTCTATGCTTGTGAAGAGAGCAAACCAAGCAAGCAGGCTTGTAGTAGGCTCCTGCTAGTGTATATATAGTGGAGCGGTTTTCTTTTTCTCTCCATATCAACCATTATATATTGCGTACGTGTCATTGAAGAGTAAAATGATGGTTGCTTCTTTCGACTAACTTATTGTGTGATTTGACTACTCCTGAGTGGCCCCTACACGTACTCCCCCTACATGTATGACCATTCCCGAGTCTCACTTGTACTTTTCTCTATTTTCTTGCATGACACGTAGACAGGATGCGCATAGAGGAATTTTGTTACTACACGTTGTTACTTAGTACTACTAGTACCTACTCCCTCCTTCCGGTTCACTACTAGTACTCCCACCGTCCTGGCTTATTGGTCCCCTTTGTACTCAATTTATGGGCTCGTTTTCCTCAAGAATTTGTCTTTACCAACATATTAATATCGGGAATGCATGCGTGAACAACGAATGATTAAACCTTGCATGCAAAGTTTTGACAAAGCATTGACTTATGAACATGTGAATGTGAGGTACTACAAGCTCGTGCATGCATGCCACAGTCACACGTACACATGGACACAAAAACGCGCGCGACGCTGATGTCTACTAGGACTACGTTGGTATTTCCCCAAAGAGGAAGGGATGATGCAGCATAGCGATGGTAGGTATTTCCCTCAGTGATGAGACCAAGGTTACCAAACCAGTAGTAGAACCAAGCAACACAACGTAAACAGCCCCTGCACACAAATAACAAAAACTCGTAACAGGGGTGTTAAAGGGGTTGCCAATCCCTTTTGGGTAATGGCGCAAGAAATTGGTGCGTGGACGGGAGAAAGTTTTAATATATTGAATAAATAGATTGCAAATAAAATAAAGTGCAGAAAAGTATTTTTGTATTTTTTGGTTTAATAGATCTGAAAATAAATGCAAAGGAAAAGTAGATCGCAAAGGCAAATATATGAGAAAGAGACCCAGGGGCCGTAGGTTTCACTAGTGGCTTCTCTCAAGAAAATAGCAAATGGTGGGTGACCAAATTACTATTGGGCAATTGATAGAACTTCAAACACCCATGATGATATCCAGACAATGATCATTATATAGGCATCATGTCCAAGATTAGTAGACCGACTCCTGCATGCATCTACTACTATTACTCCACACATCGACTGCTATCCAGCATGCATCTAGTGTATTAAGTTCATGGAAAAACGGAGTAATGCAATAAGAACAATGACATGATGTAGACAAGATCTATCTATGTAGAGATAGACCCCATCGTTTTATCCTTAGTAGCAATGATACATACTTGTCGGTTCCCGTTCTGTCACTACGATCAAGCACCATAAGATCGAACCCACTACAAAGCACCTCTTCCCATTGCAAGATAAATAGATCAAGTTGGCCAAACAAAACCCAAATATCAGAGAAGAAATACGATGCTATAAGCAATCATGCATAAAAGAGATCAAAGAAACTCAAATACTTTCATGGACATAAAAAGAGAGATCTGATCATAAACTCAAAGTTCATCCGATCCCAACAAACACACCGCAAAAAGAGTTACATCATATGGATCTCCAAGAGACCATTGTATTGAGAATTTAGTGAGAGAGAGGAAGCCATCTAGCTACTAACTATGGACCCGAAGGTCTACAAAGAACTACTCTAGCATCATCGAAGAGGCCCCAATGGAGGTGGTGAACCCCATCCGTGATGGTGTCTAGATTGGATCTGGTGGTTCTGCACTCTGCGGCGGCTGGATAAATATTTCGTCGACTCCCCTAGAGTTTTGGGAATATTGGGGTATGTATAGAGCAAAGAGGCGGTCCGGGGGCACCTGAGGTGGGTACAACCCAACAGGGCGCGCCTTGGTCGGTTGTGCTCTCGTCCGAGCACCCCCCAAGCGTAGCCAGGGCCCATTAGGTGTCTGTTGGTCCATCAAAAATATCCGTAAAGTTTCCTTGCATTTGGACTCCGTCTGATATTGATTTCCTGCGATGTAAAAAATATGCAGAAAACAGCAACTAGCACTTGAAACTATGTCAATAGATTAGTACCAAAAAATGATATAAGATGACTGTAAAATGATTATAAAACTCCAACATTGATAATATAACAGCATGGAACAAAAAAAATTATAGATACGTTAGAGACGTATTAGCATCCCCAAGCTTAACTCCTACTCGTCCTCGAGTAGGTAAGTGATTAAAACAAAATTATTGATGTGGAATGCTGCCTAACATGTCATATCATATTCTCTTCTTTATAGCATGGACATTTGGACTTTTATGTGATTCAAAGGAAAGTTCTAGTTTTGACCTGATAATTTAATTACTCAAGCATATCAACAAGCAACCATGTCTTTCAAAATATCAACGCTAAAATAAGCTATCCCTAGGCCATCATGCTCAACCATTGATCCACTCAACACACTCGCATATCAGTTACACCCAATACTCAAGTATGATCATATTACCTCTTAGTTGGTGCTTTTATAAGAGAAGATAGAGACTCAAATTCAAAATAAAAATTGCATAAAGTAAAAGAAAGGCCCTTCGCAGAGGGAAGTAGGGATTTGTAGAGCTGCCAGAGCTCAAAGCGAAAAACATAGAGATAAAAACATTTTGGGAGGTGTATCCTTCCCACCAACAAAAACAACTTAGAGTTCCCAACACTTCCCATGCTAGATATATCATAGGCGGTTCCCAAACATAAAATAAAGTTTATTCCTTTTTCAACTATACTTTCACTTTCCATGGCTAGCCGTATCCACGGTTGCCCTCCATACCAACACTTTCCAAGGAATTTATTATTTATCATTTCGGGACTGGGCATTAATACCTTTGCCTTACTCTCGTGCAATGACAAGTGAATAAACACTCATCATGAGAATAACACATCTAGCATGGAAAATATTAGCCACCCCCACCGCTCTGCGAGCAGAATGAACACTTAAAAGAGAAATTTATTTTGAAAATTAGGGATGGCACATACAAATTTGCTTAGAGGGGCAAAATAATACTGCATATAGGTAGATATAGTGGACTCATGCGGCAAAACTGGTTTAAAGGTTTTTGGATGCACAAGTCGAGATCATACTTAGTGCAAAATGAAGGCTAGCAAAAGATTGAGAAGCAACCGACCAAGAAAAAAGTAATCTCATAAGCGAGCATTAAGCATAATTAACACCGAATATTCTTGACTTTTGTCCTTGCATAGGGAATCACAAACCTTAACACCAATATTCTTACTAAAGCATAATTACTCATCAACATAACTCACATATCACATCATCATGTCTCAAAACTATTACTAAGAATCAAGTTTATTTTGTCCAATGATCTTCATGAATGTTTTTATTATATCCTTCTTGGATATCTATCACTTTGGAACTAATTTTCATATGTTTCTTTTCATAAGCTCAAACAAATATAAGTGAAGATCATGAGCATATTTTTCTTCTTTCTCTCAAAATAATTTTAAGTGAGGCAAGAGAGAATTTCTTGAATTTTACTAATACTCAAATAAATCTAAGTGAAGCAAGACAGCATTTCTTCAAAAATAACTAAGCACACCATGCTAAAAAATATATAAGTGAAGCACTAGAGCAAGTCCATAGATCACAAAAGATTTAGGTGAAGCATAGAGAGCAATTCTAACAAGTCATGACATAATTTTGGCTCTCTCAAAGAGGTGTGTCCAGCAAGGAATCAAGACTTAAAACACAAAATAAAACGAGCAAAGACTCATATCATACGAGACGCTCCAAGCAAAACACATAGTATGTGACGAATAAAAATATAGCTTCGAGTAAAATATCGATGGTCGTTAGAAGAAAGAGGGGATGCCACTCGAGGGCATCCCCAAGCTTAGTTGCTTGCTCATTTTTGGATAATAGCTTGGGATGTTGGGGCATCCCAATCTTAGGCTATTCATACTCCTTATTCCTTCATCCATCATAAGATAACCCAAAACTTGAAAACTTCAATCACACAAAACTCAATAAAACCTTCGTGAGATCCGTTAGTGTAAGCAAAATAAATTACTACTATAAGTACTATATCAAACCAATTCATATTTTATTCTTGCATTATATATACTGTATTCCAAGTTTTCTATGGCAAAAACTCATCAATGAAAACCATTGAGCCATCAAAATAAGCACACAAAGCAAAGAAAACAGAATCTGTCAAAGCAGAACAGTCTATAGCAATCTGATTTGTTCGAATACTTCTGGAACTCCAAAAATTGTGAAAAATTAGGAAAACCTGGGTAATTTGTATATTAATCTACTGTAATTTCTTTGGTATTTTATCACGCTCTGGTTAAAAATAAGAATTGTTTTCGTGAGCGCAAAAGTTTCTGTTTTCAGCAAGATCAAACAACTATCACCCAAGAAGATCCTAAAGGCTTTACTTGGTACAAACACTAATTAAAACACAAAAAACACAATCATAACAGTAGCATAATTGTGCAAACACTCAAGAACAGAAAGCAAAAATAAATTTTATTCATTGGGTTGCCTCCCAACAAGCGCTATAGTTTTACGCCCTTTGCTAGGCATAAAGCGAGGATCTAGGTTTTGTCATCTTTGGTTCGAGAATCATTAGATGCCCTCATGATTGATTCATAAGGTGGCCTAATTCTTGTTCTAGGAAAGTGTTCCATACCCTTCCTCAAAGGAAATTGGAACTTAATATAGCCTTCTTTCATATCAATCACGGCACCGATAGTGCGTAAAAACGGAATACCAAGAATAATTGGACAAGACGGATTGCAATCAATATCAAGGACAATAAAATCTATGGGCACATAATTGCTATTTGCAAGAATAAGAACATCGTTAATTCTTCCCATAGGCTTTTTAATAGTAGAATCCCCCAAGTGCAAATTTAAAGAGCATTATTCAAGATCGGTAAGACCAAGCACATCACATAAAGATTTAGGAATTGTAGAAACACTAGCACCCAAGTCACACAAAGAAAAACACTCATAATTTTTAATCTTGACTTTTATAGTAGGTTCCCATTCATCGTGCAATTTTCTAGGAATTGATACTTCTAATTCCAATTTTTCTTAAAAAGCTTCCATCATAGCATCAACAATATGTTTAGTAAAAGCTTTATTTTGTTCATAAGCATGGGGTGAATTTATCATGGATTGCAACAAAGAAATACAATCAATCAAAGAGCAACTATCATAATTGAAGTCTTTGTAATTCAAAAGAGCGGGCACATCACTAGCTAAAGTTTTGACCTCTTCAAACCCACTTTCATCAATTTTCTCAACAAGATTTTCACCTTCCCAATTATCGGGACGCCTTCTAGCTCAAGTTGACTCTTCTCCAGTCCCTTTTTCATCAATCTTAACTTTATTAAACAAGGAATCAATAGAAGAAACACCAATCATTTTAAGATCTTCATCACTTTTGCGAAAGTAATCACTAGAAAACGCTTTTTCTAAAAATTCTCTTTAGCTCTAAGCATAGCGGTTCTTTTCTTACATTCATCCATAGAAACATAAAGTGCTTTAATTGATTCATATACCTTAGGCACAAAACTTTTCATCTTGAGATTTTCCACATCATGAGAAATTCTATCAACACTTCTAGACAAATCATCAATCTTACTCAACTTTTCTTCTATGGATGTGTTGAAATTTTTTGCGTGTTGATAAATTCTTTCATATTATTCTCAAGATCAGAGGTGTTCCTATTATTATTATAAGATTGATTTCCATAAGAATTACCATATAGAGGAATTACTAGGAAAAGGCCAAGGATTAAAATTAGCTCTATAAGCATTGTTGTTGAAATTATTTCGAGAAATAAAATTCACATCTATGGCATCACTATTTTGCTCAATCAAAGTAGACAAAGGCATATCATTAAAATCAACAGGAGCCCTTATACTAGCAACCAATTTCATAAGAGCATCAACATTTTCACTCAAAGAAGAAATTTCTGCAACCGAATTAACTTTTTTACTAGTAGGAGCTCTTTCGGTATGCCATTGCGAATAATTTGCCATGATATTATCAAGCAATTTGGTGGCTTCACCCAAAAAGTCCTCCCGCAGCGGAATCTAAAAGATTACGAGGAACAAAATTCAGTCCCGAATAAAATTTTGGTATTGTAATCCAAAGATTTAACCCATGAGCTGGGCAATTCCTTAGCATCATTTTCATCCTTTCCCAAGATTGTGCAACATACTCATGTTCAATTTGCTTGAAATTCATGGTCTGGGTTCTAAGCGAAATAATTTTTTTGGGCGGAAAATACTTAGTGATAAAAGCATCTTTGCACTTATTCCAAGAATCGATACTATTGCGAGCCAAAGAAGAGAACCAAATTTTTTTTGACTGGGAGAGAACCAAATTTTTGCAGAACCACGCAAAGAAAACGGAAATAATTTCATTTTCACCACATCATTGTCCACATCTTTTTTCTTTTGCATATCGCATAATTCCACGAAGGTATTAAGATGGGACGCGGCATCCTCATTAGGAGTACCGAAAAATTGATCTTTCATAACAAGATTCAGAAAAGCAGTATTAATATCACAAGACTCCGCACTAGTGGCGGGAGGAGCAATCGGAGTGCCGATAAAATTATTGTTGTTGGTATTTGAGAAATCACATAACTTGGTGTTTTCTTGAGTCATGATGACTACACAACAAGATTGCACTCAAAAACAGATCCGGAAAGAAAACGGCGAACGAAAAAGAGGGGCGAATAAAACGGCAAATTTTTGTGAAGTGGGGGAGATGAAAATGAGAGGCAAATGGAAAATAATGTAAATTGCGAGGAGATGAGATTTGTGATTAGGAAACTAGTATGTGTTGAATATCCTCCCTGGCAACGGCACGAGAAATTCCTTTTGATGTCTGCTAGACTATGTCGGTATTTCCCCAAAGAGGAAGGGATGATGCAGCACATCGACGGTAGGTATTTCCCTCAGTGTTGAGACCAAGGTTATCGAACAAGTAGGAGAACCAAGCAAGACAACATAAACAGCCCCTGCACAGAAATAACGACCACTCGCAACCCGACGTGTTAAAGGGGTTGCAATCCCTTTCGGGTAAGGGCGCCAGAAATTGGCACGTGGACGGGAGAAAGTCGTAATAGATTGAATAAATAGATTGCAATTAAAATGAAGTGCAGGAAAGTATTTTTTTATTTTTTGGTTTAATAGATCTGAAAATAAATGCAAAGCAAAAGTAGATCGCAAAGGCAAATATATGAGAAAGAGATCCGGGGGTCGTAGGTTTCACTAGTGGCTTGTCTCAAGAAAAATGACAAACGGTGGGTGAAAAATTAATGTTGGGCAATTGATAGAACTTCAAATAATCATGACGATATCCAGGCAATGATCATTATATAGGCATCACGTCCAAGATTAGTAGACCGACTCCAGCCTGCATCTACTACTATTACTCCACACATCTACCGCTATCCAGCATGCATCTAGGGTATTAAGTTCATGGAAACACCGAGTAATGCAATAAGAACGATGACATGATGTAGACAAGATCTATCTATGTAGAGATAGACCCCATCGTTCTATCCTTAGTAGCAACGATACATACATGTCGGTTCCCCTTCTATCACTGGGATCAAGCACCGTAAGATCGAACCCACTACAAAGCACCTCTTCCCATGCAAGATAAATAGATCAAGTTGGCCAAACAAAACCCAAATATCAGAGAAGGAATACGAGGCTATAAGAGATCATGCATAAAAGAGATCAAAGAAACTCAAATACTTTGAGGGATATAAAAAGATATAACTGATCATAATCTCAAAGTTCATCAGATCCCAACAAACACAACGCAAAAAGAGTTACATCATATGGATCTCCAAGAACCATTGTATTGAGAATTCAGCGAGAGAGAGGAGCCATCTAGCTACTAACTACGGACCCGAAGCTCTACAAAGAACTACTCACGCATCATCGGAGAGGCACCAATGGAGGTGGTGAACCCCATCCGTGATGGTGTCTAGATTGGATCTGGTGGTTCTGGACTCTGCGGCGGCTGGATCAATATTTCCTTGACTCCCCTAGGGTTTTGGGAATATTGGGGTATTTATAGAGCAAAGAGGTGGTCCGGGGGGCACCCGAGGTGGGCACAACCCACCAGGGCGCGCCTGGGCCTCCTGGTGCGCCCTGGTGGGTTGTACTCTCCTCGGAGCACCCCCCAGGTGTAGCCAGGGCCCATTAGGTGTCTTCAGGTCCCTAAAAAATCTCCGTAAAGTTTCGTTGCATTTGACTCTGTCTGATATTGATTTCCTGCGATGTAAAAAAATGCAGAAAACAGCAACTGGCACTTGGCACTATGTCATTAGGTTAGGACGAAAAAATGATAGAAAATGATTATAAAACATCCAAGAGATATAATATAACAACATGGAACAATAAAAAATTATAGATACGTTGGAGACGTATCAACATCCCCAAGCTTAACTCCTACTCGTCCTCGAGTAGGTAAGTGATAAAAACAAATTTTTTGATGTGGAACGCTGCCTAACATGTCATATCATATTCTCTTCTTTATAGCATGGACATTTGGACTTTTATGTGATTCAAAGGAATAGTCTAGTTTTGACATGATAATTTAAATACTCAAGCATATCAACAAGCGACCATGTCTTTCAAAATATCAACGCTGAAATAAGCTAGCCCTAGCCCATCATGATCAACCATTGATCCATTCATGAAACACACTTGCATATTAGCTACACCAAATACTCAAGTACGACCATATTGCCTCTTAGTTGGTGCTTTTATAAGAGAAGATGGAGGCTCAAATTCAAAATAAAAATTCCATAAAGTAAAAGAAAGGCCCTTCGCAGAGGGAAGTAGGGATTTGTAGAGGTGCCAGAGCTCAAAGCGAAAAACTTAGAGATAAAAACATTTTGGGAGGTGTATCCTTCCCACCAACGAAAACGACTTAGAGTTCCCAACAGTTTCCATGCTATGTATATCATAGGCGGTTCCCAAACAGAAAATATAGTTTATTCCTTTTTCAACCATACTTTCACTTTCCATGGCTAGCCGTATCCACGGTTGCCCTCCATACCAACACTTTCCAAGGAATTTATTATTTGATAACATAAAGTAAATTCATTTTTCATTTCGGGACTGGGCATCCCTAATACCTTTGCCTTACTATCGTGCAATGACAAGTGAATAAACATTCATCGTGAGAATAACACATCTAGCATGGAAAATATTAGCCACCCCTCACCGCTCCGCGAGCGGAACGAACACACAAAAGAGAAGTTTATTTTGAAAATTAGAGATGGCACATACAAATTTTCTTAGAACGGCAAAAGAATACTGCATATAGGTAGATATAGTGGACTCATGTGGCAATACTGGTTTAAAGGTTTTTGGATGCACAGGTAGAGATCATACTTAGTGCAAAATGAATGCTAGCAAAAGATTGAGAAGCGACCAACCAAGAAACGGATAATCTCATAAGCGAGCATTAAGCATAATTAACACCGAATAATGCACCACAAGTAGGATATAATTTCATTGCATAATTATTGACTTTCGGGCTTGCATAGGGAATCACAAACCTGAACACCAATATTCTTACTAAAGCATAATTACTCATCAACATAAATCACATATCACATCATCATATCTCAATACTATTACTAAGAATCAAGTTTATTTTGTCCAGTGAGCTTCATGAATGTTTTTATTATATCCTTCTTGGTTATCTATCACTTTGGAACTAATTTTCATATGTTTCTTTTCATAAGCTCAAACAAATATAAGTGAAGATCATGAGCATAATTTTTTTCTTTCTCTCAAAATAATTTAAGTGAAGCAAGAGAGAATTTCTTGAATATTTTACTAACTCTCAAATAAATCTAAGTGAAGCAAGAGAGAATTTCTTCAAAAATAACTAAGAACACCGTGCTCAAAAAGATATAAGTGAAGCACTAGAGGAAGTTCATAGCTCGTAAAAGATTTAAGTGAAGCATAGAGAGCAATACTAACAAGTCATGACATAATTTTGGCTCTCTCAAATAGGTGTGTCCAGCAAGGAATCAAGACTTAAAACACAAAAACAAACAAGCAAAGACCCATATCATACAAGACGCTCCAAGCAAAACACATAGTATGTGACGAATAAGAATATAGCTTCGAGTAAAATACCGATGGTCTTTAGAAGAAAGAGTGGATGCCACTCGGGGGTATCCCTAAGCTTAGTTGCTTGCTCGTTTTTGGATAATAGCTTGGGATGCCGGGGCGTCCCCAAGCTTAGACTCTTCTTACTCCTTATTCCTTCGTCCATCGTAAGATAACCCAAAAATTGAAAACTTCAATCACACAAAACTGAACAAAACCTCTGTGAGATCCGTTAGTGTAAGAAAAATAAATTACTACTATAAGTACTGTATCAAACCAATTCATATTTTATTCTTGCATTATATCTACTATATTCCAAGTTTTCTATGGCAAAAACTCATCAAAGAAAACCATAGAGCCATCAAAATAAGCACACAAAACAAAGTAAACAGAATCCGTCAAAACAGAACAGTTTGTAGAAATCTGATTTGTTAGAATACTTCCGGAACTCCAAAGATTCTGAAAAATTAGGATGACCTGGGTAATTTGTATATTAATCTACTGCAAAAAATTGGTATTTTATCACGCTCTGGTTAAAAATAAGAATTGTTTTCGTGAGTGCAAAAGTTTTTGTTTTCAGCAAGATCAAACAACTATCACCCAAGAAGATCCTAAAGGCTTTACTTGGCACAAACACTAATTAAAACACAAAAAGAACAATCATAACAGTAGCATAATTGTGCAAACAATTAAGAACAGAAAGCAAAAAGCAAAAATAAATTTTATTCATTGGGTTGCCTCCCAACAAGCGCTATAGTTTTACGCCCTTAGCTAGGCATAAAGCGAGGATCTAAGTTTTGTCATCTTTCTGTCGCCGTGGAGAGCGACACCTATCGGATCAGTGGATCCCTTCTAAAGTTTGGCAGGGAAGAGGGGTAGAGCAAAGAGCAGATCTAATGGTCAACACGACAGATTTTTACCCAGGTTTGGGCCGCCGAGAAGTGTAAAACCCTAGTCCTGCTTGATTGTGTATTCTGTGTTCTAGAGCTTCGGCTAGCTGCTCGCATGCAAGCTGGGCCGAGAGGTTCAAAAGTTTGAATCCTCATCCAGTATGTCGTGGGCCTCCTTTTATATGTCCAAGGGACTGCCACAGTGTCACAAGGGAGGTGTAAAGTAGCTACAGTATCTATGTTTATCACCGGCGTCTTAGGACAAACGCCATAAATGCGCTGCTTACGTCCCCTCTGGCTTTATTGGGGAAGGGAGGAGAGCCCGTCCAGTCCGTTGCTGCCCCGCCCCATCTTGACACGTGTCCATGCCGATGAGGCATGAAGTGCCAAGTTGGCTGGCCTGCTGCTGTGCCGGAGAGGTGGCAAGTTCTTCATGAAGATCTGCATGTCAGCACGTAGGTGCTTGCCAGGCTGGCAGGTCGGCCACTGTGATGGAGCTGGGACGGGGTGGCAGAGTCGTGCTGCGGTCTGGCCGATGTCCCCGGCAAGGATCTTGCCAGGGCCTCATGGCCGTCCTTGACAAGGATCTTGCCGGGCACTTCGTCTTCTGGCCTTCACAAAGGTCTGCACACCACTACGTGCGCGCCCCTGGGTCTGGGCCTTAGCATTGTTGATGGTGTCAGAGCTCTCAACCTCAAGGGTGGTGCTCTTGTTTGTGCTCTGTAAGTCATCCCGACAAGGATCTTGCCGGGGTCTCGCAAGCCGTCCAGGCAAGGATCCTTGCCAGGGGTCCAGCTCCTCCTCTGTTCTCTGGCTTGGCTGCTTATCTTTGCCTTGTATCTCGTTTTTATCCTTGATCGCCCTCTTCATGCCTCGCCGCGCGTGTGTGGCTATGACTGCCCGTGCACTAGTATGGGGTGCTAAAGGGCCCAAACTTTAGTACACCGACAGGAGCCCCCGGGCCTGGGCCATACTTGAGTGCGAAGCGTCGTTGGGCCAGCCCCAAACAGTGCGCGGGCACGCGTGGCAGAGAATAACTACTATAATCTTCTCGTCTGTCGTGCTCGCAGCGGCCCGTGAATAGCCTTTATTCACGGGATGGTAATCGCTGTTTCGCGCTTCCCACTACGCCCGCCTTTTTCGCCACGTACGCCGCATGCATGGCGCGGGGTAGGTGGTGGACGCGTTGGATATGGGAAGGTGTGCCATGGCAGATACCCATGCGCCTTTGATTGGCGCGTGGAGGGCGGTCGACGACCTCGCTCGTTTCCAATGGCTTTAATGAGCCGCGCTTGAAAGGGCCCTTCAGAGAAGGTATAGAGCCAGCCCCCAGCCCTTCCTTGGCTATAAAAGGGGAATCGAAAGGAGGAGGAGGGGCATCCTTTCGCGTCTTCTCTTCTCCTCGTTCTTCATCCACCACCATGCCGAGAGGGCGCTGCCGCGGTCACCCCCATGTAGAGGCGACGAGATCTTCCTCTCACCAAAGGGCCGCGGCGGTTAAGGAAGAGCCAGATGCTCGAGACGAAGGCGCTAGACAGGGTCACGGTTGGCGAGGTGGCCGAGGCAAAAGCGGACGCGGAAGGGGAGCACTCGCGGCGCCGCCGTCTCCTCCCGCATCGTCAAGCGGCCATGTCGGAGACACGGCGCTGGAGTTCATCTTGCAGCTGCGCGAGCCACTGCGCAGCCGTCTTCACCTTCCCGAGCCGTTCGCGAGGGAGCTGGAGGTCGACCAGCCGTCGAGGTTGAGGCTTCACATGAAGGGATGTTGCAATGGTGACATGTGGGCGAATGTAAAGTTCCCCATCCCTCGTGTAATGCTTCTTTGTCGCGGCTGGAAAACCTTCGCAAGCGCCCAATGCCTGATGTAGGGGCACGTCCTCCGCTTCAAATTAGTGGAGGCTGACCTGCTCTCCGTCAAGGTCTTTGGGCGCTCGGGAATCCAGCTAAGGTGCGATAGCGACGAGGAGGAGACCGGTGGGGAGGACGATGGGGATGGGTCCGTCTAAACATCGAGCGCCCCGTCACCAAGCGACGCCGGAAGCACCACCATCTGCACCTGGCCTTCTCCCCGGCAGAGCGATTTGCCGGGGGGTAGTTCTTGGCGGTGGCTCCTCAAGCCAGCTCCTTGAACTTCTCGGGGTTGTCGCTTCTAGCGTATGGCGCTGGAAGGCCGGAGAAGATGAAGAAGGCGGGTGGCGGGCCGTCAAGTTGGAGTACGATGGCATCGATGCCTTCGTCGTGTATTGCCGGCCCGCTGCCTCATCTTTTGGCTTCTCCCCCAGCACCGTCATCACCAGCCTTCTTCTGGACGACTGCCTGTATGTTCTCTTGGTGTCTTCTGCCACGTGTACCTCGCCTAGGCACTCCATTTGCCCTCCCACTATCTTGATCTGCTTCCTGAGGAGAGGGACAAGAAAGGGATTACGGGCATCTTATCTTTTTTTAGATCTTAAGCCTGCGGGCACTCGCCGAATTTAAACTTTGTAACCCCTTGCTCATGCTTATATTCAGTATGAATTGTACTTGTCAATCAACATATTAATGAAGAAAAAGGGTGTTTGCCGGGTTCTTTTGTGCGTGAGCGAAGCTCACACCAAGGAACAAGTCCTTGTTACTATATTTTTTTAAGTAAACAACGCCACCCGGCAACAGGCCTTACTGTCCTCCCGCTTTATACCACTACTACGCTCACGCCCTTGGCGGAGGTAGGGGCAAAGTAAGGTTAGGCCCTTCGTCTGTCCCCCTTCCATCGCAACTACAACCCAATTCCAGCCCAAAAAACAAAGGGTTTTGGGCATAGGAAGGAGGCAGCACGGTGGCATGGGATCGAGCAAAGTTTCATACGTTCAAGCTTCATACGGAAGTACGCAGCGGGGAAAAAGGACTTATCTAGATCTGCTGCCCCCGGCAGCATTGGCTTGCTGGGGTCGGGGTGTCAGTTTGTCTCCTTTCCTTCAAAAAGTTCCGCTGAAGTGCCTATGCAACCTGGGAACCAAAGAGGACTGGAAAGGACAAAAAGACACGCACACTCGACCTCTATGCTAGGGATTAGTTGCCGCTAAGCACTATCAACCCTACCAGATAGAGACTCAACCTAGCATGCATGCTAATTCTTAGGGCGCCGACACTTCGTTTATTCAGCTGTTGCTCAGGGTCTACGCCTGGCTTTGTACCAAAGGTTACATGCTTTGCTGGCAAGGCTTGTACAAAAGGTGGTTTGCCGGGGGGGCCCGACAACCGCGCCTTACGGGTAAAACTTACGAATATGTTCGATATTCCAGGAGTTGCTCACTGGGATACCATCTTCGGTCTCCAGGCGGACTGCGTCAGGCCTGGTGACTCGTATTACCCAATAAGGGCCTTCCCACTTTGGCGTCAACTTGTTGGAATTCTTGGCCGACTGAACGCGTCGAAGAACAAGGTCGCCTTCCTCAAAGCTTCGGGCATGAACCTTGCGGCTATTGTAGCGGCGCAAGTGTCACATCCCTAGTTCTAGTATGCACTAGGCTAGCCCTTCATGTGTGCATCATGTTTAAATTTCTCAGAAACTTGAAATGGGGATGACAGAAACCCCAGCACCACTTAATCCAATTAGGGTTACTAAAATACTTTTTCAATGAACCTGAAATGCCCTTCAAAAATGTTCATCATTTTTGCCTTGGTCTGGAACCACTGCCAAAATTGGCTCACATTTTTCTAGGACAGCCTAAGGTCACTTGATTAAATCATTAGCTATTTGCATTTGGACATTTGAATGCTATAAAATATTTCAAATGTCCAAATAATTTTGAACTTAGGTGAGGACTGTTGGAAATATTCCAAATAGAGCCCACAATTATTTTCAGGATTTTTGAGAGTGCTCTGGCATTTTAAATAAAGCCGAAAACATTTGCAGAAAATAGAAAACTGAAATAAGTAGAAAAGAGAGAGAGAGAGACAGAGAGAGAAAAGGCCCGAGGTCACATACCTGCACTGGGCCGGCCCACCTGGCCCGTGCCAGTCACCACCCACCTCAGCCAGTAGGCAGAGGAGGGACACCGCGACGCCGCCGAGCTCGCCACGCTACCACCCTGCCTGCCTGCCCTCGCCCGCACCAGCGCAACGCCTCAAGGGGCCTCCTCGGCGCCGCCCCGAGCCCCTCGACACCTCACTCTCCTCCCCTGCTCTTTCCCTCGCCTCTCCTCGCCATGGCCGACGCCACCGTGCCCGCGCCACCGTGAAAATCGCAGCCACCGCCTCTCCCTCGTCGCCCCGCCACGTCCCCGAGCTCCATCGCCGTCCACTCTGTCGAGCAGACCGAGCCCCGGAGCACTCGCTCGCCCTGGAGTCGCTGCACCGTACTCATCTTCACCGCCCGTCGCCGGAGATCCACCTCGCCGCCCTGCTCAGCTCCGACCGCCCCCGACCTCGTCGTATGCTCCGCTGAGATTACCGTGAGCCCTGCTCCGTCCTCCCCCTCTCTGTTCTCGCTCTCGTGCACCATAGCGACCGCACGAAGCTTACCCGCACGCGTCGCCGCCTAAGCTCGTCAACGACGCGGCTCCGGCCACGCAACGGCCTCACCACCATGTCCAACGCACTCACCGCACCGCGTAGGCCTTGCAGGAGCTAGCCCCGCGCCCCTGCGAACACTGTAGCATCGAGTTCGAGCTCGCCCGAACTCCAGCAGCTACCAAACTCGTCGCCGACGTCGTTTCCGACGACCCCGAGCTCAACCACCACCACCCCTCGACGCGGCTTGCTCCCAGCTGCTCGTAGGTGGTCTCCGCCATCCATTTGGTCGCCGGAGTGCGAAACCCGTACCCTCCGCCGCATTCGGTCATCACCAGCGGCTAAACGCCGGAGATTTGACCCAGTTGACCGGGGATTTGACCCACCCTGGGTCACTGACATGTGGGCCCCGCACCTGGTCAGACCTAGGTTAGCAATTAAACTAACCTTAACTAGTTAGTTAACTCACTCTGACACTGACCAATGGGTCCCACTGGTCAAGTTTGACCTGGACCGCACAGTTGATCTGCTGACGCAATGCTGACGAAGTAATGCCTTTTCTGGATTTATTCTTATTCAGGAAATTCCAGAAAATAGTGCTAACTTCTAAAATTCATAGAAATTCAACCATAACTCAGAATGAAATTAGTTATATATGAAAATGATCAGAAAAATCCAATCAATCCGTCTGTACTGGTTTCATGCATGTTTAAGCAACTTGACCTTGTTGTTTAGTGCAAAACATGATAAGGCACTATTTAAATTCATAAGTTGAGTTTGGGATTGAACCTTTGGTTCAAAATGACTCAAACCCAGCTGGTTGTAGTTGCCTTAGCCCAACACACTCATTTTGCCATGTCCTGATCATTTATCATATTGAGCATTGAATTGATTGTGTTCTTCCTTGTTTGCCGATAATTGTCCCCTCTGAGTAGACGATGTTTCGACGATGAGATCGATGACACCGATGAAGAGCTATTACTATCTTCAGAAGTGCCAGGCAAGCAAAAACCCCTTGTTCATTCCGATACAATCCCACTCTCTCGCTCCTGCTCTATTTTATTGCATTAGGACAACAACGATTCAACTGTTACATGCTGCGGTAGTTGAACCCCTTTTCCTCTGAATGACCTGTCATTGCCATAGTAAATAGATGAAACCCACTAGCATGAGTAGGAGTTGTTTGAGCCCTGATGTGCCTACTCATTCATGCTTGCTTGTCATGCCTGCTACTGCTTAGAGTTGAGTCAGGTCTGATTCATCGGTGATGAACATGTCCTACTGTGTGTGAGCTAAGTGTGTGAACATGATTTGGTAAAGGTAGCGGTGAGAGGCCATATAGGAGTACATGGTGGGTTGTCTCATTGAATCCGTCCTCAGGAACTGAGTTCTGTGTTTGTGATCCATGAACAACTACTACCTCTCATTGGGATCCTTAATTGACCCCCTCGACTTATTAGCCGCCCTTGTCCTTTGTCCAGGAGTTGCAAGTAGTTTCTGGTGTTTGTAGTTGCTGGAGGCCATGCGCAGTGCTGACCCGAGGGGTGGGCTGTGATGCAGTAGGAACATGGCCGGGTATGTCGGGCGCCCGTTTGGTGCCGTGGAACCCTGTACACATCGTTCGGGCCGTATGTGGAAACCTTGGCCGGACTCCCTGCGGATGGAACCCGAATAGGCGATAAACCTGGACTAGGGACTTCTGTGGTTAGTCAGGTCATGGCCGACACCCTCGCCAGGCTTCCGCTTGAAGGTTGCCAAGATACATGACGTGCACTTGGCGGTAAGTGGCGAGACCGTGTGTGAAGAAGTACACCCCTGCAGGGTTAACATCATCTATTCGAATAGCCGCGTCCACGGTAAAGGACCTCTGGGTTGCCTATACAGTTCATAGACAAGTGAAAGTGGATACTCTAAAATGCGCAAGATAAGCGTGAGTGCTATGGATGGCGTTCTCGTAGGGAGATGGGAGCGGATCCATAGTGGTGTATTGATTGGTGAATATGTGGAGTCGTGTGCGCCACCCCAAAAGAGTTACTTGCAGTCGTAGTTTAGGATAGCCACCGAGTCAAAGTTGGCTTGCTGCAGTCACACTCCACCACCCCTTTGTTGATACTGATGCATATGTAGATAGTTCTGATGTAAGTCTTGCTGGGTACACTTGTACTCACGTTTGCTTAATTTATGTTTTTGCAGAGAGACTTCAGTCTCACTAGTAGTTCTGCGTGGACTTCGACGTTTAGCTTGTTACCTCAGCTACGATCTTGTACCCTTGGGAGGGTCTTGTAGATAGTCAGGCTTCTCAGCCTTTTTCATTTGTAGTTGTCTCTACTCAGACATGTTTATGCTTCCGCTTGTTGCTTGTATGCTCTGTATGTTGGGTCATGAGCTCCTCGGAGCCTAATGAATAAATACTTGTGTCATAGAGTTATGTTGTGATGCCATGTCGTATTTGTACATATCGAGCATATTGTGTGTATGTTATTGAAATGCTTGGTACGTGTGGGATCCGACAACCTAGTTGTTTATTCTTGGTACGAAATGTCTCCTAGTGCTTCCACTGAGCCATGGTAGGTTGCTACTGCTCCGGAACACTTAGGTTGGCCGGCATGTGTCCTTCTTCGTTCCTGTGTCTGTCCCTTCGGGGAAATGTCACCTGGTGTCTACCGGAGTCCTGTTAGCCTGCTACATCCCGGATTCTCCGGAGTCCTGTTAGCCCAGCCGCTACAGCCGGATTCACTCGCTGATGACCGACACGTTCGTTGCTGGGTCATGTATGCATGTCCCTGTAAGTTAGTGCCACTTTGGGTTTACGACAAGTCATGTCGGCCCGGGTTCTTTGTCATATGGATGCTAGCGACACTATCATATACGTGAGCCAAAAGGTGCAAACGGTCCCGGGCTAGGTAAGGTGGCACCCGTGGGAATACCGTGCGTGAGGCCGCAAAGTGATATGATGTGTTACATGGTAGATCGGTGTGACTTAGGACCGGGGTCCTGACAGCAAGGCTTGCTGGTAGCGCGCAGCTCGCACAACAGCCTGAAGGCGATCTTCCTCAACGAGCATAGCATCATCTTGCCGCAACTGCTCTTGCTCAAGCTCATCATAAGCGAGCACTCGAGGTGACCCGTATGTGAGTTCCATGGGGAGAACTGCTTCTGCCCCGTACATGAGGGAGAAGGGCGTCTGTCACGACCGGTTTTTCAATAAAATAATTATTGAGAGACCAATCCCTTTTACGGACCAGCGAGGAAGAATTCCTTCTCACTGGTAGACAATATCTTGGTCACAGAAGAAAAATACCAGGAGTACTAAATATAATACAAGGTTGAGCAGAGACTGCCCAACAATTTATTACAAGCGCGCCGCTAAAACAAAACGGCGGATAGGGTGGCAACTACTAACTCACGATAATAACGGTGGTGGAAATATCACCGCGAAGCGAGTGATATGATTCCAGAAGACTACAGCTCCTCGAGCGTCGGAGTGAGGCTCGAGAAGACTTATGGCGGGCGGCGGAAGCGTATACAATACAAGTGACCAATATCCGGGATCGCGCAGGACTGACTGGGACTCCTCTAGGCATCGGACGCGCTATCAAACTCTTCATCCAAGAGATCGCCTTCGTCAACATCTGGCCAAATCAACAAGCCAGGTGAGTACTATGAAAGTACTCGCAAGACAGTTCGGACATAAGATATAACAAATGTAAACATGAAGCATATGAACAAGTTAACTGGTGCGATTAGACATAACGGTAATAAATACTGGGTGCCAAGCGAGGGTCTGAATGACGCCTCGAGCGGAAACTGCAGAATAGTAATACTGGTGCCAAACGAGTGTTTGAAAGACGCCTCGAGCGGAAACTGCAGAATTGTAATACTGGTGCCAAACGAGTGTCTGAAAGACTCCTCGAGCGGAAAACTGCGGAATATTAATGCGGGTGCCAAACGAGTGTCTGAAAGACGCCTCGAGCGGAAACTGCAGAATTGTAATACTGGTGCCAAACGAGTGTCTGAAAGACTCCTCGAGCGGAAAAATGCGGAATATTAATGCCACAGTCGGGCGTCGGGGCGACACCACATAAAGGGCTTATAACAGAAAATAATAGACAATGCATGCCGCAGTCGGACGTCTGAGCGACATCACATAAAGGGCTTATATTTAACGTAAGAAACAAGTACACGCCACAGTCGGACGTCTGCGCGACGTCACATAAAGGGCTTATAGCACAACTCATTAATACAATAGTTTGGGAACATAAATTATCACAGGCATGAGACAAATATAAAGTTAGTCCATCCACAGGAATAACAATTATTCTGGATTTGCCACTTGAGCTTGTTCACCGGGGCAAGTTTTGTCACATAGATAGATATGGATATAATTCTTACACTGCTTGATCATGGGTACGATGATTTGGAAAGAATTGACTCTGCAGAGTTTGTACTTAACCACAGCCAACGGATTTCAGTAGTCACGGGGACTAGTTCCGTCTACGGTGTTTTGGAAGGAACACGTCTAACCAGTACACACCCAATTCAACCATCCGAAGCCAGGGATCACCCTCGGCAACTTTCAAGAAAAACCATGAGACGGGGAGGCTACAACCTCACGTAGCATGGGATCAAATTTCTATACGCGCGCTTTAAGGGGGTGCCCCCCCTCTCGGTCCCAACCGGAAACACCCATGCCCCCTGACCGGATGACTGGCTTTAATCCTGGGCCAAGGTACCATCATCCCGGCCTCTCTGTTTGGTGTGTACACGGAAAGAGGTTACCAACTTACTAAACCGCATCCTGGCAATGAGACATGTGGTAGCACGGAAAGGGGAAAGAACGGTAACGCGGCTCCAACCACGTTAACGTCGGAGAAAGTCGGATGTCGCAAGGCTGGCATGCTACAACAGTACCACCTTGCTGCCATTCATGTCACCACATGATTTGGCCATCTCTCATGAGAGATCATCGCAACTTCGGAACATGAGGAAAAAGATCGATAACGCGGCTCCAACCACGTTAACATCGAAGAGAGTCGGATGACGCAAGGCTGGCATGCTACAACAGTACCACCTTGCTGCCCTTCATGTCACCACATGATTAGGCCACCTCTCATCAGAGGTCATCGCAACTTTGGAACAACCGGGTCGTTGCCTTACAAGCAACGAGGTATTTACCGACACCCATATGCCACGCACAAACTCTCACGTGAACATGTAAAACATCTGTCATATCAAATTTTCAAAACATGCTTGCCTAGTTCGGAGAAGTAGGAGTCTAGCTCGGCGAAGTTCGCGGCTCCGTCACCTCCCCCGGAACCTACGGCAATCACGAAACGGGTACTAACGTGAAAACCAACACATGCACAGAAACCTTTCCAAATAATTTTCAAATAAATCCCATAAAAAACTAGACAAAATTATAAAGGTTTCTGTCCAGGGACTTATCTGTAATGAAACAGAAAAGTTCCAGGGTTTTAACTGAGAAAACAGAAAATGCTTCGGCTGGGAATGCGCAAGCGCAAAGGAGAAAACGTATTCTGCCTGAAGGCGCCAACAGAAAATGGTTCGCGAATAAAAGAACGGAGGCTGACATGCGGGGTCCACATGTCAGGTTTGAAAAGCTCGCCGGCGCCCGAAGACTGCGGTGGACGCCGGCGTCGAACCACGGCGAGTTAGGAGGAACGGAGGGTACCAAGAGCTTCAGCGTCCTCTTCCGCGTCGGTGGGTGGTGGACTCGTCCAACGGGGAGCACTAAGTCGACGGCGACACTTTCTCCGGCGGACGGCGACTCGGGTGAGGATGGGGAACTCCGGTGGAGGGCTGCAAGCTACGAATTGAGGCGCGGGTCAGAACGAGGGATGCAAGGTGAAGCTACTGGCAAGAGAATGGAGGTGGAGGAGCACACACGGGGGCGAATCGGGCTGGATCCCGTGGCGGGTCGCGGCGGCCGGAGTCGAGGAAGGAGACCTCCTCGGGGCTCTACCAGTGGCTAGGCTTGCTCTAGGGGGAGTGCAGTGCTGGTGGGTGCTCGAGTTGAAGCTCGGGGCCTCTATTTATAGGCAGATCGACGGGGTGGCCGTGAACACAGAATCTCCGGCGAGCGATTACGGCGGAGCAGTGGGTTGGCAGGGGGTTTGAGCGGTCGGGCAGCATCAGTGGAGGTTACTGGACTCGTTTTGCAGCCAAACGGGGTCGGTCTTGGCGTAATGGCGTCGGTCCACGGTGAGGTGACCGCACGGGCTCAACGGCGGCAGAGAGCGTGCTCCGCGCCCTGCGGTTCACGACGAGAGCGGCAGCGCGTTCGAGGGAGTGGAAGGCCATGCGGCGAGCTCCGGTGGTTTGGGCGGCGCTGGGTGGCGTCGTCGGCGCCGTGTCTCCTGCAAACCGCCGCCGGCGTCGGTCACGGGGCGGCGCACCTTCTGCTACTCGTCGCCGACGCCCGCAAGGTGCCAGGCGTTCGTGCGGTGCAGGAACAAGAGGGCGGGGACGAGGAGCAAGGCGACGCGGTGGCACTGGCGAGATCGACGTCCGCTTCTGAAGAAAACGACAGCAGCCACTTGACTGAATCTCTGAAACTCTGAACTTGACAATGACCATGCACTGCAGGTGTTCGACAGGAGGTTTTGGCCATGAGATAAATTTTTCTGGAGCTGTAACTTGGTGAGATGACCACTCAATGCACCCAGAGGCTGCCTGATTTTACTTGGAATTTTTGGAGAAGGTTTGGAATGAATTTCACCAAATTTGGCAAATCTGGTCCAAACTTGCAGCAAGTGTAGTTTGAAAATTTTAAACTGAAGACTAGTGGATCTTCATAGTTCTAGGTTGGGGTTTCAAAGGACAAGGAGGGAGAGTTGGTATGGTGGCAAAAATCAAAACAGAAAAAGGAGTTCCTTTGTAAATCTCCAAGAGAGGAGAAGACAGAAATTTCTTTGAATAGAATTTAAATGGAAATAACCACATGGGGAGGTTCAACTTACTGGATTTGATGCAGATCATGATCCAAAGGTGAGGGAAGGGTTAGGAGAGAGGATTTGCACTAAGGTCATGGCAAGAAGAAATTGTTGAAAGTGGCAAAGGACTTTCCAAAAGCCATAGTGCAAATTTCAAGGAGATTTTCAAAAGTTAATTTCCCAAGTGAAAAGTGTTTTGTCTTCAGTCCAAATGAAAAGCTAGAACCTCCAAGATCAAAGATAGATCTTGGGTGAATCCACATAAAACTTTTTCCATAAAGAAAAATATTTGAGAGGGAGAGTTCTCTTGAAGAAAAATTTAAATCACCTCCCTCAAGTCAAATAAAATCTTTTGAAAAAACCAAATAAAAACCTGGGTGTCACAACACCTACCCCCTTAGGAAAAATCTCGTCCTCGAGATTGCTGCTGATCCTCAAATAGATGTGGATACTCTGCTCGAAGGAAATCTTCCCTTTCCCATGTAGCTTCATCCTCAGTGTGGTTGCTCCACTGAACCTTGAAAAATCTTGTCGTTTTCTGACGGGTCCTCCGTTCAGACTCTTCTAAAATCTTTACTGGCCTTTCTCTGTAGGTGAGATCTGGTTGCATATCAATGTCCTCATGAGGTACATGTTTTTCTGGGTTGCTCACACATTTTCTTAACTGTGAGACGTGGAATACGTCATGGACGTCTGACAGCTCCTTGGGGAGGTCTAGTTGGTAGGCCACCGTGCCTCTTCGTGCCTTTACACAAAATGGTCCAATAAACCTTGGGGCTAGCTTCCCCTTAATTTTGAACCGTTGCAGACCCCTCATAGGAGATACGCGGAGGTATACGGAATCACCAGGTTCAAAGCTGACCTCACGGTGCTTCTGATCATAGTTGCTCTTTTTTCGGCACTGTGCTGTCTTGAGTCTGTCCCTGATTTGTTTAACTTTCTCCTCGGCCTCCGTAAGCATGTCTGGGCCGAAGATACGGCTGTCACCTGTTTCTGACCAATTCAGAGGGGTACGACATCTTCGTCCGTACAACGCTTCAAAGGGTGCCATTTGCAAGCTGGCTTGGTAACTGTTGTTGTAAGCAAATTCGGCATACGGCAAACTCTCTTCCCAACTGGATCCATAGGTGAGCACACAGGCTCTTAGCATATCCTCTAGGATTTGGTTTACACGTTCCGTTTGTCCATCGGTCTGAGGGTGGTATGCTGTACTGAAAGCCAGTTGCGTGCCCAGAGCTTGTTGTAGGTGATCCCAAAATTTGGAGACGAATTGGGTGCCTCGGTCTGATATTATAGTCTTTGGGACTCCGTGCAAGCAAACTATACAGGAGAGATAAAGTTTTGGCAGTCTTTGTGTGGAGTAGGTAGTCTTCACGGGAATGAAATGAGCAACCTTGGTTAGCCGGTCTGTGATGACCCATATGGCGTCATTTCCGCGTTGTGATCGGGGCAATCCGACAATGAAGTCCATTCCGATTTCGTCCCATTTCCACTCCGGTATCCTGTTAGGCTGGAGTAGCCCTGCTGGCTTTTGGTGCTCGGCCTTGATGCGCTGACATGAATCGCAACAAGCGATGAATGTGGCTATATCTCTTTTCATACCGTGCCACCAAAACCTTTCCTGGATGTCCTTGTACATTTTGGTTCCTCTAGGATGGATCTAGTATGGGGCGGTGTGGCTTTCCGTCAAGATCTGTTGCTTGAGTTCCTCAATGTTGGGTACGCAAAGCCTGTCCCGGTACCATAATGTCCCTTCACTGTCCGTGACGAATCCTGAAGTCTTACTAAGGTTCATTTTCTTCTTTATGCCTTCGATACTGGGATGTCCTTGTTGAGCCTTCTTGATTTGTTCCACTAGGGTGGGTTGTATCTCCAGGTTCGATACGGTGCCCTCAGAGACTAACATCAGGTTGAGCCGAGTGAACTCTCGCTGAAACTCAGGCCTCAAATTTTGCTGACCGTCACTGTCCGGGCTGGGATTTCGACTAAGGGCATCGGCCACTACATTTGCTTTCCCTGGGTGGTAGTGAATACCGACGTCATAGTCCTTGACCAGTTCCAACCAGCGTCGTTGGCGCAAGTTCAGCTCTGGCTGTGTGAAAATATATTTCAGGCTCTTATGGTCCGTATATATTTCACAGCGATTCCCCAACAGAAAGTGCCTCCACTCCTTGAGTGCATGTATAACTGCTGCTAGCTCCAGGTCATGTGTTGGGTAATTTTCCTCATGTTTTCGCAGCTGCCTGGAGGCATATGCGACAACCTTGCCATCCCGCATTAGCACACATCCGAGACCTTTTCGGGACGCGTCACAATACACTTCAAAGCTCTTGTGTATGTCCGGTACGGTTAAGACCGGTGCGGTTGTCAGTTTCTTCTTGAGTTCTTGGAAGCTCTGCTCGCATGCTTCTGTCCATACAAATTTCTTGTCCTTCTTGAGTAACTGTGTTATAGGTTTTGCCACAGTGGAGAACCCTTCAATAAATCTTCTGTAATATCCGGCCATTCCTAGGAAACTCCGCACATCTGTAACATTCGCGTGTGGCTTCCAGTCCAGTATGGCCTTGACTTTTTCTGGGTCTACGGCCACGCCTTCTGGGTTCAGTATATGGCCTAAGAAACCAACTTGTTTTAGCCAAAATTCGCACTTGCTAAATTTGGCGTACAATTGATGTTTCCTCAATTCTCCCAAAACAATTCTGAGGTGCTCAGCATGCTCTTCTGGTGTCCTCGAGTAAACCAGAATATCGTCAATGAATACCACCACAAATTTGTCCATGAATTACATGAACACTTTGTTCATGAGGTGGACGAAATATGCGGGGGCGTTCGTTAGTCCAAAAGGCATCACTGTAAACTCGTATAACCCATATCTGGAAGTGAAAGCTGTCTTGGGAATATCTTCCGTCCGTACCTTCAATTGGTGATATCCCGATCTCAAATCAATTTTTGAGAATACCTTGGCCTGTGCGAGCTGGTCAAACAAATCATTTATTCGTGGCATCGGATATTTGTTTTTGATGGTGACCATATTGAGGGCTCGATAGTCTATGCACAGCCTCAGTGTCCCATCTTCTTTTTGGCGAACAACACAGGCGAACCCCAAGGTGAGGAGCTGGCTCGAATAAATCCTTTGTCCAACAATTCCTTTATCTGCTTCTTCAACTCCACCAATTCTGAGGGTGCCATTCTATATGGCTTTTTATAGATGGGGGCGGTGCCAGGTGCTAGTTCAATGCTGAATTCTATCTCTCGGTCTGGTGGCATGCCTGGAAGTTCTTCCGGGAACACATCAGGGAACTCGCATACCACTGGAACTTTTCTCAGTTCTGCAATGTCCATTTTGTTCAGTTTTGGTTTCTGTGATCGTGGCCTTTCTTGAGCGGAAACTCTTATAGTCTTGCCGTGATGGTGAGTGAGAATCACTGTCCGATTGAAACAGTCAATGAATCCTTTGTTGGTGGTCAACCAGTCCATCCCTAAAATGACATCCAGTCCTTTACTTTCCAACACGATGAGGTTCGCGTGGAATTGTAGTCCTTCGAACTCAATGACCACTCCTTGGCAGTAACCTTGAGCGATTTGCTTATTTCCGGGGGACTTGATGATCATAGACTTTTCCAAGGGAAGTATCGGAAAACCGTGTTGCGAAACAAAACTCTTCGAAACGAACGAATGGGAAGCTCCAGAATCAAACAAAACCGTGGCAGGTACTGTGTTGACAGGGAACGTACCGAGCACGATGTCTGGGGCACTCTGCGCTTCTTCCCTGGTCACATGGTTCAGGTGACCCTTCCTGTGGTTGTTGCTGGGGTTGAAGTTGTTGCGCTTGGGGGCTGGATTGTTCCCACCATTGTTCGGCTTGGGTGCCGCGTCTCTCGGCTTCGGACACTGTTTAGCATAATGCCCTTGTTGACCACAAGCATAGCAGGTGACCCCTGGACGGTATGTGAACTCCTTGTCCCTGGCATGAAACTGTCCGACGGGCCTTGGCTCAGTAGTCGTGGATCTCCTTGCGTCTGTCCTTGGGACCTCAGTCTTGCCTCGGTTGCTGCGGGCAAGAGTCGTCTTGTCCCTCTTCCGCTTACGGATATCTTCTAGACTACGGCGCTCATTCTCCAAGGTGATGGCCTTGTCTACCAGCGTCTTAAAATCCGGAAAGGTGTGCATGATCAGTTGGCATCTTAACGCTGGTGCCAGGCCATCCAGGAATTTTTCCATCTTCTTGTTTTCTGTCATGTGCTCGTCGTAGGCATAACGAGACAGCTGGGTGAATTGACCATTGTACTCTGTTACTGACATGCCTCTCTGCTTCAGGTCATCAAACTCTCTCTTCTTGATCTTTAGGATGCTCCTTGGGATGTGTGCCCCACGGAAGCCTTCCTTGAACTCTTCCCAGGTGATGTTGTGTTCCCTGGGATGCATGTGTAGGAAGTTTTCCCACCATGCTGCGGCTGCTCCAGTAAGATAGTGTGGTGCATAAAGCACCTTCTCATGATCTGAGCACTGAGCAATAATCAGTTTCCTTTCAATCTCACAAAGCCAATCATCGGCTTCCAGCGGTCTGTCGGTGTGAGCAAAAGTTGAGGGGCGAGTCTTCTGTAACTCAGATAGCTTGGAATGGGGTTGATAGGTTTCACGGTGGTTTCCCATATTGATGACATGATTCATCATCTCTTGGTGTTGTTGCTGGCTTTGCTCGAAGAGACGGCATACTTGAGACAGTGCTGCTTCGCTGTCTGGTTGGCTGGACTGACCCTGAGTGAAATTGTTGCTGGTCTGTGTCCCGTAAGCCTCTTCTGGCTGATTGGGCATGGAGCGAGTCCACGGGCGAGACATTTTTCCAGTCTGGGTATTATTTGCAAAACCCATGAGAAAAACTGTGTAGCACAAGAAAAAATCTTCCCAAGGCGATAATTAACGAGGTTCAAGGTTTTCAAAGAAACACAAAAGATTTTTCACGGAGAAGAAGTGCTTAACATAAAACTTACATGCGAAAAGCAAACACATGATACAGCACTCAGGATGCGCGTACACAATCCTGACATGTTATTTAAAAACTAGCGTACTACTCTGGAAGGCAGCAAACACACCAATACAAACTAGCGCACAGATAAAACAACACATCATACAAGCTGGCATAACACGCGGCTACTCGCTGCTCTCAGTCGGAGATGGTGAAGATCTCCTTCCCCTTGCCGATGGCAAGGCTCAGCGGTCCAGGAGAATCAACCTCCACCTCCTCTCTAGCTGGCTCCTGGCGCGTGACGCTGCGCTGCGGTGATGGTGCGGTGGCGACTGGTGGTAGAGCGCGTGCGGCAGGCGGTGCGGCTCTGACTGGAGTAGGAGCGATGACTCGGTCGAACTCCTCAGTGGTAGGCAGACGGCGAGCAGTGGCCATAACGGCCGGTGCATACGAGGCTGAAGACGAGACGAATGTCAGAGGCGGCGCCGTGTGGAGAAGCTCCTTCCTGCTGGCAGGACCGCCCCGGACTAAGTCCATGCGGGCAGCCACAAGATCATCTACGAGGTTGTCGAAAGACTCCTCCAGAGCCTTGAGATACTCCACAACCATCTCGATGGCTTCATCTCGTTCTCCCCGATAGCAGGCGAACGCATAGTGGCTGGTGTAAGGCACATGGCATGGGAGGTAGCGGTAGCGACGAGTCTTCATCGTAGGAAGGATGTCCCGAAGGCGAGCTATCGCCTCGCGGGCAACCATCTGCATGGCATGCCTCTCCGTAGGCATGGCCCTTCCCGTAAAACGGAAGTGACGAGCAGCAGAACGTCCTCCCCTGAACTGCACCACGGCTTGGTGCATAGACACGTCGTCACTGAGCTTGTGCTGATAGAGCGTGAACTCCGGGCGAGCTGCTGGCCCGATCGCGAGCTTGGTGATGGAGACGAGGAGCTTGACAAACCCCTCGGGCACGTTGGTGAACACTCGATTCTCACAGCTGCTGCCAGCCATCTACAAAAGTAGGCAAAAATTATGAGTAGTCATGTCATAAATTTATGATGACCAACAGAAAATAGCTACAATTGCAAAATGCTGAAAAAGCACAAAAACTCTAATAACCGATTAGCGATCGCACCTAGTGGCTTCCTACAGTCAGCCTGGCTCTGATACCAAGCTTGTCACGACCGGTTTTTCAATAAAATAATTATTGAGAGACCAATCCCTTTTACGGACCAGCGAGGAAGAATTCCTTCTCACTGGTAGACAATATCTTGGTCACAGAAGAAAAATACCAGGAGTACTAAATATAATACAAGGTTGAGCAGAGACTGCCCAACAATTTATTACAAGCGCGCCGCTAAAACAAAACGGCGGATAGGGTGGCAACTACTAACTCACGATAATAACGGTGGAGGAAATATCACCGCGAAGCGAGTGATATGATTCCAGAAGACTACAGCTCTTCGAGCGTCGGAGTGAGGCTCGAGAAGACTTATGGCGGGCGGCGGAAGCGTATACAATACAAGTGACCAATATACGGGATCGCGCAGGACTGACTGGGACTCCTCTAGGCATCGGACGCGCTATCAAACTCTTCATCCAAGAGATCGCCTTCGTCAACATCTGGCCAAATCAACAAGCCAGGTGAGTACTATGAAAGTACTCGCAAGACAGTTCGGACATAAGATATAACAAATGTAAACATGAAGCATAGGAACAAGTTAACTGGTGCGATTAGACATAACGGTAATAAATACTGGGTGCCAAGCGAGGGTCTGAATGACGCCTCGAGCGGAAACTGCAGAATAGTAATACTGGTGCCAAACGAGTGTCTGAAAGACGCCTCGAGCGGAAACTGCAGAATTGTAATACTGGTGCCAAACGAGTGTCTGAAAGACTCCTCGAGCGGAAAAATGCAGAATATTAATGCGGGTGCCAAACGAGTGTCTGAAAGACGCCTCGAGCGGAAACTGCAGAATTGTAATACTGGTGCCAAACGAGTGTCTGAAAGACTCCTCGAGAGGAAAAATGCGGAATATTAATGCCACAGTCGAGCGTCGGGGCGACACCACATAAAGGGCTTATAACAGAAAATAATAGACAGTGCATGCCGCAGTCGGACGTCTGAGCGACATCACATAAAGGGCTTATATTTAACGTAAGAAACAAGTACACGCCACAGTCGGACGTCTGCGCGACGTCACATAAAGGGCTTATATCACGACTCATTAATACAATAGTTTGTGAACATAAAATATCATAGGCATGAGACAAATATAAAGTTAGTCCATCCACAGGAATGACAATTATTCTGGATTTGCCACTTGAGCTTGTTCACCGGGGCAAGTTTTGTCACATAGATAGATATGGATATAATTCTTACACTGCTTGATCATGGGTACGATGACTTGGAAAGAATTGACTCTGCAGAGTTTGTACTTAACCACAGCCAACGGATTTCAGTAGTCATGGGGACTAGTTCCGTCTACGGTGTTTTGGAAGGAACACGTCTAACCAGTACACACCCAATTCAACCATCCGAAGCCAGGGATCACCCTCGGCAACTTTCAAGAAAAACCTTGAGACGGGGAGGCTACAACCTCGCGTAGCATGGGATCAAATTTCTATACGCGCGCTTTAAGGGGGTGCCCCCCCCTCTCGGTCCCAACCGGAAACACCCATGCCCCCTGACCGGATGACTGGCTTTAATCCTGGGCCAAGGTACCATCATCCCGGCCTCTCTGTTTGGTGTGTACACGGAAAGAGGTTACCAACTGACTAAACCACATCCTGGCAATGAGACATGTGGTAGCACGGAAAGGGGAAAGAACGGTAACGCGGCTCCAACCACGTTAACGTCGGAGAAAGTCGGATGTCGCAAGGCTGGCATGCTACAACAGTACCACCTTGCTGCCATTCATGTCACCACATGATTTGGCCATCTCTCATGAGAGATCATCGCAACTTCGGAACATGAGGAAAAAGATCGATAACGCGGCTCCAACCACGTTAACGTCGAAGAGAGTCGGATGACGCAAGGCTGGCATGCTACAACAGTACCACCTTGCTGCCCTTCATGTCACCACATGATTAGGCCACCTCTCATCAGAGGTCATCGCAACTTTGGAACAACCGGGTCGTTGCCTTACAAGCAACGAGGTATTTACCGACACCCATATGCCACGCACAAACTCTCACGTGAACATGTAAAACATCTGTCATATCAAATGTTCAAAACATGCTTGCCTGGTTCGGAGAAGTCGGAGTCTAGCTCGGCGAAGTTCGCGGCTCCGTCACCTCCCCCGGAACCTACGGCAATCACGAAACGGGTACTAACGTGAAAACCAACACATGGACAGAAACCTTTCCAAATAATTTTCAAATAAATCCCATAAAAAACTAGACAAAATTTGAAGATTGTCAGAAAAAGAATCACTCAAAAATACCTTTTTATTAAAAAGTTATAAAGGTTTCTGTCCAGGGACTTACCTGTAATGAAACAGAAAAGTTCCAGGGTTTTAACTGAGAAAACAGAAAACGCTTCGGCTGGGAATGCGCAAGCGCAAAGGAGAAAACGTATTCTGCCTGAAGGCGCCAATAGAAAATGGTTCGCGAATAAAAGAACGGAGGCTGACATGCGGGGTCCACATGTCAGTTTTGAAAAGCTCGCCGGCGCCCGAAGACTGCGGTGGACGCCGGCGTCGAACCACGGCGAGTTAGGAGGAACGGAGGGTACCAAGAGCTTCAGCATCCTCTTCCGCGTCGGTGGGTGGTGGACTCGTCCAACGGGGAGCACTAAGTCGACGGCGACACTTTCTCCGGCGGACGGCGGCTCGGGTGAGGATGGGGAACTCCGGTGGAGGCTGCAAGCTACGAATTGAGGCGCGGGTCAGAACGAGGGATGCAAGGTGAAGCTACTGGCAAGAGAATGGAGGTGGAGGAGCACACACGGGGGCGAATCGGGCTGGATCCCGTGGCGGGTCGCGGCGGCCGGAGTCGAGGAAGGAGACCTCCTCGGGGCTCTACCAGTGGCTAGGCTTGCTCTAGGGGGAGTGCAGTGCTGGTGGGTGCTCGAGTTGAAGCTCGGGGCCTCTATTTATAGGCAGATCGACGGGGTGGCCGTGAACGGAGAATCTCCGGCGAGCGATTACGGCGGAGCAGTGGGTTGGCAGGGGGTTTGAGCGGCCGGGCAGCATCAGTGGAGGTTACTGGACTCGTTTTGCAGCCAAACGGGGTCGGTCTTGGCGTAATGGCGTCGGTCCACGGTGAGGTGACCGCACGGGCTCAACGGCGGCAGAGAGCGCGCTCCGCGCCCTGCGGTTCACGACGAGAGCGGCAGCGCGTTCAAGGGAGTGGAAGGCCACGCGGCGAGCTCCGGTGGTTTGGGCGGCGCTGGGTGGCGTCGTCGGCGCCGTGTCTCCTGCTGGCGTCCGCAAAGCCGCCGCCGGCGTCGGTCACGGGGCGGCGCACCTTCTGCTGCTCGTCGCCGACGCCCGCAAGGCGCCAGGCGTTCGTGCGGTGCAGGAACAAGAGGGCGGGGACGAGGAGCAAGGCGACGCGGTGGCACTGGCGAGATCGACGTCCGCTTCTGAAGAAAACGACAGCAGCCACTTGACTGAATCTCTGAAACTCTGAACTTGACAATGACCATGCACTGCAGGTGTTCGACAGGAGGTTTTGGCCATGAGATAAATTTTTCTGGAGCTGTAACTTGGTGAGATGACCACTCAATGCACCCAGAGGCTGCCTCATTTTACTTGGAATTTTTGGAGAAGGTTTGGAATGAATTTCACCAAATTTGGCAAATCTGGTCCAAACTTGCAGCAAGTGTAGTTTGAAAATTTTAAACTGAAGACTAGTGGATCTTCATAGTTCTAGGTTGGGGTTTCAAAGGACAAGGAGGGAGAGTTGGTATGGTGGCAAAAATCAAAACAGAAAAAGGAGTTCCGTTGTAAATCTCCAAGAGCTAGAGGAGAAGACAGAAATTTCTTTGAATAGAATTTAAATGGAAATAACCACATGGGGAGGTTCAACTTACTGGATTTGATGCAGATCATGATCCAAAGGTGAGGGAAGGGTTAGGAGAGAGGATTTGCACTAAGGTCATGGCAAGAAGAAATTGTTGAAAGTGGCAAAGGACTTTCCAAAAGCCATAGTGCAAATTTCAAGGAGATTTTCAAAAGTTAATTTCCCAAGTGAAAAGTGTTTTGTCTTCAGTCCAAATGAAAAGCAAGAACCTCCAAGATCAAAGACAGATCTTGGGTGAATCCACATAAAACTTTTTCCATAAAGAAAAATATTTGAGAGGGAGAGTTCTCTTGAAGAAAAATTTAAATCACCTCCCTCAAGTCAAATAAAATCTTTTGAAAAAACCAAATAAAAACCTGGGTGTCACAACACCTACCCCCTTAGGAAAAATCTCGTCCTCGAGATTTGTGCTGATCCTCAAATAGATGTGGATACTCTGCTCGAAGGAAATCTTCCCTTTCCCATGTAGCTTCATCCTCAGTGTGGTTGCTCCACTGAACCTTGAAAAATCTTGTCGTTTTCTGACGGGTCCTCCGTTCAGACTCTTCTAAAATCTTTACTGGCCTTTCTCTGTAGGTGAGATCTGGTTGCATATCAATGTCCTCATGAGGTACATGTTTTTCTGGGTTGCTCACACATTTTCTTAACTGTGAGACGTGGAATACGTCATGGACGTCTGACAGCTCCTTGGGGAGGTCTAGTTGGTAGGCCACCGTGCCTCTTCGTGCCTTTACACAAAATGGTCCAATAAACCTTGGGGCTAGCTTCCCCTTAATTTTGAACCGTTGCAGACCCCTCATAGGAGATACGCGGAGGTATACGGAATCACCAGGTTCAAAGCTGACCTCACGGTGCTTCTGATCATAGTAGCTCTTTTGTCGGCACTGTGCTGTCTTGAGTCTGTCCCTGATTTGTTTAACTTTCTCCTCGGCCTCCTTAAGCATGTCTGGGCCGAAGATACGGTTGTCACCTGTTTCTGACCAATTCAGAGGGGTACGACATCTTTGTCCGTACAACGCTTCAAAGGGTGCCATTTGCAAGCTGGCTTGGTAACTGTTGTTGTAAGCAAATTCGGCATACGGCAAACTCTCTTCCCAACTGGATCCATAGGTGAGCACACAGGCTCTTAGCATATCCTCTAGGATTTGGTTTACATGTTCCGTTTGTCCATCGGTCTGAGGGTGGTATGCTGTACTGAAAGCCAGTTGCGTGCCCAGAGCTTGTTGTCGGTGATCCCAAAATTTGGAGACGAATTGGGTGCCTCGGTCTGATATTATAGTCTTTGGGACTCCGTGCAAGCAAACTATACAGGAGAGATAAAGTTTTGGCAGTCTTTGTGTGGAGTAGGTAGTCTTCACGGGAATGAAATGAGCAACCTTGGTTAGCCGGTCTGTGATGACCCATATGGCGTCATTTCCGCGTTGTGATCGGGGCAATCCGACAATGAAGTCCATTCCGATTTCGTCCCATTTCCACTCCGGTATCCTGTTAGGCTGGAGTAGCCCTGCTGGCTTTTGGTGCTCGGCCTTGATGCGCTGACATGAATCGCAACAAGCGATGAATGTGGCTATATCTCTTTTCATACCGTGCCACCAAAACCTTTCCTGGATGTCCTTGTACATTTTGGTTCCTCTAGGATGGATCTAGTATGGGGCGGTGTGGCTTTCCGTCAAGATCTGTTGCTTGAGTTCCTCAATGTTGGGTACGCAAAGCCTGTCCCGGTACCATAATGTCCCTTCACTGTCCGTGACGAATCCTGAAGTCTTACTATGGTTCATTTTCTTCTTTATGCCTTCGATACTGGGATGTCCTTGTTGAGCCTTCTTGATTTGTTCCACTAGGGTGGGTTGTATCTCCAGGTTCGATACGGTGCCCTCAGAGACTAACATCAGGTTGAGCCGAGTGAACTCTCGCTTAAACTCAGGCCTCAAATTTTGCTGACCGTCACTGTCCGGGCTGGGATTTCGACTAAGGGCATCGGCCACTACATTTGCTTTCCCTGGGTGGTAGTGAATACCGACGTCATAGTCCTTGACCAGTTCCAACCAGCGTCGTTGGCGCAAGTTCAGCTCTGTCTGTGTGAAAATATATTTCAGGCTCTTATGGTCCGTATATATTTCACAGCGATTCCCCAACAGAAAGTGCCTCCACTCCTTGAGTGCATGTATAACTGCTGCTAGCTCCAGGTCATGTGTTGGGTAATTTTCCTCATGTTTTCGCAGCTGCCTGGAGGCATATGCGACAACCTTGCCATCCTGCATTAGCACACATCCGAGACCTTTTCGGGACGCGTCACAATACACTTCAAAGCTCTTGTGTATGTCCGGTACGGTTAAGACCGGTGCGGTTGTCAGTTTCTTCTTGAGTTCTTGGAAGCTCTGCTCGCATGCTTCTGTCCATACAAATTTCTTGTCCTTCTTGAGCAACTGTGTTATAGGTTTTGCCACAGTGGAGAACCCTTTAATAAATCTTCTGTAATATCCGGCCATTCCTAGGAAACTCCGCACATCTGTAACATTCGCGGGTGGCTTCCAGTCCAGTATGGCCTTGACTTTTTCTGGGTCTACGGCCACGCCTTCTGGGTTCAGTATATGGCCTAAGAAACCAACTTGTCTTAGCCAAAATTCGCACTTGCTAAATTTGGCGTACAATTGATGTTTCCTCAATTCTCCCAAAACAATTCTGAGGTGCTCAGCATGCTCTTCTGGTGTCCTCGAGTAAACCAGAATATCGTCAATGAATACCACCACAAATTTGTCCATGAATTACATGAACACTTTGTTCATGAGGTGGACGAAATATGCGGGGGCGTTCGTTAGTCCAAAAGGCATCACTGTAAACTCGTATAACCCATATCTGGAAGTGAAAGCTGTCTTGGGAATATCTTCCGTCCGTACCTTCAATTGGTGATATCCCGATCTCAAATCAATTTTTGAGAATACCTTGGCCTGTGCGAGCTGGTCAAACAAATCATTTATTCGTGGCATCGGATATTTGTTTTTGATGGTGACCATATTGAGGGCTCGATAGTCTATGCACAGCCTCAGTGTCCCATCCTTCTTTTTGGCGAACAACACAGGCGAACCCCAAGGTGAGGAGCTGGCTCGAATAAATCCTTTGTCCAACAATTCCTTTATCTGCTTCTTCAACTCCACCAATTCTGAGGGTGCCATTCTATATGGCTTTTTATAGATGGGGGCGGTGCCAGGTGCTAGTTCAATGCTGAATTCTATCTCTCGGTCTGGTGGCATGCCTGGTAGTTCTTCCGGGAACACATCAGGGAACTCGCATACCACTGGAACTTTTCTCAGTTCTGCAATGTCCATTTTGTTCAGTTTTGGTTTCTGTGATCGTGGCCTTTCTTGAGCGGAAACTCTTATAGTCTTGCCGTGATGGTGAGTGAGAATCACTGTCCGATTGAAACAGTCGATGAATCCTCTGTTGGTGGTCAACCAGTCCATCCCTAAAATGACATCCAGTCCTTTACTTTCCAACACGATGAGGTTCGCGTGGAATTGTAGTCCTTCGAACTCAATGACCACTCCTTGGCAGTAACCTTGAGCGATTTGCTTATTTCTGGGGGACTTGATGATCATAGACTTTTCCAAGGGAAGTATCGGAAAACCGTGTTGCAAAACAAAACTCTTCGAAACGAACGAATGGGAAGCTCCAGAATCAAACAAAACCGTGGCAGGTACTGTGTTGACAGGGAACGTACCGAGCACGATGTCTGGGGCACTCTGCGCTTCTTCCCTGGTCACATGGTTCAGGTGACCCTTCCTGTGGTTGTTGCTGGGGTTGAAGTTGTTGCGCTTGGGGGCTGGATTGTTCCCACCATTGTTCGGCTTGGGTGCCGCGTCTCTCGGCTTCGGACACTGTTTAGCATAATGCCCTTGTTGACCACAAGCATAGCAGGTGACCCCTGGACGGTATGTGAACTCCTTGTCCCTGGAATGAAACTGTCCGACGGGCCTTGGCTCAGTAGTCGTGGATCTCCTTGCGTCTGTCCTTGGGACCTCAGTCTTGCCTCGGTTGCTGCGGGCAAGAGTCGTCTTGTCCCTCTTCCGCTTACGGATATCTTCTAGACTACGGCGCTCATTCTCCAAGGTGATGGCCTTGTCTACCAGCGTCTTAAAATCCGGAAAGGTGTGCACGATTAGTTGGCATCTTAACGCTGGTGCCAGGCCATCCAGGAATTTTTCCATCTTCTTGTTTTCTGTCATGTGCTCGTCGTAGGCATAACGAGACAGCTGGGTGAATTGACCATTGTACTCTGTTACTGACATGCCTCTCTGCTTCAAGTCATCAAACTCTCTCTTCTTGATCTTTAGGATGCTCCTGGGGATGTGTGCCCCACGGAAGCCTTCCTTGAACTCTTCCCAGGTGATGTTGTGTTCCCTGGGATGCATGTGTAGGAAGTTTTCCCACCATGCTGCGGCTGCTCCAGTAAGATAGTGTGGTGCATAAAGCACCTTCTCATGATCTGAGCACTGAGCAATAATCAGTTTCCTTTCAATCTCACAAAGCCAATCATCGGCTTCCAGCAGTCTGTCGGTGTGAGCAAAAGTTGAGGGGCGAGTCTTCTGTAACTCAGATAGCTTGGAATGGGGTTGATAGGTTTCACGGTGGTTTCCCATATTGATGACATGATTCATCATCTCTTGGTGTTGTTGCTGGCTTTGCTCGAAGAGACGGCATACTTGAGACAGTGCTGCTTCGCTGTCTGGTTGGCTGGACTGACCCTGAGTGAAATTGTTGCTGGTCTGTGTCCCGTAAGCCTCTTCTGGCTGATTGGGCATGGAGCGAGTCCACGGGCGAGACATTTTTCCAGTATGGGGTATTATTTGCAAAACCCATGAGAAAAACTGTGTAGCACAAGAAAAAATCTTCCCAAGGCGATAATTAACGAGGTTCAAGGTTTTCAAAGAAACACAAAAGATTTTTCACGGAGAAGAAGTGCTTAACATAAAACTTACATGCGAAAAGCAAACACATGATACAGCACTCAGGATGCGCGTACACAATCCTGACATGTTATTTAAAAAGTAGCGTACTACTCCGGAAGGCAGCAAACACACCAATACAAACTAGCACACAGATAAAACAACACATCATACAAGCTGGCATAACACGCGGCTACTCGCTGCTCTCAGTCGGAGATGGTGAAGATCTCCTTCCCCTTGCCGATGGCAAGGCTCAGCGGTCCAGGAGAATCAACCTCCACCTCCTCTCTAGCTGGCTCCTGGCGCGTGATGCTGCGCTGCGGTGATGGTGCGGGGGCGACTGGTGGTAGAGCGCGTGCGGCAGGCGGTGCGGCTCTGACTGGAGTAGGAGCGATGACTCGGTCGAACTCCTCAGTGGTAGGCAGACGGCGAGCAGTGGCCATAACGGCCGGTGCATACGAGGCTGAAGACGAGACGAATGTCAGAGGCGGCGCCGTGTGGAGAAGCTCCTTCCTGCTGGCAGGACCGCCCCGGACTAAGTCCATGCGGGCAGCCACAAGATCATCTACGAGGTTGTCGAAAGACTCCTCCAGAGCCTTGAGATACTCCACAACCATCTCGATGGCTTCATCTCGTTCTCCCCGATAGCAGGCGAACGCATAGTGGCTGGTGTAAGGCACATGGCATGGGAGGTAGCGGTAGCGACGAGTCTTCATCGTAGGAAGGATGTCCCGAAGGCGAGCTATCGCCTCGCGGGCAGCCATTTGCATGGCATGCCTCTCCTTAGGCATGGCCCTTCCCGTAAAACGGAAGTGACGAGCAGCAGAACGTCCTCCCCTGAACTGCACCACGGCTTGGTGCATAGACACGTCGTCACTGAGCTTGTGCTGATAGAGCGTGAACTCCGGGCGAGCTGCTGGCCCGATCGCGAGCTTGGTGATGGAGACGAGGAGCTTGACAAACCCCTCGGGCACGTTGGTGAACACTCGATTCTCACAGCTGCTGCCAGCCATCTACAAAAGTAGGCAAAAATTATGAGTAGTCATGTCATAAATTTATGATGACCAACAGAAAATAGCTACAATTGCAAAATGCTGAAAAAGCACAAAAACTCTAATAACCGATTAGCGATCGCACCTAGTGGCTTCCTACAGTCAGCCTGGCTCTGATACCAAGCTTGTCACGACCGGTTTTTCAATAAAATAATTATTGAGAGACCAATCCCTTTTACGGACCAGCGAGGAAGAATTCCTTCTCACTTGTAGACAATATCTTGGTCACAGAAGAAAAATACCAGGAGTACTAAATATAATACAAGGTTGAGCAGAGACTGCCCAACAATTTATTACAAGCGCGCCGCTAAAACAAAACGGCGGATAGGGTGGCAACTACTAACTCACGATAATAACGGTGGTGGAAATATCACCGCGAAGCGAGTGATATGATTCCAGAAGACTACAGCTCTTCGAGCGTCGGAGTGAGGCTCGAGAAGACTTATGGCGGGCGGCGGAAGCGTATACAATACAAGTGACCAATATCCGGGATCGCGCAGGACTGACTGGGACTCCTCTAGGCATCGGACGCGCTATCAAACTCTTCATCCAAGAGATCGCCTTCGTCAACATCTGGCCAAATCAACAAGCCAGGTGAGTACTATGAAAGTACTCGCAAGACAGTTCGGACATAAGATATAACAAATGTAAACATGAAGCATATGAACAAGTTAACTGGTGCGATTAGACATAACGGTAATAAATACTGGGTGCCAAGCGAGGGTCTGAATGACGCCTCGAGCGGAAACTGCAGAATAGTAATGCTGGTGCCAAACGAGTGTCTGAAAGACGCCTCGAGCGGAAACTGCAGAATTGTAATACTGGTGCCAAACGAGTGTCTGAAAGACTCCTCGAGCGGAAAAATGCAGAATATTAATGCGGGTGCCAAACGAGTGTCTGAAAGACGCCTCGAGCGGAAACTGCAGAATTGTAATACTGGTGCCAAACGAGTGTCTGAAAGACTCCTCGAGAGGAAAAATGCGGAATATTAATGCCACAGTCGAGCGTCGGGGCGACACCACATAAAGGGCTTATAACAGAAAATAATAGACAGTGCATGCCGCAGTCGGACGTCTGAGCGACATCACATAAAGGGCTTATATTTAACGTAAGAAACAAGTACACGCCACAGTCGGACGTCTGCGCGACGTCACATAAAGGGCTTATATCACGACTCATTAATACAATAGTTTGTGAACATAAAATATCATAGGCATGAGACAAATATAAAGTTAGTCCATCCACAGGAATGACAATTATTCTGGATTTGCCACTTGAGCTTGTTCACCGGGGCAAGTTTTGTCACATAGATAGATATGGATATAATTCTTACACTGCTTGATCATGGGTACGATGATTTGGAAAGAATTGACTCTGCAGAGTTTGTACTTAACCACAGCCAACGGATTTCAATAGTCATGGGGACTAGTTCCGTCTACGGTGTTTTGGAAGGAACACGTCTAACCAGTACACACCCAATTCAACCATCCGAAGCCAGGGATCACCCTCGGCAACTTTCAAGAAAAACCTTGAGACGGGGAGGCTACAACCTCGCGTAGCATGGGATCAAATTTCTATACGCGCGCTTTAAGGGGGTGCCCCCCCTCTCGGTCCCAACCGGAAACACCCATGCCCCCTGACCGGATGACTGGCTTTAATCCTGGGCCAAGGTACCATCATCCCGGCCTCTCTGTTTGGTGTGTACACGGAAAGAGGTTACCAACTAACTAAACCGCATCCTGGCAATGAGACATGTGGTAGCACGGAAAGGGGAAAGAACGGTAACGCGGCTCCAACCACGTTAACGTCGGAGAAAGTCGGATGTCGCAAGGCTGGCATGCTACAACAGTACCACCTTGCTGCCATTCATGTCACCACATGATTTGGCCATCTCTCATCAGAGATCATCGCAACTTCGGAACATGAGGAAAAAGATCGATAACGCGGCTCCAACCACGTTAACGTCGAAGAGAGTCGGATGACGCAAGGCTGGCATGCTACAACAGTACCACCTTGCTGCCCTTCATGTCACCACATGATTAGGCCACCTCTCATCAGAGGTCATCGCAACTTTGGAACAACCGGGTCGTTGCCTTACAAGCAACGAGGTATTTACCGACACCCATATGCCACGCACAAACTCTCACGTGAACATGTAAAACATCTGTCATATCAAATGTTCAAAACATGCTTGCCTGGTTCAGAGAAGTCGGAGTCTAGCTCGGCGAAGTTCGCGGCTCCGTCACCTCCCCCGGAACCTACGGCAATCACGAAACGGGTACTAACGTGAAAACCAAGACATGCACAGAAACCTTTCCAAATATTTTTGAAATAAATACCATAAAAAACTAGACAAAATTTGAAGATTGTCAGAAAAAGAATCAATCAAAAATACCTTTTTATTAAAAAGTTATAAAGGTTTCTGTCTAGGGACTTATCTGTAATGAAACAGAAAAGTTCCAGGGTTTTAACTGAGAAAACAGAAAACGCTTCGGCTGGGAATGCGCAAGCGCAAAGGAGAAAACGTATTCTGCCTGAAGGCGCCAACAGAAAACGGTTCGCGAATAAAAGAACAGAGGCTGACATGCGGGGTCCACATGTCAGGTTTGAAAAGCTCGCCGACGCCCGAAGACTGCGGTGGACGCCGGCGTCGAACCACGGCGAGTTAGGAGGAACGGAGGGTACCAAGAGCTTCAGCGTCCTCTTCCGCGTCGGTGGGTGGTGGACTCGTCCAACGGGGAGCACTAAGTCGATGGCGACACTTTCTCCGGCGGACGGCGGCTCGGGGCCTCTATTTATAGGCAGATCGACGGGGTGGCCGTAAACGGAGAATCTCCGGCGAGCGATTACGGCGGAGCAGTGGGTTGGCAGGGGGTTTGAGCGGCCGGGCAGCATCAGTGGAGGTTACTGGACTCGTTTTGCAACCAAACGGGGTCGGTCTTGGCGTAATGGCGTCGGTCCACGGTGAGGTGACCGCACGGGCTCAACGGCGGCAAAGAGCGTGCTCTGCGCCCTGCGGTTCACGACGAGAGCGGCAGCACGTTCGATGGAGTGGAAGGCCACGCGGCGAGCTCCGGTGGTTTGGGCGGCGCTGGGTGGCGTCGTCGGCGCCGTGTCTCCTGCTGGCGTCTGCAAAGCCGCCGCCGGCGTCGGTCACGGGGCGGCGCACTTTCTGCTGCTCGTCGCCGACGCCCGCAAGGCGCCAGGCGTTCGTGCGGTGCAGGAACAAGAGGGCGGGGACGAGGAGCAAGGCGACGCGGTGGCACTGGCGAGATCGACGTCCGCTTCTGAAGAAAACGACAACAGCCACATGACTGAATCTCTGAAACTCTGAACTTGACAATGACCATGCACTGCAGGTGTTCGACAGGAGGTTTTGGCCATGAGATAAATTTTTCTAGAGCTGTAACTTGGTGAGATGACCACTCAATGCACCCAGAGGCTGCCTGATTTTACTTGGAATTTTTGGAGAAGGTTTGGAATGAATTTCACCAAATTTGGCAAATCTGGTCCAAACTTGCAGCAAGTGTAGTTTGAAAATTTTAAACTGAAGACCAGTGGATCTTCATAGTTCTAGGTTGGGGTTTCAAAGGACTAGGAGGGAGAGTTGGTTTGGTGGAAAAAATCAAAACAGAAAAAGGAGTTCCTTTGTAAATCTCCAAGAGCTAGAGGAGAAGACAGAAATTTCTTTGAATAGAATTTAAATGGAAATAACCACATGGGGAGGTTCAACTTACTGGATTTGATGCAGATCATGATCCAAAGGTGAGGGAAGGGTTAGGAGAGAGGATTTGCACTAAGGTCATGGCAAGAAGAAATTGTTGAAAGTGGCAAAGGACTTTCCAAAAGCCATAGTGCAAATTTCAAGGAGATTTTCAAAAGTTAATTTCCCAAGTGAAAAGTGTTTTGTCTTGAGTCCAAATGAAAAGCAAGAACCTCCAAGATCAAAGACAGATCTTGGGTGAATCCACATAAAACTTTTTCCATAAAGAAAAATATTTGAGAGGGAGAGTTCTCTTGAAGAAAAATTTAAATCACCTCCCTCAAGTCAAATAAAATCTTTTGAAAAAACCAAATAAAAACCTGGGTGTCACAGCGTCTGGCCGGTGGCTCGATTTGGCATTGTTCTGATTGACCAAAGAACCACCCGCAACTCGTCAATACAGCGTCTTCCGCACTTGTGTAGCCTGTCAAAAGTCCTCGTCCTGAGGCCCCGCAACACTTCAGCATTTTCCCTGTCCTCCTGGCCGTTGCTTCGTTGATGTGCAACAAAAGCAAAACATATCTTGCTGCCGAGGTCTTGGACGTGTTGCATGAAGGTACGGCTTGTGACCTGCGTGCCGTTGTCGGTGATGACTCTGTTTGGCACACCAAAATGGCAAACTAGTCGTTTGAAGAACTTGACGGCTGATTGTGCTGTCACCTTTCTCACTGCTTCCACTTCTGGCCACTTTGTGAACTTGTCGATCGCAACGTACAAGTACTCAAAGCCCCCGACAGCATGGGGAAAGGGGCCTAGTATGTCGAGCCCCCAGACCAAAAATGGCCAGGAAAGAGGGATTATCTGAGGAGCTTGAGCTGGTTTATGGAGTTTCTTCGAATGGAACTGACACGCTTCACACTTGGTTACTAGTGCAGTTGCATCCTGGAGAGCAGTGGGCCAAAAGAAACCTTGCCAAAATGCTTTGCCGGCAAGGGCTCTTGATCCTATGTGAGGGCCACATATGCCTCCATGTATCTCAGCCAACAACTAATGTTCGTCCTCCCGGGGAATGCACTTCAATTTCACACCGTTCGGTCTTTTCCTCTATAGGGCGTCGTCCACAAACTGGTACATGGCAGACCGACGGGCTACTTTCTCCTCTTCTTCCTCTTCCTCAGGGAGTTCCCCTATTTGGAAGAACTGAATGATGTGTCATGCCCATGCCGGAGCCTGAGGCTCGACGGCAAGGACTAGAGGCATGTCTTCTACCGTGGGAGCGGTTGTCTCTAAGGCAAGGGCTTGAGGCCCTGCCGAAGCCTGTTGCTCCCCGGCAACATCCTTGCCGGCGGCTCCTGGGAGCTCGGCGAGAAAGTACTTGCCGGGGCCTGATTTTCTTCGCTTATTCTGTCTTGCTGATGGTTCAACGGATGGCTGAGTCAATTGGAGCACAAAGGTCCCTGGTTCCACAGGTAACTTGAGGCAGCACGTTTTGACAGGTCATCAGCAATGTCGTTCTCTGCTCGAGGAACATGCTCTGCTTGTAGACCGTCAAAACGCTCTTCCAACTTCCTCACTTCATCTACATAAGCTTCCATCAGCAGGCTCTGATAATCCTTATTCATTTGCTTCACCACGAGTTGCGAATCCCCATGGACGATCAGCTTTCTGATCCCAAGGTCTGTCGCGATCCTGAGAGCAGCAAGCAGCCCCTCATACTCTGCGGTGTTGTTCGTTGATCTCTCCCGGGGAAAACGCATTTGGACTACGTACTTGAGGTGCTCTCCGGTGGGCGCGACAAGAAGCACGCCGGCACTGGCGCCTTGCAGCGAGAAAGGCCCATTAAAGTACATAATCCAGTTGCGGCTTGTTTCCTTGCCGGAGAGAGTGGTCTCTTGAATTTCCTCATCAGGTGTTGAGGTACATTCTGCGATGAAGTCCGCCAAAACCCTGTTCTGGATTGTCGAAGTGCTTTCAAACCTAAGACCAAAGCTTGATAGTTCCAACGCCCATTCCACAATCCTTCCGGTTGCGTCTGGGTTGTGCAAGATCCATTGCAACAGGAAGCGAGTGACAACGGTGATCTCATGTGCTTGAAAGTAATGATGCAGCTTCCTCAAGGCCATAAGGAGGCCGAAGAGCAACTTCTGCACACCAGAGTACCTTGATCTAGCCCCCGACAAGAGGGAGCTGATGAAGTAAACTGGGTGCTGCATCATCTTCTTCCTCTGTACCACTTCGTTCGGTTGTGCAGATCCTTCATTGCCGGTGCCAGACTCTACCGGGGCTCCTGTCTTGCCGATGCGAGACTCTGCCGGGGTTCCTGCCTTGCCGGCACCAGACCCTGCCGGGGGAACTCTGGCTCATCATCCGACAGTCTTGCCACTGCTACCGCCTCTTCGTCAACTTCCCTCTGCACCACTAGCGTAGCACTGACCACTTGATTCATTGCCGCTAGATATAGCAGTAATGGCTCTTGCGGTTTAGGCGCAACTAGTATTGGCGTAGAGGAGAGGTACCTCTTCAAATCCTGCAGCGCTGCCTCGGCCTCCAGGGTCCATGTCATGGGCACTGCCTTCTTCAAAATCTGGAAGAAGGGGAGGGCGCGCTCAGCAGACTTGGAGATGAACCTACTTAAAGTAGCAACGCAGCTGGCAAGCCGACGCACATCTTTAACTTGCCTTGGTGCTTCAATCTGTTCAATTGCCTTGATCTTGTCGGGGTTTGCTTCGATCCAGCGCTGAGACACAAAGAACCCAAGAAGTTTGCTGAGTGGAACACTGAACACACACTTCTTAGGGTTGAGCTTGAGATTGATCTTGTGCAAATTTGCAAATGTTTCTTCCAAATCTTGCAGAAGTGTTGCCCTGTCCTTGGTTTTGACCACTATGTCATCTATGTAAGCCTCCATATTTCTATGGATCTGGGGCTCAAAACCAATCTGAACTGCTCTTGCAAATGTCGAACCAGTACTTTTCAAGCCGAAAGGCATTAGTATAAAACAATACGCACGACATGGGGTGATAAAGGCGGTCTTCTCTTCGTCTTCCTTCGTCATAAACATTTGGTGGTATCCTGATTAGGCATCAAGGAACGACAGCAGGTCGCACCCGGCAGTGCAGTCCATGATTTGGTCAATGCGTGGCAAAGGGAAAGGATCCTTTGCGCAGGCTTTATTGATATCCGTATAGTCAATGCACAACCTCCATTTCCCATTTGTCTTGCGCACCACCACCGGGTTGGCCAACCATGTTGGGTGGAGTACTCCTCCGACCAAGCCTGTCGCTTCCAACTTCCTAATCTCCTCGATGATGAACTCTTGCCGCTCCAAAGCTTGCTTCCTGACCTTCTGCTTGACGGGCCGCGCATGAGGACAGATAGCAAGGTGGTGCTCAATCACCTCCCTGGGAACGCCGGGGATGTCAGATGCTTGCCATGCAAACACATCGACATTCGCCCGCAGGAAGGCGACGAACGCGCTTTCCTATTAGCTGTCGAGGGTGGAGCTTATAGTAAAAGCTCGCCCATGCTGTTCTCCTGGACGGACACCTTCTTGGTTTCTGGTGGTGCTGCCTTGGATTTCTTGCTCTTGCCGGTGGAGCTCTCTGCACGTCCTCAATGGAAACACAGCACCCCGAGGAGGAGCGCTTGCCGGAGTGGGTGCAAGAGGCTTGGCCGGGGCCAGGAGTCTTGCCGGTGACTGAGGCCTTGCCAGTCTTCTTCCCCTCGGGGGGCTCCAATGGAAGGAGCAAGTGCCTTGGCGGCAGGCGCCACCACCACCTCCCGGTAGAGCTGGTCGGCACAGATGAGCACGTCCTTCTTGTCGGAGCCGACAGTGATGATGCTCATTGGGCCGAGCATCTTCAGCGTGTTGTAGGTGTAGTGTGATGCTGCCATAAACTTGGCCAGTGCTGGACGGCCAAGGATCCCGTTATATGGCAACGGGATCTTGGCTACATCAAAAATGATCTTCTCTGTCCTGTAGTTCAGCTCACCACCAAATGTAACTGGTAGTGTGATCTTACCCCTGGGCTGGCTTCTCCCAGGATTGATCCCTTGAAATATGCCCGTCTCCTCGAGATCTCCTATGGGGATTTGCAACCTCTTAATCACCTGGGCCGAGATCAATTTCAGACCGGCCCCACCGTCCACTAACATTTTTGTCACCCCAAGGATGCGAATTGTTAGCGAAACCAACAATGGCAAGCACCCGACCGCGGTTGTGCGATCAGGGTGATCCTCGGCGTCAAAAATGATTGGCGTGCTGGACCATTTCAGTGACTTCTGGGTGTCGATCGATGGCTCTGCCGCATTGATCTCACGCGCCCACTATTTAAGCTGGCGATGAGAAGAATGCAACGAGGCATCACCATCGATGCACATGGCTTCGGTGGCCTTTTGAAATTCGTGGTCACTAGGCTCGTCATCCTCTTCGTGGTCATCATCTCCCTCCTTCTTTTCGCGGCCTCGAGCAGGCCTCTCATGTTGCTTCTCCTTGCCGCGGCGCCCCCTGGGCCACCGCGCTTCTTGCCGGACCCCTCAGCACCATCCTGGCCCTTCTCCTTGTCCCGTCTTTCATACTCAGCTTTCTGCCTCTCCACAAGCTCCTCGAATTGCCGGCAGTTTTGGAGGTCATGGACCTTGGTGCGATGGATCTTGCAATATTGCTTGTCGGAGCACTCTGGCTTGTCGATGGCTGCCAAGTCCTGACAGGCGGCACACCCGGCAACTTCCTTGCCGGGGTTGTCAACCTTGGCCTTCTTGGCGGTGCCTGGGTTGCCGGATTCCTTGACGGCAAGCACGGTCTTGCCCCTGTGCTTCCTATTGCGCCGTTGGCCCTTCTTGCCGGGGCACCGGCTTCTTCGTCACCAGAATCGCTTCCTGCGTCGGCATCGTCGCCAAGGTACTTCCTTCCTTCTTCAGCACGAGCACACCTGTCGGCCAGAACGTGCAGTTCGGCAACATCCCTAACCTTGTTCATGGCCAGCTCTTCATGCCTCTTGCGGTTGCGCATGTTCTCATGGAATGCGTTGATGATAGCGGCAGGATGAACATCTGGGATGTTGTACTGCACACGGCTGAATCTCTGTATGTACTTGCGCAAGGAATTGCCATCCTTCTGGGGGATGAGATGCAAATCACTTGCCTGGACAGGAGCTTGATGGCCTCTGCTAAAGGCGCCAACAAACTCATGGCACATGTCCAACCAAGAGGAGATGGAATCTACTGGCAGGTGCATCAACCACGACCTGACGTTGGGTTTGAGCACCAACCGGAAGTAGTTGGTGAGCACCTTGCCATCCCGAACCCCGGCAGCTTGCATCGCAATGGTGTATACGCTCAGGAACTTGGACGGATGGGTCTTGCCATCGTACTTCTCCGGGACCTCAGGTTTGAACGGGCGGGTAGTGGGCCACTGGAACTGCCGCAGCTCACGGGTAAAAGCTAGACAGCCTACCTCGTAAGGCAGGTCACCAGCATCCCTCGGCGCAGGCCTGTATGCAATGGGCCCTACACGCCTATCAGACCGATGGCGTGCTTCCCGTCCCCGCTCGATGGTAGTTCGAGTGTCTTCTTTAACCCGCTCCCGAAGAACTTGATGTTGGTCGCGGCAGGCTCGTGGGTCGGACGAGGCCGTGGATCCATCATCACGGGCATCGACCAGCCGAGCTGGCGATCGTTGATGTCGTGGTGGAGGGGAGTGCACCGTGGTTGCGACGCCTCTAGCCCTCCCGCTGTCGGGACGCGCCGGCTCGGTGGACCGGCGCCGCGAGGGGCCTGCCTCCTGGTATTGATATTTATTGGCGTGGCCAATAAGGCTCTTGATAACAGCCCTCCACTCTTCTTGCTTCTCCGCAGTAGGAGGGAAGTCGAGGAGTAGCTGTACTCGCGCTAATGCTTCCACTGGCGTAGGTGGCCGCGACAAGCGCGACGAACGGGAGGTGCTCGGACTTCGAACCATGTTAGAAGGAGCGCAGTCACGGTTCCGCGGTCGTGCGCCATCTTGACCAGCGTCTTGGTGTGCGTGTAGGCCTGCGCATCTCGAGAATGATGCAGAGGGCTCTTCCCGCGGCGGCGCCCGGGGTCACCGAGGACCGCAGCGCGAGCGCCGACGAGGGTGTCTTGGAGGTCGCCGTGCCGCCCGTAGGCAGTACGGCTCCGCCCTTGGAGGTCCTCGCGCCGCCCGTAGGCGGCACGGCTCCGTTCTTGGATGCGGCGGCATGCGGCTCGTCGTCTTGGGCACGAACGATGCCGCTCGCCTGGCTTCGGTTGCCAGAGTGTCGTGGATGGTCATCATCCGCACCTCCGCCAACATCCGGGACTACCCCATCGCCCGTCCGTCTTGGCACGGGCGGTTCGGCTCCAGAAGAACCGATCGTCGTGATCCCCTTCTTCTTGGGAGCCATGGTGATCGAGTAAACGACGCGCTAATCGCTAGATCGGGTTTGCAAAACTCTTCCCCCCTGCCTGGCACACCAAAGATGTCGGCGTGGAGAGCGACACCTATGGGATCACGTGGATCCCTTCTACGGTTCGGCAGGGAAGAGGGGTAGAGCATAGAGCAGATCTAATGGTCAACACGACGGATTTTTACCCAGGTTCGGGCCGCTGAGAAGCCTAAAACCCTAGTCATGCTTGATTGTGTATTTTGTGTTCTTGAGCTTCGGCTAGCTGCTCGCATGCAAGCAGGGCCGAGAGGTTCAAAAGTTTGAATCCTCCTCCAGTATGCTGTGGGCCTCCTTTTATATGTCCAAGGGGCTGCCACAATGGCACACGGGAGGTGTAAAGTAGCTACAGTATCTATGTTTATCGCCCGCGTCTTAGGACAAATGCCATAAATGCGCTGCTTATGTGCCCTCTAGCTTTATTGGGGACGGGAGGAGAGCCCGTCCTGTCTGTTGCCGCCCTGCCCCGTCTTGACACGCGTCCACGCCGACGAGGCATGCAGTGCCAAGTTAGCTGGCCAGCTGCTGCGTTGGAGAGGTGGCAGGTTCTTCATGAAGATCTGCATGCCACCACGCAGGTGCTTGCCAGGCTGGCAGGTCGGCCACTATGCTGGAGCGGTGACGGGGTGGTAGAGTCTTGCCGCGGTCTTGCCTATGTCCCCGACCAGGTTCTTGTCGGGGCCTCGCGGCCGTCCTTGACAAGGATCTTGCAGGGCACTTCGTCTTCTCGCCTTCACAAAGGTCTACACGCCACTACGTCCGCGCCCCTGGGTCGGGGCCTTAGCGTTGTCTATAGGGTCAGAGCTCTCAACCTCAAGGGTGTGCTCTTGTTAGTCGTCCCGGCCAGGATCTTGCCGGGGGTCCAGCTCGTCCCCTGTTCTCTGGCTTGGCTGCTTCTCTTCGCCTTGTATCTCGTTTTTATCCATGATCGCCCTCTTGATGCCTTCCCGCGTGTGTGTGGCTACGACTGCCCGTGCACAAGTATGGGGTGCTAAAGGGCCCAAACTTTAGTACACCGACACTTTCCTCAAAGGAAATTGGAACTTAATATTGCCTTCTTTCATATCAATCACAGCACTCATAGTGCGTAAAAACGGTCTACCAAGAATAATTGGACAAGACGGATTGCAATCAATATCAAGAACAATAAAACCTATGGGCACATAATTCCTATTTTCAAGAATAAGAACATCATTAATTCTTCCCATAGTCTTTTTAATAGTAGAATCCGCCAAGTGCAAATTTAAAGAGCATTCTTCAGATCGGTAAGACCAAGCACATCACATAAAGATTTATGAATTGTAGAAACACTCGCACCCAAGTCACACAAAGCAAAACACTCATAACTTTTAATCTTGACTTTGATAGTATGTTCCCATTCATCATGCATTTTTCTAGGAATTGATACTTCTAATTCCAATTTTTCTTCAAAAGCTTTCATCATAGCATCAACAATATGTTTAGTAAAAGCTTTATTTTGTTCATAAGCACGGGGTGAATTTATCATGGATTGCAACAAAGAAATACAATCAATCAAAGAGCAACTATTATAATTATAGTCTTTGTAATCCAAAAGAGTGCGCACATCACTAGTTAAAGTTTTGACATCTTCAAACCCACTTCCATGAATTTTCTCAACAAGATTTTCACCCTCCGAATTAACAGGACACCTTCTAGCTATAGTCGACTCTTCTCCAGTCCCTTTTCATCAATCTTAACTTTATTAAACAAGGAATCAATAGAAGAAACACCAATCATTTTAAGAGCTTCATCACTTTTGCAGAAGTAATCACTAGAAAACACTTTTTCTAAAAATTCTCTTTTAGCTCTAAGCATAGCGGTTCTTTTCTTACTTTCATCCATAGAAACATAAAGAGCTTTAATTGATTCATCAACCTTAGGCACACAAATTTTCATCTTGAGATTTTCCACATCATGAGAAATTCTATCAACACTTCTACACAAATCATCAATCTTACTCAACTTTTCTTATATGGAAGTGTTGATAACTTTTTGCGTGTTGATAAATTGTTTAATATTGTTCTCAGGATCAGAGGTGTTCCTATTATTACTACAAGATTGATTTCCATAGGAATTACCATATTTATTAGAGGAATTACTAGGAAAAGGCCTAGGATTAAAATTACCTATATAAGCATTGTTGTTGAAATTATTTCGAGAAATAAAATTCACATCTATGGCATCACTATTTTGCTCAATCAAAGTAGAAAAATGCATATCATTAAAATCAATAGGAGCACTTTTACTAGAAACCAATTTCATAAGAGCATCAACTTTTTCACTCAAAGAAGAAATTTCTTCAACCGAATTAACTTTTTTACAAGTAGGGGCTCTTTCGGTATGCCATTGCGAATAATTTGCCATGATATTATCCAGCAATTTTGTGGCTTCACCCAAAGTAATTTCCATACCACCCGCGGCGGAATCTAAAAGATTACGAGAAACAAAATTCAATCCCGCATAAAAAATATGTATGATCATCCGAAGATTTAACCCATGAGTTGGGCAATTCCTTAGCATCATTTTCATCATTTACCAAGATTGTGCAACATGCTCATGTTCAAGTTGCTTGAAATTCATGATTTGGGTTCTAAGAGAAATAATTTTTGCGGCGGAAAATACTTAGTGATAAAAGCATCTTTGCACTTATTCCAAGAATCGATACTATTGCGAGGCAAAGAAGAGAACCAAATTTTTGCAGAATCACGCAAAGAAAATAGAAATAATTTCATCTTCACCACATCATTGTCCACATCTTTTTTCTTTTGCACATCGCGTAATTCCACGAAGGTATTAAGATAGGACGCGGCATGATCATTAGGAGTACCAGAAAATTGTTCTGTCTTAACAAGATTCAGCAAAGCTGTATTAATATCACAAGACTCCGCACTCGTGGTGGGAGGAGCAATCGGAGTGCCGATAAAATCATTGTTGTTGGTATTTGAGAAATCACATAACTTGGTGTTCTCTTGAATCATGATGAATACACAACAAGATATGACTCAAAAACAGATCCAGAAAGAAAACGGCAAACGGAAAAGAGGGGCGAATAAAACGGCAATTTTTGTGAAGTGGGGGAGAGGAAAACGAGAGGAAAATGGCAAATAATGTAATGCAAGGAGATGAGATTTGTGATTATCAACCTAGTATGTGTTGAAGATCCTCCCCGGCAACGGCGCCAGAAATTCCTTTGGATGTCTGCTAGGACTACGTCGGTATTTCCCCAAAGAGGAACGGATGATGTAGCACAGTGACGGTAGGTATTTTACTCAGTGATGAGACCAAGGTTATCGAACCAATAGGAGAACCAAGCAACACAACGTAAATAGCCCCTGCACACAAATAACAACCACTCGCAACCCGACATGTTAAAGGGTTTATCAATCCCTTTCGGGTAACGGCGCCAGAAATTGGAGCGTGGACGGGAGAAAGTTGTAATAGAATGAATAAATAGATCACAAATAAAATAAAGTGCAGCAAAGTATTTTTGTATTTTTTGGTTTAATAGATCTGAAAATAAATGCAAAGGAAAAGTAGAGTGCAAAGGCAAATATATGAGAAAGAGACCTGGGGGCCGTAGGTTTCTCTAGTGGCTTCTCTCGAGAAAAATAGCAAACGGTGGGTGAACAAATTATTGTTGGGCAATTGATAGAACTTCAAATAATCATGAAAATATCCAGGCAATGATCATTATATAGGCATCACATCCAAGATTAGTAGGCCGACTCCTGGCTGCATCTACTACTATTACTCCACACATCGACCGCTATCCAGCATGCATCTAGTTTATTAAGTTCATGGAAAAACGGAGTAATGAAATAAGAATGATGACATGATGTAGACAAGATCTATCTACGTAGAGATAGACCCTATCGATTTATCCTTGGTAGGAACGATACATACGTGTCGGTTCCCCTTCTGTCACTGGGATCAAGCACCGTCAGATCGAACCCACTACAAAGCACCTCTTCCCATCGAAAATAAATAGATAAAGTTGGCCAAACAAAACCCAAATATCGGAGAAGAAATATGAGGCTATAAGAAATCATGCATAAAAGAGATCAAAGAAACTCAAATACTTTCATGGATATAAAAAGATATAACTGATCATAAACTCAAAGTTCATTAGATCCCAACAAACACACCGCAAAAAGAGTTACATCATATGGATCTCCAAGAGACCATTGTATTGAGAATTCAGCGAGACAAAGGAAGCCATCTAGCTACTAACTACGGACCCGAAGGTCTAAAAAGAACTACTCACGCATCATCGGAGAGGCACCAATGGAGGTGGTGAACCCCATCCGTGATGGTGTCTAGATTGATCTGGTGGTTCTGGACTCTACAGCGGCTAGATGAATATTTCGTCGACTCCCCTAGGGTTTTGGGAATATTGGGGTATTTATACAGAAAAGAGGCGGTCCGAGGGGCACCTGAGGTGGGCACAACCCACCAGGGTGTGCCTGGGCCTCCTGGCGCGCCCTGGTGGGTTGTGCTCTCCTCGGAGCACCGCCAGGCGTAGCCAGGGCCAATTAGGTGTCTTCCGGTCCATAAAAAATCTCCGTAAAGTTTCGTTGCATTTGGACTCCGTGTGAATTGATTTCCTGTGATGTAAAAAACATGCAGAAAACAACAACCGGTACTTGGCACTATGTCAATAGGTTAGTACCAAAAAATGATATAAAATGACTATAAAATGATTATAAAACATCCAAGATTGATAACATAACAGCATGGAACAATCAAAAATTATAGATACGTTGGAGACGTATCAGGCGCCCTAATACATGCATGTTCGAGCACACGACGGAACACACACGGTCACGCTCAAGTGCTCAACCTACACGTGCATGGACACACATACTCAGCCAGGGTGAACTAATGACCGTATAAACACCGAAAAATGTATATATGAAGTGAAGTGAGCTATTATGAAGTCCACTGACCATATTTTTACAAATATACAGTGACAGACAGTGTATTTATCTCGTTTCAAATTAAGCCATATTAACCGGAAAGAAGGCAATATGGACTGGCATTACTTTGATGTGGCCCGTCAACTTGCCGAACAAGGAGAAGCTTGCTGGACCGGAGAAGCTTGCGCGTGGTGGCTCGCAGGACAAGGAGAAACTTTTGACTAATGCAAGCTCTCCTCGCTCAGGCGGTGGATGTGCAACAGTTAATTCGGTGTCAGATTGCCAGAAGCATACACTGTACTAGTACCATTATTGTTCGACTTCCCAAAGAGGTGAATAGCCAAGTGTTGGTGTACAAAAGTAGGGGGCACACCTTTGTACCCCTTTACTTGTGCACGAGCAGTCGGAGCCGCGCGCCACGGCCACACTAAGCAGGGCAGAGGAGGGGAGCCGGAGAGAAGCCGAAGCACAAGATGTCCAAGGCAATGCCAAGACCAAAGAAAACAAAGGAGCGAGAGGCCGAGGTGGACTCCCCCGGCAAGGCCCTTGCCGGGGCAGCCTCCGCGGCCCCGGCAAGAGCCTTCGCGGGGAAAATTGCCCGATGCTAACAGAGCAAGCCATCCTTGAGCCCACGGGTTCCAACTCAACCAACCACATTGGAACTAGGGCTCGGGAGGCACCTCCGTGGTAGCATGCAAATCTTTGTCAAGACAATAGAGACATGAGATCAGATGAGAACCAAAAGACGGTGACCCTCGGCGGGATCCTTGCCGAGGAGATCCATAAGACCCCCGGCAAGCGCCTTGCCGAGGGCGTCAGCGGGGCCACGGCCAGGCCCGCGTCGACCAAGACTCCACCGCCGCCCCCAAGCAGCTGCTAGCTCAACCAGCTGGGCAGGCACCTTCGTGGCGGCGGGCGACCTCTACGCCAACTCAGCAAGCACCTGTGTGGTGGCATGCAGATCTTCGTGAAGACCCTACCACCGCGCCACCTCAGCTGCCTGCCTGCCTACATGGCGCCGCATGCATCGCTGGACTGGGCGCGTGTCGAAGCAAGGCGAGGCGGCAACGGACGGGACGGGCCTCGTTCCCGTCCCCAATAAAGCTAAGGGACACCTAAGCTACGCATTAAATGTGTCTTGTCCTGTAACACGAGCGATAAGCTCGCAGCACTGTAGGCCTTTCCACCTCCTGTGTGCCACTGTGGCAGCCCCTTTCGACTATAAAAGGAGGCCCTTGGCATACTGGAGAGGGATTCAACTCTTTTGGACTACACAGCCACCATAGCTAGTTCGAGAGCTCAAGAACTCTCTCTAATACACACCAAAGCAGGACTAGGGTATTACGCGTCTTCGTGGCCCGAACCTGGGTAAACGATCCTTGTGTTGACTGCTAATCCTGCTCTTCTCACAACCCCACGCCCGATCAACCGTAGTAGGGATTCTTGTGATCCCATAGGTGTCGTTTCCCACCGACATCTTTGGCGCGCCAGGTAGGGGGCGCAATTGTGAGAATCTCGTCTAGTAGTTAGCCTAGCAGTTCTTCATCGCCATGGCTCCCAAGAAGAAGACGGTCATGGCGATCGGCTTGTCAGGAGCCGAACGTCCCTGCTAGTGCAGGCGAGTAGCGGGCCGGTCGCGGACAGGACCCGGGCTGCAGTCCGCGAGCACCACCATCGCTCTGGCAGTCAGAGCCTGGCGAGCGGCGTCATTCGTGCGCCAGGCGACGGGCCGCATGCCGCCAAATCCAAAGACGGAGCTGGGCCCCCCGCAGGCGGCACGGGGCCCTCTAGGAGTGTCGTTGTGCCACCCACGGGTGGCGCACCAACCTCCAAGACGCCCACGCCGGCGCCCACAGTGTGCTCTTCCCAGGGTGCACGCGATGAGCAGCGCCACCACGCTGGAGACCCTAGACACTGCCGTGGGAAGAGCCTTGTGCATCGTCTGCGGGATGAAGGAGTCCAGCATGCTCGCCGAAGTGCTGGCGAAAATGGCATGCAACCGCTGGGCCGTGGTAGAGCTCCTTCTAACGTAGTTAGAAGTCGAAGCACGCCACGGTCCACACAGCTGTCACCACCACCCACGCCAGTAGAAGCTTTGGCGCGCGCACAGCTGCTCCTCGACTTCCCTCCTGTTGCGGAGAAGCTCGACGAGTGGAGAGCCACCATCCGGAGCCTCGTCATTGTCGCTAATAAAGATGATCCGCGACCGGCGGGGCCTTCGGGCCGGCGCTCCGTCGAACCACCGCATGCCAGCGGTGGAGGGGCCGGGGGTGCTGCAGCCACGGTGCACTCTCCTCGTCCACGCTAGCCACCGCGGGTGTCCGTCCATCGCGATGACGCTTGTGATAATATTTTCATAGTGTCATCCGACCCACGGACCCACCGCAACCAACGCCAAGTTCTTCGAGAACGAGCCCACGAAGATGCTCGAACCACTATCGAGCACCGGCATGATACGCGCCACCAGTCGGACAAGCGGCCGTGACCCGCTATGGACCACCTAGCGTCGGGGAGCTCTGGCGGCCTACCTTACGAGGTGGGTTGCCCAGCTTTTACCCGTGAGCTGCGGCAGTTCTAGTGGTCGTCCCACCACACGTTCAAGCCCGACGTTGGCGAGAAGTACGACGGCAAGACCCATCCTCAGAGTTCCTCAGCATCTACACCATCGCGATGCAAGCTGCCGGAGCTCGCGACGACAAGGTGCTTGCCAATTACTTCCCATTGGCACTGAAGCCCAACGTCATGTCTTGGTTGATGCACTTGCAGGCGGATTCCATCTCTTCTTGGTCGGATCTGTGCCATGAGTTCGTTGGTGCCTTCACCGGGGGCCACCAAGCTCATGGCCAGGCCAGTGATCTGAATATCATTCCCCAGAACGAGGGGAAAACCCTGCACAAGTACATCCAGAGGTTCAGCCGGGTGCAGTACAACATCCCCGATGTTCATCCCGCCGCCGTGATCAGCGCGTTCCATCGGAACGTGCGCAACAGCGAGATGCGCGAAGAGCTGGCAATGAACAAGGTGAAGGATGTGGCCGAACTTTCTGTTCTAGCCGATAGGTGCGCCCGGGCTGAAGAGGGAAGAAAGTACCCCAGCGAGGACACCGGCGCGGAAACCGACTCTACTAATGAAGACACCGCCGCCCCGACGAAGAAGGGCCGGCGTCGCAACAGGAAACGCAAGGGCAAGACCGTGCTTGCCGTCGAGGGATCCGACAGCACCGACGCCGCCAAGAAGGCCAAGGCAGACGACCCCGGCAAGGAGATTGCCGGGTGCATACTTCTCACCGACCCAGGAAGCTTCGACAAGCAATACTGCAAGATCCACTGCACCAAGGGCCACGACCTCCAGAACTGCCGACCAGTCGAGCTACTTGCTGAGAAGCAAAAAGCTGAGTACAAGAGGCGGGACAAGGAGAAGGGCTAGGATGGTGCCAAGGGATCCGGTAAGAAGCATGGCAGCCAAGGAGGCCACCGCGGCAAGGATAACCAACAAGAGAGCCCCGCTCGGGGCTGCGACAAGAAGCAAGAAGATGATGATCATGACGAGGACGACGAGTCCGGCGAGCAAGAGTTCCAGAAGGCTACAGAGGCCATGTGCGTCGATGGTGGCGCCTCGCTGCATACTTCTCACCGCCAGCTCAAACAGTGGGCGCGTGAGATTATAGCGGTGGAGCCCTCGTTCGACGCTCAAAAGCCGCTGAAGTGGTCCAGCACGCCCCTCATCTTTGACGCCGAGGATCACCCTGACCACACAACTGCGGTCAGGTGTTGCCGTTGTTGGTTTCACCAACGATATGCAACCTCAAGGTGAACAAGATGCTAGTTGACGGCGGGGCCGGTCTGAACTTGATCTCACCCGCTGTGATCAAAAGGCTGCAAATTCCTGATGGAGACCTCGAGGAAACGGGCACGTTTCAAGGGGTCAACTCGGGGAGGAGCCAGCCAAAGGGGAAGGTCACGTTGCCCGTGACGTTTGGAGGTGAGCTGAACTACAGGACGGAGAGGATTGTCTTCGACGTAGCTGAGATCCCCTTGCCCTACAACGGGATCCTCGGCCGATCGGCACTAGCCAAGTTCATGGCGGCGTCGCACTACGCCTACAACACGCTGAAGATGCCTGGGCCGATGAACATCATCACTGTCCCTTCCGACAAGAAGGACACGCTGATCTGCGCCAACCTACTCTACCGGGAAGCAGTTGCAGCAGCTACCGCCAAGGCACTTGCTCCTGCCGCTGAAGCCCCGGGAGGGAAGAAGAAGACCGGCAAGACCTCTCGCACCCACTCCGGCAAGCACACCTCTTCGGAGTGTTGTGCTACCGTCGAGGACGTGCCAGAGAGCTCCACGGGCAAGCGCAAGAAATCCAGAGCTACGCCACCCGAGACAAAGAAGGTGTCCGTCACGGAGGATGGCACGGGAGGGGCTTTCACCATAAGCTCCACCCTCGACAGCAAATAGGAAAGCGCGCTCGTCACTTTCCTACGGGCGAATGTCGATGTGTTTGCATGGCAAGCATCTGACATCTCCGGCGTTCCCACGGAAGTGATTGAGCACCATCTTGCTGTCTGTCCCCATGTGCGACCCGTCAAGCAGAAGGTTAGGAAGCAAGCTTTGGAACGGCAGGAGTTCATCACAGAGGAAATCAGGAGGTTCGAAGAAGCGGGCTTGGTGAGGGGAGTGCTCCATCCGACTTGGTTGGCCAATCCGGTAGTTGTGCGCAAGGAAAACGGGAAGTGGAGGCTGTGTATTGGTTACGTAGATATCAATAAGGCTTGTCCTAAGGACCCTTTCCCGTTGCCGTGCATCGACCAGATTGTTGACTCCACTGCCGGGTGTGATCTGTTATCATTCCTCGACGCCTACTTGGGCTACCACCAGATCTTCATGACAAAAGAAGACGAAGAGAAGACGACATTCATCACCCCATGTGGTATGTACTGCTTTTTACGGATGCCTTTTGGGTTGAAGAGTGCTGGCTCAAGGTTTGCAAGGGCAGTCCAAATTGGTTTTGAACCCCAGCTACATAGAAATATGGAAGCCTATATGGATGACATAGTGGTCAAAACCAAGGACAGGGAAACTCTTGTACAAGACTTAGAAGAGACGTTTGCCAACTTGCGCAACATCAACCTCAAGCTGAACCCTGAGAAGTGTGTCTTCGGCGTTCCGTCCGGCAAACTTCTCGGGTTCTTCATGTCGCAGCGTGGGATCGAGGCAAACCAAGAAAAGATCAAGGCTATCGAGCAGATTGAGGCACCCAAGCGGATCAAGGATGTGCGTCGGCTCACTGGCTGCGTTGCCGCCATGAGCCGATTCATCTCCAAGTCTGCCGAGCGCGCCCTTCCTTTTTTCAAGATCCTGAAGAAGGCGGGCCCAATGGAGTGGACCCCAGAGGCCGAAGCGGCGTTGCAAGACCTGAAGAGATACCTTTCCTCTACGCCGATACTAGTTGCACCAAAACCACAAGAACCGTTGCTGCTGTATCTGGCACCGACGAACCAAGTGGTCAGTGCCGCGCTAGTGGTGTAGAGGGAGATTGACGAAGAGACAGTGGCAACGGTAGGACCAGCGGACGGCAAGTCGGAGACTCCCCCGGCAGGCCTGGTGCAGGCAAGGCAAGGCTCCCGGCAGAGACTGACGCTGTCAGGGCAGGGCCCGCGCGGCCAAATGAGGTGGTGCAGAAGAAGAAGGTGGTGCAGCACCCGATTTACTTTGTCAGCTCCCTCTTGCAGGGGGCTAGGTCAAGGTACTCTGATGTGCAACAATTGCTCTTCGGCGTCCTTATGGCCTTGGGGAAGTTGCATCATTACTTCCAAGCCTAGGAGATCACCATCGTCACCCGCCTCCCGTTGCAACGGATACTGCATAACCTAGACGCAACCGGAAGGATTGTGGAGTGGGCCTTGGAATTGTCAAGCTTTGGGTTGAAGTTTGAAAGTACTTCAACCATCCAGAGCAGAGTCCTGGCGGAGTTCATTGCAGAATGGACCTCAATGCCTGACGAAGAGATCCAGGAGACCACTCTCCCCGGCAAGGAAACAGCTCGCAACTGGATTATGTACTTTGACGGAGCTTTCTCGCTGCAAGGCGCCGGTGCTGGTGTGCTGCTCGTCGCACCCATCGGAGAGCACCTCAAGTATGTAATCCATATGCACTTTCCCAGGGAGATGTCCACCAACAACACTGCTGAATACGAGGGATTGCTTGCCGGTCTCAGGATCGCGGTAGACCTTGGAGTAAAAAAGCTCATCGTCCGGGGTGATTCACAGCTTGTCGTCAGACAAGTCAACAAGGATTATCAGAGCCCGTTGATGGAGGCCTACGTAGATGAGGTGAGGAAGCTGGAAGAGCACTTTGATGGTATACAAGCAGAGCATGTTCCTCGGGCGGAGAACGACATCGCTGACTACCTGTCAAAGCGCGTTGCATTCAAGCTACCTGTGGAACCAGATACCTTTTTGCTTCGGTTGACTCAACCATCCGTGGAACCATCAATGGAGCAGAACAAGCGGAGCCCCCAGGGGCCGCCGACAAGGGTGTTGCCGTGGGCCCTGAGCCTACCGAGGAGTGGCCGACTCCGGCAGGCCGTCAAGCCCTGGCCGTAGAGACGGCCGCTACCATGGCAGAAGAAATGCCTTTGGTCCTTGCCGTCGAGCCCTAGGCTCCGGCATGGGCGCAGCGTACCGTCTGATTCCTCCAAACAGGGGAGCTTCCTGAGGAGCAGGAAGAAGCGGAGAAAGTAGCCCGTCGGTCTGCTATGTATTAGTTCATCGATGACGTCCTGTACAGAAAGAGACTGAACGGTGTGAAATTGAAGTGTATTCCCCGGGAGGAAGGACTGGAGCTGTTGGCGGAGATACACAGAGGCATATGTGGCTCCCACATAGGGTCAAGGGCCCTTGCCGGCAAGGCGTTCCAGTAGGGTTTCTTCTGGCCCACTGCCTCCAGGATGCAACGGCACTAGTAACCAAGTGTGAAGCGTGTCAGTTCCATTCAAAGAAGCTTCATCAACTAGCTCAAGCCCTTCAAACAATCCCTCTCTCCTGGCCATTTTCGGTCTGGGGGCTCGACATACTGGGCCCCTTCCCCCGTGCTGTCGGGGGCTTGGAATACTTGTACGTTGCAATCGACAAGTTCACAAAGTGGCCGGAGGTGGAAGCAGTGAGGAAGGTGACAGCACAGTCAGCCGCAAGTTCTTCAAGGGACTAGTCTGCCGTTTTGGTGTGCCAAACAGAGTCATCACCAACAACGGCACGCAGTTCACAAGCCACACCTTCATGCAATACATCGAAGACCTCGGCAGCAAGGTCTGTTTTGCCTCCGTGGCACACCCACGGAGCAACGGCCAAGCGGAGAGGGAAAATGCTGAAGTGTTGCGAGGCCTGAGGACAAAGACTTTTGACAAGCTGCACAAGAGCGGAAGGCGCTGGATCGATGAATTGCCGGCGGTTCTTTGGTCGATCAGGACGACACCAAATCAAGCCACCGGCCAGACACCCTTTGCCCTGGTATACGGGGCAGAAGCAGTTCTCCCCACAGAACTCACATACGGATCACCTCGAGTGCTTGCTTACGACAAGCTTGAGCATGAGCAATTGCGGCAAGATGACACAACACTCCTTGAGGAAGATCGTCTTCGGGCGGCTGTGAGAACAGCACGCTACCAACAAGCCTTGCGCCGCTACCATAGCCGCAAGGTTCATGCCCGAAGCTTTGAGGAAGGCGACCTTGTTCTTCGGCGCGTTCAGTCGGCCAAGAATACCAACAAGTTGACACCGAAGTGGGAAGGCCCTTATCGGACAAATATGATGGTTTTCGCACAAATTTGCTCACAGAGTCTCGGACCACCAAGTCCAAAGTGAAGCCCCGTCTGCTGCCATCTTCTCTCCCCAGCGCTAAGGAGATGGAGGAGAATACAGTTAACACCGCTGATGAGACAGTGCCCCCTCCAACTCCTGTCAGCACCATGCAGAACATTGGTACGCAACTCTGTGCTATCCCTGCGGAAGAGCTCAGTGATGAGATCCTTTCTGTCAGGAATGATGGCTTGACTTCAGAGTCCATTTAAGATATTTCCATTTTAGTTTGTTTTCATGGTCCTTTTGCAGACTTGGAACGTTCTTTGTTGGAACGTACGTGGTTTAAATTCGCCCGACAAACAGTTAGCTCTTATGAATGCAATCAACTCGTCAGGCTACACGGTCATATGTATTCAGGAATCCAAAATACAGTCTTTTGACGCTAGTACACTTAAATTGATTTGCCCACGACGTTTTGATTCCTTTGCGTTCATACCTGCGGTAGGCGCCTCGGGAGGTATCATCACGATCTGGTGTAGCAATGTCTTTGATGGCACGATTTTCCTATCGGAACAATTTGCTATCGGTGTTGAATTTTCTTCCCGACAGTCACCACATCGCTGGAAACTTGTAAATGTCTATGGCCCTTGTCAAGGTGATGCACGGACATCATTCACCGATTGGCTCTTTGACGTGAATATTCCATCTTATGAAGATTGGCTCATTCTTGGAGATTTCAACTTTATAAGGGCACCAGAGAATCGCAACAAACCTGGTGGGGATGTCAACGATATGTTCACTTTCAATGATTTTATCAGGGTTCAAAACCTTACTGAACTGCCCATCAAAGGTAGAAATTACAACTGGTCCAATATGCAACAAAATCCCCTTCTCGAACAGCTTGACTGGTTTTTCACGACGCTTAACTGGACGACCACTTTTCCAAATACCCTTGTTACTCCTATGGGAAAACCAATCTCTGATCATATTCCTTGCAATGTCGTCATCCAAACTACCATTCCTAAATGCAAGTTGTTCCATTTTGAATCTTATTGGATTGCACATCCTGGCTTCTTAGATGTGGTCAAGTCTGCATGGAATTAACCCATCAGACATGGAAAGAATAATAATGCCGCCTCTAGACTTTGTCAGAAACTTAAAAACCTCAGGCATGATCTCACCATCTGGAGCAAAAGAATCTCACGGTTGAAAATAGCAATTGAGAACACTAATAATGCTCTCCTGGAATTGGACAATATTGAGGATAAACGTGATTTGACCACCCCTGAGGGGAATTTCCAACGGATTCTTCGATCTCATCTGCTCTGGCTCCTGCGATATCAAAAAGAGTACTGGAAGAAACGGTGCACCATTCGATGGATCAAGTTTGGTGATGAGAACTCTAAATTCTTCCAGACAGTGGCCATGGAAAGATATAGAAAAAACTACATCTCCAGTCTGAAAACGGATGATGGGTTACAGGTGGATGATCACTCCAGCAAAGAATCTATCCTGTTCGAAGCCTTCAAAAAACGTCTCGGCACAAAGAACACTTCTCCAATGCGATTTAACTTGTCCCGTATGATGCGTGCGGAAGTGGATTTTGACAGCTTAACTGTGCCCTTTACACATAAAGAGATTGATGATGTCATTAATGAAATGCCTCCTGATCATGCTCCGGGCCCTGACGGCTTCAACGGTGCGTTCCTTAAAGCTTGTTGGCCAATAATCAAGGAAGATTTTTATCTTCTATGTGAGGAATTCCACAGTGGTAGTCTAAACCTTGAAAGTCTAAACTACGGGTACATCACACTCATACCTAAAATCAGAGCCCCAGAAACTGTCAACGACTTCCGGCCCATCACATTGCTTAACTGTTGTCTCAAACTTATCACCAAGATTCTAGCCAACCGTCTTCAAAGAGTGATCCTAAAAATTGTACACAATAATCAGTATGCGTTTTTGAAGGGGAGATCCATCCATGACTGCCTTGCATGGCCTTCAAATACATACATCAATGCCAAGCTTCTAAACGTGAAATTATCCTTCTCAAACTAGACTTTGCCAAGGCATTCGATACTTTGGAACATGATGCCATCATCCAAATTATGAGAAGGATGGGGTTCAACGATAAATGGATGTCCTGGATCACGAGCCTTTCCTCTTCGGGTAAATCCTCTATCTTGCTTAACGGAGTCCCTGGTAAGCAATTTTGGTGTAAGTGCGGGGTGCGACAAGGGGACCCTCTTTCTCCCCTCATTCATGTCCCTGCCGCGGACTTGCTTCAGCCAGCTATCAATGAGGCTTTGGAGGAAAATCGCCTGCAACTGCCTATCCCTGCCTCCAACACGACCAAATTTCCTGTGATCCAATACGCTGACGATACAATAATCATCATGTCGGCGTGCACAACACAAGCGGCGACCATGAAAAAAATCCTTACCGACTATGCTGCCTCTGTGGGTCTACACATCAACTTTCATAAATCAACGTTGATTCCCATCAACACTCCAGATGACAAATGCCAGGAACTTGCAGCTATCTTTGGGTGCATCACGGCCTGCATGCCATTCATGTACCTTGGCCTCCCCCTTGGAACCACTAAACCCTCGGTGCTGGATATGACTCCCTGGGTATGCAAAGCCGAAGGCAGGATCACTGCGGCTATGTCTCTCATGTCGTACGCTGGGAAACTGGCGCTTATGAATTCTCTAGTCACTTCCCTGGCTATTTATCCCATGGGAGTGCTGCGTCTGCCACCTAAAATCATTGAACAACTTGATAAAATCAGAAGACATGGGCTTTGGAAGAAGAAGACCGAGACGAGTGACAAATCTAATTCTCTGGCATCCTGGGACATGGTGTGCCGTCCAAAAAAGAATGGATGTCTCGGAGTGCTCAATCTTAAAGTCCAAAATGATGTGATGCTTCTTAAGATGCTCCATAAGTTCTATAACCAAAACAACATGGTGAAACTCATCTGGGACACATACTACTCGGATGCAATCCTGCACGCAACGGCCCCATGCGGCTCCTTCTGGTGGCGGGAGCTTGTGAAACTCATGCCGACATACCGTGGGGTAACGAAAGTCTTGATCAATGATGGTAGGTCAACCCTGTTCTGGAAAGATGATTGGAACCAACGTGTCCTCGAGTAAACTTTTCCTCGAGCGTTTTCCTACACCACCACAGCAGATGCCTCGGTCCAAAAAGTGCTCTCGATCTCAAACATACGGGAGGCGTTTCACCTACCCCTCTCTGTTCAAGCTCATGAAGAACTCCGAGCCCTCCAAGAGGATGTCAGCTCCGTCACCCTCTCTGAGGGCAAAGATGTTTGGATTTGCACGTGGGGAGCACAGCTCTTTAAAACCATAGACTATTATAAGTTCTTCTTCCGCGAGGTAAATGCCCACGCAGCCTTTGGATGGCTGTGGAAAGCCAAAAGTACTCCTAAGATCAAGGTTTTTGGGTGGTTCCTCCACGTTGATCGCCTTAACACTCGTAACATGCTGAAGCGTAGGCATTGTAACATCGGGACTAACCTGGACTGCTTGCTATGTGGGGAACATATTGAGGAAACTGTTGAGCACCTTTTCTTCCATTGCACGTTCAGTAAGCGATGCTGGTGCAACCTCAACATAACCTGGCCGACGGTTGGAGACCGCTAAGATATGGTGACCCACTTGAAAGACAGATATCATCAAAAAATACTCGTGGACGTTTTCCTTGTGGACACTTGGAGTCTCTGGAAATAAAGGAACAATAACTTCATCCGGCAAATGACACCCTCCTTCTCTTCTTGGAGGTCCAGGTTCATAGCTGATTTCTCCAACATTGCTCACAGACTGCCTGCCCATAAGAAACATCTGATTGCTGACTTCCTAGACTCCATAGTGTAGTCTCCCTATGAGTCACGTTTTGTAAATTCTTATGATCTTGTATAGTCCCCCCACTCTTCCCTCCATGTAACATCTAAACTTGTTTTCTTTGATTAATATAATTTTGCAGTAGGAGCTTTTCCTACTGTCTAACCTTCAAAAAAAGGCCCTTATCGGGTAATACGAGTAAACAGGCCCAGCGCAGTCCGCCTGGAAACCGAAGATGTTGTCCCAGTGAGCAACTCCTGGAACATCGAGCATCTTCGCAAGTTTTACCCATAAGGCGCGGCTTGCCGGGCCCCCCGTCAAGCCACCTTTTGTACAAGCTTTGCTGGCAAGGCATGTAACTCTCTGTACAAAGCCAGGCGCAGACCCTGAGCATAAACAAATGAAGCACTGGCGCCCTAAGTTATAGCATGCATGCTAGGTTAAGTCTCTTCCTCGGTTAGGGTTGATAGTGCTTAGAGGCGACTAACCCCTAGCCTAGAGGTCGAGTGTGCGTCTTTCTGTCCTCTTTGGTTTGCAGGGCACGTGGACACATCTCCTGATCCGCTTGGGAGAAATAGGATGGACCGGCGCTCCGGCCCCAGAAAGCCAGGATCGCCGGGGGCTGAGACACAAGGATCCAACCACGGCAAGCCAAGGTTGCCGGGGGCTGCGGATTTAGATAAGTCTTTTATCCCCTGTTATGCTCTTCCATATAGAACTGGGACATATGAAACCTCGTTTATATTCTTAAAACCACCATGCTCCCCTTTTCCCGTACCCAAGAGCTATCCCCTGGGTCGGAACTTGGTCGTAGTCGTAGTGGCAAGAGAAATGAATGAGGGGCTTAATCCTGCTTCGCCCCTGCCTCCGCCAAGAGCGTGAGAATGGTCGACCAAAGTGGGGGGACGACAAGGCCAGTTGCTGGGCGACAATATTTACCTTAGAAATAACAAGGATTCGTCCTTGGCATGGGCCTCGCTCATGCACAAAGAACCCGGCAAACACCCTTTTTCATTAAAAACGTCCCATACAGGTATAGTTCGTATGGAATAAAAAACATGAGCAAGGGGATTACAAGTCTAAAAGTTAACAAGTGCCCGTAGGCTTACAAACTAAAAAGAGATAAGGTGCCCGTAATCCCTTTCTTGTCCCTCTCCTCAAGAGGTGAAACAAGACAGCAGGAGGGCGAAAGGAGGTCCTAGGCGAGGTGCGAGAAGCAGAAGGTGCCAAGAGAGCATCCCGGTGCCGGCGGAGGGGCTGGAAGATGAGGCAACGACCCGGCAATACGCAAAGAAGGCGTTGGTGCCCGCGTACTCCGAGTTTACGGTCGCCGCCCGCCTTCTTCGCCTTCTCCGGCCCTCCTACGCCAGCCGCCCAAGGAGGCGATGGGGAACGCGTCGATGGAGAGCTGGACGAGGAAGGCCCTCGGCAGGGTGCAAGGCCGAGGGAGGGGCAACGCGATCCGTCGAAGTCGGGGGTCGGCATCCTGCCACCCGACTCCCTCGTCGTCGATGTCGCTGTCCTCCTCGTCACTCCCGCTCGAGGAGGAATCTTCATCGTCAGAGGAGCTCTCCACATGGCACTTCAGGCGAGTTCCAAGATCTCTGAAGACCTTGACGGAGAGTAGGCCGCCCTCCATTAACTTGAAGTAGAGGACGAGCCCCACCGTCAGGCTATGGATGCAAGCAAATGTCTTCCATCCACGACGGAGATACATAACATGCGGAGCGGGGAAGTCGACGTCGACCCGTGTAACGCCGGTCCCGCAGCCCCTCATGTGCAATCTGAAGGTCTGGGGCGGATCGAGCTCCATCTCCTCAGCGAAGGGGGTGGGGAGACGGAGACGACGATGCGGTGGCCGGCGCAGCCTGATGAAGAACTCGCGGGCTGGTCCTCGACGTGACCCACCATCGCGGGAGGCATCGCTGGGGGAGGCACAGCCGCCGCGCCACCTCGTCCCCCTCTCCCCCGACCACCGCGGCGACCTCGGCCACGCCCCCTCCCCCTTCCTCTCATGGCTGGCTCCGCCGCTGTCAGCGTTCTGGGAACGGGGGTCCCCAGACTTGCCTGCCTGCGGCCCGCGGCGTGGCTAAGTCAGCGGGCCGTACAGCCCATCTTCATCAACAAGGCATCCAAGACCCTCGCGATGGGCCAAGCCTCGCGAGGCGGACGACACAAGACCTCCTCAGGAGTGGCCTAGTCAGGCAGGCTCACGAGGAGCAGAGATATCAAGGCGGGGCAAACCTCATGAGGCTTTCCTGACGCGAGCCATGACGATCGAGACCAGGCGGGCACCAGGCGGGCACCAGCGTGCACAGCGTCCTTGTTTCCTCTTTGGTGCTAAGGAGGCAAGCGCAGGCGAGGAGTACCGAGGCATCAGGCAAAGGTTGCCATATCGGTGCAACGAGACCAAGACCAGAAGGATGGCAAGACAGATGTCCTCGTGGAGTCCAAGACAGCGTCCACCAGAGCCTTTTGCAGGCGAAGACCACTTTTGTCAGGATAGCTTGTACTAGCTGTCCCCCTACTAATTTGCCTGCCGTTGTTGGCTCCCTTCCCGCTCAAGATTTGGGGAGAGGACCAGGGCCTATATAAGTAGAACTAGCCACCACAGTAGGGGCATCTCAGCTTGATCTGATCTGATCGAGAGCCTACCCTAGCCACAAGAACACCTCAACCTCAGGAGGCTATTCTTCCCCTTGTACTGTTCATCATCAGCCCAAGAGGCAATCCACCACCACCACTCTGGAGTAGGGTATTACACAACAACGGTGGCCCGAACCAGTATAAATCTCGTGTCTTTCTGTGTTGCGAGTTCGTCGAGTTCGTCCATGAGATGTTAGTGAGCTAGGGCGTGGATCGGTAGGAGTGAAGGACTTCGCGCGCACCCCAGAGTTCGAACATTAAGGGTTTTGCCGGAACCCCACATCCGACATTTGGCGCGCCAGGTAGGGGTGTGCCGGAGCTTCTTCTCCGCCAATCGACTTGCCGACGCTCCGTGGCCACGATGTCCGGCGACCCAAGGGCTGACTCCGACCGTTGGGCAGCCTGGCCGGCCCGGGCGGCGCCACCTGCCCACGACGCCCTCGACCCCGTGCTCCAGGCGGCGCGAGCGCCGTCCAACGCTGCGGGGCGCGGGCGGCGCGGCCAAGCATCGTCCACCCTCACCCTGCGGCAAGTGCGAGCCGCTGCAAGGGCAGCAAGCCACGCCGCAGCGACGGCACCGCATTCACGGCGGGAGCTGGTAAACATGCAAGCAGCGCTCACGGTGGCGCGAGAGCTGCTGCGGTGCCGGCTGATGGAAAGCGGCCGGGATGCACTGCTGGAACGCGTTGCCGAGCTGTTGGATGCAGCGGCGTCGGGAGCACCGCCCTTCTCTCATCAGCTTCCTCCTTAGGCCACTACAGGGTCTCACGGCAGGCCCCCCCGCAACCACGCGCCATCAGGTGTGCCAGGGGGCTTCGTCAACACCAGCACGGTCGGCGGCGCCGGGGGCTCTGCCGCCCCCATGCCGCCCGCGACAAGCACGAGCACAAGCGTCGCCTCCCATGGCCCAAGTGGGATGCCATGCTATCATCCTCAGGACGCCGCGCTGGGTCGGGCAACATGGAGTGTGGGGCACTACGGCGAGGTGTTCCGGGTGACGGCCCGGGAAGCCTACGTGCCCCGCATGATGGACCAGGATTACGCACAGGAGGACGATTCTGGGTCGTTCATCGGAGAAGGTTGGGAAGAAGAGGCACTGGGAGTTGAGGCCTTCCAGGAGCCGCCGGGGAACCACCACCACCGCGTGTGCAACTACAATTACAGGGTACCCCTAATCCCTCAAGAGCAAGCTTATGCTAACCATGAGTCGCAGGAGGAATAGATCACCACAACGGCTGGCGGCCCCAGCTCGGCGGCCTCCCTGCCAGCAGGGGGATCGCGTTGGGGGCTGCAGGGGAGGGGTCTGGAGCCAGGACCCTCCCCATGGAGCGCGAATCCAGGAGACACCCGGAGGTAGGCCCTCTGCCGGGGACGTGCTGGCGAGCCTTCCCCCGGCAGAGGACCCGTGGTCGCCGAGGGCACCGCTGGCGTCCCCTTTTCCCCCTTTGTGTCATCCTGGTAGCCGGTCGGCTCAAAGGTGGTCGAGGGTGGTGCAAGGCGGGGCCCTCGTCTGGCGATATGAAGCAAGGCCGGTACCTGTGAAGAAGGCCCAGTGCATGTGAAGCTCGCCGCCCGTGACACTCTCACGTAATAATGAGTTGGGGTTGTACACGCCCTGGAGTCTCAGGGGTGCCGGCCTCAGGACCTGGGGCTCCCTCCCACGCCTAGTGGTAGCACTTAGCTCCGCGCTGGTGAGAAGACTTGAAGACCAGAAGACTAGACTAGGTGCTGGACGCGGCCATTTGCTTTGGATCTCTCTTTCTGTAGCTTTGCTTTCTGGATCTGAATTTAAGTTGAAGCCGAGTTTTTGTCGATGCGCGTGAGGGGTGCCTATTCTTGTTCGAGCAGTTTCTTGCTTTCTGGATTTCATTTTGTCTGGGACTCATGTCCGTCGCCTTCCCCTCACGAGCCCCTCGCGAGCGGGACTGCGTGAAGCACACGCGCGCCAAGCGCGCGCTAACGCTGCAACTGGCGCTTGCCCCTTGCGGGGCCCCTTCTGACAGGCCGACAAGCTCCGCAGGATTCTCAGAAACTCGTAGCCTCGTGACCCAGCTCGAGGCTGGCGCTGACTAAGGTAAACCACAACAGGAAACTCGCCCCTGGACTCCTGAGTCCACGAGGGCACAAATTCAATACCGCATAGGAAAGTAAACGCTGCAACTTGCTTACATGAGGGGCTCCCCCTCTCAAAATGCTCTTACAAGTTTTCCAAGGGCCACGCCCGAGTTTTTGTGTAAAGGGTAAAACGACAGGGGAACATGGGATCAACCAGATATGTCACTCGCTACATCGCCCTCGGACGCATCACTCGCGTCGTCGTCATCTTCGCCGGCGGCGACGCCTCCGTCGCCATTGTCAACCACGTCGCCTTCGTCTGTGGCGACCACCACCGCGTCATCGTCAGAGGCAAAGGCTTTGACCAGCGCATCCACATTGTCCTCCACCCATCGAGCCAGATCGCCCGGGACGGCCTGCGGTACGGGGGCAATGGCGGCGTCGAAGTCGAAGTCGGGGAAGGTGTTCCTGAGGTGGCTGAAGACACGAGAGAACGCGCGCCCGAGCAGGCCCCGACTTCTCTCCTCCACGAGCCGGCGAGCCCTGTCAGAACGGGTTTCCAGGCGCGTCACCACGTCGGTCAAGAAGGTCAGGTGGCTGGCATAGTCATTCGAGTGGGGGCAGGTGTGTTCTTGTCGCAGATGTAACCCAGGGCGGTATTGGCCCTGTTCCGGAGATCCTTAAGCATAGGGGCATGCTCGCGCTCCAGCATCCGACGTTGGAGCACTTCCTCCCTGTTTTGTCGTGCAACGGCCTCGGCGTCATCAACCCGCTCCCGAAGAGAAAGCAGCTCAGCACGGGCGGAGGCCAAGTCCGCCTGCGCCGTGACAAGGGTGGCAGCCGTGGCCTCCGCATGCCTCTCAGCCTCGTCCAACCTGGGCCTGAGTCTGCCCGCATCCTCCGTACCTGCGAGCTTCAACTTCAAGTCATACCTTCCCTCTAGGTCTGCGCGAACCTCAGCCACCTGGCAGTCCACCTCCTCCTAGACCCTGGTATCGCGAACCCCGACGGCATCTTCTGCTTGGGTAACTTGACTCTCCCTCGTCTCCAATTGCTCAAGCTCGAGGCTGTGTTCCACGGCCTCCAGCGCCAACGCCTCCTAGCGCTTCCGGACCTCTTCCTCCTCGTCGGGCGTCCCCCTCAGCGATGCAAGGGCGGCTCTGCGCGCCTCCACCTGCTGCTCTAGGGACGCGCTCCAGGTGTGGAGCTCCCACGCGTGCTTCTCCGCGGCCTCGCGACGGCGGTCTACCTCACGAGCCTCCTCCAAGGCTCGGGAGCAAGCCTTGCGGGAAACCTTGAGGGACGCCTCAGCCTTCGCATTGTCAAGATCACGCTGGTAGCGGCCAAGGTTGATAGCCACCCTCAGCTTGCTCCGTTCCTCCTCCAACCGGAGACCTTCAGCCTCAAGGCGCGAGTCGATACCTGCGAGCTCTTCACCAAGCCGGCTCATCGCGCCCATCACCTCCTTGAAAAGCTCATGACGAACGACACTCCGCCCGCGCTCGAACTCGAACACACGGCCTGCCACGTCCATCGCCTCAGGGGCTGCGGGTGGGGTATCGAGCGGCGCACCACCTCTCGGCAGGGGGCTGGCGCTGCACCTGATGTCAACCAGTCCTCGCGAGGAGCCCAAGCCAATCGGGGCTCGCTGCTTGAAGAGGAACCGAAGATCGAAGCCAACCAGCTACTGTCCATGACCAAAGGAGGGGTCTTGGGCACGCCCGCCAAGCTCCACGCCAGACCGTGGGGGAGGGGCGACAAAGCCATGGGTTCAGCGCGCCATGAAGGCAAGCGCTCCTTCAACCAACCCTGCTCCAGGGGCAGCAAGCGGACTCGGAACGCTCAAGGCCAACGGGGGAGTAACTGTGTTGGCTGCGGGGGCCGCATAGCCAGGCGGATTCAAAGGCATCATGGGGAAGCGGAGACGCCCACGTCCAATCAACCGCCATGCGTCAACCGAGGCCGCAGGCTTTTGGGGCCCGCGGCGCTCCGTACTTGACCCTTGCCTTCGCCGCGAAGCCAAGTCCGAGCGCACCTTGGGCCCAGGGGCTGCTGTCGTTGTTCTGGGAACAGGGGTCCCCAGACTTGCCTGCCTGCGGCCCGCGGCGTGGCTAAGTCAGTGGGCCGTACGGCCATCTTCATCAACAAGGCATCCAAGACCCTCGCGAGGCAGACGACGCAAGACCTCCTCAGGAGTGGCCTGGTCTGGCAGGCTCACGAGGAGTGGAGATATCAAGGCGGGGCAAACCTCACGAGGCTTTTGTGACGCGAGCCATGACGATCGAGACCAGGCGGGCGATAGGCGGGCGCTAGCGCGCGCAGCGTCCTTGTTTCCTCTTTGGTGCTAAGGAGGCAAGCGCAGGCGAGGAGTACCGAGGCATCAGGCAAAGGTTGCCATATCGGTGCAACGAGACCAAGACCAGAAGGACGGCAAGACGGAGGTCATCGTGGAGCCCAAGACGGCGTCACCACCAGAGCCTTTCGCAGGCGAAGACCACTTTTGTCAGGATAGCTTGTACTAGCTGTCCCCCTTCAAATTTGCCCGCCATTGTTGGCTCCCTTTCCGCTCAATATTTGGGGAGAGGACCAGGGCCTATATAAGTAGAACTAGCCACCATAGTAGGGGCTTCTCAGCTTGATCTGATCTGATCGAGAGCCTACCCTAGCCACAAGAACACCTCAACCTCAGGAGGCTGTTCTTCCCCTTGTACTGTTCATCATCAGCCCAAGAGGCAATCCACCACCACCACACTGGAGTAGGGTATTACACCACAATGGTGGCCCGAACCAGTGTAAATCTCGTGTCTTTCTGTGTTGCGAGTTCGTCGAGTTCGTCCGCGTGATCTTAGTGAGCTAGGGCGTGGATCGGTAGGAGGGAAGGACTTCGCGCGCACCCCAGTGTTCAAACCTTAAGGGTTTTGCCGGAACCCCACATTTGATAGCCGCCACGGGTTCATGAGAAGGAGGGACGCGCTGACGAGCAGCAACCCTCGCTGCCACCGTCAAAGGCCCAGCGCCTCCTGTCGCCATGGCAGGTGGAATAAAGAAGCGGAGGTGGAGGAGGATGGATGCTGAAGGAATGTGGGACGACGCCCCCCTCCCCCCTCCTTATAAAGGGGCAGGGTCGAGGCTCAGCCACCCCACTCAACCAATCCAGCCGTCGGAGGCGCGGGGAATCAGGACCGACCCGCTGCCCCAATCAGCGAGGGCCCGGTTTCCCGCCTCCACCCGCCACTTACATGAAGGATGTGTGTCGAGCGAGCAGGGTCGAAAAGACGGGTGAGGCGACCGTTCCCTGCCCCGTGATCGGGGGGGCGTGGGCGCCTTGAAGACCGTGACCCAAGTCCGTCCAGTAAATGAACCACACCTCCACGCCTCCCTCTTTTTATAGGGAAGGCGCGAGCAGCCTCTTTACCGTGATGTGACGCATGCGTGCGAGAACCGCCCCATGAATGCCCCCCACATCACGCACGATCCTCCACGACGTACGTTCAATGCGGGTCGTGGGGAAGCACAGCGGATGAAGAGTTACTGCGGTGAAAATCCGCCCTGCCTGCCCGCGCACCGTTCTAGGCCTGGCCCAACAACGTGTCGCGCTTATGTGTGGCCCAGGCCCGGGGGCTCCTGTCGGTGTACAAAAGTAGGGGCACACCTTTGTACCCCTTTACTTGTACACGGGCAGTCGGAGCCGCGCACCACGGCCACACTAAGCAGGGCAGAGGAGGGGAGCCGGAGAGAAGCCGAAGCACAAGATGGCCAAGGCAATGCCAAGACCAAAGAAAACCAAGGGGCGAGAGGGCGAGGTGGACTCCCCCGCCAAGGCCCTTGCCGGGGCAGCCTCCACGGCCCCGGCAAGAGCCTTGCCGGAGCAACTTGCCCAATGCTAACAGAGGGAGCCACCCTTGAGCCCACGGGTTCCAACTCAACCAACCACATTGGAACTAGGGCTCGAAAGGCACCTCCATGGTAGCATGCAAATCTTTGTCAACACCATAGAAAAATGAGATCAGACGAGAACCAGAAGATGGCGACCCTCGGCGGGATCCTTGCCGAGGAGATCCACAAGTCCCCCGGCAAGCGCCTTGCCGGGGATGACTGCAACGCCACGGCAAGACCCTTGCCGGCCCTAGGCAAGGCCCTTGCCGAGGGCGTCAGCGGGGCCACGGCCAGGCCCGCGTCGACCAAGACTCCACCCCCGCCCCCAAGAAGCTGCTAGCTCAACCAGCTGGGCAGGCCCCTGCGTGGCAGCGGGCGACCTCTACGCCAACTCAGCAAGCACCTGCGTGGTGGCATGCAGATCTTTGTGAAGACCCTACCACCGTGCCACCTCAGCTGCCTGCCTGCCTACATGGCGCCGCATGCATCGCTGGACTGGGCACGTGTCGAAGCAAGGCAAGGCGGCAACGGATGGGACGGGCCTCGTTCCCGTCCCCAATAAAGCTAAGGGACACCTAAGCTACGCATTAAATGCGTCTTGTCCTGTAACACGAGCGATAAGCTCGCAGCACTGTAGGCCTTTCCACCTCCTGTGTGCCACTGTGGCAGCCCCTTTCGACTATAAAAGGAGGCCCTTGGCATACTTGAGAGGGATTCAGCTCTTTTGGACTATGCAGCCACCATAGCTAGTTCGAGAGCTCAAGAACTCTCTCTAATACACACCAAAGCAGAACCAGGGTATTACCGTCTTCGCGGCCCGAACCTGGGTAAACGGTCCTTGTGTTGACTGCTAATCCTGCTCTTCTCACAACCCCGCGCCCCGGCAACCGTAGTAGGGATTCTTGTGATCACATAGGTGTCGTTTCCCACCGACACCAAGCGCAAAGTTTACTACTAGTAATACTACTATAGAGGTATGTACTACTACTAGGAACCGGATGGTGGAGCATCTACACTCTTATTTTATTTCAAAATGTAATAAAGCAATCTTCAACACATTCGGTTCTCTCCGAGGGTTCTCGCATGTGATAATGGAAGTTGATTGCATGGAACACTCGCCACAATTCTCGCTTAATTCTAGCTCCTATCCTTTTACAAATAGGAGCGCTCGGTAATATTTTCTATTTTTTTGTTATTCAGCATGTAAACAGGTCAGCAAACCTTGCGGCGCAACTTTGTGTGAACCGTGCTTGCTGCACTTTGAATGTGACCGAGAGCTGGCTTGATGAAAGACCTCGCTTCCTTCTTATTTTTTTGCAGGGTACCTCGCTTCCTAGTGACCAGTCTCTTGGCTGATCGTCCTAAGAATCCTTATATATGAATAAAGCTCTCTCATTTACCCGCAAAAAAGATTAAGCCATATTAACCGGAAAGGAGGGACTATGGACTAGCACTACTTTTTGGTGTGTCCCGTCAACTTGCAGAACGAGGAGAAGCTTGCAGGACAAGGTGAAGCTTGCAGGACAAGGTGAAGCTCGCCTACACCCTCTCCGTCGACCTCAAGCTTGGTGGCTCGCAAGACGAGGAGAAGCTTTGGACTAATGCAACCTACCTTCACCCAGGCGGTGGACGTGCAATAGTTCATTCGGTGTCAGATTTCCAGAGGCATGCACTGTAGTACCATCATTGGTTGACTTCACAAAGAGGCGACGAGCCAAGTGCAAGGTTTAGTAGTACGAGTAGTACTACTACTAGTATACACGTACTAGGAACCGCATGGTGGAGCGTCTTTACTCTTATTTTATTTTAATGTCTGATAAAGTACACATTTATTCGGGAGAAGTACGGAAAATGGGAGCCCAATAGTAGTATTAAAATACATCGAACATGTAATGATGATATCATTCAACCATGCTCGTATATATCTTGGCCTCCGTGCAAGCCCTTCTGTGTGTTCTCACTCCTCGTCTCTCTCAAGGAATTGCGGGTTGGCCATTTTGCCATCAATTGAGATCGGTTTGCTCACACTCCGGTCCCACATATCAGTGATATGCCAAGAAGAAGTGCGTTGACCGACTGGCAATACGCGTACTTGGTTTTGCACCTTCATACTACTCCTCCCTCCGTCACAGTTTACAGCGCGCGCTTCATTCTCATGCATTTCTCTCCATGCATTTCCACCACCAGAGAGACTTTAGACGCGTTTGGTTTAATACTCAATTAATTAGGGCGTGGTAAACGCAATCAAGTCCACAATTTTCTCTCGATGTACGCGGAGTGGAGTAAGTGCATGCATGTGTGTACCTGGGGTGGAAGCACAGCATGTGTGTACGCATTATTTCCTCTAGTAATAGAGGCCATGCTATAACTACCAATGCTATTTTTCAGGCTGATCGCTAGTCGCCTTGGTCCCAGAGATTGTTGAAGCGCGCTCTATAAACAGTGACGGAGGGATTAGTATGAGCGGATTCAAAGAAGAGCATATTGATGGTTGCTTCTTCCGAGCAACTTACAGTGGGAAAGGTGGGGCCTATGATTTGACTGCTCATTACTCACTATTAGTGCGGCACAACGACCGGGTTGTGTCTCCCATGTGGTTGTACACTACTCCCTCCGTTCTTAAATATTTGTCTTTCTAGATATTTCAACGAGTGACTACATACGAAGCAAAATGAGTAAATCTACACTATAAAATATGTCCATTTGAAATTTCTAAAAAGGCAAATATTTAGGAACGGAGGGATTATAATTTTGCGTATGGCACATGGACCCGAATGCTGAAGAGGCTTCTGGCAATGCTATCAGGCTTCCAGCATTTGTTTACATAATTGACGTACTATACAAATAATTTTCCAGCGACATGAAATTGTACAATGCTCTGAGATTTCAGCTTTTCTTTCGTGTGTCTTGCCATCCATGCTCATTCGAAAAAAAACTAACTTCCTTGCTAATGCATCTCAATGATTAGGAGATTAGAGCTAATATTTACATCACAACTGAAGACAAAGTTGTGAGAAGGTGTTAAATTAAAATTGATCCATGCTTTCATTGGCAGCAACATCCCCCCAGCTCGGTCTAAATCAACAAGGCATGTTGGGAAAAACAGTAGTTGTCTGGAGCATGCAACATTCCGATCATTTTGTGCAGTTCCACTAAAATAGAGCCGAGCGTCCCTATTCCAAAGATATTAAGTTCTATCACAATAATAGAGGACTGTTGATGAAACAATAAACACACAAATAGAAGCCGGTCACCTTTGTAGTCTCTCTTAAGACTAACTAGTTGGAGAAGATTAAGCAAATAGTTACAGAAGATTAGGCTCGGAGTTGGATGAGGAGAATAGAGCAAAACCAATCTCCCTTTGTGCAGTCGCACTGAAATGTAGAGACGTTGCCCGTGTGACATTTTAGTACAACTGCACAAAACACTCTTAAGCAAAAAAGTGATTTGTGCAGTTCACCAAAAAGTCGCAATAGCAACGAGGTGAAGTGGATAGCCCTATTTGCACAAAAAAGAGGTAGAAGAAACAATTACTGGCCAATAACAGTTGATGACACATACGACGACAAAAAAGAAGCATATTCCTTGTCCTAAGGGAAGATAACAACACGGTTGTGTTTGTCTAAAACGGTGTGAGGACGAGATTGCAATATGGAAAGTACGCCGGACGAGCTACGTTTTCGGCAAAGAACTATGGAAGATCCACATGCAATATTTTCCACATGCAGCGACGTGGGAAGACGGGCAGTGGAGCAAGGCCGGAGGGGATACCTGGGGGTCGTCGGGATGTAACTAGGAGAGCGGCGGCAGGCGAGATCTGCCCATACTGCTGCAGCGAGCAAGTGGCGTAGGCCCTACCGCGGCGGAACATGGTTAGAGAGAACGGCGGGTACCACAGATCGGGACGTGCTGCCTCGGTGCCGTCGAACGGTGAAATGATGCACATCCTCCCTTTCCGCCGGCGGACGGGATGAGTCCGGATCAGTGACCAGCGGTGAGAGAGAGAGAAGCCAGCGCCGTCTTGTGTGAGATACTTTGAAGAGAGACAAACCCCAGCAGGCAGGCTCCATTGTATATAGTGGAGCGGGCTACCTTTTTCTCCATAAAAACCGCTTTATATGCCGTGTACGTGCCATTGAGCGGTACACCTTTATTTAAAAGTAGCGCGCCAATGCATCAAGTCGAACTTTGTTTCGTGCACACATGGTACACGACCTCCGTAGGTAAATAACAGCTACACTCACTCAATTTAGCACATGGGGGTCCATTTCATATAGAAATGATCTCCACCGTGTACCCGCGTGGGTGTGGTTGGGCAGGAAGCATGAGTACGTGCACCTATTATTTTCATGTACATACACCACCTGCTGTAGCGGGAAACCACGGACACCTATGGGACCAGGAGGCCTCTTGCTGGTTCGGCAGGGGGACGTCGCATTCCACAAAGAGCAGACGAGCGTGGGGCATCACGGCAGAGATCACGCGAGTAGTTTTACCCAGGTTTAGGCCGCCACGAGGCGTAAAACCCTACTCCTGCTTTGGCAGATTGATGGTGGAAAGGTGGTGGTGGAACATAGTACACTTGCCCCGCAAGGGTTGCCTCAGGGCGGCAGTGGCTACGCGCGTATGGGGGTGTGAGTTATCCAACCTTCTAACCCTTTCTACGGTTGCCACAGGCCTACTTTTATAGATCAAGGGGTTACCACAATGGACAAGTAGTCATTGCGCACTGTTAAGATAGCAACAGTCCTATCATATCTAACTCTGCGGGCTGGTAGGGCGCATTAAATGCACTGCTCAATGTCACATCATTGGTTGCCCGGCAAGGCTTGCCGGGCTATCTTGCCAGCTCCGCGCCTGCTCGCTTGACACGTTGCAGGATGGGTGTCGTCTTTGGGGTTTTCCTATAGGGAGAGGCTGCCATGTGGCGAGTGGCTGCCACTTAGTCACTCTGCGGCTTGACACCGCACTGATCGACGACGCGGGTCATGGTGGAGTGGTTTGTGAGGTGGTCTTGACTCCATGAGTCCCGGCAGGCCCTGCCGGGACGCTTTGGTTGTCTGCTTCTGGGGGTGACCTCGTCCCTTGCTGGGCTCGCCTGTCTGGCAAAGGAGGCCTTTCTCTTGACGATGTCCTGCTTCTCTGGCTTGATCTTGGTTCTTCTAATCTTCATGTTGGTCCTTCGATGCTCTGGGTTCCTTGCACTCTGACTTGGGCTGGTGCTTCAATCTTGTTCTTATACCTGCGCACAGTCTAGGCAACAGACCCGGGGTGTGTTGCACCGACAGAAGCCCCCGGGCTTGCCCCGAACGCGCTGCCAGGCGTCATCGGGGTAGGGCCTAATAAGTGCATAGGCAGGGTTGCTGAAGAGGCTGGTCCTCTTGAGGTCTTCTTTGCTTCTTCATTAGCCTTGATTACGGGCCAGTTTCTAGTTTCTCCGCGCGTTGTGTAAAGCCAATAGTGGTGGGGCCGCTCCAATAATGGCCCATGAATGACTTTAACGCACGGGGTATAAACTGCCAATTCACTCTCCCCACCACGCCCTTATCCTTAGCCACGTATGTTGCATGCACCGCGCGGGGTAGGTAACGGAGGCGCATGGCGCGGGAGAGCATCACGGTGAGGGCCCGGTCGTTTTGAATTGGCGGAGGAGGACGATGGTTACCCGTTGATGGAGCGGCTCCCCTCCTCGCCCCGCATATAAAAGGATGGGGCGGAGGAGGGCGGAGTCACTCATCCTCGCAATCTTCCTCTTCTGTCTTCTACTTCCCGCTGGATATGCTGGTGAAGAGAGCTTGGGGCCGTGCCCCGGGCTCCATCTGGAAGCCTTCCCTGGATCTGAAAGGGGGACTCGGGCGGCGCGGTGACAACACCGATTGTGGCAACCCTGGCGTGCTCACCGCAGGGCCGCCCGTGGCCTTGACTTTAGTGGAAGGGGACGCGAACGACACCATGTCGAGGCTCGAGGCGGCTATGGCATGTGGTAGTCGATTGCTCCTCATTCTTCTTCCTTTCGCGGTGCTGGGGGAAGTCACGGGGGAGACTCGTCGCTAATAGGGGCGAATATGGCTCCTCCTGGGCTTCATCCTTCTGCCGTGCAGGAAGGATCCTTGCTCTCACATACATCTCCGGGACGTGCGGTGACTTCTGACGTCAGGGCTCCTGGGGACGACCATGCTCTCTGTGGGAAGACCCAGAGAGCACGGCGTCCGACGTGATGGCCGCGCCGAGGTCTTCGGGTGGTAGTGATGCGGACGACAGCGGTAACCCACGACGCATCAAGAACGGGGACGACCGTTTCGACGAGTCGTGTTTGCCGGTGACTCCATGCCTCCCATCTGGTCCTCCGGCAGCGTCACCATCCACGTCTGCCCTCCGGTTTCTTCCTTCTTGCTGGGGAGCGGCGTCGTCCTGATCCTGGGGAGGCGTCGAATCCTAGCTGTGCCCGCCTCCGGCCTCTTCGACATCTTCTTGTAGGAGATGGACCGGGGCAAAGGCATTACGGGGCACTTATCTTTTTTCAATCTTAAATCTGTAGGCACTTGCCAAATTTTAATTCAAATAATGTAATCTCTCGAGTCCATGTTTGTGTTCTGTAATGCTTGTACTTGTATCAGCATATTAATGAAAAAGATGAACCTTGCCGGGAAACCGCGCATGTGTATCTCTATACAGAGGCGAGATGCCTCTTTAATATAAATAAATGAGTTTTCCCCAGCAAGCAACCCTGCCAGCAACCTTTTTGTCTACCGGAGAGCTGCATCTACCGGGTAACAGACAAAGGGACCAGCCCCCGCCAACTTGTTTTTACCAAAGGTCACTACGACCATCCCGATCGAAGCAACATTCGGGTCAGGGATGGGAGCACCTAAGTCTCAAAAGAGTGGCGAGGCTTTCTTATGCATAAGTTATAGCTTACAGAACACTAACGGATAGGAGGTAAAACTTATCTGCTTGGCTTGCCGGGGATCGCTATGCCGGGCAATCACCTCAACTTCTTGTTGAAGCCAAGTTCACGGCAGGAACCTGCAGCTTCATGCAGATGAGAATGAATGCAGGATGTGATCCTATCTATATGCATATGCAAATGCTCATGAAATGCTTATCCAGTGATCTTGGAATGCTCATGCATGCAAGCTTGGTCGGGGGCCCCCCACAGCGCTTCTTTATTTTCTCTTGCACAGGGTCATCGCGCTGGCTTTGTATAAGGGGTTACCTGCAGCTGAGGCAAGACATGTACAAAAGGGTGGCTGCCGGACAGGGCCCGTCAGCCGTACCTTACGGGTAGAACTTGCGGAGATGCTCAGTATTCCATGAGTTTTGCAACTGAGTGCCATCTCCAGTCTCCAGACGGACAGCGCCATGTCTAGTGACTCGTACTACACGGTAAGGGCCTTCCCACTTCGGTGACAACTTGTTTGTACCCTTGGCGGACTGAACGCGCCTAAGGACAAGGTCACCTTCCTCAAAACACCGGGCGTGAATCCTGCGGCTATGATAGCAAAGCAGGGCTTGCTGGTGGCGTAGTAGCCTGGAGACGGTTCTCCTCGAGTAGCACAGCGTCGTCATGCCGGTGCTGATCTTGCGCTACTTCATTGTAGGCAAGCACTCGAGGCGACCCGTAAGTGACTTCTGTGCGGATAACTGCTTCTGCCCCGTAGACCAGGGAGAAGGGAGTCTGCCCGGCCGGTAGCTCGGTTTGGTGTCATTCTGAGGGACCAAAGAACTATCGGCAGCTCCTCGATCCACCGCCTGCCATGCTTCTGCAGCGTATCAAAAGTTCTTGTCTTGAGTCCACGCAGCACTTCAGCATTCGCCCTCTCAGCTTGTCCATTGCTCCGGGGGTGTGCCATAGAGGCAAATCAGATCTTGCGTCCGAGGGCATGAACATATTGCATGAAGGCGCGGCTCATGAACTGGGTGCTGTTATTGGTGATGATCCTTGCCGGAACTCCAAAACGACACACTAATTCTTTCAAGAACTTGATAGTTGACTGAGCTGTCACCTTTCTCACGGCACTCACATCCGTCCAATTTCTAAACTTGTCGATGGCAACGAACAAGAATTCAAAGCCCCCGATTGCTCGGGGAAGGGGCCGAGGATATCAAGCCCCCAGACCGAAAATGGCCATGATAGAGGGATTGTTTGAAGAGCTTGGGGAGGCAGGTGGGTTTTCTTGGAATGGAACTGGCAAGATTCATGGTGACTAGCTCAACAGCGTCTTGGAGGGCGGTGGGCCAATAGAATCCTTGCCGGAATGCTTTCCCAACTAATGCCCTTGATTCAATGCGGGAGCCGCACATGCCTTTGGGTATCTCAGCCAGCAATTCGTTTCCTTCTTCCCGACAAACACACTTCAATTTCACACCATTGGGCCTCCTTCTGCACAAAATTTCATTGACAAACTGATACATATTGGCCCTCCGGGCTACTCTTTCAGCTTGATCTTGGTCGCCGGGAAGCTCTCCAATTTGGAGGAATTGGACAATGTGCCTTGCCCAAGTTAGAGCCTGGGGCTCGGCTACGAGGACTAGCGGCACCTCCTCTGCCGCGGGAGCACATGCCTCATTCGCGAGGTCCATGGGCCCGGCTGGAGGGGTGGTCTGGCAGGCTGCGAGGAGTTGTTTCCGGCAGGGTCTCTGCCAGGAGCGGACGGCTCTACCGGGAGAGGCTTACCATAGTCCAACTTTCTCCGTTTCCGGGCCATTGTTGCTGGGAATATGGAGGGTTGAGTTAGATGGAGAACAAAAGTCCCTGGTTCCACGGGAAGCTTCTGCGCAGCCCACTTTGACAGGTGATCAAATATGCTATTTTTAGCACGGGGTACATTCTGTTTGCAATCCGTCAAAGCGCTCCTCCAATCGTCTCACTTCGTCAACGTACGCCTCCATCAATGGTCTTTGGTAATCCTTGTTGACTTGTCTCACCACGAGCTGTGAATCTCCTTGAATGTTCAGCTTCTTAATTCCCAATTCACCTACAATCCTGAGCCCGGCAAGGAGCCCTTCATACTCAGCTGTATTGTTGGTTGCTTCTTCCCGGGCAAAATGCATTTGGACGACGTACTTCAAGTGCTCCCTAGAGGGGGCGACAAGAAGCCCGCCAGCTCCTTATAACACCCCGGATGTAACTTTCCATATTTGTAACTCCAACTCTTGCCATTTTCAGCTATGTGTTATGATATTTCCCCCGTGGTTGGGTTTTTGCATTTTGTTCATATCATGCATTTCATATCATGTCATCATGTGCATCTCTTTTGCATACCTGTTCGTCTCATGCATCCAAGCATTTTCCCCGTTGTCTGTTTCGCAATCCGACACTCCCACATACACCCGTTGCACCCCTCTTGTTTCTTTTCGTGAGTGGGAGAAAAACTTTCTCGGAATGGACCGAGATTTGTCAAGTGGCCTTGGTACATCACCAGTAGACCGCCTGTCAAATTTCGTTCCATTTGGAGGTCGTTTGATGCCCCAACGGTTAACCGTGTAACCTTATAAGCCCTCTCTCTTTGTAGCCCAACACCCCTTCTTAACAACCCACTAACCCATCTAAACCCCCTCCTTCCTCTCCGTCGTTGGATCACGATCGTGTGTTCGAAAACCGCACCTCATTTGGACACTCCTAGCTCCCTCTACCAATAAATATGTGCCCCTCCCCAAAATTTCCATAGATGAAACCCTAGCCTCGCTCCCCTCGCGCCGCCGGACAAATATCCTGCCGATGGACATATCCGCCGCCACCGCCTGGCCACTCCGGGGCTGACACGTGTCTCCCGCCACTGGCCCGGCGGGGCCCAGATCGGGCCCCCCGAGCCCATCTCCTCCTGCGCGCCGCCCGCGAGTCAACGCCGCAGCCCCTGCCGGCGCGGCTCCCCGTGCCATCCACCACCAAGTGCCATCCACCACCCTGCTCCGCCGCCTCGACGTCGTCTCGTTGCCGGCTTCCTCTCCGGCCGCCGCCCCCATGAGCTCGCCGGCTTCTCCTTCCTCTCCGGCCTCCGGCGAGTTTTTCCTCCAGCGAGCATCTCCGGCCGACCTCGGGATCCGTGCAACCCTAGATGTGGGAGGAGGTTGACCCTGATTTTTCGTCCAAGTCCTTTTTTGCATTATTTTTTATGCCATCTTCACCATGCTATATGTCCATGCTCGTTGCTCCAAATCATGCATATAATATGTCGAAATGTTCGTCTCGTGATGCTCTTCATGTTAGTGTCATTTTCATGAATGCTACTGTCCAGATTGATGCAATTATCCTCGTTGCAAAAGTGCTATATGATGTTAGCTGCTGGTTCTTAACAGAGCTTGCTGATTTGTCATTTTTGTTGCATTTTCCGTATGCATCCTATGGGAATGATGTCTACATGTTTTATGAGCTCCATCATGCCATATTTACAGAAGTGCAATCCATGTTTTTTTAGTCTTGTAGTGAGAGCATCAAGCTCGTGAAGTAGGGTACTTGCTGTTACCGTTTTATTAGGCTGAATCTGTCATATCATGATGCTATGTTTGATTGGTGCTACCATCACGTCCATGCATAATATGGAGATGATCCTTTAGAATATTTTGTATATATTTCTATGCTATATCAATCCATGCCTCTGGTTGCAATTATGGAGTAGTGTAGCTTGTCATCTCTTTGCTCTACTTGTGCCTCTGGTTGCAATTACCAGAGTACCCATATGCATTGCACATCATATCTTCCATATCATGCCATGCCTTGCATCAGGTTGCTTGTGCATTGCACCGTGATTGATTGTTGTTCCGTTGCTTGTGTTTTTGCTTTGGGTAGAGCCAGGAGACGAGTTCGTGAACGAGGAACCTGTTGAGTACGCTAACGAGGAGTAAGCTTTTGACAAGTCTGAGAACTTTGTAGGCAAGATGACCATACCCTCGAAATCACTTCTATCTTTGCTTGCTAGTTGTTCGCTCTATCACTATGTTGTGCTACCTATCACTTGTTTATCATGCCTCCCATATTGCCATGTCAAGCCTCTAACCCACCTTCCTAGCAAACCATTAGTTGGCTATGTTACCGCTTTTGCTCGGCCCCTCTTATAGCGTTGTTAGTTGCAGGTGAAGATGAAGTTTGTTCCATGTTGGAACATGGATATTGTTGGGATATCATTATTATCTCTTATTTACTTTAATGCATCTATATACTTGGTAAAGGGTGGAAGGCTCGGCCTTTTTCCTGGTGTTTTGTTCCACTCTTGCCGCCCTAGTTTTCGTCATACCGGTGTTATGTTCCTTGATTTTGCGTTCCTTACGCGGTTGGGGATTTATGGGACCCCCTTGACAGTTCGCTTTGAATAAAACTACTCCCGCAAGGCCCAACCTTGGTTTTACCATTTGCCACCTAAGCCTTTTTCATTGGGTTTTCGCGAGCCCCAGGGTCATCTTTATTTTAAACCCCCCGGGCCAGTGCTCCTCTGAGTGCTGGTCCGAAACGGGCAGCCTCCGGGGCCACCTCGGGGAAACTTGAGGGCTGGTTTTACTCGTAGCTTGTCCCATCCGGTGTGCCCTGAGAACGAGATACGTGTGACTTCTATCGGGATTTTTCGGCACATCGGGCAGCTTATTGGTCTTGTTTTACCATTGTCGAAAAGTCTTGTAATCGGGACTCCGAGCCTGATCGGGTCTTCCCGGGAGAGGGAATATCCTTCGTTGAACTTGAGAGCTTGTGAAGGGCTAAGTTGGGACACCCCTGCAGGGCATAAACTTTCGAAAGACGTGCCCGCGGTTATGAGGCATATGGGAATTTGTTAATATCCGGTTCTAGAGAACTTGACACTTGACTTAATTAAAATGAATCAACCACGTGTGTAGCCGTGATGCTCTCTTTTCGGCAAAGTCCGGGAAGTGAACACGGTCTTGTGTTATGCTTGGACGTAAGTAGTTTCAGGATCACTTCTTGATCACTTCTAGCTTCTCGACCGTTGCGTTGCTTATCTTCTCGCTGTTATTTGCATGTGTTAGCCACCATATTTCTTTTGCTTATTGCTTGCTGCAACTCCACCTCACTACCTTATCCTACCCATAAGCTTAAATAGTCTTGATCTCGCGGGTTTGAGATTGTTGAGTCCTCGTGACTCACAGATTCTACCAAAACAGTTGCAGGTGCCGATGATACCAGTGCAGGTGATGCTACCGAACTCAAGTGGGAGTTCAACGAGGAACTTGGTCGTTACTACGTTTCGTTTCCTGATGATTAGTAATGGAGTCTAGTTGGGACGATCGGGGATCTAGCATTTGGGGTTATCTTCTTTTCATTTGTATTTGTCCGTAGTCGGACTATGTGTGTACTCGGAATGATGTATGTTTAATTGATGTATTGTGTGAAGTGGCGATTGTAAGCCAACTCTTTATCCCATTCTTGTTCATTACATGGGATTGTGTGAAGATGACCCTTCTTGCGACAAAACCACCATGCGGTTATGCCTCCAAGTCGTGCCTCGACACGTTGGAGATATAGCCGCATCGTGGGTGTTACAAGTTGGTAATCAGAGCCATCCCCGACTTAGGAGCCCCCTGCTTGATCGAATCGCTGACGTTGTTGAGTCTAGAACAAAAATGTTTTGAGTCTTAGGATTATATATATCGGAGAGTAGGATTCTTTTTACTCCTCAGTCCCTTCGTCGCTCTGGTGAGGCCTCCTGACGTAGATGTTTTGTCTTTCCTCTCCTCAAATTTCACAAAAAAAATTAAGGATCACGCGGGTATCTTGGGATCGTTCTGATATTCTTGTGACAAGAACATTGTTCTTGGTGCCTCCTGACATTTAGTGGTTGTGGTAGTGTCCCGGGGAGTTGAGCTCCGAGGTGTTGTCATCACAATTTTATCGTTGCAGTTCTGGAATACCTGAGTTTCGCCGACATCGAAAATCTCTTCTATGCAGTTGTTGGTGAGATAACCTCGACGCCACCCAGTACTGGGGTGGGAGTTCGGGAGTATTGCCATAACTCGTATAACGGATGCTTTTCGAAGGTTGAGGTACATGATTTCTGAAGGTTTCTTGGTTATGTGTTGACGGATGGGTACAACTGGATGTAGGGATTGTTAGTTTGTGTTTGATATTATGCTTCCCCTCTATCCCCAACACCTGATTGCATCATCAGAAAGTTTCGGGAGTTTATAGGTGGGATTCAATTAGCTCTTAGCATTTCTTCCCGCAGATATTTGGTTTGGAATGGGTAATCCTTACCACTTATTTGTTCCTAATCGTACCTTGTTATTTCATTCATCAATCTCTTATCAAGTGGCTTCTCACCTTAATGGACATGTGATGATTAACTTTGGAATTCATTCGTTCATCCTTGTTCGAATGTTTACTGTGAAGACTATATGTTGCAATTTCTATCCGTTGATTCAGCTTATCTATCTGGCTATCAAGATGCTAACGGATGTCACCTCTTCAGGATGGCTCCCCCAGCGCGTCAGAATCCGGAACGCAATGATGGGGATCAGTCGAACACTCCACCTCCACCTCCGCCTCCGGAGGCATGGCAAGCTGTCATGGCAGCCACCAACGCCAACACCCAGATGCTTTTGCAAATCTTGCAAGAACGCAACCAAGGCCAAGGCAACCAAGGGAATCAAGGTCAAGGGCAGTTCATCCATCAGCCTCAATTTGCTACCCTCAACCAGTTCCTTGCAAACCCACCAAAGTCTTTCAGCAATTGTGTCGAAGCCATGGACGGTCATGATTGGCTCGTGGACATCTGCAAGCATTTTGAATGTAGCAATGTCAGGCCTGAGGACTTTGTCAAGTTTGCTTCGTTTCAACTCAAGGACCAAGCTGCTGATTGATATCAACAATACAAAGATTCCAGAGGAGGTCGTGTGATTACCTGGGATGATTTCTGCCGAGACTTCAAAGCTCATCATATTCCAACAAGTGTTGTTGAGAGCAAGCGTGAGGAGTTCCGCAATCTCAAGCAAGGCAGCATATCCGTGTATCAATACAATATCCAGTTTCAGAAACTTGCTCGCTTCGCTAAACAAGACGTTCCTGATGAAAGGAGCATGATCTATCAATTCAGAGGTGGCCTCAGAGAGGATCTACAGTTAGCTGCCATTCTTGTTGAGCCGACTGAGTTTGATAAGTTCTATAACATGGCCCGCAAGCAAGAAGCTGCTCAACTAAAGTGTGAGGCTTCTAAGAAGAGAATCAGGGATGCAGTTCAATCTTGTTCTTCCTCTCAAGTGGTAGCAAAGCAACATAAGTTTTGGCTTCCTCCACCTCCTCCGCTTTGTCAGCCTTACCAGCAGAAGAACAAAGGTGGCCATGGATCTTCTCACCCACCCAACCCAGGCTATCAGAACAAGTCTCAGTCTAGCGCTCCAAGGTCAAATGCTCCTTATCATCGTCCGCTCTCAGAGGTGACTTGCAACAAGTGTCAGCAGAAAGGTCACTATGCTAACAAGTGCTTCAACCAAAGGCGCCTTCCGCCTCCTCCTCCTGTGAGATCTTCTAGCAATGCAGTGGTCAAGCATAATCCCAAGTCTGCAAAGGTGAACATGATGAATGCAGCTCAAGCGAAGGAATCTGCTGATGTGATAATGGGTAATCTCTCAGTTAATAATATTCCTGCAGAAGTTTTATTTGATACTGGTGCCTCGCATTCTTTCATGTCATATCTGTTTGCATTGAAGCACAATTTTGACAGACAGGCATTACCTATAGCATTGCAAGTTATTTCTCCGACTAAGCGTTTGAGCTCTAGCATGTTGGTTCCGAATGTTGGTATCAAGATGGGCAACTATAAATTTCTGTCTTCACCAATTGTTCTTGGTGACTCTGATATTGATCTAATTCTCCGGATGGACTGGCTTTCGAAGCACAAGGCTCATCTTGATTGTGTTGCCAGGGAGATTCAATTGACACACTCTTCTGATGATGTGATAATCTATGCTGCTCGTGATGAAACCATTTAGTTATTCTTTCTCAATGAGAAGGGCGAGCTAGACGCAATCTCTCAGATTCCAGTTGTTTGTGAGTACCAACATGTCTTTCCGGAAGAGCTTTCGGGAATGCCTCCTCATCAGCCAGTTGAATTCGTTATCGATCTTGAGAACGGCACTGAACCCATTTGCAAGAGTCCATACAAGCTTGGACCCAAGGAGTTGAAGGAATTGAAGAAACAACTCGATGAACAAGAGCGTCTGGGTTTGATCAGACTGAGTTCATCTCCGTGGGGTTGTGGTGTTCTTTTTGTCCAGAAGAACAATGGCACGGACCGACTTTGCGTCGACTACCGTCCATTGAACAAGAAGACAATCAAGAACAAGTACCCACTTCCCAACATCAATGAGCTATTCGAGCAACTTAAAGGTGCGAAGGTGTTTTCCCAGCTTGACCTCCGTATGGGTTATCATCAGATTCGCATTCGTGAAAAAGATATCCCTAAGACAGCATTCAGAACAAGCTTTGGTTCTTATGAATACACTGTCATGTCTTTCGGCCTTGTCAATGATCCTTCAACATTCTCTCGAATGATGAACTTCATCTTCAACCCTTACACAAATGAATTCGTTCTGGTGTATCTCGATGATATCTTGGTCTTCTCCAAGAATAAGAAGGACCATGCCAAACATTTGCGATTGGTGCTCGACAAGCTCAGAGAGTATCAGTTCTATGCGAAGTTTTCCAAATGGGAGTTTTGGCTTGATGAAGTTCTTTACCTTGGTCATATCATCTCTGCCAAGGGCATCGCTGTTAATCCCGAGAAGGTGTCTGCAATTGTGAACTGGGAACCTCCTCAGAATGTCAAGCAGCTCCGCAGTTTCCTTGGACTTGCAAGCTATTGCCGAAGATTCGTTGAGAATTTCTCTAAGATTGCAAAGCCTCTTTCCAACCTCCTCCAGAAGCATGTCAAGTATGTCTGGACACCTGAGTGTGATGTTGCTTTCAACACCCTCAAAGAGAAGCTAGTCTCAGCTCCTGTCTTAACTCCTCCGGATGAATCCAAACCATTCGAAGTTTTCTGTGATGCTTCTCTTCAAGGTCTCGGTGCTGTGTTAATGCAAGAGAAGAAAGTTGTGGCTTATACCTCTTGTCAGTTGAAGCCCAACGAAAAGAACTACCCCACTCACGATCTTGAGTTGGCGGCAGTTGTCCATGCATTAATAACTTGGAGACATCTCATGTTGGGAAGGAAAGTGGACATATTCACCGATCACAAGAGTCTCAAGTATATCTTCACTCAACCCAACCTCAACCTCAGGCAAACTCGATGGGTCGAAATGATTCAAGTGTACAATCCAAGTATTGAATATACTCCAGGCAAGGCCAATGTGATTGCAGATGCTTTGAGCAGAAAGTCTTATTGCAACAGCTTAATTCTCAAGCCATTTCAACCAGATCTTTGTGAAGCTTTCCGCAAACTCAATCTCCAAGTTGTTCCTCAAGGTTTTCTTGCCAACCTTCAAGTCACTCAAACTTTGGAAGACCAAATTCGTGAGGCACAACTCCTTGATACCATGGTGAAGAAGGTGAAACACGGTATTGCAAAGGGCCTTTCCAAATACAAGTGCTATCGCATTGATGACAAAGACACTTTATTCTTCGAGGACCAGATTGTGGTACCTAAAGGTGATCTAAGGAAGGTCATAATGAACGAAGCGCACAATTCTCTTCTTTCTATTCATCCTGGAAGTTCGAAGATGTACCATGACCTCAAGCAGTCATATTGGTGGACTCGAATGAAGCGAGAGGTCGCTCAATTCGTGAACAAATGTGATGTCTGTCGAAGGGTGAAAGCAGAACACCAACGACCAGCTGGTCTCCTCCAAACCTCTTGCTATTCCAGAATGGAAGTTTGATCATATCGAAATGGACTTCGTCACTGGATTTCCTAAGTCCAAGCGTGGGAATGATGTTATTTTCGTTGTCATTGACAAGCTTACAAAAGTTGCTCATTTCCTTCCAATCAAAGAATCCATCACAGCAGCTCAACTGGCAAAGCTATACACCTCCAGAATTGTTTCCTTGCACGGTATTCCACAATTGATCTCCTCAGACCGTGGAAGCATTTTCATTTCTAAGTTCCGGGACTCCTTCCAGAAGGCCATGGGCACCAACATTCGCTTCAGCATAGCTTTCCATCCTCAAACTAGTGGCCAAGTCGAGCGAGTCAATCAAATCCTTGAAGATATGCTCAGGGCTTGTGTCATTTCCTTTGGCATGAATTGGGAAGATTGTCTCCCATATGCCAAGTTATCCTACCACAACAGCTTCCAAGGAAGTGCGGGCAAGGCCCCATTCGAAATTCTCTATGGCAGGAAGTGTCGTACTCCTCTCAATTGGTCCGAGACAGGTGAACGCCAACTTCTTAGCAACGACTTGATCACAGAAGCCGAAGATATGTGCAAAGTCATTCGTGAGAGTCTCAAAGCTGCGCAATCGCGCCAGAAGAGCTATTATGATGACAAGCACCGTGATGTGGCTTTTGAAATCGGATACCATGTTTACCTCCGCGTCTCTCCAATGAAAGGCACTCGTCGCTTCGGTATCAAAGGGAAGCTTGCCCCTAGATACGCGGGTCCCTTCAAGATCTTTGGCAAAAGAGGCGACCTCGCCTATCAACTTGAGCTTCCGTCCAACTTCACAAATGTGCACGATGTGTTTCACATGTCATAGCTTTGCAAGTGCTTCAAGACGCCTGAGCGCACTATCAACTTCGAAGAGATTGACCTCCAAGAAGATCTATCTTATCATGAGCACCCCGTTGCTATTCTTGAAGAAACCGAGCGCAAGACTCGCAACAAGTCGATCAAATTCCTGAAAGTGAAGTGGTCACACCATTCCGACCGAGAAGCCACCTGGGAGCGCGAGGATCACCTCCATTCCGAGTACCCAGAGTTCTTTCAGTCCTAGATCTCGGGACGAGACCCTCTTGTAGTGGTGTAGTGTTGTAACACCCCGGATGTAACTTTCCATATTTGTAACTCCAACTCTTGCCATTTTCGGCTATGTGTTATGATATTTCCCCCGTGGTTGGGTTTTGTCTTTCGTTTTTCATTTTGTTCATATCATGCATTTCATATCATGTCATCATGTGCATCTCTTTTTCATACGTGTTCGTCTCATGCATCCGAGCATTTTCCCCGTTGTCCGTTTCGCAATCCGACACTCCCACATACACCCGTTGCACCCCTCTTGTTTCTTTTCGTGAGTGGGAGAAAAACATTCCCGGAATGGACCGAGATTTGTCAAGTGGCCTTGGTACATCACTAGTAGACTGCCTGTCAAATTTCGTTCCATTTGGAGGTCGTGTGATGCCCCAACGGTTAACCGGGTAACCATATAAGCCCTCTCTCTTTGCAGACCAACACCCCTTCTTAACAGCCCACTAACCCATCTAAATCCCATCCTTGCTCTCCGTCGTTGGATCACGGTCGTGTGGGCGAAAACCGCACCTCATTTGTACACTCCTAGCTCCCTCTACCTATAAATATGTGCCCCTCCCCGAAATTTCCGCAGATGATACCCTAGCTCGCTTCCCTCGCGCCGCCGGACAAATATCCCGCCGACGGACATGTCTGCCGCCACCGCCTGGCCACTCCGGGGCTGACACGTGTCCCCCGCCGCTGCCCCACGCCGCCGGCCCGGCGAGGTCTGGATCGGCCCCCCCCGATCCCATCACCTCCTGCGCGCCACCCGCGAGTCAACGTTGCAGCCCCCGCCGGCGCGGCTCCTCGCGCTTTCCGCCGCCAAGCGTCGCCGCCGTCCCGCCGTCCGGTCGCCGTCCGCGCCGCCGCTTGCTGTCGCGCGCGCCGCCCGAAGCCCCTGCTCCGCCGCCTCGACGCCGTCTCGTCGCTGGCTTACTCTCCGGCCGCCGCCCCCTCGAGCTCGCTGGCTTGTCCTTCCTCTTCGGCCTCCGGCGAGTTTTTCTCCGGCTAGCATCTCCGGCCGACCTCGGGATCCGCGCAACCTTAGATCTGGGAGGAGGTTGACGGCGATTTTTCGTCCAAGTCCTTTTCTGCATTATTTTTAATGCCATTTTCACCATGCTATACCTCCGTGCTCGTTGCTCCAAATCATGCATATAATATGTCAAAATATTTGTCTCGTGATGCTCTTCGTGTTAGTGTCATTTGCATGCTTGCTGCTGTCCAGATTGATGCAATTATCCTCGTTGCAGAAGTGCTATATGATGTTAGCTGCTGGTTCTTAACAGAACTTGCTGAATTATCATTTTTGTTGCATTTTGTGTGTCCATCCTATGGGCATGATGTCTAAATGTTTTATGAGCTCCATCATGCCATCTTTATAGAGGTGCAATCAATGTATTATTTTGACTCTTGTAGTTAGTGCATCAAGCTCGTGAAGTAGGGTGCTTGTTGTTACCGTTTCATTAGGCTGCATCTGTCATCATGATGCTATATTTGGTTGGTGCTACCATCACGTCCATGCATAATATGGAGATGATCCTTTAGAATATTTTGTATATATTGCTATACTATATCAATCCATGCCTCTGGTTGCAATTATGGAGTAGTGTAGCTTGGCATCTCTTTGCTCTACTTTTGCTAAATATTATTCCTGGCAGATTGTTAACATGATGTTCAGTTTTGCCACGTGGTTTGCTAGTGATACATGCACCCTATGAACTGGCTTTTGACATGCTTAGCTTCTTGAATATGTCTTCTTAATTTTGGTGACCTTTTCATGCCATGTATTGCTTTGTGGTGAGTGCTTTGAGCTTGCAAAGTTGCTATCATAAATCTGATTATGCCATGTTCTAAAACTTTTATCATTTGCATTTTTGCCATGGTGTTTTAGGCTTGTTCTAGTGAGTTCTAGCCATAGCTCAGTGTTCATGTTTTGTAGAGTTTCACCTGTACTCTCAAGCCTTGTGCTTTGTTGCCATGTTGGAGTGTTGTAGCTTAATTACTTGTTGCATCTAAAGTGCTATGTTGCTGTTAAGTGCAGTTTTGCATTATACTTGCGTTGCTTGTCATTTGCAGACCGTGCATCTGTTTCCGCTGATCCTTAATTATAAATCATCTCATCTTTCCAGCGCCATACTTGGTTTGCCAAGTTGATGCCTTGTTCATTCTTTTCCTTCCAGAGTACCCATATGCATTGCACATCATATCTTCCATATCATGCCATGTCTTGCATCATGTTGCTTGTGCATTGCACCGTGATTGATTGTTGTTCCGTTGCTTGTATTTTTGCTTTGGGTAGAGCCGGGAGACGAGTTCGTGTACGAGGAACCTGTTGAGTATGCTAATGAGGAGCAAGCTTTCGACAACTCTGAGAACTTTGTAGGCAAGATGACCATACCCTCGAAATCACTTCTATCTTTGCTTGCTAGTTGTTCGCTCTATCGCTATGTTGTGCTACCTATCACTTGTTTATCATGCCTCCCATATTGCCATGTCAAGCCTCTAACCCACCTTCCTAGCAAACCGTTATTTGGCTATGTTACCGCTTTTCTCGGCCCCTCTTATAGCGTTGTTAGTTGCAGGTGAAGATGAAGTTTGTTCCATGTTGGAACATGGATATTGTTGGGATATCATTATTATCTCTTATTTACTTTAATGCATCTATATACTTGGTAAAGGGTGGGAGGATCGGCCTTTTGCCTGGTGTTTTGTTCCACTCTTGCCGCCCTAGTTTCCGTCATACCGGTGTTATGTTCCTTGATTTTTCGTTCCTTACGCGGTTGTGGATTTATGGGACCCCCTTGACAGTTCGCTTTGAATAAAACTCCTCCAGCAAGGCCCAACCTTGGTTTTACCATTTTCCACCTAAGCCTTTTCCATTGGGTTTTTGCGAGCCCGAGGGTCATCCTTATTTTAACCCCCCCCCCCCGCCCCCCCGCGCCAGTGCTCCTCTGAGTGCTGGTCCGAAACGGGCAGCCTGTGGGGCCACCTCGGGGAAACTTGAGGGCTGGTTTTACTCGTAGCTTCTCCCATCCGGTGTGCCCTGAGAACGAGATACGTGCGACTCCTATCGGGATTTGTCGGCACATCCGGCGGCTTTGCTGGTCTTGTTTTACCATTGTCAAAAAGTCTTGTAACCGGGACTCCGAGCCTGATCGGATCTTCCCGGGAGAAGGAATATTCTTCGTTGACCATGAGAGCTTGTGATGGGCTAAGTTGGGACACCCCTGCAGGGTATAAACTTTCGAAAGTCGTGCCCGCGGTTATGAGGCATATGGGAATTTATTAATATCCGATTGTAGAGAACTTGACACTTGATTTAATTAAAATGAACCAATCGCGTGTGTAGCCGTGATGGTCTCTTTTCGGCGGTGTCCGGGAAGTGAACACGGTCTTGTGTTATGCTTGGACGTAAGTAGTTTCAGGATCACTTCTTGATCACTTCTAGCTTCTCGACCGTTGCGTTGCTTCTCTTCTTGCTCTTATTTGCGTATGTTAGCCACCCTATTTTGCTTATCGCTTGCTGCAGCTCCACCTCACTACCTTATCTTACCCATAAGCTTAAATAGTCTTGATCTCGTGGGTTTGAGATTGTTGAGTCCTTGTGACTCACAGATTCTACCAAAACAGTTGCAGGTGCCGATGATATCAGTGCAGGTGATGCTACCGAACTCAAGTGGGAGTTCGACGAGGAACATGGTCGTTACTACGTTTCGTTTCCTGATGATCAGTAGTGGAGTCCAGTTGGGACGATCGGGGATCTAGCATTTGGGGTTATCTTCTTTTCATTTGTATTTGTTCATAGTCGGACTATGTGTGTACTCTGAATGATGTATGTTTAATTAATGTATTGTGTGAAGTGGCGAGTGTAAGCCAACTCTTTATCCCATTCTTGTTCATTACATGGGATTGTGTGAAGATGACCCTTCTCGCGACAAAACCACCATGTGGTTATGCCTCCAAGTCGTGCCTCGACACGTGGGAGATATAGCCGCATCGTGGGTGTTACACTCCTGCACCTTGTAGGGAAAAATCACCATCAAAATACATAATCCATTCTTGGGGCGATTCCTTGCCGGGGATAACTGTCTCTGTCACTTCCTCATCAGGAGTTGTCGTCCATTCTGCAATAAACTCTGCCAATACCCTTCTCTTAACAATTGATGTGTTCTCAAACTTCAAACCAAAGCTGGATAACTCCAAAGCCCACTCCACTATTCTACCGGTAGCCTCATGGTTTCGAAGTATCCTTTGCAACAGAAAACGAGTAACAACCATGATCTCATGGGCTTGGAAGTAGTATCGCAGTTTCCTTGAGGCCATCATGAGACAAAAGATCAACTTCTGTACACCAGAGTACCTTGATCTAGCCCCTTGTCACAAGGAGCTGACGAAGTACACTAGGCGCTGCACCATTTTCTTCCTTGCCGCGTCCTTGGGGTTGCTCTTGTTGTCGTGCTCATTGTTGTCCTGATCCTTCTCTGACTTTGCCGGTCTCTGCTCACTTTCTGCCTCATCCACTTCTCGTTGCGCTACCAAGGCCGCACTGACCAGTTGGTTGGTTGCCGCCAAGTATAGCAGCAACGGCTCCTGGGGTTTGGGAGCAACCAAGGTAGGCACAGAGGACAAGTAGGCCTTCAACTCTTGCAAAGCTGCATCTGCTTCAGGGGTCCACTTCATAGGACCTGCCTTCTTCAAAATTTTGAAGAACGGTAGGGTGCGCTCGCAGACTTGGAGATGAATCTGCATAGCGCGGCAACACATCCTGTCAGACGCCTCACATCCTTAACTGCCCTTGGCGCTTGGATCTGCTCGATGGCCTTGATCTTGTCGGGGTTGGCTTCATCCTGCGATGGGATACAAAGAACCCGAGCAAATCTTGAATAAGGGTGGCCTTATCCTTGGTCTTGACCACAATATCATCCATATAGGTTTCTATGTTTCTGTGCAACTGTGGCTCAAAACCCATCTGGACTGCCCTTGCAAAAGTGGACCCGACACTCTTTAATCCGAATGGCATGCAGACAAAGTAGTACGTACCACGTGGACTGGTGAAGGACGTCTTCTCTTCATCTTCCTTGGACATGAAGATTTGGTGGTACCCAGAGTATGCATCTAAAAAGGAGAGCAAATCACAACCTGAAGTGGAATCCACAATATGGTCGATACGCGGCAAGGGAAATGGGTCTTTCGGGCAAGCCTAGTTGAGATCTGTGAAATCTATGCAAAGCCTCCACTCCCCGTTAGCCTTTCGGACTACCACTGGATTTGCCAACCATGTGGGATGCAACACTCCTATGACCAAACCAGCTGCCTCAAGTTTCTTGATCTCTTCTGCAATGAACTGCTGCCTCTCCAAGGCCTACTTCCAGACTTTCTGCTTGACAGGTCGGGCATGTGGGCAGACGGCAAGGTGGTGCTCGATCACTTCCCTGGGGACACCGGGGATATCAGATGGTTGCCAGGCAAACACATCAATACTCGCCCGCAGGAAGGCAACGAGTGTGCTTTCCTATTTGTCATCAAGGGTGGCGCTGATAGTGAAAGTACCATCAACGCCAGCCAGCCCTGCCAGGACCTTCTTCACTTGGGGCGCGGCGACCTTGGATCTCTTACTGTTAGAACACTCCGGCATGTCGTCAACGGGTACTGTGCACTCGGTGGGGGCACGCTTCCCAGACTCTTTGGTGGAGTCCGTACAATCTCTCTTCTTTCCTTTACTTTCCTTAGCAGGAGCAGCCGCTGCCTCTGCCGCGACCGCGTCCCGGTACATCTTGTCCACACAAATGATTGCATCCTTGTCATCAGATGGGATGGTGATGACTCCCAGTGGCCCAGGCATCTTCAAGGTGTTGTAGGCATAGTGGGATGCCGCCATGAACTTAGCCAGGTCCGGGCGTCCAAGAATCCCATTGTACAGCAGAGGAGATCAACCACATCAAACACAGTCCTCTCAGTCCGGTAGTTCAGTTCTTCCCCAGACGTTACCGACAATGTGATCTTTCCCTTAGGATGGCTCCTGCCGAGATTAACTCCTTCAAACATGCCGGTTACCTCTAGCTCTTCCTCTACTATCTGAAGCTTGCTGATAACCACTGGGGAAATCAGACTCAACTCAGCCCCGTCGTCCACCAGCATCTTTGTGACCTTGAGGTTGCGAATTGTCGGGGAGACCAACAATGGCAAACACCCTACCACAGTGGTACGGCTAGGATGATCCTCCTCGTCAAAAATGATGGGCATACGGGACCATTTGAGCTGCTTCCGAGCCTCTGGCACTAGTTCCACGGCATTGACTTCTCGTGCCCACTGCTTGAGCTGGCGGTGATAAGTGTGCGGAGATGCACCTCCACGAATGCACAGGGCGTCTGTGGCCTTCTGAAATTCCTGCTCACTGGTTTCCTCTTCATCCCCTCCATCACTCTCATCATCACGGGTTTCCTTCTCTCGACCTGTGGCGGACTTTCCTTGGTTCCGAAAGGGTTTGCTGGGGCGATTTACTTCACCGCCTCGGCCCTTACCGCCAGAAACATCCTGACCCTTTTCCTTGTCACGCTTCTCATACTCTGCTCTCTGTTTCTTGACAAGCTGCTCAACCTAATAACACTCTCGAAGGTCGTGGCCCTTGGTCCGATGAATCTTGCAGTACGGCCTATCGCCTTTCCCGGTAGCAGCGGCTTCCCAGCAGTCAGTGCACATCGTAGATTCCTTGTCGGGGGCCTCAGCTTTGGCCCTCTTGCCGGTACTAGACGCACCCAATCCTTCAACAGTCATCACTGCCTTATCTCTCTGCTTCGTGCTGCGCTTCTTGCACTTCTTCTGACTGGTTGATTCATCCTCATCCTCTAAATCAACATTGGTGCAATCTTCCTCTCCGGGCAACTTCCTTCCCTCCTCCATCCGAGCACATTATCCCTACTTCTGCGGTGATCGGATTGCAATTTTACCCAATTTGGGAAGCTGCATCTGTTGATGAGTGGTTATACAATGGTGGTCCTTATGAGCTATTTGTTCTACACTTCTTACTTGGTGTAGCTTATTATATGGGTCATGAGTGGGAACTTAGTTTCCGTCTGGGTTTGCGTCCTTGGATTGCTATTGCATATTCAGCTCCTGTTGCAGCTGCTACTGCTGTTTTCTTGATTTACCCTATTGGTCAAGGATATCCACTAATGTGTAAAGCTCCTTCACAGTCTTGGGCAACCGCACATTCATCTTGGAACGGATCTGACGGTTGCGCACATTGGACAGGACGGCAGCTATTATGGCTGCCAGATGGATATTTGGGATATTTCTATGAACTTTGCTGAATCTCTGTAAATACATACGGAGGGTTTCTCCTTCCTTCTGTTGGAGAAGCTGCAAGTCGCTGGGCCTGCCGGGTTCTTGATGACCGCCAGTAAAGGCGCCAATGAACTCGTGGCACAGGTCAGCCCATGATGAAATGGAGTTCTCCAGTAGGTGCATCAACCAAGACCCCACATTGGACTTGATGGCCAAAGGGAAGTAGTTGGCAAACACCTTCTCATCTCTTCCCCCGTCAGCCTGAACAGCGATGGTGTAGATGCTCAGGAACTCTACCTGGTTCAGCCTCCCATCGTACTTCTCAGGTATCTCTGGCTTGAACGTGTGAACGGACGGCCAACGGACTTGCCACAGCTCACGAGTATAGGCAGGGCAGCCAACCTCGAAAGGTAGGCACCCGCCAATACCGAGCGCGGGCTCGTCGATGTAGGGGCCGTCGCACACATCGGTCCAGCGAAGGTTGTCGCGAGATTGTTCGAAAACGACGCGCACATCTCCTCTCTGCCTATCCTCCGGGGCTCGTCGTTCGCTTGGACATGCTCGAGTGTCAGAAGAGGAAATCGAGATGTTGTCGGGGTCTTGATTTTGTTGCGCTCGCGCTGACTGTCGTGGCGGGGACTACACCGTGGGGATGGCCCCTTCCGTACGGTCAGCAGCATGAGCTGTTGCTGTCGCTTGGGGAGGTCGCGGCGGGCCAGCTCGCCGTGAGCCCCCAGCTTCGGCGAAACCGATCAGGCTTTGGATGGTGGCACGCCATTCGTCCATCTGCTCGGCCGCTGGTGGAAACCTCGACAGCAGTTGAGCCTGCGCCATGGCCTCTGAAGTTGTTCTTGGAATGGGTGATGATGAAGTCTATCGCACCTTCGCTCAGCTCCTAACAGTGCCACCGGCAGCACTGCGTCCCCGCTGCTGCTGCGGGGCGACCACCTGGATGTGGTGTGGCGAAGGCGCTCGAGGGCCAGCAGCTCCGTCGGGAGCAGCGGCTTGGTCGACCCGTCCCGGAGTAGGTGCAGGCACTGTGGCTGCACCCGTGGTGGGAGCAGCCGGAGGGTGGCGATTCGCCCCGGTCGGGGCGCCGTTGCTGCGGCTGTGCCTGTCGGTGGGGGAAAGGGGCGCAGATGGAGTAACCCCTTCACCCGTACCTTGGGGAGCGTGGCCGTCGGGGTGTTGCTGATGCTGCTCTCCTCCGGTGCCTCCTGCTCCTGCGTCGGGTGCGGAGGAAGTGGTGACGGTGTCGCCTGCTCCGACCACATCCCAGCAGCGTCCACGTCCTCGTGTACCTCCGCACCCCCTGCAGCGTTAGAGGCCACGGGCAGCGGAGCCTTCGAGGTCGATGGGTGAGCCGAAGGACCGGGTTTCTTCCTGGGCGCCATGGTCGATGGTGTCGTCGAAGATGAAAATGGTGAAGAAGATGACGCGCTACACACGCCTTCAGGTTCGCGCAACCGACCCCCTACCTGGCGCGCCAAAGATGTAGCGGGAAACCACGGCCACCTATGGTACCAGGAGGCCCCTTGCTGGTTCGGCAGGGGGACGTCGCATTGCACAAAGAGCAGACGAGCGTGGGGCAGCACGGCAGAGATCACGCGAGCAGTTTTACCCAGGTTCAGGCCGCCGTGAGGCGTAAAACCCTACTCCTGCTTTGGTGGGTTGATGATGGAAAGGTGGTGGTGGAACATAGTATACTTGCCCGGCAAAGGTTGCCTCAAGGCGGCAGTGGCTACGCGCGTATGGGGGTGTGAGTTATCCAGCCTTCTAACCCTTTCTACGGTTGCCACGGGCCTCCTTTCATAGATCAAGGGGTTACCACAATGGCAAAGTAGTCATTACGCACTGATAAGATAGCAACAGTGCTATCATACCTAACTTTGTGGGCTGACAGGGCGCACTAAATGCGCCGCTCAATGTCACATTGTTGGTTGCCCTGCAAGGCTTGCCAGGCTATCTTGCCAGCTCCGCTCTTGCTCGCTTGACACGTTGCAGGACGGGTGTCTGTCGGATCACGGGTTCCAGCAAAACCCTTGAGGTTCGAACACTGGGGTGCGCACGAAGATCTCTCTTCCCCAAGCTCACCCACTCCCTGCAATCTCAAGGCCTCACTCGCCGAACTCAAGGAACAAGGGACACGAGATTTTATACTGGTTCGGGCCACCGATGTGGTGTAATACCCTACTCCAGTGTGGTGTGGTGGATTGCCTTGTAGGCTGACGATGAACAATTACAGGGGAAGAACAACCTCCTGAGGAGATGTGTTCTTGAGCTCGGTGATCTTGTGCGTGTGTGGGTGGAATGGATCTGATCCCAAAATTCCCCCCTTCTATGGTGGTGGCTAGTCCTATTTATAGAGGCCCCGGTCCTCTTCCCAAATGTTAGGTGGGAAGGGATCCCACAACGGCCAATTTGAAGGGGGGCGGCTAGTACAAGCTATCCTAACAAAAGGTGGTCTTCGCCTGCCAAAGGCTCTGGTGGTAACGACGTCGTGGGCTCCGTGGTGACCTCCATCCTGCCGTCTTGCTGGTCTTGGTCTTGTTGCACCGATATGGAAACATTTGCATGATGCCTCGGGATTCTTTGCCTGCACCTGCTCCTTTAGCACCAAAGAGGAAACGAGTACTCTACGCCCGCTGGCGCCCGCCTGGTCTTGGTCGTCATGGCTCAAGTCACGGGAACCTCGCGAGGTGCCCCTTGCCTTGATCTCTCTGCTCCTCCCGAGCCAGCCTAGTGAGGCTGCCCCTGAGGAGGTCTTGTGTCGTCCGCCTCGCGAGGCTTGGCCCCTCATGAGGGTCTTGAGTGTTTGCTGGTGAAGATGGGTCATACCAGGCCGTCGGAGGAGCCATGCCGCAGGCAGGCAAGTCTGGGGACCCCCGTTCCCAGAACGCCGACAGTAGCACCCGGTCCAAAGGCTCGCTCGGACTTGGCTTCGAGGCGAAGCCAAGGGGCAAGTGCGGGGAGCCGCGGGCCCCAACCGCCTGCGGCCTTGATTGACGCGTGGCGACTGACGGGACGTGGGCGTCGCCGCTTCCCCACGCTGCCTCGGCAACTACCCGACTTGATGAGTCACTGGTGCATGCAGAAAAGCCATCATTACCTGCGATCGTGGGGGTCGCCGGTTGGCCTTCTCCTGCTATAAATGGGGAGGGGGTCGTCCATCTCTTCCCGTTCCTCTTGCTTCTTCTTCCTTGCTTCACTGGTAGCAGCGACACCTATGGCGCCGATGAAGAGGTTCTCTGCCGCGGAGAAAGGCAAGGCTCGCCAAGAGGGGCCCGGCTCTCCTCCACCCAAGAGGGGGTGCGGTCCCCCTTGTAAGCACGCCGCGGCCCCTGTTGTGCTTCCCCGCGGGCGAGGACGAGTCTCTTCGGGGTCCGGTGCTGCTCCGGGCATCCAAAGCAGCATTTCTACTCCTGGTGGAAGCAGCTTGGGGCGTGGCGGCTTTGTTGACGAGGGGAGGCGCACCGCAGTCGCTAGGCCCCCTCGGACGCGCTTCCATTAGGCGGAGGTGCTGTCGGAGTTCCTTGTGTGGTCGGAGAACCCGACCAGCACATGGCTCCAGCTTCCGCGCTTCTTTGCCGGAGTGCTGGCGGCTTCGGTTCTCGGCGGCCTCTGGCTGCAGGAGGACAGCTGCTGCAGCAAGGCCTCGTGGGCAACATAGCCCTGGCCCGTGGCTGGCAGACGTTTGCCCACGCGCGTGGCCTGGGCAGGCGGTGCACTCTCCACTTCAAGTACGACGGTGCCGCGACCCTCTTCGTGAGGGTGTTTGGGGAAGACGGCCGCCACGCTGGGTGCTGCCCAGAGGATAACGACGGTGGCGAAGTGCTCGGCCTTGGCAACGGCCGCGACGAGGACGAGGGCGAGCTCGTCCTTGGTGATTACCGCGGCTCGTCCAGCAGCAGTGGCTCCTCCTCCGACGAAGGCTCCAGCAGCGGCGGCTATGACCAGCCGCCCCGTCGCCGCGCTCACTTCGAGGACGGTGGTGGGTCGTCCCGCCGTCGCGCCCCGATGAAGCGCGAGGAGGACTCTGGCTGAGTTGGAAGGAGCGCTAGGGACTGATTGACAGGAGTAGCCACGGGTGTAGGGGCCGCTTTTGCCTGTTTTTCTTTTTTTCCTCCTGCATCGCCAGAAACAAGTATGGCGCCCCGCGCGGGCGTATGATGAGCCGTAAGGCTTTTCCTGCCTTTTCCTATGTTTATCATTTCCGAGTTGTGCTGCCGGATCAGTACTTTACATAGGCGTGTAAAGATAACTTAGCTCAGTGTGTTTGAAGTAGTTTCCACCTCATGAGGCGTGCATCTCCCAGCACCTGGTGAGACCTCCTCGCCGTGGACTTGGGAGGGCGTCAAGGTACTGCAAAAATTTGTTAAGAAACCCTTATTCTTCCTTGCTCAGGGCCCCAGGCGTAGCCGGTCATGACCCGGCGCTCCACATCGCAGTACCCGTGGGGCACGAACTTAAGAGAAGGAGGTGCGCCAGTCTGCGAGCTCGAACGAGGGTGCCTCGTGAGGACTAGGGGAAACGCTCACGTGCGCACCTTGAGGGAGTCCTAGATTAAGGGATCCTCGGGCATCTGGCCTATATGACATGGGCCAGACTGATGGGCTATGAAGATATTAGACAGAAGACCTCTTCCCGTGTCCGGATGGGACTCTCCTTTGCATGGATGGCAAGCTTGGCGTTCGGATATGTAGATTCATTTCATTGTAACCGACTTTGTACGACCCTAGTCCCCTCCGGTGTCTATCTAAACTGGAGGGTTTAGTCCATAGAGGCAATCACAAACATATAGGCTAGACATCTAGGGTTTAGCCATTACGACCTTGTGGTAGATCAACTCTTGTAATCCTCATATTCATCAAGATCAATCAAGCAGGAAGTAGGGTATTACCTCCATCAAGAGGGCCTGAACCTGGGTAAACATCGTGTCCCCTGTCTCCCGTTACCATCGACATTAGACGCACAGTTCGGGACCCCCTACCCGAGATCCGCCGGTTTTCACACCGACATTGGTGCTTTCATTGAGAGTTCCGTTGTGTCGTCATCGAAAGGTTCGATGGCTCCATCCATCATCTACAACAACGCTGCCCTGAGGGAGGTTTTTCTCCCCGGCCAGATCTTCGTATTCGGTGGCTTCGCACTGCGGGCCAACTCACTTGGCCATCTAGAGCAGATCGACAGCTACACCCCAGGTCACCAGATTAGTTTTGGAAATCTGGACTACATCGCTGACATCCGAGGAGACTTGATCTTCCAAAGGTTCGCGACCCCAACTTCCGCTCTGTCCTTAGATTCGGAGCACATCGCCTGGTCCGAAGACAGGATTACTAAGCCCGCCGGACTATCTATGGCCACTACACCTAGTACGGGAGAGCCGGGGGAAGTAGTGTCACTGGCAGCCATCACGAAGCTGGACTCTACCCGGGACACTGGCCCCGAACCCTCAGAGTCAGCATCGTGTAAGCTCGGCCAAGGAGTTTCCCTCCCGCCGTACTCCACGGATTTCCTTCTCCCTGGCAGAACCTCGCCTTTAAGCGAGGCTCTGGACTTGATCCGATCCCTCGTCATTACAGAGGAGCAATGTTCGAACTACGCCCAGCTCGGACTAGGGGCTGAGAGCAGGGAATTTTACGTCCCACCCACCACCCACTTCATAGCCACTGTCAAGGACTTAACTGACATGCTCGATTACGGCTCCGAAGACATCGACGGTATGGACGACGATGCCGGAGAAGAGCAGGCCCAAAACCCGTCGTTTACCGGTCGCTGGACGGCCACCCCTTTGTATGACGTGTACATGGTGGATACACCCAAAAAGGGTAACGGCGATGACAAAGAGGATCCAGTTAAGGATGAACCTCCTGAGATACAACCAAAGCGCCGACGTCAGCGGCACCGCTCTAAATCACGCCATGGAAAAGACAGCAACGCCGACACAGGAGATGACAACACTCCGGACGGTGCCGAAGACAAAGAAGACCCTGTCGAGCCAACTTTCGAATGGGACGATCGGGAAGATGGGCAGGTTAGCCCTGACGAACAAGCCATAAATGAAGACTCGGAGAATAGCAACTATTTTCCACTCTCCGAGGATGAGGTGATCCTCGGCAACGAGGACTTTATCGTGCCTGAGGAACCTCTCGAGCAGGAGCGCTTTAAGCGCCGGCTAATTGCCACTGCAAGGAGACTGAAAAAGAAGCAGCAGCTGCAAGCTGATAAAGATCTGCTCAACGATACGTGGAATAATGTCCTGGTAGCCGAGGAATACGGCCTCGAGCGCCCAACAAAAAGTTACACGAAGCGCAGATTACTACCTCAATTTGACGACGAGGCCCTTGAGCCCGTACCATCAGCACGTAATGCGGCTGACTGACCGCCACGTGGCCGAGATAAAATGGATACTCAAGCCGAACACCAGCCCATACCACCTCGCCGTAAAGGTAGACATACAACAGCTCGGGGATATACATATGACCTGCGTCAGGACCTGGACAGTAGAGCAGGTCAGACCAGATCGACCTACGGATTGCGAGGGCATGGCCCAACGCGCGACGACGGCTATCTAGTCGGACGTGACAAGCATAATCGCGTCCAGACCGAAAACCGCAGACAGACTCCGTTCGAGCTGCGTCGCAACTTGGCCCGATATAGAGGCGCCGCACACCCCCTCCGCTTCACTGATGAAGTAATGGAGCACGAATTCCCAGAAGGGTTTAAACCCGTGAATATCGAATCGTATGATGGAACAACAGATCCTGCAGTATGGATCAAGGACTTTCTTCTCCATATCCACATGGCCCGCGGTGAAGATCTTCATGCCATCGAATACCTCCCGCTCAAACTCAAGGGACCAGCTCAGCACTGGTTGAACAGATTGCCTGAAAACTCAATTGGTAGCTGGGAGGACTTGGAAGATGCCTTCCGTGACAACTTCCAGGGTACATACGTCCGACCTCCGGATGTCGATGACTTAAGTCACATAGTTCAACATCCCGGAGAGGCAGCCAGGAAATTCTGGACTAGGTTCTTAACTAAAAAGAACCAGATTGTCGACTGTCCGGATGCCGAAGCCCTAGCGGCCTTTAAGCACAGCATCCGCGACAAATGGCTCGCCCGACACCTCGGCCAGGAAAAGCCGAAGTCCATGGCAGCCCTCACGGCACTCATGAACCGCTTTTGCGCGGGCGAAGATAGTTGGCTATCCTGTAGCAATAATAATTCAAGCGAACTTGGCACCTCTGAAGCCAGAAATAGCTACGGCAAGCCCCAACACAACAGGCACAAGCATCGAAACAACAATACCGATGACACGGCGGTCAACGCCGGATTCAGTGGCTCCAAGTCCGGCCAGCGGAAGAATCCATTTAAAAGGAACAATCGGGGCTCATCCAGCTTGGACCGGATACTCGATCGTCCATGTCAAATACACGGCACCACCGATAAGACATCCAATCATACCAACAGAAGTTGTTGGGTCTTTAAGCAGGCCGGCAAGTTAAATCCCGAGAACAAAGAGAAGGGGTCGCAGAGTGAGGACGACGACGAGGAGCCCCGTCAACCGAACACAGGGGGACAGAAGAAGTCCCCCCCCCCCAGGTTAAAACGGTGAACATTGTATACGTTACCCATATCCCCAAGAGGGAGCGCAAACGTGCTCTCAGGGACGTCTACACGATAGAGCCGGCCGCCCCAAAGTTCAATCCATGGTCGTCCTGTCCGATCACCTTTGATCGCAGGGACCTCCGACAAGTATCCGTCATGGCGGTTCAGCCGCACTGGTCCTCGACCCAATCATTGATGGATTCCACCTCACGCGCGTCCTCATGGACGGTGGCTGCAGCCTAAACCTGCTCTATCAAGATACAGTCTGCAAAATGGGTATTGATCCATCAAGGATCAAACCCACAAAGACTACCTTCAAAGGAGTAATACCAGGTGTAGAGGCCCACTACATGGGTTCAATCACACTGGAAGTTGTCTTCGGATCTCCGGACAACTTCTGAAGTGAAGACATGATCTGCGGCATCCCCTTCCGCAGTGGCTATCATGCACTACTCAGACAAACTGCATTTGCTCAATTCAATGTGGTGCCACACTACGCTTATCTCAAACTCAAGATGCCCGGACCAAGCGGTGTCATAACAGTCAATGGAAACGCGAAGCGCTCCCTCCATACTGAGGAGCACACGGCAGCCCTGGCAGCAGAAGTACAGAGCGGCCTTATCAAGCAGAACCTTAATTCGGCGGCCAAGCTCCCGGACACTGTTAAGCGAGTCCGGACTACTCGGCAGCAAGACAGCCCAGCTCGTCAAAAGCTCAACTAGCAATTCGGCCTCCATCTCAGTCCCGACCAAATGGCGGCGTACATACCGCGCGTACATAACTATGCACTCAAAATACCATGGGCATGGACGGAGGCGTAACTTGATTGTGGCCCATCATGCGGCTCACACACATAATTTTCCTTTTTCTTTTTTACCATTTTTTGGTCTCTTTTTCATAGGCCCCTCACGAAGGCCTGATCATCGGTCATTTCGAAGGATAGATATCCCAAGGCGGCAAGCAGTACAGACGTGTGGGGGAATCTCTAGATGTTCTTCTTGACGATCATTCTACCTGTTTTCAGGACCTGCACATAGCTCCCCCTTGGTCTTGCCATGGTAAATAGCCAGGTTGCTTATCGCACTATTTGTACAAAGACGCTTTGACGTATCAATCCAATTATAATAAAAACAGTTTGCGCCCCAACTTACGTGGCACTAGCTTACTACTTCATTTTATTATTCTCATCGATTGCAACCGTACAATTTGGTACGCTTTAATTCGCCAGGGGTTTCATTGCGCTCCATACTATGGCAACAAGTCCGAACACTTTTACAGTACAGTTCGGCACCCCAAATTCAGCATTATATGCATTGGCTCCGAATCATGTCTTTGGTCAATAGTTGGGTTGCCTGGCTCCTGTGCTTACTACCTTAAGTTCCACTATATCGGCTAGGGTAGTAAAGGGAGAACTACTGCGATTGTGTCCGGGTTTATCCGGATGAGCACGTCAGTAGAGAAAGCCGAAAACTGACTGTCATGATGCGGCGTTAGCCGGTCAGCTGTTCGGAGGTTAAAATCTCTTGCGATTTTTTCTGCGTTGTGCGACGGATTGGCCTCCACCCGATCAGGTGTCTACAGCACCCTAGTCTGGATTAACAAAATACCAACCAGGGGCTGCACCTACATTTTTCATTGTCAAACTCCTATGGCTAAGTGAGGGTGATAAAGCCACATAGTCCGATTGCCTGGTTCGTTGCGCTAAACACCTCCTTCAAGGACCAACCTTTGGATCAAGAGTGTTTAGATTCCATCCAAAACACCCCCGTACTACCTACGTGGGGGCTGAAGCCGACGACTAGCCAACTCTCAGATTTAACGAAATGGCTGCACAGGAGGTAAAATTTCACAAATAACAAGCATTATATTACATAGTGGCTTTGTTTCATAATACAGGAAGGGATAACATGAATGACTTCATTCAAAGATAAAGTCTTTTGAACACTGGCCCTCTACAATGCGGGATCCCTTCAGGACATCATCAAAAAACCGCTCGGGCGTGCGGTGCTCCTTGCCCGCGGGCGGTCCCTTGGTCGCGAGCTTGACGGCGTCCATCTTCGCCCACTGCACCTTGAGACAGGCGAAGGGCGTCCGTGCACCTTCAATGCAGACCGACCGCTTGATGGCATCAAGCCGAGGGCAGGCATTGACCAGCCGCTTCAGGAGCCCGAAGTAGCTGCTGGGTATGGCTTCGGCAGGCCATAGACGGATTATCAAATCCTTCATGGCCAGTTCGGCCACCCTATGCAGTTCGGTCAGCTGTTTCAGCTAATCGCTAAAGGGCACCGGATGCTCTAGCGCAAGGTATTGCGACCAGAATAGCTTCTCCGTTGAGCTCCCCTCTTCGGCTCGGAAGAATTTCGCAGCGTCGGCAACAGTGAGCGGCAGATCCGCAAACGCCCCTGGAGAACTCCAAATCAGGGCCAGTAAGAGGAACCTTTTCTTCACATACTTGCTCTGCATGATAAAGGCTTTACCCGCCACGATATTTATGGCCTCCTGAATTTCCTGGAGGGTGGCCCGGGCTTCAACCCGGGCATCGTGTGCGCTTTGGCGGGCCTTGGCAAGTTCGGACTCTTCATCCGCAATATTGCGCTCCAAGGACTTGCATTTCTTCACGGCGTCCTGGAGTTCTTGCTGGAGCTCACCAACCCTGGCCTCGTGTTTCTCGCGAGCGGCTTGTTCCTTTGTCGCTCTCTCTTGGGCTTCGGCCAGCGCATTCTTGAGGGTCTCCACCTCGGTCACCGCTCCTACAAAATATCACCGCACAAATCATTCATCCTTTCTGAATCTACACAAGGTCATTGAATACCTTGATGGTCCTCCAGCTACTTTTTCACACGGCCGAGCTCTTCCTCGGTCCGCTCCAGACTCTGCTACAGTCCGGAGACCTCAGCAGCATGAGTGGTCGCAGCCAGGAAAGATGCCTCCTTATTCACATAGACACGTATGGTTAATCTCCTGTGAAAATTGTTTGATCCTCTGTCCAGCTTTTATTTTCGAACACCAGACAGTGTTTCAGGGGCTACTGTCTATACTATGACATTCCTTTTGCATAAATTGCATTTCATACCTCAAATCCTGTTAGAAGGCTTGTGCAAGCTTCGGTCAGTCCGATCTTTGCGGACTGAATCCTCTCAATCACCGTACCCATGAGGGTACGGTGTTCCTCAACAATGGAAGCACTTCGCAGCGCTTCCAGTAGAGTATCCGGTGCCTCTGGATGGATAGAGGTCACCGGTGGAATCGGTGCACCTCCTACTCTCGAAGGAGCCTGCTTGCCTAATTCCGGAGCCGTATAGGTCTTAGGAATTTTATTCGGCTAAGGGCGAATTGAATATGGCCGCATCGCCAGTCTCGAGGGGGATTTGCTCCCCCATGTGTCCGGCGGCCGAGGTATTAGCCTCTGGCGCCACCCTAACGGCCTCCTGCTTTTCTCCCTAGTCTGGGGAGGTCCTTCGGGACAGCACCTCGGCATCGTCTATAACCTGGGGAGAGGAGGCCGCCGGAAGGGACCCGCTGTCCATCACCTTTGGATCCAGCGAATTCCCTGAAGATGAGGATCGCTGGAGGTCAGAACCGGCCGGGCTGCAGCGCATGATTCAACATGTTAATGCTATGAAGTAAAGGAGCTGGATATATGAGTGCGACTTTGAGTACTTACGATTCGGCCAGGGGCTTATCCCTGGGGCGCCACTCGGAGCTGCTGTCGATGTCCCACGCGGAGTTGTCTGTGAGGGAGACCTTCCCCTTCTTGGATGCCTCTGCCTCCAGATGCGTGGAGGCCGCCCTTTTCTTCCCCCCCCCCTCGGGGGAGAATTTCTTTCCTCCTCCTCCTCGTCATCCTCGGTGGGGGAGGAGAGGGTCTCAGCGTCTTCGGACGTCATGTCCGAAGTGCCCTAATGGCGGAGGCCACTTCTGGTCTCCTTGGCCTTCTTCTCTAGCGCCTGGTAGGGCGCCGAAACCAGCATCTTCGTAACAAGTGGGATTGCTGGGTCTTCGGGCAGCGGAGCCGTGTCGGATCACGGGTTCCGGCAAAACCCTTAAGGTTCGAACTCTGGGGTGCACGCGAAGTTCTCCTCCTACCGATCCACGCCCTAGCTCTCTAAGGTCTCACGGACGAACTCAACGAACTCACAAGACAAGAGACACAAGATTTATACCAGTTCGGGCCACCGTTGTGGTGTAATACCCTACTCAAGTGTGGTGGTGGTGGATTGCCTCTTGGGCTGATGATGAACAATACAAGGGGACAAACAACCTCCTGAGGTTGAGGTGTTCTTGTGCTCAGTGAGCTTCTGTGGGTGAGGATGGTCTAATCCCAGATGAGTTTTCTCCTATAGTGGTGGCTAGTCCTATTTATAGATGCCCTGGTCCTCTCTCCAAATATTGAGCGGGAAGGGAGCCAACAACGGCCAATTTGAAAGGGGACAACTAGTACAGCTTATCCTGACAAAAGCGGTCTTCGCCTGCCAAAGGCTCTCGTGGTGACGCCGCGTTGGGCTCCATGGTGACCTCCGTCTTGCTGTCCTACTGGTCCTGGTCTCATTGCACCGATATGGAAACCTTTGCTTTACGCCTCGGTACTCTGCGCCTGCGCTTACTTCTTTAGCGCCGAAGGGGAAACAAGGACACTGCGCATGCTGGCGCCCGCCTGGCGCCCGCCTGATCTTGAAAGTCATGGCTCACGTCACGAGAACCTCGCGAGGTTTGCCCTTCCTTGATCTCTCCGCTCCTCGTGAGCCAACCTGGTGAGGCCGCTCCTGGGGAGGTCTTGTGTCGTCCGCCTTGTTAATGAAGATGGGCCGCACGGGCCCACGCGCAGAGCCATGCCATGGGCCGCAGGCAGGCAAGTCTAGGGACCCCCATTCCCAGAACACCGACAGTAGCCCCCGGGCCCAAGGCGCGCTCGGGCTTGGCTTCAAGGCGAAGCCAAAGGTCAAGTGCGGAGCGCCGCGGGCCCCAAAAGCCTGCGGCCTTGGTCGACGCGTGGCGGTTGATTGGACGTGGGCGTCTCCGCTTCCCCATGCTGCCTCGGCAACTGCCCGACTTGACAAGTCCCTGTGACATACAAGGGAAAACCATCATTACCTATGATCGTGGGAGGCGCCGGTTGGCCTTCTCCTGCTATAAATGGGGGGGGCAGAGCCCCCGTCGCCCATCTCTTCCCAGTCCGCTTGCTTCTTCCTCCATGCTCCACTGCTAGTAGCAATTCCCATGGCGCCGATCCGAAGGTTCTCCGCCGAGGAGAAAGGAAAAGCTCCTCGCGACGAGCCAGGGCCGCTTCCGCCGAAGAAGAGGCCAGTCCACCGTCGCGACATCATCGCGAGGGCGGAAATGACGAGGCCCTGGTGCGAACGGCCACCTCAGGGTATCCGCTGCCCTTGTACGCCCAAGCCGAGGGCTCAGGAGGAAGGAGCGGTGAGCGGCGCCACCTGCGCAGCAGCCGCGACCGCCGCGCCATGGCGACACGCACCGTCGCCCCTGGAATCCATGCTGCGGACTCCTCTCGCGAGATCGTGCTGTGAGCAGCGATGCCCCCAAGCACCTGGATCCGCTTCCCACGTTTCTTCTCCGACGTGATGCCGCCGAGGGGACCCCTCGAGCTCTGGTTGCAGCATGCTAACTGCGATGCCCCGGCGACCGGAGCAGAGGTTGAAGTGGTCTCCTCCGGCAAGATCTTCATGACCCGCGGCTGGGGCGAGGTTGCGCGGGTTTGCCGTGCTGGGGGTGCCCTCGCAATCCACTTCGATTATGACAGCGCCTCCATGCTGCTCTTCAAGGTCTTCGATGCGGAGGGCCGCTGCCTGGAGTGCTACCCTGGAGGGGAGCGCCTAGACGATGCACGCCCAGCCTGCGGCCCCTCCAGCAGCGGTGACTCTTGGGCGTCCAGCGGTTCTCCCGATCTCTACGAGAGTCCGGAGATGAGCGAAGACGACTACGTGCCCCCGAGCTCTCGCCGCACCCGGAGCAGGGCTGCAGCGTCCAGCCGTCGCCGTCGCTGATCTGGATGGGGTTGGCGCCGGCCTCCCGCGGCCCACTGTTGATGACGGCGTCGGCCACGGGAGGGTGTAGGTAGGATTCCCCTAAGTTCACGTCTTTTGTTCCCTGCGAGGAATCAAGAAGTACCCCGTGGGGGTGTGTAAAGGGCCTGTAATGTCTTTTGTTGATACTATCCTTGTTATGAAAATTTGCGAATGCATGCTCTGTTTAGGCTCGGTCTCCCCTTTCCAACCTCGCAATGGCTCGTTGCTCTACGTTGACAGGTCCCGGTCCCCAGGCAAGCTGCAGCCGTCGCTGGTATGCTAGGTCGCGTGCCGTGGTCAAGGCCAGGAGGTGAGCGGCCCGAGGTCCAGTAAGAGCCCCTGAGGCGCGATGCTCAGGAGGTCCCCTTTAGCGCTCAAGCAGCCGTGGTAAGGTAAGAAAGGGAGGCGACGTTGCCGCAATAGGGCTGCGGCGAGCATGACCCTTAGGCTCCAACGATTAGCCAATCTGAGCGCGAGACTTATCTTGGCAGTTTGGGGTCGATTCCTTGCGATGCGCCATGTTAATGCGTAGCTAGGTCAGGTCCATGCGAGCCTCCCCCTCTTCTCCACGCTCTCCTTCATGCTCTGCGTCCTCAGGTCCCGGCCCTCGAGCGAGCTCACCCACCGCTGGTATGCCAGGTCGCGTGCCGTGGTCAAGGCCAGGGGGTGAGGGCTGGAGAGCCAGGAGGAGCTCCTGAGTCGCGATGCTCAGGAGCCCCCCTTTTAACGTGCAAGCGGATTGCATGGGAGTAGAGGGAGCTCGCGGTGCCGCCTGCTGTCACTCTCTTGAGATTCCTGCGAGCCAGCACAAGGAGAAACACAGTTTGCCATTATGGTTGCCAGTCTGCCGGCGGTTGCTTTGCGAGGAGACGAAGGCACTGAGGGCCTGGTGAGGTGTCGTGCGCGGGGCATGCCGCGAGCCAGAGCTCGACCGCTCAGATTTGTCGATGTTGCAGGGACAGACCCGTGCACAAGCGCCGTGCCAGTGTGTGTAGCCCCCATGGGAGGTGAGAGTCAAACAGGTGATAATCATAGATAGATTAGGCATGGGAAGCAAACTGGCTCAGGTAGATGCAGGGAAGATACATGCCATCAGGTCCGGCCCGAGCGGCTTGGGGATAATGCAGCCCGAGGAGCGCCCCCAGCAAGGTAAGCCAAAGACATAAGTAAAAGGGGTACATGCCACAGGGACGGACCCACGCGGCCTGGGAATGATGCAGCCCGAGGGGCGCTCCCAGCTAAATAAACTTGGAAAATGTCACCTGGTTATGTCGATGAAGAGATGTCGGAGCAGCCGGAGCAGCCGGAGGTCACGGTGAAGGGGTCGCTCCTCACGAGCCACCTGGGCCCTGAGCCTCGGGGGGCTCTGGGGGTCCAGCCGGTTCCTTGAGGACCGTCTCCATCTCCGTCAGGACGGCGTGATGCCTGGCCTCCTGAGTCACCAGGACGCGCAGCAAGTTGCGCTGATAGGCGGATGACACGCTCGGCAGGCCAAAAGGCATGCGAACGTAGCTGTGCGGTGGACCCTCGCAGCGGCCCACGCGCGATGGCCAAAAGGGCCCCTGAGATGCGGCCTTGTTGAGCCCTGGGACGTTGATGCAGACGCGCAGCCCACCATCCTCGCCTGGATGGGGAGCTGCGCTTCGTGAGCAGCAGTTGCCGTGCATGGCCCTTGCGTCTTGCAGTTCCTGAGTGGTCCTGGTGATGAACTCCTGAGCGGTGGGCTCTCCTCGCCCTGTGTTCTCCTGAGGGAAATGTGTCGTGAAGCACGCCTCCAGGTGGTGCCCGAGCGCCTCCCTCGTGATGTTGGCAAGGTCTGAGGCCCTCCAGAAGAGAGCCCCCGAGCCCTGCCCGAGAAGGGCGCCGGGCGTGCCTTCCTATACGATGGAGGGAGGCGCCCCTGGCGCGGGCGCTGATCCTGATGAGATTCCAGTCGCGACGCCACTCTCCCAAGGTCCTGCACGATGGAACTGCCTCTTCTTCTTGGGGGTGGCCTCAGGAGGGCACTCGCCCTTGCTGCCGGGGTCGTCGATTGCGGCAGCTTGGAAGGCACGCTCAAGGGAGCACACCGCATCTCTTTCTTCGCATGGGACCGTGATGATTCCACCGCTTCCCGGCATCTTGAGGACATTGTAGCCGTGATGGGTCACCGCCATGAACTTGGCCAGGGCTGGATACCCGAGGATGGCATTGTACGGCAGATGGATGTGCACGACGTCGAAGTCGATGAGTTCGGTGCGGTAGATCTTGCATTCTCCGAAGGTGACGGGAAGGCGGACCTGCCTGATCGGGGTAGTGGAGCCGTCGGTCACTCCTGAGAAAGGCTTGGTGGGCTGAAGCTGATCATACGACACTTAGAGGTTGTCGAACGTGTCGACGGATAGGACGTTGAGCCCTGCGCCGCCGTCGATGAGGGTCTTCGTGACTTGCACGTTGCTGATGACTGGGGAGCAAAGCATCGGGAGGGCGCCTGCGGTGGCCGCGCACTTGAGCTGATCCGCCGAACTGAAGGTGACGGCGCACTTGGACCACCTGAGCGGGCGTGTGGCCTCAAGCTTGGGGAGGACTGCATTCACTTCACAAGCAAACTGTTTGAAGATACGCTGCAAGGCTGGGGCCTAAGCTCCGCCCAAGATGCAGGCGATAGCACGTGGCTCCTGGAAGCCCCCAGCTCCCTCGTCTTGATGGTGGTCGTCATTCCTTCTCGGCGGCGGCGGTAGTGGAGGAAGCCCGGCGTTGCCCTGAGGACATTCCTCATGAGGCTGGTCCCTCCAGGCACCCTCGCGAGGCTGATCCTGCTAGCGGTCCTCACGAGGGCGGTCGCGCCACTCCTGGGATGGGCCACGGTCGTCCTAGCGTCCGCCACCACGTCCTCCTCCTCGGCCGTAGCCCCGGTCGTTAAGCTCGGGGCGTCGGCCGAAGCGTCCTTCTCGAATGTCTCTGAGCTCTTGACAGTCGCTGGTGTTGTGGGTATGCAGGTTATGGAAGGCGCAGAACGGTCGGCTTCTCTTGGATGACTCGGGCTGGTCTCTGCCGCGCTTGGTGTCCGGCTCCGCTGCGAGCACGGCTGCTCCCTTGCGCTTCACGTCCTTGGCCTTGGCTTTCTTCTCGTCCGGGTCCGCAGCCAGGAGCTCAAGAAGGGAGAGGCGCCCTTCCTCAGCTCTTGCGCACTTGGTCGCCAGGTTGAACAGCTCCAGGGACGTGTACAGCTCCTCGTGGATAGCGAGCTCCTCCTTCACCTTGACTTCACGGACGACATCAGAGAACATGGAGATGATGGCCTCGTCCGTCACCTTGGGGATCTTGAGACGAACGTTGTTGAAGCGCTGGATGTACTTCTGGAGGGTCTCTCCTAGTTGTTGCTTGACGCGGCGTAGGTCGCCCGTGGCCGGTGGGCAGTCGCGAGTGCATGGAAGTTGGCGACGAAGCGGTCGCGCATCTCGTCCCAGGAGCAGAACGAGCCTAGAGGCAGGTTCAGGAGCCACGAACGGGCGTCGTCTTTGAGCGCCATAGGGAACCAGTTCGCCATGACTTTCTTGTCGCCATTGGCAGCCTCGATGCTCAGCTCGTAGAGCTACAGGAACTCCGCGGGGTCGGGGGTGCCGTCATAGCGAGGAGGCAGATCTGGCTTGAACTTGCCCGGACAGGCGATGCTACGTAGCTCGAGGGTGAAGGCGCAGCAGCCGGCCATGGTCACCGGGGCCCGTCTTGGAGGTGGAGCTTGGTCTTGACGCCTGCGCACCGCTACGGCAAGCGGCGCGGGGCCTTGAAGGAAATATGCCCTAGAGGTAATAATAAAGTTATTATTTATTTCCTTATATCATGATAAATGTTTATTATTCATGCTAGAATTGTATTAACCGGAAACATAATACATGTGTGAATACATAGACAAACAGAGTGTCACTAGTATGCCTCTACTTGACTAGCTCGTTGATCAAAGATGGTTAAGTTTCCTAGCCATTAACATGGGTTGTCATTTGATTAACGAGATCACATCATTAGGAGAATGATGTGATTGACTTGACCCATTCCGTTAGCTAAGAACTCGATCGTTTAATATGTTGCTATTGCTTTCTTCATGGCTTATTGTCATGACCGGATTTTTGGGACATTAATTTCCCAGAAAAACAGCCTCTGTGCTCACCAGCCCCAGGATTACTGTTAGCTGATGAGACACCAACTTGATACAAGAATTCCAAGCAAGGTACAAAAATATGTAGTACAAGACCATTGTGGTCTAGGAGTACAACATTTGGTTTCTAATGGTTGATGGCGGAAGCGGTTGGGTACATCTGCATCTATGGGACTCCATTTCCCACAAGAACAGCTGACCAGGATAACTCCTATCTTCGCGAGGGTGCAATCGTCAATACGTAGGTTCCGAGGTTGTCACCGCGATGCTTATCTCCAAGCGAGGAATCTGGCCAAGACAATAGCCAGGGACAAGCCAGTGAGTACGTTTGAATGTACTCGCAAACATTAAGAACACGGGTATAATATAACAGGAGATAATCATACCCCGAAACATTTATGATGATAAGTCTGCCATGAATTAAACAAAAATCTGTGATGCACGCGTGTAGAGAAAATATGGACGTGCAATACGGAAGTAAAAGAAATGCACTGAGCGAGTGTCTAAAATTATTCCTCGAAAGGTTGCAAATAAATTAACGATGCCGCAGTAATAATGTCGGTGCCAAACGAGGGTCTGAATGACTCCTCGAGAGGAAACTGCAAGGATAATAATGCCGGTGCCAAACGAGGGTCTGAATGACTCCTCGAGAGGAAACTACAAGAATAATAATGCCGCAGTCGGGCGTCGGGGCGACACCACATAAAGGGCTTTTAACAGAAAAAGAAAGATAGTGCGTGCCACAGTCGGACGTCTGAGCGACATCACATAAAGGGCTTATAAAAGAATAAATAAACCACAAGCATGCCGCAGTCGGGCGTCTGAGAGACACCACAGAAAGGGCTTATAAAAGAATAATCTCAGTGAATATCCAGGAGGTAGAACAATCCCAGGGATACTCAATAAAATACATAATGCAAATGGTTAGTCCATAATAATAACAAAATTTAAAACATGATCCTCAGATGTCACAGGTCATACACAAAAGTCTAGTCTAGCTGTTTCCCCATCCGAAGACCGTCACTGAGTTCTAGCTAATTCGTTCTCCACCCGAATACCGTTACTATGATCCAGTTAGCCGTGTCTCCATCCGAAAACCGTCACTGAGTTCTAGCTAATTCGTTCTCCATCCGAATACCGTTACTAGATTCCACTCAGACTGTGGTCCTTAACTATGAACATGGCTATCCAACAGGATATATCCTCTGCAGAGGGAGTACTATTTTCCCACGAGTAACGGATTTATTTAGCCCATCGGGACTAATTCCGCCTACGGCCTTTTAATTGAAAACACGCCTGACCTGCACACACCAGCTTAACTCACCGGTGTCTGGAATCACCCACGACACCTGCCAAGCAAAACTCTAAGTGGGGAGGCTACAACCTCGAGGTAGCATGGGATCAAATTTCTATACGCGCGCTCTAAGGGGTGCCCCCCTCTCGGTCCCAACCGGAAACACCCATGCCCCCGGACCAAGTGGCATGCCTACCGGAGGCCTCCGGTATCTTCCACTATGGCCTCTCTGTACGGTGTGTGCTTTGGTAAGGGGTTGACAACTTACTGAACCATACCCCGTCTGCGACAGGGACAAGTGGTGGTACCAACAAATAGGGAAGCTACTGACCAAGACTCGACCTACGACCGACTCAGGTGGTCCGAGTATCCTCCAACAATAATACCATTAACAGACAAACTCACCACTCATCAAGCCTTTCCATGCTATACCGGACATACTCGTCTCAACGAGGAACTAGGGACAAGCTCGTGTCTACCCAAGACCATAACTTTCGGCTTCCTTCCGGTATACATGAGAAGCTCACGAGGGTGAACATCATCACTAGCATATCCATTACTAATAGCAAAAATATCTCCATTATGCACTTACGCGAATGATTTTTATCGTCACATAAAAATAATGTATGCTCCAAGTCAAATGGTGCTGTAACCATATCAAAACACCACACAAAATATTATGCCAGAGTTCAGAAATGCTTGCCTTCAAGAGTATGCAAAGGATGCACTTTTTGAAAGCTTTCCCTTCTCTCTAAAATCCTATTTTGAGAAATATTCAAATAACAAATAATTCAAACACAGTACAAAAAGTTGTCTCAAATATTTTTGAAATAAATCTTAAAATAAACTAGATGAAATTTGAGAGAGGTAGGAAAAAGAATCAACTCATTTGGAGTTTTATTATAAAAGTTATAGCCAGTCAAAGTTTGGTCAAATCTTTGTTTTTAATAAAACCAGAAAAAGGAAAACGCTTCGAGGGGAATACACTTTCGCAGCAGAGGAGACGTACTCGGGACTTATGCGCCTTCACTTAAAACAGAGGAGAGGGCGCGCGGGTCACTGACAGTGGGTCCAGAGGGCCCACTGGTCAGGTTTGACCGTTCTCCCCCTCCCTCCTCTTCTCTACCCAACGGGAGCGGGACTCCGGCGATCGTCGGCGACGAAATGCGGCTCCTCGAGGGCATCTGAGGGCAGAGATGGACTGGCCAGACCGAGGCGGTCCTCTTGGTGGTCGCTGCGTCGGCGGGGGTGGAAGGAGTCGCCGGCGGCGAGCTCCGCGGCGGAGGGGGCTACGGTGGTGAAGTGGTTTTTGGGGTCCGGTGGTCTCCGATCGAGGTTGAGGTGCTGGGCAGCTCCGCAAGGACCAGGGGAAGCTACTGGTGGCGTCGGTTGGGCGGGGGAGTGGCTGGTTGCGACGTATCGCACCGGAGCTTGGCGGCGGCCGAACTGGCCGGAGTTGGGGAAGATGGCCACTACGGGTCGATCCACTGCTTGGGGAGCTCTAGGAGGGAAGTCTGAGGTCGCCTGGGGTCTTGAACGAGCTCGGGGACCCTTTAAACAGGCGCTCGGGGCTGGGCCGCGGCGGCTGAGGATAAGATCGTCGGTGACAGCCGTGCTGTAGCTGCAGGGCGACGTGGCGGCGACGAGCGCGTGCCGACGAGCTTCGGGATAAGATCGAGCTATTCATAGGGCCAGCTGGCGCGCTGGTGTGGTTTGGGCGGTGCCGAACATGGCAGAGGCCGCTGCCGACGCCGGCGTGCTGCCAAGGGCTCTGCCAGCGGCGCTGTGGGGCGCCAGAGATGGCGTGGAGAGGTGGCGAGCTAGTGCGCGGTTCAGCGGTGGAGCAGGGGCCAGGGACGGGTCGCGTCGAGTGCGGCAGTGCGGCGCGGCGGCTCAGTGCGCGCGCGTGCAAAACGTGCGCTCTGGGCGCGCCCAGAGCATGCATGGAACATGCACGACGAAATGCCAGGGCGGTCTAGAGCGCGAAGGTGAGGCTGGCAATTAACAGGACTAGGATAGGGGTAGCCAGTAGTTTAGTGGACAAGGTTGCTGGGTCAGTGGAACAAGATCATAGTGCAAACTAGGAAACATGCCCAAAACTGACTGTGCACACTAAGTGTTCGACATAATGCCAAGTGCACTTAGGTAACTCTTGGAATGGCCAAAATATCCAGATCAGGGTCTCTTTAGATGCAGAGGATGGTGGCAAGTTTACTTGGGTAAAACCAGAGACTTGTTAGTGCAAGTTTTGCAAAACTTCAGTTTTGGACAGAAAGAAGAAGGGTTTATTGCATGCACTTAAAAACTTCCAGTGAGTCCACTCTCCTGGACTTAAGGGTTTTGAAGGGAGGGCTACAAGTAGGAAAAAGCTCAGGGTCACTAGGTAAAATAAGGTTGCAGTACAAATCACCAAATTGGACCAGAATGCAAAAGAGGGTGATTCACTCAAATTTTTCAAAGAACAACTTGGGTTTTTGCATGAAGATGAATTGTATGCATCCATTGACATCTCCAAACACTTGGAAGAATTTTTAAAAATATATTTAAATGGGTTGTAGTGCAAAAGTGCCTACTGGACCAGATTGGAAAAGTTGGTGTAGAGCTCAAAATCTCCAATGGCCAAAAGGTATTTTTGCATAAAAGTGATGTGGAAATATCACATGACATCCCCAAATTTTGGTGGAAATTTTAAATGCATTTGTCAAATGGTTGTAGTGCAAAACAGGCTCCAAATTCAAAAGAAATCATTTTAAAAGAATAAAGCTCTGAGAAAACAAATCTTGCAATTTAAATCCACAGATAAAGCATTGTTTTATCATAGAGAGTATTCAAGTCCAACAATACCTTTTGAAAGTTTTTCCATTAGAGGCAAAAATCCAAAATCACAAAGGGCAAATCTTGACAAATGGAAAAGTTTTATTTCCTGGCAACATTTTAATAAACAAAACAAGGTCAAAATTTTGGGGTGTCACACTTATACATGCTCCTCTGACTATGAGATTATGCAACTCCCGTTTACCGGAGGAACACTTTGTGTGCTACCAAACGTCACAACGTAACTGGGTGATTATAAAGGTGCTCTACAGGTGTCTCCAAAGGTACTTGTTGGGTTGGCGTATTTCGAGATTAGGATTTGTCACTCCGATTGTCGGAGAGGTATCTCTGGGCCCACTCGGTAATGCACATCACTATAAGCCTTGCAAGCATTGTAACTAATGAATTAGTTGCGGGATGATGTATTACGGAACGAGTAAAGAGACTTGCCGGTAACGAGATTGAACTAGGTATTGAGATACCGACGATCGAATCTCGGGCAAGTAACATACCGATGACAAAGGGAACAACGTATGTTGTTATGCGGTTTGACCGATAAAGATCTTCGTAGAATATGTGGGAGCCAATATGAGCATCCAGGTTCCACTATTGGTTATTGTCCGGAGAGGTGTCTCGGTCATGTCTACATAGTTCTCGAACCCGTAGGGTCCGCACGCTTAACGTTACGATGACGGTTATATTATGAGTTTATGTGTTTTGATGTACCGAAGGAGTTCGGAGTCCCGGATGAGATCGGGACTTGACGAGGAGTCTCGAAATGGTCGAGACGTAAAAGATCGATATATTGGATGACTATATTCGGACATCGGAAAGGTTCCGAGTGATTCGGGTATTTTTCGGAGTATCGGAGAGTTACGGGAATTCGTATTGGGCCTTAATGGGCCATACGGGAAAGGAGAGAAAGGCCTCAAAAGGTGGCCGCGCCCCTCCCCATGGACTGGTCCGAATTGGACTAGGGAGGGGGGCGCCCCCTTCCTTCTTTCTCCTTCTCCCTTCCCTTCTCCTATTCCAACAAGGAAAGGAGGAGTCCTACTCCCGGTGGGAGTAGGACTCCCCCCTTGGCGCGCCCTCCTCCTAGGCCGACCGCCTTCCCCCTTGCGCCTTTATATACAGGGGCAGGCGGGCACCCCAGAGACACACAATTGATCAATGATCTTTTAGCCGTGTGCGGTGCCCCCCTGCACGATATTACACCTCGATAATATCGTAGCGGTGCTTAGGCGAAGCCCTGCGTCGGTAGAACATCATCATCGTCACCACGCCGTCGTGCTGACGAAACTCTCCCTCAACACTCGGCTAGATAGGAGTTCGAGGGACGTCATCGAGCTGAACGTGTGCTGAACTCGGAGGTGCCGTGCGTTCGGTACTTGATCGGTCGGATCGTGAAGACGTACGACTACATCAACCGCGTTGTGTTAACGCTTCCGCTATCGGTCTACGAGGGTACGTGGACAACACTCTCCCCTCTCGTTGCTATGCATCACCATGATCTTGTGTGTGCGTAGGAAATTTTTTGAAATTACTACGTTCCCCAACAGTGGCATCCGAGCCTGGTTTTATGCGTTGATGTTATGCATGAGTAGAACACAAGTTAGTTGTGGGCGATATAAGTCATACTGCTTACCAGCATGTCATACTTTGGTTCGGCGGTGTTGTGAGATGAAGCGGCCCGGACCGACATTACGCGTACGCTTACGCGAGACTGGTTTCACCGTTGCGAGCACTCGTTGCTTAAAGGTGACTGGCGGGTGTCTGTCTCTCTCACTTTAGTTGAACCGAGTGTGGCTACGCCCGGTCCTTGCGAAGGTTAAAACAGCACCAACTTGACAAACTATCATTGTGGTTTTGATGCGTAGGTAAGAACGGTTCTTGCTAAGCCCGTAGCAGCCACGTAAAACTTGTAAAAACAAAGTAGAGGACGTCTAACTTGTTTTTGCAGGGCATGTTGTGATGTGATATGGTCAAGACATGATGCTATATTTTATTGTATGAGATGATCATGTTTTGTAACCGAGTTATCGGCAACTGGCAGGAGCCATATGGTTGTCGCTTTATTGTATGCAATGCAATCGCCATGTAATTGTTTTACTTTATCACTAAGCGGTAGCGATAGTCGTAAAAGCAATAGTTGGCGAGATGACAACGATGCTACGATGGAGATCAAGGTGTCGCGCCGGTGACGATGGTGATCATGACGGTGCTTCAGAGATGGAGATCACAAGCACAAGAGGATGATGGCCATATCATATCACTTATAATGATTGCATGTGATGTTCATCTTTTATGCATCTTATCTTGCTTTGATTGACGGTAGCATTATAAGATGATCTCTCCGTAAAATTTCAAGATAAAAGTGTTCTCCCTGAGTATGCACCGTTGCGAAAGTTCTTCGTGCTGAGACACCACGTGATGATCGGGTGTGATAAGCTCTACGTTCAAATACAACGGGTGCAAAATAGTTGCACACGCGGAATACTCAGGTTAAACTTGACGAGTCTAGCATATGCAGATATGGCCTCGGAACACTGAGACCGAAAGGTCGAGCGTGAATCATATAGTAGATATGATCAACATAGTGATGTTCACCATTGAAAAATACTCCATTTCACGTGATGATCGGTTATGGTTTAGTTGATATGGATCACGTGATCACTTAGAGGATTAGGGGATGTCTATCTAAGTGGGAGTTCTTAAGTAATATGATTAATTGAACTTAAATTTATCATGAACTTAGTCCTCATAGTATTTTACAAATTATGTTGTAGATCAATAGCTCGCGTTGTTGCTTCCCTGTGTTTATTTTTGTCAGGACCCCGATTCCAAGTCACACCAATCTAGCCTGTAACACCTCATATAACATTGCGGCCTCACGCACGGTACTCCCACGGGTGTCGCCTTACCATGGCCCGGGACCGTTTGCGCCTTTTGGCTCACGTATATGATAATGTCGCTAGCATCCATACGACAGAGAACCCGGGCCGACATGGCTAGTCGTGAACCCAAAGCGGCACTAACGTATGGGGACAGGCATACATGAATCAACATCGAACGTGTCGGTCAGCAGCGTGTGAATCCGGGCTGTAGCACTGGGCTAACAGGACTCCGGGAACCCGGGCTATAGCAGGCTAGGCAGGACTCCGGATGTCACCGCGTGACATTTCCCCGAAGGGACAGACACAGGAACGATATGACTCACATGCCGGCCAGTCAAGTGTCCAGAGCACTAGTGCTGGGCTAGCAGGACTCCGGTGAACCGGGCTGTAGCGGACTACTATGGCTCAAGGAGGCACTAGACTACATTTCCCCATAAGAGAGGCTGCTAAAGATAAACAACTAGATTGTTGGATCCCACACATACCAAGCATTTCAAACATACATACAATATGCTCGATATGTGCAAATACAACATGGCATCACAACAAAACTCTACAACTCAAGTACTTTATTTAAAGGGCTCCGGAGAGCCTTACATAACTTGTTCATACAGATAGGGGTCACATGACCCGACACTCAAATCATACAATCATACAAGCACATGCGGAAGCAAACTGTCTGGGTACAGACACTAGAAAGAAAGAAGGCTTGACGAAGCCTGTCTATCTACATAGGCCCTTCACAAGCCTAGATCACCACCTGGGTGGCGCGTCACTCGTCGTCGTCGAGTTCTACGTAGAACCCGTCAGAAGGGGCGGTGTTGTCGTCTGAAAACAGTAATTAGGCAACATGAGTACAAAGGTACTCAGCAAGTCTTACAACAGATCCTACTATACATGCTCATTCTCAAGAAGGTAGTGGGGTTATTGCAGCAAGCCAGCTTTGACTCTTGGGTAAGCTATCCTACGATACACCACTTGTGAAATAGTTTTCGCACACGAGTCCACTAATCACCATCTCAATACTCCACCGTGGATCCTCCCTCGTCATCCAACGAGAGGGCCATCCGCGGTACTCAGACTTATCTTGAGGCTTTTAGTAGTATCCATTTACTTGTCTATGAACTGCATAAGCGACCAAGTAGTCCTTTACCGCGGACGCGGCTATCCGAATAGTTTCATACCCTGCAGGGGTGTACTTCGTCACACACGCTCTCACCACTTATCGTCGCTACATGACGTGTACTCGGCAACCTTCAAGCGGAAGCCCAACGTGGGTGTCGGCCACAGCCTACCTAAACACTCGAGTCTCTAGTCCAGGTTTATCGCCTATTTAGGTTCCATCCGCAGGGAGTCCGGCCGAGGTTTCCACATACGGCCCCAAACGATGTGTGCAGGGTTCCCGGACACCAAACGGGCGACTCGGTACACCGTGCCACGAGCCTACCGCATCATAGCCCACCCCTTGGTCAGCGCTGTCCACGGCCTCCAGCTTACTACAAACACCAGAAACTACGTGCAACTCCTGGACAGAGGACAAGGGTGATTAAGAAGCCGAGGCGGTCCATTGGTTTCGGGCCCAATGTGTGGTAGTAGCTGAATCTTAAATCACGCATACAGATCTCAGTTCTTAGGGACGGTCTCAATGAAACAACCCACCATGTACTCCTACATGGCCTCCCATCGATACCTTTACCAAATCGTGTTCAACACTTCACTCTCTTTACCGACACACACACTTTCACTCTAGTTCATCACCCTGATGAGCCAGACCTGACACAACTCTAAGCATAGCAAGCATAGCATTGTAGGAACACAACATGGCTCAATCAACTCCTACACATGCTAGTGGGTTTCATCTAGTTACTGTGGCAATGACAGGTCATGCAAAGGAAAGTGGGTTCAACTACCGCAACACACAACAGTTTGAATCGCGTTGTCTTAATGCAGTAAACGAGAGCAGAAGCGAGAAGATGGGTTTGTATCGAAATGATCAATGGGTTGCTTGCCTGACGGAGTGGTGGTGGGATTCTGCCCTTCAGTTGGATACTCGTGAATATCCTCGGAGGCAGGACCTACCACAATGAACACATCGAAGCACAACCAACACCAAGCAAGTGCAACAATATGATGCATGCATGGGACATGGCAAAATGGATGTATTGGGCTAATGCAACTAAGACCAGATGGGTTTGGACTAATTTGAATCAAAGATTCAAATTCCAAGTTCATAAATGGCCCATATTAGTGCTTTATCTTGTTCTGTATAAAACAGTAGGTTAACTTGCTTAATCATGCATGAAACCAGTACAGATGGATAGAATGGATTTTTCTGATCATTTTTCATATATAAATCTTTTCATTCTGAGCTATAGATTATTTTCTATGATTTTTTGAAGTTTGTGATAATTTCTGGAATTTCCAATATAAGAATAATTCCAGTAAAAGCTTTACTGCGTCAGCCTGACGTCAGTGTGACGTCAGCAGGTCAACGGGGTCGTCCAGGTCAAGCCTGACGTGTGGGTCCCCTGTGTCAGTGACACTGTTAGGTAATTAGTTAATTAGGATTAGTTTTAATTCTAACTCAGATTAGTTAGCAGGCGGGCCCCACTCGTCAGTGACCCTGGGGGGGTTGACCTGTGGTCAAACCACGTTGACTCGCCGGCGTTTAGCCGCCGGCGACGTCCAGACGCGGCGGTGGAGTGCGGGATCCCCCTCCGGCGACCAAAAGGACGGCGGAGAGTACCTATGTGTAGCTGGGGGCGAACCGCGTCGACTGGTGGTGGTAGAGGAGCTCGGGGTCACCGGAATCGACGCCGGCGACGAGCCGGGCGGCTGCCGGGTACGGGCGTAGTCGAAACTGTAGCTAGAGAGCACGGCGAGGGGCAAGCGATGGCGCTACGGGTTCCTGGCGTTGCGGTGGAGCTAATGGCTACGGTGGTGCGGCCGTTAGATGGCCGGAGCCTCGTCGACGACGAGCTCGTGCGGCGGCGCGTTCGGGTGAGCTTCGTGCGGTGGCTACAGCGCTCGAGAGAGAGAGAGGAGAGGATGGGAAGGTGGCCATGCTCACGGCGGTTGCGACGGAGCAGACGGCGAGGTCGGAGACGAGCTGTAGCAGTGGCGACGGCAGAGGGGATCTCCGACGGTGAGCGGCGAAGGCGAGGTCGGTGACGGAGCTTCGGGGCAAACGAGCGCTCGGGGCTCGGCTTGCTCGAAGGAGTGGGCGACGGCGGTGCTGTAGGACACGGTAGTACGGCGCGAGGTCGACGGTGGGCGCGGCTACTCCGGTGAGGTGGCTGCGGCGGCGTCGGCCATGGTGGGGAGAAGGCGAGGGAGAGGCGATGGGGGAGAATGGCGATGTCCGGGGGCTCGGGGCGCGTCGAGAGAGGTCGGCCAGCTCATCCGCGGCGGGGGCGGCAAGCTGCTGGCGCCGTGGCGAGCTCACACTCGCCGGCGTCACCTCTCTGCCTGCTATGGCGAGAGCAGGCAGCTGACTGGCGCGGGCCAGCACAGTGCTGGGCCGCCAGGTGGGCTGCCAGGTAAGTTTTCTGCCTTCTGTTCTTTTCTCTTTATTTATTTATTTCTGTACTGTGTTTTGAAATAGTAAAAATACTATTTCATTTGGAAAAATCCTGGAAATATTCTGAGGCACCTTTGAGATTATTCCTAACAGCCTAAAAATACTTCCAATATTATTTGGGCATTTGAAAATATTTATAGCATTTAAAATGCCCAAATGCAAATACTTATGGCTTGTGCAAAAATCCAAGATGGCCTCCAAAAATATGAAACCATTTTTGGTAGAGGTTTTAACCAAGACCAAAGGTGGTGAACATTTATGGAGGGCATTTCAGGTTCATTGGAAAGAAGTTTAGTAAACCCTAGTTGTTCCAGGGGGGGTGCTGGGGGTTTCTGGCATCCCCATTTCAGGTTTCTGTGAAATGTAGCCATGATGCAACACTCTAATGCATGAACTAACTAGGATGTGACAACTCACCCCCACTCAAAAGAATCTCGTCCCGAGATTTAGGATCCGTTGGGAAGAAGGTGGGGTACTCAAGTCGAAGACGATCCTCCCTTTCCCAAGTAGCTTCTTTCTCGGAATGTGTGACCATTGAACTTTGAGAAACTTGATGTTTCGGCGTCGAGTGGTACGCTTGGCTTGATCAAGGATTCGAACGGGATACTCCCGATATGTGAGATTATCTTGGAGATCAAGCGTTTCGTGGTCCACTCCACGGATAGGATCCGAGAAGCAACGCCTGAGTTGTGAAACGTGGAAGACGTCATGAACCTTGGAAAGATGCAGAGGTAGTTCCAATTGGTAGGCAACTTCTCCTCGCTTGGCAAGAATGCGAAAGGGTCCAATGTAGCGAGGGGCCAATTTGCCTTTGATACTGAATCGGTGGGTTCCCTTTAAAGGGGTCACCCGAAGGTAAGCCTTCTCGTCAACCTCAAAAGTCATAGCCTTATGTTTGCGATCATAATGGCTCTTTTGGCGAGATTGGGCTGTTTTCAATTTCTCACGAATAATGCGAACCTGCTCTTCTGCTTCCTCAATCATATCTGGGCCGAAGAGTTGTCTTTCCCCGGTTTCTGACCAGTTAAGAGGCGTTCGACATTTTCGTCCATAGAGAACCTCGAAAGGGGCTTTGCCCAAACTAGCTTGGTAACTATTGTTATAAGCGAACTCGGTGAATGGGAGGCATTTCTCCCAATCCATGCCGAAAGAGATGACAGAAGCTTGGAGCATATCCTCCAGAATTTGATTAACTCGTTCTACCTGACCACTTGATTGAGGCTGAAAGGCGGTGCTAAAAGAGAGGCGAGTTCCCATAGCATTTTGGAAACTTTCCCAAAATTGAGAGGTAAAGAGACTTCCACGGTCTGAGTTAATTTCCAATGGAACACCATGCAGAGACACTATTCGGGGGATGTACAAGTCTGCTAGCTGGCTAGCGGTTATACTCTCACGAACAGGTAGGAAGTGGGCTACTTTGGAAAGACGATCGACAACAACGAAGATAGCATTGTTTCCCCTCTTGGTCCTGGGAAACCCAGTAATGAAATCCATACCGATTTTATCCCATTTCCATTCAGGAATAGCCAGAGGCTGAAGGGTGCCAGCAGGCCGTTGATGCTCTGCTTTAACTCGATGGCAGACGTCGCAATTAGCAATGTATTGAGCAATTTCTCTCTTCATCCTAGTCCACCAAAACCTCTGGCGTAGGTCTTGATACATTTTAGTACTACCGGGATGAATGGTGAGAGGAGATTCATGAGCTTCCTTAAGGATCAATCGCCTCAGGTTGCGTACCTTGGGAACCACTAGGCGGTCTCCAAAGAGCACAACACCTTGGTCATCAACGGAGAAACAATCCACAACTCCTTTCTTGATGTTTCTCTTAATACGGGAGATTCCCGGATCTACCTTCTGAGCTTTAATGATCTGATCCGTAAGGATAGGTTTCGCCACCAGGGTGGATAGAAATCCTTGAGGAACAATGTGAAGGTTAAGCTTACAGAATTCCTCGTGGAGAAGTGGTTGACTTTGTTGTAACATCAAGTTGTTACAATAGGATTTACGGCTTAGCGCATCAGCCATGACGTTGGCTTTGCCAGGGGTGTAAGTAATTCCTAAGTCGTAGTCTGAGATCAACTCAACCCAACGTCTTTGCCTGAGATTCAAATCCGGTTGGGTGAAGATGTATTTCAGACTCTGGTGGTCTGTGAAAATCTCGCAACGATTACCGAGAAGGTAATGTCGCCATGTTTTGAGTGCATGGACTACGGCTGCAAGCTCTAGATCATGTGTGGGATAATTATCCTCATGTGGACGCAACTGCCGGGAAGCGTAAGCAATCACATGACGGTCTTGCATGAGTATGGAACCTAGTCCTTGTCGCGAGGCGTCGCAATAGATAACAAAGTCCTCCGAAAAATCTGGTGCTACGAGTACGGGAGCAGATGTTAGGCGTCTTTTCAGTTCCTGAAAGCTAAACTCGCACTGTGGGGTCCACTCGAACCTTTTATCTTTCTTGAGGAGTTCGGTTAGAGGTTTAGCAACCTTGGAGAAATTTTCGACGAAGCGGCGGCAGTAGCTCGCTAAGCCAAGGAAACTCCGAACTTGCTTGACCGTTTCAGGTGGAGTCCAGTCAAGGATGGCTTGAACTCGTTCGGGATTGACAGCAATACCCTTACCAGAGATCACGTGGCCTAGATAGGTCACTTCTGGCAACCAGAATTCACACTTGGAGAATTTGGCATAAAGGCGATGCTCTCGAAGTTTCGTTAGTACTAGCTTTAGATGCTCGGCATGTTCTGCCTCGTTCTTGGAGTAGATGAGTATATCATCGAGGTATACTACGACGAATTTATCCAAATACTCCATGAAGATTGAGTTCATTAACCGAGAGAAGGTGGCTGGAGCATTGGTTAACCCGAAGGACATGACTGTATACTCGTATTGGCCATAACGAGTAACAAAGGCCGTTTTAGGAATGTCCCCGTTCTTGATTTTGATTTGATGGTAGCCCAACCTCAAATCCATTTTAGAGAAGACTGAGGATCCAGCGAGCTGATCATATAGGTCATTGATCCTGGGAAGCGGATACTTGTTCTTGATTGTGACTAGGTTGACGGGTCGGTAATCTACAACCATCCAATCCGTACCATCCTTCTTCTTGACGAAGAGGACGGGGCAAGCCCACGGAGAAGAACTAGGACGGATGAAACCCTTTTTCAAGGACTCATCGAGTTGTTTCTTAAGCTCGGCTAGCTCTAGGGGTGCCATCTTATAGGGTCTTCTGGAGATTGGGACGGTTCCTGGAACAAGGTCTATCACAAACTCAACATCCCTGTCAGGTGGAATACCTGGCAGTTCTTCAGGGAAGACATCCGGAAAGTCACGGACTACCGGCACATCTTCGAGGTCTGGGAGAGGGTTGGCATTTAGTGAGTAGAGCTGACGCTTAGACACTCGGGTCAAAACATTAACTGTCTTGCCCGACGGATGGGTGAGTTGAACAGTCCTAGTAGAGCAATCAATCTTGGCATAATGGGCTGACATCCAGTCCATACCCAAGATGATGTTTATGTCCGAGGACTTGAGAGCTATTAGTGATGCAAGGAAGACCAGTCTGTCAACAAGAATTTCATTTCCATGGCTTATTTTAGAGGTTTGCCACTTAGAACCAGGGGTTTGAATTACCATGGAGGTAGGCATGTCACAGAATGTGGTGTTGTGTAATCGAGCATAGCTCTCAGAGATAAATGAATGAGATGCTCCAGTATCGAAGAGAACAGTTGCCGGATGGCAATTAACAAGGAGCGTACCAAGGACGACGTTGGGATCCTCATGAGTTTCTTCAGCTGAAACGTAGTTGACATGGCCACGTGCAGTGGTGGCTGGCTTGGCGTAGTAAGTCTTTCCTGTTGGCTTACCACGGCCAACGGACTGTCCAGGTTGATTGAGGTTGTTTCGGGGGCACTCGCGCAAATAGTGACCTGTTTCTCCACACTTGAAGCATGTCACAATATTGGGGCGTGGAGCAGCATTAGCAGCGGGGCCACCATAAACCTTAGGCGGTGCATGCTGCTGGTTGGGGCGAGGCGCCTCGAAGGATGGCCTCGGAATGAACCTGGGTGGCAAAGCAGTATTCGGAATCCAGACCCGGCGCTTCTGGGATCCGGAGCCAGATGAGGAACCAAAGTCACGAGAGTGCTTGTGTGCAGCGTCATAGTCAGTTTGTCCTGTCTCGGCACTGATGGCCTTATTGACCAACTTCTGGAAAGAGGTGCACTCATGCAGACGGAGATCACGGCGAAGCTCGGGGCTAAGTCCCTTGCAGAACCTTGCCTGCTTCTTGGCGTCGGTGGATACCTCTTCAGGAGCATAGCGTGCTAGATTTCCAAACTCACGGCTGTAAGCATCCACGGTCAGTCTGCCTTGGGTGAAGTTGCAGAATTCTTCCCGCTTACGATCTATGAGACCCTCCGGAATGTGATGCTCACGGAAAGCCTCACTGAATTCAGCCCAAGTAGTGATTTGGCCAGCTGGGCGCATAGCCTCAAAGTTCTCCCACCAAAGGCTAGCAGGGCCTTCGAGGTGATAGGCAGCATAGGTAACCTTATCAGCTTCGGCTACGTTGGCAGAACGTAGCTTATGGGTGATGCTGCGAAGCCAATCATCCGCATCAAGGGGCTCGACGGAGTGGTTGAACTTCGGTGGGTACAGCTTGATAAAGTCATTGATGGACACCAGGTCGTTCCTCTGGTGACGTGCAGTATTCTGCTCAATTCGCTCTAGCAAGCGGTTAGTCTCACGCTTGTTTCTTTCTGCCTCCAGCATAACTTCGGCCAGTGAAGGCGGTTGGGGCAGATCCTCTGCCCTGTCTGCATTGGCTTCACCCTGCGCCTGGACAGCAGGGTTGTTGCGGGTGTTAACCATCCTAGGAGAAACAAAGCAACGGTTTAGACGAGGATGGCTAAATCTTGATAGGGAAAATGCGGAATGTAAGGGATAACACGGAATGCAGAGATGACCATCAGTATGACATGGTAACATAGCAACATACATATACCAACGGTCATACACGCCATACATAGCTTAGTACAAGCCCAGGCCAAGGTACAACTACGATGAAAGACGATACATCTCATCAGAGGCATTCCAAGCTCCTATACATTATTTTTCTACACCTCCGGAACGTGATACACACCAAGTCGTATCCCACATGACACGCAGGACTGTGGGGATTACAACTGTTACAATACAGGTGGAACTACTACCAACTCAGACGTCCCCGTAGTAATCCTCATAGAAGTCACCACCATGTCCTGGAAGCTGAACATGATCATCTGGAAACAGTCGGTCCTGTGGAGCTTGCGGTCCATAGGGACTCGGGTGTGGCCTTGGTCCAACAAACGATGGCAGACGAGGTCCACGAGGAGGGGTGATGCCTCCTACATCACGCCATTCCATACATTCTGGCAGGCCAGATCGCACGGGGTATATGTCCCTCATGTCCATAAACCCAGCTTGCACGGCAGGTGCAAACCGTGTCAGAGTGGCCCAGTGATCAGCATGAGCATTAAAGAGCTCCATTCGCAAGGCACGATTCTCACGGTCCTTGTCCTCAAGCATCTCGGTGGTGGTACGGAGTAGTGAGTCCTCATGCGTAGAATCACAGTAAGTGGCCTGATAGTACCCGTGTGCCCCAGGGAGTGCTGCTGGCATATAGCAGAAGTCGGTGTTCTGAAGCAAGGCAGTTCTGGCTCGCATGATAGTCATCATTGAGTAAGCTGCGTCCTGCACAGACATCTCGATAGTAACCCCAAGTCCATAAGAGCAATGGAGGGGTTCAGTGGCTCCAGGATAGGATGGGTAGATCCTGACTGTGCAAAGATACTGACTTTGATTAAAGTCTCGGAACTGCTCCTCGACGGTATACTCGGGATACCAACGATAGCCTGTCTCAACCATCACTCGGACCAACATGGCCGTGTGACCAGGTACGCCGATGCATCGGGTCAGACGAACCACTTGGTTCTGGGAACGGGTGGCCATCTGAAAGCACGAAATAATGCAAGGCATTAGTATTTCTAGGAGAATTTGGACACCATAACGGTTGTAAATGCTCGAAAAAAGGATTTGAGACATTCGCAACAGTTTGCAATACCACTCAACAACATCATGTCAAGGTTCTGGTTCAACCGACAACATACTAGGGTAATAGAAACTGAACCGAAGCATGGAACCAACAATCCTATAAGTTACTACGGATTAGTAACACGTGAACCTGATAGAGAGGAGAGAGCCTAGTCCTTAACCCGCGTAGAATGAGAAGAGTATGACTCAGATCAGAGGGCATGAGGTAAAGGAGTAAAAGCACCTTACGTTCCCTCCCACAATCAATTCCCCTACATATAACTAAAGCATTTCTAGACTCGACATCGACCAGTTTGGCTTATCGCACCTACAGGCAGTCCGGCTCTGATGCCAACGCTGTCAGGACCCCGATTCCAAGTCACACCGATCTAGCCTGTAACACCTCATATAACATTGCGGCCTCACGCACGGTACTCCCACGGGTGTCGCCTTACCATGGCCCGGGACCGTTTGCGCCTTTTGGCTCACGTATATGATAATGTCGCTAGCATCCATATGACAGAGAACCCGGGCCGACATGGCTAGTCGTGAACCCAAAGCGGCACTAACGTATGGGGACAGGCATACATGAATCAACATCGAACGTGTCGGTCAGCAGCGTGTGAATCCGGGCTGTAGCACTGGGCTAACAGGACTCCGGGAACCCGGGCTGTAGCAGGCTAGGCAGGACTCCGGATGTCACCGCGTGACATTTCCCCGAAGGGACAGACACAGGAACGATATGACTCACATGCCGGCCAGTCAAGTGTCCAGAGCAGTAGTGCTGGGCTAGCAGGACTCCGGTGAACCGGGCTGTAGCGGACTACTATGGCTCAAGGAGGCACTAGACTACATTTCCCCATAAGAGAGGCTGCTAAAGATAAACAACTAGATTGTCGGATCCCACACATACCAAGCATTTCAAACATACATACAATATGCTCGATATGTGCAAATACAACATGGCATCACAACAAAACTCTACAACTCAAGTACTTTATTTAAAGGGCTCCGGAGAGCCTTACATAACTTGTTCATACAGATAGGGGTCACATGACCCGACACTCAAATCATACAATCATACAAGCACATGCGGAAGCAAACTGTCTGGGTACAGACACTAGAAAGAAAGAAGGCTTGACGAAGCCTGTCTATCTACATAGGCCCTTCACAAGCCTAGATCACCACCTGGGTGGCGCGTCACTCATCGTCGTCGAGTTCTACGTAGAACCCGTCAGAAGGGGCGGTGTTGTCGTCTGAAAACAGTAATTAGGCAACATGAGTACAAAGGTACTCAGCAAGTCTTACAACAGATCCTACTATACATGCTCATTCTCAAGAAGGTAGTGGGGTTATTGCAGCAAGCCAGCTTTGACTCTTGGCTAAGCTATCCTACGATACACCACTTGTGAAATAGTTTTCGCACACGAGTCCACTAATCACCATCTCAATACTCCACCGTGGATCCTCCCTCGTCATCCAACGAGAGGGCCATCCGCGGTACTCACACTTATCTTGAGGCTTTTAGTAGTATCCATTTACTTGTCTATGAACTGCATAAGCGACCAAGTAGTCCTTTACCGCGGACGCGGCTATTCGAATAGTTTCATACCCTGCAGGGGTGTACTTCGTCACACACGCTCTCACCACTTATCGTCGCTACATGACGTGTACTCGGCAACCTTCAAGCGGAAGCCCAACGTGGGTGTTGGCCACAGCCTACCTAAACACTCGAGTCTCTAGTCCAGGTTTATCGCCTATTTAGGTTCCATCCGCAGGGAGTCCGGCCGAGGTTTCCACATACGGCCCCAAACGATGTGTGCAGGGTTCCCGGACACCAAACGGGCGACTCGGTACACCGTGCCACGAGCCTACCGCATCACAGCCCACCCCTTGGTCAGCGCTGTCCACGGCCTCCAGCTTACTACAAACACCAGAAACTACGTGCAACTCCTGGACAGAGGACAAGGGTGATTAAGAAGCCGAGGGGGCCATTGGTTTCGGGCCCAATGTGTGGTAGTAGCTGAATCTTAAATCACGCATACAGATCTCAGTTCTTAGGGACGGTCTCAATGAAACAACCCACCATGTACTCCTACATGGCCTCCCATCAATACCTTTACTAAATCGTGTTCAACACTTCACTCTCTTTACCGACACACACACTTTCACTCTAGTTCATCACCCTGATGAGCCAGACCTGACACAACTCTAAGCATAGCAAGCATAGCATTGTAGGAACACAACATGGCTCAATCAACTCCTACACATGCTAGTGGGTTTCATCTAGTTACTGTGGCAATGACAGGTCATGCAAAGGAAAGTGGGTTCAACTACCGCAACACACAGCAGTTTGAATCGCGTTGTCTTAATGCAGTAAACGAGAGCAGAAGCAAGAAGATGGGTTTGTATCGAAATGATCAATTGGTTGCTTGCCTGACGGAGTGGTGGTGGGATTCTGCCCTTCAGTTGGATACTCGTGAATATCCTCAGAGGCAGGACCTACCACAATGAACACATCGAAGCACAATCAACACCAAGCAAGTGCAACAATATGATGCATGCATGGGACATGGCAAAATGGATGTATTGGGCTAATGCATCTAAGACCAGATGGGTTTGGACTAATTTCAATCAAAGATTCAAATTCCAAGTTCATAAATGGCCCATATTAGTGCTTTATCTTGTTCTGTATAAAACAGTAGGTTAACTTGCTTAATCATGCATGAAACCAGTACAGATGGATAGAATGGATTTTTCTGATCATTTTTCATATATAAATCTTTTCATTCTGAGCTATAGATTATTTTCTATGATTTTTTGAAGTTTGTGATAATTTCTGGAATTTCCAATATAAGAATAATTCCAGTAAAAGCTTTACTGCATCAGCCTGACGTCAGTGTGACGTCAGCAGGTCAACGGGGTCGTCCAGGTCAAACCTGACGTGTGGGTCCCCTGTGTCAGTGACACTGTTAGGTAATTAGTTAATTAGGATTAGTTTTAATTCTAACTCAGATTAGTTAGCAGGCGGGCCCCACTCGTCAGTGACCCTGGGGGGTTGACCTGTGGTCAAACCACGTTGACTCGCCGGCGACGTCCAGACGCGGCGGTGGAGTGCGGGATCCCCCTCCGGCGACCACAAGGACGACGGAGAGTACCTATGTGTAGCTGGGGGCGAACCGCGTCGACTGGTGGTGGTAGAGGAGCTCGGGGTCGCCGGAATCGACGCCGGCGACGAGCCGGGCGGCTGCCGGGTACGGGCGTAGTCGAAACCGTAGCTAGAGAGCACGGCGAGGGGCAAGCGATGGCGCTACGGGTTCCTGGCGTTGCGGTGGAGCTAATGGCTACGGTGGTGCGGCCGTTAGATGGCCGGAGCCTCGTCGGCCATGAGCTCGTGCGGCGGCGCGTTCGGGTGAGCTTCGTGCGGTGGCTACAGCGCTCGAGAGAGAGAGAGGAGAGGATGGGAAGGTGGCCATGCTCACGGCGGTTGCGACGGAGCAGACGGCGAGGTCGGAGACGAGCTGTAGCAGTGGCGACGGCGGAGGGGATCTCCGACGGTGAGCGGCGAAGGCGAGGTCGGTGACGGAGCTTTGGGGCAAACGAGCGCTCGGGGCTCGGCTTGCTCGAAGGAGTGGGCGACGGCGGTGCTGTAGGACATGGTAGTACGGCGCGAGGTCGACGGTGGGCGCGGCTACTCCGGTGAGGTGGCTGCGGCGGCGTCGGCCATGGTGGGGAGAAGGCGAGGGAGAGGCGATGGGGGAGAATGGCGATGTCCGGGGGCTCGGGGCGCGTCGAGAGAGGTCGGCCAGCTCATCCGCGGCGGGGGCGGCAAGCTGCTGGCGCCGTGGCGAGCTCACGCTCGCCGGCGTCACCTCTCTGCCTGCTCTGGCGAGAGCAGGCAGCTGATTGGCGCGGGCCAGCACAGTGCTGGGCCGCCAGGTGGGCTGCCAGGTAAGTTTTCTGCCTTCTGTTCTTTTCTCTTTATTTATTTATTTATTTATGTACTGTGTTTTGAAATAGTAAAAATACTATTTCATTTGGAAAAATCCTGGAAATATTCTGAGGCACCTTTGAGATTATTCCCAAGAGCCTAAAAATACTTCCAAGATTATTTGGGCATTTGAAAATATTTATAGCATTTAAAATGCCCAAATGCAAATACTTATGGCTTGTGCAAAAATCCAAGATGGCCTCCAAAAATATGAAACCATTTTTGGCAGAGGTTTTAACCAAGACCAAAGGTGGTGAACATTTATGGAGGGCATTTCAGGTTCATTGGAAAGAATTTTAGTAAACCCTAGTTGTTCCAGGGGGGGTGCTGGGGGTTTCTGGCATCCCCATTTCAGGTTTCTGTGAAATGTAGCCATGATGCAACACTCTAATGCATGAACTAACTAGGATGTGACAATTTTTGATATGTTCCTAGAGAAAAATTATGTTGAAAGATGTTAGTAGCAAAGATGCGGATTGGATCCGTGATCTGAGGATTATCCTCATTGCTGCAAAGAAAAATTATGTCCTTGATGCACCGCTAGGTGACAGACCTATTGCAGGAGCAGATGCAGACGTTATGAACGTCTGGCTAGCTCAATATGATGACTACTTGATAGTTTAGTGGACCATGCTTAACGGCTTAGAATCGGGACTTCAAAGACGTTTTGAACGTCATGGACCATATGAGATGTTCCAGGAGTTGAAGTTAATATTTCAAGCAAATACCTGAGTTGAGAGATATGAAGTCTCCAACAAGTTCTATAGCTAAAAGATGGAGGAGAATAGCTCAAGCAGTGAGCATGTGCTCAGATTGCGGAACACCTTGCCGACCAGGGTATGCGACGACGAGTGGTTCCCGCAGTCCCCGCCGTGTATGTCAGCTAGCAACTCGTTCCCCTGCTCCATGGAGATGCATCGCAAGGAAACATCATTTGGCCGCTTTCTGTATAGCTCACCGTCCTAGATGTAGTATGACGTAGCCTGCCGGGCCACGTGCTCCGCGTCCTCCTCTTTCTTCGGCAGTGTCCCTCGCGTCAGGTATTCCTTGAACTCCTTGGTCCAGCACCCCCCCCGAGGCTCGAGTGCCAGGAGCAGGCACGCTCCTGTGGTCGGGCCACAGGCGGGGGCTCCCGAGGCTGGTGGTTGGGGGAGTTCCTCCGGAGGCGACGCCAGCCCCACCGATGGGGGTGCTACTGATGGCTTGAAAATTCGCTCTTCGAAGACGCCGGGCTCCTGGGGCAGACGCTTGGATGCCCTTCTGGCAATGTCGTCGGCTTCCTTGTTCGTGTCGCGAGGCACGTGCTGCAGCTCCAGGCCCAAGAACTGCTTCTCCATCTTGCGTACCTCCGCGAGGTACGCCTCCATGTGCTCGTCCTTCAGCTCATACACCTTGTTGGAGAAGTTGACGAGGAGCTGCCAATTGCCCTTGATGGTGAGACGTTTTACCCCCAAGGCTATGGCGGCCTTGAGACCGGCGATCAATCCCTCGTACTCTGCGATGTTGTTGGAGACCTTCTCGCCCCGCTGGAAGCAGATCTGCACGGCGTAGTAGAGCTTGTCTTGGGTGGGCGAGATGAGCACGACTCCAGCCCCTGAGCCTTGGCGTGGGAAGACGGCGTCGAAATACATGACCCAACCATCTGGTGCTTCTCTCCCTGGCGAGAGGGATCGGCTCTCGCTAACCTCAGGCTCCGGGGCGTTGGTCCATTCAGCCACGAAGTCGGCTAGGGCGGCCCCCGTGATGACCCTGGTTGTGTTGAACTCGAGCCGAAATGCCTGAAGTTCGATGTTCCATTCGGCGGCCCTTCCCGCGGCATTAGGGCTCCGGAGCACCCACTCTAGTGGGTAAGCTGAGACGACTTTAATCGGGTGGCCTTACAAGTAATGGCACAGCTTGCATGAGGCCACCAGGAGCGCGAGCAGGAGCTTCTGTGGCATAGGGTACCGTGCCCTCGCATTTTGTAGTACCTGCTGATGAAGTACACTGGGTTCTCGACGAGGGCGGGAGCCCCGATGGAGCCTGCGTCCGCCGGAGGTTGGGACACTCCCTGAGGTGACAAGACCCCAGGAGCCTTGCCATCCATTGGGGTCTCTGCGGGCCCGAGAACACCGTCTTGCTTGGCCTGATCATTCGTTGGCGTTGTGGCGGCCCTTGCGGCATCCTCTTGGCGCCGCATCACCTCGGTTAGGGGTGCGGCACGGCGCGGCGGATGCTTGGCCTGACGCTCCTCCCGTACCGCCACTAGCGCCGCGCTGGCGGGGTAGGGAGTTGCGGCAAGGTAAAGCACCAAGGGCTCGAGGGGACGAGGCGCCACCATTACTGGAGGGCTAGTCAGGTATCTCTTGAGGTCTTGAAACGCCAGGTCGGTCTGCGGGGTCCACTCGAACGGACCCTTCTTCTTTATCAGCTTGAAGAATGGCAGGGCGCGCTCCCCCAGCTTCTGCATTTCCTTGAGAGTTTGTGGTGGGATCATGTCTTCTATCGCCTTGACCTTCTCTGGGTTAGCCTCGATCCCCCTGTGGGACACGAGGAAGCCCAGCAGTTTGCCGGAGGGAACACCGAACACGCACTTCTCTGGGTTGAGCCGTAGGTCCACCTGGCGCAGGCTTGCGAATGTCTCCTCCAGGTATTGAATCAGAGTTCTCGCCTCCCGAGATTTTAGCATGATGTCGTCGATGTAGGCTTCAGCGTTTCTCCCGAGCTGCTGACCTAGAGCGATGTGCATCAGCCGTTGGAAGGTTGCCCCTACGTTGCGCAACCCGAACGGCATGCAAGTATAGCAGTACACAGCATGGGATCAGGAAAGCCGTCTTCTCCACATCCTCCACCGCCATCTTGATTTGATGGTAGCTAGAGAACGCGTCCAGGAAACACAGCAGGTCGCACTCGGCGGTGGAGTCGACGACCTGGTCGATGCACAGAAGGGAGAACTGGTCCTGGGGACATGCCTTGTTGAGGTTGCTGAAGTCGACACACATGTGCTCCTTCCCGCCTTTCTTTGGCACGGCGACGGGATTCGCCAGCCACTCCGGGTACCGGACCTCGCGAATGACACAAGCTGCTTCCAGCTTGCGGGTTTCCTAAACGATGAAGGACTGCTTCTCCGTGGACTGCCGCCACGCCTTCTGCTTCATAGGCCGCACATTGGGGCACACCCTTAAGTGGTGCTGGATCACCCCCCCTTGGGACACCTACCAGCTGCTTGGGTTCCTGTCGGCATTCTGGGAACGGGGGTCCCCAGACTTGCCTGCCTGCGGCCCACGGCGTGGCTATACCAGCGGGCCTGTATGGCCCATCTTCATCAACAAGGCATTCAAGACCCTCGCGAGGGGCCAAGCCTCGCAAGGCGGACGACGCAGGACCTCCTTAGGAGCGGCCTCACCAGGCTGCCTCGCGAAGAGCGGAGATATCAAGGTGGGGCAAACCTCACGAGGCTCACGTGACGTGAGCCATGACGATCAGGATCAGGCGGGCGCCAGACGGGCGGCAGCGCGCACAGCACGCTTGTTTCTGTTGGGGAACGTAGTAATTTCAAAAAAATTCCTACGCACACGCAAGATCATGGTGATGCATAGCAATGAGAGGGGAGAGTGTTGTCCACGTACCCTCGTAGACCGAAGGCGGAAGCGTTAACACAACGCAGTTGATGTAGTCGTACGTCTTCACGATCCGACCAATCAAGTACCGAACGCACGGCACCTCCGAGTTCAGCACACGTTCAGCTCGATGACGTCCCTCGAACTCCGATCCAGCTGAGTGTTAAGGGAGATTTTCGTCAGCACGACGGCGTGGTGACGATGATGATGTTCTACTGACGCAGGCCTTCGCCTAAGCACTGCTACGATATTATCGAGGTGTAATATGGTGGAGGGGGCACCGCACACGGCTAAGAGATCAATAGATCAATTGTTGTGTCTATGGGGTGCCCCCTGCCCCCGTATATAAAGGAGCAAGGGGGAGGCCGCCGGCCAAGGAGGAGGGCGCGCCAAGGGGGGAGTCCTACTCCCACCGGGACTAGGACTCCTCCTTTCCTTGTTGGAATAGGAGAAGGGAAGGGAGAAGGAGAAAGAATGAAGGGGGCGCCCCCCCTCCCTAGTCCAATTCAGACTAGTCCAAGGGGAGGGGTGCGGCCACCCTTTGAGGCCTTTCTCTCCTTTCCCGTATGGCCCATTAAGGCCCAATACGAATTCCCGTAACTCTCCGGTACTCCGAAAAATACCCGAATCACTCGGAACCTTTCCGAAGTCCGAATATAGTCGTCCAATATATCGATCTTCACGTCTCGGCCATTTCGAGACTCCTCGTCATGTCCCCGATCTCATCCGGGACTCCGAACTCCTTCGGTACATCAAAACACATAAACTCATAATATAACCGTCATCGTAACGTTAAGCGTGCGGACCCTACGGGTTCGAGAACTATGTAGACATGACCGAGACACCTCTCCGGTCAATAACCAATAGCGGAACCTGGATGCTCATATTGGCTCCCACATATTCTATGAAGATCTTTATCGGTCAGACCGCATAACAACATACGTTGTTCCCTTTGTCATCGGTATGTTATTTGCCCGAGATTCGATCGTCGGTATCTCGATACCTAGTTCAATCTCGTTACCGGCAAGTCTCTTTACTCGTTCCGTAATACATCATCCTGCAACTAACTCATTAGTCACAATGCTTGCAAGGCTTATAGTGATGTGTATTACTGAGTGGGCCCAGAGATACCTCTCCGACAATCGGAGTGACAAATCCTAATCTCGAAATATGCCAACCCAACAAGTACCTTTGGAGACACCTGTAGAGCACCTTTATGATCACCCAGTTACGTTCTGACGTTTGGTAGCACACAAAGTGTTCCTCCGGTAAACGGGAGTTGCATAATCTCATAGTCATAGGAACATGTATAAGTCATGAAGAAAGCGATAGCAACATACTAAACGATCGAGTGCTAAGCTAACGGAATGGGTCAAGTCAATCACATCATTCTCCTAATGATGTGATCCCGTTAATCAAATGACAACTCATGTCTATGGGTAGGAAACAAAACTATCTTTGATCAACGAGCTAGTCAAGTAGAGGCATACTAGTGACACTCTGTTTGTCTATGTATTCACACATGTATCAAGTTTCCGGTTAATACAATTCTAGCACGAATAATAAACATTTATCATGATATAAGGAAATAAATAATAACTTTATTATTGCCTCTAGGGCATATTTCCTTCAGTCTCCCACTTGCACTAGAGTCAATAATCTAGTTCACATCGCCATGTGATTTAACATCAATAGTTCACATCACCATGTGATTAACACCCATAGTTCACATCGTCATGTGACCAACACCCAAAGGGTTTACTAGAGTTAGTAATCTAGTTCACATCGCTTATGCGATTAACACCCAAAGAGTACTAAGGTGTGATCATGTTTTGCTTGTGAGATAATTTTAGTCAACGGGTCTGTCACATTCAGATCCGTAAGTATTTTGCAAATTTCTATGTCTACAATGCTCTGCACGGAGCTACTCTAGCTAATCGCTCCCTCTTTCAATATGTATCTAGACCGAGACTTAGAGTCATATAGATTAGTGTCAAAACTTGAATCGACGTAACCCTTTACGACGAACCTTTTTTCACTTCCATAATCGAGAAACATATCCTTATTCCAGTAAGGATAATTTTGACCGTTGTCAAGTGATCTACTCCTAGATCACTATTGTACTCCCTTGCCAAAATCAGTGTAGGGTATACAATAGATCTGGTACATAGCATGGCATACTTTATAGAACCTATGGCCAAGGCATCGGGAATGACTTTCATTCTTTTTTATCTTCTGCCGTGGTCGGGCTTTGAGTCTTACTCAATTTCACACCTTGTAACACAGGCAAGAAATTCTTTCTTTGACTGTTCCATTTTGAACTACTTCAAAATCTTATTAAGGTATGTACTCATTGAAAAAACTTATCAAGCGTCTTGATCTATCTCTATAGATCTTGATGCTCAATATGTAAGAAGCTTCACCGAGGTCTTTCTTTGAAAAACTCCTTTCAAACACTCCTTTATGCTTTGTAGAATAATTCTACATTATTTCCGATCAACAATATGTCATTCACATATACTTATCAGAAATGTTGTAGTGCTCCCACTCACTTTCTTGTAAATACAGGCTTCACCGCAAGTCTGTATAAAACTATATCCTTTGATCAACTTATCAAAGCGCATATTCCAACTCCGAGATACTTGCACCAGTCCATAGATGGATCGCTGGAGCTTGCATATTTTGTTAGCACCTTTAGGATTGACAAAACCTTCTGGTTGCATCATATACAACTCTTCTTTAATAAATCCATTAAGGAATGCAGTTTTGTTTATCCATTTGCCAGATTTCATAAAATGCAGCAATTGCTAACATGATTCGGACAGACTTAAGCATAGATACGAGTGAGAAACTCTCATCGTAGTCAACACCTTAAACTTTTCAAAAACCTTTTGCGACAATTCCAGCTTTGTAGATAGTAACACTACTATCAGCGTCCGTCTTCCTCTTGAAGATCCATTTAATCTCAATGGCTCGCCGATCATTGGGCAAGTCAATCAAAGTCCATACTTTGTTCTCATACATGGATCTCATCTCAGATTTCATGGCCTCGAGCCATTTTGTGTAATCTAGGCTCACCATCGCTTCTTTATAGTTCGTAGGTTCGTCATGGTCTAGTAACATAACCTCCAGAACAGGACTACCGTACCACTCTGGTGCGGATCTTACTCTGGTTGACCTACGAGGTTCAGTAATAACTTGATCTGAAGTTCCATGATCATCATCATTAACTTCCTCACTAATTGGTATAGGCGTCACAGAAACTGGTTTCTGCGATGAACTACTTTCCAATAAAGGAGCAGGTACAATTACCTCATCAAGTTCTACTTTCCTCCCACTCACTTCTTTCGAGAGAAACTCCTTCTCTAGAAAGGATCCATACTTAGCAACAAATGTCTTGCCTTCGGATCTGTGATAGAAGGTGTACCTGTAACGCCCACGATGCGGCTATATCTCCCACGTGTCGAGGCACAACTTAGAGGCATAACCGCATTGTGGTTTTGTCGCAAGAAGGGTCATCTTCACACAATCCCATGTAATGAACAAGAAAGGGATAAAGAGTTGGCTTACAATCGCCACTTCACACAATACATAAATATAATTCATACATCATCCAAAATACACACATAGACCGACTACGGTCAAGATCCGAATGAAAATAAGATAACCCCAAATGCTAGATCCCCGATCGTCCCAACTGGGCTCCACTACTGATCATCAGGAAAAGACACATAGTAACGACCACGTTCCTCATCGAACTCCCACTTGAGATCGATCCCATCATCAGCACTGGCATCGTCGGCACCTGCAACTGTTTTGGTAGAATCTGTGAGTCACGAGGACTCAGCAATCTCACGCCCGTGAGATCAAGACTATTTAAGCTTAAAGGAAAGGATGGTGTAGTGAGGTGGAGCTGCAGCGGCAATAAGCATATATGGTGGCTAACATACGCAAAAGAGAGCGAGAAGAGAAGCAACGGAATGGTCGTCATCTAGCAATGACCAAGAAGTGATCCTGAACTCCTACTTACGTCATACATAACTCAAACCGTGTTCACTTCCCGGACTCCGCCGAGAAGAGACCATCACGGCTACACACGCAGTTGATGTATTTTAACTGGGTCAAGTGACAAGTTCTCTACAACCGGACATTAACAAATTCCCATCTGCCTCATAACCGCGGGCACGGCTTTCGAAAGATAATACCCTGCAGGGGTGTCCCAACTTAGCCCATCATAAGCTCTCACGGTCAACGAAGGATAAACCTTCTCCCGGAAAGACCCGATCAGTCTCGGAATCCCGGTTAACAAGACATCTCGACAATGGTAAAACAAGACCAGCAAAGCCGCCCGAATGTGCCGACAAATCCCGATAGGAGCTGCACATATCTCGTTCTCAGGGCACACCGGATAAGTCAAGCTACGAGTAAAACCAGACCTCGAGTTTCCCCGAGGTGGCCCCGCAGGCTTCTCGGTTCGGACCAACACTCGAAGGAGCACTGGCCCGGGGCGGGGGGGTTTAAAATAAAGATGAACCTCGGGCTCGCGAAAACCCGGGGAAAAAGGCTTAGGTGGCAAATGGTAAAACCAAGGTTGGGCCTTGCTGGAGGAGTTTTATTCAAGGCGAACTGTCAAGGGGGTCCCATAAATCACCCAACCGCGTAAGGAACGCAAACTCAAGGAACATAATACCGGTAAGACAGAAACTAGGGCGGCAAGAGTGGAACAAAACATCAGGCATAAGGCCGAGCCTTCCACCCTTTAACAAATATATAGATGCATTAATTAAATAAGAGATATTGTGATATCCCAACATATCCATGTTCCAACATGGAACAAACTTCAACTTCACCTGCAACTAGCAACGCTATAAGAAAGGCTGAGCAAAAGCGGTAACTTAGCCAAACAACGGTTTGCTAGGAAAGGATGGTTAGAGGCTGACATGGAAATATGGGAGGCATGATATAGCAAGTGATAGGTAGCGTAGCATGGCAATAGAGCGAACAACTAGCAAAGCAAAGATAGAAGTGATTTCGAGGGGTGGTCATCTTGCCTGCAAGGTTCTCAGAGTTGTCGAAAGCTTGATCCTCGTAAGCGTACTCAACAGGTTCCTCGTTCACGAACTCGTCTCCCGGCTCTACCCAAGACAAGAACACAAGCAACAGAACCACAATCAAACACAAGAAATGCACAAGCAACATGATGCAAAACATGTATGATATGCAAGATATGATATGCGATGCATATGCGTGCTCCGGGAGGAAAATGATGAACAAGGCAGTAACTTGGCAAACCAAGAATGCCACTGGAAAGATGAGATGATTTCGGTCGAAATCGATATAAAGATCACCGGAAACGGATGCACGGTTTGCAAATGGCAAGCAAAACAAGAATGACACGAATATGCTATTAACAGCAAGATAGCACTTAAAATGCAACAAGTAACAAAACTACAGCACTCCAACATAGCAACAAAGCATATGACAGTAATCTACAGGAGAAGCGTGATAAAAGATGAACACTGAGCTACGGCTAGTTCACAACATATCAAGCTCAAACAAGCATGACAAAAGTGCAAAAGATAACAGGTTCACAGACACTGAAATTACTGGACATGGCAGAAAACAGCATCAGGTAGCAATATTCAGAGCACGAAATCAACATGCTACAGGAACTTAAAATGGCAAAACAATGCATGAAAGTGTTCTACTAGATGCATATGACAAAAGTCCCTTACTTACCATAAGCCAGAAAGGACAAGAAGATACGATGGCAAGCATATAAACATAGCAAGTTTCGTTATCAGGTTTCGGACTTGGCAGAAAACAGAGCATGGCAGAAATAATAATATGAAGTCCTCTTTGTGAGCTTGATGCACTCACTACAGAGCAATACATGACAAAAAAAAGCATACCTACAGAAAGATGGAATGTTTATGAAGCTATCCATGGCAAGAACAAAAGCATAGCATGTATGGATCAACTATAAAAAGCTTGGCAAAATAGCATATCATGTTAAGAACCTGCCAGAATTATTTTGTAGCAAAAGTAGAGCAAGCTTGAGTCATGCTATGGCACTCCATAATTGCAAACAAGGGCAGCAATAGATCAATTGCAACAATATCTACAAAACATCCTTACTGAATATCTCCAAAATATGCACGGATCTCTCTGTAGCCTCAAGTTTACATGGCAACAAAATAACAGCAGACAAGGACTTAGAAATCACCAAGTCCCTGAAATCAGAAACATTACGGGGCCTAGTTTGCATACTTGTGCTAGTCACCACAGAGATCAAAAAAATACATGGAATACGCCCTTGGAAAGATGGCATGGCATACAACAAAACATGTGTAGAGCTCATGCCCATAAGATGCACAGATTAAATGATACAAAAATGACAAATCTCCAAGTTCTGCTAAGAACCAGCAGATAACAGCAACTAGCACTCTTGCACTAGAGATTTGAGCATCAAGATGGCCTCTAATGAGCATGGTGCAATTGAAAACAATTAAGAGCATCACAAGACGAACAATTTGACATATTACACGCGCGAAACGGAGCTATATGCAGAGAGTTATGATGCTATGAACTAGGGCATGTAAAGTGAAAATTGCAGAAACATAGGAAAATTTCGGGCACGGGAAAGTCAGCGCACGCAGTGCTCTCGATCGGATCTGGCTCAGGCGAAGCTCGAGCTCGACGACGAGCAACGGGGAAGGAGAGGAAGGCCCGGCGGTCGGAGGAGATGAAGGAGAGGCGCGGGGCGGCACCGGTGGCCGGAGGGAGGACGGCGACGCGGGCAGGCGGCGGCGATGGCCGACGGCGGCGGGCGCGCGGGCCGGGGAGGCGGCGTCGCGGCGAGGCGGTGACGGCGGCGGCGATCACGGCGGCCGGCGGCCGGCGCGCGCGCTGGAGGAGATGGCGCGGTCGGGCTCGGGGCAGGCGCCTCAGGCCGGGAGGGCCGCGGACGGGCCGGCGGGCCGCGGCGGCGGCGCGGGGACGGCTGCCACGTGGCGGCTCCTCACTGGTGCGGACGCGGCGGCGCGATATGTCCGGCGGGGTATGGACCAGCTGGTGTTCTGCTTTCACTCTTCGAAAGACATCACATTCATTCACGAATTGAGCAATTTCTCGCTTCATTCGAGTCCACCAATACGACTGCTTGAGGTCATGGTACATCTTCGTACTTCCAGGATGAATGGAAAGCAGAGAATTGTGCGCCTCGTTCATTATGACTTTCCTTAGATCACCTTTAGTAACCACAATCCGGTCCTCGAAGAATAAAGTATCTCTGTCGTCAATGCGATAGCACTTGTATTTGGAAAGACCCTTGTCGATACCACGTTTCACCTTCTTCACCATGGCATCAAGAAGTTGTGCCTCACGAATTTGATCTTCCAAAGAAGGAGAGACTATAAGGTTGGCAAGAAAGCCTTGACGAACAACTTGGAGACTCAGCTTGTGGAAAGCTTCACAAAGATCCGGTTGGAAAGGCTTGAGAATTAAGCTGTTGCAATAAGCCTTCCTGCTTAAAGCATCTGCAATGACATTGGCCTTGCCTGGAGTATATTCAATACTCGGATTGTACTCTTGAATCATTTCGACCCATCGAGTCTGCCTGAGGTTGAGGTTGGGTTGAGTAAAGATATACTTGAGACTCTTGTGATCGGTGAATATGTCCACTTGTCTTCCCAACAAGAGATGTCTCCACGTTATTAATGCATGGACAACTGCCGCCGACTCAAGATCGTGAGTGGGGTAATTCTTCCCGTTGGGCTTCAACTGACGAGAGGTATAGGCCACAACTTTCTTCTCTTGCATTAACACAGCACCGAGACCTTGGAGAGAAGCATCACAGAAAACTTCAAATGGCTTGGATTCATCAGGAGGAGTCAAGACAGGAGCGGTGACGAATTTCTCTTTGAGAGTGTTGAAAGCAACGTCACACTCAGGAGACCAGACATACTTCACATGCTTCTGGAGGAGGTTGGAAAGAGGCTTTGCAATCTTAGAGAAATTCTCAACGAATCTTCCGCAATAGCTTGCAAGACCAAGAAAACTGCGGAGCTGCTTGACATTCTGAGGAGGTTCCCAATTCACAATTGCGGACACCTTCTCGGGGTTAACAGCGATGCCCTTGGCAGAGATGATGTGACCAAGGAAAAGAACTTCATCAAGCCAAAACTCACATTTGGAGAACTTCGCATAGAATTGATACTCTCTGAGCTTGTCGAGCACCAATCGCAAATGTTTGGCATGGTCCTTCTTATTCTTGGAGAAGACCAATATATCATCGAGATACACCAGGACGAATTCATTGGTATAGGGGTTGAAGATGAAATTCATCATCCGAGAGAAAACTGGAGGAGCATTGACAAGGCCGAAAGACACGATAGTATATTCATAAGAACCAAAACTTGTTTTGAATGCTGTCTTGGGAATATCTTCTTCACGAATGCGAATCTGATGATAACCCATACGAAGGTCAAGCTTGGAGAATACTTTAGCACCTTTGAGTTGCTCGAATAGCTCATTGATGTTGGGAAGTGGATACTTGTTCTTGATTGTCTTCTTGTTCAATGGACGGTAGTCGACACAAAGTCAGTCCGTGCCATCCTTCTTCTTTACAAAAAGAACACCACACCCCCATGGAGATGAACTCGGTCTGATCAAACCCAGACGCTCTTGTTCATCGAGCTGTTTCTTCAATTCCTTCAGCTCGTTGGGTCCAAGCTTGTATGGACACTTGCAAACGGGTTCAGTGCCAGGCTCTAGTTCGATAACGAACTCAACTGGCCGATGAGGAGGCATACCCAGAAGCTCTTCTGGAAAGACATCTTGATACTAACAAACGACTGGAATTTGAGAGATGGCATTCAATTCGCCCTTCTCATTGAGAGAAAATAACCGAATGGTTTCATCACGAGCGGCATAAATAATGACATCCTCAGAAGAATGTGTCAATTGAATTTCCAATCATATTCATATTCATGCTCCAATCATATTCATGCTCAATGCACACACCAATAACCGTATTGCAATAAACATGATCCAATCATATTTATGCTCAACTCAAACACCAAATAACATTTATTTAGGTTCAACACTAATCCCGAAGGTAATGGGAGTATGCGATGGTGATCTTATCAACCTTGGAACCACTTCCAATACACATCGTCACTTCATCCTTAACTAGTTTGTGTTCATTATGCAACTCCCGTTTCGAGTTACTACTCTTTAGCAACTGAATCAGTATCAAATACCGAGGGGTTGCTACGAACACTAGTAAAATACACATCAATAATTTGTATATCAAATATACCTTTGTTCACTTTGCCATCCTTCTTATCCACCAAATACTTGGGGTAGTTCCGCTTCCAGTGACCAGTCCTTTTGTAGTAGAAGCACTTAGTCTCAGGCTTAGGTCCAGATTTGGGCTTCTTCACTTGAGCAGCAACTTGCTTGCCGTTCTTCTTGAAGTTCCCCTTCTTCCCTTTGCCCTTTTCTTGAAACTAGTGGTCTTGTCAACCATCAACACTTGATGCTTTTCTTGATTTCTACCTTCGTCGATTTCATCATCATGAAAAGCTCGGGAATCGTTTTCGTCATCCCTTGCATATTATAGTTCATCACGAAGTTCTACTAACTTGGTGATGGTGACTAGAGAATTCTGGCAATCACTATTTTATCTGGAAGATTAACTCCCACATGATTCAAGCGATTGTAGTACCCAGACAATCTGAGTACATGCTCACTGCTTGAGCTATTCTCCTCCATCTTTTAGCTATAGAACTTGTTGGAGACTTCATATCTCTCAACTCGGGTATTTGCTTGAAATATTAACTTCAACTCCTGGAACATCTCATATGGTCCATGACGTTCAAAACGTCTTTGAAGTCCCGATTCTAAGCTGTTAAGCATGGTGCACTAAACTATCAAGTAGTCATCATATTGAGCTAGGCAAACATTCATAACGTCTGCATCTGCTCCTGCAATAGGTCTGTCACCAAGCGGTGCATCAAGGACATAATTCTTCTGTGCAGCAATGAGGATAATCCTCAGATCATGGATCCAATCCACATCATTGCTACTACCATCTTTCAACATAATTTTTCTCTAGGAACATATCAAAATAAACATAGGGAAGCAACAACGTGAGCTATTGATCTACAACATAATTTGCAAAATACTATCAGGACTAAGTTCATGATAAATTTAATTTCAATCAATCATATTACTTAAGAACTCCCACTTAGATAGACATCTCTCTAATAATCTAAGTGATTACGTGATCCAAATCAACTAAAGCATAACCGATCATCACGTGAAATGGAGTAGTTTTCAATGGTGAACATCACTATGTTGATCATATCTACTATATGATTCACGCTCGACCTTTCAGTCTCAGTGTTCCGAGGCCATATCTGCATATGCTAGGCTCGTCAAGTTTAACCTGAGTATTCCGCGTGTGCAACTGTTTTGCACGTGTTGTATTTGAACGTAGAGCCTATCACACCCGATCATCACGTGGTGTCTCAGCACGAAGAACTTTTGCAACAGTGCATACTCAGGGAGAACACTTTTATCTTGAAATTTTAGTGAGAGATCATCTTATAATGCTACCGTCAATCAAAGCAAGATAAGATGCATAAAAGATAAACATCACATGCAATCAATATAAGTGATATGATATGGCCATCATCATCTTGTGCTTGTGATCTCCATCTCTGAAGCACCGTCATGATCACCATCGTCACCGGCGCGACACCTTGATCTCCATCGTAGCATCGTTGTCGTCTCGCCAACTATTGCTTTTATGACTATCGCTACCGCTTAGTGATAAAGTAAAACAATTACATGGCGATTGCATTGCATACAATAAAGCGACAACCATATGGCTCCTGCCAGTTGCCGATAACTCGGTTACAAAACATGATCATCTCATACAATAAAATATAGCATCATGTCTTGACCATATCACATCACAACATGCCCTGCAAAAACAAGTTAGACGTCCTCTACTTTGTTGTTGCAAGTTTTACGTGGCTGCTATGGGCTTAGCAAGAACCATTCTTACCTACGCATCAAAACCACAACGATAGTTTGTCAAGTTGGTGCTGTTTTAACCTTCGCAAGGACCGGGCGTAGCCACACTCGGTTCAACTAAAGTGAGAGAGACAGACACCCGCCAGTCACCTTTAAGCAACGAGTGCTCGCAACGGTGAAACCAGTCTCGCGTAAGCGTACGCGTAATGTCAGTCCGGGCCGCTTCATCTCACAATACCGCCGAACCAAAATATCACATGCTGGTAAGCAGTATGACTTATATGGCCCACAACTCACTTGTGTTCTACTCGTGCATATAACATCAACGCATAAAACCAGGCTCGGATGCCACTGTTGGGGAACGTAGTAATTTCAAAAAAATTCCTACGCACAAGCAAGATCATGGTGATGCATAGCAACGAGAGGGGAGAGTGTTGTCCACGTACCCTCGTAGACCAAAGGCGGAAGCGTTAACACAATGCGGTTGATGTAGTCGTACGTCTTCACGATCCGACCGATCAAGTACCGAACGCACGGCACCTCCGAGTTCAGCACACGTTCAGCTCGATGACGTCTCTCGAACTCCGATCCAGCCGAGTGTTGAGGGAGAGTTTCGTCAGCACGACGGCGTGGTGACGATGATGATGTTCTACCGACACAGGGCTTCGCCTAAGCACTGCTACGATATTATCGAGGTGTAATATGGTGGAGGGGGGCACTGCACACGGCTAAGAGATCAATAGATCAATTGTTGTGTCTATGGGGTGCCCCCTGCCCCCGTATATAAAGGAGCAAGGGGGAGGCCGCCGGCCAAGGAGGAGGGCGCGCCAAGGGGGGAGTCCTACTCCCACCGGGACTAGGACTCCTCCTTTCCTTGTTGGAATAGGAGAAGGGAAGGGAGCAGGAGAAAGAAGGAAGGGGGCACCCCCCCTCCCTAGTCCAATTCGGACTAGTCCAAGGGGAGGGGTGCGGCCACCCTTTGGGGCCTTACTCTCCTTTCCCGTATGGCCCATTAAGGCCCAATACGAATTCCCGTAACTCTCCGGTACTCCGAAAAATATCCGAATCACTCCGAACCTTTCCGAAGTCCGAATATAGTCATCCAATATATCGATCTTTACGTCTCGGCCATTTCGAGACTCCTCGTCATGTCCCCGATCTCATCCGAGACTCCAAACTCCTTTGGTACATCAAAACACATAAACTCATAATATAACCGTCATCGTAACGTTAAGCGTGCGGACCCTACGGGTTCGAGAACTATGTAGACATGACCGAGACACCTCTCCGGTCAATAACCAATAGCGGAACCTGGATGCTCATATTGGCTCCCACATATTCTACGAAGATCTTTATCGGTCAGACCGCATAACAACATACGTTGTTCCCTTTGTCATCGGTATGTTACTTGCCCGAGATTCGATCGTCGGTATCTCGATACCTAGTTCAATCTCGTTACCGGCAAGTCTCTTTACTCGTTCCGTAATACATCATCCCGCAACTAACTCATTAGTCACAATGCTTGCAAGGCTTATAGTGATGTGTATTACTGAGTGGGCCCAGAGATACCTCTCCGACAATCGGAGTGATAAATCCTAATCTCGAAATACGCCAACCCAACAAGTACCTTTGGAGACACCTGTAGAGCACCTTTATAATCACCCAGTTATGTTGTGACGTTTGGTAGCACACAAAGTGTTCCTCTGGTAAACGGGAGTTGCATAATCTCATAGTCATAGGAACATGTATAAGTCATGAAGAAAGCAATAGCAACATACTAAACGATCGAGTGCTAAGCTAACAGAATGGGTCAAGTCAATCACATCATTCTCCTAATGATGTGATCCCGTTAATCAAATGACAACTCATGTCTATGGCTAGGAAACATAACCATCTTTGATCAACGAGCTAGTCAAGTAGAGGCATACTAGTGACACTCTGTTTGTCTATGTATTCACACATGTATCAAGTTACCGGTTAATACAATTCTAGCACGAATAATAAACATTTATCATGATATAAGGAAATAAATAATAACTTTATTATTGCCTCTAGGGCATATTTCCTTCAGTTTCCTCTTTGGTGCTAAGGAGGCAAGCGCAGGCGCGGAGTACCGAGGCATCAGGCAAAGGTTTCCATATTGGTGCAACGAGATCAAGGCCAGTGATACGTCTCCAACGTATCTATAATTTACGAAGTATTCATGCTATTATATTATCCATCTTGGATGTTTATTGGCTTTATTATGCACTTTTATATTACTTTTGGGACTAACCTATTGACCCAGAGCCCAATGCCAGTTTCTGTTTTTTCCCTTGTTTCAGTGTTTCGCAGAAAAGCAATATCAAATGGAGTCCAAACGGAATGAAACCTTCGGGAGAGTTATTTTTGGAATGGAAGCAATCCAGAAGACTTGGAGTGTACGTAAGGGAAGCAACGAGGAAGGCACGAGACAGGGGGCGCGCCCACCCCCCTGGGCGCCCCCTCCACTCTCGTGGGCCCCTCGTGGCTCCCCTTACCGACTTCTTTCGCCTATATATCTCCATGTACCCTAAAACCATTGGGGAACAGAATAGATCGGGAGTTCCGCCGCCGCAAGCCTCTGTAGCCACCAAAAGCCAATCGGGACCCTGTTCCGGCATCCTGCCGTAGGGGGGAACCCTCACCGGTGGCCATCTTCATCATCCCGGCGCTCTCCATGACGAGGAGGGAGTAGTTCACCCTCAGGGCTGAGGGTATGTACTAGTAGCTATGTGTTTGATCTCTCTCTCTCTCGTGTTCTTGAGATGGTACAATCTTGATGTACCGCGAGCTTTGCTATTATAGTCGGATCTTATGATGTTTCTCCCCCTCTACTCTCTTGTAATGGATTGAGTTTTCCCTTTGAAGTTATCTTGCCGGATTGAGTCTTTAAGGATTTGAGAACACTTGATGTATGTCTTGCATGTGCTTATCTATGGTGACAATGGGACATCACGTGATTCACTTGATGTATGTTTTGGTGATCAACTTGCGGGTTCCGCCCATGAACCTATGCATAGGGGTTGGCACACGTTTTCGTCTTGACTCTCCGGTAGAAACTTTGGGGCACTCTTTGAAGTACTTTGTGTTGGTTTGAATAGATGAATCTGAGATTGTGTGATGCATATCGTATAATCATACCCACGGATACTTTTTTTTGACTGTACACAGTAGGGCAAAACCCCACTGCAATTTCTATATAATAAAAAGGGACAAAAACAAAAAGTTCCACTGTACCAAAGGCTTGAGATAAGCCAAAAGAACAAAAAAGAAGAAGAAGGAAAACAAGGAAAAAACTAGCTATTACAATTACAACACAAGATTATCAAGCCAAGAACAGTAGGCAGCAACATAGCTCTTCTTAATTCTAAATCTGAGTAGGTTTAGCTCCTCCAAGAAGATAGCTTTCCATCTGTGAATGCTAGGATTAATTGTTTGGAAAATCAAGTTGTTCCTTGAGATCCAGATAGCCCAAGAAGCAAGGATGATTATTTCCATGAAAAATGGCACATGAAGTTTCTGCTTGAGATCAAGAAAAGCTTCCATAACTGAAACATTTGCCTGTCTTGAAGGGCATATCATGTCCCAACATTGAGCTGCAAAAGGACAGGTCCAGAAAAGATGCTGGAGAGTTTCCTCCTGTGGGCAATTGTTGACAGCACAATTATAGTTTTCCAGGTGGAAAGTTTTCCTTCTCAGAAGATTCCTAGTATTGAGCCTGTCATGAAGTAACCTCCAAAAAAACACCTTGTGTTTTGGCTGACAGGAGCTGTTCCAGATCCAGTTAAATTGTTGTGGCACAATTTTAACTCCCATCAGAACTTTATATGCTTTAGCAACTGAAAATTGCTCATTTTCCCAAATGTAACTCCAGGTGTCAGTGCAATCTAGAGTGTCAGAGGCCCTTAAAGCAATGCAAATGTCTTCCATAGCTTCAAATTCCTAGAAAGCGTGCACAGACAGAGGTAAATGGAATAGATCCTCCAAGTATTCAGTGTGAATAATGATGTGGACAGTAGCAGTCTTGTTCTTCACAAAGGAGAATAAGTGAGGGAACATGTCTTGCAAACAAGCTGAGTGCCAAAGATCAGTCCAAAATAATGCACTTTTGCCATCACCTATGTTGCATCTGGCCAAGGACTTATAGCTATCAATAAGCTTAAGATTTGCCTTCCACCAAAAGGATCCAATCCAGCTACTACCAGGTAAAGAATCATTGTTGTAATAAGATTCCCATATCAAGTTGACCCAAGGAATACTGTGTCTGTTATAGAACTTGTGCAGGTTCTTAAGAAGCAGGGCTTTATTTTGAACAAAGATATCCATCACCCCCAAACCACCCTGATTTTTTGGTCTGCAAACGGTGCTCCATGCCACCATGGCAGGCCTATGGTCCTCCAGGTCAGCCTCTCCAAAGGCAATGCCTCAAATACTTGATGGCTTGGGTTTTAATAGTGACAGGCACATCAAGGCATCCCATGAGATAGATCAACAAAGAATTTAGGACAGATTTCACCAGCAACAATCTCCCAGCCATTGTCATGAAGGAAGACAAACCCACAAGCTTCTTCTGCAATCTTGTGACAAGAGGGAAGCATTGCTCAACAGTAGGCTTATGGAGACCTAAAGGTGCTCCCAAATATTGGATTGGGAAATATTCCTTTTTGAAGTGAAAAGTGTTTATCAAAATCTCCACCTTCTCGTCTGGCACATTTATTGGGATCATACTTGATTTATTATAGTTCACTTTAAGGCCAGTGGCATCTGCAAAAGTATTGAGAAGGGCTTTTAGACAATGTAGTTGCTTGGCATCTGCTTGTAGGAGAACCAGGGTGTCATCAGCATACTGGACAATTGGAAAATCTGGACATGACTCCACTTGCAAGGGGGAGTTTAGCAAACCCAGGTGCATGGCCTTATTTAGAACTGACTGAAGTAGGTCTGCAGCAAGCACAAAAAGAAGAGGGGACAGAGGGTCCCCCTGCCTGACACATCTAAGGCAATAAAACTTCTTGCCAGGAACACCATTGAGCAAGATAGCAGATGAAGCAGAGGTGAACAGCATTTTGATCCATGTAATCCATCTGTCCCCAAAAACTTTTGCCTTTAAAATATCCAACATTGCCTGGTGTTCAATGGTGTCAAAAAGCCTTTTCAAAATCCAATTTAAGTACAATGATTTCTTCCTTGGACTTATGACATTGGTGCAGATATTCATATGCCCAACCCAAACAATCATGAATGGATCTTTCTTTAAGGAAACCATATTGATTGATGTGAACTAACTTGAGAATCACCTTCTGTAACTTGAATCATTTGCTGTCAAGGGGGTACTCCCTTTGGGAATGAGAGTTATGAATGAAGTATTTAAGCTCTCAAGTGAAATTTGCCCTGCATGAAAATCATATATGAATTTGAGCACATCTCCCTTAATAATGTCCCAGCAAGACTTGAGAAATTCATTGTTAAAACCATCATGGCCTGGTGATTTGTCAGTTGGGAGATCTTTGACCATAGCCTCAATTTCTTCTTCAGTGAAAGGTAATTCAAGGTTATCAAAAATTTCAGAATCCTGTCTCTGTCCAAACAAGGAAACCAAATCAAAGTGCATAGAAGTTTTTTGAGATGTGCCCATTCTTTTCTTATATGTGTCCAAGAGAATTGCAGCTTTCCCAGCATGGTCAGATATCTCAACTTGGTCATCATTTTGAAGAACAGCAATATGGTTATGCCTATAGTTGATTGAGGCTTTAGTGTGAAATTTTTTTGTGTTTTCATCCCCAAACTTCACCCCCTTGATTTTCCCCCTTTGCTTCTAGTAAATCCTATGATTTCTCAACAGAATGAGTAGATGTTCTTTAAGAATAACCCTGCAATTCCATTCATGAATGTCCAACTCCCTAAATTCCTCAAAGAAATCCCGCAAAAATATGAGCTCATTTAGCTTTGCAATTTGAGTTTTGAGACAGGACAAAGATTTTGCCCACAGCTTCAGAGCTCTTCTTAAGTTTTTAAACTTAGCATTCAAGGTTTTGACAGCATCAAGATTTCCCACGGGGATATTCCAAGCAATAGCAACTACCTGCTTAAAATCAGAATGTTGGAGCCAATAATTTTCAAATCTGAACACTCTTGCTTTTGGGATGGAAGTACCAACTTTTATAACACAGGGCAGATGATCTGATATAGGCTTTGCAAGGGGGAGCACAATGGTATTTGGAAAAGATGTCATCCATGAAGCAGAAGTGAAAAACCAGTCAAGCTTTACTAGCAGAGGATCATGTTGCATGTTACTCCAGCTGAACTTTCTACCATGCAAAGGCAGTTCAACTAAACCTTGATTACTTATTGCCTCATTGAACATAAGCATATCATTAACATCTCCACCAGGTCTGTTTCTATCTGAAGGTGCCCTCATAAGGTTGAAATCTCCCATTAGAATCCAGTCAACATCATCAGGCATGTGAATATTCAAAAACCAGTTAATAAATTCAATTTTGTCTTGTGGGTCACATGGCCCATAAATATTTGAAAGAATCCAAGACTGATTAGAGAGCAGACTGGTAAACTGTACTGAAAGAGAGAACCTGTTTTGTGCAATAACTTCTCTAGAAAACTGAGAACCATTCCAAGCCACAAGAAGCCCCCCAGAAGCTCCAACAGAGGGGAGGACAGCAAATTTATTAATTCTGTTAGGGCAGAAGTTTTTAATGTAAGCTGTGTCAAAAGACTCTCTCTTGGTTTCTTGAAGACACACAATATTGCAGTCACTCTCATCAATTTTCTGCCTTAAAGCCAACCATTTGTCCTCAGAATTCATTCTCTAATGTTCCAATTGAGAATATTCCAGTTTCTGTTTGTGTTATTCATTGAAACACATGTTGGTTTTGTACCAGAGATCAAGCACCAGCACTTGATCAACCAAATATAAAAGAAGATGGCACAAGGCCTTGATCCACATCACACCACATGACCAACAGAGCATCCAACCATATATCACATAAGTACTATTAAAATAGTACATCACCAGACACACAAGTTTCATAAAGTACCAGAATTCAAGTCTTACACCAGTCATAAATATTTCCAAAATAGAAGGGGGGATACCACACACACATCCCCTCAACACATTACTCCAACTTAAGGCCTCAAACATCATGAAGAGTTGGGGGTATGTCCTTCTCCTTTGGCCAAGGGCACCTTGTCCAAAACATCTTCTTGCCTTCTCTTGGGCTTCTTAGCCAGCTTGTCCTCCAGCTCCCTCTCAGCAACCTTACAGAAAGAGGCAGTGAGATTTTTAACAACTAATTTTTGTATGATGGGAAGGTCAGCATTGCAAGGTAGACAGTTATTATTAGAGCAGGAGTCTCTCTTGTAACCAGCATTGTCCTTCTTAATTCTATCACTTGTCCTTACCTCTGTTTCAACCAGTGGAGTTTTTCCACTCCTTCTCTTCCTGAGGTTATCTTGGCCAAAAGGATGCAGAACGGCCTGGGACTCCACATCCTGCATATTGGCAGTCACTCCAATATTTTCTTTGCCCTTGTCCTTATCACCTTCCTCCATGGCCTGACAAATAGGTGCATGTAAGGTAGGACATTTATGAGGTATGTGAAACAGAATGGCTTGATCCATATTCTCCAAAGTAGTGAAAAGTTCCCACATTCCAGATTTTAACATATTGACAGTCCAGGCAAACTTATCAGGTGACAGAAGAAGGTGGACAATAAAATTAAACCAACTTACAGGAATGTTGGTAGAGAAAGAGCTCTTGTTTTCCAAAGATTGCTCTTGAAAGTGTTGTTTCCATAGCAGCATGCCTTCTTCAGAAACAGTTTGATCATTGTTAGTAGCTGCAGCCATCTGAATGCTTTTCAAACCAAGTAGAGAAGGTGCTATGCTAAAATGTTCATTTATTTGGTTAACCCAATTACCTTGGAGCCCTGATTGAAGATCCTCCAAGTTCTCAACTGGTTGTAAGCTTCCTCTAGAGGTATTTATATGATCAGGACTACAAACTAAGACTTCACTGGAAGATCCACCAGCAAGGGAGGATTGAATTTGCTCAGCAGTTGCCACAGCATCTAAAGGTAAAGCAGGAGGAAGGGGATCCACATCTTGATCTGCAGAGACATCAGCATTAACATATGTCCCTTGAATAGAGGGTGCAACATGTTGCAGTTGGTCTGCAACAATTTGATCATGCAGGTCAACATCAACCATAGCAGCATCCCGGATCTGCTCATGCAACAAAGGAGGCTCTTCATCATGTGACTGATAGGCCTGGATGATGTTCTGCAGGCCATTGGCAGGCACAATAGGAGGAGGAGGTAGAATAGCAGGTATTGCAGCCCTAGGAATCAAAACCTCTACTGCAACAGGAGGCAAAAGCATATTTGTGTTATCTCCTTCAGAGAAGGACATGTCTGAAGAAAGACTACTGTTGCTAGGTGCTGGAAGCAGTTCTTCCCCATCTACCCAGGCATATTCTTCCTGCTGCACAGCATCCAGGAGGTCCTCAAGATCTGCATTCTGGTTATTCTGCTGATTCACTGCCCAGTTATCCCAATTCTCTGCAATCTGAACATCCATAGGATTATTGTTGACAGCAACATCATGAAAACCATCACCAGGCTTAGCATTTTCAGGCAAAGGATGTGGGTCCACATTGGCAGGAGGAAAAGGATCCTCATCTGCTGGGCCTCCACCAAGAAGCTCACTTGCCAGAATTTCAATGGAGGAAGACCAGCCATCTTCCTCAAACTCATCCCCTTCAGACCATCTCATACTTTTGGGGATGATATCTAGATTCATAACTCTTGCCTTGACTACAATACGCCCCATGTGATCATCTTCCTTGTCCCGGGAGATCATACGGCCAAACTTACTCACGGCACAGGCCAAATCTTCAGTGTTACAAAAATCAAAAGGAACTCCCGTCAGAAGCAAACAAACAGTTCTATTGAAATGAACCCTCCTATGGTTTCTGCCCTCATCATGCTTCACAAAAGTAATGAACACGTCACCAAATTCATGCGGACTATCTAGCACCAACTTATCCCTGTCTCTAACCCTCGTCAGCCGAACATAAGCCTCTCCGAAAGGAAAGCGTTGAATGTCCCGTAAACCCAACTGCCTATGTTCAACAATAAACTCCTCAAGAACATCTCTTACATTGGGGAATGGAGCATCAGCGGGGAGAGGATGGATGGTCGCAATCGCCCAATCTTCATGGCGATGAGGACGATGCGGCAGCACCACCCGAGCCACCCCATTGCGGCCGTGGACCTGCTGAATATTGGCCATGGGGCACGAAGGGACGCGGGTCAATCGGAATGTTGGCCATCTGAGTTGCAGCACGAGCTCTCTCCGTCGATGTCAAGCTCGAGGTGACAGGAGCAGGGTTTGAGTACTGTGGAGAAACAGAGGAGCAGTGCGGAGAAGTTGAGGAGACAAGTGCAAAACGAGGCTGAAAATTAGGAAAAGATCCCAAACAGAGCTCGCTAAAAGAGGAAACTATAAGGGATTCGCGGGACGGGCCAGCGGACCTAAACCAGTCCTGGACCGCATCCAAGTCCCAGGCCTCAATTGGCGGGCTTGGAAAAGGGGCAAACATGAGTGACGGAAAAAGCCCAGGAAGGCAATTCTCGTGACACTCCCGTGCAAAGTGGCCCAACTTGCCACACGCATAACATATAAGCGAGTCATTTGAATGACCCTGATTCCTGCCCTCTGTAACAGCTCCATGAACCTCTCCTGAGGCATTAGTATTGTGCATTAAGGGCTCATTATTGTCCGAGGCCACATTATTGCTAGTGGTCGGAAAATTCGCCAGGCGAGCAAAAACTGATGGCCGGAGTTGATCGCCGGAGACTCTGCCGGCGGCAGATCACGGGCGCGAACCACTAGTGACCAAAGTCCAAGAAGCTTCTTCTTCACGATAGAATAGTTGCTCTTCACGTAACCAGTTTGGTCCTCCAAAACCCCAAAGATTGAAAACTAACTCAAAATCCATTTCAACCACACGGCCATGATTATAGATCTCAAAACCCACTGCCTTTGAAGCAACAGAAAACTTGAAAGTTCTGTCCTTGAGATAAAGCACCCGGAAGCCTTGAGGATAGCCACCAAAACAAGATTGTAGCACGATACTAACCGTGTGACAATCCAACCGAAAACGAGCACGACAGAAGGAAACCACCAAAGTGAACTCTCGTTGAAGAAAACCAGGCGAAAACACCACAGGGTGACCAAACTTTTGCCTCATTGAGCGTTGAAAATCTTTACCTCGAGCAAAGTTAAGTGATGGAGGATCCATGGCCATCCTAGCAACAACTACTCACGCAAAGAAACCAGAAATAGGCTGGTGGCTGCCACCCTCGGAGTGACAACTGGCAGAGAGGCAGTGGCCGCCGGCGCCGGAGTGGCAACCGGCGGAAGGGAGGGTGGCCACCGGGGCCGGAGTGGCCACCAACGGAAGGAAGGGTGGCCGCCACGGCTGGAGTGGCCACCGGCGGTGATCGTCAAGGGAGAGCCTATGAGGGAGAGCCTAGGAGGGACGTCACCTCGACTTTTAGCTCGTGTTCGGATTACCCACGGATACTTGAGGTGACATTGGAGTATCTAGGTGACATTAGGGTTTTGGTTGATTTGTGTCTTAAGGTGTTATTCTAGTATGAACTCTATGATAGATTGAACGGAAACAATAGCTTCGTGTTATTTTACTACAGACTCTTGAATAGATCGATCCGAAAGAATAACTTTGAGGTGGTTTCGTACCCTACCATAATCTCTTCGTTTGTTCTCCGCTATTAGTGACTTAGGAGTGACTCTTTGTTGCATGTTGAGGGATAGCTATATGATCCAATTATGTTATTATTGTTGAGAGAACTTGCACTAGTGAAAGTACGAACCCTAGGCCTTGTTTCAACGCATTGCAATACCATTTACGCTCACTTTTATCATTAGTTACCTTGCTGTTTTTATATTTTCAGATTACAAAAACCTATATCTACCATCCATATTGCGCTTGTATCACCATCTCTTCGCCGAACTAGTGCACCTATACAATTTACCATTGTATTGGGTGTGTTGGGGACACAAGAGACTCTTTGTTATTTGGTTGCAGGATTGCTTGAGAGAGTCCATCTTCATCCTACGCCTCCCAAGGATTGATAAACCTTAGGTCATCCACTTGAGGGAAATTTGCTACTATCCTACAAACCTCTGCACTTGGAGGCCCAACAATGTCTACAAGAAGAAGGTTGTGTAGTAGACAAAGACCAGCAGGGCAGCAGGACGGAGGTCACCGTGGAGCCCAAGACGGCGTCATCACCAGAGCCTTTCGCAGGCGAAGACCGCTTTTGTCAGGATAGCTTGTACTAGCTGTCCCCTTTCAAACTAACTGCCGTTGTTGGCTCCCTTCCCGCTCAATATTTGGGGAGAGGACCAGGGCCTATATAAGTAGAACTAGCCACCGCAGTAGGGGGCATCGAGTCCTCACCCCCACCAGTTCGACGAGCACAAGAACACCTCAACCTCAGGAGGCTGTTCTTCCCCTTGTACTGTTCATCGTCAGCCCAAGAGGCAATCCACCACCACACACTAGAGGAGGGTATTACACCACCACGGTGGCCCGAACCAGTATAAATCTTGTGTCCCTTGTGTTGTGAGTTCGTCGAGTTCGTCCGCAAGATCTTAGCGAGCTAGGGCGTAGATCGGTAGGAGGGAAAGAACTACGCGCGCACCCCAGAGTTCAAACTTTAAGGGTTTTGCCGGAACCCCACATCCGACATTTGGAGCGCCAGGTAGGGGTGCACCGGAGCCTTTTCCCTGCTGATCGATCCACCAATGCTCCGCGCGCCGATGTCCGGCAATCCAAGGCCAGACTCCGACCACTGGGCAGCTTGGCCACCCGGAGCGGTGTCACCTGCCCATGAAGATCTCGAGCCCGCGCTCCAGGCGGCGCGAGCGCCGCCCAACGCTGCGTGGCGCGGGCGGCGCGGCCAGGCGTTGTCTACCCTCACTCCACGGCAAGTGCGAGCCGCTGCAAGGGCAGCAAGCCACGCCGCAGCAACGGCGCCACACACACGGCGGGAGCAGGCGAACATGCGGGCATCGCTCACGGTGGCGCGAGAGCTGCTGCGGTGCCGGCTGATGGAAAGCGGCCGGGATGCATTGCTGGAACGCGTTGCCGAGCTGCTGGATGCGGCGGCATCGGGAGTGCCGCCCTTCTGCTATCAGCTTCCTCCTCAGGCCACGCCGGGGTCTCACGGCGGGCCTCGTCGCAGCCACGCGCCCTCAGGTGTGCCTGGGGGCTTCGTCAACTCCAGCACGGCCGGCGGCGCCGGGGGCTCCACCGCCCCCGTGCTGCCCGCGCAAGCATGGGTACAAGCGTCGCCTCCCATGGTCCCAGTGGGATTCCGCATTACCATCCTCGGGACGCCATGCTAGGCCGGGCAACATGGAGTGTGGGGCACTACGGCGAGGTGTTCGGGGTGACGGCCCCGGAAGCCTGCGTGCCTCGCATGATGGACCAGGAGTACGCACCGGAGGACGACCCTGGCTCGTTCCTCGAAGAGGATTGGGAAGAAGGGACGCTAGAAGTTGAAGCCTTCCAGGAACCAACGGACAACCGCGACGATCGCGCCCGCAACGACGACTTCAGGGTACCACTAATCTCTTAGGAGCAGGCTTACGCTAACCATGGGCTGCAAGTGAATCAGGTCACAACGTCAATCGACAACGCCGGTACAGCAGCATCCCTTCCACCGGGGGAAGCATGCTAGGGGCCATGCGGAGGGAGCAAGGAGCAAGGCCCCTCCCCACGTCGCGCGAAGCCAGGCAACGCCCGGAGGTAGGTCCTCTGCCGGGGAGGTGCCAGCGAGCCTTCCCCCGGCAGAGGACCCGTGGTCGCCAAGGGCACCGCTGGCGTCCCCTTCCCCCCTTTGTGCCGTCCAGGTTGCCGGTCGTCTCAAAGGTGGTCGAGGGTGGCGCAAGGCGGGGCCCTCGTCTGGCGATATGAAACAAGGCCGGTTCCTGTGAAGAAGACCCAGTGCCTGTGAAGCTCGCCGCCCGTGACACTCTCACGTAATAATGAGTGGGACTGTACACGCCCCGGAGTCTCAGGGGTGCCGGCCTCAGGCCCTGGGGCTCGCTCCCACGCCTAGTGGCAGCACTTAGCTCCACGCTGGTGAGAAGACTCGAAGACTAGACTAGGCGCCGGACGCGGCCATTTGCTTTGGATCTCTTCTTATGTAGCCTTGCTTTCTGGATTTGGATTTAAGTTGAAGTCGAGCTTATGTCGATGCGTGCTGGGGGTGCATTTTCTCGTTCAAGCGATTTCTTGCCATCTGGTTCTTGCCTTGCTCTGGAGCTCACGCTCGCCGCCTCCCCCTCGCGAGTGGGGCTGGGCACAGCACGCGCACCACACGCGCCGATCAGCGCAGGACCCTCGCGAGGCCCTCTCGGGCGGATCAGCGGACCCTTCAGGAGCCCCATGGCGACTCTCGACCTTACAACCTGATTCAGGGCCCGCCCCAGCTAAGGTAAGCCGCAATGGCAAAACTTGCCGTCAGACTCGTGATTGACCAAAACGCACCCTCGGTTCGACATAAAGGAGTAGAAATCATGATTTGTTTAGATGAGGGGCTCCCCCTCCAAAATGCTCTCACAATCTTTAGAGGCCACACTCGAGTTTTTGCATACAGGGTGAAGCAGTAAAGGGACGAGGAATTATCCAGATATGTCGCTCGCCGCATCCTCCGCGTCGTCTTCGGACGCGCCGCTCGCGTCGCTGTCATCATCATTGGCGCCGCCGCCACCGTCACCGATGTCCCCGTCATTGACCACGTCGCCTCCGTCTGCGGCAACCTCCACCGCGTCATCCTCTAAAGTAAAGGCCCTGACCAACGCGTCCACGTTGTCCTCTACCCACTGTGCCAGGTCGTCCCGAACGACTATAGGAACGGGGGCAATGGCGGCGTCGAAATCGAAGTCGGGGTTGGCGTTCAGGAGATGGCTGAAGACACGGGAGAAAGCGCGCTCAAGCAGGCCGCGACTCCTCTCTTCCACGAGCCTACGAGCTTCGTCAGATCAGGCCTCCAGGCGTGTCACCACAGCGGTGAAGAAGCGGAGGTGACTGGCGTAGTCATTCACCTGAGGATGGGGGGCGTTCGCGTCACAGACATGGCCTAGGGCAGTGTTGGCCCTGTTCCGAAGATCCTGAAGCATGGGAGCGTGAACGCGCTCCAGCGTCCGCATCTCCAGCACTTCCTCCCTGTTTTGCCGCGCGACGGCCTCAGCGTCATCAACCCGTTTCTGAAGCAAAAGCAGCTCCGCGCGGGTGGAGGCCAGGTCCGCCTGCACCGTGGCCAAGGCGGCGGTCGTGGCCTCCCCATGTCTCTCCGCCTCGTCTAACCTGGGCCTGAGAGCGGCGGTCCTGCCCGCCTCCTCAGTTCCTGCAAGCTTCAGGTTCAGGTCGTACCAACCTTCAAGATCCGCGCGAACCCGGGCCACCTGGCGATCGACTTCCTCCTGGACCTTGGCCTCGCGAGCCCCGACGGCATCTTCTGCCTGAGAAACTTGACGCTCCCTCGTCTCCAGTTGTTCGAGCTCAAGGCTGCGCTCCACGGCTTCCAGAGCCAACGCCTCCTCACGCCTCCGGACCTCCTCTTCTTCTGCGGGCATCCCCCTCAGCGACGCAAGGGTGGCTCTGCGCGCCTCCACCTGGCGCTCGAGGGATGCACTCCAAGCTTGGAGCTCCCACGCGCGCTTCTCTGCAGCCTCACGACGACGGTCAGCCTCGCGAGCCTCCTCCAAGGTCCGGGCCAGTAGGACGGAGATCACCATGGAGCCCAAGACGGCGTCATCACCAGAGCCTTTCACAGGCGAAGACCGCTTTTGTCAGGATAGCTTGTACTAGCTGTCCCCTTTCAAACTGGCCGCCGTTGTTGGCTCCCTTCCTGCTCAATATTTGGGGAGAGGACCAGGGCCTATATAAGTAGAACTAGCCACCGCAAAAGGGGGCATCGAGTCCTCACCCCCACCAGTTCGACGAGCACAAGAACACCTCAACCTCAGGAGGCTGTTCTTCCCCTGGTACCGTTCATCATCAGCCCAAGAGGCAATCGACCACCACACACTGGAGTAGGGTATTACACCACCACGGTGGCCCGAACCAGTATAAATCTTGTGTACCTTGTGTTGTGAGTTCGTCGAGTTCGTCCGCAAGATCTTAGCGAGCTAGGGCATAGATCGGTAGGAGGGAAAGAACTTCACGCTCACCCCAGAGTTCGAACCTTAAGGGTTTTGTCGGAACCCCACATCCGACAGTTCCCAGGCAAATACCTCCTTGTTCGCGCGCAGGAATTTTACCAATGCCTCCTCTTTATCCGGGTCGAGGCTGGCGCCTATGGTGAAGGTGGCTCCCGACGGCCCACCTTCCTCGACCGGCACTTGCTTAGTTTCGGCCCAATCTTCAGTGAATAGCTGCTTCTTCTTTGCTGGCGCGGCCTCCTTAGCTCCGAGGGTGGCCTCATCGGCCGGGCGTGCTGCCGCAGCGGTTTTGAGGGCAAGCTTGAGCGCCGCTAGAGCCTCCTTGGTGTCTCCAGCTATAGTGAGGATGCCCTTGCTCCCGGGCATCTTCATGAGGTTGTAGGCTGGATGAGTTGCCACCATAAACTGATCCAGGGCTGGATACCCAAGGATGGCGTTGTATGGGAGGCCAATGCGGGCGATGTCGAAGTCGATCAGCTCGGTGCGGTAGTTGTCGCGGGTGCCGAAGGTCATTGGGAGGTGGATCTGCCCTAGGGGGCTGGTGGAGCTGCTGCCGACCCCAGAGAAGGGCTTGGTGGGACGGAGCCGTTCGAGCGGCACATGAAGCAAGCCAAAAGCCTCCACAGAGAGCATGTTGAGGCCGGCGCCGCCGTCGATGAGGGTCTTGGTGACAGCTATGTTGCAGATGGTGGGCGTGCAAAGCATTGGGAGCACGCCCGAGCCGACGGTGGTGACGGGGTGATCCCCCGAGTCAAATGTGAGATCGGCCTTGGGCGCCTCCCATCCTGGAGGAGCTACTTGCTACACAGAGGCGGCGTTGATCTGGCGGAAAAACTGCTTGGCATGGCGGTCCGAGGGTGGTGCTTACGAGCTGCCGAGGAGGGCCGCGATGGCGACAGGCGTCGGTGCCGCGAAATGTGCGACGAAAAGGCCGCGCAGCTCTTCCCAAGTGGCCACAGAGGACCCTGGCAGGTTGTGCAGCCACGTGTGCGGCGCGCCAGCGAGGGCCATGGGGAACTAGTTTGCCATGACCTTGTCGTTGCCTCCAGCTTCCAGGACGGCCTCCTCGTACGCTAGTAGGAAGGCCGACGGATCCGCCGCACCATCGTAGTGCAGCGACATCTCCGGCTTGAACTTGGGTGGCCACCGCACCCGCCGCAAGGCGGGGGTAAAGGCTCTGAGCCCCCTGGCACCGTCTCAGGCGCCCGTTGGCCCAGTTGGAGGAGCGACGACAGCCATGGGGACCGAACGGAGAGGCAGTGTTGGCAGAGAGACGAAGTTCGACGCACCCCTACCTGGCGCACCAAATGTCGGATCACGGGTTTTGGCAAAACCCTTAAGGTTCAAACTCTAGGGTGTGCACGAAGATCTCTCTTCCCCAAGCTCGCCCACTCCCAGCGACATCAAGGCCTCACTCGCCGAACTCAAGGAATAAGGGACACGAGAGTTTATACTGGTTCGGGCCACTGATGTGGTGTAATACCCTACTCTAGTGTGGTGTGGTGGATTGCCTTGTAGGCTGAGGATGACCAAGTACAAGGGAAGAACAGCCTCCTGAGGAGAGGTGTTCTTGAGCTCGGTGAGCTTGTGCATGTGTGGGTGGAATGGATGTGATCCCAAAATTCCCCCCTTCTATGGTGGTGGCTAGTCCTATTTATAGAGGCCCCAGTCCTCTTCCCAAATGTTAGGCAGGAAGGGATCCCACAATGGCCAATTAGAAGGGGGACAGCCAGTACAAGCTATCCTGACAAAAGGTGGCCTTCGCCTGCCAAAGGCTCTGGTGGTGACGACGTCGTGCTCTCCGTGGTGACCTCCGTCCTGCCGTCCTTCTGGTCTTGGTCTGGTTGCATCGATATGGAAACCTTTGCCTGATGCCTAGGGAATCTTCGCCTGTGCCTCCTCGTTTAGCACCAAAGAGGAAACGAGTACTCTGTGCCCGCTGGCGCCTGCCTGGCGCCCGCCTGGCCTTAGTCGTCACAGCTCATGTCACGGGAACCTCGTGAGGTGCCCCTTGCCTTGATCTCTCCGCTCCTCGCGAGCCAGCCTAGTGAGGCTGCCCCTGAGGAGGTCTTGTGTCGTCTGCCTCGCGAGGCTTGGCCCCTCGCGAGGGTCTTGAGTGTTTGCTAGTGAAGATGGGTCGTACCAGGCCGTCGGAGGAGCCACGCCATGGGCTGCAGGGAGGCAAGTCTAGGGACCCCCGTTCCCAGAACGCCGATAGCCCCTGGGCTCCGCGCTTCTGTAGAGGCCGCGAGACTACGCCGCCGTGGACCAGTGAGTATCCTGCCCTGACTTTGCTCTTGCTCCTGCTTCTATTGCTACTTCCTGATGCTCTCTTCTTGTGCTGCCAGGCCGACGCTGTCGGCGAAGAAGAAGAGGAAGAGGGCGGCTGCACCCTTGGGGACCCAGCAACCTGGTATGGCCACACCCCCTCCGGCACAGAGGGGCGGCGAGGGCGCCCATACTTCTCCCGCTTGGTCGTCCTCATGATGCCCAGCGGACCGTCCTCAGGAGAGGGCGAACCCCCCGCTACGTCGGCTCCTGAGGCACCCGTTCCCAGCTCGCTGGCTGAGGCTCCGCAGGGTCCGGGATTTCTGGCTTCTCCCTCCGCCGCCATCAACCTGCAGGTCTTGACGACAACGCTGCCTTCTTCTTCCACCGCACCGCAAGCTCGCGGTCCTTCCGCTACGCCCGACGCCCTGGAGCATGCTCTTTCTAAGCTGAACCAGCTACGGGATGATCTTGAAGGCGCTGACCATCGCCTAGTGGCGGGGCGCCTGGAGCTGGTCTCGGGCTGGCTGCACTCCGACGCGTTTGTTAGGGCGGTGTTGGGCAGGCCGTGGCAGCTTCCGAGGAGGACAAGCGAGCTGCCAACCAAACCGCCCTTGTGCACCAACCGACGGCCTGGCCCAACGCCGCACTAACAGACGCGTCGGAGCGCAGCCAGCCTGAGACCAGCTCCAGGCGCCCCGCCACCAGGCGATGGTCGGTGCCTTGTAGATCATCCCGCAGCTAGGTCAGCGCAGAAAGAGCATGCTCTTGGGCGTTGGGCGTAGCGGAAGGACCGCGAGCTTGCGGTGCGGCAAAAGAAGAAGGTAGCATCGTCGTCAAGACCTGCAGGTTGATGGCGGCGGAGGGAGAAGCCAGAAGCCCCGGACCCTGCGGAGCCTTGGCCAGCAAGCTGGGAATGGGTGCCTCAGGAGCTGACGTAGCGATCGGGGTCGCCCTCTCCTGAGGACGGTCTGCTGGGCCTCATGAGGACGACCGAGCATGAGAAGTATGGGCGCCCTCGCCGCCCCTCTGTGCCGAAGGGGTGCGGCCATGCCAGGTTGCTGGGTCCCCAAGGGTGCAGCCGCCCTCTCCCTCTTCTTCTTCACCGACAGCGTCGGCCTGGTAGCACAAGAAGAGAGCATCAAGAAGCAGCAACGGAAGAAGGAGCAAGTGCAAAGTCAGGGCAGGATACTCACTGGTCCACGACAGCGTAGTCTCGCGGCCTCTTCAGAAGCGCGGAGCCCAGGGGCTGTCGGCGCTTTGGGAATGGGGGTCCCCAGACTTGCCTGCATGCGGCCCACGGCGTGGCTCCTCCAGCGGCCTGGTACGGCCCATCTTCACCAGCAAACACTCAAGACCCTCGCGAGGGGCCAAGCCTCGCGAGCGAATGACACAAGACCTCCTCAAGGGCAGCCTCCCTAGGCTGGCTCGCGAGGAGTGGAGAGATCAAGGCAAGGGGCACCTCACGAGGTTCCCATGACGTGAGCCATGACAACCAAGGTCAGGCAGGCGCCAGGCAGGCGCCAGCGGGCTCAGAGTACCCATTTCCTCTTTGGTGCTAAAGGAGCGAGCGCAGGTGAGGAGTCCCGAGGCCTCAGGCAAAGGTTTCCATATCGGTTCAAGAGGACCAAGGCCAGCAGGACAGCAGGGCGGAGGTCATCGCGGAGCCCGCGACGGCGTCACCACCAGAGCCTTCGGCAGGCGAAGACCACCTTTTGTCAGGATAGCTTGTACTAGCCGTCCCCCTTCAAATTGGCCGTTGTGGGATCCCTTCCCGCCTAATATTTGGGAAGATGACCAGGGCCTCTATAAATAGGACTAGCCACCAACTTAGTAGAGAGAGGAACGAATCTCAGACGGATCATTCAGATCACCCTCACGCACACAAACTCACAGAGCACAAGAACACCTCTCGTCAGGAGGCTGTTCTTCCCTTGTACTTGTTCATCCTCAGCCTACAAGGCAATCCACTACACCACACTAGAGTAGGGTATTACACCACATTGGTGGCCCGGACCAGTATAAATCTTGTGTCCCTTGTTCCTTGGGTTTGACGCGCTGAGCTTTGAGATCGATGTGAGCGAGCAAGCTAGGGTAAGGGAGAGATCTTCGTGCGCACCCCAGAGTTCGGACCTCAAGGTTTTGTCGTAACACGAAATCCATCATTTGGCGCGCCAGGTAGGGGTGCGCCAAAGTTCGCCTCTCCGCCGCACCGCCTTCCCGTCCTGTACCCATGGCCGGGATTGCTCCTCCGACTGGGTCAACCGACACTCACGACGGCACCAGGGGGCTCAGAGCTTTTATGCCCGCTTTGCAGCGGGTGCAGTGGCCGCCCAAGTTCAAGCCGGAGATGCCGCCGCGCTACGACAGTGCGGCAGATCCGTCGGTCTTCCTGCTGAGGTATGAGGAGGCCATTCTGGAAGCTGGAGGCGACAACAAGGTCATGGCTAACTGGTTCCCCATGGCCCTCACGGGCGCGCCGCGCGCCTGGCTGCTTAACCTACCCGGGTCCTGCGTGGCCACTTGGGAAGAGCTGTGCGGCCTCTTCGTCGCACACTTCGCGGCACCAGCGCCTGCCGCCATCGCGTCTCTCCTCGGTGGCACGCAAGCGGCGCCCTTGGACCACCATGACAAGCAGTTTTTCCGCCAGATCAGCGCCTCTTCTGCACGGCAGGGGGCTCCTCCAGGATGGGCGGAGCGCAAGGCCGTCCTCACCTTCGACTCAGGGGATCACCCCGTCAGCACCGTCGGCTCGGGCGTGCTCCCAATGCTTTGCACGCCCACCATCTGCAATGTAGCTGTCACCAAGACCCTCATCGATGGCGGCGCTGGCCTCAATGTGCTCTCCGTGGAGGCTTTTAGCCTGCTCCATGTACCACTCGAACGGCTCCGCCCCAGCAAGCCCTTCTCCGGGGTTGGCAGCGGCTTCACCAGCCCTCTAGGGTAGATCCGCCTCCCCGTGACGTTCGGCACCCGCGAAAACTACCACACCGAGCTCATCAACTTCGACATCGCCCGCATAAGCCTCCCATACAACGCCATCCTCGGGTACCCGGCGCTGGCTCAGTTTATTGCCACAACTCATCCGGCCTACAACCTCATGAAGATGCCCGGGAGTAAGGACGTCCTACCGTAGTTGGAGACACCAAGGAGGCTCGGGCGGCGCTCAAGCTTTCCCTCAAAACCACCGTGGCGGCACGCCCGGACGACGAGGCCACCCCCGAAGCCAAGGAGGCCGCGCCGGCGAAGAAGAAGCAGCTATTCACTCGAAACCGGGCTGAAACCAAGCAATTACCGGTCAAGGAAGGTGAGCCCTCAGGAGTCACCTTCACCATAGGCGCCGACCCCGACCCGGATCAAGAGGAGGCATTGGTGAAGTTCTTGCACGCGAACAGGGAGGTATTCGCCTGGGAACCCAAGCAGCTGGTAGGGGTCTCGAGGGGGGTGATCGAGCATCACTTAAGGGTGTGCCCCAATGTGCGCCATGTGAAGCAGAAGGCGCGGCGGTAGTCCACAGAAAAGCAGTCCTTCATCGTCCAGGAAACCCGCAAGCTAGAAGCAGCAGGTGTCATTCGCGAGGTCCGGTACCCGGAGTGGCTGGCAAACCCCATCGTCGTGCCAAAGAAAGGCGGGAAGGAGCGCATGTGTGTCGACTTCACCAACCTCAACAAGGCCTTCCCCCAAGACCCGTTCCCGCCTCCGCGCATCGACCAGATAGTCGACTCCATTGCCGAGTGCGACCTGCTGTGTTTCCTGGACGCTTTCTTGGGCTACCACCAGATCAAGATGGCGGTGGAGGATGTGGAGAAGACGGCCTTCCTGACCCCATGTGGGGTGTATTGCTACACTTGCATGCCATTCGCGCTGCGCAATGCAGGGGCGAACTTCCAACGGCTGATGCACATCGCCCTAGGTCGGCAGCTTGGGAGGAACGCTGAGGCCTACGTCGATGACATCGTGGTAAAATCTCGAGAGGCAAAGACTCTGATTCAAGACCTGGAGGAGACCTTCCCGAGCCTGCGCCAGGTGGACCTGCGACTCAACCCAGAGAGGTGTGTGTTCGGTGTTCCCTCAGGCAAACTGCTGGGCTTCCTTGTGTCTCACAGGGGGATCGAGGCTAACCCAGAGAAACTCAAGGCAATAGAAGACATGAGCCCACCGCAGACCCTCAAGGAAATGCAGAAGCTTGCGGGCAGTGTGACATCGCTAGGTCGCTTCATCTCCAAGCTAGGGGAGCGCGCCCTGCCATTCTTCAAACTGATGAAGAAGAAGGGTCCGTTCGAGTGGACCCCGGACGCCGACCTGGCGTTTCAAGATCTCAAGAGATACCTGACTAGTCATTCGGTGATGGTGGCGCCTCGTCCCCTCGAGCCCCTGGTGCTTTACCTTGTCGCCACTCCCTACTCCGCCAGCGCGGCGTTGGTGGTGGTACGGGAGGAGCGCCAGGCCATGGGTCTGTCGCACCGCGCCGCCACCCTAACGAAGGCGGTGCGGCGCCAAGAAGGTGCCTCAGGAGCGGCCACAACGCCAGCAAATGATCAAGTTCAATAGGACGATGGTCTCAGGCCTGCAGAGTCCCCAATGAATGCCCAGGCTCCTGGGGACTCGTCACCTCAGGTGGCGCCCCAACCTGAGGCGGACGCAGGTTCCATCGACGCTCCCGCCCTCGTTGAGCACCCGGTGTACTTCGTCAGCACGGTACTGCAGGATGCAAGGGCACGGTACCCCATGCCGCAGAAGCTCCTGCTCGCGCTCCTGGTGGCCTCATGCAAGCTGTGCCACTACTTCCAAGGTCACCCAATCAAGGTCGTCTCGGCCTACCCATTGGAGAGGGTACTCCGAAGCCCCAACGCAGCTGGAAGGGTCGCAGAATGGAACATCGAGCTGCAAGCATTCCAGCTAGAGTTCAGCACAACCAGAGTCATCAAGAGGGCCGCCCTGGCAGACTTCGTGGCTGAATGGACCGACGCCCCGGAGCCTGAGGTTCGCGAGTGCCGCTCCCTCTCGCCGGGGAGCGAGGCGCCGTCGGTGGAAACGACACCTATGGGATTATTGGAATCCCTTCTATGGTCGGTGGGCGCGGGGTTGTGGGAAGAGCAGGTTTAGGAGCTAGCACAAAGATCGTTTACCCAGGTTCGGGCTGCGAGGATGCGTAATACCCTAGTCCTGCTTTGGTGTGTATTTCAGAGTGTTCTTGAGCTCTCGAACTAGCTACGGTGGCTGCGTCGTTCCAAAGAGCCGAATCCTCTGCCTCGTCGCCTCGGACCTCCTTTTATAGGAAAAAGGGGTTGCCACAATGGCACACAGGAGGTGGGAAGGTCTACAGTGCGCGAGATTATCACTCGGCATTACGGGACAAAGCGCATTAAATGCGCTACTTAGCTGTCCATTAGCATTATCGGGGACGGGAACGAGGCCTGTCCCGTCCGTCGCCGCCCCACCTCGCCTCGACACGCGCCCAGGCCAGTGATGCATGCGGCGCCATGTAGGCAGGCAGGCTGCTGAGGTGGCGCGGTGGCAGGGCCTTCATGAAGATCTGCATGCCACCACGCAGGTGCTTGCTGAGTTGGCCTGGAAGCCGCATGTTGCCAATAGGTTCCTGCCCCGCTGGTTGGGCTGGCAGCTGCATGCGAATGGCGATGGAGACTTGGTCGATGCGGGCCTGGCTGTGACCCCACTGATGCCCTCGGCAAGGGTCTTGCCGGGGGGACCGGCAAGGGTCTTGCCGTGGCGCTGCAGTCATCCCCGGCAAGGCGCTGGCCGTGGGTCTTGTGGATTTCCTCGGCTAGGATCCTGCCGAGGTGTCACATCCTAGTTAGTTCATGCATTAGAGTGTTGCATCATGGCTACATTTCACAGAAACCTGAAATGGGGATGCCAGAAACGCCCAGCACCCCCCCTGGAACAACTAGGGTTTACTAAAAATTTTCCAATGAACCTGAAATGCCCTCCATAAATGTTCACCACCTTTGGTCTTGGCTAAAACCTCTGCCAAAAATGGTTTCATATTTTTGGAGGCCATCTTGGATTTTTGCACAAGCCATAAGTATTTGCATTTGGGCATTTTAAATGCTATAAATATTTTCAAATGCCCAAATAATCTTGAAGGTATTTTTAGGCTATTGGGAATAATCTCAAAGGTGCCTCAGAATATTTTCAGGATTTTTCCAAATGAAATAGTATTTTTACTATTTCAAAACACAGTACAGAAATAAATAAGTAAGAGAAAAGAACAGAAGGCAGAAAACTTACCTGGCAGCCCACCTGGCGGCCCAGCACTGTGCTGGCCCGCGCCAGTCAGCTGCCTGCTCTCGCCAGAGCAGGCAGAGAGCTGACGCCGGCGAGCGTGAGCTCGCCACGGCGCCAGCAGCTTGCCGCCCTCGCCGCGGATGAGCTGGCCGACCTCTCTCGACGTGCCCCGAGCCCCTGGACATTGCCATTCTCCCCCATCGCCTCTCCCTCGCCTTCTCCCCACCATGGCCGACGCCGCCGCAGCCACCTCACCGGAGTAACCGCGGCCACCGTCGACCTCGCGCCGTACTAACGTGTCCTACAGCACCGCCGTCGCCCACTCCTTCGAGCAAGCCGAGCCCCGAGCGCTCGTTTGCCGGAAGCTCCGTCACCGACCTCGCCTTCGCCGCTCACCGTCGGAGATCCCCTCCGCCGTCGCCACTGCTACAGCTCGTCTCCGACCTCGCCGTCTGCTCCGTCGCAACCGCCGTGAGCATGGCCACCTTCCCATCCTCTCCTCTCTCTCTCTCTCGAGCGCTGTAGCCACCGCACGAAGCTCACCCGAACGCGCCGCCGCACGAGCTCGTCGCCGACGAGGCTCCGGCCATCTAACGGCCGCACCACCGTAGCCATTAGCTTCACCGCAACGCCAGGAACCCGTAGCACCCTCGCACGTTCCTCGCCGCGCTCTCTAGCTACGGTTCCGACTACGCCCGTACCCCGGCAGCCGCACGGCTCGTCGCCGGCGTCGATTCCGGCGACCCCGAGCTCCTCTACCACCACCAATCGACGCGGTTCGCCCCCAGCTACACATAGGTACTCTCCGCCGTCCTTTTGGTCGCCGGAGGAGGATCCCGCACTCCACCGCCGCGTCTGGACGTCGCCGGCGGCTAAACGCCGGCGAGTCAACATGGTTTGACCACAGGTCAACCCCCCAGGGTCACTGACGAGTGGGGCCCGCCTGCTAACTAATCTGAGTTAGAGTTAAAACTAATCCTAATTAACTAATTACCTAACAGTGACACTGACACAGGGGACCCACACGTCAGGATTGACCTGGACGACCCCGTTGACCTGCTGACGTCACACTGACGTCAGGCTGACGTAGTAAAGCTTTTACTGGAATTATTCTTATATTGGAAATTCCAGAAATTATCACAAACTTCAAAAAATCATAGAAAATAATCTATAGCTCAGAATGAAAAGATTTATATATGAAAAATGATCAGAAAAATCCATTCTATCCATCTGTACTGGTTTCATGCATGATTAAGCAAGTTAATCTACTGTTTTATACAGAACAAGATAAAGCACTAATATGGGCCATTTATGAACTTGGAATTTGAATCTTCGATTCAAATTAGTCCAAACCCTTCTGGCCTTAGTTGCATTAGCCCAATACATCCATTTTGCCATGTCCCATGCATGCATCATATTGTTGCACTTGCTTGATGTTGATTGTGCTTCGATGTGTTCATTGTGGTAGGTCCTGCCTCCGAGGATATTCACGAGTATCCAACTGAAGGGCAGTATCCCACCACCACTCTGTCAGGCAAGCAACCCATTGATCATTTCGATACAAACCCATCTTCTTGCTTCTGCTCTCGTTTACTGCATTAAGACAACGCGATTCAAACTGTTGTGTGTTGCGGTAGTTGAACCCACTTTCCTTTGCATGACCTGTCATTGCCACAGTAACTAGATGAAACCCACTAGCATGTGTAGGAGTTGATTGAGCCATGTTGTGTTCCTACAATGCTATGCTTGCTATGCTTAGAGTTGTGTCAGGTCTGGCTCATCAGGGTGATGAACTAGAGTGAAAGTGTGTGTGTCGGTAAAGAGAGTGAAGTGTTGAACACGATTTGGTAAAGGTATCGATGGGAGGCCATGTAGGAGTACATGGTGGGTTGTTTCATTGAGACCGTCCCTAAGAACTGAGATCTGTATGCGTGATTTAAGATTCAGCTACTACCACACATTGGGCCCGAAACCAATGGACCCCCTCGGCTTCTTAATCACCCTTGTCCTCTGTCCAGGAGTTGCACGTAGTTTCTGGTGTTTGTAGTAAGCTGGAGGCCGTGGACAGCGCTGACCAAGGGGTGGGCTGTGATGCGGTAGGCTCGTGGCACGGTGTACCGAGTCGCCCGTTTGGTGTCCGGGAACCCTGCACACATCGTTTGGGGCCGTATGTGGAAACCTCGGCCGGACTCCCTGCGGATGGAATCTAAATAGGCGATAAACTTGGACTAGAGACTCGAGTGTTTAGGTAGGCTGTGGCCGACACCCACGTTGGGCTTCCGCTTGAAGGTTGCCGAGTACACGTCGTGTAGCGACGATAAGTGGTGAGAGCGTGTGTGACGAAGTACACCCCTGCAGGGTATGAAACTATTCGAATAGCCGCGTCCGCGGTAAAGGACTACTTGGTCGCTTATGCAGTTCATAGACAAGTAAATGGATACTACTAAAAGCCTCAAGATAAGTGTGAGTACCGCGGTTGGCCCTCTCGTTGGATGACGAGGGAGGATCCACGGTGGAGTATTGAGATGGTGATTAGTGGACTCGTGTGCGAAAACTATTTCACAAGTGGTGTATCGTAGGATAGCTTAGCCAAGAGTCAAAGCTGGCTTGCTGCAATAACCCCACTACCTTCTTGAGAATGAGCATGTATAGTAGGATCTGTTGTAAGACTTGCTGAGTACCTTTGTACTCATGTTGCCTAATTACTGTTTTCAGACGAGAACACCGCCCCTTCTGACGGGTTCTACGTAGAACTCGACGACGACGAGTGACGCGCCACCCAGGTGGTGATCTAGGCTTGTGAAGGGCCTATGTAGATAGACAGGCTTCGTCAAGCCTTCTTTCTTTCTAGTGTCTGTACCCAGACAGTTTGCTTCCGCATGTGCTTGTATGATTGTATGACTTGAGTGTCGGGTCATGTGACCCCTATCTGTATGAACAAGTTATGTAAGGCTCTCCGGAGCCCTTTAAATAAAGTACTTGAGTTGTAGAGTTTTGTTGTGATGCCATGTTGTATTTGCACATATCGAGCATATTGTATGTATGTTTGAAATGCTTGGTATGTGTGGGATCCGACAATCTAGTTGTTTATCTTTAGCAGCCTCTCTTATGGGGAAATGTAGTCTAGTGCCTCCTTGAGCCATAGTAGTCCGCTACAGCCCGGTTCACCGGAGTCCTGGTAGCCCAGCACTACTGCTCTGGACACTTGACTGGCCGGCATGTGAGTCATATCGTTCCTGTGTCTGTCCCTTCGGGGAAATGTCACGCGGTGACATCCGGAGTCCTGCCTAGCCTGCTACAGCCCGGGTTCCCGGAGTCCTGTTAGCCCAGTGCTACAGCCCGGATTCACACGCTGCTGACCGACACGTTCGATGTTGATTCATGTATGCCTGTCCCCATACGTTAGTGCCGCTTTGGGTTCACGACTAGCCATGTCGGCCCGGGTTCTCTGTCATATGGATGCTAGCGACATTATCATATACGTGAGCCAAAAGGCGCAAACGGTCCCGGGCCATGGTAAGGCGACACCCATGGGAGTACCGTGCGTGAGGCCGCAATGTTATATGAGGTGTTACAGGCTAGATCGGTGTGACTTGGAATCGGGGTCCTGACAGCGTTGGCATCAGAGCCGGACTGCCTGTAGGTGCGATAAGCCAAACTGGTCGATGTCGAGTCTAGAAATGCTTTAGTTATATGTAGGGGAATTGATTGTGGGAGGGAACGTAAGGTGCTTTTACTCCTATACCTCATGCCCTCTGATCTGAGTCATACTCTTCTCATTCTACGCGGGTTAAGGACTAGGCTCTCTCCTCTCTATCAGGTTCACGTGTTACTAATCCGTAGTAACTTATAGGATTGTTGGTTCCATGCTTCGGTTCAGTTTCTATTACCCTAGTATGTTGTCGGTTGAACCAGAACCTTGACATGATGTTGTTGAGTGGTATTGCAAACTGTTGCGAATGTCTCAAATCCTTTTTTCGAGCATTTACAACCGTTATGTTGTCCAAATTCTCCTAGAAATACTAATGCCTTGCATTATTTCATGCTTTCAGATGGCCACCCGTTCCCAGAACCAAGTGGTTCGTCTGACCCGGTGCATCGGCGTACCTGGTCACACGGCCATGTTGGTCCGAGTGATGGTTGAGACAGGCTATCGTTGGTATCCCGAGTATACCGTCGAGGAGCAGTTCCGAGACTTTAATCAAAGTCAGTATCTTTGCACAGTCAGGATCTACCCATCTTATCCTGGAGCCACTGAACCCCTCCATTGCTCTTATGGACTTGGGGTTACTATCGAGATGTCCGTGTAGGACGCAGCTTACTCAATGATGACTATCATGCGAGCCAGAACTGCCTTGCTTTAGAACACCGACTTCTGCTATATGCCAGCAGCACTCCCTGGGGCACAGGGGTACTATCAGGCCACTTACTGTGATTCTACGCATGAGGACTCACTACTCCGTACCACCACCGAGATGCTTGAGGACAAGGACCGTGAGAATCGTGCCTTGCTAATGGAGCTCTTTAATGCTCGTGCTGATCACTGGGCCACTCTGACACGGTTTGCACCTGCCGTGCAAGCTGGGTTTATGGACATGAGGGACATATACCCCGTGCGATCTGGCCTGCCAGAATGTATGGAATGGCGTGATGTAGGAGGCATCACCCCTCCTCGTAGACCTCGTCTGCCACCGTTTGTTGGACCAAGGCCACACCCGAGTCCCTATGGACCGCAAGCTCCACAGGACCGACTGTTTCCAGATGATCATGTTCAGCTTCCAGGACATGGTGGTGACTTCTATGAGGACTACTACGGAGACGTCTGAGTTGGTAGTAGTTCCACTAGTATTGTAACAGTTGTAATCTCCGCAGTCCTGCGTGTCTTGTGGGATACGACTTGGTGTGTATCACGTTCCGGAGGTGTAGAAAAATAATGTATAGGAGCTTGGAATGCCTCTGATGAGATGTATCGTCTTTCATCGTAGTTGTACCTTAGCCTGGCCTGTACTAAACTATGTATGGCGTGTATGACCGTTGGTATATGTATGTTGCTATGTTACCATGTCATACCGATGGTCATCTCTGCATTCCGTGTTATCCATTACATTCCGCATTTCCCTATCAAGATTTAGCCATCCTCGTCTAAACCGTTGCTTTGTTTCTCCTAGGATGGTTAACACCCGCAACAACCCTGCTGTCCAGGCGCAGGGTGAAGCCAATGCAGCCAGGGCGGAGGATCTGCCCCAACCGCCTTCACTGGCCGAAGTTATGCTGGAGGCAGAAAGAAACAAGCGTGAGACTAACCGCTTGCTAGAGCGAATTGAGCAGAATACTGCACGTCACCAGAGGAACGACCTGGTGTCCATCAATGACTTTATCAAGCTGTACCCACCGAAGTTCAACCACTCCGTCGAGCCCCTTGATGCGGATGATTGGCTTCGCAGCATCACCCATAAGCTACGTTCTGCCAACGTAGCCGAAGCTGATAAGGTTACCTATGCTGCCTATCACCTCGAAGGCCCTGCTAGCCTTTGGTGGGAGAACTTTGAGGCTATGCGCCCAGCTGGCCAAATCACTACTTGGGCTGAATTCAGTGAGGCTTTCCGTGAGCATCACATTCCGGAGGGTCTCATAGATCGTAAGCGGGAAGAATTCTGCAACTTCACCCAAGGCAGACTGACCGTGGATGCTTACAGCCGTGAGTTTGGAAATCTAGCACGCTATGCTCCTGAAGAGGTATCCACCGACGCCAAGAAGCAGGCAAGGTTCCGCAAGGGACTTAGCCCCGAGCTTCGTCGCGATCTCCGTCTGCATGAGTGCACCTCTTTCCAGAAGTTGGTCAATAAGGCCATCAGTGCCGAGACAGGACAAACTGACTATGACGCTGCACGCAAGCACTCTCGTGACTTTGGTTCCTCATCTGGCTCCGGATCCCAGAAGCGCCGGGTCTGGATTCCGAATACTGCTTTGCCACCCAGGTTCACTCCGAGGCCATCCTTCGAGGCGCCTCGCCCCAACCAGCAGCATGCACCGCCTAAGGTTTATGGTGGCCCCGCTGCTAATGCTGCTCCACGCCCCAATATTGTGACATGCTTCAAGTGTGGAGAAACGGGTCACTATTTGCGAGAGTGCCCCCGAAACAACCTCAATCAACCTAGACAGTCCGTTGGCCGTGGTAAGCCAGCAGGAAAGACTTACTACGCCAAGCCAGCCGCCACTGCACGTGGCCATGTCAACTACGTTTCAGCTGAAGAAATTCATGAGGATCCCAACGTCGTCCTTGGTACGCTCCTTGTTAATTGCCATCCGGCAACTGTTCTTTTCGATACTGGAGCATCTCATTCATTTATCTCTGAGAGCTATGCTCAATTACACAACACCACATTCTGTGACATGCCTACCTCCATGGTAATCCAAACCCCTGGTTCTAAGTGGCAAACCTCTAAAATAAGCCATGGAAATGAAATTCTTGTTGACAGACTGGTCTTCCTTGCATCACTAATAGCTCTCAAGTCCTCGGACATAAACATCATCTTGGGTATGGACTGGATGTCAGCCCATTATGCCAAGATTGATTGCTCTACTAGGACTGTTCAACTCACCCATCCGTCGGGCAAGACAGTTAATGTTTTGACCCGAGTGTCTAAGCGTCAGCTCTACTCACTAAATGCCAACCCTCTCCCAGACCTCAAAGATGTGCCGGTAGTCCGTGACTTTCCGGATGTCTTCCCTGAAGAACTGCCAGGTATTCCACCTGACAGGGATGTTGAGTTTGTGATAGACCTTGTTCCAGGAACCGTCCCAATCTCCAGAAGACCCTATAAGATGGCACCCCTAGAGCTAGCCGAGCTTAAGAAACAACTCGATGAGTCCTTGAAAAAGGGTTTCATCCGTCCTAGTTCTTCTCCGTGGGCTTGCCCCGTCCTCTTCGTCAAGAAGAAGGATGGTACGGATCGGATGGTTGTAGATTACCGACCCGTCAACCTAGTCACAATCAAGAACAAGTATCCGCTTCCCAGGATCAACGACCTGTATGATCAGCTCGCTGGATCCTCAGTCTTTTCTAAAATGGATTTGAGGTTGGGCTACCATCAAATCAAAATCAGGAACGGGGACATCCCTAAAACGGCCTTTGTTACTCGTTATGGCCAATACGAGTATACAGTCATGTCCTTCGGATTAACCAATGCTCCAGCCACCTTCTCTCGGTTAATGAACTCAATCTTCATGGAGTATTTGGATAAATTCGTCGTAGTATACCTCGATGATATACTCATCTACTCCAAGAACGAGGCAGAACATGCCGAGCATCTAAGGCTAGTACTAACGAAACTTCGAGAGCATCGCCTTTATGCCAAATTCTCCAAGTGTGAATTCTGGTTGCCAGAAGTGACCTATCTAGGCCACGTGATCTCTGGTAAGGGTATTGCTGTCAATCCCGAACGAGTTCAAGCCATCCTTGACTGGACTCCACCTGAAACGGTCAAGCAAGTTCGGAGTTTCCTTGGCTTAGCGAGCTACTGCCGCCGCTTCGTCGAAAATTTCTCCAAGGTTGCTAAACCTCTAACCGAACTCCTCAAGAAAGCTAAAAGGTTCGAGTGGACCCCACAGTGCGAGTTCAGCTTTGAGGAACTGAAAAGACGCCTGACATCTGCTCCCGTACTCGTACCACCAGATTTTTCGAAGGACTTTGTTATCTATTGCGACGCCTCGCGACAAGGACTAGGTTGCAACTCATGCAAGACCGTCATGTGATTGCTTACGCTTCCCGGCAGTTGCGTCCACATGAGGATAATTATCCCACACATGATCTAGAGCTTGCAGCCGTAGTCCATGCACTCAAAACATGGCGACATTACCTTCTCGGTAATCGTTGCAAGATTTTCACAGACCACCAGAGTCTGAAATACATCTTCACCCAACCGGATTTGAATCTCAGGCAAAGACGTTGGGTCGAGTTGATAACAGACTACGACTTAGGAATAACTTACACCCCGGGCAAAGCCAACGTCATGGCTGATGCGCTAAGCCGTAAATCCTATTGTAACAACTTGATGTTACAGCAAAGTCAACCACTTCTCCACGAGGAATTCTGTAAGCTTAACCTTCACATTGTTCCTCAAGGATTTCTATCCACCCTGGTGGCGAAACCTACCCTTACGGATCAAATCATCAAAGCTCAGAAGGTAGATCCGGGAATCTCCCGTATTAAGAGAAACATCAAGAAAGGAGTTGCGGATTGTTTCTCCGTTGATGACCAAGGTGTTGTGCTCTTTGGAGACCGCCTAGTGGTTCCCAAGGTACGCAACCTGAGGCGATTGATTCTTAAGGAAGCTCATGAATCTCCTCTCACCATTCATCCCGGTAGTAATAAAATGTATCAAGACCTACGCCAGAGGTTTTGGTGGACTAGGATGAAGAGAGAAATTGCTCAATACATTGCTAATTGCGACGTCTGCCGTCGAGTTAAAGCAGAGCATCAACGGCCTGCTGGCACCCTTCAGCCTCTGGCTATTCCTGAATGGAAATGGGATAAAATCGGTATGGATTTCATTACTGGGTTTCCCAGGACCAAGAGGGGAAACAATGCTATCTTCGTTGTTGTCGATCGTCTTTCCAAAGTAGCCCACTTCCTACCTGTTCGTGAGAGTATAACCGCTAGCCAGCTAGCAGACTTGTACATCTCCCGAATAGTGTCTCTGCATGGTGTTCCATTGGAAATTAACTCAGACCGTGGAAGTCTCTTTACCTCTCGATTTTGGGAAAGTTTCCAAAATGCTATGGGAACTCGCCTCTCTTTTAGCACCGCCTTTCACCCTCAATCAAGTGGTCAGGTAGAACTAGTTAATCAAATTCTGGAGGATATGCTCCGAGCTTCTGTCATCTCTTTCGGCATGGACTGGGAGAAATGCCTCCCATTCGCCGAGTTCGCTTATAACAATAGTTACCAAGCTAGTTTGGGCAAAGCCCCTTTCGAGGTTCTCTATGGACGAAAATGTCGAATGCCTCTTAACTGGTCAGAAACCGGGGAAGGACAACTCTTCGGCCCAGATATGATTGAGGAAGCAGAAGAGCAGGTTCGCATTATTCGTGAGAAATTGAAAACAGCCCAATCTCGCCAAAAGAGCCATTATGATCGCAAACATAAGGCTATGACTTTTGAGGTTGACGAGAAGGCTTACCTTCGGGTGACCCCTTTAAAGGGAACCCACCGATTCGGTATCAAAGGCAAATTGGCCCCTCGCTACATTGTACCCTTTCGCATTCTTGCCAAGCGAGGAGAAGTTGCCTACCAATTGGAACTACCTCTGCATCTTTCCAAGGTTCATGACGTCTTCCACGTTTCACAACTCAGGCGTTGCTTCTCGGACACTATCCGTGGAGTGGACCACGAAACGCTTGATCTCCAAGATAATCTCACATATCGGGAGTATCCCGTTCGAATCCTTGATCAAGCCGAGCGTACCACTCGACGCTGAAACATCAAGTTTCTCAAAGTTCAATGGTCACACCATTCCGAGAAAGAAGCTACTTGGGAAAGGGAGGATCGTCTTCGACTTGAGTACCCCACCTTCTTCCCAACGGATCCTAAATCTCGGGACGAGATTCTTTTGAGTGGGGGTGAGTTGTCACATCCTAGTTAGTTCATGCATTAGAGTGTTGCATCATGGCTACATTTCACAGAAACCTGAAATGGGGATGCCAGAAACCCCCAGCACCCCCCCTGGAACAACTAGGGTTTACTAAAAAATTTCCAATGAACCTGAAATGCCCTCCATAAATGTTCACCACCTTTGGTCTTGGTTAAAACCTCTACCAAAAATGGTTTCATATTTTTGGAGGCCATCTTGGATTTTTGCACAAGCCATAAGTATTTGCATTTGGGCATTTTAAATGCTATAAATATTTTCAAATGCCCAAATAATCTTGAAGGTATTTTTAGGCTGTTGGGAATAATCTCAAAGGTGCCTCAGAATATTTTCAGGATTTTTCCAAACGAAATAGTATTTTTACTATTTCAAAACACAGTACAGAAATAAATAAATAAAGAGAAAAGAACAGAAGGCAGAAAACTTACCTGGCAGCCCACCTGGCGGCCCAGCACTGTGCTGGCCCGCGCCAGTCAGCTGCCTGCTCTCGCCAGAGCAGGCAGAGAGCTGACGCCGGCGAGCGTGAGCTCGCCACGGCGCCAGCAGCTTGCCGCCCTCGCCGCGGATGAGCTGGCTGACCTCTCTCGACGCACCCCGAGCCCCTGGACATTGCCATTCTCCCCCATCGCCTCTCCCTCGCCTTCTCCCCACCATGGCCGACGCCGCCGCAGCCACCTCACCGGAGTAACCGCGGCCACCGTCGACCTCGCGCCGTACTAACGTGTCCTACAGCACCGCCGTCGCCCACTCCTTCGAGCAAGCCGAGCCCCGAGCGCTCGTTTGCCGGAAGCTCCGTCACCGACCTCGCCTTCGCCGCTCACCGTCGGAGATCCCCTCCGCCGTCGCCACTGCTACAGCTCGTCTCCGACCTCGCCGTCTGCTCCGTCGCAACCTTCGTGAGCATGGCCACCTTCCCATCCTCTCCTCTCTCTCTCTCTCTCGAGCGCTGTAGCCACCGCACGAAGCTCACCCGAACGCGCCGCCGCACGAGCTCGTCGCCGACGAGGCTCCGGCCATCTAACGGCCGCACCACCGTAGCCATTAGCTTCGCCGCAACGCCAGGAACCCGTAGCACCCTCGCACGTTCCTCGCCGCGCTCTCTAGCTACGGTTCCGACTACGCCCGTACCCCGGCAGCTGCACGGCTCGTCGCCGGCGTCGATTCCGGCGACCCCGAGCTCCTCTACCACCACCAGTCGACGCGGTTCGCCCCCAGCTACACATAGGTACTCTCCGCCGTCCTTTTGGTCGCCGGAGGGGGATCCCGCACTCCACCGCCGCGTCTGGACGTCGCCGGCGGCTAAACGCCGGCGAGTCAACGTGGTTTGACCACAGGTCAACCCCCCAGGGTCACTGACAAGTGGGGCCCGCCTGCTAACTAATCTGAGTTAGAGTTAAAACTAATCCTAATTAACTAATTACCTAACAGTGACACTGACACAGGGGACCCACACGTCAGGATTGACCTGGACGACCCCGTTGACCTGCTGACGTCACACTGACGTCAGGCTGACGCAGTAAAGCTTTTACTGGAATTATTCTTATATTGGAAATTCCAGAAATTATCACAAACTTCAAAAAATCATAGAAAATAATCTATAGCTCAGAATGAAAAGATTTATATATGAAAAATGATCAGAAAAATCCATTCTATCCATCTGTACTGGTTTCATGCATGATTAAGCAAGTTAATCTACTGTTTTATACAGAACAAAATAAAGCACTAATATGGGCCATTTATGAACTTGGCATTTGAATCTTTGATTCAAATTAGTCCAAACCCTTCTGGCCTTAGTTGCATTAGCCCAATACATCCATTTTGCCATGTCCCATGCATGCATCATATTGTTGCACTTGCTTGATGTTGATTGTGCTTCGATGTGTTCATTGTGGTAGGTCCTGCCTCCGAGGATATTCACGAGTATCCAACTAAAGGGCAGTATCCCACCACCACTCTGTCAGGCAAGCAACCCATTGATCATTTCGATACAAACCCATCTTCTCGCTTCTGCTCTCGTTTACTGCATTAAGCAACGCGATTCAAACTGCTGTGTGTTGCGGTAGTTGAACCCACTTTCCTTTGCATGACCTGTCATTGCCACAGTAACTAGATGAAACCCACTAGCATGTGTAGGAGTTGATTGAGCCATGTTGTGTTCCTACAATGCTATGCTTGCTATGCTTAGAGTTGTGTCAGGTCTGGCTCATCAGGGTGATGAACTAGAGTGAAAGTGTGTGTGTCGGTAAAGAGAGTGAAGTGTTGAACACGATTTGGTAAAGGTATCGATGGGAGGCCATGTAGGAGTACATGGTGGGTTGTTTCATTGAGACCGTCCCTAAGAACTGAGATCTGTATGCGTGATTTAAGATTCAGCTACTACCACACATTGGGCCCGAAACCAATGGACCCCCTCGGCTTCTTAATCACCCTTGTCCTCTATCCAGGAGTTGCACGTAGTTTCTGGTGTTTGTAGTAAGCTGGAGGCCGTGGACAGCGCTGACCAAGGGGTGGGCTGTGATGCGGTAGGCTCGTGGCACGGTGTACCGAGTCGCCCGTTTGGTGTCCGGGAACCCTGCACACATCGTTTGGGGCCGTATGTGGAAACCTCGGCCGGACTCCCTGCGGATGGAACCTAAATAGGCGATAAACCTGGACTAGAGACTCGAGTGTTTAGGTAGGCTGTGGCCGACACCCACGTTGGGCTTCCGCTTGAAGGTTGCCGAGTACACGTCGTGTAGCGACGATAAGTGGTGAGAGCGTGTGTGACGAAGTACACCCCTGCAGGGTATGAAACTATTCGAATAGCCGCGTCCGCGGTAAAGGACTACTTGGTCGCTTATGCTGTTCATAAACAAGTAAATGGATACTACTAAAAGCCTCAAGATAAGTGTGAGTACCGCGGTTGGCCCTCTCGTTGGATGACGAGGGAGGATCCACGGTGGAGTATTGAGATGGTGATTAGTGGACTCGTGTGCGAAAACTATTTCACAAGTGGTGTATCGTAGGATATCTTAGCCAAGATTCAAAGCTGGCTTGCTGCAATAACCCCACTACCTTCTTGAGAATGAGCATGTATAGTAGGATCTGTTGTAAGACTTGCTGAGTACCTTTGTACTCATGTTGCCTAATTACTGTTTTCAGACGACAACACCGCCCCTTCTGACGGGTTCTACGTAGAACTCGACGACGACGAGTGACGCGCCACCCAGGTGGTGATCTAGGCTTGTGAAGGGCCTATGTAGATAGACAGGCTTCGTCAAGCCTTCTTTCTTTCTAGTGTCTGTACCCAGACAGTTTGCTTCCGCATGTGCTTGTATGATTGTATGACTTGAGTGTCGGGTCATGTGACCCCTATCTGTATGAACAAGTTATGTAAGGCTCTCCGGAGCCCTTTAAATAAAGTACTTGAGTTGTAGAGTTTTGTTGTGATGCCATGTTGTATTTGCACATATCGAGCATATTGTATGTATGTTTGAAATGCTTGGTATGTGTGGGATCCGACAATCTAGTTGTTTATCTTTAGCAGCCTCTCTTATGGGGAAATGTAGTCTAGTGCCTCCTTGAGCCATAGTAGTCCGCTACAGCCCGGTTCACCGGAGTCCTGCTAGCCCAGCACTACTGCTCTGGACACTTGACTGGCCGGCATGTGAGTCATATCGTTCCTGTGTCTGTCCCTTCGGGGAAATGTCACGCGGTGACATCCGGAGTCCTGCCTAGCCTGCTACAGCCCGGGTTCCCGGAGTCCTGTTAGCCTAGTGCTACAGCCCGGATTCACACGCTGCTGACCGACACGTTCGATGTTGATTCATGTATGCCTGTCCCCATACGTTAGTGCCGCTTTGGGTTCATGACTAGCCATGTCGGCCCGGGTTCTCTGTCATATGGATGCTAGCGACATTATCATATACATGAGCCAAAAGGCGCAAACGGTCCCGGGCCATGGTAAGGCGACACCCGTGGGAGTACCGTGCGTGAGGCCGCAATGTTATATGAGGTGTTACATGCTAGATCGGTGTGACTTGGAATCGGGGTCCTGACACGAGGGTCGCCGTCTTCTGGTTCTCATCTGATCTCATGTATTCATGATCTTGACAAAGATCTGCATGCCACCGCCGAGGTGCCTCTCGAGCCCTGGTTCCAATGTAACTGTCGACGGCACTTGGAACCCTTGGTCTCAAGGGTGGTTTGCTCTGCTGGTGTTGGGCAAGCTGCCCCGGCAAGGCTCTTGCCGAGGCCGTGGAGGCTGCCCCGGCAAGGGTCTTGCCGGGAGAGTCCACCCCGTGCTCTTGTTCTTTTGTGTCTCTGGTCTTGGCGTCGCCTTGTTCATCTTGTGCCTCGGTTTCTCTCCGGCTTCCCTCCTCTGCCCTGCGAAGTGTGGTCGTGGTGCGCGGCTCTGACTGCCCGTGCACAAGTAAAGGGGTCAAAAGGAGAGCCCCTACTTTTGTACACCGACAGGAGCCCCGGGCCTGGGCCACACATAAGCGCGACGCGTTGTTGGGCTAGGCCCCGAACGATGCACGGGCAGGTGGGGCAGGATTTTTACCGCAGTAACTTTTCGGCCGCAGTGCTTCCCCATGACCCGCGTTGAACGTGCGACGTGGAGGATCGTGCGTGACATGGGGGTCATGCGTGGGGCGGTTCCCGCATGCATGCATCATGTCTCAGTTAATGGGAAAGGAGACGGCCCGCGCCTTCCCCGTACAAAGGAATAACCGCGGGCGCGCTGCCCATTTAGCCTCCGTGTTTTCCCCAATCTCGGAACCGCCGTCCCCCTTTTCCTCCTTCTCAAGCTCTTGCCTTCGCTCGCCGCCGCCGTGCCTTCCCCATCCTCCATTCCTCGCCTCCCGCAGCCGCCATGGCACCCAAGACCAGCTGAGGCAAGGGAGTGGCCAAGGACGCTGGGGAGAAGGAGCCGCCGAAGACCGAGTTGGCGGTGCGGCGGACGCAGCACGCCTACTTCCCGTCGACGGTCGACGCGATCGAACTCCGGAACTACTTCAAGCACCTGTGGGGGTGCAAGACGGGAAGCGAGACGACGGGGAATCCAGCCACGCGCGTCATCCCCGCCGCCTTCGCTGAAGCCGGCCCGAATCGGTACCCGTTCTTCATCGACTACTTTTCTTGCGGCCTCTGCCGCCCCTTCTCTGATTTCTTCAGCGACATCATGCACATCTACGGCTTCCACCTTCTGGATTTCACTCCAAATGCCATGGCGTGCATGGCTCTTTTTGCGCACCTCTGCGAGGGTTTCGCCGGGGTGCATCCCAACACGGCACTCTTCCGCCACTACTTCTTCCCTCGGATCCAAAAGGGGTGCCATTTCTGGTTGCGTCGCCTGGATCCCAAGGACCCAGGAGAAAAGGGCATATCCGGACGGCGCCCAGAAGGAGAGGTGGGAAGAGTGGCAGGGCCGGTGGTGCTGGATTGAGGAGAAGGATCCACCAGCATTCTGCTAGGTTCGCCAGGCATCGCCGGTCCGCGGGAACAACTGGAGCGATGTCGACGTTAACGACAAGAAGCTCACGATCGCCACCACCACGATCCTTCGTCTCACCGAGGCCGGGCTCACCCTTCAGATGATCAGGGCAGATTTCATCCGCCGCCGAATCGCTCTGCTGCACAACAAGGGGAGGCCGGACTGGCTATTCACGAACGCCGCCGACATCATGAGGCTCCGCCCCGGATTGGACCACAACTTCACGGTGATGGGGCATGCCCACTTCTGCCAGCGGCTCTTCCAGTTCGACGTGAACCGCCACGGCGAGGTTGAGCGGTTCGGCAAGGCCGCGAAGGCCGCCGCGAAGGCCGGCAAGGTCGCCAAGGGGCCCTTGTTCAAGTTGCCGACGGGGGTGGTCCCGCTGAGTAACAACTCGCGTTGAAGCGACATCATCGCCATGATGCTAGAGTTCAATGCGCACGGCCTCATCCCAAATTGGGCCGAGCCGCCGGAGGATCAGGTACAGGAGTTTTTTGACACCCTAGTGGAGAAGTACGTCAGCGCCGAGCCGCGGCTTGTCCGAGACACCACCCAGGCGGAGCTGGACTACATCGCCGCCAGGGCGGTGGAGGTGGAGCTCGCCAAGGAGACCGGCAGTGCCAGTGGCGTGGAGGACAAGGCCGCGGCGGACGTGGAGGAGAAGGAGCTCGCCCGTTGGGCGGAGGCCGCTGGGGAGGCCAGCAGCGCCGGCACCGGGGCCCCTCTCATCAAAGATGTGGTCGATGAGTCGTCGTCGGAGGAGGCCGAGGCTGTCGACCCTCCGGTTACCAGGAGAGGGCGAGTTCTACGGCGGGCCAACTCTGGCAAGCCGGTCCGGCCCGGCAGGGCCGTACAACTGTGGCAAGCCTAGGATGGGTCCGCGCACCAGACAAGGGCCGCGACGGCGAAGAAGTCGGTGAAGGCCGCGGTGGCGAAGAAGAAAGCAATTGCCTCTTCTTTGTCCAAGCGTCCTCGGACTACATCAGCTTTCCCTCCTCCGGCAGATGTTGATGCGGGAGTCGTCTTCGATTTTGGGTCCCTCGGCGCGAGGAGGAAGAGGAAGGCGGCAGAGGAGGAGGTGGAGGATGAGTAAGCATCTTGCTCCTTTTTGTCATCTTCGTCTCCTCAATCTGTGCCGCTTGTCCTAATCTGTTCTTCTTCTTTGCAGGGATGCGGAGACGCTGGCCTAGAGGGTGAAGAGGTCCAGGGCTTCGGCGAGCGGCCAGCCCTCAGCAGGTACTTCCGGTACACCGCTGGTGGTGTTGAGCAGCCCGGATAGCAGCCCCCGGCACAGCCCCCAGCATAAGTTTATCACTCACCCCTCGTCGAAGTGCATTGAGGGTACGATCCTTTGGCGCTGACCTTGCCATGGTTGCAGGAGGAGAACAGTAGTAGGAGGAGCCACTGAGGGCTACCCCCAACACGTCGCCCCCATCGACCACGCCACCCCGAGGGGCGTCCCCGGCAAGGGCGCCAAGCACCGAGCCCATGCACATGGAGGAGGAGGAGGAGGAGGCAAACTCGGGTGCTGGTGGCTTCGCCTCGGCGCCAGGTGTTGGCGGGGAGGGGACCTCTGCTTCCCAGCCCGGCACTGGTAAGTCGCTCGCCTTCCGTCCCTGTTCTTTTTCTGTTTTTCCTTAAATCTTGGTCTCGGCTTCGCCTCATCCCCTTCTCGTTACCCAGATCCTCCCTCGGTGGGCCAGGAGGACATAGACACCGTCATCGAGGATGTCACCAAGGCTGCCGAGGCGGAGGCCGAGAAGATTGCCGCCGAGGAGGCCGCCAAGGGCGCTGCTGAGGACGCTGCCAAGGGGCCCGCCGGGGAGCCCGGCAAGGCTGCTGCCGAGGAGGCCGGCAAGGGGCCTGCCGAAGAGGACGGCAAGGCCGCTGCCGAGGAGGAGGTGGTTGACGACCAACCTTCCTCTTCCGCTGCCTCTGGCTCAGGCAGGTACCTGAGGGTGAGTGACGACCTGTTCATCCACTTCCCGGGGACGGCGGGCACCGGGGCGCCCGTCGAGGGGGAGGTGTTCGATGACGAGGTGCTCGCCGCCGCCGGGCTTGTGGTCGTTGACGAGCCGAGCACCGGTGGCAGTGGTTTCTAGGAAGAGCGGCTCCTCCAGGACATGGGCGCCAACTTCCAGATGCTTTGGGCGCTTCACCGCGCTCGCCTGGACAAGGCCAAGTCCAGGATGGTGGTGGTGGACAAGGCGGAGTGGGACCACGAGGGGCATGTTGGCGAGGCGCAGGCTTGGTTCCGCCAGGCCCACAAGGACCTGAAGGCCGCCCAGGACGAGCTGGCCAGGCGCGAGGTGGAGCTCACCATTAAGCGGGCCGACATCGAGAAGGCCCAGGAGACGGCGAAGAACCTGGCCGCCGAAGCCGAGGCCGCTCGAACCCAGCACCAGGCTGCGCTGAACTCCCAGGAGGAAGACCTTGTCGCGCATGAGGAGAAGCTTGCCGCAACACTCCGCGGCAAGGATGAGGAGGTGGAGAAGCTCGTCGTGCAGCGGACCCAAGAGCAGGAGTAGAGGAACAAGGAGGCACTCAATACCCAGGCTCTGGTTCACGCCGGCAAGATGAAGGAGCTGGAGGTGGAGCGGGACGGGCTAAAGGACCAGGTCCTGAAGCTATCCAAGGAGAAGGACACGCTCAACAGTGCCCTGGTGGAGGCGCAGGGCGCAGTCCTCGACAAGGTTGGGCAGCTTTCCGAGGCCAACATCTCCATCAAAGACCTCAAGCTGAAGCTGGAGGGTCTCGAGGGGACGCTCTCGGAGGCCAAGGCCCGAGAGGAGACCCTGGCCAAGGATCTGGAGGCTGAGAAGCAGCTGCGGAAGAATGAAGCCGCCAACCACAAGGATTTTTTGGAGGGCGAGAATCGCTGGATCAGCCGCCTCGAGGACATCGGCGGCAGGATCACCATGCAGTTGGCCATCATGGGTATGCCAAATGTGAGGTACGCCCCGGATCGCAGCACGACCACCAACGCCAGGCTGACCCTATTCTTCGAGGGTGTCCTCAGGGCCCTGGAGCAGCACCACTCCAATCGGGCGGCCTCTCTGGCCGACGAGTCCTGGAGGCTCTGCCGGGGTGCCATGACCAAGGTCCTCACCAAGGTGGCGCACTGGAACCCCGACCTCGACTTCGACGCCGCGCTGGAGAGCTTGCCGGAGGGTGCTGACCTCACAGCGCTCAAGGAGCGTATCATGCCCATCATCGGCTGCATCGACGGAATCGAGAGGGTGGAGGGCCAGCGCCGGGATTAGGCACCCCGTTTGTCGGGTGGTAGGTGCGACATATGCCAATGGGTGGCTTATCATTGTGGGAGCCAGTAAGACGTCGCCGGTGTCTGGAAACGGGATGAGGCGAAGACATGCACACCGGCGAATCTTACCCAGGTTCAGGGCTCTCCGTGGAGATAACACCCCTAGTCCTGCTCTGCGGGGTCTCCGCATGATCACTAGATCAAAACGAGTAGCTACAAGTGCTCCTTGAGCAGTTGGATTCGAGGGGGAAGAAAAGCAAGGCTAGCTCTCCCTTTCCTCTCTATATGGTGTGTGTGTAACTCTACGAGACCAACCCTTTGCATGGGTGCCCCGGGGGGTTTATATAGGCCTACCCCCCAGGGGTACAATAGTAATCCGGCTGGGTGCGGGCCCCAGGCGTCAGTGTCTGTGCCCGCCGACTTCTCCGCCGGCCTTTGGGGCCCGCCGACTGGTGGGTCCCGCCGGCTGCCGGCCTCTTGGTCGACAGGCCGGCCCCACCGCTTGGGGGTCTTGTCGGCGGCTGGTTACTGTAGCCTCGCCCTGATGACGAGGGCTTTGTCGAGGTAAGCGTGGCTACAGTGTGCCGCCTTGTGGGCTCTCACTGTAGCCTTACCTCGTCTTGTCTCCTTAATGTGGCACATGTTTCGAGGGAGGGGGGTAGCCGGCTTCTGGGGGCCGGCTACGCCCCTGGCCGACTAGGGGAGGCCAGGCTGCCTTCGAGCGTCTCTCTAGCTAAAGGGGCCCGCCGCCCACGGGCCGTACTGGCGTCTGTCGTGGATGACGTCGAGGCCAACATGGCTACAGTGCCGCGCCGGACGGGAGATGGCTGGCCCGTACGGCGTCCTGTGGCCATGCCTGCTTCGGGATTCGGGGGTAGTGGGATGTACTGTGGCCACGCCCCGTCTTATCTCCGTTATGTGGACGTAGTTTTGGTTGGTGAGGTCTTGGCCGGCCTCTTGGAGTCGGCGTTCTTCATGGCCGGCTTTTGGGAGTCGGTCCTTTCGGAGCCGGCTTTTGGGAGTCGGTCCTTTCGGAGCCAGCTTTTGGGAGTCGGTCCTTTTGGAGCCGGCTTCCTGGAGTCGGCCATCTCGTAGCTATCTTGGGGGAGGTTTCTAGGAATGGGTCGCCTTCTGAGAGTCGGCCCCTGGGATAGTCGGCCGGGGGAAGGCGGCCCTGTCCTTCGAATGCTTGAAGGCTCAAATGGCCTGATAATTTCTTGAGAAGCCAGGGGGAGTCGGTTAGGCTACCCATGGCTATTTACTCCGACAGTAGTCCCCGAAGCTGATTGAGCTTCGAGGTGGGGTGGGAGTCGAGAAGCTCGGTCAGCTTCCTATCTTGACAAGCCGGCAGCTGGGAGCCGGCTTCGGCTAGGCGCGCCGTCTTGGCGAAAATTTTTGAAGTCGGAGGGCGGGAGTCTGCCGGCGCGCGCACCGGGCCGCGGGCCGGCCACTTGCCGCCTGCGAAACACGTGGCATCCCTTGGCTAAAAAGCCTGCCAGCCCACGCGCGCGACGAGACGTCGCCGCAGGTCGGGGGCCCACCACTCCTACGCCCGGGCCCAGGCGCGGATTCTCTGCGGCCCAAAGCCGCCCGCACGTCTTCCTGCGGCGGTTTCGGCACGCCTTTAGGGCGTAATAATCGCGGGGCGTGGGGGGAGTAGGTGCAGTTAATCCCACGTCCCACCCCACGCCTCGCCTCCTCGGCTTCGCCGTGCGAAGCTATAAGTAGGGGGAGGGGGGAAGCGGCAGGCGCTCGCACGCCCCTCTCCTCTCCGCCATCTTCTTCTTTCTGCTCTTCCATGTAACAGCGCCTCGTCGCCGCACCGTTCTACCGCTCTTTTCTCCGCCGCCGCGCTCATTCTCGCCAGCCCTACGCCGCGATGCAATACGGCGGGGATTGGGACGGCTCCAACGTCCATGAGGATCACGTCGAGTTCCTCCGCAAGACGCGGCGGCTGCCCGGCGCGGACAAGGTGCGGGTCCGTCTCTCACCAGAGAAGGAGATCTCGCCGGAGCCGGAGGAAGGCGAGCGGGTGGTCTTCCGCTCGCATTTCTTGCGCGGCATCGGCCTGCCGGCGAGCGCCTTCTTCCGCTCCTTTCTTGAGTTCTACCAGCTCCAGCCGCACCACCTCACCCCGAACACGGTGGTGCTGTTGTCCGCCTTCGTCACCTTGTGCGAAGGCTACCTCGGCGTCCTCCCCACCCTCGAGCTTTGGGGGGAGTTCTTCCAGTCCAAGCTGGGCACGCGCATGCAGGGCGTGCCGGCTCAGAGTGGCGCCTTCATCGCAATGTGGAGGGTGACACCCGACAACCCCTTCCCCGTCATCACGCTGAGCCAGTCGGTGAAGCTATGGCAGAAGTCATACTTCTATGTGAAGAACGTCGCCCCGCAGGGCGACTACGTCAATCTGCCGGCTTACGAAGCCGGCCTGCCGGCGGGTAGGCGGCCCCAGTGGTCCTATCGGGCCGTGACGCTGACGCCGGCTGGAGCCGCAGCTGTCGCCCGACTGCGGGTGATGATCCAGTCAGAGGGCCTATCGGGGCCCGACCTGCTGGCCGCCTTCGTCACGCGCCGGGTGCTTTCGCTCCAGAGCCGCCCTCATCTGATCTGTCAGATGAGCGGCCAGCTTGATCCGAGTCGGATGTGCACCCAAGACATGCCGCACGACGAAGTGGCCCATATGGTGAACTACCTTGCGAACTGCAAGCTCTCCGCAGAGTGGCAGTTTGGCAAGGAGCCATATTGTCGAGCTCACCCGCCGCTCGCGGTATGTTCTTTTTTTCTCTTTCTCCTCTCTCAGTTTTGTCGTCGAGTTCCTTTTGGCCGACTCTGACTAGTCGGCTTGTCTGGACAGAGCCCTCTTCTTCGGCCTGCAGGCGGGTCAGACGCGAAGCGCCGATTCGTCCCCAACCGGGCGCAGCACGATCTGGAGGACCCCGACTTGGGGGCGGCCGCCATGGACGACAACACCGAGGCGGGCGGTGGCCAAGCCGGCGGCGAGGCAGGCGACTCCGGGCTTGGAGTCAGCTTCGACGACTGGCCGGACGATGACGAGGTGGAAGTCGTCCCACGCCGCCGGCCGGCGCCTGGCCACGGCGCGGGTTCCTCCGCCGCGCCGCCTGCTCGGGGCGGCGGGCAAAAGCGTCGTGCCGCGCCGGTCTTGTTCGGCACTCGGCCGAAGAAGCCCAGAGGCGGGGCAGCGGCGACCAGGTGGGAGGAGGCGGCCGTGAAGGCGGCCCGCTTCCGCAAGGCAGTGAGGCAGCCGCAGACGGTGTCGGCGTAAGTATACACTCCTTCATGTATTCTTTTTCTTTTCTCTGGTAGTTCCTGAGTCCTTGTCCTTTCTCCAAAAAACTAGGGCTCCATTGTCGCTCGAGCGGGTTGCTGCCACCTCCGTCGTTGGGTCGCCGGGAGGATCTGGGAGCACTACTCGCCGCGTGTACCCCCGTGCCGATCTTCAGGCGGCGACGGAGCGGAACGCGCGGGAGGTGCGGGAGGAGCGGGAGGCGCGGGAGGAGGAGGCATTGAGGGCGGCCGCCGCCAAGGCGGCGTAGGAGGAGGAGGCGGCGAAGGCGCGTGCTGACGCCGCGGCCAAGGCCCAAGCGGAGGCTGCGGCTGCGGCGATGGCGGAGGGGGCCTTGCTGGTCACCCCACTGCGCGTCGCGGTGCCTGGGGCCCCAGAGCCCTCGCCAGAAGAAGCCGGCGGTGACCAGCCGGGGCTGGAGAGGGAGGACGACGTCGTCATCCTGGAGAGGGTGGCGGCACCGGCCCTGCCGACTGGGGCGACTCAAGGCGGCCGACCTGACCTACCGCCTGTGCAATCAGCCGGGGGCGAGCCGGTCGCGAGGACTGATGTGGTGGTCCGGACGCCGTCGCGCCAGCGCACGGGGAAGGCCGCATCAGAGCTGCAGAAGGCTGCATCGGAGCCGCAGCCGGCCGCGGGCTCCAGCTCGTCGGCCCAGGATATGGAGGCAGCCAGCACCAGCTCGGGGTGGACGCCAGGCGGAGGGACGGCCGTGATGAATGTGGTCGCGTAGGACGTCCGGACCCGGCTTCAAGCCCAGGCTACGGCGCTGAGGAAGTACAACGACGAGTTCCTTGCAACGCGGGCGGCCATCCGGGTTAGTCTTCTTGTCTTGCTTTTTTGATCTTGGTTTCTTCCGTGGCGGCACGTCAGCGCACCCACTGGGTGTAGTCCCCGAGTTCCGAGTCGGCTGCTGAGCAGGCGGCTTGGAACTTCTTAGCGGATCTAGTTTTGCTATTCTTGCTCTTATTTCGTTCTTCTGCCTGTCTTGCAGGACTACCACAACCTCCGCGCGGCTGCTTCAACTCCCAGGCTCGGGAGCTGACCCAGAAGACCGCTGACCTATCTGAGAGCCAGGGTAAGTGCTTCGTCCTTTATCTCACGTGGGGGCGCGTCAGTGCACCCACTGGGTGTAGTCCCCGAGATTCGGGCCGACTGTCGAGCAGTCGGGTCGGATCTTCCTTGACGACTTCTTCTTATTGCTTCTTTTACTCTGCCATCCCTGCAGCGGCCAACGCCAGTCTGAGGGAGCAGCTGGGAGGGTCTCAGGCTGCCCTCCGTGTTAAGGAGGCCGAGTTTGCCGCCTTGGCGCGGGAGCGTGACCGCCTAGCCAAGAGGTTGGCCGACCAGAAGGAGAGCCACAAGGCGGCCCTGAAGGCGGTGCAGGACAGCGAGGCCGACCTCCAGGCCGAGTACGAGACAGAGGCGGCTAGCTGGGCCGAAGCGAAGCAGACGCTGATCAATGGCTATGGCCAGATTGAAGATTTGGTTGACGGTAAGCCGCCTTCTTCTTCGTCCTTTCTTGCCGCTTGCCGTTTTGGCTCGTTTTTTGACTTGGTGTTTTCTCTTCTTTCTCTTTCTTTCTTGCGCAGAGTACTTCCCTGGCTACTCTACCGCCGCCAACCAGATCATCGAGGCCTGCCGCGAAGCACAGAGGCAGGCTGGCGCCGAGATTGCGCCAAACGCTCGCCGGTCGCTGGAGGCGCAGCTCTTGGCGATCCAGGCCCGCCTCCAGCCGGATCATCGCCTGCTCCACCGGCTTCAACGTGTCGGGGCGCAGATGTTGGCCGCCCTCTGGCCTGGCAGAGTGGTTCCCCGCACCCCCAGTCGGACTGCCGACTGGCTGGATGTGGCGGTCGGCCGCTTTGAAGCCTGGAAGGCTTCGGCGGCTCGGTCCGGCGCCAGGCGGGCGCTGGAGTTCGTCAAGGCCTGGTATCCCGGGCTGAGTCTGGACCAGCTGGCCACCTGGCGGCAGCAGGCCGACACGGAGCTGGAGCCGGCGCGGCCGGCTATCATCCGGCAGGCTTCAGCGATCGCCGACTACACCGACACCAGCGCCTTCGCCCCTGAGGTGGACGACAACGGTTTTGCCCAGCCGGAGGAATGGTTCGGGCTGAACCCGGCAGACAGCGAAGACTTGGCGGAGGAGATCAACTCCAGCGATGAGGGCGAAGAGGAGGAGGAGGAGGGTGAAGACGCCGGGCCGGATGGTGGAGCGGCTGGCCAGCCTCAGCTTGACCGTGCCTCCAGCAACACGGCACGCGCGGGTGCACCGCCTGCCGCCGGCGCTGATCAAGCCGAGACCCACTAGCCGGCCACTCCTTCAGCTGGTGACGCCGTCTCCACCGACCAACCCGGCTCCCACACCGCGCCTTTAGTCTAGTCTGCTATCTTTATTTTCCTATCTTATCACTTTTAGAACAATATTTTGTTAAGTTTGCACAATTCCACCCACTAGGGGTGTATTCGAACTATGTTGATTGCCGGCCTATTGGGGGCTTTATATGTAGATATGACTATGCATGTGTTTGGCTTTTCCTTGTTCTTTGCTTTTCATCCTTCTGCTATTTCCTTTGCCGCCCTCCCTTGGTTGCCGCCTCCCCAGTCAGACAGTTGCTCTGCAATCTGTGGCTGGAGAAGTGCTTGGCCAGTTGGGAGGGCAAGTACTCTAGCTTTGTTGGTTTATAGCGAAGTGTTTGGGAAGCTGGCCAGCCGGCTGTTCTGACAGCCGGCAAGCGTGGTTGGAGGCCGTCTTTTCGCTATACAAGTTCATTAGTCCTTAGCCGTTTTTCGTGTGGGCATCCTTTCTGCCTTGGCTCTTGCTAGTCGGACAGTCGGTTCTTCGAGCTGCGACTTTCAACAAGAGAGGACTTGGGAGTCGGCACACTACTTGTTTGACTTCAGGTAGAACTTTAATATAGCTTAAGGCGGCCAGTCCCCGGGCCGACTAGTCGAACCCGGTGCCAGACAGAAAATCAAATGTAATAATACATTCATGGATATGACACTCGTCACTCATAGATAAATGAAGGCAGTCCCCGAGTGCCCCTCGGGGGGCCTGTTGTTTTCGTACTTAATACAAAAGGGTAGCATGATACATAGTGCTTTTAACTGTAAAATCTTCTCATGAGGTTCGCGTTCCATGGTCGCTCCGACTCCTTGCCAGAATCATCCCTCTTGCGTGCTCTTGGTTTTTGCGCGTCGATCAGGTAGTAGGAGTCGTTGCCTAGTGCCTTGCTGATGACGAAGGGGCCTTCCCAAGGGGCCGAGAGCTTGTGCTGGCCAGCTGTTCGCTAGATCAGCCGAAGCACAAGGTCGCCCTCCTGGAAAGATCTTGGCTTGACCTTGCGGTTGTGGTAACGGCGCAACCCCTGCTGGTAGATGGCGGACCGGCTGAGTGCTAATAGCTGGCCTTCTTCCAGCAGGTCGACACCATATACAAGGAAGAACAGAGTGAAGCCAGTTGGGATGACAGCCTCGGCACCATATACAAGGAAGAATGGAGTGAAGCCGGTTGACTTGTTAGGGGTAGTACGCAGCCTCCAGAGGATAGCCGGCCGATCGCTCCAGTGGTACGACCAGTCGGGGCTTGATGCCGGAGAGGATGAGTCCATTTGCTCGCTCGACCTGGCCGTTTGACTGCGGGTGGGCAACGGACGCTAAGTCCAGTCGGATACCCTGCGTCGCGCAGAAACGTGCCAGTGCTCCTTTGGCAAAGTTTGTGCCGTTGTCGGTGATGATGCTGTGCGGTACGCTGTACCGAGTAGTGATGTCGGTGACGAACGTCACGGCAGTCAGCCCGGTGAGCTTCTTGATCAGCTTCGCTTCGATCCACTTGGTAAACTTGTCCACGGCAACAAGCAGATGTGTCAAGCCGCCGCGGGCTGCCTTGAATGGGCCCACCATGTCCAGGCCCCAGACGGCAAAGGGCCAGGTGAGGGGAATGGTCTTGAGTGTAGAAGCCGGCAGGTGTTGCTTGGAACAGAAGACATGGCATCCTCTGCAGCTCTTGACTATCTCTTTGGCATCTTCCAAAGCAGTCGGCCAAAAGAAACCGTGGCGGAAAGCTTTGGCCACAAGTGATCTTGAGGCTGCGTGGTGGCCGCATTCGCCTTTGTGGATATCCTTGAGGATTGCCACTCCTTTCTCTGGCTCGACGCAGCGCTGGAAGACTCCAATGACACTGCGCTTGACAAGCTCTCTGTTTATTATTGCATATGCTCCGGCTCATCGTTGCACTAGTCTTGCTGAGATCTTATCAGCCGGCAGCTCTCTGTTGACTAGGAATTTGAGGATGGGCTGGGCCCATGATGGAGCTGTGAGTTCTTCTACTGTTAGTACGGCCACCATGACTCGGGTGGGTGGGTCGGGTGGCGTGGAATTGGAGTCGGCCACCGCTTCTTTTGTTGCTGCCGTCCCCGGGCCGACTGCTGCAGTCCCCGGGCCGGGTTCTGAAGTCCCCGAGCCGGGTGCGACTATGGCAGTCCCCGGGCCGGTTGTCGAAGTCCCCGTGCCGCCTGCGGGGTTCCTCTGGTCGGATCCGGCTGCATCGGGGGCAGGCGGTACGAAGATGGAGTCCGACTCTGGAGACGGCTTGATGGACGGCTTGGGGAGGCGCTGGAGGGAGACACCGGTCGGTATAGCTTGTCGGGTGGAGCCGATCCGCGCCAGGGCATCTGCTTGGTCGTTGTCGGCCCGTGGTACGTGAAGGAACCCGCACCCTTCGATGTATCCACTGATCTGCTGGACGAGGAATCGATAGCTTGCCATGTTTGCATCCTTGGCGTCCCAGTCGCCAGATGACTGCTGGACCACCAAGTCTGAGTCGCCATAACACAGGATCCGGCGTATGCCGAGTTCTTTGGCTAGCCGGAGCCTGTGTATGAGCGCCTCGTACTCGGCCACGTTGTTGGAGGCGACGAAGTGGATTTGCAGCGTGTATCTCAGCTTGTCGCCTTTGGGAGAGGTGAGGACGATGCCGGCTCCCGAGCCGGTGTGCATCTTGGACCCGTCGAAGTGCATCTGCCAATGGGTAGAGTCTGGAGCCGGCGGTAGGTATTGGGTCTCGGCCCAGTTGACGAGGAAGTCGGCCAATGCTTGGGACTTGATGGCGGTGCGGGGTTGGTTGAAGATTGTGTATGGTGCCAGCGCAATGGCCCATTTAGCCACCCGGCCGGATGCATCCCGGCTGCCTATGATCTCGGCAAGCGGGGCGGTGCACACGACCGTGATGGGATGCTCTTGGAAGTAGGGCTTCAGCTTCTTGGCGGCGAAGTACACCCCATAGCACATCTTCTGGTAGTGCGGGTAGTTTTGCTTTGAGCTGGATAGTACTTCGCTTAGATAATGCACCGGCCTCTGGACTAGCTGGGCTCGGCCTTCTTCCGGGCGCTGGACCACGACAACTGTACTGACCACTCGGCTAGTCGCGGCAATGTAGAGGAGCATGGGCTCCTTCTCAGTCGGTGCCGCCAGGACAGGTGGAGTAGTCAGCATTTTCTTCAACTCATGGAAGGCTTGGTCAGCTTGGTCATTCCACTCGAAATGAGTGGATTTCTTCATGAGTCGGTACAGGGGGAGGGCCTTCTCTCCTAGCCGGCTAATAAATCGGTTTAAGGAGGCCAGGCACCCAGTGAACTTCTGCACGTCCCGCAACTTGGTGGGAATCTCCATCCTCTCAATGGCCTTGATCTTCACAGGGTTGCTCAATGCCGCGTTCGGAGACCAGAAAGCCTAGCAGCTGGCCGGCTGGTACTCCGAACACGCATTTCTCGGGGTTGAGCTTGATCTGGAATCGGCGCAAGTTGGCAAATGTTTCTTTGAGGTCCTCCAGCAGGGTGCCGCGCTTCTCTGTCTTACGTAGACGTGGGCATTTCTGCCGAGTTGCTTGAGGAGGCATTTCTGCATGCAACGCTGAAAAGTGGCACCGGCATTCCTTAAGACGAATGTCATAGTCAGGTAACAGAAAGCTCTGAATGGTGTGATGAAGGCAGTCTTCAGGCGGTCTGCTGGGTCCAACTTGATCTGATGGTACCCTGAGTAGGCATCCAAAAAACTCAACAGCTCGCATCCGGCCGTGGACTCTATCACTTGGTCAATCCGTGGCAAAGCAAACGGATCTTTGGGGCAGGCCTTGTTGAGGCTGGTGTAGTCTGTACACATACGCCACTTGTTATTCTTCTTCAAAACCAAGACGGGGTTGGCAAGCCACTCTGGGAAAAATACTTCCATAATAAAGCCAGCGGCGAGGAGCCGGGTATCTCTTCTAATACGATTCTCCGCTTCTCTTCTGACAGTCGGGGAGGGGCTGCTTGACCGGCTTCGCGTCGGCTCGGACGTGTAATTTATGCTCGGCGAAATCCTTCGGGACACCCGGCATGTCCTTTGGGGACCATGCAAAGACGTCTCGATTCTCACGGAGGAAGTCGACGAGCACGCCTTCCTATTTGCTGTCCAGGTTTGCCCCTATGACAACAAACCTTTCCGGGTTCTCCGGGTCCAGAGGTATCTTCTTCGTCTCCTTGGCCGGCTGGAAGGAGCCCTGCGCATCATAATCTTTGGGGTTGGGGGACAAGGCCGGCTGCTTGCCGGCCATGGCCACAACCCGTTCCAGCATCTTCTTCTCTTCGGCCACTACGAGGGACTCGGCCAGCCGGCTGCTAGCCATAGCGCACTCGATGGACTTCTTGTAGTCGCCGGCTACAGTGATGATCCCCTTCGAGCTCGGCATCTTCATCTTCAGGTAGGCGTAGTGGAGCACAGCCATGAACTTGGCCAGAGCAGGTCGGCCAAGCAAGGCATGGTAAGGGCTCTCCAGATCCACTACCTCAAACCAGATCGCTTCTCGGCGAAAATGATCCTTGTCTCCGAATAGGACATCCATCTTGATCTTGCCGATCGGGGAACAAGACAAACCGGGCACGATGCCGTGGAACACGGTCCGGCTTGGCATGAGCTGCTTCGCCTTGATGTTCAGCTTCTCCATGGTATCGTGGTACAGTATATTGATACTGCTTCCGCCATCAATCAGGACACGGGAGAATCGGGCAGCTCGCCTCTCCGTCGCGAGGGTGACATCCAAGACTAGTGCGTAGGAGCCAGGGGATGGCATCACCTCTGGGTGGTCGGCCTGGCTCCAGCCGATGGGCTTCTCGGACCAGTGCATGAACTCGGGGGTGCAAGAGGCGACTGCGTTGACCTCTCGGTGCTGTCGGCGCTGACTACGCTTGTCTTCAACTTGGCTTGTGAAGACGACGTAGGCGGCGTGCTCTTCGGGGAACTCATCTTGAATGGCTCCGACTGCTGGTCGAGCCGCCGGCTGCTGGGGGGCTGGAGGCGGCGGGCCGGGAGGCGGAGGCGGCACCAGCCCCTCGCCCTTGGAGATTCGCGTGAGCCAGTGGCACTTTCGGGTTGTGTGGTTGGACGGCTTCGCGCCGCTGTGGAACTTGCAGGGGGCGTCGAGAGTCTGCTCGTAGGAGAAAGCCGGCTGCCAAGCCAGCCTGCCACCCTTCTTCTTGGGAGCGGGCCGCTCTTCGGGCTGCTCATCTTCAACTGTGGCCACTTGCCGACTGGTGGAGGGCGGCGTAGGGGCCTTGCGCTTGTGATCGTTCTGGTAGGGGCGCCGATTGGAGTCGCCAGCCGGCGTCTTGGGAGCCGGAGCGATCACCTTCCCATAGGCGTCCACTCAAAGCTCGGTCTTCATCGAGGAGTCGGCCGTGGTGTACTTGTCCGCTATGATCAGCAGTTCGTCGAGGGTAGCCGGCTCGTCGCAGATGAGTCGGTGCTTGAGGAGGGTGCCCTCTCGGCACCCGGCGGTGAAGTACTCGATGGCCTGAACCTCATGCACCCCCTCGCATGAGTTGCGGAGCTCGGCCCACCGCGTGAGGGTAGTCGCGGCTCGACTCGGTTGGCCCTTGGACGCATAGGGAGAGTTGGCGAGGCTTGGGAGGCCGCTTGTACGTGCTGGTGAAGTTACGGACAAAGACTTCCGTGAAGTCCAGCCAGCTGTTGATGCTGTAGGACTTGAGGCTGTTGAGCCTGGTGCGCGCCGTGCCCTGTAGCATGAGGGGGATGTACTTCACGGCTACGCGCCGATTGCCGTTGGCTATGCTGACAGCAGTAGAGTAGTCGATGAGCCAATCTTCCGGCTTCACAGAGCCGTTGTACTTAGGCGTGTCTCTGGGGAGCGAGAACCCTTTGGGGAAGGGCTCGTCGCGGATGCGGGGGCCAAAGCATGGCGGACCGACATCGTCTTCTTCTTCTAGCACCAGGGACCGAGCCAGGCGGTCGATCCGGTGGCGGGCGTCGTTCTCGCCGACTCCTTCCCGGTGGCCTAGTCGGCCGCCAAGAGTCGGATGCGTGACAGGCAGCGGGGTGGGGTATCTCTCCCCTCGAGGCGGGGGAGGAGGCGGATTTCCCTAGCGCTCCACCACTCGAGGGCGGCCTTCCGCGTCGCGCTCGATGGTGATACGAGTCCGGCTGCGGCTAGCAGCCGGCTCCTTGTCTTTCCTCATGCGGGCGTCGCTCGCAGTCAGCGACCGGGATGTCGCGGCGTGCTCCCGGCGCGGGGGAGGACTCTCAGCGCGGGCGCCGGCTTCGTGTCGTTCTGCGGCCGCGTCGATCAGCTGCTGGATCCGCCTTGTCATGTAGGGGAGCTCATCGGCTCCCAGCCCATTTAGCTCTTCAGCGGCCGCCTAAGCGGCTTGCAGATTCTCGAGCGGGGTGGCGTAGACAGGGCGGTCTGCCCCCAGCATGCTGGCGATAGCCGCGCCGCGCTTCTGGACGAAGCCGGCTCGGCTCGGCCCGCCACGAGGCGGCGTGCCAAAGGCGGCGCGGTCGACTTCGCGCTGGTGAGCCTCGGTGAGGCGTCTCATGGAGGCTATCTTCTGGCCTTCCGCGATGAGGGCGAGGCGGCGTGCCTCCAAGGTCTCGGCTCCGGCGTCGGCCGGGATGGGGACGGATAAGTCGTGCATCGCCGCTTGCAGGGCGTCGTGGGCGTTCTCGCCCGAGTTGGCGACGTGGCTGATGACCAACACTTTGGTGACAGCGCTGCTGCCGCTGTCAGCTCGAGGGAGAGGGTCGTCGAAGACCACCACGTCGGAGGGGTAGGCGTCGAGCGATGCCGTGTCGGAATCAACAAGCATCGGGTCGGTGGAGCCGACCGACTCCAAGTCTACAGCAGGCTCACTGGAGACGTGAAGTTGGTCGAGGAGGCTGACGAGGCGGCTCTCGGGGTACTCTGTGCCCGCGTCTGACGCGGGCTCGTCGGAGATGCGAGTCTTGCCGAGCAGATCGGCGAGGCAGCTCGCTGCGCAGGCATCGTCGACGCCTTGCAGCGCGTCGGGGCAAACGCCATCGGGCGCAGCAGGCTGGCTGCGCTCGCGGGGGAGAAAAAGGGTTCCCGTCCAGAACAGGTCTCCGGACGACGGTGCACCTGGCCCCACGGTGGGCGCCAAATGTCGGGTGGTAGGTGCGACATATGCCAACGGGTGGCTTATCATTGTGGGAGCCAGTAAGACGTCGCCGGTGCCTGGAAACGTGATGAGGCGAAGACATGCACGCCGGCGAATCTTACCCAGGTTCCGGGCTCTCCGTGGAGATAACACCCCTAGTCCTGCTCTGCGGGGTCTCCGCATGATCACTAGATCAAAACGAGTAGCTACAAGTGCTCCTTGAGCAGTTGGATTCGAGGGGGAAGAAAAGCAAGGCTAGCTCTCCCTTTCCTCTCTATATGGTGTGTGTGTGTAACTCTATGAGACCAACCCTTTGCATGGGTGCCCCGGGGGTTTATATAGGCCTACCCCCCCAGGGGTACAATAGTAATCCGGCTAGGTGCGGGCCCCAGCCGTCAGTGTCTGTGCCCGCCGACTTCTCCGCCGGCCTTTGGGGCCCGCCAACTGGTGGGTCCTGCCGGCTGCCGGCCTCTTGGTCGACAGGCCGGCCCCACCGCTTGGGGGTCTTGTCGGCGGCTGGTTACTGTAGCCTCGCCCTGATGACGAGGGCTTTGTCGAGGTAAGCGTGGCTATAGTGTGCCGCCTTGTGGGCTCTCACTATAGCCTTACCTCTTCTTGTCTCCTTAATGTGGCACATGATTCGAGGGAGGGGGTAGCCGGCTTCTGGGGGCCGGCTACGCCCCTGGCCAATTAGGGGAGGCCGGGCTGCCTTCGAGCGTCTCTCTGGCTAAAGGGGCCCGCCGCCCACGGGCCGTACTGGCGTCTGTCGTGGATGACGTCGAGGCCAACATGGTTACAGTACCGCGCCGGACGGGAGATGGCTGACCTGTACGGCGTCCTGTGGCCATGCCTGCTTCGGGATTCGGGGGTAGTGGGTTGTACTATGGCCACGCCCCGTCTTATCTCCGTTATGTGGGCGTAGTTTTGGTGGGTGCGGTCTTGGCCAGCCTCTTGGAGTCGGCATTCTTCATGGCCGGCTTTTGGGAGTCGGTCCTTTCGGAGCCGGCTTTTGGGAGTCGGTCCTTTTGGAGCCGGCTTCCTGGAGTTGGCCATCTCGTAGCTATCTTGGGCGAGGTTTCTGGGAATGGGTCGCCTTCTGAGAGTCGGCCCCTGGGATAGTCGGCCGGGGGAAGGCGGCCCTGTGCTTCGAATGCTTGAAGGCTCAAATGGCCTGATAATTTCTTGAGAAGCCAGGGGGAGTCGGTTAGGCTACCCGTGGCTATTTACTCCGACACCGTTTCTCATCACCGCTGCAGGTTCATGACCAAGACAATTTCTATCTTTAGTTAGAACCGCAGCAACAATGGATGTAATATAACTCTGCAGTACTTTTGATATTATGCACGTTACTTTCCTGTTCGATTCCCCCTTTGTATATTCACCCTACGTTAATCGGGTAGGCTTGCTGGCGCGTAACCTAGGCCACGGCGCCTTGAGGACAAATCCCCAATAGCCTGCCGGGTATGCTTGCTGTCAGGCGAGCCACCTTACCGCCCTCAACGCGGCCGCTTGAACTGTCGAGCTTGACTCGAGTCAGAATCGAGAGCGTTGCTAATTGCGGAAGGCTACCCTGCCGCTCTCGACGCGGCCGCTTGGGCTGTTGAGTGGACTCGAAATAGAGCAAGGGTGTTGCCAATCGCAGAAGGGCCCCCTTGCGTGCAGGTTTTCCATACATAGGGCAGGACCTTCGAGGATAATAACCTTATCTAAAAACAAAATATTTAAAGTTCGGCGTGACTTAGCTTTTCTGTCGTTGCACGGGCGTCCATCGCATATGCAGATGGTGCCGCCAAGATTGGTCGCCTTCTTCCTGGGAAGCGATGGCGATGAAGAACTGCTAGGCTAACTGCTATACCAGATTCTCACAACTCCGCCCCCCCCCCCTACCTGGCGCGCCAAAGATGCCAGTGGAAACGACACCTATGGGATCACTGGAATCCCTTCTACGGTCGGTGAGCGCGGGGCTGTGAGAAGAGCAGGTTTAGGAGCTAGCACAAAGATCGTTTACCCAGGTTCGGGCCGCGAGGATGCGTAATACCCTAGTCCTGCTTTGGTGTGTATTTCAGAGTGTTCTTGAGCTCTCGAACTAGCTACGGTGGTTGCGTCGTTCCAAAGAGCCGAATCCTCCTCCTCGTCGCCTCGGGCCTCCTTTTATAGGAAAAAGGGGTTGCCACAGTGGCACACAGGAGGTGGAAAGGTCTACAGTGCGCGAGCTTATCGCTCGGCATTACGGGACAAAGCGCATTAAATGTGCTACTTAGGTGTCCATTAGCTTTATCGGGGATGGGAACGAGGACCGTCCCGTCCGTTGCCGCCCCGCCTCGCCTCGACACGCACCTAGGCCAGCAATGCGTGAGGCGCCATGTAGACAGGCAGGCTGCTGAGGTAGCGTGGTGGCAGGGCCTTCATGAAGATCTGCATGCCACCATGCAGGTGCTTGCTGAGTTGGCCTGGAAGCCACATGTTGCCACGCAGGTGCCTGCCCAGCTGGTTGGGCTGGCAGCTGCAAGCGAACGGCGGCGGAGTCTTGGTCGATGCGGGCCTGGCTTTGGCCCCGCTGATGCCCTCGGCAAGGGTCTTGCCAGGGGGCCCGGCAAGGGTCTTGCCGTGGCACTGCAGTCGTCCCCGGCAAGGCGCTTGCCGGGGGTCTTGTCAATTTCCTCGGCTAGGATCCTGCCGAGGGTCGCCGTCTTCTGGTTCTCATCTGATCTGATTTATCCATGATCTTGACAAAGATCTGCATGCCACCACCGAGGTGCCTCCCGAGCCTTGGTTCCAATGTAACTATCGACGGTGCTTGGAACCCTTGGGCTCAAGGGTGGCTCGCTCTGCTGGTGTTGGGCAAGCTGCCCCGGCAAGGCTCTTGCCGGGGCCATGGAGTCTGCCCCGGCAAGGGTCTTGCCGGGGGAGTCCACCCCGCCCTCTTGTTCTTTTGTGGCTCTGTTCTTGGCGTCGCCTTGTTCGTCTTGTGCCTCGGTTTCTCTCCGGCTTCCCTCCTCTGCCCTGCGAAGTGTGGTCGTGGTGCGCGGCTCTGACTGCCCGTGCACAAGTAAAGTGGTCAAAAGGAGAGCCTCTACTTTTGTACACCAATAGTTGGGTCATGTATTTCGACAGCGCCTTCGCGCGCCAAGGCGCGCGGGCTGGAGTCGTGCTTATCTCGCCCACCCAAGACAAGCTCTACTACGCCGTTCAGGTCTCCTTCTAGCAGGGCGAGAAGGTCTCCAACAACATCGCGGAGTACGAGGGATTGATCGCCGGTCTCAAGGCCTCCATGGCCTTGGGGGTAAAATGTCTCACCATCAAGGGCGATTCGCAGTTCCTCGTCAACTTCTCCAACAAGGTGTACGAGCAAAAGGACGAGCACATGGAGGCGTACCTCGCGGAGGTGCGCAAGATGGAGAAGCAGTTCTTGGGCCTGGAGCTACAGCACGTGCCTCACGGCACGAACAAGGAAGCCGACGACATGGCCAGAAGGGCATCCAAGCGTCTTCCCCAGGAACCAGCCGTCTTCGAAGAGCAGCTTTTCAAGCCATCAGCAGCACCCCCATCCGCGAGGCTGGCGCCGCCTCGGGAGGAACTCCCTCAACCACCAGCCTCGGGAGCCCCCGCCTATGGCCCGACCACAGGAGCACGCCTGCTCCTGGCGCTTGAGCCTCGGGAGGGGTGCTGGACCGAGGAGTTCAAGGAATACCTGACGCGAGGGACTCTGCCAGAGGAGGAGGAGGATAAGGAGCACGTGGCCCGGCAGGCTACGGCATACTGCATCCAGGACGGTGAGCTATACAGAAAGCGCCCAAATGATGTTTCCTTGCGATGCATCTCCAGGGAGCAGGGGAACGAGTTGCTGGCCGACATACACGGCGAGGACTGTGGGCACCACTCTTCGTCGCGCACCCTGGTCGGCAAGGCGTTCCGCAGCGGGTTCTACTGGCCTACGGCACTCAACGACGCAACCTAGCTGGTAAGGTCATGCGAGGCCTGCCAATTCCACGCCAAGCAGATCCACCAGCCAGCTCAAGGCCTCCAGACCATCCCGCTCTCGTGGCCATTCGTGGTCTGGCGGCTGGATATCCTAGGCCCGTTCCCACTAGCGCCTGGGGGCTACCACTACCTCTACGTCGCCATCGACAAGTTTACCAAATGGGCGGAGGTGGAGGCCTCCACACCATCCCGTGAGCCGGTTCGGGGTCCGCAGTTAAGTTCATCGAGGGCCTCGTGAGCCGGTTCGGGGTCCCTAACCACATCATCACCGACAACGGCTCGTAGTTCACTAGGAATCCCTTCAAGACATATTTGTGCTAACCTTGGAACGCAGATCTGCTACGCTTCGGTGGCACACCCTAGGAGCAATGGCCAGGCCGAATGCGCCAACGCGGAGGTCCTGAGTGGCCTCAAGACCAGGACCTTTAAGAAGAAGCTCATGGCCTATGGCAGGGGCTGGCACGACGAGCTCTAGTCCGTGCTGTGGTCCATCCGCACCACCGCCACCAAGCCAATAGGCGAGACTCAGTTCTTCCTCGTCTATGGAGCATAAGCGGTTCTCCCTCACGAGGTTAAGCATCGCTCCGCGCGGGTCCTGGCGTTTGATGAAACGCAGCAGGACGCCATGCGGGGGATGGACCTTGTGCTGGTGGAGGAACGCCGCCGTGAAGCCACGCTCCGAGCAGCAAGATACCAGCAGGCGCTGCGACGGTATCACTACCGCAGTGTCCCCTCCAGGACGCTCGAAGTGGGCGACCTCGTCCTAAGGCGGGTGCTCTCTAGGGAAGGACTGCATAAGCTCTTACCCATGTGGGAGGGCCCGTTTAGGGTTGCCCACGTCTCCAGGCCTGGCGTCGTGCGCCTAGAGACGCGGGACGGGGTCTCCATCCAGAACGCCTGGAACATCCAGCACCTCCGGACGTTCTACCCATGAAGCATGGTCCAGTGCTTGTGAAGGTCTCCGCCCGTGACACTCTCACATAATAATGAGTGGGGTTGTACATGCCCCGGAGTCTCCGGAGTACCGCCCTCGGGCCTCGGGGGCTTCCTCCCACGTCCTAGTGGCAACACTTAGCTTCGCGCTAGTGAGAAGACTAGACTAGGTGCCGGATGCGGCTGTTCATTTGCTTTCTGTGGTTGGCTTGCCCCTCTTTAATGGAAATTCACATTCTGGTGTTTCTTATTGGCTTGGTTCGATTGCCTTTTTCCTCTGATTCTTCCCTCGGTTCTTTGTTTTGGCCCATACTCTCCCTCGCGTGCCTCGCGAGGGGGCTGGACAGGTGCACGCGTGAGTTTTTCCTGGTCTTTGCGAGGCACCCTTCTTCGAGCTCGCAAACTGGCGCGCCTCCCTCTCTTAAGTACGTGCCCCTTGGGTACCGCGATGTGGAGCGCTGGGTCACGACCGGCCACTCCCACGGCACTTAGCAAGGAGGAATAAGGGTTTCCTAACAAATTTTTGTAGTACCTCGATGGCCCCCAAGCCCGCGGCAAGGAGACCTCGCCGGGCATTGGGAGACGCGAGCCTCACGAGGCGGAAACTACTTCAGATACACCGAGCTAAGTTATCTCTAAATGCCTATGTAAAACACTGATGCCGCAGCACGACTCGGGAATGATAAGCATAGCAAAAGGCAGGAAAAGCATTATGGTCCATCATACGCCCCCGCGGGGCCCCATACTTGTTTCTGAAGATGCAGGAAAGAAAAGGAAGAAGAAGAAGGGGAAAACAGGCAAAAGCGGCACCTACACCCGCAACTACTCCTGAAGATCAGCCCCCAGAGCTCCCTCCAACTTATCCAGAGTCCTCCTCGCGCTTCACCGGGGCGTGACGGCAGGGCGACCCACCACCGTCCTCGAAGCGAGCTCGGCAACGAGGCGGCTGGTCATAGCCATCGCTGCTGGAGCTCTTGCCGGAGAAGGAGCCACAACCGCTAGGCGAGCTGCGGCCATCATCAAGGGCGAGCTCGCCCTCGTCCTCGGCACGGCCTTCGCCAAGGCCGAGCACCTCGCTGTCGTCGTTGTCTTTGGGGCAGCACCCAGCGCGGCGGCCGTCTTCCCCGAACACCCTCACGAAGAGGGTCGCGGCGCCATCATACCTGAAGTGGAGAGTGCACCGCCTGCCCAGGCCGCGCGCGCGGGCAAACGTCTGCCAGCCACGGTCTAGGGCTACGTTGCCCGCGATGGAGATCTCCACCGCAACCCACGAGGCCTTGCAGCAGCAGCCGTCCGCCTGCAGCCAGAGGCCGGCAGGAACCGAAGCTGCCAGCTCCCCGGCAAAGAAGCGCGGAAGCTGGAACCAGGTACTGGTCGGGTTCTCCGACCACACAACAAACTCCGGCAACACCTCCACCGAGTGGAAGCGCGGTCGGGGGGGGCTGGTGACCACGGTGCGCATCCTCCGTCAGCGAAGCCACAGCACCCCGAATGGCTTCCACTAGGAGGAGACACGCCGCTTTGAACCCCCAGAGCGGCACCGGGCCCCGAAGAGACTCATCCTCATCCACGGGGAACCACCGCAGTGGTCGTGGCACACTTGCGAGGGCGACCACGCCCCCTCTTGGGGGGAGGAGAGTTGGGCCCCTCTTGGCGAGCCTTGCCTTTCTCCGCGGCAGAGAATCTCTTCACCGGCGCCATGGGTGTCGCTAGTAGCGGTGTAGCAAGGAAGAAGAAGAAGTGCGCAGCGAGAAAGAAGGAGATGAGCAACGGGGGATCCGCCCCCTCCTCATTTATAGCGGGAGAAGGCCAACCGGCGACCCCCACGATCGCAGGTAATGATGGCTTTTCTGCATGTACCAGGGTCTCATCAAATCGAGGGCAGTTGCCGAGGCAGCATGGAGAAGCGGAGATGCCCACGTCCCGTCAGTCGCCACGCGTCAATCAAGGCCGCAGGCAGTTAGGGCCCGTGGTGCTCCGCACTTGCCCCTTGGCTTCGCCTCGAAGCCAAGTCCGAGCGCGCCTTGGGCCCGGGGGCTACTGTCGGCGTTCTGGGAACGGGGGTCCCCAAACTTGCCTGCCTGCGGCCCACGGCGTGGCTCTTCCAGCGGCCTGGTACGGCCCATCTTCACCAGCAAACATTCAAGACCCTCTTGAGGGGCCAAGCCTCGCGAGGCGAACGACACAAAACCTCCTCAGGCTAGCTCGCGAGGAGCAGAGAAATCAAGGCAAGGGGCACCTCACGAGGTTCCCGTGACATGAGCCATGACGACCAAGGTCAGGCTGGCGCCAGGCGGGTGCCAGCGGGCGCAGAGTACCCGTTTCCTCTTTGGTAGTAAAGGAGCGAGCGCAGGCGAGGAGTCCCGAGGCCTCAGGAAAATGTTTCCATATTGGTGCAACAAGACCAAGGCTAGCAAGACGGTAGGACGGAGGTCATCGCGGAGCCCATGACGGCGTCACCACCAGAGCCTTTGGTAGGCGAAGACCACCTTTTGTCAGGATAGCTTCTACTAGTTGTCCACCTTCAAATTGGCCGTTGTGGGATCCCTTCTAGCCTAATATTTGGGAAGAGGAATAGGGCCTCTATAAATAGGACTAGCCACCACCTTATTAGAGAGAGGAACGAATCCCGGACGGATCATTCAGATCACCCTCGCGCACACAAGCTCACCGAGCACAAGAACATCTTTCCTCAGGAGGCTATTCTTCCCTTGTACTTGTTCATCCTCAGCCTACATCGGTGGAGTAGGGTATTACACCACACCACACTTGAGTAGGGTATTACACCACATCGGTGGCCCGAACCGGTATAAATCTTGTGTCTCTTGTTCTTTGGGTTTGACGCGCTGAGCTTTGAGATCGAGGTGAGCGAGCAAGCTAGGGTGAGGGAGAGATCTTCGTGCGCACCCCAGAGTTCGAACCTCAAGGGTTTTGCCGGAACAAAATCTGACAGGGGCCTTGTAGCCTGGGGCCCTAGCGCACGGGCCCCAGGAGCAGACGAGGCCGCGGCAGCCCCAGGTGGCGACAAGACGGAGGCATCACCCCGAGAGGTCAGCGCCGATCTGCTCTTCGTCGGGACCCCAGGCGGCGGCTTCTTCGAGGGGGAGACCCTAGACCTCGTAGTGACCTCGGCAGGGGGCAGGACTTCCCGCACCCGGTGGCCGTCAGCGTTGTCGTTATCGGCCAAGGTGTGGAGGAGGTCGGCCTTGCATGCAGGGGAGGTCTCCCTGCCCCCTCCCGGGTCGCTTCCGAGCTCAGCTCCTCTTCCTCGTCAGAGGACACCATCACCGGGGCCTCGGAGGGCGCCGGCGGCACGAGCCCACGCCCATCAAAGACGGGAATGGTGGCGGCAGCCTTCGCCCCATCTCGGCGGTGGTACAGGGGGACGTGGGTGTTAGGCGGATACCCCAGGACGTCCCCGACCAAGAGGCGGATAGCCGTGGCCAGATCCTCCTCCGACAAGGCGTCCCGGCGTAGGCGGAGGTCGTCCTCCTCGTCCCCGAGCTTCCATAAGGGACGCGAGCGTGCCTGGAGTGGGGCTACGCACTGTGCCAGGAATTCATTGATGATCATGGCCCGCATCAGCTTCGCCGCCTTCGGATCGTCAGGCTTCAGGTCGGCATTCATCCTCTCCAGCACCTGCTCCGCCCGGGGGTCGGTGAGCTTCACGCTGAACCACCCATCATGGGGCGCGGGCATCTCAGTCGACAGCACTAGGCGAGGGTGAGAGCACTTGGCGTCCATGACGACCCACTTGCTCCTGAAGTTCTCGGCCTTCTTCCCGGCCTTCGAGATTGCATTAGCCCTGTTGGCCGCAACGAAGTTGGCGCACCCTGAGCAATGGCCGCCCTTGTTTCGGAGGTAGAAGAAGTAGCGAAGCAATGCCACGGACGGCATTATCCCGGCGAACGCCTCATATTAGAAGGCAAAGATGGATAGGAGGAGGACAGAGTTGGGGTGAAGATGAAGGGCATACAGCTTGTAGTGGCTAAGGACGGCACGAAGAAATCGGTGAAAGGGGGGACCAGTCCCGCGACGACGCTACTCATGAAGAAGGGATAGAAGGTGCTCCCTGAATCCTCTGGCTCAGCGGAGGCGGCCCAGAGCGCGGTCTTTCCCTTCTCATTGCTGCCCTCTGCCGTCGTTAGGAGCACGGCGGTGAGGTTCTTCTCTGAAACGCTAGGCGCGCTTAGAGCCGGCTCGGACCAGGTAGGCGGGGAAGCGGCCTTTGCCTTGCCGGACGCCATCAATTGCAGGATCGAAGGAGGATTCGTGTGGATCTTGAGTCTTTGGAAGCGGGGAGCTGGAAAAGGGATCTGGAGCAAGACGAAGGGGAACAATGAAGGCAGCACGGTGCGCGCCAGCCTTTTGTCGGTCAGGTAGTTGCCGAGGCAGTGTGGGGAAGCGGAGACGCCCACGTCCCGTCAATCGCCACGCGTCAATCAAGGCCATAGGCGGTTGGGGCCCGCGGTGCTCCGCACTTGACCCTTGTCTTCGCCTCAAAGCCAAGTCCGAGCGCGCCTTGGGCTCGGGGGCTACTGTCGGCTTCCTGGGAATGGGGGTACCCATACTTGCCTGCCTGCGGCCCAAGGCGTGGCTCCACTAGCGGCCTGGTACGACCCATGTTCATCAGAAGAACACTCAAGTCCCTCGCGAGGGGCCAAGCCTCGTGAGGCAGATGACACAAGACTTCCTCAGGGGAAGCCTCACTAGGCTGGCTCGCGAGGAGCGGAGAGATCAAGGCGAGGGGCACCTCGCGAGGTTTCCGTGACGTGAGCCATGACGACCAAGGCCAGGCGGGTGCCAGGCGGGCGCAGAGTACCGGTTGCCTCTTTGGTGCTAAAGGAGCAGGTGCAGGCGAGGAGTCCTGAGGCATCAGGCAAAGGTTTCCATATCGGTGCAACGAGACCAAGACCAGCAGGACGGCAGGACGGAGGTCATCGCGGAGCCCACGACGGCGTCACCACCGGAGCCTTTGGCAGGCGAAGACCTCCTTTTTTCAGGATATCTTGTACTAGTTGTCCCCCTTCGGATTGGCTGTTGTGGGATCCCTTCCTGCCTAAACATTTGGGAAGAGGACCAGGGCCTCTATAAATAGGACTAGTCACCGCCATAGGAAGGGACGGATTGGGGGAACCGATGTTGGACCGGATCCATTCCACCAAGACCATCCTCACCAGCTCATAGAACTCAAGAACACCTCTCCTCCTGAGGCAGTTCACCCTTTGTACTAGTTCTTCCTCAGCCTACAAGGCAATCCACCACACCACGCTGGAGTAGAGTATTACCCACATCGGTGGCCCGAACCAGTATAAACTCTTGTGTCCATTGTTCCTCGGGTTCGGCGGGCTAAGCCTTGAGATCGTTGTGCGAGTGAGCTAGAGAGGGAGAGAGATCTTCGTGCGCACCCAAGTGTTCGAACCTCAAGCGTTTGCTGGAACCCGTAATCCAACAAACACAAAGAAACGGGCAGCCAGATGAAGGTGTGTGGGATGTACGGCATGCAGTTCACTCTGATGAACTATTTGCGTTGAGACAAGAGAACAGAAACGGATCAATATAACAAGATGTGTGTGATACACGGCAAACAGGTATGTAATCAGAAATGTGTGCGAAGACCGATAATAACACAGACGATTGCTTCTAATAATACGTATGTGATATGCTCTGTCCACACAACATCTATTGGCCATTGGGGGACGGGCGGTCATCCGGATATGCCATAAGGATGCGAAGAGGCATCCTATCAGCAAGGACTAGCTGTTCCACCAGTAGCTCATGTAAGAGAACTCTCAAGTTAAGTGTGCTCAGGCTGGAGCAACCATCAGATGGGTGACTGGATGGGAAGTTGTGTTGATGTTAAATTAACTGATAGGATGGGTCATATCTGTCAAATTAAATGACTGATACGACCAATCCCATGAGTTAATTTAACCTCGAGGTCCTTGTTTTTTTTAACACATGTTAAAGAAGGTCTACCGCATTTCTTTTTGACAATGTGCGATAAGTGGCATACAGTTGATCCATCCGACCTGTTTGTGATGGAATAGGATGCGTGTGTTGTGGGCAAACGCTTGCTAGTATTCAACCATTTGCGATTGATGAATTCATCACCGACGGGTTCCCTAGTGTGGTCCGTGTTCATCGGATCATCATCTACTTCTTGTGCTAGCTCGATGTTCCTTCTATGCTAAGTTTCCATTAATTGAGAATATCAAAAAAAGGTTTCCATTAATTGATGGTGTTTTATGAACACGCCACCATTTCCCGCCATTTCCTCACCTGTTTCCCGCCACCTAGAGATATTGAGCATGGCCGGTGCGTGACGCACTGAGGCGACAAGCGCATCCTGTAGCACATCCACCTTTTCCAAGCATGCCAACCCACCAAAGCGCCGCCTCTGCCATCAACCTCGTCGACGAGGAAAACGAGCAGGCGCCATGGCCCGTCGAGGCCGAGGCGCTCCCCGGCAACGCAATGGACGACGCCGTGATGCATGTCATTGCCAGGGTTGAGCAGGCCTTTGGCGCATGGCGCTTGAGCACCGCGGATCAAGATAGGCATGTCAGCTCCGAGAGGCTGCAGCTCGCCGCACAACATGATCGATGGCGCGCCGCAGAGCAAGCTAGGCGCGTCCGGGCCGATAGGCTGCGGTTCGCCGCACGGTGAGACCATTGGAGCACCGTAAAGCGAGAGGCGCGGCGCGCCGCACAGCAAAGCGGATCCATCGGCGCTTGCATGCTGTCGACACGGCATCGCAGCAGGGTACACGTCCCATCAGTACCCCCATTCCTCGCCAGGAGTGGGCAGAGGCCCTCAGCGCCGTACTTGCACCAGAGGCCGGCCGCGCCGTACTTGCACCGGATGCCCGCCGTGCCATTCGCATGGGTGGCGCCGTTCACCTTGTCCGCGGCCCGCTGGATGCCAACGCGCTGGTTCGTAGGCTCAACCGCCTCCTTGGCCCAGGTGTCCACCTGGGCGCAGTAGAGGAACATGGCCGTCGCATCCTCGAGCTGGTGATCTCCGATGAAATAGCCAACATGGAGCTCGAGATCGCGCTCCAGATGTACCGCGAGCCTGTCGACCGCTTGGACGAACGCCTGCACGAGTTTGGGCAGAGCCAAGAGCTACCGTAGGCAAGGGCTGCTGGTCATGGTCTCATAGACGCGTTTTATTTTGAAAAGTCATTTCGACGTGGATAGCTATGTATTCACAGCAATCATAGTATTGCTCTGTTTATTGGCCTGTTTCAATGTGTGTGCTCCGTTTTCCATTCTTATATGTTCTGTTTCAATCTGTGTATATACGCTTTCCATTCTGTATATGTGGATGATAACAGCTAGATCAAATTAGTATACAAAAACAGATAGCAAAATGGAATTCATAATATATATATATATATATACATATATATATATATATTAATTTTTCATTAGTTCATCACTGAATATATATATATATATAATATCATCACATATACGTGATGATACTTAACTACTAGGTACAATGCACAAATTTAAAAACGAACAATACTAAAACTAATAATCCCTCCTGGGGCCAGTATTCCGGCAGCCCCTCGCCAGCAGCTCCCTGGTGCGCGGCGTCTTCCCAGTGCGGAGGCAGTACTCCGCCTCCTCCGCCTCGCAGTGCTTGACGTACCGATCTGCCTCTTGCTGGCGGACGCATGCGGCCGATCTTGCCATTTCGTTGGGCGCCCATCGGAGCTCCTCGTCGGTGGCACGCTGGAGCTTATCGGGCCACCTCCACGCAGCGACGAGGCGCCCAACGCCTATGACCTTCCTCGCGAAGTACCCGTCTTTGTACACCTCCTTTGCACGACGACGTGCCCGCCCCCAAAGCTCCGCTGCCTTCTTTTTCTAGGCGGCATCACAGGCTTTAGAGGCCGCCTGGTACCGGGCTTCCCCATCCACCATCTCCTTCTTGAACGCCACTTGCCTGGCTTTCTCAGCCGGTGGCAGCGACTTCCACGGACAAAGATTGTACTGGCCCCAAAACCAATCCAAAGTTGGGGGGTCCGGCGCAACCTCGTCAGGCGGCGTGTAGGGGTCCTCGTCACTGCTAATCGAGTGAGCGTCCTCGAGGGGCGGCGCCTCGTGGGCACGTGGGCAGACCAGCGGCGCCATGGAAGAGATTTGAGAGAGAGAGAGAGGGCGAGCGAGGGGAGGATGTAGATGAGAATGCAGGCGGGACGACATGAGCAAGGTAGTATTTATTGGCGGACGGGATCTAGATCGACGGGGACAGTACACACGCCAGTCGCCAGAATTTACGAGTACTGTAGTTTGAATTACACACGATTCCCGCAGCAAAATCCATGTGTGAACATAATAGCTGACGGTTTCCAATACAGAACCGTCTCTGATTAATGATCCCCGCCACACACCTAACAAACCTCGAGCTGCGAGATAGAGTGCCAACCGTGTGGGGGCCGGTTATCTTGCCAGATCTTTACATTTTCTTTTTTGAACACCAGATATTTACATCGTCTGATGATTTTTTATCTTGCACACAAGTACACAAAAATATGATTTTTCAAACCGTTATGGTTAGGCGTCGCATGTAGATGTAGTTCAAATTTGAATTACGGTCATTAAATGGTTAGAAAATCACTTAAATGTCTTTATAAGGTCAAATGACCCATGAAATTTTCCAAATTTTCACATGACAGTTGTATTAGTGCACGTTAAACGTAGAAAAAAATTGAAGGCCGTAAGAGGAAGCTATCTCCCGTTCGTCATCAAACGTGCATTGTTCCCTCTCGGAACCATGAACCTTCTAGTGAGTTGCTCCGGTTTATGAGGGGTGTGTGTCCAAACTTTCATCAAACAGGCCAACTTTGTTACCACATCATCTTGGTGGCATGACACTAAATCAAGCAAGGTTTCATGTTTTTCTGATCATTTTTTAACTTTTTGGAATTAAAATGCCATGGCACTCCATGCATGTGCCCATGCCTTGAGACCAATATGTTTGAAAATCCTTGTAATTTACTGCACATGGAATTAACTCGCACACAAGTACACCAAATATGATTTTTCAAACCGTTTTGGTTAGGCGTTGCATGTAGATGTAGTTCAAATTTGAATTACGGTCATTAAATAGTTAGAAAATGACTTAAATGTCTTCAAAAGGTCAAATGACCCCTGAAATTTTCCAAATTTTCACATGACAGGTGTATTAGTACACGTTAAACGTAGAAAAAAATTGAAGGCCGTAAGAGAAGCTATCTCCCATTCGTCATCAAACGTGCATTGTTCCCTCTCGGAACCACGAACCTTCTAGTGAGTTGCTCCGGTTTATGAGGGGTGTGTGTCCAAACTTTCATCAAACAGGCCAATTTTTTTACCACATCATCTTGGTGGCATGACATTACATCAACCAAGGTTTCATGTTTTTCTGATCATTTTTTTATTTTTTGGAATTAAAATGCCATGGCATTCCATGCATGTGCCCATGCCTTGAGACAAATATGCTTGAAAATTACTTCCAATTTACTGCACATGGAATTAACTCATGCACAAGTACACAAAAATATGATTTTTGAAATCGTTTTGGTTATGCGTTGCATGTAGATGTAGTTCAAATTTGAATTTCGGTCATTAAATGGTTAGAAAATGACTTAAATGTCTTCAAAAGGTCAAATGACCCCTGAAATTTTCCAAATTTTGACATGAAATTTGTATTAGTGCACGTTAAACGTAGGAAAAAATTGAAGGCCGTAAGAGGAAGCTATCTCCCGTTCGTCATCAAACATGCATTGTTCCCTCACGGAACCACGAACCTTCTAGTGAGTTGCTCCGGTTTGTGAGGGATGTGTGTCCAAACTTTCGTCAAACATGCCAATTTCTCTACCACATCATCTTGGTGGCATGACATTACATCAACCAAGGTTTCATGTTTTTCTGATCATTATTTAATTTTTTGGAATTAAAATGCCATGGCACTCCATGCAAGTGCCCATGCCTGGAGACCAATATGTTTGAAACTTCCTTCTAATTTGCTGCACATGGAATTAACTCGCACACAAGTACATTAAAATATGATTTTTCAAACCGTTTTGGTTAGGCGTTGCATGTAGATGTAGATCAAATTTGAATTACGGTCATTAAATGGTTAGAAAATCACTTAAATGTCTTTAAAAGGTCAAATGACCCCTGAAATTTTCCAGATTTTCACACGACAGTTGTATTAGTGCACGTTAAACATAGAAAAATATTGAAGGCCGTAAGAGAAAGCTATCTCCAGTTCGTCATCAAACATGCATTGTTCCCTTTCGGAACCATGAACCTTCTAGTGAGTTGCTCCGGTTCGTGATGGGTGCGTGTCCAAACTTCCGTCAAACATGCCAATTTCTTTACCACATCATCTTGGTGGCATGACATTACATCAACCAAGGTTTCATGTTTTTTCTGATCATTTATTAATTTTTTCGAATTAAAATGCCATGGCACTCCATGCCTGTGCCCATGCCTTAAGACTAGTATGTTTGAAAATTCCTTCTAATTTACTACACATGGAATTAACACACACACAAGTACACAAAAATATGATTTTTCAAACCGTTTTGGTTAGGCGTTGCATGTAGATGTAGTTCAAATTTGAATTACGGTCATTAAATGCTTAGAAAATCACTTAAATGTATTTAAAAGGTCAAATGACCCCTGAAATTTCCAAATTTTCACATGACAGTTGTATTAGTGCACGTTAAACATAGAAAAAAATTGAAGGCCCTAAGAGGAAGCTATCTCCAGTTCGTCATCAAACATGCATTGTTCCCTCTCAGAACCATGAACCTTCTAGTGAGCTGCTCCGGTTTATGATGGGTGTGTGTCCAAACTTTTATCAAACATGTAATTTCTTTACCACATCATCTTGGTGGCATGACATTACATCAACCAAGGTTTCATGTTTTTCTGATCATTTTTTAATTTTTTGGAATTAAAATGCCATGGCACTCCATGCATGTGCCCATGCCTTGAGACCAATATGCTTGAAAATTCCTTCTAATTTACTGCACATGGAATTAACTCGCACACAAGTACACAAAAATATGATTTTTCAAACCGTTTTGGTTAGGTGTTGCATGTAGATGTAGTTAAAATTTGAATTACGGTCATTACATGGTTAGAAAATCGCATAATGTCTTTAAAAGGTTAAATGACCCCTGAAATTTTCCAGATTTTCACATGACAGTTGTATTAGTGCACGTTAAACATAGAAAAAATATTGAAGGCCGTAAGAGGAAGCTATCTCCAGTTCGTCATCAAACATGCATTGTTCCCTCTCAGAACCATGAACCTTCTAGTGAGTTGGTCCGGTTTGTGATGGGTGTGTGTCCAAACTTTCGTCAAACATGCCAATTTCTTTACCACATCATCTTGGTGGCATGACATTACATCAACCAAGGTTTCATGTTTTTCTGATCATTTTTTATTTTTTTTCAATTAAAATGCCATGGCACTCCATGCATGTGCCCATGCCTTGAGACCAGTATGTTTGAAAATTCCTTCTAATTTACTGCACATGGAATTAACACGCACACAAGTACACAAAAATATGATTTTTCAAACCGTTTTGGTTAGGCGTTGCATGTAGTTGTAGTTCAAATTTGAATTACGGTCATTAAATGGTTAGAAAATCACTTAAATGTCTTTAAAAGGTCAAATGACCCCTGAAATTTTCCAAATTTTCACATGACAGTTGTATTAGTCCACGTTAAACATAGAAAAAAATTGAAGGCCCTAAGAGGAAGCTATCTCCAGTTCGTCATCAAACATGCATTGTTCCCTCTCAGAACCATGAACCTTCTAGTGACCTGCTCCGGTTTGTGATGGGTGTGTGTCCAAACTTTTATCAAACATGTAATTTCTTTACCACATCATCTTGGTGGCATGACATAACATCAACCAAGGTTTCACGTTTTTCTGATCATTTTTTAATTTTTTGGAATTAAAATGCCATGGTACTCCATGCATGTACCCATGCCTTGAGACCAATATGCTTGAAAACTCCTTCTAATTTACTGCACATGGAATTAACTCGCACACAAGTACACAAAAATATGATTTTTCAAACCGTTTTGGTTAGGCGTTGCATGCAGATGTAGTTCAAATTTGAATTACGGTCATTAAATGGTTAGAAAATCACTTAAATATCTTTAAAAGGTCAAATGACCCCTGAAAGTTTCTAGATTTTCACATGACAGTTGTATTAGTGCACGTTAAACATAGAAAAAATATTGAAGGCCGTAAGAGGAAGCTATCTCCAGTTCGTCATCAAACATGCATTGTTCCCTCTCAGAACCTTGAACCTTATAGTGAGTTGCTCCGGTTTGTGATGGGTGTGTGTCCAAACTTTCGTCAAACATGCCAATTTCTTTACCACATCATCTTGGTGGCATGACATTACATCAACCAAGGTTTCATGTTTTTCTGATCATTTTTAATTTTTTCGAATTAAAATGCCATGGCACTCCATGCATGTGCCCATGCCTTGAGACCAGTATGTTTGAAAATTCCTTCTAATTTACTGCACATGGAATTAACACGCACACAAGTACACAAAAATATGATTTTTCAAACCGTTTTGTTTAGGCGTTGCATGTAGTTGTAGTTCAAATTTGAATTACGGTCATTAAATGGTTAGAAAATCACTTAAATGTCTTTAAAAGGTCAAATGACCCCTGAAATTTTCCAAATTTTCGCATCACAGTTGTATTAGTGCATGTTAAACATAGAAAAAAATTGAAGGCCCTAAGAGGAAGCTATCTCCAGTTCGTCATCAAACATGCATTGTTCCCTCTCAGAACCATGAACCTTCTAGTGAGCTGCTCCAGTTTGTGATGGGTGTGTGTCCAAACTTTTATCAAACATGTAATTTCTTTACCACATCATCTTGGTGGCATGACATTACATCAACCAAGGTTTCATGTTTTTCTGATCATTTTTTAATTTTTTGGAATTAAAATGCCATGGCACTCCATGCATGTGCCCATGCCTTGATACCAAATATGTTTGAAAATTCCTTATAATTTACTGCACACGGAATTAACTCGCACACAAGTACACAAAAATATGATTTTTCAAACCGTTTTGGTTAGGCGTTGCATGTAGATGTAGTTCAAATTTGAATTACGGTCATTAAATGGTTAGAAAATCACTTAAATGTCTTTAAAAGGTAAAATGACCGCTGAAATTTTCCAGATTTTCACATGACAGTTGTATTAGTGCACGTTAAACATAGAAAAAATATTGAAGGCCGTAAGAGGAAGCTATCTCCAGTTCGTCATCAAACATGCATTGTTCCCTCTCGGAACCATGAACCTTCTAGTTAGTTGCTCCGGTTTGTGATTGGTGTGTGTCCAAACTTTCGTCAAACATGCCAATTTCTTTACCACATCATCTTGGTGGCATGACATTAGATCAACCAAGGTTTCATGTTTTTCTGATCATTTTTTAATTTTTTCGAATTAAAATGCCATGGCACTCCATGCATGTGCCCATGCCTTGAGACCAGTATGTTTGAAAATTCCTTCTAATTTACTGCACATGGAATTAACACGCACACAAGTACACGAAAATATGATTTTCAAACCGTTTTGGTTAGGCTTGCATGTAGATGTAGTTCAAATTTGAATTATGGTCATTAAATGGTTAGAAAATCACTTAAATGTCTTTAAAAGGTCAAATGACCCCTGAAATTTTCCAAATTTTCACATGACAGTTGTATTAGTGCATGTTAAACATAGAAAAAAATTGAAGGCCCTAAGAGGAAGCTATCTCCAGTTCGTCATCAAACATGCATTGTTCCCTCTGAGAACCATGAACCTTCTAGTGAGCTGCTCCGGTTTGTGATGGGTGTGTGTCCAAACTTTTATCAAATATGTAATTTCTTTACCACATCATCTTGGTGGCATGACATTATATCAACCAAGGTTTCATGTTTTTCTGATCATTTTTTTAATTTTTTGGAATTAAAATGCCATGGCACTCCATGCATGTGCCCATGCCTTGAGACCAATATGCTTGAAAATTCCTTCTAATTTACTGCACATGGAATTAACTCGCACACAAGTACACAAAAATATGATTTTTCAAGCCGTTTTGGTTAGGCGTTGCATGTAGATGTAGTTCAAATTTGAATTACGGTCATTAAATGGTTAGAAAATCACTTAAATGTCTTTAAAAGGTCAAATGACCCCTGAAATTTTCCAGATTTTCACATGACAGTTGTATTAGTGCACGTTAAACATAGAAAAAATATTGTAGGCCGTAAGAGGAAGCTATCTCCAGTTCGTCATCAAACATGCATTGTTCCCTCTCGGAACCATGAACCTTCTAGTGAGTTGCTCCGGTTTGTGATGGGTGTGTGTCCAAACTTTCGTCAAACATGCCAATTTCTTTACCACATCATCTTGGTGGCATGACATTACATCAACCAAGGTTTCATGTTTTTCTGATCATTTTTTTTATTTTTTGGAATTAAAATGCCATGGCATTCCATGCATGTGCCCATGCCTTGAGACCAATATGCTTGAAAATTCCTTTTAATTTACTGCACATGGAATTAACTCATGCACAAGTACACAAAAATATGATTTTTGAAATCGTTTTGGTTAGGCGTTGCATGTAGATGTAGTTCAAATTTTAATTACGGTCATTAAATAATTAGAAAATCACTTAAATGTCTTTAAAAGGTCAAATGACCCCTGAAATTTTCCAAATTTTCACATGACAGTTGTATTAGTGCACGTTAAACGTAGAAAAAAATTGAAGGCCGTAAGAGGAAGCTATATCCCGTTCGTCATCAAACATGCATTGTTTCCTCTCGGAACCATGAACCTTCTAGTGAGTTGCTCCGGTTTGTGAGGGTGTGTGTCCAAACTTTTGTCAAACATGCCAATTTCTTTACCACATCATCTTCGTGGCATGACATTACATCAACCAAGGTTTCATGTTTTTCTAATCATTTTTTTATTTGTTGGAATTAAAATGCCATGTCACTCCATGCATACGTGTGCATTTGTCCATGTCGTAAGACCAATATGTTTGAAAATTCCTTCTAATTTATTGCACATGGAACTAACTCGCACACAAGTACACAGATATGATTTTTCAAACCGTTTTGGTTAGGCGTTGCATGTAGATGTAGTTCAAATTTGAATTACGGTCATTAAATGGTTAGAAAATCACTTAAATATCTTTAAAAGGTCAAATGACCCCTGAAATTTTCCAAATTTTCACATGACAGTTGTATTAGTGCACGTTAAACATAGAAAAAAATTGAAGGCCCTAAGAGGAAGCTATCTCCAGTTCGTCATCAAACATGCATTGTTCCCTCTCAGAACCATGAACCTTCTAGTGAGCTGCTCCAGTTTGTGATGGGTGTGTGTCCAAACTTTTATCAAACATGTAATTTCTTTACCACATCATCTTGGTGGCATGACATTACATCAACCAAGGTTTCATGTTTTTCTGATCATTTTTTAATTTTTTGGAATTAAAATGCCATGGCACTCCATGCATGTGCCCATGCCTTGATACCAAATATGTTTGAAAATTCCTTATACTTTACTGCACACGGAATTAACTCGCACACAAGTACACAAAAATATGATTTTTCAAACCGTTTTGGTTAGGCGTTGCATGTAGATGTAGTTCAAATTTGAATTACGGTCATTAAATGGTTAGAAAATCACTTAAATGTCTTTAAAAGGTAAAATGACCGCTGAAATTTTCCAGATTTTCACATGACAGTTGTATTAGTGCACGTTAAACATAGAAAAAATATTGAAGGCCGTAAGAGGAAGCTATCTCCAGTTCGTCATCAAACATGCATTGTTCCCTCTCGGAACCATGAACCTTCTAGTGAGTTGCTCCGGTTTGTGATTGGTGTGTGTCCAAACTTTCGTCAACCATGCCAATTTCTTTACCACATCATCTTGGTGGCATGACATTACATCAACCAAGGTTTCATGTTTTTCTGATCATTTTTTAATTTTTTCGAATTAAAATGCCATGGCACTCCATGCATGTGCCCATGCCTTGAGACCAGTATGTTTGAAAATTCCTTCTAATTGACTGCACATGGAATTAACACGCACACAAGTACACGAAAACATGATTTTCAAACCGTTTTGGTTAGGCTTGCATGTAGATGTAGTTCAAATTTGAATTATGGTCATTAAATGGTTAGAAAATCACTTAAATGTCTTTAAAAGGTCAAATGACCCCTGAAATTTTCCAAATTTTCACATGACAGTTGTATTAGTGCATGTTAAACATAGAAAAAAATTGAAGGCCCTAAGAGGAAGCTATCTCCAGTTCGTCATCAAACATGCATTGTTCCCTCTGAGAACCATGAACCTTCTAGTGAGCTGCTCCGGTTTGTGATGGGTGTGTGTCCAAACTTTTATCAAATATGTAATTTCTTTACCACATCATCTTGGTGGCATGACATTATATCAACCAAGGTTTCATGTTTTTCTGATCATTTTTTAATTTTTTGGAATTAAAATGCCATGGCACTCCATGCATGTGCCCATGCCTTGAGACCAATATGCTTGAAAATTCCTTCTAATTTACTGCACATGGAATTAACTCGCACACAAGTACACAAAAATATGATTTTTCAAGCCGTTTTGGTTAGGCGTTGCATGTAGATGTAGTTCAAATTTGAATTACGGTCATTAAATGGTTAGAAAATCACTTAAATGTCTTTAAAAGGTCAAATGACCCCTGAAATTTTCCAGATTTTCACATGACAGTTGTATTAGTGCACGTTAAACATAGAAAAAATATTGTAGGCCGTAAGAGGAAGCTATCTCCAGTTCGTCATCAAACATGCATTGTTCCCTCTCGGAACCATGAACCTTCTAGTGAGTTGCTCCGGTTTGTGATGGGTGTGTGTCCAAACTTTCGTCAAACATGCCAATTTCTTTACCACATCATCTTGGTGGCATGACATTACATCAACCAAGGTTTCATGTTTTTCTGATCATTTTTTTTATTTTTTGGAATTAAAATGCCATGGCATTCCATGCATGTGCCCATGCCTTGAGACCAATATGCTTGAAAATTCCTTTTAATTTACTGCACATGGAATTAACTCATGCACAAGTACACAAAAATATGATTTTTGAAATCGTTTTGGTTAGGCATTGCATGTAGATGTAGTTCAAATTTGAATTACGGTCATTAAATAATTAGAAAATAACTTAAATGTCTTTAAAAGGTCAAATGACCCCTGAAATTTCCCAAATTTTCACATGACAGTTGTATTAGTGCACGTTAAACGTAGAAAAAAATTGAAGGCCGTAAGAGGAAGCTATATCCCGTTCGTCATCAAACATGCATTGTTTCCTCTCGGAACCATGAACCTTCTAGTGAGTTGCTCCGGTTTGTGAGGGTGTGTGTCCAAACTTTTGTCAAACATGCCAATTTCTTTACCACATCATCTTCGTGGCATGACATTACATCAACCAAGGTTTCATGTTTTTCTAATCATTTTTTTATTTTTTGGAATTAAAATGCCATGTCACTCCATGCATACGTGTGCATTTGTCCATGTCGTAAGACCAATATGTTTGAAAATTCCTTCTAATTTATTGCACACGGAACTAACTCGCACACAAGTACACAGATATGATTTTTTCAAACCGTTTTGGTTAGGCGTTGCATGTAGATGTAGTTCAAATTTGAATTACGGTCATTAAATGGTTAGAAAATCACTTAAATGTCTTTAAAAGGTCAAATGACCCTTGAAATTTTCCAAATTTTCACATGACAGCTGTATTAGTGCACGTTAAACATAGAAAAAAATTGAAGGCCCTAAGAGGAAGCTATCTCCAGTTCGTCATCAAACATGCATTGTTCCCTCTCAGAACCATGAACCTTCTAGTGAGCTGCTCCAGTTTGTGATGGGTGTGTGTCCAAACTTTTCTCAAACATGTAATTTCTTTACCACATCATCTTGGTGGCATGACATTACATCAACCAAGGTTTCATGTTTTTCTGATCATTTTTTAATTTTTTGGAATTATAATGCCATGGCACTCCATGCATGTGCCCATGCCTTGATACCAAATATGTTTGAAAATTCCTTATAATTTACTGCACACGGAATTAACTCGCACACAAGTACACAAAAATATGATTTTTCAAACCGTTTTGGTTAGGCGTTGCATGTAGATGTAGTTCAAATTTGAATTACGGTCATTAAATGGTTAGAAAATCACTTAAATGTCTTTAAAAGGTAAAATGACCGCTGAAATTTTCCAGATTTTCACATGACAGTTGTATTAGTGCACGTTAAACATAGAAAAAATATTGAAGGCCGTAAGAGGAAGCTATCTCCAGTTCGTCATCAAACATGCATTGTTCCCTCTCGGAACCATGAACCTTCTAGTGAGTTGCTCCGGTTTGTAATTGGTGTGTGTCCAAACTTTCGTCAAACATGCCAATTTCTTTACCACATCATCTTGGTGGCATGACATTACATCAACCAAGGTTTCATGTTTTTCTGATCATTTTTTAATTTTTTCGAATTAAAATGCCATGGCACTCCATGCATGTGCCCATGCCTTGAGACCAGTATGTTTGAAAATTCCTTCTAATTTACTGCACATGGAATTAACACGCACACAAGTACACGAAAATATGATTTTCAAACCGTTTTGGTTAGGCTTGCATGTAGATGTAGTTCAAATTTGAATTATGGTCATTAAATGGTTAGAAAATCACTTAAATGTCTTTAAAAGGTCAAATGACCCCTGAAATTTTCCAAATTTTCACATGACAGTTGTATTAGTGCATGTTAAACATAGAAAAAAATTGAAGGCCCTAAGAGGAAGCTATCTCCAGTTCGTCATCAAACATGCATTGTTCCCTCTGAGAACCATGAACCTTCTAGTGAGCTGCTCCGGTTTGTGATGGGTGTGTGTCCAAACTTTTATCAAATATGTAATTTCTTTACCACATCATCTTGGTGGCATGACATTATATCAACCAAGGTTTCATGTTTTTCTGATCATTTTTTAATTTTTTGGAATTAAAATGCCATGGCACTCCATGCATGTGCCCATGCCTTGAGACCAATATGCTTGAAAATTCCTTCTAATTTACTGCACATGGAATTAACTCGCACACAAGTACACAAAAATATGATTTTTCAAGCCGTTTTGGTTAGGCGTTGCATGTAGATGTAGTTCAAATTTGAATTACGGTCATTAAATGGTTAGAAAATCACTTAAATGTCTTTAAAAGGTCAAATGACCCCTGAAATTTTCCAGATTTTCACATGACAGTTGTATTAGTGCACGTTAAACATAGAAAAAATATTGTAGGCCGTAAGAGGAAGCTATCTCCAGTTCGTCATCAAACATGCATTGTTCCCTCTCGGAACCATGAACCTTCTAGTGAGCTGCTCCGGTTTGTGATGGGTGTGTGTCCAAACTTTCGTCAAACATGCCAATTTCTTTACCACATCATCTTGGTGGCATGACATTACATCAACCAAGGTTTCATGTTTTTTTCTGATCATTTTTTTTATTTTTTGGAATTAAAATGCCATGGCATTCCAAGCATGTGCCCATGCCTTGAGACCAATATGCTTGAAAATTCCTTTTAATTTACTGCACATGGAATTAACTCATGCACAAGTACACAAAAATATGATTTTTGAAATCGTTTTGGTTAGGCGTTGCATGTAGATCTAGTTCAAATTTGAATTATGGTCACTAAATAATTAGAAAATCACTTAAATGTCTTTAAAAGGTCAAATGACCCCTGAAATTTTCCAAATTTTCACATGACAGTTGTATTAGTGCACGTTAAACGTAGAAAAAAATTGAAGGCCATAAGAGGAAGCTATATCCCGTTCGTCATCAAACATGCATTGTTTCCTCTGGGAACCATGAACCTTCTAGTGAGTTGCTCCGGTTTGTGAGGGTGTGTGTCCAAACTTTTGTCAGACATGCCAATTTCTTTACCACATCATCTTCGTGGCATGACATTACATCAACCAAGGTTTCATGTTTTTCTAATCATTTTTTTATTTTTTGGAATTAAAATGCCATGTCACTCCATGCATACGTGTGCATTTGTCCATGTCGTAAGACCAATATGTTTGAAAATTCCTTCTAATTTATTGCACATGGAACTAACTCGCACACAAGTACACAGATATGATTTTTCAAACCGTTTTGGTTAGGCGTTGCATGTAGATGTAGTTCAAATTTGAATTACGGTCATTAAATGGTTAGAAAATCACTTAAATGTCTTTAAAAGGTCAAATGACCCCTAGAATTTTCCAAAATTTCACATTACAGTTGTAGTAGGGCGTGTTAGACGTAGTTAAAAATGGAAGGCCGTAAGAGGAAGCTATCTCCCGTTCGTCAACAAACATGGATTGTTCCCTCTCGGAACCACGAGCCTTCTAGTGAGTTGCTCCGGTTTGTGAGCGGTGTGTGTCCAAACTTTCGTCAAACATGCCAATTTCTTTACCACATCATCTTGGTGGCATGACATTACATCAACCAAGATTTCATGTGTTTCTGATTTTTTTTATTTTTTGGAATGAAAATGCCATGTCACTACATGCATACGTATGCATGTGTCCATGCCGTGAGACAAATATGTTTGAAAATTTCTTCTAGTTTACTGCACATGGAATTAACTCGCACACAAGTACACAAATATGATTTTTCAAACTTTTTTGGTTAGGCGTTGCATGTAGATGTAGTTCAAATTTGAATTACGGTCATTAAATGGCTAGAAAATCACTTAAATGTCTTTAAAAAGTCAAATGACCCCTGGAATTTTGAAAAATTTCACATTATAGTTGTAGTAGTGCACGTTAGACGTAGAAAAAAATTGAAGGCTGTAAGTGGAAGCTATCTCCCTTTCGTCATCAAACATGCAGTGTTCCCTCTCGGGACCACGAGCTTTCTAGTGAGTTTCTCCGGTTTGTGAGGGGTGTGTGTCCAAACTTTCGTCAAACATGCCAATTTTTTTACCACATCATCTCGGTGGCATGACATTACATCAACCAAGGTTTCATGTGTTTCTGATTTTTTTTAATTTTTTGGAATTAAAATGCCATGTCACTCCATGCTTAATTGTGTCATAGCCGTTAGACCAATATGTAATGGAATTAAATCGCACACAAGTACACGGAATATGAGTTTTCAAACCGTTATGGTTAGCTGTTGCATGTACATGTAGTTCAAATTTCAATTACGGTCATTAAATGGCTAGAAAATCACTTAAATGTCTTAAAAGGTCAAATGACCCCTAAAATTTTCCAAAATTTGACATGACAGTTGTATTAGTACTACAAAATTTCTCGTTCATTTAAAAAACTATCCGTTGCCACCAAATTCATATTTCACACCTAATATAAAATATCTACAACATCACACACAGTTGTTTTCTAGGAACCGTTTGCGATGAAAATATCTGGGTCTATTTAAGTCTCCCTCCTTAAGCTTTGCCGGCTCTTCTGCTCCAGTGCCGACAACCCCCGAATTAACGAATCCCGATCCCCATTCCTGCACCCCCTTCTTGCAAAGATGACGCCGTGGAAATGCTTCGTGAAGGCCCGTACGATGGCCGCGTCCCCCCCCCCAAGCGCCGCCGCCTGCGCCGAGCGCGCGACTGCCTACGCCGAGAGTGCCGCCGCATCCTGTAGCGATCCGACCTCAAACGGTCAAATCTCTGTGCATAAGTGTCATCCCTGAATCGGTAATGCTGACACACACAGTACTTGAAGGATTTATAACAGAGTGCAATCACACACTTATTACATCAAATGTCTCAAAAGAGAACTTATTACAATAATATGTCTTAAGTCCATCTAAATAAGATAACTGTGGAAGCGTCGAAGGTAAATGTGTCCATCAACTCCAACCGCATAGCTGAGTGCACGACAACGACCTAGCGCACCTTACTCTTCGTCTGAAAAGTCTGCAACATAATGCGTTGCAGCCCGAAACGGGTCAGCACATGGAATATGCTGGCAAAATAACACTGTAGAGCAATGAACAAGATAACAGATATATCTACTTGCATATATGGCTGGTGGAGGCTCTATGGTTATTGTTTTTGCGTAAAGCCAATTTTTCCCTACTGCAAAGGAATATATTTTATTTAACTACAAAGTTGGTTGAAAACATTGAGAATGGAAACCCCATCTCAATCCCAAAATTAATAATCAATAACCCAACAAATTAATTAAGTAAAGTGATGAGATCATCATAATAATTCAAGCAGCAGATACTCAAGATGTCCATAACCGGGGACACGGCTAACCATGATTAGTTTATACACTCTGCAGAGGTTTGCGCACTTTTCCCCACAAGACTCGATCTCCTCCGTTGAATTTCTCGCACTACATGATGTTTGAGAAACGGATGACCGAGACACAGTCTTTCAGAACCATTAACTCTTTCGACGGGTAAACCGTACCACCTACATCCCCTACATCTGCTAGTTTACCACTGAAAGTGGTCACACAACATACTCAACTATGCCAGAGCCCATAATGGCTTGTGGCTGCACACGGAAGTTTCTAGCATGACTAATCTTATGATCCCTTTGAGCCTGGGTGGCAAACCATAGGATGATCACACGGATTCCCCGGGATCTCCTTGAACAACACTGGATTCCCCAGGTGCCCACAAACAATCCACCCAGATGTGTATTAAAGTAGCCACCTTAAATTAAACCTTAGTTAACAAAGATCTCTCACATCTTTCATGAATTCTTTCAAACCAATCCACGTCTACGAGCATAGCATAGCAATATAAGCATACGTAGAAGTAACTCCCAGGGTTTGAAATAAAGGACAATAGGTTCTACCTCATCATCTACTTCCCAATACCCACATGTTATCAATCCTACTCATGCAATGTTTGAGGGTTGAAACTAATGCATAAAAACTGGGTAATAAAGGGATATGATCAAAGTGTTACTTGCCTTGCTGACGATCTGAAAACCCTACTGCCTCCTCCCCATCGAGCCGCCGCCACCGCCCCAAGCAGCAGCGGCAGCACCCCGCCGGGTTGTGGTCGGCCTCGGGAGGCGTGCCCCGGCCGGATTCATCTGGCGACGGCAGCGTGGACTACTCGCGCGGGAGGAAGGCGGTGGCTGCGGCTACTTGGACTGGCTGGGCTGGGCGCGGCCCAGTTCGGTCGGCCCGAAAAGATTTTTTTCTTTTTTTAAATAAATTCCGCCGAAGAAAAATCCTAATAAAATATTTAAAAAATTAGAAAAATGCCAAAAACAATTTTCACCGTCTAAATAAAATATTTAGAACAAAGTGAACATTTTTCTGGCCTAAGATGCAATTTCAAAATAATGCATATTTTTCTAATTCGAATAAAATCTCAAATAAAATCCAAATAAAAAATTATTTGATTTAAAAAAATTTCCTCCAATATTCCTCTCTTTTTGAAGAAGTCATATTATCTTCTCTCTTTTATTTTTTTATATTAGAAATATTCGGAGAGAGAAATATTAAAACCAAATTTACCCTCTTTTCAAATTTGAGAGAATTCAAATATGAAAATATGAAATCCCCAACTCTTCTTGAGTACTTGAGTTGCTTAAGATTTCTAGGATCACAACCAAAATGCAAATAAAATATGATATGCATATGATGACCTATGTATAACATCCAAATTGAAAATTGGGATGTTACAAACCTACCCCCTTAAGATGAATCTCGCCCTCGAGATTCGGGTTGGCTAATAGGTGTGGGTGCTCTTTCCGTAGGTCTTCCTCTCGTTCCCAGGTGGCTTCATCCTCGGTATGGTGGCGCCACTGAACTTTGCAAAACTTGATAACCTTGCTGCGTGTAAGTCGGCTGGCAAACTCGAGAATCTTGATGGGTTTCTCCTCGTAGGTCAGATCACTATCCAACTGAATTGCTTCCAGGGGCACTGTATCTCTCAGAGGAATATCGGCCATCTCTGCATGGCACTTCTTCAACTGGGAAACGTGAAACACATCATGAACTCCTGACAATCCTTCGAGTAACTCCAATTTGTAGGCCACTTCTCCCATACGCTCCAAAACTCGGTATGGTCCTACAAATGTCGGGGCTAACTTTCCCTTAACTCCAAATCGTTTAACTCCTCGCAGAGGTGTAACACCCCGCATGTATCTTGCATTATTTGTAACTCCGACTCTTGCCATTTTCAGCTAGGTGATATGTTATTCCCTCCGTTGTCGGGTTTTTGTCTTTCGTTTTGTATTTTGTCATGTCATGCATTTTCATATCATGTCATCATGTGCATTGCATTCGCATACGTGTTTGTCTCATGCATCCGAGCATTTTCCCCGTTGTCCGTTTTCCAATCCGGCGCTCCTATCTCCTCCGGTGCACCCCTCTTGTTTTCTTTCGTGTGCGTGTGTCAAACTTTCTCGGAATGGACCGCGGCTTGTCAAGTGGTCTTGTTATACCACCCGGAGACTACCGGTCAAGTTTCGTTCCATTCGGAGGTCGTTTGGTACTCCAACGGTTAACCGGGCCTCCGCAATGTCCATTTGAGTGTCCAGCAAAAACCCCCTCCAAAACCAGCCCAAAGCCCACCAAACTCTCTTCCATCCTCTAGGTCGTTCGATCACGATCGTGTGGGCGAAAACCGCACCTCATTTGGAGCCTCCTAGCTCCCTCTACCTATAAATGAGTGGGCATCCCGAAAAACGAAATCTCAGACGAACCCTAACCCTCTCCCTCCGCGCCGCGCCGGACACGTCCGCCGCCGCGCCCCGGCGAATCCGCTGTTGCCACGTGTCCCGCCGGCCTCTCCCTAAATTTTCTCAGCAAGTGCCTATGTTCGAGATGCGATAACTTTGTGCATGCAGCTCCGATTCGCGCGTATAATATGTCAAATTGTTCGCCTCGTGATGCTCTTCATTTTGTTCAATTGCACCATGTTCATTAGGGGTCATCTTGATGCCCAAATCTCCGTTGGAAGAGGGCTAGTTGCTGTTAATCTCTGGTTCTTATCAGAACTTGGAGATTTGTCATTTTTGTATCATTTATTCTGTGCATCTTTTGAGCATGAGCTCTACATGTGTTTTTAAGTATGCCATGCCATCTTTCCAGTGGTGTAGTCCACGTATTTTTGTGATCTCTGTGGTGACTAGCACAAGCATGCAAAGTAGGCCCCGTAATATTTCTGATTTCAGGGACTTAGTGATTTCTCTAAGTCTTTGTCTGCTGTAATTTTGTTGCCATGTAAACTTGATGCTACAGAGAGATCCATGCATATTTTGGAGATGTTCAGTAAGGATGTTTTGTAGCTATAGTTGTAATTGATCCATTCCTGCAATTTTTTGTAATTTTAGAGAACCATAGCATGACTCAATCTTGCTCTACTTTTGCTATAAAATATTTCTGGCAGATTCTTAACATGACATGCATTTTTGCCAAGCTTATTGTAGTTGATCCATACATGCTATGTAATTGTTTTTGCCATGGATAGCTTCATAAACATGCCGTCTTGCTGTATGTATGCTTGGTTTGTCATGCATTGCTCTTTAGTGAGTGCATCAAGCTCACAAAGAGGCCTACATATTAATATTTCTGTCATGCTCTGTTTTCTGCAAAGTCTGGAACCTGATAACGAAACTTGCTATGTTTACATGCTTGCCATCATATCTTCTGGTCCTTTTTGGCTTATGGTCAGTAAGGAACTTTTGTCATGTGCATTTAGTAGAACACTACCACGCCTTGTTTTGCTATGTTAAGTTCCTGTAGCATACTGACTTCGTGCTCCGAACATTGCTACCTGATGCTGATTTCTGCCATGTCCAGTTTTTCACTAAGTCTGTGAACCTGTAATCTTTTGCACTTTTGCCATGCTTATTTGAGCTTGTTATGTTGTGAACTAGCCGTAGCTCAGTGTTCATCTTTTGTCAAGCATCTCCTGTAGATTACTACCATGTGCTTTGTTGCTATGTTGGGGTGCTGTAGCATTGTTACTTGTTGTATTTTAAGTGCTATCTTGCTGTTTATCGCAGATTAGTGTCATTCTTGTTTTGCTTGCCATTTGCAAACCGTGCATCCGATTCCGGTGATCTTTATATCGATTTCGACCGAAATCATCTCATCTTTCCAGTGGCATGCTTGGTTTGCCAAGTTACTGCCATGTTCATCATTTTCCTTCCGGAGCACGCATATGCATCGCATATCATGTCTTGCATATCATACATGTTTTGCATCATGTTGCTTGCGCATTTCTCGTTGTTGATTGTGGTTCCGTTTGTTTGTGTTCTTGTCTTGGGTAGAGCCGGGAGACGAGTTCGTGAACGAGGAACCTGTCGAGTACGCTTACGAGGATCAAGCTTTCGACAACTCTGAGAATCTTGCAGGCAAGATGACCACCCCTTGAAATCACTTCTATCTTTGCTATGCTAGTTGTTCGCTCTATTGCCATGCTCGCTACCTATCACTTGCTATATCATGTCTCCTATTTCAGCCATGTCAGCCCCTAACCATCTTTTCCTAGCAAACCGTTGTTTGGCTATGTTACCGCTTTTGCTCAGCCCCTCTTATAGCGTTGCTAGTTGCAGGTGAAGTTGAAGTTTGTTCCATGTCGGAACATGGATATGTTGGGATATCACTATATCTCTTATTTAATTAATGCATCTATATATTTTGGTAAAGGGTGGAAGGCTCGGCCTTATGCCTGGTGTTTTGTTCCACTCTTGCCGCCCTAGTTACTGTTATACCGGGATTATGTTCCTTGAGTTTGCGTTCCTTACACGGTCGGGTGATTTATGGGACCCCCTTGACAGTTCGACTTGAATAAAACTCCTCCAGCAAGGCCCAACCTTGGTTTTACCATTTGCGACCTATACCTTTTTCCCCCGGGTTTTCTAGAGCCCGAGGGTCATCTTTATTTTAAACCCCCGGGCCAGTGCTCCTCTGAGTATTGGTCCAAACTGTCAGTCGCCGGTGGCCACCAGGGGCAACTCTGGTCTGGCCTATCGGAAGCTTGGACAATCCGGTGTGCCCTGAGAACGAGATATGTGCAGCTCCTATCGGGATTTGTCAGCACATTCGGGAGGCTTTGCTGGTCTTGTTTTACCATTGTCGAGATGTCTTGTAAACCGGGATTCCGAGACTGATCGGGTCTTTCCGGGAGAAGGTTTATCCTTCGTTGACCGTGAGAGCTTATGATGGGCTAAGTTGGGACACCCCTGCAGGGTATTATCTTTCGAAAGCCGTGCCCGCGGTTATGAGGCAGATGGGAATTTGTTAATGTCCGGTTGTAGATAACTTGTCACTTGACCCAATTAAAATACGTCAATCGCGTGTGTAGCCGTGATGGTCTCTTCTCGGCGGAGTCCGGGAAGTGAACAGGGTCTGTGTTATGCATGACGTAAGTAGGTGTTCAGGATCACTTCTTGATCATTGCTAGAAGACGTCCGTTCCGTTGCTTCTTTTCTCGCTCTCATTTGCGCAAGTTAGCCACCATACATGCTTTTGCCGCTGCAGCTCCACCTCTTTGCACCTCCTTGTTCTACAAGCTTAAATAGTCTTGATCTCGCGGGTGTGAGATTGCTGAGTCCCTGTGACTCACAGATACTTCCAAAACCAGTTGCAGGTGTCGACGAAGCCAGTGCAGATGATGGCGTCGATCTCAAGTGGGAGTTCGACGAGGAACGTGGTCGTTACTATGTGTCTTTTCCTGATGATCAGTAGTGGAGCCCAGTTGGGACGATCGGGGATCTAGCATTTGGGGTTGTCTTATTTTCATCTGGATTTTGACCGTACTCGGTCTATATGATTGTATTTTGGATGATGTATGAATGATATTTATGTATTGTGTGAAGTGGCGATCGTAAGCCAACTCTTTATCCCATTCTTGTTCATTACATGGGATTGTGTGAAGATGACCCTTCTTGCGACAAAACCACTATGTGGTTATGCCTCTAACTCGTGCCTCGACACGTGGGAGATATAGCCGCATCGTGGGCGTTACAAGTTGGTAATCAGAGCCATCCCCGACTTAGGAGCCCCCTGCTTGATCGAATCGCTGACGTTGTTGAGTCTAGAATAAAAAAGTTTTGAGTCTTAGGATTATATATATCGGAGAGTAGGATTCTTTTACTCCTCAGTCCCTTCGTCGCTCTGGTGAGGTCTCCTGACGTAGAAGTTTTGACTACTCTCTCCTCAAATTTCACTAAAAAAAAATTTAGGATCACGCGGGTATCTTGGAATCGTTCCGATCGATTTGTGACGAGAACATTGTTCTTGGTGCCTCCTGTCATTTAGGGGTTGTGGCAGTGTCCCGGGGAGTTGAGCTCCGAGGTGTTGTCGTCACAATTTTATCGTTGCAGTTCTGGAATACCTGAGTTTCGCCGACATCGAAATCTCTTTTATGCAGTTGTTGGTGAGATCACCTCGACGCCACCCAGTACTGGGGCGGGAGTTCGGGAGTATTGCCATAACTTGTATAACGGATGTTTTTCGAAGGTTGAGGTAAACGATTTCCGAAGGTTTCCTGGTTATGTGTTGACGGATGGATACAGCTGGATCTAGGGATTGTTAGTTTGGGTGATATATATTTGTGTCCCCTGTATCCCCTACACCAGATTGCATAACCAGAAAGTTTCGGGAGTTTATAAGTGGGAATTCTAGTAGCCTTAGGATATCTTTCCGACAGATGCATGATATGAGATTGGGGTTCGACGTCTAGTGGTCCGCCTGTATACGGTTGATTTTACAGTGGTCTCGCTGTGTCTTAAAGAGTCCATGGCTTTGCCGACTCGGGGACGCTTCGTATGTCATGTGCACAGCCTTGTACATGATGGTGCTGTACGATTGAGCCCGTGTGGGCCCCACCACGAAAACTTCGGACGAAATTTCTATCATATGTTTGTTCCGGCTTATTCTGCAAGCCAATACTTTGCTTTATTTTGTATTGTGGTATTCGAGTTGCTTCGAATTCATATGTTCATTCCATATCTTTTTCAAGTGGCTTCTCAACTTATGGAAGTGTGATGTTTTACTACGGAATTCATTCGTTCATCTTCGTTCGAATGTTTATTGTGAAGACTATATGTTGCAATTTCTGTCCGTTGATTCTACTTATCTTTTGTCTATCAAGATGCTAACGGATGTCACCCTCTTCAGGATGGCTCCGCCAACGCGTCAGAATCCGGATCGCAATGAAGGGAGTCAAGTGAACCCTCCGCCACCACCTCCACCTCCGGAGGCATGGCAATCAATCATGGCAGCCACCAACGCCAACGCTCAGATGATTCTACAACTCTTGCAAGAACGTACTCAAGGGCAAGGCAATCAAGGCAACCAAGGTCAAGGCAACAATCAGTTTCACTTTGCCACTCTCAACCAGTTTCTCGCAAATCAGCCTAAGTCTTTCAGCTACTGTGCCGAGGCCACGGATGCCGATGATTGGCTCGTGGACATCAACAAGCATTTTGAATGTAGCAATGTCAGGCCTGAGGACTTTGTCAAGTTCGCTTCTTTCCAGCTCAAGGACCAAGCTGCTGATTGGTTTCAGCAATACAAAGATTCCAGAGGAGGTCGTGTGATTACTTGGACTGACTTCTGTCGGGACTTCAAAGCGCACCACATTCCACAAAGTGTTGTTGAGAGCAAGCGTGAGGAGTTCCGCAATCTCAAGCAAGGAAACATGTCTGTGTATCAATACAACATTCAGTTTCAGAAACTTGCTCGCTTCGCTAAACAAGACGTTCCTGATGAGAAGAGCATGATCTATCACTTCAGAGGTGGCCTTAAAGAGGATCTGCAGTTAGCTCTCGTTCTTGTTGAGCCCACTCAGTTTGATCAATTCTACAATATGGCACTGAAGCAAGAGGCTGCTCAGCTCAAGTGTGAGGCTTCTAAGAAGAGAGTCAGAGACGCAGTTCAGTCTTCTTCTTCCTCACTTGTGACAGCTAAGCAACAGAAGTTCTGGTTGCCTCCTCCTCCTCCGTTTCGTCAGCCTTACCAGCAGAAGAACAAAGGTGGCCATGGTTCTTCAAACTCTTCCAACTCTGGCTATCAGAACAAGTCTCAGAATCAAGCTCCAAAGTCCAATGCTCCTTATCACCGTCCACTCTCAGAGGTGACTTGCAACAAATGTCAGCAGAAAGGTCACTATGCTAACAAGTGCTTCAACCAGAGGCGTCTTCCTCCTCCTCCTCCTGTCAGATCTTCCAGCAATGCAGTGGTCAAGCATAATCCAAAGTTTGCAAAGGTGAACATGATGAATGCAGCTCAAGCGGAGGAATCTACTGATGTGTTAATGGGTAATCTTCCTGTTAATGATATTCCTGCAAAAGTTCTTTTTGATACTGGTGCATCTCTTTCTTTCATATCAAGACCTTTTGCATCCAAGCATGAATTGCATTTCCAAGGATTGCCTAGGCCGTTAGCAGTTGTCTCTCCAGGCAAATGCATGAATGCAAGTTCCATGGTTCCGAATGTTACCATCAAGATGGGCGATTATGCGTTTCAGTCTTCTCCAATTGTTCTTGGTGATTCGGATATTGACCTTATTCTCGGGATGGACTGGCTTTCTAAGCACAAGGCTCAACTTGATTGTGCTGCCAGAGAAATTCAATTGACACACTCGTCTGAGGATGTGATTGTTTTTGCCGCTCGTAATGAAACCATTCGGTTTTTCTCTCTCAATGAGAAGGGCGAATTGGATGCCATCTCTCAAATTCCAGTCGTTTGCGAGTATCAAGATGTCTTTCCAGAAGAGCTTCCGGGTATGCCTCCGCACCGGCCAGTTGAGTTCGTTATCGAACTAGATCCTGGTACTGTACCCGTTTGCAAGCGTCCATACAAGCTTGGACCAAACGAGCTGAAGGAATTGAAGAAGTAGCTCGATGAACAAGAACGTCTGGGTTTGATCAGACTGAGTTCTTCTCCATGGGGTTGTGGTGTTCTTTTTGTCAAGAAGAAGGATGGCACGGACCGACTTTGTGTCGACTACCGTCCATTGAACAATAAGACAATCAAGAACAAGTACCCACTTCCCAACATCAATGAGCTATTTGAGCAACTCAAAGGTGCTAAAGTATTCTCGAAGCTTGACCTTCGTATGGGTTATCATCAGATTCGCATTCGTGAAGAAGATATTCCCAAGACAGCATTCAGAACGAGCTTTGGTTCTTATGAATATACTGTCGTGTCTTTCGGCCTTGTCAATGCTCCTCCGGTGTTCTCTCGGATGATGAATTTCATCTTCAACCCCTATACCAATGAATTCGTTCTGGTGTATCTCGATGATATCTTGGTCTTCTCCAAGAATAAGCAAGATCATGCCAAACATTTGCGATTGGTGCTCGACAAGCTCAGAGAGTATCAATTCTATGCGAAGTTCTCCAAATGTGAGTTCTGGCTCGATGAAGTTCTTTTCCTTGGTCACATCATTTCTGCAAAAGGCATCGCTGTTAACCCCGAGAAGGTGTCCGCAGTTCTGGATTGGGAACCTCCTCAAAATGTCAAGCAGCTCCGCAGTTTTCTGGGTCTTGCAAGCTATTGCCGAAGATTCGTTGAGAATTTCTCCAAAATTGCAAAGCCTCTTTCCAACCTCCTACAGAAGCATGTGAAGTATGTCTGGTCTCCTGAGTGTGACGTTGCTTTCAACACTCTCAAACAGAAACTAGTCACAGCTCCTGTCTTGACTCCTCCTGATGAATCCAAGCCGTATGAAGTTTTCTGTGATGCTTCTCTCCAAGGTCTCGGTGCTATGTTAATGCAAGAGAAGAAAGTTGTGGCTTATACCTCTCGGCAGTTGAAGCCCAACGAGAAGAACTACCCCACTCACGATCTTGAGTTGGCGGCAGTTGCCCATGCTTTGGTTACGTGGAGACATCTCTTGTTGGGAAGACAAGTGGACATTTTCACTGATCAGAAGAGTCTCAAGTATATCTTCACTCAGCCCAACCTAAACCTCAGGCAGACTCGATGGGTCGAAATGATTCAAGAGTACAATCCGAGTATTGAATATACTCCAGGCAAAGCAAATGTCATTTGCAGATGCTTTAAGCAGGAAGGCTTATTGCAACAGCCTAATTCTCAAGCCTTTCCAGCCGGATCTTTGTGAAGCTTTCCACAAGCTGAATCTCCAAGTTCTTCCTCAAGGCGTTCTTGCCAACCTCATAGTATCTCCTACTTTGGAAGATCAAATTCGTGAGGCACAACTCCTTGATGCCATGGTGAAGAAGGTGAAACGTGGTATCGACAAGGGTCTTTCCAAATACAAGTGCTATCGCATTGATGACAGAGACACTTTGTTCTTCGAGGACCGGATTGTGGTTCCGAAAGGTGATCTAAGGAAAGTCATAATGAACGAGGCGCACAATTCTCTCCTTTCCATTCATCCTGGAAGTACGAAGATGTATCATGACCTCAAGCAGTCGTATTGGTGGACTCGAATGAAGCGAGAGATTGCTCAATTCGTGAATGAATGTGATGTCTGCAGAAGGGTGAAAGCAGAACACCAACGACCAGCTGGTCTCCTCCAACCTCTTGCTATCCCAGAATGGAAGTTTGATCATATTGAAATGGACTTCGTGACTGGATTTCCAAAGTCCAAGCGCGGAAATGACGCTATCTTTGTTGTCATCGACAAGCTCTCTAAAGTGGCTCATTTCCTTCCTATCAAAGAATCCATCACAGCAGCTCAGCTGGCAGAGCTCTACACCTCCAGAATTGTCTCTTTGCACGGCATTCCACAATTGATTTCTTCAGATCGTGGAAGCATCTTCACCTCTAAGTTCTGGGACTCCTTCCAGAAGGCCATGGGCACTAATATTCGCTTCAGCACAGCTTTCCACCCTCAAACTAGTGGCCAAGTCGAGCGAGTCAATCAAATTCTTGAAGATATGCTCAGGGCTTGTGTCATTTCCTTTGGCATGAAATGGGAAGATTGTCTTCCATATGCTGAATTCTCCTACAACAACAGCTTCCAAGCGAGTTCGGGCAAGGCCCCATTCGAGATTCTCTTTGGCAGAAAGTGCCGTACTCCTCTCAATTGGTCAGAGACTGGTGAACGCCAACTTCTTGGCAATGACTTAATCACTGAAGCTGAAGAAATGTGTAAAGTCATCCGTGATAATCTCAAAGCCGCGCAATCGCGCCAGAAGAGTTACTATGATAGTAAGCATCGTGATTTGGCTTTCGAGATCGGAGACCATGTCTACCTCCGCGTCTCTCCAATGAAAGGCACTCGTCGCTTCGGTATCAAAGGGAAGCTTGCCCCTAGATACGTGGGTCCTTTCAAGATCATTGGCAAAAGAGGCGACCTCGCCTATCAACTTGAGCTTCCTTCCAACTTCGCGAACGTGCACGATGTGTTCCACGTGTCACAGCTCCGCAAGTGCTTCAAGACGCCTGAGCGCACTATCAACTTCGAAGAGATTGACCTTCAAGAAGATTTGTCTTATCATGAGCACCCCGTTGCTATTCTTGAAGAAACTGAGCGCAAGACTCGCAACAAGTCAATCAAATTCCTCAAAGTGAAGTGGTCGCACCATTCCGACCGGGAAGCCACCTGGGAACGCGAGGACCATCTCCGTTCCGAATATCCGGAGTTCTTTCAGTCCTAGATCTCGGGACGAGATCCTCTCGTAGTGGTGGAGTGTTGTAACACCCCGCATGTATCTTGCATTATTTGTAACTCCGACTCTTGCCATTTTCAGCTAGGTGATATGTTATTCCCTCCGTTGTCGGGTTTTTGTCTTTCGTTTTGTATTTTGTCATGTCATGCATTTTCATATCATGTCATCATGTGCATTGCATTCGCATACGTGTTCGTCTGATGCATCCGAGCATTTTCCCCGTTGTCCGTTTTCCAATCCGGCGCTCCTATCTCCTCCGGTGCACCCCTCTTGTTTTCTTTCGTGTGCGTGTGTCAAACTTTCTCGGAATGGACCGCGGCTTGTCAAGTGGTCTTGTTATACCACCCGGAGACTACCGGTCAAGTTTCGTTCCATTCGGAGGTCGTTTGGTACTCCAACGGTTAACCGGGCCTCCGCAATGTCCATTTGAGTGTCCAGCAAAAACCCCCTCCAAAACCAGCCCAAAGCCCACCAAACTCTCTTCCATCCTCTAGGTCGTTCGATCACGATCGTGTGGGCGAAAACCGCACCTCATTTGGAGCCTCCTAGCTCCCTCTACCTATAAATGAGTGGGCATCCCGAAAAATGAAATCTCAGACGAACCCTAACCCTCTCCCTCCGCGCCGCGCCGGACGCGTCCGCCGACGCGCCCCGGCGAATCCGCTGTTGCCACGTGTCCCGCCGGCCTCTCCCTCCGCGCCGGCCCGCGAGCCCGCCGCGGGCCCGCCGGCCCGCATCGCCGCCTCCTCCGCGCCCGCGCGCCTCGCCGCCACCGCCGCCACCTTCACCGCCGGGCGCCGCCGCCTCCGGCCCGCCGCCCGCCATCTCCTCCGGCCGCCGCCCGCCACCATCGCCGGCGAGGAGCTCCGCCGCCGGGCCCCTCCTCCGGTCGCCGCGGCCCCCCCTCGCCTCCTCCTTCCTCCTTCCCCCGGCCCCGCCGGCGAGCTGCTCCACCGAGCCGGCGAGCTCCTGTGGCAGGTCTCGATCCAGATCCATCGGTACCCGTTGACTTTTTCTCGCCTCAAAATATCTTCTAAGTCCCTAAATTTTCTCAGCAAGTGCCTATGTTCGAGATGCGATAACTTTGTGCATGTAGCTCCGATTCGCGCGTATAATATGTCATATTGTTCGCCTCGTGATGCTCTTCATTTTGTTCAATTGCACCATGTTCATTAGGGGTCATCTTGATGCCCAAATCTCCGTTGGAAGAGGGCTAGTTGCTGTTAATCTCTGGTTCTTATCAGAACTTGGAGATTTGTCATTTTTGTATCATTTATTCTGTGCATCTTTTGAGCATGAGCTCTACATGTGTTTTTAAGTATGCCATGCCATCTTTCCAGTGGTGTAGTCCATGTATTTTTGTGATCTCTGTGGTGACTAGCACAAGCATGCAAAGTAGGCCCCGTAATATTTCTGATTTCAGGGACTTGGTGATTTCTCCAAGTCTTTGTCTGCTGTAATTTTGTTGCCATGTAAACTTGATGCTACAGAGAGATCCATGCATATTTTGGAGATGTTCAGTAAGGATGTTTTGTAGCTATAGTTGTAATTGATCCATTCATGCAATTTTTTGCAATTTTAGAGTACCATAGCATGACTCAATCTTACTCTACTTTTGCTATAAAATATTTCTGGCAGATTCTTAACATGACATGCATTTTTGCCAAGCTTATTGTAGTTGATCCATACATGCTATGTAATTGTTTTTGCCATGGATAGCTTCATAAACATGCCATCTTGCTGTAGGTATGCTTGGTTTGTCATGCATTGCTCTTTAGTGAGTGCATAAAGCTCACAAAGAGACCTATATATTAATATTTCTGCCATGCTCGGTTTTCTGCTAAGTCTGAAACCTGATAACGAAACTTGCTATGTTTACATGCTTGCCATCATATCTTCTGGTCCTTTTTGGCTTATGGTCAGTAAGGAACTTTTGTCATGTGCATTTAGTAGAACACTACCACGCCTTGTTTTGCTATGTTAAGTTCCTGTAGCATACTGACTTCGTGCTCCGAACATTGCTACCTGATGCTGATTTCTGCCATGTCCAGTTTTTCACTAAGTCTGTGAACCTGTAATCTTTTGCACTTTTGCCATGCTTGTTTGAGCTTGTTATGTTGTGAACTAGCCGTAGCTCAGTGTTCATCTTTTGTCAAGCATCTCCTGTAGATTACTGCCATGTGCTTTGTTGCTATGTTGGGGTGCTGTAGTATTGTTACTTGTTGTATTTTAAGTGCTATCTTGCTGTTTATCGCAGATTAGTGTCATTCTTGTTTTGCTTGCCATTTGCAAACCGTGCATCCGATTCCGGTGATCTTTATATCGATTTCGACCGAAATCATCTCATCTTTCCAGTGGCATGCTTGGTTTGCCAAGTTACTGCCATGTTCATCATTTTCCTTCCGGAGCACGCATATGCATCGCATATCATGTCTTGCATATCATACATGTTTTGCATCATGTTGCTTGCGCATTTCTCGTTGTTGATTGTGGTTCCGTTTGTTTGTGTTCTTGTCTTGGGTAGAGCCGGGAGACGAGTTCGTGAACGAGGAACCTGTCGAGTACGCTTACGAGGATCAAGCTTTCGACAACTCTGAGAATCTTGCAGGCAAGATGACCACCCCTCGAAATCACTTCTATCTTTGCTATGCTAGTTGTTCGCTCTATTGCCATGCTCGCTACCTATCACTTGCTATATCATGTCTCCTATTTCAGCCATGTCAGCCCCTAACCATCTTTTCCTAGCAAACCGTTGTTTGGCTATGTTACCGCTTTTGCTCAGCCCCTCTTATAGTGTTGCTAGTTGCAGGTGAAGTTGAAGTTTGTTCCATGTCGGAACATGGATATGTTGGGATATCACTATATCTCTTATTTAATTAATGCATCTATATATTTTGGTAAAGGGTGGAAGGCTCGGCCTTATGCCTGGTGTTTTGTTCCACTCTTGCCGCCCTAGTTACTGTTATACCGGGATTATGTTCCTTGAGTTTGCGTTCCTTACACGGTCGGGTGATTTATGGGACCCCCTTGACAGTTCGCCTTGAATAAAACTCCTCCAGCAAGGCCCAACCTTGGTTTTACCATTTGCGACCTATACCTTTTTCCCCCGGGTTTTCTAGAGCCCGAGGGTCATCTTTATTTTAAACCCCCGGGCCAGTGCTCCTCTGAGTATTGGTCCAAACTGTCAGTCGCCGGTGGCCACCAGGGGCAACTCTGGTCTGGCCTATCGGAAGCTTGGACAATCCGGTGTGCCCTGAGAACGAGATATGTGCAGCTCCTATCGGGATTTGTCGGCACATTCGGGAGGCTTTGCTGGTCTTGTTTTACCATTGTCGAGATGTCTTGTAAACCGGGATTCCGAGACTGATCGGGTCTTTCCGGGAGAAGGTTTATCCTTCGTTGACCGTGAGAGCTTATGATGGGCTAAGTTGGGACACCCCTGCAGGGTATTATCTTTCGAAAGCCGTGCCCGCGGTTATGAGGCAGATGGGAATTTGTTAATGTCCGGTTGTAGATAACTTGTCACTTGACCCAATTAAAATACGTCAATCGCGTGTGTAGCCGTGTTGGTCTCTTCTCGGCGGAGTCCGGGAAGTGAACAGGGTCTGTGTTATGCATGACGTAAGTAGGTGTTCAGGATCACTTCTTGATCATTGCTAGATGACGTCCGTTCCGTTGCTTCTTTTCTCGCTCTCATTTGCGCAAGTTAGCCACCATACATGCTTTTGCCGCTGCAGCTCCACCTCTTTGCACCTCCTTGTTCTACAAGCTTAAATAGTCTTGATCTCGCGGGTGTGAGATTGCTGAGTCCCCGTGACTCACAGATACTTCCAAAACCAGTTGCAGGTGTCGACGAAGCCAGTGCAGATGATGGCGTCGATCTCAAGTGGGAGTTCGACGAGGAACGTGGTCGTTACTATGTGTCTTTTCCTGATGATCAGTAGTGGAGCCCAGTTGGGACGATCGGGGATCTAGCATTTGGGGTTGTCTTATTTTCATCTGGATTTTGACCGTACTCGGTCTATATGATTGTATTTTGGATGATGTATGAATGATATTTATGTATTGTGTGAAGTGGCGATCGTAAGCCAACTCTTTATCCCATTCTTGTTCATTACATGGGATTGTGTGAAGATGACCCTTCTTGCGACAAAACCACTATGCGGTTATGCCTCTAAGTCGTGCCTCGACACGTGGGAGATATAGCCGCATCGTGGGCGTTACAAGAGGTGACACACGAAGATATGCTCTGTCTCCAATTTCGTAGATTACCTCCTTGCGTTTTGTATCCGCATAACTCTTCTGCCTGGACTGAGCTACCTTCAGTCTGTCTCGAATTAACTTGACCTCCTCTTCGGACTCCTTAATTAAGTCTGGTCCGAATAACTGACGGTCTCCAACTTCATCCCACATTAACGGTGTCCTACACCATCTTCCATACAAAGCTTCGAAAGGTGCCATCTTCAAACTAGCTTGATAACCGTTGTTGTATGAGAACTCTGAGTAGGGCAAATTATCATCCCAACTAGATCCATAATCTAGCGCACAGGCACTTAGCATGTCATCCAGAATCTGATTGACTCTCTCGGTCTGTCGGTCTGTCTACGGATGAAAGGTTGTACTGAACTCTAGCCTAGTACCCAAAGTCTGGTGTAGCTGATTCCAAAACTTCGAGGTAAACTGCGTCCCTCTATCTGATACGATGGTCCTCAGAACTCCATGCAGACATATGATCCTGGTCATATATATCTGGGCCAACTTCGCGCTTGTATACGTGGTTTTCACTTGGATAAAGTGAGCGACCTTGGTCAAGCGATCAACTACGACCTAGATAGAATCATATCCTGATCGGGTCCTGGGTAATCCGGTGATGAAATCCATGTCAAGCTTGTCTGATGCGGAGCATCCCACGTTCATCCCCATGTACACTCCGAGTACCCTCCAAGCCCCAAGGATACATAAGATGAGACCTCGACTATACACCATTGGACACAAGGTGAACTCGCTCCTCTTTGAACCATCACTTTCCATATGTGAGACATGGCTACTACCTCAAATATATGTGTTGTGCATGACCAGGAACCAAGAGGGAGACCATGGACAAGACGGCGAGGACACCAAGCGCGAGGAACAAGAGGAAGAGTTGCCAGTAAGCTACAGCTCTCGGACGTCCGACGACCTCCGGACGACCGACGACCCCCGGACGACCGACGATCTCCGAACGACCGACGCCTGGGGACTACACCAGCCAAATTGACCCCAGCCGAGGCAACCTACAGCGCCCGGACGACCGTCAGATGCCAGACGTCCGACACCTCCCAGGCCCCGGACGACCGAGCACCACCGGACGACCGGTGCCACGGAGACAGAACGTAATTTACGGAAGTCCGAAGATCTACTAACGTCCGGACCGTCCCGAGCCTCTGGAAGTCCGACCCCCACTGGACGTCCGACGCCTGTCTGCGCACAGTGTATCGGGCCCGAGGCCCATGTACCCCTTCGCCCCTCACTTACCCCTTCGTGGCTCTAGACTATAAATAGACCTCCCCCTCATCCTTTCTAGGATTAGCAAAGGATTAGCTCATTTAGAGATAGAGCTTTGCTCATCCATACAGATCTACTCCACGAGAGAGACTGCGGCCCCTCTACGAAGAAAATCCACCTTGGATTCAAGACCCCCTCTTGGGTGGCCCCCATCAAGACCTCCTCACGGAGAAGAACCGGTTACCCTTTGTATCGTCCTTTGTTGATCGTGGATCTTGTATCTCCTCTCATGTTTCGAGGATCTAGCATATGTGTGACCTAATCTCGTTGGTTTGAGTGTTTCTCTTGTGTTTTCCCTCGTTTCCCCCTCGTGTTCTTCGTGTTCTTAGTTGGGATCCGCTCCTTTCGTGAAAGATCGGCCGTATAGCGTTCCACCCTACATCATCTTGGTATCATGAGCCACGTTGATCACGATTTCGGAGCCTCCCCTCTTTGTTTTCTAGCTTGATTTTGTTGTGTTCTTACCTAATTTCGAAAATCCCCACCAAAAATAGCCCCAATTTTTTTTGTGATTTGTTGGTTTTGATGAAGTTTTGTTGGATTTGATCCATGGATTTGCTTGGTTTCGAGTGGATCTAGCATTTCCCCAAGTTTCCCCTTCTTTCATCCACGAAATCTCCTCAATTTTGACCCTAAAATATCCATTTTCCGCCCAAAATCGCCTCCCGAAACTCGCATCTCGCGTTGACCCCGACCCACCGGACGACCGACGTTTTTACGGACGTCCGGAGCCCCAGGAACGACCGGACGTCCGCAACTTACCAGACGACCGAAACCTGCCAACAGAACTAAATTTACGGATTTCCGAGACCGACCGGACGTCCGACGACCGGACTTCTGTCCTTTTACGGACGTCCGTAACCTGTAGATATCACCTTCGGCTGATTTTTGTTTTGTCCATAACTAATTCATCCGAACTCCGATTTTGACGTTCTTTAGCTCGTTTTGAAGCTATTGACATCCCCCTTCCCACAAAAATACCACCAACATCATTTGACTCCATCAAATTTTGACAACTTTGGCATCTTTGCCTAGGGCTTCCACCACATCATCCGCTACACCACCACCGATTTCCTCAACCTAACCCATATTGATCCATATAGCATTAGTGGTTGCTTCAGTAGTGATTCAAGTCTCCTAAGGTGTTTTGGCTACTTAGGGACAGTTGCTTCTTCATCAACCACCACCACCACTTCCGCATAGGCTTGCCCACCATACACTTCCACCCCAACTTAACCAAATTTTGTTTGAGCTTGTTTGAGTTGTGGCTTGCATCTCCTAAGGAGTTTCGGCTACTTAGGGACGGTCACTTCAACATTGACTCGCATAACCCATCATTCCACTTCCGCGTTGCCAAGTGCAAAACTACAGCCGCTTTCCGCTATCACCATTTGACATTCGCCTTTGGAGATTTTGAGTTCGTGGTTTTTCCATTTCCTAAGGTGTTTCGGCTACTTAGGGACGAGTCTCCATCATCTTGGTATCTACATCAAGAACACTGCTACTCATCATCCCCTCGAGGTCGTCATCGACTTTGACCACCTCACCATCATCCGTCCTTGGTGTCCAAACGAGAAACCCTCGACGGTAACCTCGACGACACCATTGTACATTCCCCTTGCTATTGCATTGATAACCCCTAGCCCATTTTGCGTCACTTGCCTATCGAGACTAGCCATTTGAGTATTGCCGGCAATGTTACTTGTGCACATTAGTGATCATTGGTCTACACCTTCCATTACATACATACCATATCATATTGGTATCATCATATCATCTCTTGTGTCACAAAGTTTGTTCCCGCATATACACAATTGCTATCTTGGTTTGTGCATTTCGCAAAGTGGTCATACAAAAAAAAGAATAAGCTTTTAAGCAAAAGAGAGAAACAAAAGAGCTTGTAAGCAAGTGCCATAGCATCATACCTCATTGCACATAAGATTGTCATATCCGATCATCTTGGATCATCTTGAGAAACACCGGGAACCATACATACATAGCATACTTGGGATAGAAAGTTTATCCATTTTGCATCTTATAGGTTGTGCACAAGTGTCGTATCCGCCTATTGAGCAATCGTGCTAGCGTCTCTCTTGAGTTGTGCAACACGAGCGTTTTCCATGGGTTCCACATTTTGTGCTCATTCCTTGGTTGCACGACCCCATTTATCTATCCGTGTGTGTGTTTCCGTGCGCCATTCATTGCTATTGGTCTACTTGTTACTCTTGCGAATTTGTGAATCACTTTCAACATTATTGACTCTTGCTAACATTTTGCATCAAATTTTTGTGCCACTATCCTCACCGAGCTCCACCATAAGCCTTATCTGTGTAGGTGTGAGGAATCGACGAGATCGGTACCAATTGTGCTATTTCCTTGTTACATCATTGAGTGATCATTGATCCATTCAACATCGTTCAAGGTATATTTGGTATAAGTTCTTCTCTTTCTCCCACTCATATTTGCTCCAGTCTTGTGATGGATAGGCAAGGCATTTCATCTCCGGTCTACGACAACAACGACGGCGCGAACAACTACATCACCAAAGCGTGCATCTTCGAACTACAACGAGCATCAAAAGCCGCACGTTCTACCTTGCAAGAGCGCATCGAGAACCTCTCCATCGACATTCATCACCCCGAAGCAAGGAAAAGGGAATACATCGACAACAAGCTTTCCGTCCAAAAGGAGGAGCAAGATGCAAGGATGGAGGAGATTCGGGCCTTGATCAAGTCTACTTCCAATTTGTCATCTTCAAGGCGGCGGCGACCAAGTCGATCATCTTCGGAGCGCCCAAGCAATGCAAGCTCAAGTCGTCCACGTCCACATCTGATACGTCTCCAACGTATCTATAATTTTTGATTGCTCCATGCTATATTATCTACTGTTTTGGACATTATTGGGCTTTATTATTCACTTTTATATTATTTTGGGACTAACCTATTAACCGAAGGCCCAGCCTAGAATTGCTGTTTTTTTGCCTATTTCAGAGTTTCGCAGAAAAGGAATATCAAACGGAGTCCAAACGGAATGAAACCTTTGGGAACATGATTTTTAGGAAGATTATGATCCAGGAGACTTGGACCCTACGTCAAGAAACAAAAGAGGAGGCCACGAGGTAGGGGGCGCGCCTACCCCCGCCCCCCCCCCCAGGGCGCGCCCTCCACCCTCGTGGGCCCCCTGTTGCTCCACCGACGTAATCCTTCCTCCTATATATACCTACGTACCCCCAAACGATCAGATACGGAGCCAAAAACCTAATTCCACCGCCGCAACCTTCTGTACCCACGAGATCCCATCTTGGGGCCTATTCCGGAGCTCCGCCGGAGGGGGCATCCATCACGGAGGGCTTCTACATCAACACCATAGCCTCTCCGATGAAGTGTGAGAAGTTTACCTCAGACCTTCGGGTACATAGTTAGTAGCTAGATGGCTTCTTCTCTCTTTTTGGATCTCAATACAATGTTCTCCGCCTCTCTCGTGGAGATCAATTCGATGTAATCTTCTTTTGCGGTGTGTTTGTTGAGACCGATGAATTGTGGGTTTATGATCAAGTTTATCTATGAATAATATTTTAATCTTCTCTGAATTCTTTTATGTATGATTGGTTATCTTTGCAAGTCTCTTCGAGTTATCAGTTTGGTTTGGCCTACTAGATTGATCTTTCTTGCAATGGGAGAAGTGCTTAGCTTTGGGTTCAATCTTGCGATGTCCTTTCCCAGTGACAGTAGGGGCAGCAAGGCACGTATTGTATTGTTGCCATCGAGGATAACAAGATGGGGGTTTTATCATATTGCATGAATTTATCCCTCTACATCATGTCATCTTGCTAAAGGCGTTACTCTGTTTCCATGAACTTAATACTCTAGATGCATACTGGATAGCGGTCGATGAGTGGAGTAATAGTAGTAGATACAGGCAGGAATCGGTCTACTTGTCTCGGACGTGATGCCTATATACATGATCATACCTAGATATTCTCATAACTATGCTCAATTATGTCAATTGCTCAACAGTAATTCGTTCACCCACCGTAAAATACTTATGCTCTTGAGAGAAGCCACTAGTGAAACCTATGGCCCCCAGGTCTATCTTCATCATATTAATCTTCCAACACTTAGTTATTTCCTTTGCTTTTTACTTTGCGTTTATTTTACTTTGCATCTTTATCACAAAAATACCAAAAATATTATCCTATCATATCTATCAGATCTCACTCTCGTAAGTGATCGTGAAGGGATTGACAACCCCTTATCGCGTTGGTTGCGAGGAGTTATTTGTTTTGTTTAGGTGTGAGGGACTCGTGCGTAGCCTCCTACTGGATTGATACCTTGGTTCTCAAAAACTGAGGGAAATACTTACGATACTTTGCTGCATCACCCTTTCCTCTTCAAGGGAAAACCAACGCAGTGCTCAAGAGGTAGCAAGAAGGATTTCTGGCGCCGTTGCCGGGGAGGTCTACGGAAAAGTCAACATACCAAGTACCCATCACAATCCCTTGTCTCCCGCGTTACATTATTTTCCATTTGCCTCTCATTTTCCTCTCCCCCACTTCACCCTTGCCGTTTTATTCGCCCTCTCTTTTCTGTTTGCCTTTTTTTGGCTTGCTTTTTGTTTGCTCGTGTGTTGGATTGCTTGTTTGTCACGATGGCTCAAGATAATACCAAATTATGTGACTTTACCAATACCAACAATAATGATTTCCTTAGCACTCCGATTGCTCCTCTTACCAATGCTGAATCTTGTGAAATCAATGCTGCCTTGTTGAATCTTGTTATGACAGATCAATTCGTCGGCCTTCCTAGTGAAGATGTCGCTACTCATCTAAATAGCTTCGTTGATTTGTGTGATATGCAAAAGAAGAAAGATGTTGATAATGATATTGTTAAATTGAAGCTATTTCCTTTTTCGCTTAGAGATCGTGCTAAAGCTTGGTTTTCGACTTTGCCTAAAAATAGTATTGATTCTTGGAACAAGTGCAAAGATGCTTTTATCTCTAAGTATTTTCCTCCCGCTAAGATCATCTCTCTTAGAAACGATATTATGAATTTTAAGCAACTTGATCATGAACATCTTGCACAAGCTTGGGAGAGGATGAAATTAATGATACGTAATTGCCCTACTCATGGTTTGAATTTGTGGATGATTATACAAAAAATTTATGCCGGATTGAATTTTGCTTCTGGAAATCTTTTAGATTCAGCCGCGGGAGGCACTTTTATGGAAACCACTTTAGGAGAATCTACTAAACTCCTAGATAATATTATGGTTAATTATTCTCAATGGCACACTGAAAGATCTACTAATAAAAAAGTGCATGCGATAGAAGAAATTAATGTTTTGAGTGGAAAGATGGAAGAACTTATGAAATTATTTGCTAGTAAGAGTGTTTCTTCTGATCCTAATGATATGCCTTTGTCCACTTTGATTGAGAATAGTAATGAATCGATGGATGTGAATTTTGTTGGTAGGAACAATTTTGGTAACAACGCGTATAGAGGAAACTTTAATCCTAGGCCTTATCCTAGCAATTCCTCTAATAATTATGGTAATTCCTACAACAACTCTTATGGAAATTTTAATAAGATGCCCTCTGAATTTGAGACTAGTGTTAAAGAGTTTCTGAATTCGCAAAAGAATTTCAATGCTTTGCTTGAAGAGAAATTGCTTAAAGTTGATGAATTGGCTAGGAAACGTTGATAGAATTTCTCTTGATGTTGATTCTTTAAAGCTTAGATCTATTCCTCCTAAGCATGATATCAATGAGTCTCTCAAAGCCATGAGAATTTCCATTGATGAGTGCAAAGAAAGAACTGCTAGAATTCGTGCTAAGAAAGATTGCTTTATGAAAGCGTGTTCTTCAAATTTCTATGAAAATAAAGATGAAGATCTAAAAGTTATTGATGTGTCCCCTATTAAATCTTTGTTTTGCAATATGAATCTTGATAATGATGGGACTGAATATGATCCACCTTTACCTAGAAGGCGTTCCAAAAATTCGGAGTTTTTAGATCTTGATGCTAAATTTGATAAAAGTGGGATTGAAGAAATCAAAACCCTAGATGCTAATAAACCCACTATTTTGGATTTCAAGGAATTTAATTATGAAAATTGCTCTTTGATAGATTGTATTTCCTTGTTGCAATCCGTGCTAAATTCTCCTCATGCTTATAGTCAAAATAAAGCGTTTACTAAACATATCGTTGATGCCTTGATGCAATCTTATGAAGAAAAGCTTGAGTTGGAAGTTTCTATTCCAAGAAAACTTTATGATGAGTGGGAACCTACTATTAAAATTAATATTAAGGATCATGAGTTCTATGCTTTATGTGATTTGGGTGCTAGCGTTTCCACTATTCCTAAAACTTTGTGCGATTTGCTAGATTTCTGTGATTTTGATGATTGCTCTCTAAACTTGCACCTTGCGGATTCCACTATTAAGAAACCTATGGGAAGAATTAATGATGTTCTTATTGTTGCAAATAGGAGCTATGTACCCGTAGATTTTATCGTTCTTGACATAGATTGCAATCCTTCATGTCCTATTATTTTTGGTAGACCTTTCCTTAGAACGATTGGTGCAATTATTGATATGAAGGAAGGGAATATTAGATTCCAATTTCCATTAAAGAAAGGCATGGAACACTTCCCTAGGAAGAAATAAAATTACCATATGAATCTATCATGAGAGCCACTTATTGATTGCCTACCAAAGATGCCAATACCTAGATGTATCCTTGCTTTTATGCCTAGCTAGGGGCGTTAAACGATAGCGCTTGTTGGGAGGCAACCCAATTTTATTTTTAGTTTTTTTGCTTTTTGCTTCTGTTTAGGAATAAATATTTGATCTAGCCTCTGGTTATAAGTGTTTTTATGTTTTAATTAGTGTTTGTACCAATTTAAACCTATAGGATCTTCTTGGATGATAGTTATTTGATCTTGCTGTAATTTCCAGAAACTTTCTGTTCACGAAAATAATTGTTAAAAATCACCAGAACGTGATAAAATAGTGATTCCAATTTCGGCTGATCAATAAACAAATTTTCTAGGTCGTCCTAGTTTGTCTGAGTTTTTGGAGTTTCAGAAGTTTGCGTTAGTTACAGATTACTACAGACTGTTCTGTTTTTGACAGATTCTGTTTTTCGTGTGTTGTTTGCTTATTTTGATGAAGCTATGGCTAGTAAAATAGTTTATAAACCATAGAGAAGTTGCAATACAGTAGGTTTAACACCAATATAAATAAAGAATGAGTTCATTACAGTACTTTGAAGTGGTCTTTTGTTTTCTTTCGCTAACGGAGCTCACGAGATTTTCTGTTGAGTTTTGTGTTGTGAAGTTTTCAAGTTTTGGGTGAAAGATTTTGATGGATTATGGAACAAGGAGTGGCAAGAGCCTAAGTTTGGGGATGCCCATGGCACCCCCAAGATAATCTAAGGACACGATAAAGCCAAAGCTCGGGGTGCCCCGGAAGGCATCCCCTCGTTCGTCTACTTCCATCGGTAACTTTACTTGGAGCTATATTTTTATTCACCACATGATATATGTTTTGCTTGGAGCGTCTTGTATGATTTGAGTCTTTGATTTTTAATTTACCACAATCATCCTTGCTGTACACACCTTTTGAGAGGCCCATACATGATTTGGAATTTGTTAGAATACTCTATGTGCTTCGCTTATATCTTTTGAGTTATATAGTTTTGCTCTAGTACTTCACTTATATCTTTTAGAGCACGATGGTGGATTTGTTTTATAGAAACTATTGATCTCTCATGCTTCACTTAGATTATTTTGAGAGTCTTAAATAGCATGGTAATTTGCTTAAATAATCCTAATATGCTTGGTATTCAAGATTAGTAAAAACTTTCTTATGAGTGTGTTGAATGCTAAGAAAAGTTTGATGCTTGATAATTGTTTTGAGATATAAAGATGGTGATATTAGAGTCATGCTAGTTGAGTAGTTGTGAATTTGATAAATACTTGTGTTAAAGTTTGTGATTCCCGTAGCACGCACGTATGGTGAACCGTTATGTGATGAAGTCGGAGCATGATTTATTTATTGATTGTCTTCCTTATGAGTGGCGGTCGGGGACGAGCGATGGTCTTTTCCTACCAATCTATCCCCCTAGGAGCATGTGCGTAATACTTTGCTTTGATAACTTGTAGATTTTTGCAATAAGTATATGAGTTCTTTATGACTAATGTTGAGTCCATGGAGTATACGCACTCTTCTTCCTTCCGCCATTGCTAGCCTCTCTAATACCGCACACTTTTTGCCAGTATCATAAACCCACCATATACCTTCCTCAAAACAGCCACCATACCTACCTATCATGGCATTTCCATAGCCATTCCGAGATATATTGCCATGCAACTTTCCACCGTTCCATTTATTATGACACGCTCCATCATTGTCATATTGCTTTGCATGATCATGTAGTTGACACCGTATTTGTGGCAAAGCCACCGTTCATAATTCTTTCATACATGTCACTCTTGATTCATTGCATATCCCGGTACACCGCCGGAGGCATTCATATAGAGTCATATTTTGTTCTAAGTATCGAGTTGTAATTGTTGAGTTGTAAGAAAATAAAAGTGTGATGATCTTCATTTTTAGAGCATTGTCCCAAGTGAGGAAAGGATGATGGAGACTATGATTCCCCCACAAGTCGGGATGAGACTCCGGACGAAAAAAAAGAGGCCATAAAAAAAGGAGAAGGCCCAGATAAAAAAAGAGAGAAAAAGAGAGAAGGGACAATGTTACTATCCTTTTACCACACTTGTACTTCAAAGTAGCACCATGATCTTCATGATAGAGAGTCTCTCATTTTGTCACTTTCATATACTAGTGGGAATTTTTCATTATAGAACTTGGCTTGTATATTCCAATGATGGGCTTCCTCAAAATGCCCTAGGTCTTCGTGAGCAAGCGAGTTGGATGCACACCCACTTAGTTTCTTTTGTTGAGCTTTCATATACTTATAGCTCTAGTGCATCCGTTGCATGGCAATCCCTTCTTACTCACATCGATATCTATTGATGGGCATCTCCATAGCCCGTTGATACGCCTAGTTGATGTGAGACTATCTTCTCCCTTTTTGTCTTCTCCACAACCACCATTCTATTCCACATATAGTGCTATGTCCATGGCTCACGCTCATGTATTGCGTGAAGATTGAAAAAGTTTGAGAACGTCAAAAGTATGAAACAATTGCTTGGCTTGTCATCAGGGTTGTGCATGACTTCAATACTTTGTGTGGTGAAGATAGAGCATAGCCAGACTATATGATTTTATAGGGATAACTTTCTTTGGCCATGTTATTTTGAGAAGACATGATTGCTTAGTTATGCTTGAAGTATTATTATTTTTATGTCAATATTAAACTTTTGTCTTGAATCTTTCGGATCTGAATATTCATACCACAATTAAGAAGAATTACATTGAAATTATGCCAATTAGCACTCCGCATCAAAAATTCCGTTTTTATCATTTACCTACTCGAGGACGAGCAGGAATTAAGCTTGGGGATGCCTGATACGTCTCCAACGTATCAATAATTTTTGATTGCTCTATGCTATATTTATCTACTGTTTTGGACATTATTGGGCTTTATTATTCACTTTTATATTATTTTTGGGACTAACCTATTAACCGGAGGCCCAACCCAGAATTGCTGTTTTTTTTTGCCTATTTCAGAGTTTCGCAGAAAAGGAATATCAAACGGAGTCCAAACGGAATGAAACCTTCGGGAACGTGATTTTTAGGAGGATTATGATCCAGGAGACTTGGAACCTACGTCAAGAAACAAAAGAGGAGGCCACGAGGTAGGGGGCGCGCCTACCCCCCCCCCCCTCAGGGCGCGCCCTCCACCCTCGTGGGCCCCCTGTTGCTCCACTGACGTACTACTTCCTCCTATATATACCTACGTACCCCCAAATGATTAGATACGGTGCCAAAAACCTAATTTCACCGCCGCAACCTTCTGTACCCACGAGATCCCATCTTGGGGCCTGTTCCGGAGCTCCGCCGGAGGGGGCATCCATCACGGAGGGCTTCTACATCAACACCATAGCCTCTCCGATGAAGTGTGAGTTGTTTACCTTAGACCTTCGGGTCCATAGTTAGTAGCTAGATGGCTTCTTCTCTCTTTTTGGATCTCAATACTATGTTCTCCCCCTCTCTCGTGGAGATCTATTCGATGTAATCTTCTTTTGCGGTGTGTTTGTTGAGACCGATGAATTGTGGGTTTATGATCAAGTTTATCTATGAACAATATTTGAATCTTCTCTGAATTCTTTTATGTATGATTGGTTATCTTTGCAAGTCTCTTCGAATTATCAGTTTTGTTTGGACTACTAGATTGATCTTTCTTGCAATGGGAGAAGTGCTTAGCTTTGGGTTCAATCGTGCGGTGTCCTTTCCCAGTGGCAGTAGGGGCAGCAAGGCACGTATTGTATTGTTGCCATCGAGGATAACAAGATGGGGTTTTTATCATATTGCATGAATTTATCCCTCTACATCATGTCATCTTGCTTAAGGCATTACTCTGTTTCCATGAACTTAATACTCTAGATGCATGCTGGATAGCGGTCGATGAGTGGAGTAATAGTAGTAGATGCAGGCAGGAGTCGGTCTACTTGTCTCGGACATGATGCCTATATACATGATCATACCTAGATATTCTCATAACTATGCTCAATTCTGTCAATTGCTCAACAGTAATTTGTTCACCCACCGTAAAATACTTATGCTCTTGAGAGAAGCCACTAGTGAAACCTATGGCCCCCGGGTCTATCTTCATCATATTAATCTTCCAACACTTAGTTATTTCCTTTGCTTTTTACTTTGATTTTATTTTACTTTGCATCTTTATCACAAAAATACCAAAAATATTATCCTATCATATCTATCAGATCTCACTCTCATAAGTGACCGTGAAGTGATTGACAACCCCTTATCGCGTTGGTTGCGAGGAGTTATTTGTTTTGTCTAGGTGCGAGGGACTCGCGCGTAGCCTCCTACTGGGTGGATACCTTGGTTCTCAAAAACTGAGGGAAATACTTACGCTACTTTGCTGCATCACCCTTTCCTCTTCAAGGGAAAACCAACGCAATGCTCAAGAGGTAGCAACATCTACATGGCGACCACCATCACGTTCGTGATTCACATCGTCATGAAGGGCAAGTCACCTCCAAGCATCATGTGCATGATGACGATGAACGACATCTACTACGAGCTCAAGTGCGACAACGACACCATCATCATGAAGATGCTCTCCAAGCGAAAATGCACAACTCCCAACAAGCCCTACTTCACGCCAAGGCCAAGCTTCAAGAGCAAAAGAGAAGACCGCGAGACGAGCACCACCAAGACGGAGCTACGGCTACACCAGCCACTTCGGCATCTTCGCCAAGTGTTATCAAGGCATCTTCGCCTTTGGACGTACGGCATCTTCGCCTACTTCCCGTGAGTTCGCCTACATCGACATCTTCAACAACAAGGTGACCATCTACGAGCAAGGGCGACACTTCTATCTTCGGAAGCCCCTCAAGGAAGATGGCCGAGCATGGGAAATTCCCTTCGGTCATGGAGACGAGCTACGAGGTGCCACATCATATGGGCCTCCAACAACAAGACGGTGACAAGAAGGTCGAGCAAGGGCCTTCCCCTTCGACCACGGCGACGAGCACGAACCTCTTCAACAACATGAAGACGGTGCCCATATTGGACTCATACTCCGAGTCAAGCTACGCGAGCGCACATGAGACCTTATCTTCGGTCTTAGAGGAGAGTGATGATGTGCCATCTTCGGCCTTCATCCATGGCTACGACTACGACATGATTGAGCATGGAGACGTTTGCACCTACACCTCTCCGACACCCACGTATGACGAGATGTCCCAATTCCCATGTGAGGAGAGCCACCCCACCATGAGTAATATGAGTGACTCCACCATATGTGACAGTGAGTGCATTTCCTATGAGAGGATGAGTGTGACCACCACTAGCCCCACACATGAGAGCATGCCACACATCCTATGTGAGGTTGAGAGCCATTTGAGTGACTCCACCAACCATACGAGTGAGAGCATCCAAGAGGGAGTGAGTGAGCCACAACACTTAGTGAGTGAGGTAGTTGAGAGGGCACGTGAGGCCACTATGATTTCTAACGACTTAACCTCTACTCCGAGTGTGCTTTGTTCTTTGGTGCTAGGTCTCCTACATGACGACATGCCTATCATCGACGAGTCCATACCTCTAATGGAGACGACGATGGCCATGGTGGACGATGATGCACCCCCCACATGGTTCCATCAAGATGAAGATCACCACAACTTGGTCTTCGACACCTCACCTACATCACATGAGCGACGCTCCAAAGGTAACATAGGTGATGGTGCTTCTCTTGTCCCACTAGTGGACTATCTTACCAACGATTGCTTGCATGATGTTGACACACCTATTACCATGCTTCAGGCTAGTGCGTCTTCTTCATGTCATGACTTACCAATTTATGATGAATATGATGATGAGCATGTTGATTTGTCTAGTTGTGATGCTATGCTCCATAGGATATCTTGTGAAAATTCTATTGGTCACGTCATGTTTGACAATCCTTTAAACTTGTCATATGCTATGAGTGAGATCTCCCATATTGCATCATTTCAATCTCAGCATATTAACTATGCATGCCGCATTAAAATAAATCCCATTTGCACTTATGGCATAGATGACGAGACGATGGTAATTGGCTTTTGTTTTTCATGTGATGATATTGCCATGCTTCCTCTACATGATTTGCGCAATTCATCTACTATGCCATGCCATGATCACATTGTTCCAAATATGCTTTGTTTTGGATGCTGTCAATATTCTCCATGTGATGTTTCCATTATTGCTCATGAGGAGACCCCCATAGTTTCCTCATACATATTAGGAGATTTTGATTCATTCCACACTTTGCATGATTCCAATGATTGTGTGCTCTAGATATTTCCCATTATGCATTACACAATTTGAGTCTCCATTATGCTATACATAACAACAAACCTATCATGATGGATGACATGTTTCTATATCACGCATCTCATTTATTTGAGCATTGGATATTTTGTGCTAACCAACACAAGCACATGTGCATCATGATGGATGATGTGTACATCTACCATGTACACACAATTTTTCCTTTGCCTTTGTTTTGTGTAGGTACTCACGTATACTCGTCAACCTCTCAATCCCAAGAGTTGATGAAACGAGCTCTTGAGAGCAACGACGATTTGGAATCCCGTGGATCCTTACCACCATTCCCTTCGCGCAAGGAATACGCGCATTTCTTTTACTTGGCTCTCACACGGCTATGGGCTATATATCACTTGTTAACTTATGCCCATTCTATCGTCTTCACTTTGCATGCTACACCTCTTTACATGACTTTGCCATGCAATTGTGACCCTTGCTTGCATCTACCCATGATTCACCATTATGCTACTCCTATGTGTATTTGCATGCTTGGTGGAGATCCTTGTTGCTATTTCCATGTTTATCATGTGCCTCATGCTATTCATGCTTGTTGTGTTGGGAGAGTCATGATGTTGCATTGCTATTTACATCTGGCTTCTCGCCAATACATTGATGCTATTTTGCCCATATCTTGCCTTCATGCTGTTGGAGATCGTTGCAGAAATTAAAAAATTTCTACGCATCACCAAGAACAATCTATGGAGTCTTCTAGCAACGAGAGTGAAAAGAGTGCATCTACATACCCTTGTAGATCGCGAGCGGAAGCGTTCAAGTGAACGGGGTTGATGGAGTTGTACTCGTCGTGATCCAAATCACCGATGACCGAGCGCCGAACGGACGGCACCTCCGCGTTCAACACACGTACGGTTGGGGAAGACGTCTCCTCCTTCTTGATCCAGCAAGGGTAGGGAGAGGTTGATGGAGATCCAGCAGCACGACGGCGTGGTGGTGGAAGCAGCGGGGATCTCGGCAGGGCTTCGCCAAGCTCAGCGAGAGGGAGAGGTGTCACGGGAGGGAGAGGGAGGCGCCAGGGGCTTGGTCTGCTGCTCCCATGCGCCTCCCCACTATATATAGGGGTGGAGGGGGCTGGTTTCTTGCCCTCCAAGTCCATTGGGGCGTTGTCAAAGGTGGGGGAAAGAAATCCCATCATTTCCCTTCCCCACCGATTGTTATCCCCTTTTTTAGGGATCTTGATCTTATCCCTTCGGGATATGATCTTATTCCTTCTAAGGTGGGATCTTGGTGCGCCTTGACCAGGGGTGTGGGGCCTTGCCCCCACTACCCACGTTCATGTGGGTCCCCCCATGCAGGTGGGCCCCACTTCGGAACCTTCTAGAACCTTCCCGGTACAATACCGAAAAATCCCGAACATTTTCCGGTGGCCAAAATAGGACTTCCCATATATAAATCTTTACCTCCGGACCATTTCGGAACTCCTCGTGACGTCCGGGATCTCATCCGGGACTCCGAACAACTTTCGGTTAACCGCATACTAATATCTCTACAACTCTAGAGTCACCGAACCTTAAGTGTGTAGACCCTACGGGTTCGGGAGACATGCAGACATGACCGAGACGACTCTCCGGTCAATAACCAACAGCGGGATCTGGATACCCATGTTGGCTCCCACATGTTCCATGATGATCTCATCGGATGAACCACGATGTCGAGGATTCAATCAATCCCATATACAATTCCCTTTGTCAATCGGTACGTTACTTGCCCGAGATTCGATCGTCGGTATCCCAATACCTTGTTCAATCTCGTTACCGGCAAGTCACTTTACTCGTACCGTAATGCATGATCCCGTGACCAAACACTTGGTCACATTGAGCTCATTATGATGATGCATTATCGAGTGGGCCCAGAGATACCTCTCTGTCATACGGAGTGACAAATCCCAGTCTCGATTCGTGCCAACCCAACAGACACTTTCGGAGATACCCGTAGTGCACCTTTATAGCCACCCAGTTATGTTGTGACGTTTGGCACACCCAAAGCATTCCTATGGTATCCGGGAGTTGCACAATCTCATGGTCTAAGGAAATGATACTTGACATTTGGAAAAGCTCTAGCAAACGAACTACACGATCTTGTGCTATGCTTAGGATTGGGTCTTGTCCATCACATCATTCTACTAATGATGTGATCCCGTTATCAATGACATCCAATGTCCATAGTCAGGAAACCATGACTGTCTGTTGATCAACGAGCTAGTCAACTAGAGGCTCACTAGGGACATGTTGTGGTCTATGTATTCACACATGTATTACGATTTCCGGATAACACAATTATAGCATGAACAATAGACAATTATCATGAACAAGGAAATATAATAATAACCATTTTATTATTGCCTCTAGGGCATATTTCCAACACATGCTTGTGATATGTCATGTGAATTATTCATGCACACTATTTGCACCCATGACATGCTTGACATGATTCCTTCTAGTGCGTTGCATCTTCGCTTTACTAGCTTGCTTGACTTGATCTCTATGATTGCTTGCTTTGTCACATCACCCATGTTCCATTCTTACTCGCTTTCTTGGGTTGATGACATATATATTCATGCCTCTCACGTGATATATTTTGATCTTTGTCGTTTGTCTCCATTAGTTGCATCTCTCATATCACCTTATATTGAGTGCCAACTTGCTATGCTTATTGATCGTGGAGACTTGGACATATTTCTTGTGATGCATGCTTGTTTGATTGAGCCTATTGTATTTGGTTGTTATTGCATCATATGCCTCCGTACTATGAAATGCTCCCTTGTCCTTTCTTATGATAAGCATGATGCTTACACTTGTTGGGTATCTTACCACACGAATGTTAGGTTTTGCATTTACGCTAACCTCATTTGTTTTTCCGAGTGTTTGTCATGTTCTTCCATTTTGAAGGATTCACAACGCATTACCATCATGAGACACATTGGTTATGTGAAGGCATACATGATGTGCAGCTCCAACATCTTCGGGAACATTCATGAGTGCTCGGACTTATTGGATGCACCTTCGAACCTCCACTCATGCCACGACATCGAGCAATGGTACACCAACATCTCCATATTTGTTGATTGTGCTCACACATGTCATGCTCATTGGACATATCATACTCACCACAAGTTTGCATCTTATGCATGGATTGACACACAATATGATTGCATTATTGCATCTTGTATTCCCATGTCATCCATGATATATGAGCTTGTGCATTTTCATAGCAAATTTGTTGTGATCTTTCTTGATGGCATATTCATACATCATGATCTTATTGTCCACAATCAATTGCATGACAACATAATCACATTGAGCACCAATTGCCATATACCAATTGCCATATTCATGCTATTGATAAACCGTCTCACTACGACATCATTTTGCACCGTGGTTGCATTGTTCATATTCACAACACATTTGTGTGCACAATGATTGCATTTCCTCCCATGAATGCTTTGCATATCATTCTAGATCATCTTGATAAGCTTCATGCGCTTTGTCATCAACAATCTTGCCTCACGGACTCATACTTCCTTGATGGACACTTTGTGTACGCTAACCATTATATTTCCAAGTGTACTTTGTGTTTGCTCATTTTGCATGTACCACACACTGGAGACACATTGGAGTACTTGGATTGCGCCATGCCTTCAACTCTGTCCAACTACAAGTCCGTCCACTACAACCGTTTCCATGGTGATGAGGATCACGATCCGAGGTCGGATCTTTCCCAAGGGGGAGGAGATGATGCGGAGCATCCCACGTTCATCCCCATGTACACTCCGACTACCCTCCAAGCCCCAAGGATACATAAGATGAGACCTCGACTATACACCATTGGACACAAGATGAACTCGCTCCTCTTTGAACCATCACTTTCCATATGTGAGACATGGCTACTACCTCAAATATATGTGTTGTGCATGACCAGGAACCAAGAGGGAGACCATGGACAAGACGGCGAGGACACCAAGCGCGAGGAACAAGAGGAAGAGTTGCCAGGAAGCTATAGCTCTCAGACGTCCGACGACCTTCGGACGAGCGACGACCCCGGGACGACCGACGATCTCCGGACGACCGACGCCTGGGGACTACACCAGCCAGATCGACCCCAGCCGAGGCAACCTACAGCGCCCGGACGACCGTCTGATGCCGGACGTCCGACACCTCCCAGGCCCCGAACGACCGAGCGCCATCGGACGACCGGTGCCACAGCGACAGAACGTAATTTACGGAAGTCCGAAGATCTAGTGACGTCCGTACCGTCCCGAGCCTACGGACGTCCGACCCCCACCGGACGTCCGACGCCTGTCTGCGCACAGTGTATCGGGCCTGAGGCCCATGTACCCCTTCGCCCCTCACTTACCCCTTCGTGGCTCTAGACTATAAATAGACCTCCCCCTCATCCTTTCTAGGATTAGCAAAGGATTAGCTCATTTAGAGATAGAGCTTTGCTCATCCATACGGATCTACTCCACGAGAGAGACTGCGGCCCCTCGACGGAGAAGATCCACCTTGGATTCAAGACCCCCTCTTGGGTGGCCCCCATCAAGACCTCCTCACGGAGAAGAACCGGTTACCCTTTGTATCATCCTTTGTTGATCGTGGATCTTGCATCTCCTCTCGTGTTTCGAGGATCTAGCATATGTGTGACCTAATCTCGTTGGTTTGAGTGTTTCTCTTGTGTTTTCCCTCGTTTCCCCCTCGTGTTCTCCGTGTTCTTAGTTGGGATCCGCTCCTTTCGTGAAAGATCGGCGTAGAGGGTTCCACCCTACATCATTGTCCCACTTCCATTCGGGTATCGGCATAGGCTGTCATAATCCTGCTGGCTTCTGATGTTCTGCCTTCACTCTCTGACATACATCACATACGGCTACATACTCGGCAATATCCTTCTTCATACCTGTCCACCAGAAACGCTCCTTTAAATCAAAATACATCTTGGTGTTTTTGGGGTGAATCGAGTATGGTGAGTTATGAGCCTCCTGAAGTGTTAACTTCCTGATCTCCGCATTATTGGGCACATAAACACGATCCTCAAACCATAAAGTTTCGTGTTCATCCTCACGAAAACCTTTGGCTTTTCCATTGCTCATCTTCTCCTTTATCTTAGCAATCTCCTTATCATCATTTTGAGCCTCCCGAATCTTTCCCAATAATGTAGACTGAACCTCCATTGTTGCAACAAAACCTCTTGGAACTATCTCCAAACGAAGTTCCTTGAGATCATCAACTAAGTCCTGCGGTAATCCTCCGCTTACAAGGGTATTGACATAACTCTTCCCGCTCAAAGCGTCTGCTACGACATTGGCCTTTCCTGGATGATAATGCAACTTCATATCATAATCCTTTATAAGCTCCAACCATCTCCTCTGCCTGAGATTTAGCTCCTTCTGAGTAAAATTTACTACAAACTCTTATGATCCGTGTACACATCACAACGGTTTCCAATAAGATAATGTCTCCAGGTCTTGAGCGCATGTACTATGGCTGCTAATTCCAAATCATGCGTGGCATAATTCAACTCATGCGGTCGAAGCTGACGTGAGGCATATGAAACAACTTTCTGTATTGCATAAGTACCCCTCCAAGTCCTTGGCGAGAAGCGTCGCAATACACTTGTAAATCCTTGCGTATGTCCGGAAGAATCAGCACTAGGGCTATAACCAAACGTTTCTTCAACTCCTGAAAACTGGCCTCACATTCTTTGGTCCACTTAAACTTGGTGTCCTTCTTCAATAACTCCGTCATGGGCTTCGCAATCTTGCAAAAATTCTCAATGAATCTCCGGTAATATCCCGCGAGTCCAAGAAAACTGCGGATCTCTCCTACTGAGGTGGGTGCCAACCAATCAGTGACTGACTGAACCTTGGTAGGGTCTACTGCTATACCCTCTCCTGATATAACATGTCCAAGGAATCCAACTTCCTTCAACAAAAACTCACATTTGCTGAGCTTGGCATATAGCTGATGTTCCCTGAGCTTCTCGAGAACTAAACGCAAATGCTCCTTGTGCTCCTCTTCATTCTTCGAGTATACCAAAATATCATCAATGGACACCATAACGAACTTATCCAAGAAATCCATGAACACCTTATTCATCATACTCATGAAATAGGCGGGGGCATTAGTCAATCCAAATGACATGACTGTGTACTCATACAGCCCGTACCTTGTGGTGAAAGCTGTCTTAGGTATATCCCGTTCTCGGATCTTCAGCTGGTGGTATCCTGATCGCAGATCGATCTTGGAAAATACTTTAGCTCCTTGCAGTTGGTCAAACAAACATTGATCATCGGTAGTGGGTACTTGTTCTTGATCGTTACTTCATTCAACACACAATAATCAACAACCATTCTCAAAGATCCATCCTTCTTCTCAACCAAGAGCATTGGGGCTCCCCACGGTGACGAACTTCGTCGAATGTAACCTTTCTCCAATAACTCCTTAATCTGCTTCTTAATTTCCTCCAGATCATTAGCGGGCATTCGGTATGGCCTCTTTGATATTGGTCCAGAGCCTGGCAACAGCTCTATCAAAAACTCAATGTCTCGATCCGGCGGCATGCCTGGTAGTTCCTCTGGAAATACATTCGGGTAATCCTTCACAACAGGCACTTCCTCCTGAACAACTTCTGAGAGGGAATTCACTTGGGTCCTCCTTGGCGCATGCCTGGATACATACTTAATCCTTTTTCCCTCAGGAGTGGTGAGAAGTTTCGACTTACTAGCACAGTCAATTTTTCCTCCATACTTCGATAGCCAATCCATGCCTAGTATTATATCCAATACTTGTGCTCCAAAATTATTAGGTCTGAGGGGAAAACATGGCTACCAATGGTTAAAGGTAACCGATCACACCATCGGCTGGCCATATACTCCGCTCCTGGTGAGCTTACTAACATGGGTTACATAAGGGCTAGGGTTGGCAATTTAAACTTGTCCACAAATCCCCTTGATATGTATGAATGCGATGCACTAGTATCAAAAAGAACAAGAGCGGTAAACGACTTAACCAAAAACTTACGAATCACTGCTTCAGGCTGATCTTCAACCTCCTCCACGTTGATATGGTTCATCTGACCTCTGATGAAGGAATTGGGCTTCTTCCCAGAGCTTCCATTACCGTTTCCATTCTTCAACTCAGAACAATCATTGGCGTAGTGTTCAGTCTTCCCGCACTTGTAACAGGTGACATGACTCAGATCCTTCTTAGCGGGTGTCGCTGGGTTGGAACGGTTCTGGTTGCTGCTTGCTCCATTTCCATTTCCATTCTTGGGGCCACTTTGGTTATGTGAACCTTCTCCATTGTGAGTGTGGCCTCCATGGTTATGGTGTGTGTGTCCTCCCGAGTTCGGGGTAAAGCGAGGCTTCTGCTGAGCTCCAGAATTATACTTCCCTTGTCCATACTTCCTTTTGCGGCTCTCTATCTGCTGCTGCTTCCCTTCAATCATAAGAGCCCTGTCTACCAACTCCTGGTAATTGGTGAATGTTGCTACCATCAACTGCATACTCATATCATCATTCAGCCCTTCCATAAACTTCTTGTCAGGACCCCGATTCCAAGTCACGTTGATCTAGCCGGTAACACCTCATATCACTTTGTGGCCTCACGCACGGTATTCCCACGGGTGTCGCCTTACCATGGCCCGGGACCGTTTGCGCCTTTTGGCTCACGTATATGATAGTGTCGCTAGCATCCATATGACAGAGAACCCGGGCCGACATGACTAGTCGTGAACCCAAAGTGGCACTAACATACGGGGACAGGCATACATGAATCAACATCGAGCATGTCGGTCAGCAGCGTGCGAATCCGGGCTGTAGCACTGGGCTAACAGGACTCCGGTGAACCGGGCTGTAGCAGGCTAGGCAGGACTCCGGATGTCACCGCGTGACATTTCCCCGAAGGGACAGACACAGGAACGAAGTGAATCACATGCCGGCCAGTCAAGTGTTCCAGAGCAGTAGTGCTGGGCTAGCAGGACTCCGGTGAACCGGGCTGTAGCGGACTACTATGGCTCATGGAAGCACAAGACTACATTTCCCCATAAGAGAGGCTACCAAGGATAAACAACTAGGTTGTCGGATCCCACACATACCAAGCATTTCAATCATACACACAATATGCTCGATATATGTAAATACAACATGGCATCACAACAAAACTCTACGACTCAAAGTACTTATTCATTAGGCTCTGAGGAGCGAGATATTACAAACATGGGTCTCATGAGCCAACATTCAGAGCATACAAGTCAAAGCACATGCGGAAGCTTAACATGTCTGAGTACAGACATCTACAAATGAAAAAGGCTGAGAAGCCTGACTATCTACAAAATCCTGCCGAGGGCATAAGATCGTAGCTGAGGTAACAAGCTAAACATGGAATTCCATGCGAAACTACTAGTGAGACTGAAGTCTCTCTGAAAAACATAAAATAGGCAAACGTGAGTACAAATGTACCCAGCAAGACTTACATTAGAACTATCTACATATGCATCGGTATCAACAAAGGGGTGGTGGAGTTTGACTGCAGCAAGCCAGCTTTGACTCGGTGGCTATCCTGAACTACGACTGCAAGTAACTCTTTTGAGGTGGCGCACATGAGTCCACATATTCACCATATCAATACACCACTATGGATCCGCTCCCATCTACCTACGAGAACGCCATCCATAGCACTCACGCTTATCTTGCGCATTTTAGAGTATCCACTTTCACTTATCTATGAACTGTATAGGCAACCCAGAAGTCCTTTACCGCGGACATGGCTATTCGAATAGATCATTTATAACCCTGCAGGGGTGTACTTCTTCACACACGCTCTCGCCACTTAACACCATGTACACGTCATGTATCTCGGCAACCTTCAAGCGAAAGCGTGGCGAGGGAGTCGGCCACGACCTGACTAACCACACAAATCTCTAGTCCAGGTTTATCGCCTATTCGGGTTCCATCCGCGAGGAGATCCGGCCGGGGTTTCGCTCACAGCCCCAAAGGATGTGTGCAGGGTTCCCGAGACACCAAACGGGCGCCCGGTACACCGTGCCACGGTGTATCTACCGCATCATAGCCCACCCCTAGGGTCAGCGCTACGCACGGCCTCCAACACATATCCTACAAACACCAGAAACTAGTTGCAACTCCTGGACAGAGATCAAGGTGATTAATAAGTCGAGAGAGTCAGTTAAGGATCCTAATGTGTGGTAGTAACTGTTCATGGATCACAAACACAGAACTCAGTTCTTGAGGACGGTTTCAATGAGACAACCCACCATGTACTCCTACATGGCCTCTCACCGCTACCTTTACCAAATCGTGTTCACACACTTAGCTCACACACAGTAGGAGATGTTCATCACCATTCCAATTCATCCCTGATGAATCAGACCTGACTCAACTCTAAGCAGTAGCAGGCATGACAAACAAGCATGAATGAATAGGCACATCAGGGCTCAAACAACTCCTACTCATGCTAGAGGGCTTCATCTATTTACTGTGGCAATCAGAGGTCATGCAGAGGAAAAGGGGTTCAACTACCGCAGCATGTAACAGTTGAATCATTGTTGTCCTAATGCAGTAAAAGAGAGCAGGAGCGAGAGAGTCGGATTGTATCGGAATGAACAAGGGGGTTTTGCTTGCCTGGCACTTCTGAAGATAGTATAGCTCTTCATCGGTGTCATCGAACTCATCGTCGGAACTACGTCCACTGAGAGGGGACAGATACCGGCAAACAGAGAAAGAACACAATCAATGCAATGCAACAATATGATGGATGATCATGACATGGCAATATGATGTGGTTTGAGCTAATGCAACTAGCAACAATTTAAATGAAGTTGGTTTGAATCCAAGATTCAAATTCAAACTCCATATGTGAAATTCAAATGCCATTTATTTTATTTGTCCAATTCAGCAACTATAACTTGTTACAACATGCATTAAAATGGTACAGATGGATAGATTGAATTTTTCTGATCATTTTTCATATATAAATTACTTCATTTGGAGTTACGGTTTAATTTCTATGATTTTTAGAAGTTTCAAACATTTTCTGAAATAAATAAATCATTTCTGATTTATTTAAAACTCCAGAAAACACTTACTGCATCAGCATTACGTCTCTGTGATGTCAGCGGTCAACTGGGCGGCCAGGGTCAAACCTGACACGTGGGACCTATCAGTCAGTGACTCAGGGGTTAATTAAGGTTAGAACTAATCTTAACCAAAATTAATAATGGCTTGTGGCCCACTGGTCAGTGACCCAGGGGTGATTAGTTGGGTCATTAGCAACTAATGGTGGCGCCACGTCAGCTGCGCCGGCGGTTAGACGACGGCGATGAACCAGAGCGGCGGTGGCTCGCCGGAGTTGCGCTTGGGGCTACCGCCTGCTACGATGAGGGCATCAGAAAGGAGCCCTTGCTCGCCCGCATCCAGGGAAGCACGCGGCTGGGCATGGGGTGGCCTGGTTCACTAGCGGCGAGCTCATGCGCGGCGGCTGGAGCACGGGGATGAGGCAGGCGAGGCTGCAAGCCACGGGGACGCCGGATGAGGTGCTCTACGGGCTCCTGGGAACTCCTGGAGTTCGACTATGCACCTAGATGTGACAGGAACGATCCCTCGCCATGTCGGTGACATCGCCGGCGGCAAGGAGCTTATGGGTGTGACGGGGAGATTAGCTAGGGGTTGAGCGCGAGGAGGGGAATAGGGGGGAAACGGAGAGAGGCTCATGGAGAGGAGGATGGTGCAGACGGCGGGGCCGAGGACGCGTTGGTTGCCGCGAATCGACGGTGAGGTAGCCAGCGGTCGGAGGTTGAGGATGAGCTCGGGGACGACGCTACAGGGCTCCCGCGGTCGAATGGGTTGGTGAAGATGACGCAGAAGGCGATGGCGGTCCTCTGGACGCGTCGGCAAGGCGAGGGGGAGGCAGTGGTTGCGGTGGTGGCGAGCAGCGGTGACGGGCGCGTTCGGCTGGACGCGCACGAGAGAGACAGAGGAGGGAGGGCGCTCGAGGGAGAGAGAGGGAGAGGTGCAGGAGGTCGTGGCGTCCACAGCGGCGTCGGGAAGGGGACAGGTAGGCAGGGAGAGAGGAGGTGGCCACGGCATGTGGCCGCAGGCGCTGGGCACGCGCCTCTCGTCCTCCTGGAGAGAGGAGGGAGATGACTGGCCCGAGCCTGGTGGAGTGGGATGCTACCGTGTGGGCCAGGTAAGAACCAGGTAAGGGCTTTTCCCTTTTTTTGTTTTCTATTTCTGCTTCTGTTTTGAATTTGGTTTGCTGACCAAATTATTTTTGCAGCTTCTGGAAATATTTGTGGATGCAAATTGGTTTATCCCAGAGCTCCACAAAAAGTCTCAGAATTATTGGAGCAATAAAATATTTATAGGATTTATTTGCTCCAACTCAAATACATTAGTAAATTAAATCAAAGCCCAAATAATTCCCTAAAAATGTTCAATATTTTTGGTTTGGATCAAAACCCTTGCCAAAATTATCAAACATTAATGAAGGCATTTTTGGGTTCATTGAAAGTATTTTTAGGTGGAACCTGTTTGATTTGACTTGGTGCTAGGGTTTGAATCATCCCCATTTTCAAATTTTCACGAAATTTAAACATGATGCAACACAACAACGGCTAGCCTAGGTCGTAACAGACTAGGGATGTGACAACTCGCCCCCACTAAACAATAATCTTGTCCCGAGATTCAAGCGTAGGGTAAAAGGAAGAGGGAACTCGAACTATCACTATCTTCATGATCTAACTGTCCTTATCGGAGATGTTGATTCATTGCTTCAAATTGATCTTGACATGTTTGCTTTCAAGATTTTCATCCAATACGACGACAAAAGGAAGGAAAACTCTACAAGAATCGATCTTCATGAAGATCGAGCAACTCACGACCAACTCACAGAGTGAGACATAGCAACATCTCTCGAGCTGAGACACGAAGCACACATCCAAAGAGATGGAGTGGAACAGATGATGAAGGTTCACTAGGTAGGCAACAATTTCACGCTTAAGAAGGTGGTGAACGGTTGTTAACGTAGCGAGGAGTTGAGTTGCCATGATACCATAACGAGACATCTTAAGGAAGGTGACTCGCAGAAATATTCCCTTCAGTGGCAAAAAGAATTACTTTTGATCCATAGATCATTGAGACTCTTTATACCAACCTAAGGCAATCACAATCGATCATTTGAAGGAGTTCAAAAGAATGACATACTCGGACTAGAATGGATGATGTGGACTACCTTGTTGAAGACAACGCAATGGATGATTTTGCTTATCATCAGAAATGGATGGGACCCATGGTAAGTCCACTTTTGAAGATGATCTTGGACAGCAACTGCTGAGAAGGGCAGCCCATGGGAAATTTGGCACAATGGCGGTGCAAGCTGGGAACAAAATGCAACTGTTGGGAATGTTCCAACCATCATATCTGCCTGAGATTCAGATGCGATTGGTGATAGGATACTTCAGACTCAGCATGTATGAAAAGAAAGTTTGCAACACAATCGATGAGATGACGTTGCGAGATTCTCGGGAAATGAACTACGGTAGTAAGCTCCAAAACATGAGTTGGTTCTGCTACACACATGTGAACACGTTGTCCCAGACAAGCAGGATCACATGGTAGTCTTGCAATAAAACACTACCGAGTTCTGATTGGGAACCATCATTGAGATAACGAAGTCTTGTGCATATCCGTCCGGGCCCTTCAGGATTAGCGCATGAACTTCTTTTGTTTGGACAAATCAATCAGTGGCTTGGTGTGCTAGGAAATACCGATGGGATGGAGGTAGCTAATCTCTCAAGCCATAGTATACTTCGCACGTGCATGACTGACTTGGGATGATTCCAGAGGAAGCAAAAATAACTTTCTCGAATTCACGACGGCAACTTGCACCTAATGCACGTGAACTTGGAGAAAGCCACTTCTTGCACCAAACATATACCTCATGAACAAAACACGAACAAATTCTTACACAAGTTTCCAACACTAGCTTGATGTCCGACAAAATCATGCAGAAGATAAGGATGTTGTCGATGGGCTCAACAACAATTTATCGAGATTTCCATATCACTGGACTCCCACCATTATGTGAACAATATGATAGCATTGGTCAGACCAAAAGATGTAATGGTGTATGCTCGAGGGATCAACCACGAGTAAGACAACATTACAAACATCGTTGGTTCTGACTTGACTTGATGATAGCCCATACTAAAGTCAAAGTTTTGACAAGACAATAGATCCAACAACTGATCACGAGGACCAATTGGTGAAGATATCATCTTTCTTCAACACACACACAAACACAAAGATACCCCTTCAGAAAGAACCAAATTTGGCAAAGATTTTTATCTTCCAACTCTCCAAGTCATTGTTTAGCTTAACCAACTAGCTCAGGGGTAACCAACACAGATTCTTGGAGAAGGTGTGGTTTATAAGAAACCAACTTGATCACGAACTCAACATAGCGGTCAGGTGACAACCTGGTTATACTTCCGAGAAGATATACGGAAAATCATGAACCACCGATATGTCACTAAGCTCGGGAACAATCTTGCTTTTCAGGAAAGACGATATGATCAAATAAGCAAGGATTGACACTATCCTAACTCATTGATCGAAAAGTGCACCGGAAATAAGGACTAGGTAGCATGATCAATCTTAGGATGATGATTTAATAACCAACACGCTAAGAATGAGAATATTGTCCATTAACTACCAAGCAACGGAGTTGCTAGGAGTATTGATTTCACACATCACGACTCACTTGTCGGCATTCCGGTTACAATAACACGGTACCGAGGAATGAAAAATGATGGCAAGAAGTATCACTACGTCAAGAATTCATGAGAAATGGTGCAATTCTCATGACAATCCTGACATAAAGGGGGTAATACTCCGAGGTAGAACAGAACAAAAGCTGGATTGGCATTTTGATCTGCGGAATACACCTACTTTGACCACTCCAAGAAATGGATGAGGTGCTGGAGTTTGTTTCTCCTAGTCATTCCGAAATAGAATGGCTTGACAGACCACAAGAATATGAGGTGTCGATGAGCATGAATGCATGACATGCTCTTGACTATCAAATGATAGACGGAGATCAGGATACAACTAAAGAGAGACAACTCAAATGAACATATGTTTTTCTAAGTTGTGGATGCATAGATTAGTATGTCGAGTGAAGCTCAACATTTCTTCCGAATAACCCATGCGGAAAGGGTAGTACTGGCAGATTCACAATATAGAATGGAGAACTCATCAAGAGCACTCTGGTTGTGATATTTTGGTTCAAAAGAACTCCTGCCAAGAATGGTTCATGGTAATTGGAAGAAGGATGTACCACGAACCTCAAGGACTATCGCAAAGGTTACTAATATCCTAAAGGAACGAGCAAACACTATCAACATGAAGTAAGTAGGGTGAATCTCGGGTTCAAGAACCCAGAAATAGAATGCCTACTAACTAAGTGGCATCACAGGATGCTTTCTAGAATGATGGCCAGAATCATTACACTGGGAAAACAAAACATGGCTAGATTACTAGGTGACTCCCTAAACACCTAGGATCATAATAATAGCTCCAACATATATGTCAAGGCAACAGAGTACCTCAACTCACCGATTAGTGTGGTTAAACTGGCCCAAAGAAATATCGGGAATGGAAAGAAGGGATTTGCAAATGCATCAGACTATTTGGAAACCTGGGATGATTCAGACAGCATAACAGCTGTAAATGCTCAAAAAGATTTGAGACATCCTGCAAAATAGTGGCGTAACCACTTAACATCATCATATCAAGGTTCTCGTTCAACTGACAACATACTAGAAGTAGTAGAAACTGAATTGAGGCCTGGAACCAACAACCTTATAAGTCTCTATCATAGTAACTCATCATCCTAATAGAAGATGAGAAGGCCTAGTTCTTAATCCCCGTAGAAAAGAAGAGGTTGACTCAGATCAGAAGGGCATAAGGTAAAGGAGTAAAAAGAGCCTTACGTTCCCTTCCCCAATCAATTCCCTTACATAACTAAAGAATTTCTAGACTCAACTTCGACTAGTTTGGCTTGGTAATCCTACAGGTAGTCAGGCTCTGATACCAAAGCTGTCAGGACCCCGATTCCAAGTCACATCGATCTAGCCAGTAACACCTCGTATCACTTTGCGGCCTCACGCACGGTATTCCCATGGGTGTCGCCTTACGATGGCCCGGGACCGTTTGCACCTTTTGGCTCACGTATATGATAGTGTCGCTAGCATCCATATGACAGAGAACCCGGGCCGACATGACTAGTCGTGAACCCAAAGTGGCACTAACTTACGGGGACAGGCATACATGAATCAACATCGAGCATGTCGGTCAGCAGCGTGCGAATCTGGGTTGTAGCACTGGGCTAACAGGACTCCGGTGAACCGGGCTGTAGCAGGCTAGGCAGGACTCCGGATGTCACCGCGTGACATTTCCCCGAAGGGACAGACACAGGAACGAAGTGAATCACATGCCGGCCCGTCAAGTGTTCCGGAGCTGTAGTGCTGGGCTAGCAGGACTCCGGTGAACCGGGCTGTAGCGGACTACTATGGCTCATGGAAGCACAAGACTACATTTCCCCATAAGAGAGGCTACCAAGGATAAATAACTAGGTTGTCGGATCCCACACATACCAAGCATTTCAATCATACACACAATATGCTTGATATGTGTAAATACAACATGGCATCACAACAAAACTCTACGACTCAAAGTATTTATTCATTAGGCTCTGAGGAGCGAGATATTACAAACATGGGTCTCATGACCCGACATTCAGAGCATACAAGTCAAAGCACAGGCAGAAGCTTAACATGTCTGAGTACAGACATCTAAAAATGAAAAAGGCTGAGAAGCCTGACTATCTACAAAATCCTGCCGAGGGCACAAGATCGTAGCTGAGGTAACAAGCTAAACGTCGAAGTCCACGCGGAACTACTAGTGAGACTGAAGTCTCTCTGCAAAACATAAAATAGGCAAACGTGAGTACAAATGTACCCAGCAAGACTTACATCAGAACTATCTACATATGCATCAGTATCAACAAAGGGGGTGGTGGAGTTTGACTGCAGCAATCCAGCTTTGACTCGGTGGCTATCCTGAACTACGACGTCAAGTAACTCTTTTGAGGTGGCGCACACGAGTCCACATATTCACCATACCAATACACCACTATGGATCCGCTCCCGTCTACCTACGAGAGCGCCATCCATAGCACTCACGCTTATCTTGCGAATTTTAGAGTATCCACTTTCACTTGTCTATGAACTGTACAGGCAACCCAGAAGTCCTTTACCGCGGACACGGCTATTCTAATAGATCATTTATAACACTGCAGGGGTGTACTTCTTCACACACGCTCTCGCCACTTACCACCATGTACACATCGTGTATCTCGGCAACCTTCAAGCGGAAGCCTAGCGAGGGAGTCGGCCATGACCTGACTAACCACACAAGTCTCTAGTCCAGGTTTATCGCCTATTCGGGTTCCATCCGCGAGGAGATCCGGCTAGGGTTTCGCAAACAGCCCCAAACGATGTATGCAGGGTTCCTGAGACACCAAACGGGCGCCCGGTACACCGTGCCATGGTGTATCTACCGCATCATAGCCCACCCCTAGGGTCAGCGCTACACACGGCCTCCAACACATATCCTACAAACAGCAGAAACTAGTTGCAACTCCTGGACAGAGATCAAGGCCATTAATAAGTCGAGAGAGTCAATTAAGGATCCCAATGTGTGGTAGTAACTGTTCATGGATCACAAACACAGAACTCAGTTCCTGAGGACGGTTTCAATGAGACAACCCACCATGTACTCCTACATGGCCTCTCACCGCTACTATTACCAAATCGTGTTCACACACTTAGCTCACACACAGTAGGACATGTTCATCACCATTCCAATTCATCCACGATGAATCAGACCTGACTCAATTCTAAGCAGTAGCAGGCATGACAAACAAGCATGAATGAGTAGGCACATCAGGGCTCAAACAACTCCTACTCATGCTAGAGGGTTTCATCTATTTACTGTGGCAATGACAGGTCATGCAGAGGAAAAGGGGTTCAACTACCACAGCATGTAACAGTTGAATCGTTGTTGTCCTAATGCAGTAAAAGAGAGCAGGAGCGAGAGAGTGGGATTGTATCAGAATGAACAACGGGGTTTTGCTTGCCTGGCACTTCTGAAGATAGTATAGCTCTTCATCGGTGTCATCGGACTCATCATCGGAACTATGTCCACTCAGTGGGGACAGATACCGGCAAACAGAGAAAGAACACAATCAATGCAATGCAACAATATGATGCATGATCATGACATGGCAATATGATGTGGTTTGAGCTAATGCAACTAGCAACAATTTAAATGAAGTTGGTTTGAATCCAAGATTCAAATTCAAACTCCATATGTGAAATTCAAATGCCATTTATTTGATTTGTCCAATTCAGCAACTATAAGTTATTCCAACATGCATGAAAATGGTACAGATGGATAGATTGAATTTTTCTGATCATTTTTCATATATAAATTATTTCATTTGGAGTTACGGTTTAATTTCTATGATTTTTAGAAGTTTCAAACATTTTCTAAAATAAATAAATCATTTCTGATTTATTTAAAACTCCAGAAAACACTTACTGCGTCAGCATTACGTCTCTATGACGTCAGCGGTCAACTGGGCGGCCAGGGTCAAAGCTGACATGTGGGACCCATCAGTCAGTGACTCAGGGGTTAACTAAGGTTAGAACTAATCTTAACCAAAATTAATAATGGCCTGGGGCCCACTGGTCAGTGACCCATGGGTGATTAGTTGGGTCATTAGCAGCTAATGGTGGTGCCACGTCAGCTGCGCCGGCGGTTAGACGACGGCGATGAGCCAGAGCGGCGGTGGCTCGCCGGAGTTGCGCTTGGGGCTGCCGCCTGCTGCGATGAGGGCATCAGAAAGGAGCCCTTGCTCGCTCGCATCCAAGGAAGCACGCGGCTGGGCGTGGGGTGGCCTGGTTCACCGGCGGCGAGCTCATCCGCGGCGGCCGGAGCACGGGGATGAGGCAGGCGAGGCTGCAAGCCACGGGGACGCCGGATGAGGTGCTCTACGGGCTCCTAAGAACTCCTAGAGTTCGACTATGCACCCAGATGCGACTGGAACGAGCCCTGGCCGCGTCGGCGAAATCGCCGGCGGCAAGGAGCTTACGGGTGAGACTGGGAGATAAGCTAGGGGTTGAGCGCGAGGAGGGGAATAGGGGGGAAACGGAGAGAGGCTCACGGAGAGGAGGACGGTGCAGACGGCGGGGCCGGGGACGCGTTGGTTGGCGCGAATCGACGGTGAGGTAGCCAGCGGTCGAAGGTTGAGGATGAGCTCGGGGACGACGCTACAGGGCTCCCGCGGTCGAATGGGTTGGTGAAGACGACGCAGAAGGTGATAGCAGTCCTCTGGACGCGTCGGCAAGGCGAGGGGGAGGTAGTGGCTGCGGTGGTGGCGAGCGGCGGCGACGGGCGCGTTTGGCTGGACGCGCACGAGAGAGACAGAGGAGGGAGGGCGCTCGAGGGACAGAGAGGGAGAGGTGCAGGGGGTCGTGGCGTCCACAGCGGCGTCGGGAAGGGGACAGGTAGGCAGGGAGGGAGGAGGTGGCCACGGCGTGTGGCCGCAGGCGCTGGGCACGCGCCTCTCGTCCTCCTGGCGAGAGGAGGGAGATGACTGGCACGAGCCCGGTGGAGTGGGCTCCTACAGTGTGGGCCAGGTAATAACCAGGTAAGGGTTTTTCCCTTTTTTTGTTTTCTATTTCTGCTTCTGTTTTGAATTTGGTTTGCTGACCAAATTATTTTTGCAGCTTCTGGAAATATTTGTGGATGCAAATTGGTTTATCCCAGAGCTCCACAAAAAGTCTCAAAATTATTGGAGCAATAAAATATTTATAGGATTTATTTGCTCCAACTCAAATACATTAGTAAATTAAATCAAAGCCCAAATAATTCCCTAAAAATGTTCAATATTTTTTGTTTGGATCAAAACTCTTGCCAAAATTATCGAACATTAATGAAAGCATTTTTGGGTTCATTGAAAATATTTTTAGGTGGAACCTGTTTGATTTGACTTAGTGCTAGGGTTTGAATCATCCCCATTTTCAAAGTTTCACGAAATTTAAACATGATGCAACACAACAACGGCTAGCCTAGGTCGTAACAGACTAGGGATGTGACACTTCTCCTGCTTCGCGGCATCTGTGGCCACATCATCCGGGGAAAACGAGATAACTTGCTGAACTCATCCACGTACTACCCCCACAGTACAATTTCCCTGGCGTAAGTTGCGAAACTCACGCTTCTTCATGCTCATAGCTCCAGTTGAGACATGGGCTGTGTGGAACGTTTGCTGAAACTGATCCCATGTGACATTGGCTATGGGAAAAGTGGCGGTGCAATTCTCCCACCATGAGGCTGCGGGTCCATCCAGTTGGTGCGCGGCGAAACGCACCTTCTCAGCGTTTGTGCAACCTGCGCTGGTCAGCTCCCTTCCAATCCTACGGAGCCAATCATCTGCAACAATCGGCTCGGTGCTACTGGAAAACGCTGGCGGATTCAACCTCAGAAAATGGGCTAAGTTGTCAACTGGAGGTGGTGGCGGCGGGTTGTTGTTGTTGTTGTTGTTGCCTTGGTTCTGAACTAGTAGCTGCATCAAGGCATTCTGCTGTTGGATCGACTGAATGAGCTCCGGTGGGAAGACAAATCCGGGGTCACGTCTCTGAGGCATCTGATGGGTTTAGAGGGGAGAGATTAGAATAGAATGAGGTCTAAAGAGAAAGCACTACCCATATGCACATGAGACAAACACATTCATATCACACCACTCAATTCAAACAAGGGCATACGAACGATCTAACTACCGTTACAAAAATACTCGGACTACTACTATATACATGGGGGAATACTACTGGTAATATGGTGGTCGTCTAGAAATTTTGATCGGTGGAAGACTCCATGATATCCGCTCCAGCTTCGTCTTCGTAATCATCATCACTACTGTCGGGGTCGGAGTTGGTGTCGTCGATGATGACGTAGTCCTCGGGATGGTCGTCATCTCCTGGCGGGGTGTCTCCCATGAATACTCCTAGCTTCTTCTCCAGGTCTTCATTCTTCTCTAGTAACACTACAATTTCATCCTCATATCCATCGCATGTAGACTTGAGTTCCTCTTCAAGCTCCATGTTCCTGGTCATCACCTTCTTTAGATCTATCATGTTGGTGCACATTTGGTTCTCCTGGTGGCGAATGTGCTGGTTTAACTCCTAGATGAAGGCTGCAATGGACTTGTCCGTCCTGGTGCTGATCATCTCCCATTTCTCATCTCAGCACCCACATATCTGGTAGATGGTGTCCTTAAGATCCTTGTTGTAGACGTTGCCGATGCGTCCCATGGCGATGTGGGCTGCCATGCTCTTTCCTGGACACCAGGTTGGTGCATCAAAGGAAAACTCTATGGGCTCAGTAACTGGCGTGAATGTCCTTCCTAGAACATGAACTCGAATCATCCAACGCTCCTCTTCTGGTAAAGTGGCGGTGTAGGTCCCGGTGAAGTGGTATTCCGATGTTCATGTACCTAATGACTTCCCTCAAGTGTCGTCCAAATGGAGTGTCTTCATTCGGTTGAGCAAACTTGTTCCTCGGGTCCGCCATCTATAGAGTGGAAAATGGAGGACAGTCAGAAATGAGTAGAGAAGAGTGACCTATGGCTTATCTTGGTGGTCGCGTCCTATAGTCAGCATGTGCTCTGATACCATCTTGTAGCGATCCGACCTCAAACGGTCAAATCTCTGTGCATACGTGTCATCCCTGGGTCGGTAATGCTGACACACACAATACTTGAAGGATTTATAACAGAGTGCATCACACACTTATTACATCGAATGTCTCAAAAGAGAACTTATTACAACAATATGTCTTAAGGCCATCTAAATAAGATAACTGCGGAAGCATCAAAGGTAAAATGAGTCCATCAACTCCAACGGCATAGCTGAGTGCACGACAACAACCTAGCACACATTACTCTTCGCCTGAAAAGTCTGCAATATAATACGTTGCAGCCCGAAACGGGTCAGCACATGGAATATGCTGGCAAAATAACACTGTAGAGCAATGAACAAGATAACAACTATATCTACATGCATATATGGCTGGTGAGGCTCTATGGTTATTGTTTTTGCGCAAAGCCAATTTTGTCCTACTGCAAAGGAATATATTTTATTTAACTACAAAGTTGGCTGAAAACATTGAGAATGGAAACCCCATCTCAGTCCCAAAATTAATAGTCAATAACCCAACAAATTAATTAAGTAAAGTTATGATATCATCATAATAATTCAAGCACCAGATACTCAAGATGTCCATAACCGGGGACACGGCTAACCATGATTAGTTCATACACTCTGCAGAGGTTTGCACACTTTTCCCCATAAGACTCGATCTCCTCCGCTGAATTTCTTGCACTACATGATGTTTGAGAAACGGATGACCGAGACACAGTCTTTCATAAGCATTAACTCTTCGACGGGTAAACCGTACCACCTACATCCCCTACATCTGCTAGTTTACCACTAAAAGAGGTCACACAACATACTCAACTATGCCAGAGCCCATAATGGCTTGTGGCTGCACACGGAAGTTTCTAGCATGAATAATCTTATGATCCCTTTGAGCCTAGGTGGCAAACCATAGGATGATCACACGGATTCCCCGGGATCTCCTTGAACAACACTGGATTCCCCAGGTGCCCACAAACAATCCACCCAGATGTGTATTAAAGTAGCCACTTTAAATTAAACCTTAGTTAACAAAGATCTCTCACATCTTTCATGAATTCTCTCAAACCAATCCACGTCTACGAGCATAGCATAGCAATATAAGCATACGTAGAAGTAACTCCCAGGGTTTGAAATAAAGGACAATAGGTTCTACCTCATCATCTACTTCCCAATACCCACATGTTATCAATCCTACTCATGCAATGTTTGAGGGTTGAAACTAATGCATAAAAACTGGGTAATAAAGGGATATGATCAAAGTGTTACTTGCCTTGCTGACGATCTGAAAACCCTAGTGACTCGTAGTAGCACGCTTCACACTCCGGAAATTCTATCGCAAACAAACAATAGCATACATAAGCAATCAGGCATATATGAAAGGGAAAAACTCAAATAAAAGATCCAAACTGTAAATTCAACTGAAGAGCTTTGATTTGAAAAAAGAATCAATCGAATCGGAGCTACAGAACTGAAACTACGATCAAAAGAAGTTCGAAATCAAATCTGCTTGAAACCAAGTTTTAATTTGTCAAAACCATGTTCAAGTTGATTAACTGGAAAGATGGGTTCGAGACAACGATTTTTGCCTTGGTTTCACTGGATTTGGATGAACGGTTAAAAAGTTGCGAGGGTTTGAAGATCAGGGGCTAATCTGCGATAAAAATAATCGTGGATAGGTCCCTGGCCGAAAATAAAATAAAAAGAAAAACGCTAACGAACGAACGTTCGCTGACAGAGACAAACGAACAAAAACGTTCGCAAACAGAGACGTTTGGTTGAACGTTCGCTAATAGATCCGATCGAAAAAACCGAGAAAAACCGAGAAAACCCTAACCCTAAAATAAACCGATCTAGAACGAAAACCGGAAAAAAAAACCAGGGGCGGTTTTTACCGGTTCACGACGAAAACCGGTGGGTCAACGGCGGCAGGATCCCGGCGAGGCGGCGCGAGCGGCGGGGGGGTGCTGCTGTTGCTGCTGCTTGGGGCGGCGGCTCGATGGGGAGGAGGCGGCTGGCCTCGGCCCTATTTAAAGGCCGGGGGGCTTCGGCTTGGAGGAGGGGGCGCCCGGTCGGGGTTGGCCTCGGGAGGCGTGCTCCGGCCGTATTCATCCGACGGCGGTGGCGCGGACTCCTCGCGCGGGAGGAAGGCGGTGGCGGCGGCGACTTGGGCCGGCCGGGCTGGGCGCAGCCCCAGTTCGGTCGGCCCGAACAGATTTTTTTTCGTTTTTTAAATAAATTCCACCGAAGAAAAATCCTAATAAAATATTAAAAAATTCTAAAAAATGCCAAAAACAATTTTCACCATCTAAATAAAATATTTAGAACAAAGTGAACATTTTTCGGGCCTAAGATGCAATTTTAAAATAATGCATATTTTTCTAATTTGAATAAAATCTCAAATAAAATCCAAATAAAACAATTATTTGATTTTAAAATTTTTCCTCCAATATTCCTCTCTTTGAAGAAGTCATATTATCTTCTCTCTTTTATTTTTTTATATTGGAAATATTCAGGGAGAAAAATATTAAAACCAAATTGATCCGCTTTTGAAATTTGAGAGAATTCAAATATGAAAATATGAAATCCCCAACTCTCTCCTTGGGTCCTTGAGTTGCTTAAGATTTCTAGGATCACAACCAAAATGCAAATAAAATATGATATGCATATGATGACCTATGTATAAAATCCAAATTGAAATTTGGGATGTTACACATCCGCATTGAGCGCGGCGGCTTCCGCCGAGAGGGCGTCTATGGCAGCCAACAGGGCAGCTGCAGCAGCCGAGACGGCTGCAGCTGCTGCTGCAACGGCGGCTGCAAACGCCGAGAGCGCTCGAGCCACCGTCCGTGCCGCCGATGTCGCCCTGGCCTGGGTCGAGGCCATCCACACCAAGATCGAGGATGCACACGCCAAGATATTTGAGGCCACCTCGGACTCCAGCATGCAACCCATGGCTGAAAAGGCGGCGGTGGCCATGGAGCACCTGCTTCCTCATGAGGTCGCCGAGCAGGAGCTGGAGATGCAGGAGGCGGCGGAGATCGAGGAGCGCCGGGAGGAGGAGTTGCGCGTGGCTGAGGTCAAGGTAGAGAAGAGTATGTTCATCGAGGAATCGGCGGTGGAGTACCAACGCGAGCTCTGGCGCATCCACTACTACGAGTACTACAACCTTGAGGGCGGCGCCGAGGACGAGGGCGAGGAAGAGGACGAGGACGCGGTCGACTTCAGCAGGGGGACGCGGAGTCCACCAATGGCGGCATGTCGCCAGGACAAGTCATTGACGTCTCATCTCACAACGGCGATGCATAGGCCGGCGCGGCGGCGGATTTGTTAAAGTTATGTGTACTTAGGCTTTTTTTCAATGCTGGTCTTTTGTTAGAGCAATGTTTAGGTCAGCTGCTCTGCTCAATTACTAAAATTGCTCGATTCAGTAAGTGTGGTCTGTCTGCTGTACGCTCTTTTGTGTGCCCAAATTAGCATGCGATGTTAAATTATGCAATGACATACCCGGGGAAATTTCCACCAAAATTTGAATTATCAAACTCATGCCATGCGCATAAAGCAGAAGAATCAATTGCGATGCACACAATCGTTCAAAGTGAATGGTCCGGCGGCACCGTGCGCAAAGTTTCCCCCCACATTTCCAAAATTTTGGCCTACCGCCAAAATATCGACCCCCGCCCCCTTCCCCCTTCCCCACCCGCTTTTCTCCCCAAACACAAGTCACATTTACCCTGTTTCCTCCTTCCTTCCTTCCTTGCTAAGCTATAGCCGCTTCCTCGCTCTCGCCGTCTCGCATCCTACCGCCGGGGTCGCCATGGTCTTCTTCAAAGACCTCTCCAGCAGTTCCTCCTCCGGCGACGACTCCTTCGCCACCCGGGTATGCCTCTCTTCTCTCTCTCGGGCTATGACTTGGAATGAAGGATTTTTACCCGGCGATCGATTTGAGTCATTTCTTCCTCTTGCAGCTCCCTAGGACCATCAGTGGCAACGAATGGAGCGGGGTGGCTGAAGATCTATCTGCTTGTTGTCACCATCAATCTCCATGCGTGAAGCTAGTTGTGTTTGATTCTGTGGACAGTGGGAGGAAGTTTCTGGCATGTGCAGAGAAGGTTAGACCCTCTTTCATTGTTACAAATCATTTGTTAGATGTGATTCAGACACTGTCACAGTCCCAACCCATGCATACCACACCTTCAACCAAACGCATCCTAAGATAGTGTGACAGTTTGTACCTAGTATCTTAAATTGTTGCCATCTCATCAGCGGTGTCATTAGAAAATTATTTGGCACCACTTCAACAGTTTGTGCAGCCAACTTTGGTCCACATATCCGAGCAGCCAAGCAGTAAAATACTAAATCTTTATGGCACGAAGGAACTGGGCATCGGAGCAACTACGTTCTCCGGAGTCCGGGTCCCTGATTTTTTTTCAGCTGCATCGGCTCGCCAGTGCAGGGCACCGGTGCGAGATGTAGCAACATTGTCTTTACCCCAGTTTTGGCATACACAGTGGACGGCCTTAGTGCTATTAGTTCTATGTTATAAAATTTGTGCATGTACACACCTGTTAGTATCAATTTGCTGTCATCCAAACACTGTCGCTATGCTGTTGCAGTTATGTTTACCTTCCTCATAAAATGTTCAATTTGTTATTTATTGTACATGAGTAAGAACTTGTAGCGTCGTTGTAGTTAATTCTAGCTTCTGATGTCCCAGAATTTGGTTGTTGTCTCAGTACCAATTATTTGATTTGCACATTGATCTTTTTGAGAAGATATGTCATAATTAACATGTTTCTTCAGTTTCTCAAAATAAGCATTGGTGATTTTCTATGTTTCTATAAAGCCATTTCCCCTACAATTGTTACTGATCTAGTTTTAAATATTATAGGATGAACGGAAGTGTTCTTACTTGGAGTGGGTTGATCAAGAGTAGCCACGGTCTTTGAAGATGTGCCTAGCGAAGCTCTGGAGCATGTATGAGGAAGAGAACAGACGTAGGCTTAGAGAAACTGTTGTCAACGCTGAAGAATATTTGAAGATGCGGGATAAAAAGTTGAAGGTGGAGAATGAGCTCAGATTTTTTAAATCAGACTTTGCTAAGATGGTGTTGGCGAAGGAGGAGGCACTTTCCCAGTTGGCCCGTGCAAAACAGGTTCTTACTGAACTGAAAGTAGAGGTGGATAAGACGAGCCTGGATGATCTCGATTAGGGAAACGAATTTGAACTAGCTATATGATGTAATGTGTTGTTTTCATGTAGCTACCGTACTGTGATGTTATAATATATTTATGTGCTTGATATGAATTTTGCAAACAGCTGTTCGATATGAAATATGAATTTGCGTAATACTGGAATTATTAATTGTAAACTAATAAACCTGCTAAATGTGTCATGGACCTTTGCAAACGGTTCTAGGAGTAAAAGCGCTTGCGATGGATAGCCCAATGCCACACAGTTTTCTTCATCAAATCGTGTGTGATATAGTTGATAAAAGCAAATAGTTAACCAAGGCATACCTACGGAAATGATTGGGTTTCGATGCCTCGCACGATCGCACACGGCCCTAGCCTGTGTCCCAGGAGGGCCTATCCCCGACGATTTATGGGTCATGTGGGAAGGACCCCCCCCTATCGCCCACACTCACTTGGCGACGGTTCCAAATGCCGTCGCGGAAAGGGGTTAAAACCGTTTCTTTAGGACCAACGCGTACCAGTGGTAACTACATAGGAAGATCAGTTGTCCTTTGTCGGAGAAAGGAGAGATATAACTTGTGAGGTATGTCAATCGATGGGTGGGGAAAAATAGTTAAAGTCGACCAAGGTATATGTAGGGAGATCGATCGTTATACATGCATGTATGTGTTAGAAGCAAATAAGGCCCGGAGAGAAGGCTAAAGAGAGAGAGGGATGCAGCTAGTAGGTGGTGCGAGAGGCATACTATAACGAGGGGGAAGGAGTGTGCGAGTACGAGATCGATGAAAAGAGGGGCGGGAGTGAGGCATGGACGGTGAGAAGAGAAGAGGGAAAGCTTGTGTTTGTGGTAGGCACACCTGGCTAGCAAGGCATATCGATCGATGTGTGCCGTAAAGAAGGAGCTGGGGACCTACACACACCGTGGGTGAACGACCTAAAGTGAAAAGACGAATTTGCGTGATGGAGCTAGAGAATGCTGAGGGAGGGTGAGAGGGATGCGGGCGTGTACATGCACGAGAGAAAGTTAGCACTAGCTACAAAGGTAAGAGGATTGTGTGGGTGTAAAAGACAAATAGAGATCATAATTCATTATAAAAAGTGAATTCGGATATTTGAAGAATTTATCATAGTGTTTTAAACCGACGCATGCGTGAATATATATAATGGTGATACGTATGGTATGGTTATGAACATGTTATACTACATATAATATATTTTATATATAAAAAATAGAGTTGGTGATGATGGTGTGCCTGCCATCCTGCAATATAGGCCGTCCGATTTATATTTGACGGATAGGAAGGAAACTATTGCAATTTTCAAAAAAGATACCCAGACCCCTCTCCACATTTGCAAATAAGGCCTCCCCTCGATCATCTTGATGTTTCGTGCAACGCATGGGCATCTTGCTAGTACTACATAAAATATATAGGACATTGATTATAATTTGGGATAATGTGTGGCTTTTGCAGCTCAGGGCTAAATACTTGTCATAATGTAGGGGGCGGGGCACTATACTTTGTGTGATAAACACGATGTACGTATGGAACATGGTTTAGATTATGAATATATAGTTAGTACATCAAATGTACTATTATTTGGAATCAGCATTAAGTGTATTCAAATCGGTGGGGGTACTTTTGTAACACACCCTATATTTCGGACAAGCGCGTCCCTAGGTCATGGTTCCCCCCTCCCATCGCCTCCTTTTCGCCATTCGAAATCTGGCCGCCATAACCTCTCCACTCCAGCCGCGAAACCCCACCCTCCTCCGTCCGCCACCTCACCGTTGCCCAGCCGGAGCCTCTTCCCCGATGACGTCGTCCACCACAACAGCTCGACGTCCCTCATCCACCTCCTCGGATGAGGATCCGTCGTCCATCTCGTCGTCCCACTGGTTCAGCCGCCCCGTCCTCCACCTCCAAGGAGCTGCTCCAACGATCGCCTCGTCTATCGCGGCTGGTCCATCCCCACAGCGCTGCCTTAACCTGCTCCACCGGAACCACAGCATCCTCACCGACTCCTCGGACGAAGCCGAGGCCTACTCGGCGCCACCAAAGAGGTTGTACACTCATCGCATCACACCTCCTTAACTCAACCTCCCGGCGCCGATGGTGCTCCATCCCGCATCCCCATGGCCTGGCTACCTCGAAGCCGGCGCCGCGGGCGACATCTCCACGGCGGCTCTCCCCCAGTGCGAGGCCCCTTCGGCGGCGGCGGCCATACCAGCCGGATCTGGTGCTGCTGCTCCGGCTCTCGCTCGCTCGCGCTGCTACTACTCTCCCCCTCACTCATGCTGCTGCTCTGCTCTGATTTAGCTACACTTCAGTCGACTGAATCAACTTTTGGGTCAGTCGATTTTCAGGGGGTAGGGGCTCGCCGGAGTTAAGGAAGGACCACCCGCAGCGGGGAGGGGGCTCGCCGGAGCGGTACCCCACTATCTATCTTGGGGTTCAGGGTGGGGGCGGTGGTCGCCGGCGGTGGGGGGCACGATGGTGGGGCGATGGCGTGCGGATCACCGGAGAAAAAGCTCGGTGCGAGGGCCCTAGAGGATTGGTCGGGGCGGTGGCGGACCGGCGGTGGGGAGTGGTTTCGGGGCAGCGAGGCGGCGCGGGAGTGCCGCCGGCCGCGGGGGCCAGTGGTTCGGCCGGTGGTGGCTGGCGGCCTAGGGGGTGGAGGTTGAAGATGAACTGCAGGACCTCCCTAAACTACATGTGAAGTGCCTCTCTGCTACCATTGCGTTCAGTTTCGACAGTAACATTTAGATTCCACAGTAAATTTCAGTTTTGACAGTTAAGTTCAGAGTCAACAGTTTTTACCTCATCTGTTGTAGTCAGGTGTTTTTTGGTGATGTAAATTTTACATCTATCACTTTTTGATAATGTATTTTACATCATCTATTGGAGATGCTATTAGAATCCCACTTGAGATTAATGATGTCTGTCTTGTACTGCTTCTGCCTCGACGTCTTGCGGCTCGCCGGAGCTGCTCCAACGATAGAATCATCCATCACAACAGAGCAGTGCCCTAGACGCCGTCTACAGATTCCTCGGATCTTCCTCCACACCTTCGACAGCCAGCTCTGCCTCAACTTCTTCAGCGACCAACCCAATGATGCTGAGGTCGACACGGCTACGACAAAGAGGTTGTACACTTGTCGCATCACTTATTACTCTACATTCATGTCGATCCATTAGGGCTATTTTGGTTCAAAGGAAAAACATAGCAATAGGAAATTTTCCTATGGCACTCTACTATTCAATTATTCATGCATTTTGTTGAAAGGAACGTAGCAAAACGTCCACCTGGACCTACTTTTCAAAATCATGAAAACAAGACCAAGTGCATTAGTGGCAGAATAACATTCTAACTGTACACGCTTTCATATGATTTCACTTTAATTTGGCCATGTTTCTTTGCATTCCTCTGTTCTTCCAATTCCTGTGAACCAAACACCCAAGTTGACAGAAATCCTGTGTTTACAAATGCTCTGTTTTCCATGTGCATTCCTATCCTATTTGGTGTTTTTCCTATCACTGCGTTTTTAGAATCCTGCAAGCCAAAGGAGCCCTTACAGAATTACTTCAGTTACAGCTAGGTGTCAAAGAAAACTTTGTGTGGTTTGTCCTGCTCCTGCTGCGACATCGTCCACCTCACCTAAGCTGCTCCATCGACAGAAGCATCCACCAAACCAGACATCAGGACTCATGACCGTCTTTCGCTGCCTCAGATCTCCTTCCCTGCCGCCGGCAACCACCGCGACGGCATCACCATCATCGACTCGGTAGATGAACCTGAGGAGTACACGGGTCCACAAAAGAGGTCACACTCTTTTGTTTGTGCTTATGTTATACATTGCTTAATATTACCTGCTACTTTATCGTCTTGTGCGCCTCTTAGACTCCAAGTCAAGTCCAAATTAATGTTCAAACTTGAGTTTTAAAATTAGTTGTGGGGCACATATCAAGGCAGCAATGACTAGTATCTTTGTCTAATATCTAGTTCACCTAGGGTATGCCTATGTTGTTCATCTTGGGTGGGAAACAAATAATAAAGCAATCATCATCTGCCTTTTTATTAAATTAAAGCAATCATCAGCCTGCTATCATTATTTTTGGATCCATCCACTGGTTGTTACCATCACTCTAGATTTCTGCATGCTCTCCTTACATAATCTCACTATATTTTTTTCGTATGCATGTCAGATATTGTACACAGTCATGCTGAATATGTAGAGAAAAATAGAAGAGTTTTGCGCGGCAATACAATGTCATGCAGACATCGCTCCATGGTGGGTTCAATGGCAAACCCTCCCCCCCCCTCTCTCCAGATTGTAATCTAGAGGAAGATATCTGTTCTGAGGTGGATTCAGACGCAGCTGACCACTCCTATTTACCCCTAAAGCTGTTTGCTCTTACTTGGCATGATGATGTTAGTCATATCATGCATATGTTGCCTTGCAGTGCCTACTTTCGACATCATATATGTCATTTGCTTAGTTTAGACATGTTCTGTAATGCCACCTGTTTAGTTTCTATATCATATATGAGAATTATGCAGTCTCATGTCTTTTAGCCAGCCATAATATATGTGAAATGTGCAATGCCATCCTGTTTAACCAGGCATCATATATTTGAATGATATCTTGCCTGTCCTTTTCTTCATTACATTTCCATTTGTCGACAATGATTGTACATTAAAGTACTCTTTCTGTGAATCAGCCATTTGAGTGGGTGATGGAAAAATCTGGAGTGAAAACAAGGCCTTCAGAGCAGACAGTGCTACATGTCGAAGCAGATCTCTTGCTGGGTCCCGATAGCTCCTCGGAGAAGGATTCAGAGACAGATGACCAGTCCTATTCCCCCACCGAGGTGTATGCTCTAACTTAGCACGGTTATACTGCTCATATCATGCATATGGTGTCTTGCATTCCATAGATTAGACATCATATACACAATATTCAACACCATGTTCTTAGTTCAGACATCATATATGCGAATGCCCTCTGCTTAGCATATAAATCACATATGTGAATTAAATCATACGATCCTGATTACTTAGATAACATGTATGTGAATTATGTCATGCGATCCTGCTTAGTTAGTCATCACATCTTTAAATTATGTCATGCTATGCTATCCAGTTTAGATAGACATCATATATGTGAAATTATGTAATGCTATCCGTTTTAGTTAAACAATATACATGTCAACTATTTCATGCCTTTTTTCCACACTATCTATTGCATCTGTCTCTTATACAATGTCTGTACATTCAACTATGTTTCCTATTTATTAGCCATTTGAATTGGAGCGGGTGATGACAGTATCTGGCAGAGTAAAACACGATCTTCAAATAAAACAGTGCTACCTCTTGGAGGAGATAGCACCCCGGTAGTACATGCACGAAAACCAGCCCTACCACACATAACCCAGACTCACTACACCATGACACTACATCCTCGACCACCAATTTGGTCGGGAAAACAAGTTATGCCAACAAACAGTCGGTCGGGAAAAAGTATTGCCGGCCAACAAGGTCTGTTGGGGAAAGTCCAGACGGGAAAGCCATTTCCCGACCGACTACTTGTCGGCTATGGAGTATCTTTCCCGACCAACATTCTGTTGGGCCTACCACGGGCCTTTCCCGACCGACAGTCCGTTGGGGCTGCCACAAGCCTTTCCCAACCGACAGTTCGTTGGGGCTGCCATAGGCCTTTCCCGACCAACTATCTAACAGGGTAATCTTTCCCGACCGACTATCTGATAGGGCGACCATGGACCTTTCCCGACCGACTACCAGACAGGGTAATCTTTCCTGACCAACATACCGTTGGGCCTCATGGGCCTTTCCAAGACGATGGACAATGTTTTGCCAACCAACATCCGTTTTCCCTCACATAGCTAGATTTTACTTTACCATCAGAACATCAATCAAGTTACATAATTCATAACAGTAACATTCATGTCGGCCAAGAATAATATATTAGAACCAAACAATAATAACACACCTCCATTAATTTTCACATATAAATAGTGCATATGTTATGAACCAATGACCATCCAAGTGTCCTATAAACTAATCTACCTAATGACATAGAGGAGACATTATGGTTCATTGTCTGAGAGCAAAAATTTCTAGTGTTGTTTACTGGAATTTTTCTAAGAGGCACATCATCCGCCTTGGCTCCTTGTAGTGGGCAACTACATACCCATCCTCACAGCCTTCCACCAATATCCTTGCATCGTTCTCATACTTGACATCAAAGCCTTCATTCCACATCTCATTGCAGAACATCCTCCAGCTTGAACATCTGCAATGTAAAAATCCTCAGTTAATATTCTGGATCTGCTTCTGGAACACTTCTCAAGAGAACATATTAGCAGTTACATTGCACAAACTCTAGCCTCTCTAGCTTCCCTATTTTTCAAAATCTGAACAAAAATTTCAAGGGGGAGGGGGGCTACAAAGTGATATGATTTTGTTTTTGAAATACCAAAGTACGACCACAAGTTACAATTTGTAGCATGTTAAGCATATTGATCCTATCTTCTTACAAAATACATTTCTAACACCAATTACATATAAAAGCTTCTCCAAAACAGGGTACTACCAAAATACAACCTTCTTTTGAGGTAAGTACCAAAATACTACTTAACCACACAGTTGTTTACTACAAGAGACCAAAATGATACATTGAGAAACAGCCTGGTGGAGTGCTCGTCTTCTAAGTAAATGACCTGGCCTGCCCAGGTTCGCCCTGTCAAAGCTCCGCCACTTAATAAACCAAGGTTCAGAGCAACATATTTATCAACCATCTTTTATTACTCTGTCAAATATTGAGTAGAAGGTGTACAGTAACTATGAACCCAGGGATTTTTAATATAAGTATAAAAAGTATCAACATACGTTTATAGAAATATTTTCAATAAACAAAGTAAATCCTATATATATGTCGGCAAAGGGAGAATGCCTAGACAAATATATCGATTGAACATAGTAGCGGTTAAATTTTGACCGGTGTGCAACAAGACACAAATCAAACAGTTTGTTTGCTTGTTGTTAGCGCACGTCACGTCAATATTAGGTCTATGTTCACAATAATTTCTGGTGTCTACATGGATTGGAAATTTTAGCTAGGTTTCCATAATTTGAACTAAATATATAATTATAATTTTCTAACGGCCAACAAACATGACAAACCAGCAGTATAGATTGTGTTCTACTAGAAGAGAGCTAGTGCCCAGAAAAAATTATCGGTGTACAAAAGAAGGGGCGCACCTTTGTACCCCTTTACCTGTGCACGGGCATTCGGAGCCGCGCCCACGTCCACACCAAGCAGAGCAGAGGAGGTGAACCGAGGTAAAACCGAAGCCCAAGGCAGCCAGAACAACGCCAAGACCAAGACTATAAAGAGCAGAAGGACGAAGCAGGCTCCCACGGCAAGCCCCTTGCCGGGGCGGCCCGTCAAACACCAACAGAGCGAGCCACCCTTGAGACCACGTCCCCAACACCATCATCCACGTTGGGCTAGGGCTCGGGAGGCACCTCTGTGGTGGCATGCAGATCTTTGTGAAGACAAGGAATATTCAAGATCAGATGAGGATTAGAAGGCGGCGATCCTCGGCAAGATCCTTGCCGAGGGGAACCACGAGACCCCCGGCAAGATCCTTGCCGGGGACGACAGCGCGCCACGGCAAGGCCTTTGCCGGGGGCGCCAGCAGGGCCACTGCCAGGCCCGCACCAAGTTTCCACCGCCGTTCGCATGCAGCTGCCAGCCCAACCAGCTGGGCAAGCACCTGCGTGGCAACATGCAGCTTCCAAGCCAACTCAGCAAGCGCCTGCGTGGCGGCATGCAGATCTTCGTAGAGGCCTTGCCACCGCGCCACCTCAGCTGCCTGCCTGCCTACATGGCGCCGCACGCGTCACTGGCCGGGGCGCGTGTCAAAGCAAGAAGGAGCGGCGACGGACGGGACGGGCGTTGCCTCCGTCCCCAATAAAGCTAGGGGACACATCAGCAGCACATTAAATGCGACTTGTCCTGTAATACGAGCGATAAGATCGCAATACTCTACGCCTTTCCACCTCCTGTATGCCACTGTGGCAGCCCCTTTTGACTATAAAAGGAGGCCCATGGCATACTGGAGAAGGATTCGGTTCTTTGGAACCACACACCCCACCATAGCTAGTTTGAGAGGTCAAGAACTCTCTGAAATACACCCACCAAAGCGGGACTAGGGTTTTACGCATCTTCGCGGCCCGAACCTGGGTAAACGATCCTTGTGTTGATTACTAATCCTGCTCTTCTCGCAACCCTGCGCCCCGGCAACCGTAGGAGGGATTCTTGTGATCCCATAGGTGTCGTTCCACACCGACAAAATGATCACTTCTAGTTACTTCTACAACTTCGGTACGAACAGATGAACTTGACATTTGCTTCTCCAGATCATATTTCTTTCTCGGAAAACTATGAGGCCACCCCAATGGGAACAATTGAAACATTAAACCACCAATGGTACAAGAAATAGTTTGATTTCATTTGTCATAACATTCAAATATTTAAAATATTCTAGAAACAGGGCACAAATAAGAGATGCTCTTCAGGTTAAATTTTAGGTTAAAGTACTGCATCCAAGCCATCCATCATTGGCGTCATATAGTTCCGTCAGATTAATATACACAAAAAACAACCTTGTGGTCACATCAACAGAAACTAAAAGCTCAAGCTTGAAATAAGTAATAGCAAGCATGTCTAGCCTCACTTCTGGATACAGCAATTTTCTACTCGTGTGTTGCTTAGAAAGTTACAAAGATGTGTTTTATTATCTGTACCTGCAATTGGGCCTCTTGGGGATGTACCCTGCTGCCTAGACGATTTTCAGGTTGACATTTTACCTGATGAAGGAGAGACGCTTGAGCTGCATACATGAAGCCATTAACAAATTAACAATTGTGACTAATTAAACAAGAAAATCTGAGATTTATATCATACCCTACATGGCAACAAATTGTAGACACTGGGGTATCAGTTTTCGGAGCCAATAGATCCACATAGCTACCAGAAATTCCACACATATTCAATTCAAAATCCCAGCAGATAAGCACCAGATTGCCCGACCAACCTGGTTTAAAATAGTTTGCAGTAAGCTATATTAGCAGACTGCATCATGGAATAATGTACTAGTACGACAAATTTCTTGATAATACAACATCATTGATTAGTAGACTGCATCATAATACAACATCATTGATAGAGTTCTAACAAGCTGATGTCCTAATCTGGACTCTCTTGAGAGTAATAGTGGGGTAACACCCTCGTGTATGATATATCTTTGTTGCTTCCAGAAAAGAAAAGTTGTCGAACAAATTGCATGTCAGTTATGCAAAACAGAGCACAAAACCTCCAAATACCTCATTCGGTGTATAGAGAACAAAAAATATTTAATAATATGATGCCCCATTATACTGAAATAAAAGGAATAACGAAGTGAATTGAACTAGGATTATGAAGTGATGACCTATGAAGTGAACTAGGATTATGTAGTGAACTGAACTAGGATTAGGAAGTGATGACCTATGAAGAAGAAAGATTATTATACTTTGGTGCTTCAGCGATGGCCGAAACAGCAGCAAGCAGATGAACCTGGGATGCGCGACGATGACAATGGGCCCTGCTGCTAGCTGTTGCACGGACTGTGGCGACCTGTAAGATTGCAAAGACGCAACAGTAAACTGGTTCGGGGTTGAAGGGGATGCTGGGGTGGGCTGGGAATCCTGCAGCACAACACTCATGGTTAAAATTCATTCACTCTCGGTGGACTTAGAATACTTTCAAGCAGTATTGTCTCTGATAAATGAAACTATAAAACACCGCGATGAAGATTCTGCTACTTCCATCATTTAATATACATGGAATTTTGATTACGGACATGCTATTGCAGATCAATATTCATAACACGGAGATCATTTGATCCAGAAGATATAGTAATATATCGACTTCATTTAATTTAGATTTATTATGTGAGGACCCTGGAAGGAGTGTAAATTGAACAGAGGAGGCAGGACACCCCCCACACATTACCTATCATTATTGCTATTTTATTTGTAGGATTTCTTCCATTAAACCTGGTAACATGTTTAGCAATACTTTCACAAATCTACATATATATGTAGCAGAAATTGCAACAACTATTCAATGATATAACTGCTGCCTTGAATCTGATTAGAACTGCACAGCATGTAGAATAACTACATAATAATTACATGGGAAAGGAAATAAGGAAGCAAACTATGCGGAAATTAAACATGAGTGTAGGCCGGACAAATAACATCTTCTATAATCGAGAAAAAGAATCAAAATACAGTACTGATGCTTAATGATATGTCAACGGAAAATATATATGGCAATGAAGAATTTTCTATGAGAAAATCAGTAACATGAAGAGTATCTGGAAGGCCTGTTACATATGCTCCCTTCTTCTTGAAACCATCGACCAAATTAGTAACAAGTTAGACTTTCGAAAAAAAACACAAATACTCGTAAAGTATTTCTATGAACCTGAGAATTTTTTATCGGCAGAGGAAGAGGCCAATGGATTCATGGATGGATTCGGGTCAAGTAAGCTACCTGCACGTCCTGTGCGTTGATGGCGGGGGTCGTTGATGAGGAACCAGAACCAGGAGGCGTCGAGGTCGGTACCGGAGCAGATGACGCCGCTCGCCTGGAACCCAACTCTGAAATCTTGAAGGCGAGGCCGGCGAGGACGTCAACGGGGTTGGACACCACGAGCAGCAGCGCCTCTAGGGAGTGTTTCACCACGGCCGGCGCATTCTTCTAGTACAGGGCAACATCCCTCTACAGCAGGTTGAATCCTGTCTCCCCGGGATCTGCCGGCCGCATTCCATGACGGTGACGACGCCAAAGTTCTTGTGGTCAGGGGAGAGCACCGGGGCAGAGGAGAGGGGTCGAGCGCATGGGGGCAGGCGGTGTGGGGCGGCAGTCCAGCAGGGTCGCGCGGGAGCAGCACAATGGCGCGGCGGCGGCGGAGAGCCCAGGGCGGCGCGCGTGGGGAATGGGAAAGGGGAATTAGGGATTTGGCTCCTTGCGAGAGGTGCCTTATGCGTCGGCAATATTTCCCAATGAACTGTTGGTCGGCAATATTCGAGATCGGAGACCATGTCTACCTCCGCGTCTCTCCAATGAAAGGCACTCGTCGCTTCGGTATCAAAGGGAAGCTTGCCCCTAGATACGTGGGTCCTTTCAAGATCGTTGGCAAAAGAGGCGACCTCGCCTATCAACTTGAGCTTCCTTCCAACTTCGCGAACGTGTATGATGTGTTCCACGTGTCACAGCTCCGCAAGTGCTTCAAGACGCCTGAGCGCACTATCAACTTCGAAGAGATTGACCTCCAAGAAGATTTGTCTTATCATGAGCACCCCGTTGCTATTCTTGAAGAAACTGAGCGCAAGACTCGCAACAAGTCAATCAAATTCCTGAAAGTGAAGTGGTCGCACCATTCCGACCGGGAAGCCACCTGGGAACGCGAGGACCACCTCCGTTCTGAATATCCGGAGTTCTTTCAGTCCTAGATCTCGGGACGAGATCCTCTCGTAGTGGTGGAGTGTTGTAACACCCCGGATGTAACTTTCCATATTTGTAGCTCCGACTCTTGCCATTCTCGGCTATGTGTTATGATAATCCCTCCGTGGTCGGGTTTTGTCTTTCGTTTTGCTTTTTGTCATGTCATGCATTTTCATATCATATCATCATGTGCATTGCATTTGCATACGCGTTCGTCTCATGCATCCGAGCATTTTCCCCGTTGTCCGTTTTGCAATCCTGCGCTCCTATCTCCTCCGGTGCACCCCTTTCGTTTTCTTTCGTGTGCGGGTGTCAAACTTTCTCGGAATGGACCGAGGCTTGTCAAGTGGCCTTATTATACCACCCGGAGACCACCGGTCAAGTTTCGTTCCATTTGGAGGTCGTTTGGTACTCCAACGGTTAACCGGGCATCCGCAATGTCCATTTGAGTGTCCAGCAAAAACCCCCCCTAAAAATCAGCTCAAAACCCACCAAACTCTCTTCCATGCTCTAGGTCGTTCGATCACGATCGTGTGGGCGAAAACCGCACCTCATTTGGAGCCTCCTAGCTCCCTCTACCTATAAATATGTGAGCATCCCGAAATAACATTCGTAGTCTCCCGTAACCCTAAAATCCCTCCGCGCCGCGCCGGACGCGTCCGCTCCGGCCGGACAAGTCGCCGCCGCCCCCGCGGCCAACCCGCGGCTGCCACGTGGCAAGCCCGTCGCCGCCGCCGCCGGAGCCCGCGGGCCCCGCGCCGGCCCGCCCGAGCCCGCATCGTCGCCGCCTGCCCGCGCCTTCGCCTCCTACCCGCGCCGCCGCGGCTTCCCCGCTGGCCGGCGCCGCCCCGCCGCGGTCGGACCTCGTCGCCGGCAACGCACTGCACCGCCGCCGTCGCGCCCGAGGCGTCGCGCCGCCCGGAGCCGTGCCCCGCCGCCGTTCGCCGCGCCCCTCCACCGGCTCCCTCCGGCTTCACCTCCTCCCTGGGGCCGCCTCGCCTTCCTCTCCTTCGTCGCCGGTGGGCAGGTTGACCCCGAGCCTGAGCTCTTCCCGATCGGGATCCAGATCCGGTCAACGCGCAGGTTGACCCCGTCCCCGTATATTTTTCTGAGTGTTGGAATTTTTATAGCAAGTGCCTTTGTTCATAGTTGCATAACTTCTTGCATGTAGCTCCGATTCGCGCGTGTAATATCTCAAATTGTTCGTCTCGTAATGCTCTTCATTTTTTTCAATTGCACCATGTTCATTAGAGGTCATCTTGGTGCCCAAATCTCTGTTGGAAGAGGGCTAATTGCTGTTATCTGCTGGTTCTTATCAGAACTTGTAGATTTGTCATTTTTGTATCATTAAATCTGTGCATCTTATGGGCATGAGCTCTACATGTGTTTTGAAGTATGCCGTGCCATCTTTCCAAGGGAGTATTCCATGCCATCTTTCCAAGGGTGTATGCCATGTATTTTTGTGATCTCTGTGGTGACTAGCACAAGCATGCAAAGTAGGCCCCGTAATATTTCTGATTTCAGGGACTTAGTGATTTCTCTAAGTCCTTGTCTGCTGTTATTTTGTTGCCATGTAAACTTGATGCTACAGAGAGATCCATGCATGTTTTGGTGATGTTCAGTAAGGATGTTTTGTAGCTATAGTTGTAATTGATCCATTCCTGTCCTTGTTTGCAATTATGGAGCGCCATAGCATGACTCAATCTTGCTCTACTTTTGCTATAAAATATTTCTGGCAGATTCTTAACATGATATTCATTTTTGCCAAGCTTATTGTAGTTGATCCATACATGCTATGCTTTTGTTCTTGCCATGGTTAGCTTCATAAACATGCCATCTTGCTGTAGGTATGCTAGTTTTGTCATGCATTACTATGTAGTGAGTGCATCAAGCTCACAAACATGTCCTCATATTATTGTTTCTGCCATGCTCTGTTTTCTGTCAAGTCTGAAACCTGATAACGAAACTTTCTATGTTTACATGCTTGCCATCATATCTTCTGGTCCTTTTTGGCTTATGGTCAATAAGGGACTTTTGTCATGTGCTGTTAGTAGAATAATGCCATGCCTTGTCTTGCCATGTTAAGTTCCTGTAGCATATTTATTTCGTGCTCTGAACATTGCTACCTGATGCTGTTTTCTGCCATATCCAGTTTTTCACCAAGTCTGTGAACCTGTTATCTTTTGCACTTTTGCCATGCTTGTTTGAGCTTGTTATGTTGTGAACTAGCCGTAGCTCAGTGTTCATCTTTTCTCAAGCATCTTCTGTAGATTACTGTCATATGCTTTGTTGCTATGTTGGGGTACTGTAGCATTGTTACTTGTTGCATTTTAAGTGCTATCATGCTGTTTATCGCAGATTCGTGTCGTTCTTGTTTTGCTTGCCATTTGCAAACCGTGCATCCGATTCCGGTGATCTTTACATCGATTTCGACCGAAATCATCTCATCTTTCCAGTGGCATGCTTGGTTTGCCAAGTTACTGCCTTGTTCATCATTTTCCTTCCGGAGCATGCATACGCATCGCATATCATATCTCGCATATCATACATGTTTTGCATCATGTTGCTTGTGCATTTCTCGTTGTTGATTGTGGTTCCGTTTGTTTGTGTTCTTGTCTTGGGTAGAGCCGGGAGACGAGTTCGTGAACGAGGAACCTGTTGAGTATGCTTACGAGGATCAAGCTCTCGACAACTCTGAGAACCTTGCAGGCAAGATGACCACCCCTCGAAATCACTTCTATCTTTGCTATGCTAGTTGTTCGTTCTATTGCCATGCTGCGCTACCTATCACTTGCTATATTATGTCTCCCATTTTGCCATGTCAGCCTCTAACCATCTTTTTCCTAGCAAACCGTTGTTTGGCTAAGTTACCGCTTTTGCTCAACCCCTCTTATAGCGTTGCTAGTTGCAGGTGAAGTTGAAGTTGGTTCCATGTTGGAACATGGATATGTTGGGATATCACAATATCTCTTATTTAATTAATGCATCTATATATGTTTGGTAAAGGGTGGAAGGCTCGGCCTTATGCCTGGTGTTTTGTTCCACTCTTGCCGCCCTAGTTACTGATATACCGGGATTATGTTCCTTGAGTTTGCGTTCCTTACGCGGTCGGGTGATTTATGGGACCCCCTTGATAGTTTGCCTTGAATAAAACTCCTCAAGCAAGGCCCAACTTTGGTTTTACCATTTGCCGCCTAAGCCTTTTCCCCCGGGTTTTCGCGAGCCCGAGGGTCATCTTTATTTAAACCCCCGGGCCAGTGTTCCTCTGAGTGCTGGTCCAAACTAGAGCCACTTGCAGCGCCACCTTGGGGAAACTCGAGGATTGGTTTTAGCTGTACGTAGTGTTCATCCGGTGTGCCCTGAGAACGAGATATGTGCAGCTCCTATCGGGATTTGTCGGCACATTCGGGCAGCTTTGCTGGTCTTGTTTTACCATTGTCGAAATGTCTTGTAAACCGGGATTCCGAGACTGATCGGGTCTTTCTGGGAGAAGGTTTATCCTTCGTTGACCGTGAGAGCTTATGATGGGCTAAGTTGGGACACCCCTGCAGGGTATTATCTTTCGAAAGCCGTGCCCGCGGTTATGAGGCAGATGGAAATTTGTTAATATCCGGTTGTAGAGAACTTGTCACTTGACCCAATTAAAATACATCAACTGCGTGTGTAGCCGTGATGGTCTCTTCTCGACGGAGTCCGGGAAGTGAACACGGTCTGAGTTATGTATGACGTAAGTAGGAGTTCAGGATCACTTCTTGGTCATTGCTAGTTGACGACCGCTCCGTTGCTTCTCTTCTCGCTCTCTCTCGCGTATGTTAGCCACCATATATGCTTATTGCCGCTGCAGCTCCACCTCATTACACCATCCTTTCCTATAAGCTTAAATAGTCTTGATCTCGCGGGTGTGAGATTGCTGAGTCCCCGTGACTCAAAGATTCTACGAAAACAGTTGCAGGTGCCGACGATGCCAGTGCAGATGATGGGGTCGATCTCAAGTGGGAGTTCGACGAGGAACGTGGTCGTTACTATGTGTCTTTTCCTGATGATCAGTAGTGGAGCCCACTTGGGACGATCGGGGATCTAGCATTTGGGGTTGTCTTATTTTCATCTGGATCTTGACCGTAGTCGGTCTATATATGATTGTATTTTGGATGATGTATGAATTATATTCATGTATTGTGTGAAGTGGCGATTGTAAGCCAACTCTTTATCCCTTTCTTGTTCATTACATGGGATTGTGTGAAGATGACCCTTCTTGCGACAAAACCACTATGCGGTTATGCCTCTAAGTCGTGCCTCGACACGTGGGAGATATAGCCGCATCGTGGGCGTTACAGGCGTGCCCTCCACCGTTGTGGCTGGTTGGTGCCCCCTCTGGTATTTTCTTCACCCAATATTTTTTATATATTCCAAAAACATGCTCCGTGAAGTTTCAGGACTTTTGGAGTTGTGCAGAATAGGTTTATAATATTTGCTCCTTTTCTAGTCCAGAATCCCAGCTGCCGGCATTCTCCCTCTTCATGTAAACCTTATAAAATAAGAAAGAATAGGCATAAGTATTGTGATATAATGTGTAATAACAGCCCATAATGCAATAAAAATTCATATAAGCATGATGCAAAATGGACATATCACCGTACTATTCGTGGACCAAAAGGCATACGTCTATAAGCAGTCATACATCATTGAAAGGTAGCAGGTGCATTGTATAAACCAAAAGGCATACGTCTATAAGCAAAGGTACCGAAAGGGCAAGTAAAAGTAGTTTTCTCTTGATCATCTTTTGACACAGGTATTTGAGAGAAACCAGAATAACCATCTAGAAAGCAAAAATGAGTATGTTTGGATAGTCTTTCTAGCATTTGATCAATAAAAGGTAGAGGGTAATGATCTTTTCTAGTAGCCTTATTTAATTTGCGAAAATCAATTACCATTCTATAACCTGTAACAATTAGTTGTGGAATCAATTCATTCTTATCATTAGGAACAACACTAATACCTCCTTTCTTAGGGATGCATTGAACGAGGCTTACCCATTGACTATCAGCAATAGGATAAATTATACCTGCCTCCAGAAGCTTTAGTATTTCATTTCTTACCACTTCTTTCATCTTGGGATTTAACCGTCGTCGATGATCAACAACTAGTTTAGCATCTTTCTCTAATTTAATTTTGTGCTGACATAGAGTGGGATTAATGCCCTTAAGATCATCAAGAGTATATCCAATAGCGGCACGGTGCTTCTTTAGAGTTTTCAATAATTTGTTTTGTTCATGCTCTGAAAGGTTAGCACTAAAAATAACAGGATATATCTTCTTTTCATCAAGATAAGCATATTTCAGAGTATCAGGTAATTGTTTAAGCTCAAACACGGGATCACCCTTGGGTGGAGGAGGATCCCCAAGGATTTCTACAGGAAAATTGTGTTGTGGATCTATCGTAGTCCTCTCGATAAGTAAGAGTGCCAAACCCAACAAGGAGCAGAAGGAAGTGACAACTGCTTTTCAGCAAGGTGTTCTCTGCAAGCACTGAAATTATCGGTAACAGATAGTTTTGTGATAAGATAAATTGTAACGGGTAACAAGTAATGAAAGTAAACAAGGTGCATCAGGGTGGCCCAATCCTTTTTATAGCAAAGGACAAGCCTAGACAAACTCTAATATAATGCAAAGCGCTCCCGAGGACACATGGGAATTGTTGTCAAGCTAGTTTTCATCATACTCATATGATTCGCGTTCGTTACTTTGATAATTTGATATGTGGGTGGACCGGTGCTTGGGTGCTGCCCTTCCTTGGACAAGCCTCCCACTTATGATTAACCCCTCTCGCAAGCATCCGCAACTACGATAGAAGTATTAAGGTAAACCTAACCATAGCATGAAACATATGGATCCAAATCAGCCCCTTACGAAGCAACGCATAAACTAGTGTTTAAGCTTCTGTCACTCTAGCAACCCATCTTCTACTTATTACTTCCCAATGCCTTCCCCTAGGCCCAAATGTCGGATTCAGGGTTCCGCGGACCCTTGAGAGGTTTGAACTCTGGGTGCGCACGAAGGACACTTTCTTCCCGGCCTGCCTACCCAACGATTCCACGGCCTAGCTCGACGAACTCGAAGAACACGAGACACAGAGGTTTATATTGGTTCGGGCCACCGCGTGGTTTAATACTCTACTCCAGTGTGGTGGTGGATTGCCTCGAGGGCTGAGGATGAACTAGTATAGAGGATGAACAGCCTCAGGAGGAGAGGTGTTCTTGAGCTCGATGAGCTGGTGGATGTGAGGATGGAATGCATCCAATCCAAGACCAGTTGCCTCCTATGGTGGTGGCTAGTCCTATTTATAGAGGCCCTGGTCCTCTTCCCAAATGTAGGCGGGAAGGGATCCCACAACGGCCAATTTTGAAGGGGGACAACTAGTACAAGCTATCCTCACAAAAGTAGTCTTCGCCTGCCAAAGGCTCTGGTGGTGATGCTGTTGTGGGCTCCGCGATGACCTCCGTCCTGCCGTCCTGTTGGTCTTAGACTTGTTGCACCGATATGGAAACCTTTGCCTGATGCCTCAGGAAACCTCGCATGCGCTTGCCTCTTTAGCACCAAAGAGGAAACTGGTACACTGCGCCCGCTGGCGCCTGCCTGGCCTTGGTCGTCACAGCTTACGTCAGGTGAACATCGCGAGGTGCCCCCTGCATAGATATCTCTGCTCCTCGAGAGCCAGCCTAGCGAGCCCGCCCCCAGGGAGGTCTTGGTGTCGTCCGCCTCGGGAGGCTTGGCCCCTCGCGAGGGTCTTGAGTAGTTGCTGCCGAAGCTGGGCCGTACCGGGCCATTGATAGAGCCACGCCATGGGCCGCGGGCAGGCAAGTCTGGGCACCCCCGTTCCTAGGACGCCGACACCAAACAATGGTGAAGTGTCATGTAGTCGATGTTCACATAACACCACTAGAGAAAAGACAACATACATCTGATCATAATATCGAACGAATACCAAATTCACATGATTACTTATAACAAGACTTCTCCAATGTCCTCAGGAACAAACGTAACTACTCACAAAGCATATTCATAATCATAATCAGGGGAGTATTAATTATCATTAAGGATCTGAACATATGATCTTCCACCGAATAAACCAACTAGCATCAACTACAAAGAGTAATCAACACTACTAGCAACCCACTGGTACCAATCTGAGGTTTTGGCACCAAGATCGAATACAAGAGATGAACTAGGGTTTGAGAGGATATGGTGCTAGTGAAGATGTTGATGGAGATTGACCCCCTCTTGATGAGAGGATTGATGGTGGTGACGATGGCGATGATTTCCCCCTCCCGGAGGGATGTTTCCCCGCCAAAACAACTCCGCTAGAGCCCTAGATTTGTTCTGCCCAGGTTCCGCCTCGAGACGGTGGCGCTTCCTCCCGAAAGCTTCCTTCTGATTTTTTCCAGGTCAAAACACACCATATAGCCAAAGATGGGCACTGGAGGCCTACCAGGGGGGCCACAAGGTCGGGGGGCGCGCCTAGGGGGTAGGGTGCGCCCTCCACCCTTGTGGCTGGCTGGTGGCCCCCCTCTGGTATTTTCTTCGCCCAATATTTTTTATATATTCCAAAAACATGCTCCATGAAGTTTCATGACATTTGGAGTTGTGTAGAATAGGTCTCTAATATTTGCTCCTTTTTCCAGTCCAGAATCCCAGCTGCCGGCATTCTCCCTCTTCATGTAAACCTTATAGAATAAGAAAGAATAGGCATAAGTATTGTGATATAATGTGTAATAACAGCCCATAATGCAATAAATATTGATATAAAAGCATGATGCAAAATGGACATATCACCGTACTATTCGTGGACCAAAAGGCATACGTCTATAAGCAGTCATACATCTTTGAAAGGTAGCAGGTGCATTGTATAAACCAAAAGGCATACGTCTATAAGCAAAGGTACCGAAAGGGCAAGTAAAAGTAGTTTTCTCTTGATCATCTTTTGACACAGGTATTTGAGAGAAACCAGAATAACCATCTAGAAAGAAAAAATGAGTATGTTTGGATAGTCTTTCTAGCATTTGATCAATAAAAGGTAGAGGGTAATGATATTTTCTAGTAGCCTTGTTTAATTTGCAAAAATCAATTACCATTCTATAACCTGTAACAATTCTTTGTGGAATCAATTCATTCTTATCATTAGGAACAACACTGATACCTCCTTTCTTAGGGATGCATTGAACGGGGCTTACCCATTGTGTAACGCCCCGAGTCCGATGCGCCCGGTGTCTTCCAGTTATTCGTCGTCGTCACCATGTCATTCGCTTGCGTGTTGCTATTTGCCATGTCATCATGTGCATTTCATCTGCATGTATTTCAAAACTTGCTTTTTTCGGGTCTCCCAGTTCTCTCCGTTGTCCGTTCCGAGCCCATTCACACTCGCACGCGCCCGCAACACCTCCGAATATTATTTTTATAAGTGGCCTAAAAATGTTCTCGAATGATGTGAAAGTTGGTGGGCGGCCTTATTATAGTGTAGGTAGACCGCATGTCAAATTTTGTCGCATTCGGAGTCCGTTTGGTAGTCCAACCGTCATCCATAGCGGCACCGTTACCGATTCATTCGTCGGACGTTTCGGTACCTGAAACAGCCGTCGGGCCTCTCTTTCTCTTCTCTCCTCTCAGCCCACAACCTCCTACACAGCCCACCTAGTCCCCCTATGTCCAGAGCCACACGATCGCGATCCAAGGGTCAGAAAACCCCCTAACCCTAGCACCTACCCTATATAAACAACCCCCCTTATGATTTTTGGGAATCCCTAGCACCTAAACCTACCCTAACCCTCCTCCCACCTCTAGCTGCCGCCACCTCCTAGGAATCCACGCCTCCCCGCTCCCTCCTCGCCACTTGGAGCCGCCACCAGCCGCCACCCTCCAGCCAGTGGCGCGCTGCCACCTGTCCCCAGCCAGCCCCCGCTCCGCCGCGCCCCGGAGCTTCCCCGCTCCTCCCGCGCCCCGGCTGCTTCGATCCCGATCTGGATCGGGAGGAAGCCCGGTGCGCCGCCTCCAGTCGTCCGCCCCGCCGCCTCACGAGCTCCACCTGCCGGTCGCCGGAGCGCGCCGCCACCGAGACCCAGGCCGGCCCCTCGCGCCCTCTCCTCCTGTTTTCTCTCTCTCTCTCTCTCTCACTGCGACGCTCATCTCTCTTGCTCTCTGTCCCATAGGGCACCGTCGCCGCCGCGTCAACCGCCGTCGATACCCGGCCCCGCGGTCGCAGGGAACGGACACTCCGCCTCGCCTCCTTCCGGATCCGGCAACCCCGCGGTCGGATCGGGCTTCCACAATCGCCGCCCGCCGTCGACGTTCGTCGGCGTCGTCCTGTCTCGTCCTCGTCGTCCGGAGGTCGGGGACGAGCTCCTCCTCGCGTGGGCCCGCGCCCAGGTCCAGCAAGCCGGTCGGCCCAGCCGGCCTCCTTCCTTCCTGGACCTTGCCCCATGGTGAGCCCAGCACCATTCCCTCTCTTCCCCTGCCTATCTGTCGCCATGGGCGTAGCATAATATCTTGCACTCACTCTGCTTTCCCTAAAAACGGCCATGTCTTTTCTATAAACAGCATCATGCATGCATCTTTATCATGTTTTAACTTTGTGCTTGTTTCTCCTATGGTTATGGTCTTTATATGGAATTGTTGCGCTCTCTATGCTCTACATGGTGGTGTAGTTTTCATGCATGTTACTATTCAACTTGATGCCTTAATCCTCGTTGCAAAAGTACTAAATGTTATAAACTGTTGAAAACTGTTGTAACCTGCAGATTTGTCTTTTTCATAGCATTTTGTGTGTTTATCTTTTGAGCATCATGTCAACATGTTTTAGGATCATATTCAAGCCATCTTTACATTGGTGAAATCCATGTATTTTTATGTGCCATTTGGTGACTAGCACAAGCATGCAAAGTAGGGTACTTGCTGTTGCTGATTTCAGTGACTTGATGATTTCTTCTAAGTCTGAATCTGCTACATTATGTTGACGTGTTAACTTGGTACTACAAGTGAGTCCATGAATAATCTGGAGATCCTCAGTTAGGATGTTCTGTAGATCTTGTAATATTATATCCATCAATTGCCTTGTTTGCATTTATAGCCTGCCTTAGCTTGTTGCTATCATGCTCTCAAATTGCTAAATAATGTTGCTGTCAGCCTGTTAACAGTAAGTTCATTATTGTCATGTGAATAGCTAGTGTTCTATACATCCTATGGGCATATTCTTGCCATGAGTAGCTGTAAAAATATTCATTCTTGCTGTTGGTTGTATTCACTTACCATGATATGCAAATTGTTGAGTTAACCAAGCTTGCAAACATGTCTACTTGTTGCTGTTTCTGCCATGTCTAGTAAATTCCACCAAGTCTGTGAATCTGTTATTGTTTGCAATCTTGTCATGATGTTTTGAGTATGTTCTATTGGTTGCTAGCAGTAGCTCAGTGATCATGATTTGTAATGCTCTAGCTGTACGTGCTTGCCATGCCTTTTGATTCCATGAAATGTTTCTGTAACCTATAATTTTGTTGTCTCAAAGTATGCATCATGAATCTATTTTCAGCCGTGCTCTGTTTTTCACGAAGTCCGAGAATTTGTTATGACTTGCTTAATTGTCTTGATGAATTCCATTGATCTATGGGTTATGTGGAGATGCTTAGTAATAATGTTTTGCCATGTTTAACCTATACTTTGCTTTTTTTTGCCATGATCTTGCACTGTAGCATGTTTGTTTCATGCCTTCAACATGTTATTTCTACTCACATGTATGCCCTGTTTTTCAGACATAATCTATGTTATAAAGTGGCTTTTTGCATTGATCATATTAGATTAATCCTGATGCCTATGAACATGAACCTTGAAGTTACTTGAAGCATGTAATCTGTACTTTGAGTGCATATCAAGTTTGTGTCCATATGTGCCCTGTAGCATGTTGTTTCCTTGATTGCAAAGTGCTTAGTTGTTGTTTGGGGCAGATTGTGTTTGAAACTTGTTTCGTGTGTATGTGTTGAACCGTTGCTCCGTTTTGAGCGTGATCTATATCAAACTTGCTTGGTTTTGTATGTAGTTTCATCATGCCATGTTGCATCCATGTTTTGGAGTGTTTATGATTGTGTTTTGCTTGCATTTGCATCAATGCCATGTTTGCCTTGTTTTGCTCATATCTTCTAGGCCGTAGCTCCGAATTAAATGAACCTTATATGTAATTTGACTAGAAAGTCGCGTAGATCATCATGGTGCATCTTAACTTGCTGCTTAACAACTTAAACTTAATGGTTTGTTCAGATCTGGACCAATTTCGAAATTTGCATATGGGGAGTTTCCGGAATTCATGTATGTTGATTCCGGCCTCATTTAAACTTTCTTTGATGTGTTGTTCTTGTATGCATCATCTCTTGCCATGAGTAGCATCATGTAGCCTGGTCATGCATCATACTTGGATGAGCATCATGCCGTGTTTATGTGTTGTGTGTTTACCATGTTGTTTGCTTCTCTCCGGTGTTGCTTCTTCTTGATAGTTCCGGTAACGTTGCGATTGTGAGGATCCATTCGACTACATGGGTTTGTCTTCTTCATGGACTCGATCTTCTTCCTAGCGGGATTTTAGGCAAGATGACCGTCACCTTGGATCTCACTACTATCTTTGCTATGCTAGTTGTCTCGATGCTATCGCTATGTCGCGCTACCTACCACTTGTTTATCAAGCCTCCCAATATGCCATGAAATAGCCTCTAACCTTTTCCACCATCCAAGCAAACCGTTGTTTGGCTATGTTACCGCTTTGCTCAGCCCCTCTTATAGCATTGCTAGTTGCAGGTTGTTCCATGTTGGGACATGGATATCATGGATATCTTGGGATATCACAATATCTCTTATTTAATTAATGCACATATATACTTGGTAAAGGGTGGAAGGCTCGGCCTTTTGCCTGGTGTTTTGTTCCACTCTTGCCGCCTTAGTTTCCGTCATACCGGTGTTATGTTCCTTGATATTTGCGTCCCTAACACGATGAGGGTTTATGGGCCCCTCTTAACAGTTCGCTTTGAATAAAACTCTTCCAGCAAGGCCCAACATTGGTTTTACCATTTGCCTAATAACAACTAAAACTTGCATAGGGATCGGCTAGCACCCGAGGATAATTAATCAACCCCATGGGCAGTACTCCTCCGAGTGTTGGTCCAAACTGGGCGATGTCCGACGCCCCCTGGGCAACCAGGGTCTCAGCCAACCTGACGTCTGGCCCATCCGGTGCCCCCTAAGAATGAGATACGTGCGGCTCCTATCGGGATTTGTCGGCACATCGGGCGGTGTTGCTGGTTTTTTTTACCATTGTCGAAATGTCTTGTGCACCGGGATTCCGAGTTTGATCGGAGGGTCCCGCGATGGAGGATTGTCTCCGCGGATTGTGAGCTTGTCATGCGCTAAGTTGGGACACCCCTGCGGGGTTTAAACTTTCGAGAGTCGTGCCCGCGGTTATGTGGTAGATGGGAATTTGTTAATATCCGGTTGTAGTGGACTTGAAGTAAACTCAACTAAAATACACCAACCGCGTGTGTAACCGTGACTGTCTCTTTTCGGGGAAGTTCGAGAAGAGAACACGGTTGGGTTATGTTTGTACGTAAGTAGTTCAGCATCACTTCTTGATCATTACTACTTTGCGACCGTTTGCGTAGTTGCTCATCTTACTCTTGTACTCGTAAGTTGGCCACCATATAATGCTTAGTGCTACTGCAACCTCACCACCTTATCCTTTCCATACCCATTAAGCTTTGCTAGTCTTGATACCCATGGTAATGGGATTGCTGAGTCCCCGTGACTCACAGATTACTACAACAATAGATGCAGGTACAGGTTATACGATGTTCATGACGTGAGAGCGATGCTTGCTTGTTTTTGAGTTCTTCATCTTCCTCGTCGATCTTGGGTTAGGTTCCTGGTCGGCAGCCTGGGCTAGCAGGGTGGATGTCGTTTGAGCTTCTGTTTATGTTTCATCGATAGTCGGATGTTGTTATTTTGTATGATGTTTGATGTATTCTTGCGGCATTGTATGCCTTGTATGTATCCCCAACCATTATGTAACGGTACGATGTAATGATATCCACCTTGCAAAAGCGTCTCCAATATGCGCTTCTATCCTTGGTGGGACCTTCAAGTTCCTTTAGGATAGGGTCACATATTGGGTGTGACAAGTTGCTATCAGAGCCTCGACCGACCATAGGAGCCCCCCTTGATTGTTCATAGTTGGCCGTTGTTGAGTCTAGAAGAAAACCTTTTTTTCGGAGTCTAGTTATATCGGAGAGTAGGAATTCTTTTTACTCCTCAGCCCATTCGTCGCTTTGGCAAGGAATCTTGACGTGGTTGTTTTGAACTTTATTTAGGATCATGCAGTTAGTTTTCCGATCGTTGTGATGTCAGCTCTTTTATCCGACGCACTTCTTTTGACTCATTCGACCCTCGTCGTCCTTTGCGAGATCAATCCTCACTTCTTTCTCAATGACATTGTTCCCTCATTTGAAGTTGTCTTTCTTTTTCCCACCCGCCCACCCTTGTTCTTCTCGGAGCCGGAGTCCGTAATCGAGTATCCATTCTACTCGTGCGAAGCCTTTGCATTCTTTCCTCAATTATTTCAACCAGTGCTTTTCTCTTCAAGTTATTCGTCGGTTCCCCATTCCAAGTTGCCTTCGTTTTTCCCGCCCTCCCACCCTTTTTTCTTCCTGGAGACTGAGCCTTTATTCGAGCATCAATTTCATCCGTGCAGAGCCTCTTTAGTCTTTCCTCAATTGTCTCAACCGGTGAATTCTCGTCGAGTTCATCATTGTTCGTCTCGTTTTCTTTTCTGGTGGATTCATTTCCAATTTTCAGTTGATCACATTCTTTTCCTTTTCCTTAGCTCAAGTGTTTCACCTTGCTCGTTTCTACTCTCGTCATTCAATCGTCCCGGAGTGTTGAAGACATTTCAGAGGATTCATGTTTGTGTTCAAATTAATTCGAGGTTATCACCTCATTCAAGTCTTTCAGTTGTTCCGGTGCATCATCTCTCTCTCTCCAACAATCCTTTCCAACGGTGTTCCTTTTTTGTTGGCCCTAACCCACAGGTCTTTTCCCAGGATCTTACCCGACTCTTCTAATTTTCCCGAAGTTATTCTCAAATTCTTTCGAATTTGATGTAAGATTGAATTTTCTCAGTCAGATGCTTTTCCAAGATCGATTTCAAATTATTTCCATTGTTGGCTCAACCTCTTCGCTTTTCATTCTCCCGGAGTATCTCAACAATTTTGGTGGTGTTTCTCGTCGTCATTCTCAACATTTGAAGACCGAAGAAGATTTTTCCTCTAAATCTTGTCCGTTCTCTCGAAGATTCGTGGTTTTAGCTTCATGTTATCCTCTCAAATTATTTTGTTTGTCAGTAATTCTTTTCTTACCCATCCAAAGTATGCCAGGAGTTGTTTTCCGTTTTGTTTCACCGGAGGCCATCAATTCCAGAAGAATTCTTCGTCCTCATATTCCAGCTAACGTTATCCAATTATCCCGGCGCGTCTGTCAAGTATTCTTTAATTAGTTCGCGATCTCTTCGTTCTCTTATCTCTAAATTCCCTCAAGTATCTTCGTTCTTGTTCTAATTCTTCCCGGCAAGGAATTCTGTGTCTTCATTCATTTTCATATTCTCACAGTGGTTCGTTCAAGATTCCTTTTCCTTTGTTATCATATCAATTCATTCGTTCTTTCAAGTCCTACCGGTGGTTCAGGAAGACCTTCCCATGTTTTCTGCTATATCTCCCCTTAATCCTTTCCAACGTGAATAAGTTGCATGCAATCCATTGCTTCTCATCAATTCAATTGGTGGAGGATAAGCATAACATAATTCTTATTCTTCTGTCATCAAGTTGATTAATTCCTTTCTTCGGAGATTGTTCGTAATGAATACTCTCTCGGTTCTAAGTTGTCCATCTTTTCTTTTTCCGGAGTTCCAAGTTTTCTGGCTTGTCTCGTCGGAACCTCCATCTAAATCACTACAAGGCTTTAATCTTATTCTTTTCATCCTTCAATTCTATCCCATCATTCTTTTGTTACCGGAGTTCTTCACGGTGGCTCGTAAGGATTTAGTTCATCCTTTAAGTGTTCATCAAGGTTCTTGTTGGAGAAGCTCAAGTATCATTTCTTCTTGCATCTCGAGCTGCAAATAATTCTCCGTATTCTTTAAAGTGGAGGTTTGCATTTCTTCGTTCTTCTCAGCTATTCAAGCTTTTGTTTGTGGCAAAAATTTCACCTCAAATTTTGGAGATGTTTTCAATAAGTCCACAACAAGTTTATTCTTTTCGTTGTTGAATTCCCAGCAACTCCATTCAATCCTTCCTTGCAAGGATGCCTCTCAACTCAATTTTGGTAGAAGATGTCATTTTCTTCTTCGTTCTTTTCATTCCACTTTTTCAATTATTTAGGATGCATTGTGTTGTTCGTCTCGTCAAGTATCGTTCCGTCTTGTCAAGTTCATGTTCTATTCCATTCCATGTTCAACCAAGATGTTATCCCAATTCCTTCGTTATTATTCCGTTTCTATCTTCTTCTAACCGGATTGGTTTCAGATTCTATCTTATGCCTTGAGCTTTTGATTCTCTTCATAAAACTTCGTTCCTCTTTTCTACCCGAGTGCTCTCGGTCTTGTTCACCTTCTCTTTTGCGCTCTTATTCCTCCTTATCCTCTTTCTCTTCCATCTCGTTCCTAAGATCTCGGGATGAGATCTTCTGTTAGTGGAGGAGAGTTGTAACGCCCCGAGTCCGATGCGCCAGGTGTCTTCCAGTTATTCGCCGTAATTGCCATGTCATTCGCTTGCGTGTTGCTCTTTGCCATGTCATCATGTGCATTTCATCTGCATGCTTTTCAAAACTTGCATTCGTTCGGGTCTCCCAGTTCTGTCTGTTGTCCGTTCCGAGCCCATTCACACTCGCACGCGCCCGCAACACCTTCGAATATTATTTTTATAAGTGGCATAAAAATGTTCTCAGAATGAGGTGAAAGTTGGCGTGCAGTTTTATTATAGTGTAGGTAGACCACCTGTCAAATTTTGTCGCATTCGGAGTCTGTTTGGTAGCCCAACCGTCATCCATAGCGGCACCGTTGCCGGTTCATTCGTCGGACGTTTCGGTTCCCGAAACAGCCGTTGGGCCTCTCTTTCTCTTCTCTCCTCTCAGCCCACAACCTCCTACACAGCCCACCTAGTCCCCCTCTGTCCGGAGCCGCACGATCGTGATCCGAGGGTCCGAAAACACCCCTAACCCTAGCACCTACCCTATATAAACAACCCCCCTTGCCATTTTTGGGCATCCCTAGCCCCTAAACCTACCCTAACCCTCCTCTCACCTCTAGCCGTCGCCACCTCCTCGGAATCCGCGGCTCCCCGCTCCCTCCTCGCCACTTGGAGCCGACCAAGCGGGCGATCCGCCGCCCTCCAGCGAGTGGTGCGCTGCCACGTGTCCCCAGCCAGCCCCCGCTCCGCCGCGGCCCGCCAGGCCCACGGGCGGCCCACCCAGGCCCGACCGCGCCCCGAAGCTGCCCCGGTCCTCCCGCGCCCCGGCTGCCTCAATCCCGATCTGGATCGGGAGGAAGCCCGGCGCGCCGCCTCCCGTCGTCCGCCCCGCCGCCTCGCGAGCTCCACCGGCCGGTCGCCGGAGCGCGCCGCCACCGAGACCCAGGCCGGCCCCTCGCGCCCTCTCCTCCAGTTTTCCCTCTCTCCCTCTCACCGTGACGCTCATCTCTCTTTCTCTCTGTCCCGCAGGGCACCATCGCCGCCGCGTCAACCGCCATCGATGCCTGGCCCCGCGGTTGCCGGGAACGGACACTCCCGCCTCGCCTCCTTCCGGATTCGGCAACCCCGCGGCTGGATCGGGCTTGCACAGCCGCTGCCCGCCGTCGACGTTAGTCGGTGCCGTCCTGCCTCGTCCTCGTCAGGAGGTCGGGGACGAGTTCCTCCTCGCGTGGGCCCGCACCCAGGTCCAGCAAGCCGGTCGGCCCAGCCGGCCTCCTTACTTCTGGGCCTTGCCCCATGGAGAGCCCAGCACCATTCCCACTCTCCCCCTGCCTATTGGTCGCCATGGGCGTAGCATAATATCTTGCGCTCACTCTGCTTTCCCTAAAAACGACCATGTCTTTTCTGTAAACAGCATCATGCATGCATCTTTATCATGTTTTAACTTTGTGCTTGTTTCTCCTATGGTTATGGTCTTTATATGGAATTGTTGCACTCTCTATGCTCTACATGGTGGTGTAGTTTTCATGCATTTTACTATTCAACTTGATGCCTTAATCCTCGTTGCAAAAGTACTAAATGTTATAAACTGTTGAAAACTGCTGTAACTTGCAGATTTGTCTTTTTCATACCATTTTGTTTGTTTATCTTTTGAGCATCATGTCAACATGTTTTAGGATCATATTAAAGCCATCTTTACAGTGGTGCAATCCATGTATTTGTATGTGCCCTGTGGTTACTAGCACAAGTATGCAAAGTAGGGTACTTGTTGTTGCTGATTTCAGTAACTTGATGATTTCTGCCGTCTGAATCTGCTACATTATGTTACCGTGTTAACTTGGTGCTACAAGTGAATCCATGACTAATCTGGAGATTCTCATGTAGGATGTTCTGTAGATCTTGTTATACTATATCCATCCATGCCATTGTTTGCATTTATAGCCTGTTGTAGCTTGTTTTTATCATTCTCTCAAATTGCTAAATAATATTGCTGTCAGCCTGTTAACAGTAAGTTCATTATTGTCATGTGAATAGCTAGTGTTCTATGCATCCTATGGGTATGTTCTTGCCATGATTAGCTGTAAAACTATTCCTTCCTACTGTTGGTTGTCTTCACTTGCCATGATATGCATCATGTTGAGTTAACCAAGCTTCCAAACATGTCTACTTGTCGCCGTTTCTGCCATGTCCAGTAAATATTACTAAGTATGTGAATCTGTTATTGTTTGCAATCTTGCCATGATGTTTTGAGTATGTTCTATGGGTTTCTAGCAGTAGCTCAGTGATCATGATTTGTAGTGCTCTACCTGTACATGCTTGCGAGGCCCTTTGATGCCATGAAATGTTACTGTAGCATATACTTTTGTTGTCTCAAAGTATGCATCATGAATCTGTTTTCATCCTAACTCTGTTTTTCACGAAGTCCGAGAATATGTTATGACTTGCTTAATTATCTTGATGAATGCCATTGATCTATGGGTTATATGGAGATGCTTAGTAATAATGTTTTGCCATGTTTAACCTGTAATTTGCTTTTGTTTGCCATGATCTTGCACTGTAGCATGTTTGTTTCATGTCTTCAACATCTCAACATGTTATTTCTGCTCACATGTATGCCCTGTTTTTCAGTCATAATCTATGGTATAAAGTTGCTTTTTGTATTGATCATATTAGATTAATCCTGATGCCTATGAACCTGAACCTTGATGTTATTTGAAGCATGTAATGTGTACTTTGAGTGCATTTCAAGTTTGTGTCCATATGTTCCCTGTAGCATGTTGTTTCCTTGATTGCAAAGTGCTTAGTTGCTGTTTTGGGCAGATTGTGTTTGAAACTTGTTTCGTGTGTATGTGTTGAACCGTTGCTCCGTTTGAGCTTGATCTATATGTAACTTGCTTGGTTTTGTATGTAGTTTCATCATGCCCTGTTGCATCCATGTTTTGGAGTGTTTGTGATTGTGTCTTTCTTGCATTTGCATTATGTTTGACTTGTTTTGCTCATATCTTCTAGGCCGTAGCTCCGAGTTAAATGAACCTTATATGTAACTTGACTAGAAAGTTGCGTAGATCATCATGGTGCATCTTAACTTGATGTCTAACAACTTCAACTTAATGGTTTGTCCAGATCTGGACCAATTTCAAAATTTGCATATGGGGAATTTCCGAAATTCTTGTATGTTGATTCCGGCCTCATTTAAACTTGTTTTGATGTGTTGTTCTTGTATGCATTATCTCTTGCCATGAGTATCATTATGTAGCCTGGTCATGCATCATACTTGAATGAGCATCATGCCATGTTTATGGGTTGTGTGTTTACCATGTTGTTTTCTTCTTTCCGGTGTTGCTTCTTCTTGATAGTTGCGGTAATGTTGCGATTGTGAGGATCCGTTCGACTACGTGGGTTCGTCTTCTTCATGGACTCGATCTTCTTCCTAGCGGGATTTCAGGCAAGATGACCGTCACCTTGGATCTCACTACTATCTTTGCTATGCTAGTTGCCTTGATGCTATCGCTATGTCGTGCTACCTACTACTTGTTTATCAAACCTCCCAATATGCCATGAAACAACCTCTAACCTTTTCCACCATCCTAGCAAACCGTTGTTTGGCTATGTAACGACTTTGCTCAGCCCCTCTTATAGCGTTGCTAGTTGCAGGTGCAGTTGCAGGTTGTTCCATGTTGGGACATGGATATCATGGATATCTTGGGATATCAAAATATATCTTATTTAATTAATGCACATATATACTTGTTAAAGGGTGGAAGGCTCGGCCTTTTGCCTGGTGTTTTGTTCCACTCTTGCCGCCTTAGTTTCCATCATACCGGTGTTATGTTCCTTGATTTTGCGTCCCTAACACGATGAGGGTTTGTGGGCCCCTCTTGACAGTTCCCTTTGAATAAAACTCTTGCATCAAGGCCCAACATTGGTTTTACCATTTGCCTAATAACAACTAAAAATTGCATAGGGATCAGCTAGCACCCGAGGATAATTAATCAACCCCCCGGGTCCAGTGCTCCTTCGAGCGTTGGTCCAAACTGGGCGATGTCCGGCGCCCCCTGGGCAACCAGGGTCTCAGCCAACCCGACGTCTGACCCAACTGGTTTGCCCTGAGAACGAGATACGTGCGGCTCCTATCGGGATTTGTCGGCACATCGGCCGGTCTTGCTGGTTTTGTTTTACCATTGTCGAAATGTCTTGTGCATAGGGATTCCGAGTCTGATCGGAGGGACCCGCGATGGAGGATTGTCTTCGCGGATCGTGAGCTTGTCATGGGCTAAGTTGGGACCCCTGTAGGGTTTAAACTTTCGAGAGCCATGCCCGCGGTTATGTGGCAGATGGGAATTTGTTAATATCCCGTTGTAGTGGACTTGAAGTAAACTCAATTAAAATACACCAACCGTGTGCGTAACCGTGACTGTCTCTTTTCGGGGAAGTTCGAGAGGAGAACATGGTTGGGTTATGTTTGTACGTAAGTAGTTCAGGATCACTTCTTGATCATTACTAGTTTGCGACTGTTTGCGTAGTTCCTCATCTTACTCGTGTACTCGTAAGTTAGCCACCATATATTGCTTAGTGCTGCTGCAACCTCACCACTTATCCTTTCCATACCCATTAAGCTTTGCTAGTCTTGATACCCATAATGGGATTGCTGAGTCCTCATGTCTCACAGATTTCTACAAAAACAGTTGCAGGTACAGGTTATGCGATGTTCATGGCGTGAGAGCAATGCTTGTTTGTTTTCGAGTTCTTCATCTTCCTCGTCGATCTTGGGTTAGGTTCCTGGTCGGCAGCCTGGGCTAGCAGGGTGGATGTCGTTTGAGCTTCTGTTTATGTTTCATCCATAGTCGGATGTTGTTCTCTTATATGATGTTTGATGTATTCTTGCGACATTGTATGCCTTGTATGTATCCCCAACCATTACGTAATGGTACGATGTAATGATATCCACCTTGCAAAAGCGTCTCCAATATGCGCTTCTATCCTTGGTGGGACCTTCGAGTTCCTTTAGGACAGGGTCGCATATTGGGCGTGACACATTGACTATCAGGAATAGGATAAATGATACCTGCCTCCAGAAGCTTTAGTATTTCATTTCTTACCACTTATTTCATCTTGGGATTTAACCGCTGTTGATGATCAACAACTGGGTTAGCATCTTCCTCCAATTTAATTTTGTGCTGACATAGAGTGGGACTAATGCCCTTAAGATCATCAAGAGTATATCCAATAGTGGCACGATGCTTCTTCAGAGTTTTCAATAATTTCTTTTCTTCACGCTCTGAAAGGCTAGCACTAATAATAACAGGATATATCTTCTTTTCATCAAGATAAGCATATTTCAGAGTATCAGGTAATTGTTTAAGCTCAAACACGGGATCACCCTTGGGTGGAGGAGGATCCCCATGGATTTCAACAGGCAAATTGTGTTTCAAAATAGGTCCTTGATTAAAGAATACTACATCTATTTCCCTTCTTTCGTTCATAAACATATCATTTTCATGGTCTGGAAAATATTGTTCTAAAGGATCAGTAGGAGGCATGGCAATAGAAGCAAGACCAATAATTTCATCCTTACTAGGTAATTCTTTATCATGGGGCTGTCTACGAAATTTAGAAAAATTAAAATCATGAGACATATCCCCTAAGCCAACAGTAACAATATCTTTCTCGTAGTCTGTCTTAACATTAACAGAATTCAAGAAAGGTCTACCAAATATAATGGGACAAAAATTATCTTGTGGGGAAGCAAGAACAAGAAAATCAGTAGGATATTTTATCTTCCCACACAAGACTTCAACATCTCTAACAATCCCAATTGGTAATATAGTATCTCTATTAGTAAGCTTAATAGTAACATCAATATCTTCTATCTCAGCAGGTGCAATATCATTCATAATTTCTTTATATAAGGTATAAGGAATTGCACTCACACTAGCACCCACATAACATAAGCCATGATAACAATGATCTCCTATTTTAACGGAAACAACAGGCATGCCAACAATAGGTCTATGTTTATCTTTCATATCGGGTTTAGCAATCCTAGCAGCATCATCATAGAAATAAATAACATGCCCATCAATATTATCAACCAAGAGATCATTAACCATAGCAATATTAGGTTCAAGTTTAATTTGCTCACAGGGTTTGGGTGTTCTAATATAACTTTTGTTGACCATAGTTGAAGCTTTAGCATGATCCTTTATTCTCACAGGGAAAGGTGGTTACTCAATATAAGCAGTAGGAACAATAGGATCAACATTATAAGTAATAGTTTCTTCTTCAACTTTAATAGGTTCTACTACTTTAACTTCAATGGGAGGATGATATTTAAACCACTTCTCCTTAGGGAGATCAACATGAGTAGCAAGAGGTTCACAGAAAGAAGCTAACATCTCAGAGTCAAGTCCATATTTAGTGCTAAAATCACGAAAATCATCGGTATCCATAAAAGATTTAACACAGTCGAACTTAAGGTTTATACCTGACTCCTTACCTTCGCCGAGTTCCCAATCTTCAGAGTTGCGTTTAATTCTTTCCAATAAATCCCATTTTAATTCAATGTCCTTCCTCATATAGGAACTAGTACAAGAAGTATCGAGCATGGATCGATCATTATGAGAAAGCCGAGCATCAAAATTTTGATTAGTAATTTCTCTTGAGAGCTCATGATTGGGGCATGAATATAACATTGACTTAAGCCTCCCCCAATCTTGAGCAATACTTTCTCCTTCACGAGGCCAAAAATTATATATATAATTCCGATCACGATGAACCAGATGCATAGGATAAAATTTCTGATGAAACTCCAATTTCAATCAGTTGCAGTTCCATGATCCAATATCATCCAATATCCTATACCATGTCAATGACTTTCCATTCAAAGACAAAGGGAAGACCTTCTTCTTGACAACATCCTCGGGCATACCTGCAAGCTTAAATAATCCACAAACTTCATCCACATAGATTAGGTGCATATCACGATGTAATGTTCCATCTCCTGCATAAGGACTAGCTAGCAGTTTCTCTATCATACATACCTGAAGGAATTTCATAATAATTATTTTCAGTAGGTGCAGTAGGTTGAGGAGCAACTCTTTGCTCTTCCGGTCGAGGTGAAGATACCCTGAACAAGCCCCTCAAAGGATTATTTTCCATAGTAACAAGTCACAGTAAATTTCAGCACACTATATAAATGTTTCCATACCAAATTCCACTTACCAAAGGCGCTTCACTCCCCGGCAATGGCGCCAGAAAAGAGTCTTGATGACCCACAAGTATAGAGGATCTATCATAGTCCTTTCGATAAGTAAGAGTGTCAAACCCAACGAGGAGCAGAAGGAAATGACAAGTGGTTTCAGCAAGGTGTTCTCTGCAAGCACTGAAATTATCGGTAACAGATAGTTTTGTGATAAGATAAATTGTAATGGGTAACAAGTAATAAAAGTAAACAAGGTGCAGCAAGGTGGCCCAACCCTTTTAATAGCAAAGGACAAGGCTGGACGAACTCTAATATAATGCAAAGCGCTCCCGAGGACACATGGGAATTGTTGTCAAGCTAGTTTTCATCATGCTCATATGATTCGCGTTCGTTACTTTGATAATTTGATATGTGGGTGGACCGGTGCTTGGGTGCTGCCCTTCCTTGGACACGCCACCCACTTATGATTAACCTCTCTCGCAAGCATCCGCAACTACGATAGAAATATTAAGGTAAACCTGACAATAGCATGAAACATATGGATCCAAATCAGCCCCTTACGAAGCAATGCATAAACTAGGGTTTAAGCTTCTGTCACTCTAGCAACCCATCATCTACTTATTACTTCCCAATGCGTTCCCCTAGGCCCAAACAATGATGAAGTTTCATGTAGTCGACATTCACATGACACCACTAGAGGAAAGACAACATACATCTCATCAAAATATCGAACGAATACCAAATTCACATGATTACTTATAATAAGACTTCTCCCATGTCTTCAGGAACAAATGTAACTACTCACAAAACATATTCATAATCATAATCAGAGGAGTATTAATTATCATTAAGGATCTGAACATATGATCTTCCACCGAATAAACCAACTAGCATCAACTACAAAGAGTAATCAACACTACTAGCAACCCACAGGTACCAATCTGAGGTTTTGGGACCAAGATCGAATACAAGAGATGAACTAGGGTTTGAGAGGAGATGGTGCTGGTGAAAATGTTGATGGAGATTGACCCCCTCTCGATGAGAGGATCAATGGTGATAACGATGGCGATGATTCCCCCCTCCCGGTGGGATGTTTCCCCGGCAGAACAGCTGCGCCGGAGCCCTAGATTGGTTCTGCCCAGGTTCCGCCTCGAGACGGCGGCGCTTCATCCCGAAAGTTTCCTTCTGATTTTTTTCCAGGTCAAAACACACCATATAGCCAAAGATGGGCACCGGAGGCCTGCCAGGGGGCCCACAAGGTCGGGGGCGCGCCTAAGGGTAGGGCGCACCCTCCACCCTTGTGGCTGGCTGGTGGCCCCCCTCTAGTATTTTCTTCACCCAATATTTTTTATATATTCCAAAAACATGCTCCGTGAAGTTTCAGGACTTTTGGAGTTGTGCAGAATAGGTCTCTAATATTTTCTCCTTTTCAAGTCCAGAATCCGAGCTGCCGACATGCTCCCTCTTCATGTAAACCTTATAAAACAAGAAAGAATAGGCATAAGTATTGTGACAAAATGTGTAATAACATCCCATAATGCAATAAATATCGATATAAGAGCATAATGCAAAATGGACGTATCACCGTACTATTCGTGGACCATAACGGGCCGTTAATAGGCTGTATTTGATAACGCTATGAAAACAGCCCAACGGGTTAACGGGCCACAAACGAGCCGGATGTAACCACGGGCTGAATTTAGCCCACAAATGGAACAGGCCAGTAATGGACCGTAACTAACCGAATTCTAGAAATGAGCCCAAGAATAAATTGGCCCTTGGAAGGCCGAAAGTTAACACAGCTGGAAACGGCCGACGGAATAATGTGCCGTTAATGAGTATAAAGCGATACACTGTTCATTACGGGCCAGTTTCATCTCGGGCCTTTAATGGGCCCAGAGTTACAAAGTGCCTCCTATGGGCCAAAAGACGTCATGGGCCAGAAGTTACAACGGGCCGGTATCATATTGGACGGCCCAGATGACGCTACTGGGCCAAATTCCGGTAGGCCATGAGTTAGCGGGTTGTAAACGGGCTAATATGCAAACAGACCGTTAATAGGCTTTCCATGGGCCGGCCCGCTACCTTTTGACCAAGTCAAACGGGCCATCCTTTTCACTGGAATGGGCCTCTGTTGGGCCGTGCCACGTGTCGACGAATCATAGGCGCCGGATGACATCTGTCCCAACGGTGGGCCGACACGTGGTTACTCTGGCCATTGAGAATTTTACACGTGGAGAATCCCCATTGGTCCGGGCTGTTAACGGGTTATCAGATCCAAACCGAAACCCGATAGCTTAACGGCGACCCGTTACGGTGGATGCCACGTGTCGTTCACCCTTGACGAAAGCACTTCTGTGACGCGCGATTTATCGTCATGGAAGTGGACACTTCCATGATGATAGTTTTGGTAATGTCATGGAACACTTCTACGACAGCACAGGTATGACTATCTTGATTCTGCCATAAAATTGTCATGGATGTACATGCATGACAGAAATCGTGACCTACTGTGACAAACACATATCATCACGGAAGTGTATTTTCTGTAGTGTATGTCAAACGAATTGGGTGGCACCGGATAGATCAAATTGGTGGGGCAGAGTTTGACTTTAGGTTTTGGACATATTTGGAATTGAGAAAGTGGTTGAGGGCTTTGGAGCATATCACTAAGCACTTTGAGCAAGTAGACCATTAAGCAACACCTCATCCCCTTTTAATAGTATTGGTTTTTCCTATGGACTCAATGTGATCTTGGACCACTAAAATAGAAATAGAATCTTGAGCTTTTGCCAATCTTTGTCCTTAGCATTTTGAGGGGTCCACATCTCTAGTCCATGCCATGCCAATGATTGAACTTTTTGAAATATTTAACTTGAATGGATATTAGTTCAATGAGCTATATGTTGTTCTGAATTACCAAAACCACCCGGGGATTAGTTTCACTTTCACAACCTCTGTCTCCATCTCCACATCATGCTCCAGTGCTTCAGCAGCCCCGGCGTCGCCACTCCCTCTGATCGGGCGCTTCGGCGACATCCTCATACACTAACAGCTTTGAGGACTGAGAGCGGCGTCGAGGATGCAAGCGGAGAGAGAGGATTGTGTGTGTGGCGAGGATGGGGGGTGCGGCCGCTCGGGCGCGCCATTAGTATAGAGTAGTGGGAGAGAGGCGGGTGGCGGTCAAATAGCTGGCTCGCCTCCGAGTGAGCCTGGGCACCGGACTGCTGGAAAGAATACCGTCATTTCACACAGCTACTCGCACGCCTCCCGATGACACTGTGCAGTGAGCACACCTCCCGTCAATTCACACACCTGCATGCACGCCTCCTGGTCTGCCTGCATGGCGGACTGCTCGCATGCGTCCCATCAACTCACGCCTGCTCGCACGGTACAAGGGTCGCGTGGCGGCATTGTTTTTCTATTTGGATGATTAATGTTGCCGCTTTATTGCTTAACTAAAGCATGGCACGTGCCGATTGTTGGTATAACGCTCACGGTTCGAATAAATAATCCGTTTGGGATATTGGTTCCCAATTATTAATAATCTCCCATTTGTGAGAAGATAAAAATTACATCAAACTGGTCTCAAAGACAAAAAAAAGTACAATGCTACTTTGTATTGGTGTCCATATGACAACACGATAAGTTTCATGAATTTTCAAATAAGTTTTGGATGTACTAGAATTTAAAAATCAAGATTCTCAATGTTTGAAATTTCTTGCATGGGGAGTAAACATGCACCCACACTACTAGGGAAAACCCTAGTGCCCACTAGTAGCGCGGGCTGCCGCGCTACTAATAAGGCGCTACAGCTATTACTTAGCAGTAGCGCGTGCGACAGGCGCTACTGCTAAGACACATAGCGGCAGCGCTTGTTCTCTCCCGCACTGCTGCTAATCTAGCTAGTTGTAGTGTGTTTACTATCCATCGCTACTAGTATTCTTTTCTTCATTTTTTTATTTTTAGTGTATTTATTTAATCACCACCAACACTAGCTAATAATAATCATCATAGTCATTACCACCAACACTAGCTATTTAATCATCATAGTCATAGTGTAGCACATCATCATCTTCAAACTCATTTCTAGCTAGCTAATCACTCCTGCTGCTCTCTCTCAGGTAAAATAACATAAAACATGTGTAGCTCTCCTCCTTCATCAAGTTGGAGCATGCAGATGAACCTGTCTCCTAATTGTGGGCTGCGCTTCTGATTACTGCCCCCTAGTACTTCTCTGCACTCCTCCCTCACAAATTTGGTCCAGTCTTTCACTATTAAGCATTCCTCGCTATTAGAAATCCTGAATGCACTAAAGTGCATTGTAGGATATCTTGGCCGTAAGCTAACAATACTCATGGTACCTTTAGTCTCGATCCCATGAGGCACAACATTCATCGGGAGTCCCTGTTGAAGAACATCATATAGTAACATACTTAGCAATGAAGTTTAGCTTAAAAATAGATGCACTGAGGACAAATAGTAAAAATCTTACCATCTTTCCTAAATAGATGTGACCGTAGTTGATTACGAACACTATTGGTCGCACGTTTTCAGTACTAACATTTCTAAGTGCAGGAAGAAAATTTGTCTTGACAGTATCAAGATCCTCAAGCCATGAAACATAATGACTTAGCTCCTCGCAGTTTAGTTCAGCCCCGGGACAGTAGTAGGTCCTGTCTACCAAGCGCTGGACATGTTTGCTTGACGGAAATAAGCTGACAATAGAAATTAGTTGTCAAATAGTTTTGAATAAACAATATCAAAGACATAAATATGGTTGAGAAACTCACATAATGGTATAACTGGAGGCGTCTGCACATCGACCCAGATGTCGATATTACCTTCAATATCATCTTCCGGACGAATATCAAAGGTGATAACCATATCATGCTCAAATGCATAAGTCTTGCATAGTGCTCGCCAAGTTTTGCATCCAAAATAGGTGTAGTCATCTGCGTTGTATAATTTTGCGTGAAAAATACAACCATGCTCGGTCTTCAAGTAAACTTTCTTTACCTCCATAGTATGACTGAAACCTATCTTATCCAAGACAAAAACTCTTGCATGGCAGGGGATACGCTAGTAGAATAGTAAAATAAATAAATTATAAGTTGAAGCAACTGAAGCAGATGTCATGCTTAATTACGAAAAAAGACTTGTCGTTGTGACTTACTGTATCCACTTCGAAGTTCACGTCCAATTTGATGCTGAAGCGCCTATCATCATCTAGGAAGATTCCATCGCACAGGCAGCGCTCGTCTTCGCAGTATTTGCAAATACCGAAATCCTTTCGTTGTCAGACATTTCCTATGTTCATAGTTGAAACATGAGCATTCAATAAGCAAAACCAAATCGTAAAATAAATAAGTATACAAATTAGCATGCATTCAATAAGCAAAAGTAAATCATCTCATGTGCCCGTACATCATCGAATATTATCACTAATACATCCCAAATAGTATCATACATATAACATCACTAATTCAACTAAAACCCTAGCGCACGACGGGTATCGGTGCGGGCGGTGGACACCCAAAGAGAAGGAACCATCACAGGATCATAGCTCCAGTGAGATCCCTGGAGAACCTGCCAGGTATTGGAGAACCTGTGCTCAAACGCAAACAAGTAGCGGCGGACGTGCGCATCCTCCTCACTGACACGGTGACGCACCACCTCCGCGGGGTCCTCGAGCCTCTGGACCATCACTGGCCCACGCGACCGCCACCAAAGAAGGTTTGGGTCAACGACAGCCTGGTTCCTCACCAACTTGCGCCCCCGGTAGGTAGCGCCTCCCAGTACCACCCCGGCGGAGCCCAGTCCCGGACATGGCCCATCTGGTGACGCAGGTGTCCTCCGCCGACTTGACGACGAGGATGCGGGATAGGCATCATCGACGTCGATGCGGGAAAAATTGCTTTAACTAAAAAAATAACAAGAAATGTGACATGTTCAACTAGTTCTATTAATTCAACTAGTTCTTATGATTAAATCTAGTCACTTAATTCTATACCTAATAAAATGAATAATGACATAAAAAGGCCTATGCTTTGCAAGAATGTTGACTCCTTCCCGGTGCGGCAAATCCCGGGCACTCGATATGTCCTAGTTTGTAGCACAAGTCATGCCGAAATTCACGGAAAATTTCGATATGACTTTTACTACAAAGTGGACAAATCGAGAACCTGGAATTTGCCGGAACGGAAATGAATCAACATTCCGGCAAAACATAGGCCACTCGACTTCATTCCCTGGAAACAACAAAGCCACTTGGGCACAATCGAACCACTTCAATAATGGAATATGCAAATGAACATCAATGACATATATCATATAACAACAATCTTGTTTTTTGTTTACATAGCAACAATTAGTTTAACCAAGTTTTTGAAAGAAAAACAATTCTGTTTTTTGTTTTTTGAATGAAATTACTGTTTGGGCATTTTCATAAAAAATTTCCCTAGCTAATTTCCTAAAAAAATTGTTAATCATTTTTCCTAAGTGCTAAAAAATGCCTACTGCCCTAAACAAATCTAGGGTTCATATGAATATCAACACATATATGAATTGCCCTAGCAAAGAGAGAGGAGGGTAGGGGAGAGGAGAGGAGAGGCAGAGCCTTACGGTGACTGCGGCGAGGGAGGGGCTGGCGGCGTCGAGGACGGGGTCGGGGTTCGGGCGCGCGGCGGAGGGCGGCGTCGATGTCGGGGTCGGGGGCGGCGTCGAGGGTGTGTGGCGGGCGGCGGCGGTGGTGAGGTTGAGGGCGGCGGCGGGCGGCGGTGGTGAGGTCGAGAGCGGCAGGGCGACGGCGGCGATGGAGCAGTTGGGGGAGAGGGGAAAGTGGAGGGGAAGGACTTAGTGAAATTTTGAGCCCGCGCGGCCGGGGGTTAAGTCAAACTAGCAGCAGCGTGTTTTGCCGGAACGCGCTATAGCTAAGTTAGCTATAGTGAGTCAAGCGAAACGCGCTACAGCTATTCCTTTCTGTTTTATAATATCAGTAGCGCTTTGCCCTGAAAAAACGTTACTGCTAAGTCTAAGCATGTAAAAACTTCAAATATATACATTGGTCATCATTGATCTTTTTGTGTAGAATCTAAATAGTCAACATGAATCCTCACAGTACCTGTATAGGCACTAGTGAAGATTCATATTGCAGCCACAAATCCTACACATATAGTTCAATGAAGACCAAGTGCTCGAGATAGTTTGAGAAGTAACATATTAAGGTGGTAAACACCTTGTTCGCTTAGCAGTATGGGACTAAACTTAATTAGGTGCAATACTTAGTAGTAGCGTGTTTTGAAGAAAAACGTTGCTACTAAGTACCTTAGCAGTAGCGCTCCTCGGAAGGGCGCTACTACTATATCTAGCCTGGGGGCAACGCCGTGGCAATTATAGTAGTAGCGCTTGTTTCACTTAGACCGCTACTGCTACCGTGCTATTAGTAGCGCGGTTTTCTGAAGCTCACTACTGCTAATTAGCAGTAGCATCTGTTTTTAAACCGCGCTGCTGCTAAGATTCTGTGTATAAGGTTATCCCTAGTAGTGCCAGTGAGACACATGTGTTTTTGCAATCCATTTATGTGCATTGTCACGTGTGCATGTAGCTCAAATTTAATTTTTTGCACATTATACCCCTAGAAAATCAATCAATGTACTAAAACGTCTTAATGATCTCTGCTTTTTTCAAAATTAAAACGTCCCTCCTTTGGTAACATATGTTCACCGCGGGATAATTTAACATGCATCATAGTTGCGGTGGATTCGCGGTGTGTGTGTGTGTGTGTGCGCGCGCGCGTCCGGGGGTGGCGGTTGGCTGGCAGTACACAACGAGTTGTGAGCCACCGTGTGGGTTGGTCGTTTTGTGAGGTAGGTGCCACATTAGAGTCGTGAATTTGTTATTTAAAACATTACACAACCCTTTCATACATACATGTTTTGGCCACATGTAGCCGATGGTTGTCGTACACGACACTCGATACTCGCGTGTGACGCTTTCTGAGGGACCGTGAGGTCGTCGTCCATCACTTTGACGAACAGCCGACAGAGAGGTTAATTTGACCAGCAAGGTAGAATCTTTTTTGTTTGTGTTATGGTGGGAGTATATAGTACGCGTCGAAGAGGTGGGAGGGGACTAGCATATATACTATACGTATGCGTCCGTGAACAAGTACACCTCACTCAGTGTCGGGACTTTTCGGTTTCCGAGTCACGTGCCACATCAAAGTTGTGAAATTGGCTATTCAAACATCACAGAACACCTCTTTGGGCCACATGCATGCAGGCGGTAGTTATCCTAGGACACTCACGTGTGACGCTTCAATCTATGGACCCACGAGGCCATCGTCGATGCATGCATCACTTTGACCTACATTAGGAGAGGTTAATTAATTTCACCATCAAGGAGGATTCTTTTTGGGTTGTATTATGGTAGGAGCATATAGTATGCGTCGAAGAGGGGGAAGGGGACCATCATATGTAGTACGCTTCATGAACCTCAGTCTATGTGGGGACTTTACGGTTTTCGAGGCATGTGCCACGTCAAAGTTGTGCATTTTGGGTATTCAACATATGTTTGTCCCACATGCAAAGTGATGGTGGTTGTCCTCTCGCACCCACTTAAGCGGTTATCAGCGATATATGCTTTCCATCTGTGGGCCCGCTTGGTCCATCACTACTTTGCTTGACAACGAGAGAGGTTAATTTGACTTAGGAGGGGATTATTTTTTTGTTTGTAATATGGTGTATATATATATATATAAGTCATGCTCTGGGATGACATGATACAGTTTGAGCACACACATGCATGTGTACGCATGAAATCCTCCCATCGAGTCGAAGTGACTAGTACCATGACACATCATGAACCGATCTCGCTCTGTGTGGGGACTGTACGATTTTTGATGCACACACCACATCAATGTTGTAAAATGGTATTCAAACATGCATGCACGCATCACCTATATACATATGCATGTAGTGGTTGTCTTCGAACGGTACACTCCCTCGCGTGGTTATCGGTGACAAGCCTATATATTCATGGGCCCACGTGTACATCCATGATCACCTTGACCAACAACAAGATAGGTTACCATGGAGGATTCTTCCTTTGCCTCGTGTTATTGTAGTATATGTCATGGTGAGATTCAGACCTAATTAAGTTTGAGCGCATACTATGCAGGCATGCATGCATGAATCCCCATCATCGGCTTGAAGTGTGGTGTGACATACATATGCATCGTCAACTAACCCTCACTCGGTGTGGGGATTTCTGGTTCGAAAGCACGGTGCCACATCAAAGTTGTTCCATTGTGTATTCAAACACACCTCTCCATACATATGTTTGGGCCACACGCAGGCAGTGGTTGTCTTCAGGGACTAGCTACTTGCGTGATTATTGGCGAGCTAACCCATCTCCGGGGTCACATGGATGACCATCACTTTGACCAACAACAAGAGGGAGGTTGTATGACCAAGGTGGATTATTCTTGGTCTGTTTTACGATCCATCTTGGTGAGATGCCTCTCTGGCCCGCCGACTGAAAGTGGGTGTGTGTGTGGGGGGGGGGACTGCTACTTCGCACTTTGCTAGGTGAACCTCCGTGGGGGGCAAGCATTCATAGCTTAGGATTCCCTTCCTGCCGACACGAGGGGGGCAAGCAATATAATGTCTACCACGCAATCTTCTTCTTGTAGACTCCTGTTGGGCATCCAAGCGTAGAGTTTTGTAGGACAGTAGCAAATTTACCTCAAGTGGATGACCTAAGGTTTATCAATCCGTGGGAGGCGTAGGATGAAGATGGTCTCTCACAAACAACCCTGCAACCAAATAACAAAGATTCTCTTGTGTCCCCAACACACCCAATACAATGGTCAATTGTATAGGTGCACTAGTTCGGCGAAGAGATGGTGATACAAGTGCAATATCTATGGTAGATATAGGTTTTTGTAATCTGAAAATATATCATTACAAACTTCAAATATTCTATTTTTTAATGATATATTTTTTATGTTCAACAATTTATGTTCTACTAAACTCATCGGGAGTACTTGAAATTTATGTTCCACTAAACTCATCGGGAGCCGTTTCGGGCCTCGAAACCAAAACCATCAATTAACCTTTACCTTGTTCCCATCACATTCCAAAGTACTAGTCTACAATTAAGTGCAAGCCTGCTCACACCTACCAGGTACGTACCAAACCTGAACGTGTTCCCACTATGCAGGTTTTAGTACTAGTGCTAGTACTTAGGTTATCAAAAGGGGAACTACCTAACCGAAAATTACTCTACCGTCCTCCTCATAAGTCCTCCTTCTTCGTCTGTCCTTGCCATGTCCGGTGTGCAGAGCTCTAGGTCGAGAACTACTCGTAACAAGGGAGCGGCAACCAAGGCTGCGGCAAAAAAAGAGGGCTCGCCACCACGCAGAGACCTTGAAAGATCTCTCACGAGCAGGCGATGGCTCCCAGAAGCGCCCTAGCCGCAGGGGCGAACATGCCAAGCTGGCGACGCTGGAGTCGTTATCCCTCGACGGCATGCCCGATCAGCTCATTAAGCACCTCAATAAGCAGAAGGAGTTCATCCACAGCTTGGTGGAGCTGCTGAAGGAGAGCCTCGACGACATGGCCGCTAAGCTCAATGAGCAGGGGGTTGACCGCCGGCTTGGTGATGCTGCCGAAGAAGAGCATTGCCTCAGAGAAGAAGGCGACCGGTGAAATCCTGCAACTTCAGGAGGACAAGGCGAAGCTCTGCCACGAGCTCGACCTGCTGAAGGAGGAGAACGCCGGCTGGAAGAAGCTGCACGAGAATAGTAGTTCCTTGATGAAGATGTTGCAGGCCCTCATCATGGAACAGAAGGAGGAGTTGGCGAAGCTCCGCATCGAGCACCCGGCTGCTGTCAAGGTACGTAATGCGGCCGTGGAATAGATGATGAAGGCTCGCGCCGAGAAATCCCGCGTCATGGACACAATGAAGAAGATGAAGGAGGAGACGCGCAAAGAGATGGAGGTCGTGGAGGCGATGAAGAAGCAGTTACGACTCCGCGGCCAACAACCCTTCATGTAGTGAGAGCAGCGCCCCAGACTTGTGTGTGCGTCTTCCTTCTTTTTTGGGGTGATAATCTTCCTTCTTCTTTTGCTCCTGTGTTTCTTCTTTTGCTTCGGGTGTTTCGCCGCACGTGTCACCTTCTCTGCAAGGCAGGAATAGAACAATGCTAAAAATGAGATGACTAGCAAATTAGGTCATTCTTTATCGCCAATAGAACAATGCGTCTTGCTAGTAATATATAATAATAGTAGAGAGTAGAGGATATGGCACTGGGCTGCCGTGTTTCGTGCTCCTCCATCGTACTCCAGTGGAAAACTTGAGTATACCGCACGGTTCTTTGCTCCTCCTCAGGTCGTTGGCACATTTATACGAGCAGTCAAATCACAAGGCCCCGCCTTCCAGCAGTAATGAGCCGTCAAATCACAAAGCCCTCGCCTCTCTTGAAACCGACCTAGCTAGACTGCCCCGCCCTCTAGCCTTTTAAAAAATGCATACTTTTGTACAATAATAGGATCGATGGATTGCGCCATGGAGCAAAACTAACAAGATGAAATTTAACAAAAAAGTGGTACATATAGAGAGCGCTCGTCGCCAAATTATGCATATAGTACTATTAAAAAAGCTAGTACGTGCTTAAATGGGGTGCTAAATTCTATTAAAGAAATTTGCATACCTATTTAATTCTTGGGTTCTTATTATTTGTGCCACTAGTTTCTGTATCACTACTTAGTTTTGCCATTAGAAGTTATAACTACTCAAAAATGCCATCGATCCGTGAGATGCCTGCTCAAAAATGCAATTAGATATCTCAAAAATGCCATCGTTAAGTTAGATGTTTGCTCAAAAATGCCATTAGACATTGTGATTTTCACATCAAAACCGTTGACCATGTTACATGACAAAAATAAGCTGATTCTCACAATGATAAGTGTGGCCCCACTTGTCAGGGGTAACCAAGCAAACAGTTTTACACGAAAATAAGAATGATGTTGGGATCAAGTAGGCCCCACACTTTATTTTACTGTAGTGAGATAGAGGGAGAGCTGGCATGTTGGTCCATCGGTATTTATGTCATTATAACATGGCAAAAGAGATTTGATTCACAATAATGGTGTCCAACACAACACACCCCTCAAATACAACTAACCACCCTGAAATTCTTTGACAAAACTAAGCCCCCTGAAATTCTTTGACAACTAAACTGTTGGCTATATGATGTTGGCCATATATATTATACGTATATACTGTGAAGAAACGAGTGGTAGTCATAGTACTATACCAACTAAAAGATGAACTGTAAGAAATACTAGTATGTACGTACTGAAGAGTTAAAGTAACGAGAAGAACCATAACATAGTTCTGCTGGGGGCTCAGCACAACACACCCCTCAAATAAAACTAAGCACACCAGAAATTAAACTAAGCAACTAATCCGGTAGACACTGCATTAGAACCACCATGAGCAACAACACTGCAACCTTACTCGGAGTCCTCGTCCACGTCCTCGACTTCGTCCTTGTCACTCTTCCTCTTGGCCGATACTTCTTTGCTTGAACCGCACAGTTGGCTCTTTCTCTTCATCCAACCCTTGTAGATATTGAAACAAAGGTAGCCATACATTGCAGCATAGTGGATGTGGTCTATATCTAGTACATTCCACTGCCATGCACGATGAAACGTGTGCGGAGGTTTCTTCAGTGTACCGTACGAAGGATGAACCATGGCTCCTGCCAGGGTCAACATTGAAGGCTTATCACGGGAGGACACCAGCCCATTATTCTCGAGGTCGAAGGGTTTGCCTACAATGAGGCCTATCCGTTCCAGGACTCTTATGTCGTTCATAAAGTCTACAGTAACGAATTTGACTCGGCCGCCCTTGAGGAACTTCTTAAATTCCTCGCACTCATTGTCAGCATGGCATATGTGGTAGACCAAGCATAAGTCATGCACGCAAACCTGGATCACGGTGGGCTTCTTCCTCTCTTCCTCCTTTAGATTCTTCTCTTTTCCCAGGACTGTGGTGTACTCAACATCTAGCCTAGCGACCCACTCATCATTTGAGTTTTGAACATGCGTCTGAAGCGATCAAGGCATCCTTTCACCGTCGCGGAAGAACGGGTGTAGATGACGTCGAACTCATCGCCGGTGATGGTTCCAACCTTGTACTCACCGCCGACCATGAAGATTTCGGACGCCATGGATTTGGGAGGAGGGTTAGGATTAGTGGAACTGCCGTAATGTGAAAGGACGGGGCGAATAGGAGCGGTTTATCGATTGTAAAAATGCCGAGTGGGGGCGCGTGCGAACGGCAGGGTAGTTGCTTGCCTGGTGGATAAATGGATTCATGCACAGTACTATGGGGGCCCAATTAGATTTCATGTCTACTCGACGCCCAATTAAATGGCTTTCGATGTCATGTCAAGCGTCGGGAAAATTACAGGCGATACGAAGCTTCCGAGAGCCCTTGGATCTGAGATCGAATGGTTGTATGGCGTGATTCTAGACCTATGGGTGAATATCCTATCCTGGAGGGTTATTATGCAAATTTTCAGCAACTTAGCATGCGAACGTTCGATCTCAGATCCAAGGGCTGCCAGCAGCCTGTATCATGGCCGCGCCTACCACGACCGTCGCCTCGCTCGCGCGGTCGCGCCCTTGGAGATTTAACACGGTGCGTTAGGCTATCTGATGTTGGCATGTCATACATAGTCATCACTTAGTCACTCATACTACAACAAGGTTAGCTATAAGGTTGGCTATAAGAGTATATTTCGTTTACTTCTCTCTATCTCTTTATTTGTAGTATTTATTGCATTTGCCAAGGAGTGACCTCTTCCAATGAAATGGTGCTTAGATGAGGTGCTATGGGCATTAAATGGCTTAGCAACTCAAGTCCCCAATGCATAGGTGCTTAGTTTTTTGTTGCTAAGTTTGCTTCATCTAGGTACACGCGCTTAGCACCGTTTCTTCTTGGGGTAACCAAACTAGTCTCTCTCTTCTTAATTAACTTGCCACATCAGACTTTATGCCTATGTGGCAGGCTTAGCACCTGTAGGATCAAGTACAATAGTGGGCTATAAGCCTGCTTTACATGGCATATTTGCATATGTGGGGGAAGGAGGGAAGGAAAAAGTGGAGGAGTGGGCTCTCAAGGAACACTAAAAAAAGACACATCCGTGACATTTTGGGCTGAACGAATTTTTTTCCTGTCATACTTATGACACTTCTATGACAATAATTGTGACAAAACACGGTATCATCATAGATGTGGTGGGGTCCTACTTCTATGACAAAAAATCATGACAGAAAATGGGCTTTTCGTCCTGGGCGACGCAGCTGCATGACATTCTTTGGGCCGTCCATGACGGAAAAAACCATGATGGAAGCGAGGGCGAGGAAAATATCGGGGTGTTCCCGGTTACGGTGGGTGGTCGGGGCCGAGCGATGCGCGTTTCTCTCGGGCACGAACGCGCGTGGGTGCGAGGTGTTGGGCTCTAACTGAACCCGAGCGAGGCGTTGGGCTCTAACTGAACCCGAGCGATTGCACTGCAGGCTACGTGTTGCTGAACCCGAGCGATCGATCGATGGCTGTTAACTGAACCCGATCGAGCGATTCCTTCGCTACTGCTGCTAACTGAAGCCGATCGATGCTGCCTCTCGATGAACAGTGAGCGTTGTTGGGGGGTTTGGACGAACATTTCTTGGTGGGGGTGGATGAACAGGACCCCGTGGTGTTGCCTCTGGATGAACAGGACCAGGATCGATCAAGCCGGTTGGGGCTAGATGAACAGGACCCCATGGAGGGCAGGATGAACAATAGACGGTGGAGGGCTGGATGAACAGTAGCCCATGGAGGGGTGGTTGAACAGGAGCCCGTGGAGAGGGCTGGTTGAACAGTAGCCGGTGGAGTAGCGCGCGGTGGAGGCTGGATGAACAGGAGCCCGTGGATGAACAGTCGCAGGTGGAGGCTGGAGGAGGTCGACGCTGGATGAACAGTAGCCCGTGGAGGCTGGAGGGGGTCGACGGTGGAGATGAACAGTATCACGTGGAGTCCCGTTTTGCGGTACGCCACACCCCTCCCGATGAACGGGACCCCCGTTTCGACCGTAGCGCTCCAACACAAGTCCGTTTCCTTCGTTTTGCGGTACGCCACACCCCTCCCGATCAAAAGGACCCCCATTTCGACCGTAGGAGGTCCGTTTCCTCTGTTTTGCGGTACGCCAGACCCCTCCCGATGAACATGATCCCGTTTCAAACGTGGCCGGTCGAACACAAGGCTGTTTCCTCCGTTCTGCGGTACGCCAGGCCTTGTTTCCATTAGCTGTTCCGTCCAAGCCCTCCCGATGAACACGACGACGCATTTCGTTCCGACCCAGCCGGTTGGCTCCCCATAAACACGACAATGACGCTGTTTCTCCATTTCAACCAAGCCATCTACACGAGCCCTGGCCGTACATATGCGCGAGTAGGCGTTCGAGACCCTGCCCGTATGTACGTACGTGGCCATATTTTCTTTCTTGCACACTGGTCGCTGTACGTACATGTACATGCTACGTGCTCGCCTCTACTACGACACGTGCGCGCCTCTACATCGACCAGTATGTACGTACACGTTCGCGACCAGAATGACAACGCTACGTACGCTTCAACCAGGTGGGTCCCGACTGTCAGGCACTTCCTTGCATGCGAAGATGTAGCTGGTGGGTCCCAGCAGTCAGGGTTTTTCATGCTGTTATATTATCTATCTTGGATGTTTAATGGGCTTTTATATGTTGTTTTATATGATTTTCGGGACTAACCTATTAACCTAGAGCCTAGTGCCAGTTTCTGTTTTCTCCTTGTTTTTGAGTTTTGCAGAAAAGGAATACCAAACGGAGTCCAATTGAAGTGCCAATTTTTGATGATTTTTATGGACCAAAAGAAGACCACGGAGCATCGGAGTTGGGCCAGAAGAGTCCCGGGCTGCCCACGAGGGTGGGGGGCGCGCCCACCCCCCTGGGCGCGTGGGCCTGCCTTGTGGACAGCTCGGGCACCTCCTTGACGTGAGACCGACGCCAAAAATTCCTATAAATACAGAAACCTCGGAAAATTAACCTAGATTAGAAGTTCCGCCACCGCAAGCCTCTGTAGCCACGAGAAATCAATCTAGGCCCTCTCTGGCACCCTGCCGGAGGGGGCCATATTCACCGGAGGCCATGGAGGAGGATCCCGGAGGGGCCATCATCGCCATGAAGGCCATGGACTAGAGGGAGAACCTCTCCCCATCTAGGGGGGAGGCCATGGAGGAGGAACCTCCTCTCTCTCGGTGGCGCCGGAGTGCCATCGGGAAAGGAATCATCGCCGCGGTGATTGTCTTCATCAACATCACCACCATCATCACCATCCTCATCTCTTTTACACGGTCCACTCTCCCGCACCCCGCTGTAATCCCTACTTGAACATGGTGCTTTATGCCACATATTATGATCCAATGATGTGTTGCCATCCTATGATGTTTTGAGTAGATATCCTTTGTCTTTGGGTTGATTGATGATCTAGATTGGTACGAGTTGTATGTTTTATTTTGGTGCTGTCCTATGGTGCCCTCCGTGTCGCGCAAGCGTGAGGGACTCCCACTGTAGGGTGTTGCAATACGTTCATGATTCGCTTATAGTGGGTTGGTGAGTGACTGAAACACAAACCCGAGTAAGTGGGGTTGGTGCGTATGGGAATAAAGAGTATTTGATGCTTTAATGCTATGGTTGGGTTTTACTTTAATGATCTTTAGTAGTTGCGGATGCTTGCTAGAGTTCCAATCATAAGTGCATATGATCCAAGAAGAGAAAGTATGTTAGCTTATGCCTCTCCCTCATATGAAATTGCAATGACGACTATCGGTCTTGTTAACAATTGCCTAGGACAATTTCGCACACCGATCCATCATTATTCCACACTCGCTATTTATAATATTTAGTAGTATATTCTAACTTTATGATAAAAGCAACTACTTTTATATTTTAGTTCTCCGATATCATGCAAAGTTATCCTCTTCATACCGACAACATAGTTTTATTTCTCGTTTCTAGTTGGAAGCAAACGTTCGGTGTACGTAGAGTCATATCAGTGGCAGATAGGGCTTGAGAGAATATTGATCTTACCTTTAGCTCCTTGTGGGTTCGACACTCCATACTTATCACTTCCACCTTTGGAAATTGCTACGATGATTCCCTACACTTGGGGATTATCAAGCTCTTTTCTGGCGGCGTTGCTGGGGAGCAATAGCGTGGGGTTGATATTCTCGTGTGTGCTTGATTGCTTTCTTCACTAAGTAGATTTTGTTTTTCCTTTTTGTTTCTGTTTAGTTGTGGGTGAAACATACAATTTTTTTTAAAGAATGAAAATACAAAAAAATTACTTGCCTCTCATGCCTAAAAGTTTTTCAAAAAGAGAAGTGATTGGAAAGTTATGCATTGAAGAAGTGAGGGTCGACCTTGAGCACTTGTGTTCATGCTCACACAAACAATGTAGAATTTTTCATGGAAGTTTCTCTGTAAATAATTATCCCCTTGTATATATCCATTGTATTATAAAAATAATGTGCCAAGCTTTGGTTTTAGGATGATTAGATTGCTTGTTTGCTATGTGCAAAACAAAAACAGAAACTTTGGCTGTAGTGCGTGAATTTACATTTTTACTGGAAAGTCAAATGGGTCTGAAACTTTTTGCACATTACTTCTGTACAAAATTTTAAAATTTTCAAATTTAGTTCATAATTTTAGGAGTTACAGAAGTTTACCAAACTTCCAGATTACTACAGACTGTTCTGTTTTTAACAGATTCTGTTTTGCGTGTGTTGTTTGCTTATTTTGATGAATCTATGGCTAGTATCGGGGGGTATGAACCATAGAGAAGTTGGAATACAGTAGGTTTAACACCAATATAAATAAAGAACGAGTTCATTACAGTACCTAAAGGTAGTGATTTGCTTTATTACACTAACGGATCTCACAAAGTTTTTGTTAAAGTTTTGTGTGGATGAAGTGTTCGAAGATCGAGGAACTATCAATATGAGAAGAATAAAGAGAGGCAAGAGTTCAATCTTGGGGATGCCCAAGGCACCCCAAGTAAGTATTTCAAAGGATACTCAAGCATCTAAGCTTGGGGATGCCCCGGTTGGCATCCCATCTTTCTTCTTCAACAATTATTGGTATACCTCGGTTTTTGTTTTGTTCACATGATTTGTGTCCTTTGTGTTTTTGTTTTTCCTTTAAGAACCATGCTAGCATGAGATAGCCCTTCATTGATTTATAGAATACTTTATGTGCTTCACTTATATCTTTTAAGTATGATCTTATAGAATAGCTCTTTGTGCTTCACTTAAATCTTTTGTGTATGGTTTTATAGAATGCTTCGTGTGCTTCACTTACATATTTTGAGCTTGGATATTGGTTAGTCTATATGAATTGTAGAATGCTCCATGAACTTCACTTATATCTTTTGGAGTATGAATAATACTATAATGTAAACTGGGTTTGGAAGAGTGTCAACTTTAGGAATTAGTGATCCCACTATTTTGGAGGGTGTTGAATCTTAGTGTGATATTTATGAAAGTGGATTTGGAAGAGTGTCAACTTTAGCTAATAATCATTCCACTATTTCGGAAGAGGTTCCAATTGAGTATGAGAACAAAGTTGCTATCCATGATGCTACTGAAAATTATTATGAGGGGGTAATACACGCTTGTAGGAGTGGCAATAATATCAAGTTTCCTCTCTATGTGCTTAAATTCAAAAGACATTCATATCTGAAAGTACTGTCAAAATACACAACACAAAACACAATTCACAACCTGCAAATACTAACAACCCTAAGCTCCTCCTGACAATTCACAACCTGCCCGACTATTGGTCTAGGGGGGGGCAATCCCTCCTATTCCTCGGCGGCAGACAGCCGCCCCGTGAGACGATGTGAACGACGAGGGAGAGGATGGCGGGGAAGCGTCGTCGGGCCAACTGTTTTTCTCCTCTTGTAGTTGGGTTCGGTCGACGAAGACTCCACCGGCTCGCTCTAGCACGACACCCTCACAAACGGCACCCTGTAGATGCTCGATCCTTCAATCTCTGGTGGATGCCCCATCCGGGATCGATAATCCCACCACCGCTCCCTCACGATCGGATTCGGTGAAACTGTTTGCTCCATGGCCCAGAGGAGCAGCTCTATGTATGTCACGACCGGATTTTCAATAAAATAATTATTGAGAGACCAATCCCTTTTACGGACCAGCGAGGAAGAATTCCTTCTCACTGGTAGACAATATCTTGGTCACAGAAGAAAAATACCAGGAGTACTAAATATAATACAAGGTTGAGCAGAGACTACCCAACAATTTATTACATGCACGCCGCTAAAACAAAACGGCGGATAGGGTGGCAACTACTAACTCACGACAATGATGGTGGTGGAAATATCACCGCGAAGCGAGTGATATGATTCCAGAAGACTACAACTCATCGAGCGTCTGAGTGAGGCTCGAGAAGATTTATTGCGGGTGGCGGAAGCGTAAACGATACAAGTGACCAATATCCGGGATCGCGCAGGACTGACTGGGACTCCTCTAGGCGTCGGACGCGCTATCAAACTCTTCATCCAAGAGATTGCCTTCGTCAACATCTGGCCAAATCAACAAGCCAGGTGAGTACTATGAAAGTACTCGCAAGACAGTTCGGACATAAGGTATAACAAAAGTAAACATGAAGCACATGAATAAGTTAACCAGTGCGATCAGACATAAATAAATACTGGGTGCCAAGCGAGGGTCTGAATGACGCCTCGAGCGGAAACTGCAGAATAGTAATACTGGTGCCAAACGAGTGTCCGAAAGACTCCTCGAGCGGAAAATGCGGAATAATAATGCGGGTGCCAAACGAGTGTCTGAAAGACTCCTCGAGAGGTAAATGCAGAATAATAATGCCACAGTCGGGCGTCGGGGCGACACCACATAAAGGGCTTATAACAGAAAGTAAAGACAGTGCATGCCGCAGTCGGACGTCTGAGCGACATCACATAAAGGGCTTATAGAAAGTGAGAAATGAGTACACGCCACAGTCGGACGTCTGCGCGACGTCACATAAAGGGCTTATATCACATCTCATTAATACAACAGTTCGGGAACAATAAATTATCACAAGCATGAGACACAAAATAAAGTTAGTCCATCCACAGGAATAACAATAAATCGGAATTTTACCACTTGAGCTTGTTCACCGGGGACAAGTTTTTCACACGGATAGATATGGATATAATGTTCTCATTACTTGATCATGGATACGATGATTTGGAAAGAATTGACTCTGTAGAGTTTGTATTTAACCACAGCCAACGGATTTCAGTAGTCACGAGGACTAGTTCCGTCTACGGTGTTTTGGAAGAAACACGTCTAACCAGTACACACCCAATTCAACCATCCGAAGCCAGGGATCACCCTCGGCAACTTTCAAGAAAAATCTTGAGACGGGGAGGCTACAACCTCGCGTAGCATGGGATCAAATTTCTATACGCGCGCTTTAAGGGGGTGCCCCCCCTCTCGGTCCCAACCGGAAACACCCATGCCCCCTGACCGAATGACTGGCTTTAATCCTGGGCCAAGGTACCATCATCCCGGCCTCTCTGTTTGGTGTGTACACGGAAAGAGGTTACCAACTTACTAAACCGCATCCTGGCAATGAGACATGTGGTAGCACGGAAAGGGGAAAGAATGGTAACGTGGCTCCAACCACGTTAACGTCGGAGAAAGTCGGATGTCGCAAGGCTGGCATGCTACAATAGTACCACCTTGCTGCCATTCATGTCACCACATGATTTGGCCATCTCTCATCAGAGACCATTGCAACTTTGGAACAGGCGGAAAAAGATCGATAACGTAGCTCCAACCACGTTAACGTCGAAGAAAGTTGGATGACGCAAGGCTGGCATGCCACAACAGTACCACCTTGCTGCCCTTCATGTCACCACATGCTTAGGCCACCTCTCAACAGAGGTCATCACAACTTTGGGACAACCGGATCGTTGCCTTACAAGCAACGAGGTTTTTACCGACACTCATATGCCACGCACAAACTCTCACGTGAACATGCAAAACATCTGCCATATCAAATGTTCAAAACATGCTTGCCTGGTTCGGAGAAGTCGGAGTCTAGCTCGGCGAAGTTCGCGGCTCCGTCACCTCTCCCGGAACCTACGGCAAATCACGAAACGGGTACTAACATGAAAACCAACACATACACAGAAACTTTTCCAAATATTTTTCAAATAAATCCCATAAAAAACTAGACAAAATTTGAAGATTGTCAGAAAAAGAATCACTCAAAAATACCTTTTTATTAAAAAGGTATAAAGGTTTCTGTCCAGGGACTTATCTGTAATGAAACAGAAAAGTTCCAGGGTTTTAACTGAGAAAACAGAAAACGCTTCGGCTGGGAATGCGCAAGCGCAAAGGAGGAAACACATTTTGCCCGAAGGCGCCAACAGAAAACGGTTCGAGAATAAAAGAACAGAGGCTGACATGCGGGGTCCACATGTCAGGTTTGAAAAGCTCGCCGGCGCCCGAAGACTGCGGTGGACGCCGGCGTCGAACCACGGCGAGATAGGGGGAACGGAGGGTACCAAGAGCTTCAGCGTCCTCTTCCGCGTCTGTGGGTGGTGGACTCGTCCAACGGGGAGCCCTAAGTCGAGGGCGACACTTTCTCCGGCGGACGGCGGCTCGGGTGAGGATGGGGAACTCCGGTGGAGGGCTGCAAGCTTCAAATTGAAGTGCGGGTCAGAAAGAGGGATGCATGGTGAAGCTACTGGCAGGAGAATGGAGGCGGAGGAGCACACACGGGGGCGAATCGGGCTGGATCCCGTGGCGGGTCGCGGCGGCCGGAGTCGAGGAAGGAGACCTCCTCGGGGCTCTTCTAGTGGCTAGGCGTGCTCTAGGGGGAGTGCAGGGCTGGTGGGTGCTCGAGTTGAAGCTCGGGGCCTCTATTTATAGGCAGATCGACGGGGTGGCCGTGAACGGAGAATCTCCGGCGAGCGATTACGGCGGAGCAGTGCATTGGCAGGGGGTTTGAGCGGCCGGGCAGCATCAGTGGAGGTTACTGGACTCGTTTTGCAGCTAAACGGGGTCGGTCTTGGCGTAATGGCGTCGGTCCACGGTGAGGTGACCGCACGGGCTCAACGGCGGCAGAGAGCGCGCTCCGCGCCCTGCGGTTCACGACGAGAGCGGCAGCGCGTTCGGGGGAGTGGAAGGCCACGCGGCGAGCTCCGGTGGTTTGGGCGGCGCTGGGTGGCGTCGTCGGCGCCGTGTCTCCTGCTGGCGTCCGCAAAGCCGCCGCCGGCGTCGGTCACGGGGCGGCGCACCTTCTGCTGCTCGTTGCCGACGCCCGCAAGGCGCCAGGCGTTCGTGCGGTGCAGGAACAAGAGAGCGGGGACGAGGAGCAAGGCGACGCGGTGGCACTGGCGAGATCGACGTCCGCTTCTGAAGAAAACGACAGCAGCCACTTGACTGAATCTCTGAACTTACTGAATGTGACAAAGACAGTGCACTACAGGTGTTCGACAGAAGGTTTTGGCTTTGAGATAAATTTTTCTAGAGCTGTAACTTGGTGAGATGACCACTCAATGCACCGAGAGGCTGCCTGATTTTACTTGGAATTTTTGGAGAAGGTTTGGGATGAATTTCACCAAATTTGGCAAATCTAGTCCAAACTTGCAGCAAGTGTAGTTTGAAAATTTTGAACTGAAGACCAGTGGATCTTCATGGTTCTAGGTTGAGGGTACAAAGGACTAGGAGGGAGAGTTGGTTTGGTGGCAAAAATCAAAACAGAAAAAGGAGTTCCTTTGTAAATCTCCAAGAGCTAGAGGAGAAGACATAAATTTGTTTGAATAGAATTTAAATGGAAAAAACCACATGGGGGGGTTCAACTTGCTGGTTTTGGTGTAAAACATGATCTAGAGGTGAGGGAGTGGTTAGGGAAGAGGATTTGCACTAATGCCATGGCAAGAAGGAATTGTTGAAAGTGGCAAAGGATTTTCTAAAAGCCATAGTGCAAAATTCAAAAAGGTTTTCAAAAGTTAATTTCCCAAGTGAAAAGTATTTTGTCTTGAGTCCAAAAGAAAAGCAAGAACCTCCAAGATCAAAGACAGATCTTGGGTGAATCCACATAAAACTTTTTCCATAAAAAAATATTTGAGGGGGAGAGTTCTCTTGAAGAGAAATTTAAATCACCTCCCTCAAGTCACAAAAATCTTTTGAAAAAAAAATCCAAATAAAAACTTGGGTGTCACAATGTACTCCCGCGCGACTCCCTCCGGGAGTATCGCCGCCTTTTCGCTCTGTTGCAGATATTTGGCCATGGATGTCGCCGTCGCTGCTAGTTGGTCCTTGTTGTCGCCGTCTGCGATCCTCACGTATCGGTTGTACTCCTCCATCGATCTACTTCTCCACAGCACCTTCACTCGCCGGCAGTGGATTTTTAATGGAAGAGGAGAGGAGCAGCGCTGGTTTTGGTTTAGAACGGGAGAGGAGGGACGCTGGTTTTGGATTGGAACAGGAGAGGAGGGGCGGTGGTTTTGAAATGGAAGAGGAGAGGAGCGGCGCTGGATTTAGATTTGAACGGGAGAGGAGCAGCGGTGGTTTAAGAGGAGAAGAGCGGAAGAGCGGCGCTGGTCTTGGAAGTATTTTTTTTTGTTTTGCATATTTTGGGTCAAAGTTTGACCACGTACTGTATTTGACAAGCAAAATGTGAATGCATGTCACCAAAACTTGTATCGTTTGGTTCGTATCTGAATGTACTTTCAAATTATATTATTTTTGCAACGTATAACATATATTTTATTTGTGAAAATCATGATCAATTATGACCCAGAATAAAAGGGAGACTAGTTAATGTGGTGTCGCTTTCTTAATTGAAGGGTAAATTGATTTTGATTTTGATCCAGTCACAGCACGCCAGCCCTCTCGTCCAATCCTAAATCGCTGTCGCACGCTCCTCTCCCTCTTCCCATTGCAAAACCACCTCCTCTCCTCTCCATCATCTCCATTCCAAAACCACTGTCTCGCCTCTCCCTCTTCTCCATTGCAAAACCACCTCCTCTCTCCTCGGACGAGGATCCCCTGACGTAGCCCATCCTGCCAGTGAGACACTGACACATGGGTCCCACCAAGCGCGGGGCCCACCTGTCAGCGACCGAAAGGCAGGGGAACCTCTCCTCTCCATCATATCCATTCCAAAACCACCGTCTCGCCTCTCCCTCTTCTCCATTTCAAAACCACCTCCACTCCTCTCCATCATCTCCATTCTAAAACCACCGTCTCGCCTCTCCCTCTTCTCTATTGCAAGACCACCGTCTCTCCTCCCATCTTCCAAAGCTAGCACCGGACCACTCAGAAGGACATCTATGCAGGGGATGCAACAGCGAATCAGGCAGATCGCCGGCGGCGACCAGGCAAAGTTAGCCAGGTTGAAGGATATCCTTACTTGGTTTGACAATGAGTGGGAGATTTCGAGGACGGTGAGGGCCATGTGGCAATGTATGCGAAAGAGCGAGACGACGGTGATGAGGGTGGCGATGTACTCCTCGGCGGCAGTCACGCCGCAGCCCTTCGAGTTCATCGAGTATCTCCTCTGGGCGATGGAGCAGATAGATTCGCCCAAGGCGAAAGTCAGGTGGAGGTGGTGGGCATACAGGTCGAAGGTCGAGCACCCAGAGGATAACGAATCGATCGAGTACGGTGTGCCATTCGTGAGGGTGCAGAGCCAGTCGGAGCCACAGGAGTATTCGTTCTCCCACCGCAAGAGGAGGCCGGATGGCGTGACGTCGCTTCCCCGCCGTTGTCCATGGTTCCCTCGATGCTCACCTCGTTTCAACGGCGTCGGTAGGGTTTAAGGTAAGCTTCGCACTAACCTAATCTTCCATCTGCTCATGCTTACAATCAGTGTGACAACTAATAAAAATCATGCTTACAATCAGTCTCTGAGTACTACGCCAATCACCCTAAAATAGCTCTGGACCTTTGGGTCAAAGTTGTGACACTGTGTACAAATAAAGAAAAATAGATTGGTGCTTCTTTGAGAAAAGAGTACACCCCTAGAAAACTGCCAATATAAGCTACTAGTATTTTTTTTTAAGTCTAAGCTACTAGTATTTGGTTAGAGGATTTGCTGCCGAGAAAGATCCGTCCATAGTGAGCGCCACACATCCCACTGATGGTGGTGGATGCCAATGCTTAGATGGAGCAGGGTTGGTGTCGGTAATTTTTACTTGGCACCTCGCACTCTGCATATATGTCGGTTCCATCCGTACATTTGTGCAGTTCCACCAAAATGCATCTGAATAACCCTGTTTGCACAGATAATGAAAAGGCGTGATTACATTATAGTGGCACTAGTTGATGAAACATACACTAATAAAGAGAAGAAAATATTACATCATACTGGAAATTGACCCAAGTCTCCCCGATACACCTTCTGCTAGTGATGAACATCAGTGTACAGCGGTAGTACAAGGAGGGGCCTTGAGACATTCAGATCTCTATTTTTGTGCAGATCAACTAAAATTAAGTACCCCAGTTTGCAGAAACGCTTAAACATTAACAATGGGACTAGTTGATGAAACATACATTAACAAAGAGAAGCACTTTCTTTATCTACATTGGAAATGAAATGATAGAGAGGACACTCACTCTATTTTAACTGTATTATTACTTCATTTTATCAGTGGCACTAGGGTCGAGCAGGTGGCAAACGAGGTGTACCATGCGTCGCAAGGATGAAGGTCGGGGGTGCTTAGACTGGGATGCTGAAGCTGGCTCTTTCAATCCCTATCTCCCCCCTGATGTTTCTATGGTAGCATTTGGGTTGTAATCCAAACTTGGTCGAGCTAGTGCTGCGTCCCCCTACCTGCCTAGCTTATGTGGCGAACTTGTCTCCTGCTAGTACTCAGTCCGTTCTAGTAGTAGTTGCATAACTGCCCGTTTACACTGAGATGTTGTCGGATAATGGTTCTCTATGGTTGGGTTTCTTTAATGAAATCGGAGGGAAACCCCTCTTTCGATATATACAAAAACAGTGGCACTAGCGGTGCCAAAACATTGCCTAAAATTAATAGTGCCACTAGATTAAGGTGCAAAATAATTACATTACTCCTTTATCATGGCAGTGCCAAAACAGTAGCACAAGAGCAGGATCAACATGCAGGATCTTTGGCAAACGGTCTGACCAAAAAGGAACATACCTCGTGATGGGAACCATATCTGCATTCAACGCCATCGTAGAAGGGATGACACCAGTCACCAACATGGATGATTCAATTCATGGGACCTTTTGGTGCAGTTCGCCTAAAATGAAGCAATGTCCCATGAGCTAGCAGCAGCTTCTTCTTTTTTTAAGAAAAGGGCTCCAGCCCCGGTTCCATATCCATCAGAAAACGAAACCCACAGAGCTTCTTCTTCATTAGATGCAATAAAATTGAGCAACATCAAGGTTGGTCGTGAAGCCCTTGGAGAGTAGGCGGACCAGGATAGTTGCATCCCTAAGAAAAAAGAAGCAACTTATCTTAATGGGAAATTTAGCAGGACATGAAAAAAGTGCCATTGATTCATATTACTGGAGGCATTACATTGAAAACAACATTGGTTTAACGTGTCCTTACTTTTAACAGTGCGACTGCTACATTTTACCAGTGGCATTACATAAGAGCGGCTCAGGGCAACAAACATTAGAAGAGGATATCTGGGTTGGTCCCATTTTTGTTCGGTATATAGCCACCTTATACTGTGTGAGGCTAGCAAATCTAGTGCTGGACTTACTCTGTTGACTTGTCCCCCAGTCCCCACTTTCTTTCCTTTTTCAACCAATAGATCGGGTTTATATTGAGTTCGTACTTCATTCCCTTTATTTCCCTATTAGACCTAGAGACCAGTTGGATAGCCCGTCTCTGCTACTTTTCGCCCCCATTATTTCCTCTTTCGACCAAGTCCTAGATTCAGGTAACAAATCTTCCCCCACCCCCACCCCCTTTCTTCCTTGTTTGAACCAAGTACTACTAGATTCGAGTGCATGAACTAGTTTTACCTCTTAACAGTAAAAAATAGGTGGTTTTCGAACAGCCGATCGATCCTATGTACACGAGGGGGCCTGAGAAATAGTAAAAGATACAAATGCAGCGACGTCAGGAGCTCAGGAAGTAGAGCAAGGCCGGTTTCGAAGGAAGTTATACCTGAGGGTCGCCGGGATGTCACTAGGTGGGCGGCGGGAGGCCGAATCTGCCCACACTAAGGCAGCAAGGAAGAAGGGGTGGGAGGCCCTCCCTCGCCAGCGATGCTTGTGAGAGAACGACAAGGCACGCTGATCGGGACGCGCCGGTAGTGGGTAAGAGCTGTCGCCGAGGACGATCGCGTGAACGTTGCACCTTCTCACCTTCCCCGGCGGAGAGGATCCGGCTGGATCTGTGACCAGCGGTGAGTAGAGAGAGAGAGAGTGTGGCCACCGCTGTCGTGTTTAGATCTGGAGAGGACGAGACAGTGTGAAGAGAGCAACACTAGCAAGCAAGTGCGGAGGCTCCTGCCTATATAGTGGAGTAGTAGTTTTCTTTTGTCTACCAGCCGGAGCCGGCTTGACCTCGGCAATGACTGTCGAGAAGTCTTCATGCACGTGCCCCGGAGGCGCAGTTGTCGTCATTTTGATCTGAAGCACCGGATTATAACATATAACACGAAAAAATGCCACATGACAAGAAATCATAACCTCACTGCCCAAAGGAGACAAGATGAATCCCGACGGACAAACTAGACGAGGATCAAAGCTCAAATTAAAGATAAACTCGTAGAAAAGGGGTCCACCGATAGATGTCCTAATTAACATAGCCGGCTTGACCTAGATGGCAGCCGAGTAGTCTTCGTGCATGTTCCCCTAATGACTAGCCCAACTCAGTTGTCGCTGTTTAACCCTCGCAGTGATCCGAAGCACATGACACCTAATTTTGCGAGATGACAAGAAACCTTTTTTTAGACTTCTCACTAGAACTACAGCCCTGTACAACACAACCTGCATGATATGTAGACGATAGCCAATCCAGGCGTGTTTGCTGGAGTCTGGTCACATGCATGGACGAACTGATCTTCCGTGTCTTGCAGGGATCGTCCAGGTACCAACGTATGTACTCCTACAACACTTCTCTAGTAGTACTATCGCTCGTCTCTCTCTTCTATTAACTCACCCGACTTGCGGGGCCGGGGAGTGTGCCTATGGTTGGTTCCCAATTGCGGTCCCACATGTGTGTGCAAACGCAATATGACGCACGTTCCATTTGGAGAGCAGCGTGCCAGACCGACCGGCCGTCTGGGGTGCGACGCGAACGCGACGGGCGTGTTGTATACTCCGTACATGTGTACCGCCGTTTTCTTGAGGCTTTGCTCCATGACGCAATCCATGGATACAAAATTAGTATACTGTACTATTTAAAAGTCGAGGGCGGGGCTTTTCCCGCACGGTAGGTGGGGCAGTTCTACCTAGTCGGTTCGACAGAGACGCGAGAAGATGAGGGAGTAGGCTGCTGCAAACGTAGGGCTGTGTGATTTGACAGCGAGTTACGTCTGGACAGGTGGGGCCCGTTGCTTTGACTTGCCATTATCATTAACCGCGGCACTACGACCAGCGTGAGTCTCCTGATTCCTGACCACCTCCATACAGGTGCCTCTCCCGATGCTCCACCATGTAGAGGCTGGCTCTTGCTTGAGAGCCCACTCCTCCACTTTTTCCTTGCCTCTTTCCCCCACATATGCAAAAATGCCATGTAAAGCGGGCTTATAGCCCACTATTGTACTTGATCCTACAGGTGCTAAGCCTGCCACATAGGCATAAAGTCTGATGTGGCAGGTTAATTAAGAAGAGGGAGACTAGTTTGGTGACCCCAGGAAGAAACGGTGATAAGCGCGTGTACCTAGATGAAGCAAACTTAGCAACAAAAAACTAAGCACCTATGCATTGGGGACTTGAGTTGCGAAGCCATTTAATGCCCATAGCACCTCATCTAAGCACCATTTCATTGGAAGAGGTCACTCCATGGCAAATACAATAAATACTACGAAGAAAGAGATAGAGAGAAGTAAACAAAAAATACTCTTATAGACAACCTTATAGCTAACTTTGTTGTATGAGTGACTAAGTGATGACTATGTATGACATGCCAACATCAGATAGCCTAACGCACCGTGTTAAATCTCCAAGGGCGCGACCGCGCGAGCGAGGCGACGGTCGTTGTAGGCGCGACCATGATACGGGCTGCTGGCAGCCCTTGGATCTGAGATCGAACGGTTGCAGGCTAAGTTGCTGAAAATTTGCAGAATAACCCTCCAGGATAGGATATTCACCCATAGGTCTAGAATCACGCCATGCAATCGTTCGATCTCAGATCCAAGGGCTCTCGGAAGCCCGTATCATGGGAGAATGGAAAGCTTCGTATCACCTGTAATTTTCCCGACGCTTGACATGACATCGAAAGCCATTTAATTGGGTGTCGAGTAGACATGACATCTAATTGGGCCCCATAGTACTGTGCATGAATCCATTTATCCACCAGGCAAGCCACTACCCTGCCATTCGCACGCCCCCCCACTCGACATTTTTACATTCGATAAACCGCTCCTAGTCGTCCTGTCCGTTCACATTACGGCAGTTCCACTAATCCTAACCCTCCTCCCAAATCCATGGCGTCCCAAATCTCCATGATCGGCAGTGAGTACAAGGTTAGAACCATCACCGGCGATGAGTTCGACGTCATCTACACCCGTTCTTCCGCAACGGTGAAAGAATGCCTTGCTTGCTTCAAACGCATGTTCGAAAACTCAAATGATGAGTGGGTCATTGGGCTAGATGTTGAGTACACCACAGTCCTGGGAAGCGAGAAGAAACTAAAGGAGGCAGAGAATAAGAAGCCCGCCATGATCCAGGTTTGCGTGCATGACTTATGCTTGGTCTACCACATATGCCATGCCGACGTTGAGTGCGAGGAATTTAAGAAGTTCCTCAAGGGCGGCCGAGTCAAATTCGTTACTATAGACTTTAGGAACAACAAGGAAATCCTGGGTCGGATAGGCCTCATTGTAGGCTAGCCCTTCGATCTCCAGAAGGCAAGCCTGGTGTCCTCCTCTCAGCCTTCAATGCTGACCCTGGCAGCAGCCATGGTTCATCCTTCGTACGGTAAACTAGAGAAACCTCCGTACACGTTTCATCGTCATGCATGGCAATGGAATGTACTAGATATAGACCACATCCACTACGCTGCAATGGATGGCTACCTTTGTTTCCATATCTACAAGGGTTGGATGAAGAGCAAGAGCCAAGTGTGCGGGTCAGGCAAAGAAGTATCGCCCAAGAGGAAGAGGGACAAGGACGAAGTCGAGGACGTGGACTCCGAGTAAGGTGGCAGTGTCGTTGCTCATGGTGGTTCTAATGCAGTGTCTACCGGATTAGTTGCTTATTTTAATTTTTGGTGTGCTTAGTTTTATTTGAGGGGTGTGTTGTGCTGAGCCCCCAGCAAAACTATGTTATGTTTCTTTTCGTTATATTTCATACATTTCATCTTTTAGTTGGTATAGTACTACCACTCGTTTCTTGACATTATATACGTACAATATATATGGCCAACATCATATAGCCAGCAGTTTAGTTGTCAAAGAATTTCAGGGTGCTTAGTTTTGTCAAAGAATTCCAGGGTGCTTAGTTTTATTTGAGGGGTGTGTTGTGCTGGACACCATTAACTTATCATTGTGAGAATCGCCTTATTTTTGTCATGTAACATGGTCAACGGGTTTGACGTGAAAATAACAATGTCTAATGGCATTTGTGAGCAAACATCTAACTTAATGATGGCATTTTTTAGATATCTAATTGCATTTTTGAGCAGGCATCTCACGGATCAATGGCATTTTTTGAGTAGCTATAACTTCTAATGGCAAAACTGAGTAGTGATACACAACTAGTGGCATAAATAATAAGAACCCAAGAATTAAATAGGTATGCTAATTTCTTTATTTCTTTATACCTTTGTGTGCGAAACAGTATACGCTGCCTCCCCCAGATTTTCTTTAAAGAGGCAACATAGAACTATATGAGTGCCCTGTTAAATTTTGGAATTATTCCGGGTTCGTTTGGCCTTTTTTATACATTAATTGAGTTTCTGGTCATTTAATGTGCATAATTAAAACTTGAAATACAAGCACATGCTCCCGTGCACCAAAGTTGACTGAAAAATCACATGTGTGTCCATGGGTGAATTTCTAGGTCCCATGCAAGAAATGGGAATGAAATTCAAACATCTGGGCATCGTGGTTCAGCAGAGAACATTGAGAAGCTTGGTTTTAAAATTCTTGTAAATCCAAAACACGCCTAAAAATCATGAAACTTGGCATGGTGTCATGTCATGGTACTACCATGCTGTGGTAAAAAAAATTGCAGAATAGGAAATTTTTTTGGTATAAGCTTTTTGCAAACCGGAGCTTCTCTCAAGAAGGCTCGTGGTTCTGAGAGGGAACGTGTCACCTTTGTGTGCATAATTCAAATTTTAAATACAAGCACATGCTCCAGTGCACCAAAGCTGGTTGAAAAATCACATGTGTGTCCTCGGGTAAATTTCTAGGTCCCATGCCAGAAATGGGAATGAAATTCAAACATCTGGCCATCATGGCTCAGCTGGAACATGGTTTTTTAATTCCTGTAAATCCGAAACATGCATGAAAATCATGAAACTTGGCTTGGTGTCATGACATGGGACCAACATGCTGTGGTAATTTTGCTATCCGATTTGTGAAGGCGCACACATGAACAATCAACAAAGTCATTTTGGAACAAGTGTTGTCACGTTACAATCGGAAACACAAGTATTATTGAAACCGTGGGCGTTCTATTTACCATTTACGTGCCGCCACGCGTCCCCTTTTTTTATTAGCTAGGAGGCGACGTGCAGGGGAGCTATTTGAGTACGGGAGGCGTGCAATCAGACCCCTGCGCGTGCTTATCGGGAGGAGAGCCCTTTGACCTCCATATGCCGTCCACCTCTCTCCCAAGGTCTCCATTAATGGCGCCTGAGCCTCTGTTTAATGGCATGGCAATGTCTCACTCGACTGAGATTTAAGAGAGAAAAAAGAAAATCTGAAAAGAAAATTTTGCACGGATCTTGATGTAAGATCCGACGGACCTATATAGCATCTACTGCGACTTATAGCAAGACTGATGAATATATATAAGGACGACGAGAGTGGATAATATTTGTCTTACATAATTAGGAAGATAATTAAAAAAGCCACATTCGGCTATGCCCGAAATACACAAGGGCAAAAGAAGAAGGAAGACGCATACAACGATCTGGCTCGCTGATCTCTACTTTCTTTATGTGCTGCAGGTCGCGGAGACTAGTTCTCGCGGCGGGCGATGATCTCTTTCATCAGTTTCATGTCCTTAATACGCTACTTGGCAGCATCCATGGATTCCTCCACCAGCCTGTTGCGCTCGATCCGGAGCATGGCATTCTCGTCCATAAGTTTCTTGACGATGACGCCCGTCCTCTGCAACAAGGCAGTGGTCTCCTCCACCTGCTTCGCCCTTCCGGCGATCTTCGCCCTCAGTAGGTCACGCTCGCCCTGGAGCTTCGCATTGCCCTCCCCTAGTTGCCAGATGGCGCCGGTAGCCTCGTCCTGCAACCTCGCCTAGCTGGAGATCTGATCCATCTGGCTATGGACCATCGCACGCATGCACCTGTAAGAGTCCTCGCCTGCCCGCGAGAAATTTTCCCAGGCCGCCACGGCGCGGCGGGACCTCCGTGCTGATTCGGCGGCGCGGCGGGACATGTCTGATGCTTCCGCGGCTTGGCCGGACCAGTCTGCTACATCGACGGCATGGCAGGACCTCCGTGCTGCTTCGGCAGCGCGGCGGGACCTCTGTGCTGCTGCTGCTGTGCGGCTGGACATGTTGGATGCTTTCGCGGCGAGGCGGGACATCTCTCGTGCTTCCTCTTCCATGCTCACCTCTCCCTGGTGGAAATCTCTCAACCCAGAACTCACGATGGCCATGGCTTGATTGACTTGATTGTTTTTTGTGGATGAGGTGTTGAGGAGGAATGTGCAGTCATCTTAGCATAGTAGTATTTATAACCGAGTACTACTAGTACGCTCCTAAGTGGGCAACCGTTTAGGTTGTGATCGGTGTGAACAGGTTTGCAATTAAATATAGCGTGGTAGTAGTAGTAATTTGGAATGTGACGAGACGCGCTCAAAATTTATTGACGGTTCTAGTTTCGAAGTGCGCCACTATTCTCGGATGGCGTAATGTCGGCATGTTTTCTTGGCCGTGGTGTAGCATATGCCATGGTACTAGTTCTTTTTCTACTGTTGTGTACGTGCGAAAACTGGCACCGTCGGATACATATCTTACGCTTGGCGTTCGACAGGAATAGCCTCGTGGCGAGCTATAGACTAAACTTTTTGTCACGACCGGTTTTTCAATAAAATAATTATTGAGAAACCAATCCCTGTTACGGACCAGCGAGGAAGAATTCCTTCTCACTGATAGACAATATATTGGTCACAGAAGAAAAATACCAGGAGTACTAAATATAATACAAGGTTGAGCAGAGACTGCCCAACAATTTATTACATGCACGCCGATAAAACAATACGGCGGATAGGGTGGCAAACTACTAACTCACGATAAAAACGGTGGTGGAAATATCATCGCGAAGCAAGTGACATGATTCCAGAATACTTCAACTCTTCAAGCGTCGGAGTGAGGCTCGAGAAGACTTATTGCGGGTGGCGGAAGCGTAAACGATACAAGTGACCAATATCCGGGATCGCGCAGGACTGACTGGGACTCCTCTAGGCGTCGGACGCGCTATCAAACTCTTCATCCAAGAGATCGCCTTCGTCAACATCTGGCCAAATCAACAAGCCAGGTGAGTACTATGAAAGTACTCGCAAGACAGTTCGGACATAAGGTATAACAAATGCAAACATGAAACACATGAACAAGTTAACCAGAGCGATCAGACATAGAGATAATAAATACTGGGTGCCAAGCGAGGGTCTGAATGGCGCCTCGAGCGGAAACTACAGAATAGTAATGCGGGTGCCAAACGAGTGTCTGAAAGACTCCTCGAGCGGAAAATGCGGAATAATAATACTGGTGCCAAACGAGTGTCTGAAAGACTCCTCGAGCGGAAAATGCGGAATAATAATACTAGTGCCAAACGAGTGTCTGAAAGACTCCTCGAGCGGAAAATGCGGAATAATAATACTGGTGCCAAACGAGTGTCTGAAAGACTCCTCGAGCGGAAAATGCGGAATAACAATGCCGCAGTCGGGCGTCGGGGCGACACCACATAAAGGGCTTATAACAGAAAATAAAGACAGTACATGCCACAGTCGGACGTCTGAGCGACATCGCATAAAGGGCTTATATTTAAAGTGAGAAACGAGTACACGCCACAGTCGGACGTCTGCGCGACGTCTCATAAAGGGCTTATATTGTAACACAACAATACAATAGTTCGGGAATATAACTTATCACAAGCACGAGACAAATATAATGTTAGTCCATCCACAGGAATAACAATGAAATTGAATTTACCACTTGAGCTTGTTCACCGGGGGAAAGTTTTTCACACGGATAGATTTGGATATAAAGTCTACATAACTGATCATGGATACGATGATTTGGAATGAATTGACCCTGCAGAGTTTGTACTTAACCACAGCCAACGGATTTCAGTAGTCACGGGGACTAGTTCCGTCTACGGTGTTCTGGAAGGAACACGTCTAACCAGTACACACCCAATTTAACCATCCGAAGCCAGGGATCACCCTCGGCAACATTCAAGAAAAACCTTGAGTCGGGGAGGCTACAACCTCGCGTAGCATGGGATCAAATTTCTATACGCGCGCTATAAGGGGGTGCCCCCCCTCTCGGTCCCAACCGGAAACACCCATGCCCCCTGACCGAATGACTGGCTTTAATCCTGGGCCAAGGTACCATCATCCCGGCCTCTCTGTTTGGTGTGTACACGGAAAGAGGTTACCAACTTACTAAACCATATCCTGGCAATGAGACATGTGGTAGCACGGAAAGGGGAAGGGACGATAACACGGCTCCAACCATGTTAACGTCGGAAAAGTCGGATGACACAAGGCTGGCATGCTACAACAGTACCACCTTGCTGCCCTTCATGTCACCACATGATTAGGCCACCTCTCATCAGAGGTCATCGCAACTTTGGAACATGCGGGAAAAGATCGATAACGTGGCTCCAACCACGTTAACGTCGAAGAGAGTCGGATGACGCAAGGCTGGCATGCTACAACAGTACCACCTTGCTGCCCTTCATGTCACTACATGATTAGGCCACCTCTCATCAGAGGTCATCGCAACTTCGGAGCAACCGGGTCGTTGCCTTACAAGCAACGAGATATTTACCGACACTCATATGCCACACACAAACTTTCACATGAACATGCAAAACATCTGCCATATCAAATGTTCAAACATGCTTGCCTGGTTCGGAGAAGTCGGAGTCTAGCTCGGCGAAGTTCGCGGCTCCGTCCCCTCTCCCGGAACCTACGGCAATCACGAAACGGGGTACTAACGTGAAAACCAACACATGCACAGAAACTTTGCCAAATATTTTTCAAATAAATCCCATAAAAAACTAGACAAAATTTGGAGATTGACAGAAAAAGAATCACTCAAAAATACCTTTTCATTAAAAAGTTATAAAGGTTTCTATCCAGGGACTTATCTGTAATGAAACAGAAAAGTTCCAGGGTTTTAACTGAGAAAACAGAAAACGCTTCGGCTGGGAATGCGCAAGCGCAAGGAGAAAACGTATTTTGCCCGAAGGCGCCAACAGAAAACGGTTCGGGGAAATAAAACAGAGGCTGACACGCGGGGCCCGCATGTCAGGTTTGAAAGCTCGCCGGCGCCCGAAGACGGCGGTGGATGCCGGCGTCGAACCACGGCGAGTTAGGAGAAACGGAGGGTACCAAGAGCTTCAGTGTCTTCTTCCGCGTCGGTGGGTGGTGGACTCGTCCAACGGGGAGCACCACGTCGACGCCGACACTATCTCCGGCGGACGGCGGTTCGGGTGAGGTTGGGGAACTCCGGTGGAGGGCTGCAAAGTACGAATTGAGGCGCGGGTCAGAACGGGTGATACAAGGAGAAGCTACTGGCAAGAGAATGGGGGCTGCGGAGCACACACGGGGGCGAATCGGGCTGGATCCCGTGGCGGGTCGCGGCGGCCGGAGTCGAGGAAGGAGACCCCCTCGCGGCTCTTCCAGTGGCTGGGCGTGCTCTAGGGGAAGTGTAGGGCTGGTGGGTGCTCGAGTCGAAGCTCGGGACCTCTATTTATAGGCAGATCGACGGGGTGGCCGTGAACGGAGAATCTCCGGCGAGCGATTACGGCGGAGCAGTGGGTTGGCAGAGGGTTTGAGCGGTCGGGCAGCATCAGTGGATGTTACGGGACTCGTTTTGCAGCTAAACGGAGCTGGTCCTGGCGTAATGGCGTCTGCCCATGGTGAGGTGACCGCACGAGCTCAACGGCGGCAGAGAGCGCGCTCCGCGCCCTGCGGTTCACGACGAGAGCGGCAGCGCATTCGGGGGAGTGGACGGCCACGCGGCGGGCTCCGGTGGTTTGGGCGGCGCTGGGTGGAGTCGGCGGCGCCGTGTCTCCCGCTGGCGTCCGCAAAGCCGCCGCCGGCGTCGGTCACGGGGCGGCGCACCTTCTGCTGCTCGTCGCCGACGCCCGCAAGATGCCAGGCACTCGTGCGGTGCAGGAACAAGTGGGCGAGGACGAGGAGCAAGGCGACGCGAGGGTACTGGCGAGATCGACGCCCGTTTCTGAAGAAAACGACAGCAGCCACTTGACTGAACTCTGAACTTACTGAATCTTGACAGTGACCAAGCATTGCAGGTGTTCAACAGTAGGTTTTGGTAAAGAGATGAATTTTGCTGGAGCTGTAACTTGGTGAGCTGGTCACTCAATGCACCCAGAGGCTGCATGAATTTACTTGGAATTTTTGGAGAAGGTTTTGAATGAATTTCACCAAATTTGGCAAATCTGGTCCAAACTTGCAGTTGATGTAGTTTGAAATTTTTGAACTGGAGACCAGTGGATCTTCATGGTTCTAGGTAGAGGGTTCAAAGGACTAGGAGGGGAAAGAAGTTTGGGGCCAAAAATCAAAACAGACAATGGGGTTCCTTTGTAAATCTCCAAGTGGTAGAATAGAAGACAAAAAATATTTGAATAGAATTTGAATGGAAAATGAATACATGGGGGGTTCAACTTGCTGGATTTGATACAAATCATGATCCAGAGGTGAGGGAAAGGTTAGGAGAGAGGATTTGCACTTATGCCATGGCAAGAAGGAATAGTTGAAAGTGGCAAAGGACTTTCCAAAAGCCATAGTGCATTCTCAAAAATATTTCAAAGGTTATTTTCTCAAATGAAAAACATTTTGTCTTGAGTCCAATGAAAAGCAAGAACCTCCAAGACCAAAGGAAGATCTTGGGTGGATCCAAACAAAACTTTTGCCATAAAGAAAAAAAAAATTGAGAGTGAGAGTTCTCTTGAAGAATTTTTTTTTAAATCACTCCCTTCAAGTCAAATAAAATCTTTTGAAAAATCCAAATAAAAACTTGGGTGTCACAACACCTACCCCCTTAGGAAAAATCTCGTCCTCGAGATTTCTGCTGGTCCTCAAATAGATATGGATACTCTGCTCGGAGGAAATCTTCCCTTTCCCATGTGGCTTCATCCTCGGTGTGGTTGCTCCACTGGACCCTGAAAAACTTTGTCGTTTTCTGACGGGTCCTCCGTTCAGACTCTTCTAAAATCTTTACTGGCCTTTCTCTGTAGGTGAGATCTGATTGCATATCAATGTCCTCATGAGGTACATGTTTCTCCGGGTTACTCACACATTTCCTCAACTGCGAGACGTGGAATACGTCATGGACGTCTGATAGCTCCTTGGGTAGGTCTAGTTGGTAGGCTACCGTGCCTCTTCGTGCCTTCACACAAAATGGTCCAATAAATCTTGGGGCTAGTTTCCCCTTTATTTTGAACCGTTGCAGACCCCTCATAGGAGATACTCGGAGGTATACGGAATCACCAGGTTCAAAGCTGACCTCTCGATGCTTCTGATCATAGTAGCTCTTTTGTCGGCTCTGTGCTGTCTTGAGTCTGTCCCTGATTTGTTTAACTTTTTCCTCGGCCTCCTTAAGCATATCTGGGCCGAAGATACGGCTGTCACCTGTTTCTGACCAATTCAATGGGGTACGACACCTCCGTCTGTACAATGCTTCAAAGGGTGCCATTTGCAAGCTGGCTTGGTAACTGTTGTTGTACGCAAATTCGGCATACGGCAAACTCTCTTCCCAACTGGTTCCATAGGTGAGCACACAGGCTCTTAGCATATCCTCCAGGATTTGGTTTACACGTTCTGTTTGTCCATCTGTCTGAGGGTGGTATGCTGTACTGAAAGCCAGTTGTGTGCCCAGAGCTTGTTGTAGGTGTTCCCAGAATTTGGAGACGAATTGGGTGCCTCGGTCTGATATTATAGTCTTTGGGACTCCATGCAAGCAAACTATACGGGAGAGATAGAGTCTTGCCAGTCTTTGTGTGGAGTAGGTAGTCTTCACGGGAATGAAATGAGCAACCTTGGTTAGTCGGTCTGTGATGACCCATATGGCATCATTTCCGCGTTGTGATCGGGGTAATCCGACAATGAAGTCCATTCCTATTTCATCCCATTTCCATTCCGGTATTTGGTTTGGCTGGAGTAGCCCTGCTGGCTTTTGATGCTCGGCCTTGATACGCTGGCATGAATCGCAACAAGCAACAAATGTGGCTATATCTCTTTTCATACTGTGCCACCAAAATCTTTCCTGGATGTCCTTGTACATTTTGGTTCCTCCAGGATGGATCGAATATGGAGCGGTGTGGCTTTCCGTCAAGATCTGTTGCTTGAGTTCCTCAATGTTAGGTACGCAAAGTCTGTTTCGGTACCACAATGTTCCTTCACTGTCTGTGACGAACTCTGAAGTCTTACTAGTATTCATTTTCTTCTTTATGCCTTCGATGCTGGGATGTCCCTGTTGGGCCTTCTTAATTCGTTCCATCAAGGTGGGTTGTATCTCCAGGTTTGATACGGTGCCCTCGGAGACTAACATTATGTTGAGCCTAGCGAACTCTCGCTGAAACTCAGGCCTCAAGTTTTGCTGACCGTCACTGTCTGGGCTGGGGTTTCGACTAAGGGCATCGGCCACTACATTTGCTTTTCCTGGGTGGTAGTGGATGCCGACGTCGTAGTCTTTGACCAGTTCCAACCAGCGTCGTTGGCGTAAATTCAGCTCTGGCTGTGTGAAGATATATTTGAGGCTCTTATGGTCCGTATATATTTCACAACGATTTCCCAACAGAAAGTGCCTCCACTCCTTGAGTGCATGTATGACCGCTGCTAGCTCCAAGTCATGTGTTGGGTAATTTTCCTCATGCTTTTGCAGTTGCCTGGAGGCATATGCGACAACTTTGCCATCCTGCATTAGTACACATCCGAGACCTCTTCGGGACGCGTCACAATATACTTCAAAACTCTTGTGTATGTCTGGCACAGTTAAGACTGGTGCGGTTGTCAGTTTTTTCTTGAGTTCTTGGAAGCTCTGCTCACATGCTTCCGTCCATACGAATCTCTTGTCCTTCTTGAGCAGTTGGGTCATAGGTTTTGCCATAGTGGAGAATCCTTCAATAAATCTCCTGTAATATCCGGCCATTCCTAGGAAACTCCGCACATCTGTGACGTTGGCGGGCGGTTTCCAGTCCAGTATGGCCTTGACCTTTTCTGGGTCTACGGCCACGCCTTCTTGGTTCAGTATATGGCCTAAGAAACCAACTTGTCTTAGCCAAAATTCGCATTTGCTAAACTTGGCGTACAACTGATGCTTCCTCAATTCTCCCAAAACCATTTTGAGGTGCTCAGCATGCTCTTCGGGTGTCCTCGAGTAAACCAGAATATCGTCAATGAATACCACCACAAATTTGTCCATGAATTTCATGAACACCTTGTTCATGAGGTGGACGAAGTATGCGGGGGCGTTTGTTAGACCAAAAGGCATCACTGTGAACTCGTATAACCCATATCTGGAAGTGAATGCTGTCTTGGGGATATCCTCTGTTCGTACCTTCAGTTGATGGTATCCTGATCTCAAATCAATCTTTGAAAATACTTTAGCTTGTGCGAGCTGGTCAAACAAATCATTGATCCGTGGCATCGGATATTTGTTTTTGATGGTGACCATATTGAGGGCTCGATAGTCTATGCACAGCCTTAAAGTCCCATCCTTCTTTTTGGCGAACAACACAGGCGAACCCCAAGGTGAGGAGCTGGCTCGAATAAATCCTTTGTCCAATAATTCCTTTATCTGCTTCTTCAACTCCACCAATTCGGAGGGTGCCATTCTATACGGCTTCTTATAAATGGGAGCGGTGCCAGGTGCTAGTTCGATGCTGAATTCGATCTCTCGGTCTGGTGGCATGCCTGGTAGTTCTTCCGGGAACACATCAGGGAACTCGCATACCACTGGCACTTTTCTTAATTCTGCGATGTCCATCTTGTTCAGTTTTGGTTTCTGTGATCGTGGCCTTTCTTGAGCGGAAACTCTTATAGTCTTGCCGTGATGGTGAGTGAGAATCACTGTCCGATTGAAACAGTCGATGAATCCTTTGTTGGTGGTCAACCAGTCCATTCCTAAAATGACATCCAGTCCTTTACTTTCCAACACGATGAGATTCGCGTGGAATGGTAGTCCTTCGAACTCAATGACCACTCCTTGGCAGTAACCCTGAGCAATTTGCTTATTTCTGGGGGACTTGATGATCATAGATTTTTCCAAGGGGAGTATCGGAAAACCATGTTGCGAAACAAAACTCTTCGAAACGAACGAATGGGAAGCTCCAGAATCAAACAAAACCGTGGCAGGTACTGTGTTGACAGGGAATGTACCGAGCACGATGTCTGGGGCATTCTGCGCTTCTTCCCTGGTCACATGGTTCAAGTGACCCCTCCTGTGGTTGTTGCTGGGATTGAAGTTGTTGCGCTTGGGGGCTGGATTGTTCCCACCATTGTTTGGCTTGGGTGCCATGTCCCTTGGCTTCGGGCACTGTTTAGCGTAATGCCCTTGCTGACCACAAGCATAGCAGGTGACCCCTGGACGGTATGTGAACTCCTTGTCTCTGGCATGAAATTGTCCGACGGGTCTTGGCTCAGTAGTCGTGGATCTCCTCGTGTCTGTCCTTGGGACCTCAGTCTTGCCTCGGTTGCTGCGGGCAAGAGTCGTCTTGTCCCTCTTCCGCTTGCGGATATCTTCCAGACTACGGCGCTCATTCTCCAGGGTGATGGCCTTGTCCACCAGCGTCTTAAAATCCGGAAAGGTGTGTACAATCAGTTGGCATCTTAATGCTGGTGCCAGGCCGTCCAGGAATTTTTCCATCTTCTTGTTTTCTGTCATGTGCTCATTGTAGGCATAACGAGACAGTTGGGTAAACTGGCCGTTGTATTCTGTGACGGTCATGCCTCTTTGCTTCAGGTCATCAAACTCTCTCTTCTTGATCTTTAGGATGCTCCTGGGAATGTGTGCCCGACGGAAGCCTTCCTTGAATTCTTCCCAGGTGATGTTGTGTTCCCTGGGGTGCATGTGTAGGAAGTTTTCCCACCATGCTGCGGCTGCTCCAGTAAGGTAGTGTGGCGCATAAAGCACCTTCTCATGATCTGAGCATTGAGCGATAATCAGTTTCCTTTCAATCTCGCGAAGCCAATCATCGGCTTCCAGTGGCCTATCGGTGTGAGCAAAAGTTGAGGGGCGAGTCTTCTACAACTCAGATAACTTGGAATGTGGTTGATAGGGTTCACGGTGATTTCCCATGTTTATGACATGGTTCATCATCTCCTGGTGCTGTTGCTGGCTTTGCTCGAAGAGACGGCATACTTGAGATAGTGCCGCTTCGCTGTCCTGTTGGCTGGACTGACCCTGAGTGAAATTGTTGCTGGTCTGTGTTCCGTAAACCTCTTCTGGCTGATTGGGCATAGAGCGAGTCCAAGGGCGAGACATTTTTCCAGTCTGGGGTATCATTTGCAAAACCCATGAGAAAAAACTGCGTAGCGCAGGAAAACTCTTACAAAGGCAAAAATCAAAAAGGCTTCTAGGTTTTCAAAGAAACACAAATGATTTTCACGGAGAAGAAGTGCTTAACACAAATCTTACATGCGAAAGCAAATACAAGATACAACACTCAGGTTGTGCGTACACAATCCTGACATGTTATTAAAAACTAGCGTACTACTCCGGAAGGCAGCAAACACACCAATACAAACTAGCGTACAGATAAAAACAACACATCATACAAGCAGGCACAACACGCGGCTACTTGGTGCTCTCAGTCGGGGATGGTGAAGATCTCCTTCCCCTTGCCGATGGCAAGGCTCAGCGGTCCAGGAGAATCAACCTCCTCCTCTCTAGCTGGTTCCTGGCGTGCGACGCTGCGCTGCGGTGATGGTGCGGGGGCGACTGGTGGTAGAGCGCGTGCGGCAGGCGGTGCGGCTCTGACTGGAGTAGGGGCGATGACTCGGTCGAACTCCTCAGTGGTAGGCAGACGGCGAGCAGTGGCCAAAACGGCCGGTGCACACGAGGCTGAAGACGAGACGAATGTCAGAGGCGGCGCCGTGTGGAGAAGCTCCTTCCTACTGGCAGGACCACCCCGGACTAAGTCCATGCGGGCAGCCACAAGATCATCTACGAGGTTGTCGAAAGACTCCTCCAGAGCCTTGAGATACTCCACAACCATCTCGATGGCTTCATCTCGCTCTCCCCGATGGCAGGCGAACGCATAGTGGCTGGTGTATGGCACATGGCATGGGAGGTAGCGGTAGCACCGAGTCTTCATCGTAGGAAGGATGTCCCGAAGGCGAGCTATCGCCTCACGGGCAGCCATCTGCATGGCATGCCTCTCCGTAGGCATGGCCCTTCCCGTAAAACGGAAATGGCGAGCAGCAGATCGTCCTCCCCTGAATTGCACCACAGCCTGGTGCATAGACACGTCGTCACTGAGCTTGTGCTGATAGAGGGTGAACTCCGGGCGAGCTGCTGGCCCTATCGCGAGCTTGGTGATGGAGACGAGGAGCTTGACAAACCCCTCGGGCACGTTGGTGAACACTCGATTCTCATAGCCGCTGCCAGCCATCTACAAAAGTAGGCAAAAATTCTGAGTAGTCATGTCATAAATTTTATGATGACCAACAGAAAATAGCTACAATTGCAAAACGCTGAAGAAGCACTAAAGACGCTAATAACCGATAAGCGATCGCACCTAGTGGCTTCCTACAGTCAGCCTGGCTCTGATACCAAGCTTGTCACGACCGGTTTTTCAATAAAATAATTATTGAGAAACCAATCCCTGTTACGGACCAGCGAGGAAGAATTCCTTCTCACTGATAGACAATATATTGGTCACAGAAGAAAAATACCAGGAGTACTAAATATAATACAAGGTTGAGCAGAGACTGCCCAACAATTTATTACATGCACGCCGATAAAACAATACGGCAGATAGGGTGGCAAACTACTAACTCACGATAAAAACGGTGGTGGAAATATCATCGCGAAGCGAGTGACATGATTCCAGAATACTTCAACTCTTCGAGCGTCGGAGTGAGGCTCGAGAAGACTTATTGCGGGTGGCGGAAGCGTAAACGATACAAGTGACCAATATCCGGGATCGCGCAGGACTGACTGGGACTCCTCTAGGCGTCGGACGCGCTATCAAACTCTTCATCCAAGAGATCGCCTTCGTCAACATCTGGCCAAATCAACAAGCCAGGTGAGTACTATGAAAGTACTCGCAAGACAGTTCGGACATAAGGTATAACAAATGCAAACATGAAACACATGAACAAGTTAACCAGAGCGATCAGACATAGAGATAATAAATACTGGGTGCCAAGCGAGGGTCTGAATGGCGCCTCGAGCGGAAACTGCAGAATAGTAATGCGGGTGCCAAACGAGTGTCTGAAAGACTCCTCGAGCGGAAAATGCGGAATAATAATACTGGTGCCAAACGAGTGTCTGAAAGACTCCTCGAGCGGAAAATGCGGAATAATAATACTGGTGCCAAACGAGTGTCTGAAAGACTCCTCGAGTGGAAAATGCGGAATAATAATACTGGTGCCAAACGAGTGTCTGAAAGACTCCTCGAGCGGAAAATGCGGAATAACAATGCCGTAGTCGGGCGTCGGGGCGACACCACATAAAGGGCTTATAACAGAAAATAAAGACAGTACATGCCACAGTCGGACGTCTGAGCGACATCGCATAAAGGGCTTATATTTAAAGTGAGAAACGAGTACACGCCACAGTCGGACGTCTGCGCGACGTCTCATAAAGGGCTTATATTGTAACACAACAATACAATAGTTCGGGAATATAACTTATCACAAGCACGAGACAAATATAATGTTAGTCCATCCACAGGAATAACAATGAAATTGAATTTACCACTTGAGCTTGTTCACCGGGGGAAAGTTTTTCACACAGATAGATTTGGATATAAAGTCTACATAACTGATCATGGATACGATGATTTGGAATGAATTGACCCTGCAGAGTTTGTACTTAACCACAGCCAACGGATTTCAGTAGTCACGGGGACTAGTTCCGTCTACGGTGTTCTGGAAGGAACACGTCTAACCAGTACACACCCAATTTAACCATCCGAAGCCAGGGAGCACCCTCGGCAACATTCAAGAAAAACCTTGAGTCGGGGAGGCTACAACCTCGCGTAGCATGGGATCAAATTTCTATACGCGCGCTATAAGGGGGTGCCCCCCCTCTCGGTCCCAACTGGAAACACCCATGCCCCCTGACCGAATGACTGGCTTTAATCCTGGGCCAAGGTACCATCATCCCGGCCTCTCTGTTTGGTGTGTACACGGAAAGAGGTTACCAACTTACTAAACCATATCCTGGCAATGAGACATGTGGTAGCACGGAAAGGGGAAGGGACGATAACACGGCTCCAACCATGTTAACGTCGGAAAAGTCGGATGACACAAGGCTGGCATGCTACAACAGTACCACCTTGCTGCCCTTCATGTCACCACATGATTAGGCCACCTCTCATCAGAGGTCATCGCAACTTTGGAACATGCGGGAAAAGATCGATAACGTGGCTCCAACCACGTTAACGTCGAAGAGAGTCGGATGACGCAAGGCTGGCATGCTACAACAGTACCACCTTGCTGCCCTTCATGTCACTACATGATTAGGCCACCTCTCATCAGAGGTCATCGCAACTTCGGAGCAACCGGGTCGTTGCCTTACAAGCAACGAGATATTTACCGACACTCATATGCCACACACAAACTTTCACATGAACATGCAAAACATCTGCCATATCAAATGTTCAAACATGCTTGCCTGGTTCGGAGAAGTCGGAGTCTAGCTCGGCGAAGTTCGCGGCTCCGTCCCCTCTCCCGGAACCTACGGCAATCACGAAACGGGGTACTAACGTGAAAACCAACACATGCACAGAAACTTTGCCAAATATTTTTCAAATAAATCCCATAAAAAACTAGACAAAATTTGGAGATTGACAGAAAAAGAATCACTCAAAAATACCTTTTCATTAAAAAGTTATAAAGGTTTCTGTCCAGGGACTTATCTGTAATGAAACAGAAAAGTTCCAGGGTTTTAACTGAGAAAACAGAAAACGCTTCGGCTGGGAATGCGCAAGCGCAAGGAGAAAACGTATTTTGCCCGAAGGCGCCAACAAAAAACGGTTCGGGGAAATAAAACAGAGGCTGACACGCGGGGCCCGCATGTCAGGTTTGAAAGCTCGCCGGCGCCCGAAGACGGCGGTGGATGCCGGCGTCGAACCACGGCGAGTTAGGAGAAACGGAGGGTACCAAGAGCTTCAGTGTCTTCTTCCGCGTCGGTGGGTGGTGGACTCGTCCAACGGGGAGCACCACGTCGACGGCGACACTATCTCCGGCGGACGGCGGTTCGGGTGAGGTTGGGGAACTCCGGTGGAGGGCTGCAAAGTACGAATTGAGGCGCGGGTCAGAACGGGTGATACAAGGAGAAGCTACCGGCAAGAGAATGGGGGCTGCGGAGCACACACGGGGGCGAATCGGGCTGGATCCCGTGGCGGGTCGCGGCGGCCGGAGTCGAGGAAGGAGACCCCCTCGCGGCTCTTCCAGTGGCTGGGCGTGCTCTAGGGGAAGTGTAGGGCTGGTGGGTGCTCGAGTCGAAGCTCGGGACCTCTATTTATAGGCAGATCGACGGGGTGGCCGTGAACGGAGAATCTCCGGCGAGCGATTACGGCGGAGCAGTGGGTTGGTAGAGGGTTTGAGCGGTCGGGCAGCATCAGTGGATGTTACGGGACTCGTTTTGCAGCTAAACGGAGCTGGCCCTGGCGTAATGGCGTCTGCCCATGGTGAGGTGACCGCACGGGCTCAACGGCGGCAGAGAGCGCGCTCCGCGCCCTGCGGTTCACGACGAGAGCGGCAGCGCATTCGGGGGAGTGGACGGCCATGCGGCGGGCTCCGGTGGTTTGGGCGGCGCTGGGTGGGGTCGGCGGCGCCGTGTCTCCCGCTGGCGTCCGCAAAGCCGCCGCCGGCGTCGGTCACGGGGCGGCGCACCTTCTGCTGCTCGTCGCTGACGCCCGCAAGATGCCAGGCACTCGTGCGGTGCAGGAACAAGTGGGCGAGGACGAGGAGCAAGGCGACGCGAGGGTACTGGCGAGATCGACGCCCGTTTCTGAAGAAAACGACAGCAGCCACTTGACTGAACTCTGAACTTACTGAATCTTGAGAGTGACCAAGCATTGCAGGTGTTCGACAGTAGGTTTTGGTAAAGAGATGAATTTTGCTGGAGCTGTAACTTGGTGAGCTGGTCACTCAATGCACCCAGAGGCTGCATGAATTTACTTGGAATTTTTGGAGAAGGTTTTGAATGAATTTCACCAAATTTGGCAAATCTGGTCCAAACTTGCAGTTGATGTAGTTTGAAATTTTTGAACTGGAGACCAGTGGATCTTCATGGTTCTAGGTTGAGGGTTCAAAGGACTAGGAGGGGAAAGAAGTTTGGGGCCAAAAATCAAAACAAACAATGGGGTTCCTTTGTAAATCTCCAAGTGGTAGAATAGAAGACAGAAAATATTTGAATAGAATTTGAATGGAAAATGAATACATGGGGGGGGGGGGTTCAACTTGCTGGATTTGATGCAAATCATGATCCAGAGGTGAGGGAAAGGTTAGGAGAGAGGATTTGCACTTATGCCATGGCAAGAAGGAATAGTTGAAAGTGGCAAAGGACTTTCCAAAAGCCATAGTGCATTCTCAAAAATATTTCAAAGGTTATTTTCTCAAATGAAAAACATTTTGTCTTGAGTCCAATGAAAAGCAAGAACCTCCAAGACCAAAGGAAGATCTTGGGTGGATCCAAACAAAACTTTTGCCATAAAGAAAAAAAAATATTTGAGAGTGAGAGTTCTCTTGAAGAATTTTTTTTTAAATCACTCCCTTCAAGTCAAATAAAATCTTTTGAAAAATCCAAATAAAAACTTGGGTGTCACACTTTTTTTCAGACGCATTACACCTATCTCTCGGGACTTCTCGCACGCACCATCACTGCCCCCTAGGTCGATGCCACCCACATAAACTTGTACTCTGAGAAGAGGTGCACGCACGCACTCGTCCTCTCTCACACACGCATCTGTAGCTACGAATTGTAGTGTTCTCAACCATCCGATTGGCTCTATCATAGGTTTCACGTTGCTCCTTGGCCTTGAGATTGAGAAGTTTAAAACACGGAGGCTAAGATGGAGGCGCGAGGTTTTGGTTAATGTGCGGGCCGCACACGGCACCAACACGACACGAGCTTCGTCTGCCTGGTGCGCATGCAGTCGGGTGAGTTGTCCAAGTATAGACACAACCAGGCCCTCGTTGGTATCCGCGCCTCGACTTTGGCTAGTCATAGTGGACAGTAGCATAGACTAGTTACTAGTCTATGTTACTAGTACCTTCATAGTGGGTAGTGTCATATAGTATATGCATAATTTGGCGACGAGCGCTCTCTATATGTACCACCTTTTTTTCTTTAATTACATCTTGTTAGTTTTGCTCCATGGCGCAATCCATTGATACTACTACTGTACAAATGTATACATTTTTTAAAAGGCTAGAGGGCGGGGCAGTCTAGCTTGGTCCTTTTCACGAGAGGCGAGGGCCTTTGTGATTTGACGGCTCATTACTGCTGGAAGGCAGGGCCTTGTGATTTGACTGCTCATATAAATGTGCCGACGACCTGAGGAGGAGCAAAGAACTGTGCGGTATACTCAAGTTTTCCACTGGAGAACAACGGAGGACCACAAAACAAGGCAGCCCAGTGCCATATCCTCTACTCTCTACTCTTATTATATATTACTAGCAAGAGGCATTGTTCAATTGGCGATAAAGAATGATCTAATTTGCTAGTCATCTCATTTTTAGCATTTTTCTATTCATGCCTCGCAGAGAAGGTGACACGTGCGGCGAAACACCCGAAGCAAAATAAGAAACACAGGAACAAAAGAAGAAGGAGGATTATCACCCCAAAAAAAGAAGGAAGACGCACACACAAGTCCGGGGCGCTGCTCTCACTACATGAAGGGTTGCTAGCCGCGGAGTCGTAACTGCTTCTTCATCGCCTCCACGACCTCCATCTCCTTGCGCGTCTCCTCCGCCATCTTCATCATTGTGTCCATGACGCGGGATTTCTCGACGCGAGCCTTCATCTTCTGTTCCACGGACGCATTACGTACCTTCATAGCAGCCGGGTGCTCGATGCGGAGCTTCGCCAACTCCTTCTGTTCCATGACGAGGGCCTGCAACATCTTCATCGAGGAACTACTATTCTCATGCAGCTTCTTCCAGCCGGCGTTCTCTTCCTTCAGCAGGTCGAGCTCGTGGCAGAGCTTCGCCTTGTCCTCCTGAAGTTGCAGGATTTCGCCGGTCGCCTTCTTCTCCGAGGCAATGCTCTTCTTCAGCAGCATCACCAAGCCGGCGGTCAACTCCCCCTGCTCATTGAGCTCAGCGGGCATGTCGTCGAGGCTCTCCTTCAGCAGCTCCACCAAGCCATGGATGAACTCCTTCTGCTTATTGAGGTGCTTATTGAGCTGATCGGGCATGCCGTCGAGGGATAACGACTCCAGCGCCGCCAGCTCAGCATGTTCGCCTCCGCGTCTAGGGCGCTCCTGGGAGCCATCGCCTGCCCGTGAGAGATCTTTCGAGGTCTCTGCGTGGCGGCGAGCCCTCTTTTTTTTCTGTAGCCTTGGTTGCCCCTCCATTGTTACGAGTAGTTCTCGACCTAGAGCTCTGCACACCGGCCATGGCAAGGACGGACGAAGAAGGAGGACTTATGAGGAGGAAGGTAGAGTAATTTTCGGTTAGGTAGTTCCCCTTTTTATAACATAAGTACTAGCACTAGTACTAAAACCTGCATAGTGGGAACACGTTCAGGTTCGGTATGTACTGGTAGGTGTGAGCAGGCTTGCACTTAATTGTAGCACTAGTACTTTTGAATGTGATGGGAACAAGGTAAAGATTAATTGATGGTTTTTGGTTTCGAGGCCCGAAACGGCCCCCGATGAGTTTAGTCGAACATAAATTTCAAGTAGACTACACTGCTCAGATGCGTAAATATTATGTTACTGTCAAAAATTGGCACAAAATACGAAGGAGACCAATGGAAGTACTACTAGCAACCCATGATTTAACTACTCTCATGCGCGCAATGGAGTAGTAATGTCTTTCTTCAGCCCTCACGTCCACTCAATTTGCATGCGCTGTATTAATTGACCATCAATGAAGTGAAGGACTTTACATGCGTCAAATTATCACATGGGGTGGATCTTGGTACAAAATTGCGTCCGCCCGTGTACCCGCGTGTGCGTGCCAGGGAATGAGTGCGTGCGTGGTGTGCGTGCACATCTTTGCTTCGTGCATGTACCGCCAGTGCGGCTCAGGGAGGACGAGTACATTCTTCTGGAACCAGCAGCACGTCACTGTGATCAATCCACACAAGGATGTCGCGACAACGCCTCCACATGTGCCACGTGGCTTCATGAACTGTAAGAGAGACACTGTGTAGCGTGCCATTGTGTTTTGCACATACTGGAAGTACTAGTAAGGTACACGTGCATTGCACGCGTCAGATTTTGCAACCAAATTGTGAATAAATACCACACTGTAGCATGTAAGCTCTGAGTCATATATGCCTGATGTAGACCTTCATTTAATTCTTATAGTTCATCTCGTTCAAAATCAATTAGTTTTTATAAAAAACCTAGGGCATCTTTGATTCGTAGGATTTCCAAAACGCGGGAATAGGAAGAACATGGGATTAGAGTGGAATGTCGTCTTGGATCCTACAGGATGGTACGAGTGTTTGATTGTGCATAGAAAAAATGCAGAGTTCTTTCAAAGAGGTTTGAGTGGATGGGATGTTTCCTATGAAATCTAGTGCAAATGAATCATATGGAAAAATTCCTATGGTTTACAATCCTACGAATCAAACAACCAAGATAGGAAAAATTCCTAAGGATTAGAATCCTCCAAAATTCCTTCGAGAATCCTTTGGATCAAAGAAGCCCTTAATCTATTTTATGATTCATGGAATTGTGCGTTGTAAAGCATAAAGTAAAAACAAATAATGGCAATTCAACTAGAAAAAAAAGTTTGGGCAGTTATGATACGGAAGATTCTAGAACAAAGGAGAACCACTGTTGTCTTGAGATTTGTGCATTATGTTTAAGTTCAACCATGGAGTCTGCTAGATTGTACATGTGGCAAAATCCGGTGGGGGCTAGAAGATGGTGCGAGGGGCTGAGTGGAGGGAGACTATGAAGGAGTGCACAACTGCGAGATTGATATTTAGAGAGAGGGCGAGAACGTGCGCTGTTGCGCGCAGTGGCGGAGCCATGAAAAGTGTCCCTTGAGCTAGGGGGCCAAGCATTGCTAATCCTTTACGAGGAGGGCCAATTCATCAACTTAAACCATTTTTACCAGCAATTGTCTAATGATCACATTCATATTAGCCTTGATATATAGTGATGTTAGGGGGGCAGGGCCCTTGCTGCCCCCTGTCTTCGCCATTGTGCGCGCGTCTGAGAGATGAAGCGGAAGGCATGGATGATGAGAGGGGGCGTTGGATATATAATTAATGTGGGTGTATTAGCTATATATGTAATCCTATATAGAGAGGTATAGATTGATCGATGTGGACGTGGGGAAGAGGGTGAGACCTCACTAGATATATAGATTGAACGATTTATGTGGAAAACTATGAAAGACCTAGCTATATACACACACACATAGAACATCGATCGTTGCGCATGCACGTGAGAGATAAAGAATGCCCGATATGATGGATAGGGGGATGTGTGTGTGTGTGTGTGCCTTCATGGGAGACCGACCTGAAGAAAAAGATTGCATGTGTGCGATGGATAATGCCGACTGGTAGTGTGTGTGCATGCATGCACGAGAGAAAGTTAGTGGCACAATTATAAAGAGAAGATCAATGTGTGGGTGTAAAAGACTAGGTGAGGTCATAATCAATGTAAAGTTGAATTCAAATATTTGAATAAGACATCATGATGTTTGAAACCCATGCATGCATGAATATAACGGGGATCTGTGCAGTGTGGTTTGGAAATGAGCATGTTGTAATGTATAAACATTGAACAAGGTCAAACTCGTTTGAATTTGAGATACCGATGGCAGACATCGTTTGGCCACATTGCATCCGTGCATGGACACACTATTCTAATTGGAGATGATGGGTGGCTTTCGCATCACATATCTATATCTATACCCCTATATATATATATATTATATTTTATATTTTTTATATAGTGTGCGGATAACTTTAACTTTGAAAGATGGTCGTTGGATGAGGCCAATCCGATGGTGCAGAGCTGGCAAATTTGGGCACTACTGGCCGTTGGATATCATCTAGATTCCACCAGATTTTGCCACATGTACAATCTAGAAGACTCTATGGTTGAACTTAAGCATAATGCACAAATCTCAAGACAACAGTGGTTCTCCTTTGTTCTAGAATCTTCCGTATCATAACTTCCCAAACTTTTTTTCTATGCATGTCAGTTATTGTACACAATGGAACTGAACATGTAGAGCAAAAGAGACAAGCCTTGCGTGCCAATAAAATTTCATGCAGACGTCGCTCCATGGTGGGTGCAAAGGCAGCCCCCTTCCACCCATTTCGGATCGTAATCAAGAGGAAGATAACTGTTCTCAGGGGGATTCATAAGTAGGAGACCACTCCTATTTACCCCATGAGGTCTTCGCTCTAACTTGGCATGCTGATGTTGGTTATATCATGCATATGGTGCCTTGCATTGCTTACTTTATACATCAAATATGTCAACTTCTTAGTTTAGACATGCTTTGTGTGAATGCCATCTGTTTAGTTTATTCATCGTTTATGTGAATTATGCAATGCCATCTTGTTTAGCCAGGCATCATATATGTGAATTTTGCAATGCCATCCTGCTTAGCCAGTCATCTTATATGTGAATTATAACAGGCCATCCTTTTTTTCGTTACGTATTACATTTGTCAACAACGTTAGTACATTCAACTACGCTTCGTGTGCATCAGCCATTTGACACGGTGATGGAAAATTCTGGACTGAAAACAAGGTCTTCAGAGCAGACTATGCTATCTGACGAAGTGCATATCTCGCTGGTTATAGATAGCTCCTCAGAGGAGGATTCAGAGACAGATGACCAGTCCTATTCCCCCCCCCCCCCCGAGGTGTATGCTCTTATTAACTTGGCAGGGTTATGTTGCTCATATCGTGTGTATGGTGTCTTGCATTGCGATGTCATTTGATTAGTTTAGACATGCTTTGTGTGAATGCCACATGTTTAGTGTCTAATTAGCATATATGTGAATTATGCATTGGCATCTTGTTGCAAGACATTATATATGTGAATTATGCAATGCTATCTTGTTGCAAAGGCATTATATATGTGAATTATGCAATGCCATGCTGTTGAGCCAATCATCATGTATGTGAATTATATCATGCTATCTTTTTTTGTATTACGTGTTCCATTTGTCGACAACGTTTGTATATTCAACTACTCTTCCTGTGCATCAGCCATTTGAAGAGGTGATGGAAGTATCTGGAGTGAAAACAAGGTATTCAGAGTGGACAATGCTACCTGCTGAAGCAGACATCTTGCTGGATACAGAGAGCTCCTCAGAGGAGGATTCAGAGACTGATGACCAGTCATATTTCCCCCCTGAGGTCTATGCTCAAACTTGGCAGGGTTATATTACCCATGTCATGCATGTTGTCTTGCATTGCTTAGTTTTTACATCATATATGGATTGCCATCTGCTTACTTGCTTACTATATAAATCATATATTTGAATTATATCATGCCATCATGTTTACATACACAACATCTATCTGAATTATGGCATGGCAACCCATTTAATAAAGACATCATATAGTTATATCATCTCATCCTGTTTAGTGTTTACAGTCATCATATTTTGAATTATGTCATTCTATCCGGGAATTATATCATGCTATCATGTTTCCATAGGCGGCATGTATGTGAATTATGGCATGCCAACCTATTTAATAAACACATTATATAGTTATATCATGTCATCCTGTTTACATAGTCATCATATTTTGAACTATGTCTTTCCATATTTTTTAGTTAGCCATCATAATGTGAAATTGTATCATGCTATCCTGTTTAGTTAGCCATCATATATGTGAAATTGTGTCATGCTATCCTGTTTGGGTAGACAAAATAAATGTGAATTATTTCATGCCCTCTTTTATTCCCCACTATCCATTGCACCTGTCTATCATACAATGTCTGTACATTCAATTACTTTTCTTGTTTATCAGCCATTTGAATTGGAGAGGGTGATGGCAGTATCTAAGGGAGTAACAACACGGTCTTCAGAAAAGATAGTGCTACCAGTTGATGCAGATAGAACCACGGTTGTACTTGCCCAAGAACCAACCCCACCACACATAACCTAGACTCTCGCAGATTGTACCCCTACCTAGTTGGACAGAGAACCAGATACACCCCTTCTAACCCCAACCCCAACAGATAGTAACCGAGTTCCAGTTGACACAGCACCATCTCCACGACAGAGCACCCAAACACGAGTAGTTAGTAAAGGAACTGCAGTGCCCAAAGCACGAGGACCACCACTCCGAATACCAACTCAACGCTTAAAGGAGAAGAAGAATTGTTCTCAGGTCAGGTTCTGTAGCTATGGTTCATACTCCTTTGCTCTTGCATCACTGTATTTACTCAGACCAACTATTTTCAAATTTGAAGGATGGAATTGAAACTCCAATGGCGCAACAGGTATGTTTTAAACTTGTTTCTTTAACTGGTTTGCTGTTGTAACTTGCTCTATATTGATTTCAGTTTCAATTGAATAAACAGTTATGTTCTCATGTCATCCACATTACAAGTGTCTCTTTAGTTTCCCACACTTATATTCTGTCTATTCTGCTTTGTCTTGAACAAATATTATTTGAACTATGTCTCTATCTTGATTTGGCAACAAAAACTAGAATGATATAGACCATAAAGTGACCATGGTAAATAGATATATGTTTGTTTCATGTTGTTATCCTGTGCACTTTACTACTGAACTGATTTACCAAAATGAGTTTCATATACAACATGGTAAACCTGTGATGTGTCTGCTTGTTTCTCTTTTAGAATTCGGACAAAATATTGGAGAACAGTACCCCGTTATGCAATGGTGAAGGAAGTAATGCAGATAAGGTTCAAGATAGTGAGACATCCCTGTTGGTCTCCAAGAAAGCTGATAAAAACTACCTTGACGATAGTGAGAGAACCCAGAAGTCCTGTCTTGATGAAGTGTTCGAGTTACTGGCCACTACTGCTGGCACAAGCTCTTCGAACTCGCTGCCTGAATCAGTTCATCTTCTTGAGTCTCAGCTTCAAGTTGAAAGACATCGATCAGATGTGTTGCGACAGGAAGCTGGAGGACTGAGGAAGTCCCTGCAGAATTCAGATGCATACTTTCTGGTGCAACAGCAAGCGCTAGAGGATTTAAGCGCCAAACAAGAGAAAGTTAATAAGCTTGCTAAGCATCTTGCAAGCATTATGGGTACCCAGGATATTGTTTCTTGAGATCTTCTGAAGTGGTTTCAGTTCTGGACATGCTTTGCTGCGGCGTTTATTTGCACTGGTCGCCAACTTTGACAGCTAGTGTATATGATATGCTGCTTTGTTCCCTATATTTGCACTGGTGGCGAACTTTGATGCCCAGTGGATGTAATATGTGTAATAGCCGTGATAGCCTAGCGTAAGTTGCTTGCTTATTTATTTCCTTGTTGTCTTGTTTATTTGTTTGCTTGTAGTCAGTGCTGTTCTTTTTCTGCGGTTTGCTAGTGGCCGCAATAACCTTTTTTTTAAACTAGGCCACAATAACCATGGGCTACATATTTACTGTAGTGACACTGGGCCTTCTCCGGGCCGTAGAAACAATGGGCCTTCTACGGGGTGTAGAAACAATGGGCTTTCTACGGGCCGTATCATCAATGGGCCTTCTACGGGCCGTATTATCAATGGGCCTTCTACGGGCCGTATGATCGATTGCCCAAACATGGGCCAATAACATATCGCTTTATGGTCGTAAACGGGCTAGAGTTGGAATCGTCCGTTCATGGGCCAACCATAATGGGTCGTCGTTAATCGGCCGTATTTGATGATGCTATGAAAACGGCCCAACGTATTAACGGGCCACAAACGGGCCGACTGTAAGCACGGGCTGAATTTGGCCCACAAGCAGAAAATGATAGTAACGGGCCGTAAGTAACCGAATGCTGGAAATGAGCCCAAGAATAAATGGGCCCTGAGAAGGCCGAAAGATAACACGGGCTGGGAACGGCCCAACGGAATAATGGGCCGTTAATGGGTATAAAGTGATACACTGTTCATTACGGGCCAGTTTTACCATGGGCCGTTAACGGGCCGAGGGTTACTAAGGGCCTCAGATGGGCCAAAAGACGTCATGAGCCATACATGGGCCAGAAGTTAAAATGGGCTGGAATTGTATTGGACGGCCCAGATGACGCTACTGGGCCTAATTCGGATAGGCCGTAAACGAGCCCTGGGTTAGCGGGCTGTAAAAGGGCTATATGCGAACAGGCCGTTAACAGGCTTGCCGTGGGCCGGCCCGCCACCTTTTGACCAAGTCAAACGGGCCGGCCTTTTCATAGGAATGGGCCTCTGTTAGGCCGTGCCACGTGTCGACGTATCATAGGCGCTTTGGGTCCAATGAGTGGATGACATCTGTCCCAACGGTGAGCCGACACGTGTTTCCTCCAGCCAATGATGATTTTACATGTGGAAAATCCCCATTGGTCGGGGCAATTAATGCGTTATCGGATCCAAAACCGTACCCAATAGCTTAACGGCGTTCCGTTACAGTGGATGCCTCGTGTCGGTCACCCTTGACGAAAGCACTTCTGTGACGCGCGATTTATCGTCATGGAAGTGGACACTTCCGTGATGATAATTTAGGTAATGTCATGGAACACTTCTACGACAGCATAGGTATGACTATCTTTATTCTGTCATAAATTTGTCATGGATGTACATGCATGAACAAAAAACGCGACCTACTATGACAAACACGTATCATCACGGAAGTGTATTTTTTTTGTAGTGCAAGAGCCAGCCTCTACATGGTGGAGCATCGGGAGAGGCACCTGTATGGAGGTGGTGAGGAATCGGGAGACTCACGCCGGTCGTAGTGCCGCAGTTAAAATGATAATGGCAAGTCAAATCACCGGGCCCCACCTGTCCAGCAGTAACTCGCTGTCAAATCACACAACCCTACGTTTGCAGCAGCCTACTCCCTCATCTTCTCGCGTCTCTGTCGAACCGACTAGGCGGAACTGCCCCGCCTACCGCGCGGGAAAAGCCCCGCCCTCAACTTTTAAATAGTATAGTATACTAATTTTGTATCCATGGATTGTGCCATGGAGCAAAGCCTCAAGAAAACGGCATTTACGGAGTACAGTATACAACACGCCCGTCGCGTTCGCTTCGCACCCCAGACGGTCGGTCGGTCTGGCACGCCGCTCTCTGAATGGAACGCGCGTCATATTGCATTTGCACACACATGTGGGACCGCAATTGAGAACCGACCATAGGCACACTCCTCGGCCCCGCAAGTCGGGTGAGTTAATAGAAGAGAGAGACTAGCGATAGTACTAGAGAAGTGTTGTACAGACATTGGTGGAGGCCTCGACGTTGGTGCCTGGACGATCCCTGCATGACACGGAAGATCAGTTCGTCCATGCATGTGACCAGACTCCAGCAGACACGCCTGGATTGGCTATGGTCTACATATCATGCAGGTTGTATTGTACAGGGCTGTAGTTCTGGTGAGAAATCTAAAAAAAGGTTTCTTGTCATCTCGCAAAATTAGGTGTCATGTGCTTCGGATCACTGCGAGGGTTAAACAGCGACAACTGAGTTCCTCCAAGGCGCTAGTCATGGGGGCCACATGCACGTAGACTACTCGGCTGCCATCTATGTTAAGCCGGCTATGTTACTTAGGGCATCTATCGATGGACCCCTTTTCTACAAGTTCATCTTTAATTTTAGCTTTGATCCTCGTCTAGTTTGTCCGTCGGGATTCATGTTGTCTCCTTTGGGTAGTGAGGTTATGGTTTCTTGTCATGTTATAATCCGGTGCTTCAGATCAAAATGAGGACAACTGCGCCTCCGGGGCACGTGCATGATGTCACATCCCTAGTTCTGGTATGACCTAGACTAGCTAGTCATGTGTGCATCATGTTTAAATTTCATTTAAATTTGAAATGGGGATTTTTGAAACCCTCAGAAATCATTTCTGGTAATAACCCAGATAAAAATTGCTCCAAAAAGGTCCAAGAAAATGTTCATGTTGCTCTCTGAAAAGATTGGTCAGAGGTAAAATTCAAACCAATATTTTTAGGAGCTCATAAATATTTATTTTGGCCATTTGGAATTAATGCATAATTATTTGCTTTGGATATATATTTGTTATATATATAATATATGTCCAAAAATTCTGTTAATTGATGGGGAGTTTTGGAGCAATCCAAATAGTTCCTACAAAAATTGACAGAAGTAAATAAATGATTTAGTATTTTTATTAAATCGAAAAAAATGTCAGAATAGAAAACAAAAAACAAAAACAGAAAGGAAAAAGGAGTAGGAGCTTACCTGGGCTTCTTACCTGGCAGCCCAGTGGCCAACAGGCCGGCCCAGCCGACTGGCCAGTACCAGTCGTCGTCTCCATCGCGCCAGGAGGACAGGGACGTGTGCCCGCGGCGCGCATGCACGCGTCCGGCCACCTCCTGCTTGCCTGTCCTCCCCTCGTCACTCTGGATGCCCCGCGCGACGCCACGCGCCGCCCCGTACCCCTCTCACTCTCCCGTGCCCATTCCTCTCCTCTCCCTCGCTCTCTCGTGCGATGCCCGAGCGCTGTCGTTGCCTCGCACGCCGTTGCTGCGCCCACCGCCTCCCCCTCGCCCTCTCTCTGCGTCTGCAAGCTCCGCGCCGTCGTCTGCTACCTCTCCGTCAAGCCACGCGATGCGGGAAGCCCTGGAGAGCTGCCATTGCCGTCGTCTTCACCTCCGGCCACCGTAGATCGCCATCGCCACTCCGTCGTCTCCAGCGCGTCCCCGGCCACAACGAGCAGCCCTGCAAGTCCGCTGTGAGCCCCGCCGTCGAATCCCCCTCTCCCCTACTATTCCAGCGTCCTCTAGCCCCTCTGCCGCCCGAAGCCGTGCTCCCGCTGCGGCCCTGAGCTCCGCTCCGGTGAGCTCCGGCCACCCCCGCCTCTCCCGCTTGCTCCAGACGACGCGGACGGGCCCTGGCTCCTCGCCCGTGGCCTCCGCCGCCTAAATGGTTGCCGGAGCGACGAACCCGACGCGCTCCGCCGCGTTCGGCCTAGCTGGCGACTAAGCGCCATTCAAACTGGGTCAAACCCGCACTAATTACCCTCCCCTGTGTGACACTGACAATGGGCCCCGGCGCCCAAATCTTTTAATTAGATTAGAAATAACCCCCTCTGTTAATTAACTGTGTCACTGACGTGTGGACCCCACACGTCAGGTTTGACCTGGTCAGCCACGGTTGACTCGCTGACGTCATGCCACTGTCATGCTGACGCAATATATCATTTTCTGGTTTAAAAATAAATTAGGAAAATCCAAAAAATGATATAAACTTCAAAAATCATAGAAATTCAACCGTAGCTCAGATTGAAATAATTTATATATGAAAAATTATCAGAAAAATGCAATCTATCCATCTGTACTAGTTTCATGCATGACAAACCAACTTATACCTGTTGTATAAGTGAAAACACATAAATGGCATTTACAAGAGCTTATTTTGGAGTTGCATTTGAATCTTTGGTTCAAATGGACCTCTTCCAAATAGACTACTTGATGCATTAGCACAAACAACATCACATATTCATGCCATGTTCATACATCATATTGTTGCATATGCTTGTGTATTGATTGCCGGCACCGTTCTTCTCGATAGGTCCTGCTCCGGAGAGTGTTCGAGAGTACCTGTCTGAAGAGCAGTGTTCTACTGTCGATTTATCAGGCAAGCAAACCCCCCTTGTTCATTCTGATACAATCCCACTCTCTCGCTCCTGCTCTCTTTTATTGCATTAGGACAACAACGATTCAACTGCTAGTTTATGCTGCGGTAGTTGAACCCATCCCTCTGCATGACCTGTCATTGCCACAGTAATTAGTTGAAACCCACTAGCATGTGTAGGAGTTGATTGAGCCATGTTGTGTTCCTACCATGCCATGCCTGCTATTGCTTAGAGTTGTGTCAGGTCTGATTCATTGGGAATGAATTGGAGTGTTATGATATGTTCTGGTGCTGAGAGTTAAGTGTGTGAACACGATTTGGTAATGGTAGCGGTGAGAGGCCATGTAGGAGTACATGGTGGGTTGTCTCACTGGAACCGTCCTTAAGCACTGAGTTCTGTGTATGTTGTCCAATGACTAGATACTACCACACATTGGGTTCCGGTAACTCGACCCCTCTCGACTTATTAACCGACCTGGTCTTTGTCCAGGAGTCGTAAATAGTTTCTGGTGTTTGTAGGTAGTGTTAGTAGTCTACCAAGTGGCACCCGGCCAGGTGGGCTTGGGACAGACTAGGCACAAGTGGCACAGTGTACCAAGCGTAGATCCATCCGACGAGGTGGGCTTGGGAACTCTGCACACATCGTTTGGGGCCGTGAGTGAAACCCCGACCGGATCTCCTTGCGGATGGAACCCGAATAGGCGATAAACCTGGACTAGAGTCTTGTGTGGTTAGTTAGGTCATGGCCAACTCCCTCGCCAGGCTTCCGCTTGAAGGTTGCCGAGATACATGACTTGTACATGGCGGTAAGTGGCGAGAGCGTGTGCGAAGAAGTATACCCCTGCAGGGTTAACATGATCTATTCGAATAGCCGGGTCCGCGGTTATGGACTTCTTGGATGCTTACGTGGTACATAGACAACTTAAAGTGGATACTCTAAAATGCTCAAGACAAGTGTGAGTGCTATGGATGGCCTTCTCGTAGGGAGACGGGAATGAATCCATAGTAGAGTATTGATGTGGTGATTAGTGGACTCGTGTGCGCCACCTCAAAAGAGTTACCAGCAGTCGTAGTTCAAGATAGCCATCGAGTCAAAGCTGGCTTGCTGCAACTAAACCCCACACTGCCTTCTTGATACTAATGCATGTATGATAGGATCTGATGTAAGTCTTGCTGAGTACCTTTGTACTCATGTTGCTTTATTTATGTTGTTGCAGTGGAGACTTCGGTCTTACTAGTTTACGTGGACTTCAACAAGTAGCTTGTACCTCAGCTACGATCTTGTGCCCTTGACAAGGTCTTGTAGATAGACAGGTTCTCAGCCTTTTTCATTTGTAGTTGTCTGTACTCAGACAAGTTAGGCTTCCGCTTGTGCTTGTTGCTTGTATGCTCTGAATGATGGGTCAGGAGACCCCTGTTTGTAATGAATGCCATGTGGCTCTTCTGAGCTTTTATCTATATGAGTTTGAGTTGTGTTGTGATGCCACGTTGTACAGCACATACTTGCATGTTATGCGTACGTGTAACTTGTATTGCTATGTGTGGGATCCGACAACCTAGTTGTCTATCCTTGGTAGTCTCTCTTATGGGCAAATGTAGTCTAGTGCTTCCACTGAGCCATGTTAGTCCGCTACAGCCCGGGTTACCAGAGTCCTGCTAGCCCAGTACTACTGCTCCAGAACACTTAGACTGGCCGGCATGTGATTCACTTTGTTCATGTGTCTGTCCCTTCGGGGAAATGTCACGCGGTGACATCCGGAGTCCTACCTAGCCTGCTACAGCCCGGATTCCCGGAGTCCTGTTAGCCCAGTTGCTACAGCCCGGATTCACACGCAGCTGACCGACATGCTCGATGTTGTTTCATGTATGCCTGTCCCCGTAAGTTAGCGCCACTTTGGGTTCACGACTAGTCATGTCGGCCCGGGTTCTCTGTCATATGGATGCTAGCGACACTATCATATACGTGAGCCAAAAGGCGCAAACGGTCCCGGGCCAGGTAAGGCAACACCCGTGGGAATACCGTGTGTGAGGCTGCAAAGTGATATGACGTGTTACATGCTAGATCGGTGTGACTTAGAATCGGGGTCCTGACAGCTTTGGTATCAGAGCCTGACTTCCTGTAGGATTACCAAGCCAAACTGGTCGAAGTTGAGTCTAGAAATTCTTTAGTTATGTAGGGGAATTGATTGTGGAAGGGAACGTAAGGCTCTTTTTACTCCTTATACCTCATGCCCTTCTGATCTGAGTCATCCTATTTTTCCTACGAGGTTAAGGAACTAGGCTTTTTCTTCTGTCTATCAGGATCACATGTTACTATTCCGTAGTCTCATAGGATTGGTTGATCAGAGTCATATTCCAGTTTTCAAGTACTTCCGGTGTAGTCTTAGTACTATCACAGAACCTTGAGTGATGATGTTGAGTATGGTACTACCCCATCGTTTGCAGGATGTCTCATTTTGAGCATTTTACTACCGTTATGCTGCCAGAATTGTCCTAGGAGTTCGAGAGATTCTAATTCCTTGTGCTACATTCTCCATCCTATAGTTGATGCTGATCCCGTCCTTGGTTTCGTTTCTCAGGATGTCGTCAGCTAACTGAAGTTCTGTTGCTCGTAGTCGGAACCACGGAGATGGTAGGGATGAGGATCCTCCCGACCAGCCTTCATTGGCAGAGTTCATGTTAGAGATGGAGAGGAACAAGCATGAGTCTAACCGCTTGTTAGCACGTATTGAGGAGAACACCGCACATCAGTACAAAGAGTCAGCGACCATCTATGACTTCATTGGTCTGAACCCACCCACCTTCCATCATTCCATTGAGCCACTCGATGCAGATTACTGGCTTCGTAGTATCACTCACAAGCTCCGTTGTGCGAACGTAGCTGAAAGTGACAAGGTCACCTACGCTGCATATCACCTGGAAGGTCCTGCTAGTCTTTGGTGGCAGAACTATGAGGCTATGCTTCCAGCCGGTCATATTCCTACCTGGGGAGATTTCACTGAGGCTTTTCGCGAGCATCACATTCCTGAAGCCCTCATCGATCGCAAGAGAGAAGAGTTCTGTAGTTTCACCCAGGATAATATGGTTGTTGATGCTTAGAGTAGAGAGTTTGAGAACCTCGCCCGCTATGCTACAGAAGAAGTGTCCACGGACGCCAAGAAGCAGGCTAGGTTTCGGAAGGGTCTTAACCCCAAGTTGCGTCGTGATCTCCACCTGCACCAATGTAATACATTCCAAGCTCTTGTGAACAAGGCCATTAATGTGGAGACAACTCAGCTCACTTACGAGGAGTCTCGTAAGCACATCCGTGATTTGGGTTCTTCCTTCGGTTCTAGTTCTCAGAAGCGCCGGATTTGGGTTCTGAACTCTGCTCTTCCACCCGGCTACACACCGACGCCATCTTATGTGGCACCTCACCCAGTTCAGCCATATGCTCCACCCAGGCCTATTGGTGGACCGCCTGCCAATGCGGGTCCACGTCCTACCTCCAAGATTTGTTACAAGTGTGGAGAGCCAGGCCACATTGCCCGTATTTGCACTCAGACCAGTGTTGCTCCACCCCAGCCCGAGAAATCTGTTGGCCGTGGTAGTAAGCCATCACTCAAGATGATCAGTGCCAAGTCAGCTCCCACTGAACATGGATGTGTGCATCACGTCTGAGCTAAAGACGCTCATGATGATCCAGATGTCGTTCTTGGTACACTCCTTGTAAACTGTCATCCAGCATCGGTTCTGTTCGATACTGGGGCGTCTCATTCCTTCATTTCCGAAAGTTATGCCCGCTTGCACGACATGTCATTTTGTGATATGCCCTCCCCACTACTCATTCAAACTCCTGGATCCAAATGGCAAACTTCTAGGATAAGTTATGGCAATGAAATACATGTTGACAGACTTGTATTCCTAGCTACCTTGATATCTCTTAAGTCTTCAGATATTAACATCATCTTGGGTATGGACTGGATGAAAGCTCATTATGCCAAGATTGATTGTTACACCAGGTCTGTTCAGCTCACACACCCCTCTGGCAAGATAGTCACTGTCTCCACCAGAATTGCAAAGCGTCAACTTTATTCTCTTAATGCCAGCCCTCTTCCAGACCTTGAAAATATCCCGGTAGTCCGTGACTTTCCGGATGTCTTTCCAAAAGAACTGTCAGGTGTTCCACCTGACAGAGATGTTGAGTTTGTCATAGATCTTCTACCAGGAACCGCCCCAATTTCTAGGAGACCTTACAAGATGGAACCCTTAGAGCTAGCACAGCTTAAGAAACAACTTGATGAGTCCTTGCAAAAGGGTTTCATCCGTCCTAGTTCTTCTCCTTGGGCTTGCCCCGTTCTCTTCGTCAAGAAGAAGGATGGTACGGACCGGATGGTTGTAGATTATCGTCCCGTTAATTTGTTCACGATAAAGAACAAGTATCCGCTCCCCAGGATCAACGACCTGTATGATCAGCTCGCTGGATCCTCGGTCTTCTCCAAGATGGATTTGAGGTTAGGCTACCACCAAATCAAGATCAGAAACGGGGACATTCCTAAAACGGCTTTTGTCACTCGTTATGGTCAGTACGAGTACACCGTCATGTCCTTTGGTCTAACCAATGCTCCAGCTACCTTCTCCCGCTTGATGAACTCGATCTTCATGGAGTACTTAGATAAGTTCGTCGTGGTTTACCTCGATGATATCCTTATTTACTCGAAGAACGAGGAAGAGCATGCCGAACATCTTAGACTTGTGTTAGAGAAACTCAGAGAGCATCGCCTTTATGCCAAGTTCTCCAAGTGCGAATTTTGGTTGCCAGAAGTGACCTACCTAGGCCACGTGATCTCTGGTAAGGGCATTGCTGTCAATCCCGAAAGAGTTCAGGACGTTCTTGATTAGACTCCACCTGAAACAGTTAAACAAGTTAGGAGTTTCCTTGGTCTAGCCAGTTATTGTCGCCGCTTCGTTGAGAAATTTTCCAAAGTGGCCAAACCTCTCATGGAACTTCTCAAGAAAGATAAAAAGTTTGAGTGTCCCCACAGTGTGAGTACAGTTTTCAGGAACTGAAAAGACGTCTGACTTCTGCTCCCATACTTGTGCCACCGGATTTCACTAAAGACTTTGTTATCTACTGCGACGCCTCACGACAGGGACTAGGTTGCATTCTTATGCAGGATCGCCATGTGATTGCCTATGCATCTCGACAGTTGCATCCACATGAGGAGAATTATCCTACACATGATCTAGAGCTTGCAGTCGTAGTCTATGCACTTAAGACATGGTGACATTACCTTCTTGGTAAACGTTGCGAGATTTACACCGATCACCGGAGTCTCAAGTACATCTTCACCCAACCAGATTTGAACCTTAGGCAAAGACGTTGGTTGGAGTTGATCTCAGATTACGACTTAGGGATTACCAACACCCCAGGCAAGGGCAATGTCATGGCTGATGCGCTAAGTCATAAGTCCTATTGCAACAATCTTATGTTGCAGCAGGTCCGACCACTTCTTCATGAGGAATTCTGTAAGCTTAACCTTCACATTGCTCCTCACGGATTCCTTTCTACCTTGGTGGCGAAACCTACTCTTGTGGATCATATCATAGAAGCCCAGAAGCATGATACGGGGATTACCCGGATCAAGAGAAACATTGCCAAGGGTATTCCTGGTAGTTTCTCATTAGATGATCGAGGTGTTGTTTTCTTCGGAAACCGCTGGTGGTTCCCAAGAAGGAGCATCTTCGACAACTGATCCTTAAGGAGGCGCATGAATCTCCTCTCACAATTCATCCCGGTAGTACTAAGATGTATCAGGACCTACGCCAGAGGTTCTGGTGGACTAGGATGAAGAGAGAAATCGCTGAGTTCATTGCTAACTGTGACATTTGCCATCGCGTTAAGGCAGAACATCAGAGGCTTGCTGGCACCCTTCAGCCTTTAGCTATTCCTGAGTGGAAATGGGATAAAGTTGGTATGGACTTCATCACCGGCTTTCCCAGGACCAAGTGAGGGAATAATGCTATCTTCATAGTCATTGATCGTCTTTCCAAAGTGGCTCACTTCCTACCTGTTCGAGAGAATATCACCGCTAGTCAGCTCGCTGACTTATATATTTCTCGAATAGTTTCACTTCATGGTGTTCCACTAGAGATCAATTCAGACCGTGGTAGTCTTTTCACTTCTCATTTCTGGGAGATTTTCCAAACTGCCATGGGCACCCATCTTTCTTTCAGTACCGCTTTCCACCCTCAATCAAGTGGTCAGGTGGAAAGGGTCAACCAAATTCTCGAAGACATGCTTAGAGCTTGTGTTATCTCATTCGGTATGGATTGGGAGAAGTGTCTTCCTTTCGCCGAGTTTGCTTATAACAATAGCTACCAATCCAGCCTCAAGAAAGCTCCTTTCGAGATTCTCTATGGACGAAGATGTCGAACACCGTTGAACTGGTCAGAAACCGGTGAAAGACAATTCTTTGGACCGGATATGATCCAGGAGGCAGAAGAGAAAGTTCCATCATTCGTGAGAATTTGAAAACAGCCCAATCTCGTCAAAAGAGCCAGTATGACCGTCGTCATAGGGAAGTGGCTTAAGAAGTTGGCGACAAAGCTTACCTTCTGGTTACCCCTTTGAAGGGTACCCATCATTTCGGTATCAAGGGCAAGTTGGCTCCTCGTTACATTGGTCCTTTTCGCATTCTCGCCAAACGAGGAGAGGTTGCCTACCAGTTGGAACTACCCCCACATCTTTCTCGAGTTCATGATGTCTTCCACGTCTCTCAACTCAGGCGTTGCTTCTCGGATCCCATCCGTGGAGTGGACCACGAAATGCTTGATCTCCAAGATAACCTCACATATCGAGAGTACCCTGTTCGCATTCTTGATCAAGCAGAGCGTGTTACCTGACGTCAGGACATCAAGTTTCTCAAGGTTCAGTGGTCTCATCATTCCAAGAGAGAAGCTACCTGGGAGCGAGAAGATCGTCTTCGACTGAAGTACCCCACCTTCTTTCCATCGACCCCTAAATCTCGGGACGAGATTCTTTCAAGTGGGGGCGAGTTGTCACATCCCTAGTTCTGGTATGACCTAGACTAGCTAGTCATGTGTGCATCATGTTTAAATTTCATTTAAATTTGAAATGGGGATTTTTGAAACCCTCAGAAATCATTTCTGGTAATAACCCAGATAAAAATTGCTCCAAAAAGGTCCAAGAAAATGTTCATGTTGCTCTTTGAAAATATTGGTCAAAGGTAAAATTCAAACCAATATTTTTAGGAGCTCATAAATATTTATTTTGGCCATTTGGAATTAATGCATAATTATTTGCTTTAGATATATATTTGTTATATATATAATATATGTCCAAAAATTCTGTTAATTGATGGGGAGTGTTGGAGCAATCCAAATAGTTCCTACAAAAATTGATAGAAGTAAATAAATGATTTAGTATATTTATTAAATCGAAACAAATGTCAGAATAGAAAACAGAAAACAAAAATGGAAAGGAAAAAGGAGTAGGAGCTTACCTGGGCTTCTTACCTGGCAGCCCAGTGGTCAACAGGCCGGCCCAGCCGACTAGCCAGTGCCAGTCGTCGTCTCCACCGCGCCAGGAGGACAGGGACGTGTGCCCGCGGCGCGTAGGCACGCGTCCGGCCACCTCATGCTTGCCTGTCCTCCCCCTCGTCGCTCTGGATGCCCCGCGCGACGCCACGCGCCACCCCATACCCCTCTCACTCTCCCGTGCCCATTCCTCTCCTCTCCCTCACTCTCTCGTGCGACGCCCGAGCACTGCCGTTGCCGCCGCACGCCGTTGCTGCGCCCACCGCCTCCCCTCGCCCTCTCTTCGCGTCTGCAAGCTCCGCGCCGTCGTCTGCTACCTCTCCGTCAAGCCACGCGACGTGGGAAGCCCTGGAGAGCCGCCATCGCCGTCATCTTCACCTCCGGCCGCCGTAGATCGCTATCGCCGCTCCGTCGTCTCCAGCGCGTCCCCGGCCACAACGAGCTACCCTGCAAGTCCGTTGTGAGCCCCGCCGTTGAACCCCCCTCTCCCCTGCTCTTCCAGCACCCTCTAGCCCCTCTGCCGCCCGAAGCCGTGCCCCGGCAGCCGCCCCGAGCTCCGGTCCGGCGAGCTCCGGCCACCCCCGCCTCTCCCGCTTGCTCCAGACGACGCGGACGGGCCCTGGCTCCTCGCCCGTGGCCTCCGCCGCCCAAATAGTCGCCGGCGACTAACCGCTGGTCAACCCGGGTCAAACCCGCACTAATTACGCCCCTCTGTGACACTGACAATGGGCCCCGGCGCCCTAATCTTTTAATTAGATTAGAAATAACCCCATCTGTTAATTAACCGTGTCACTGACGTGTGGACCCCACACGTCAGGTTTGACCTGGTCAGCCACAGTTGACTCGCTGACGTCATGCCACTGTCATGCTGACGCAATATATCATTTTCTGGTTTAAAAATAAATTAGGAAAATCCAGAAAATGATATAAACTTCAAAAATTCATAGAAATTCAACCGTAGCTCAGATTGAAATAATTTATATATGAAAAATTATCAGAAAAATGCAATCTATCCATCTGTACTAGTTTCATGCATGACAAACCAACTTATACCTGTTGTATAAGTGAAAACACATAAATGGCATTTACAAGAGCTTATTTTGGAGTTGCATTTGAATCTTTGGTTCAAATGGACCTCTTCCAAATAGACTGCTTGATGCATTAGCACAAACAACATCACATATTCATGCCATGTTCATACATCATATTGTTGCATATGCTTGTGTATTGATTGCCGGCACCGTTCTTCTCGATAGGTCCTGCTCCGGAGAGTGTTCGAGAGTACCTGTCTGAAGAGCAGTGTTCTACTGTCGATTTATCAGGCAAGCAAGCCCCCCTTGTTCATTCCGATACAATCCCACTCTCTTGCTCCTGCTCTCTTTTATTGCATTAGGACAACAACGATTCAACTGCTACTTTATGCTGTGGTAGTTGAACCCATTCCTCTGCATGACCTGTCATTACCACAGTAAATAGTTGAAACCCACTAGCATGTGTAGGAGTTGATTGAGCCATGTTGTGTTCCTACCATGCCATGCCTGCTATTGCTTAGAGTTGTGTCAGGTCTAATTCATTGGGAATGAATTGGAGTGTTATGATATGTTCTAGTGCTGAGAGTTAAGTGAGTGAACACGATTTGGTAAAGGTAGCGGTGATGTCACACCCTCATTTCCATGCCACAACACTTAAACTAATAAACATGATAAAATGTGGTCTGACAAAAACTTTTCAGTGTTTTGTCTTTGCTTTGATTGAATGTTTGACTGCTGTTTGCAAGTGCTCTAAAAATCAAATAAATTCTCCAACTCTTATACTCCTTCTCCTTGATCCAAAAACCTTTCCCAATGATCATGCCATGTGTATAGGACATAAAAATAATTTCTTACAAAAATAATTTGGCCAAATAGTATTTTCAAAAATTAGTTTTCCAAAAACTCCTGAATGGAGATTTGCACTTCAAGTACTTAATTAAGGGCAGTAAAAATCTTTCCAAAAATATATTTGACTCTTATTAGATATAGGACACCAAGAAACCACAAAAATATAATTTTAAAAGTTATTTTCCTATTTTATTTAAAGGCTTTTTCTTAAGTCCAGAAATGGTCTTTAATAGGTTAAAGTATTTTAATGCTTTAAAAATATTTGGGAAAAACCTATGGAAACTCAGTGGACATATAATCCATATATAAGAGTTTCAACACATGGTCATGTTCAGAATATTGGTCAAATCCCTCAAAAACCCTATCTCGATATTTCAAGCATTTGAAATATTTACAAAGGAAATATTCCCCAAAAATTTCAAGAAAATTCTAGCATGTCACATACGACATGTCTGATGATCTTGCCAAGTCTCATGTCATGGAGAATAGTATAACCCCATGAAATCCCCTCAAAACCACTTCTGTCCTTTTTCAAGTTTGAACTACTTTGCACTGTCAAACATGTCCAAATGCTCTCAAACTCGGTGCACATGCTCAAATGGTGTAATAATTCATCTATACCAAATGGCACAAGTTGGAGAGAATGTTATCTTGATCAAAGTGCCCCAAAACCCTCTCTGTCCAGAACCAAATTTGAACAACTTTACATTGGCAACTTTTTCCTTTTGATCTCAACTTTTGTGGAAATGTTCAGAACCTCAAATGATGACACTACACTAAGTGGTGCAATAAGGAGAACAGATTTGCATGACTAAATCTTGGGAAGTCCAGTTCTGTTGATTTCTAGGGTTTACAAAAGTTGCATTGGCAACTTTGCCCAAATGAACTCAATCTTGGTGGAACCTCTTATTTTCTCAGGCCATTTGACCCTGTCAAGCCTCATGACATGGGAAGTCCATTTGCTTGCCCAAACCTACATCAAACACCTTCTGGCAGAAACTTAAAATGCATGTTTTGGCCATTTCCACTAATCGCCATGAGCTGAACTTCTTCCCACAACCTCTCCTAGTCCACCTCTATCTCTGGTGTGCTTCCCTGCCCGAGAGGCAATGATGAAGGGGGGCAGGGATCCACTTTTCTTCTCTGGACAGCAGCATTTTCACTCTCTCTCCACCCCTCCTCTCTTCTACTGGCTCCCCAAGGCATCCAATGCCATTTCCACTTTGATTACTCCCCCTGCAGCCACTAGACACAAGTGGACGCGTGAGTGCTCGCGGAAAAGCCGCGGATGCCGGCCAAAGACGCGCTGTGGAGCGCGAGGCAGAGCAGGCGACCGTTGATGCCGCAACCCCCGACCACCTCGAGCCTCCCCCTTGCACCAGTCGAGGTGCCTCGACGTCCGCAACACGCCACTGCGTTGGCCCCCTCCTTTCCCTCTCTGTCCTGCCCATGCCGCGCGTGCCCACAACCGCCCGAGCCCGCCAATGCGCTTGCGAGCTCGTGGCTCCACCCGGAGCTCGCCCCGCTCCCTCTCTCTCTTCCTGGCGCCCTACTCCACCCTCACGAGCACCGCAGACAACCCCTCGCTCTCCTCCCTTGCCGCCCGAGCCATTTCCACGGCCACCCGTGCGCCGCGTCCACGGTGAGCCGCGGGTCAGCTACTTAAGGCCACCCCAAACCCCTCTCTACTCCTTTGGCTCTCCCTCCCTCCCATGCATCCCCTGGACCAACCCACTCCCCTCCTCGCGCCCTCCAACCTTGTCCATGGCCAGAGCCAAGCCGCCGACCACCACCTAAATTCTCGTCGTCCGGGCCCCCTCCTCCCCACCTATGGGTTACTTTGCATCTCTACTGCCCCCGCGGAGCTCCCCCGCACTCCAGTTACTCCTCCCGATGGCCGGAGCGCCGTGCCCGCCATCGCTGTCGGCCACGTTCGCCACAGACGGCGCTCTCCTTGACCAGGTCCTCCCCGGCATGCGTGTGACCAGTGGCTGGAAGCGCCTCTCTGCGTTGTTCATGCCGGTGGGCAAAACATCGCCGGGGGCGCTCTGTAGCCCCGGCAATCGCCGGCGGGAGCAGCTCCTCCCTGCAGCCCGAGCGCGCGCGGCAGGATGAAGACGGCCTGTCACTGGGCCCCACACGTCAGCGACCCTGCGGGCGGGCCCGTCCGTTTAAGTGGAGACGGCTTTGGTCGGATTCGCTTCCCTCGCTCGAAGGCGCACCACCGGTAATACGCCTTCGACGTCGCCCTGTCATCCGCGTGGCCGAGCCGCTGGGCCGGCCCAGCGCGCTGCGGCGCTATGCTGCACCCAATGCGCAGTATAGGTATAAACCCCCGCCCTTCCTTTGTCTTTTTCTTTTTCCAGAAACTTGTAAAATCTCCCAAATATTCATATTACCCCCAAATTTGATGATTCAGATTCCTACTAGTTCATAAGTTCATTCTCTATCCCAGGGTGCAAATTGCACATTTTTCCAGAAACATTTCCTTCACAAATGTTTATGAAATCTTACTTTTCCATTTCTGTCATAAACTTTAGAAAATCACAGAGGGCTCAGATTTGATCCAAATGCCATGATTTAAATTCCTAGATGCTTCTAAGTTCATAACTTAGTTTATGAACATTTTTCTTAATACTTTCTGTACCACAAAAAATAATGAGCCATTTCTTCATATTTGTCAACTTTGCAAATTCATAGGAAAATCATTTGAACTTCAAATCCAGTGAAACCAACTCCTAGATGCTTTTAAAATCATGGTTTGTTAAATGGGTGCCTTTGCTCATTTTTCAAAAATATATTTCTGTACACTTCTTGCAAATCCATAAACCCCGTGATTCCATCATATCAAAATGTTTAGAAATATCCACTGACCCAATTCCAATGAAACCAGTCTGGTTATTTTTTATATAACCAGAGATGTCCTAGAAAAGTCAAATTAATATTTTTAGAGCACTTTTATTTCCTGCCTTGTTGTGTTGCTTACTATGATTGTTTCCGACATTAGTTGACGAAGTAGACGAAATACTCGGAGATGGACCAGAAGATTTGAAGACTCCGATGAACCAGGCAAGCAGCCCTTTGACCATGAGGAACCATTTTACATCTTAATAGCATTTTTGTTGCTTCACTGAGTGCATGACATACCTTGAGTGGCAACCTTGCTAGGCTTGCCTCCGTTGCATACTCCATTGGTACTTGCATTGTTCATGACTCTACCCTTGCTTAGAGTTGTGTTGGTGGGTTACAGAAATATGCTATAGTAAATGGCTACGCAAAGTGGGTTAGGGTTATGCGTGGAAAGAAACAAGTGTGGTTTGACATACTTGCAGACAGCCCCAGTGGGTGCCACTGATGCCCCTGGGAGATGATGATGAACGAGGTCACTACTTGGTGGAGGAGTAGTGTACAGAGGCTTGATAAAAGTGTTGTTTACAGAGACAAATTAGATTTAAGATTTGTCGACCGTCCCAACCAAACATGCGCGACCACTCTACCCTTATATGGGAAAGGGCATTATTGATTACCTAGGTCGATACTAGCTTGGAGCCCGCATTACTAGTGATGGGAGAGTCGTTGTTGCGCTCTCTCGGGACGAGTTCATGCCAGGTAGGGCGGCCAAGAACATTTTTATGGGGCACCGGACACACAGTTGGTACCCCGTGCTTGTGATGTGAGATGATTATGGAGCATGGCTCCACGAAAGTGTTATGTGATAATGTTGGGCACGGGGGTTACTACCAATCGAGTGGACTCTATGTTAGTGTCGTCTAGGGAAAGTTAGTGATCGGGTGCTTACCCCGGGTACTTGAGCTACCGCGGGTCGTGGATGACACGGAAGTTCCCCGGATCTCGTGGGTAAAGTGTGCAACCTCTGCAGAGTCTAAAACTATTCAAATAGCCGTGTCCACGGTCAAGGACAGTTGGGTGGTGCTGCTTAGACTACGTCCATATGTTTCTGACAAACAACACGGTTTGGTAAATCTATTGACGTGATTCGTGAGGAAGTCACGATGAGCTTGAGCATGAGTTGTTCATAACTCTCTCTCGATGTTGATGTCTGTAACCTCCTGATACTTGGTTCAGACACATTCACATCCTTGATAAATGTTGATCATACTTGCATGAGAAAAACTAGCTTTCCGCAAAAATGCCAATTTAGCAGTAGTGCCTTGCATAATTCTTCTGTTATCACCCTTGGGTTGCTAGGGAGTACATTCAAAGTACTCATTGGCTTGCCACTGGTTATTTTATTGGCCAGGCATGAAAGAATAGGATATGATGAAGAATACTTCGTGACGAACATGGAGCTAGGACGCTTCCCAGTCAGAATGCGTGTAGGGTTAAGGCAGATGGCATGGGTCCAAGTTAACGACGAAGATTTCCGCTGCGATGTTATACTCAAGACTTGACCATAATGGTCCTACTTGTGTAATACGATATGTATGGATGTAAGACTCTTGTTATTCAGCTTCTGTGTGTTCAGTGAGCATTGATCTCTGGGTTCATTGTACACGTGCATTCGGTGATCACGACTTATGAGTCGGGGTCCCCACAGAGCTGGTATCAATGCCATCCTGACTGTAGGAAGCCTTAGTTAGCATGGTCGTTAGTTAGGGTAAAACTATTTCCAAAACTATTACTAGTTTTCAAAACTATCTATACTTCTCTTCCCCTCTGAGTTTTTATGAAAAACTAAGGTATATTTTCCCTATCGAGCTCTTCCCCTTCAAAACTATTGCAAACGGTCGCTAGCACCCTCAAGCCTCTGACCACAGGATTCCTTGTAATCCTCATAGATAGCGTAGAAGGAGTACACCTTGCCAAACACTCACCCACCTCTTCTGAACACAAGATTGGCAACACCACAGCAATACGATGCCAACAGAAGACATGTCTTCGAGCAATGAGGACATGAATACCCAGAAGATGGTGACACCCTTGACACTGCCCCAAGATGATGCAACCTTAGCCTGCAATGATCAGGGCATAGGATATGCAAGTTCATGATATACATCGCTAATAGAGTAACCCTGCCACTACCGTTGTTGTATCGGCAACCACCGGTGGATGAGAACCTTGCCATTTGGTCCGCCTCACTATAGTGAGCAGGAAAACGGTTCTCTTCATTCCCCGCTCTCGGTGACGATATTGTTAACAATGTGTCTGACAGGTTGGACCTCTACTATGCCTTGTTAAAGTCATTGCATAAAGGATTGCCACCTGGAACCACCGATGCCTTAGAATGCAAAAAGGATCATCATGAATAAAAAGACAAGAGGAGATCAAGTCAACGCCAGCTACGAGGAGCCACCTTCACCCCATCACTTCAACATGCGAGAAGTTGTTGAAGATTCTTCAGGCTCAACCCAGATCGTTTTGTCAAAATAAGAGACGTAGCAACACCTGAGGAAAACTCAGAAGACTGCACGAGGCACAAGGCACGACTACTGAATCCGAGAACCCCTAGGGTAGGACGAGTCGTGTACCCCCTATGCGCAGTCGAGTCCGTAAGATGGTTCGAATAGAACCATGATTGTGTGTTATTTGTTTTTATTTGGTTGTGTTTTGATATAGGTCGCACTTTTGCCCTAGCCAACAAATACGCGACTATATCACCTGCCTTATTTTGTTGTTTGTGTTTGGCCCTTCCGGCACTTGTTTGTTTGCACTTGCACTATAGAACCCCCTTTAGGCATTCCCCTCCTCTATGCTACTTTTTCCTCTCATCTCTCTCTCCTTAACTGAAGATCGGCAAGACAAGGTACACCAAGGATTCTACTTCGACAACCAACTAGCACTGAAGAACTTTTCTATAGCCTCCTCGGCCAAGTGAAACCCCGTAGAGTTATGTTTAACCCTCCAGACTAGAAACCCATTCCTAGACCCTTCGAGACTTCACGAGATACTCCAGCACGAACCCTTAATCAGGTGCCTAACCCCCAGAATTGCGAGAGAACCAGTTAAGCCTCCGCAACCTTGCACAACACTGGGTTCATTATGGGACTAGTGGACATAGTGAACGAGCAGGTTATCATCTTAAGATAGCACCAAACTAACGATGCCATAGGGAAGACCAATTTGAGGATATAGGAATAGAGGACAAATGACTTGATGAGTTTATATTAGTGACCTTGAGGAATTATCTGAGACTCTTTGGTGGATTATAAGGCTTTCATGTTGATAGATGAACTTGGTGGGATCATGTCAATAGAGAATCATAACTTTCATTACGCCTGGAGTAAATTGGATTTTGTAGGACAATTATAATCGCAAGATGAAATTCTTGGAAGTATAAGGATTTGACTGAGCTAGGGGATATTGATAGAAGATAGTTGACATTACGAAAATAACTTTGGGGAAATGTGTATGAATTCTCGTAGGACATGAGATTTGGATTAATAGGTGATCCTAGTTGAGTATAGATGTTGAGTAAGTCTACATGGTTCGGAGTAAATAGGATTTAGACTGAAGATCTCGATCATGATATATACCCTATTTCTCGGTGGATGATAAACTAGGAGATTGGATTAATTGTCGGAGTTGATTTAGGAGTCTATATAAGCCCGACCTTGGAGTTTACTTGAGCATGATAATGGGAATTGGTGGATTGACTATAGTAGAGATAGCCTTTTCGAGTATTTGGGGATTATAGGACATTAGAAGATCATGTGGAATACCATAAACATTGGATTTGTAGAATTAATGGATTATGTAGTGATTGATGGAAGTTAATGGGCTGTTGGAGTTGATTCATAGGAAGGCAACAAGATCTTGGGGTGGCATACGACGTGTTTCCTTAGGATAGAGATGCACTACCTTGGACCTTGGAAGAATGGGCTGAGCACTTGGATTGTCATGTGTAATTGAAGCTTAGCAGCTTGTATGCTCTACCCGTGGATTTTTACATAGGGTTAGCCATACATATGATTTTTGGGGATCGTAGACATGTATAATTTTGTTAGACCTCCTCTTTGGAGTCATGAGGATATGAATAGGATGATTATGATTGGAGTTGACCTATATGAAATGATTCTTTCGGTAATATGATATGATAGAACAATTGGCATCTCAGGAACCGTGCTTAAGGATAAGGTGATAAACGTTCACTCGCACATTAGAATCCTTGAAACCCTTAAGCCCCACCAAGCCACGATATGGTCGGAATTACAACCACGGGCTTTGGTTATAGGTCAAATAGACCCTGGCCAACACTCAACCATGACCACCACCAATACCCCAGCCTACTTTATGTACCCCATCAACAAAGTCTTCATGGAGTACTTAGACAAGATAGTTGTCATCATTATTTGGTGACCTACTTGTCTACTCGAAGACGGAAGAAGAGCCGTGCAGCTAGTCAATGAACATTTGAAGACTGCCATGCCAAGGAGAAAGAACTATACCAACCACCATCGTCAAGGAGTGAACTTTCTCGTCGAAGACCAGGTGTATCTGCAAGCCACTTCTCTCAAAGGAACTAAGTATTTCCATGTCAAAAGGAAGCTCACACCAAGATTTACCGCCCCCCTCCAAGATCACTTCGAGACGCAGAGTACACGGCTACCAGCTGGAGTTACCACCTAAGTTACCCACTGTGCACAGCGTTTTCCACGCGACACACCCCCGGAAGTGTTTCCAACTTCCTAACTAGCCCGATCTCTACGAGGGCATCAACCACCGAGCCATCGACCCCAAGCCCAATCTAACCTACCGCGAGCCACCCATTAGCAACCTGGATCAAGAAGAACGTCACACACGAAGCCACATCATCAAGTACTTCAAGTTCAATGGAGCACCACACGGAAGCAGAAGCAACATGAGGACGTGAAGACTGCCCCACATTTAAGTTTTGTACTCCTTCCCGCGCCTAGTTTGGGAATCTCGGGGACGAGATTCTTGTAAGGGGGGTAGGTCTGTCACACCCTGATTTTCATGCCAGAACACTTAAACTAATAAACATGATAAAATGTGGTCTGACAAAAACTTTTGAGTGTTTTGTCTTTGCTTTGATTGAATGTTTGACTGCTGTTTGCAAGTGCTCTAAAAATCAAATAAATTCTCCAACTCTTATACTCCTTCTCCTTGATCCAAAAACCTTTCCCAATGATCATGCCATGTGTATAGGACATAAAAATAATTTCTTACACAAATAATTTGGCCAAATAGTATTTTCAAGAATTAGTTTTCCAAAAACCCCTGAATTGAGATTTGCACTGCAAGTACTTAATTCAGGGCAGTAAAAATCTTTCCAAAAATAGATTTGACTCTTATTAGATATAGGACACCAAGAAACCACAAAAATATAATTTTAAAAGTTATTTTCCTATTTTATTTAAAGGCTTTTTCTTAAGTCCGGAAATGGTCTTTAATAGGATAAAATTATTTTAATGCTTTAATAATATTTGGGAAAAACCTAGGGAAACTCAGTGGACATATATTGTCCATATATAAGAGTTTCAACACATGGTCATGTTCAGAATATTGGTCAAATCCCTCAAAAACCCATTCTAGATATTTCAAGCTTTTGAAATATTTACAAGGGAAATATTCCCCAAATATTCCAAGAACATTCTAGCATGTCAAATATGACATGTTTGATGATCTTGCCAAGTCTCATGTCATGGAGAATAGTATAACCCCATGAAATCCCCTCAAAACCACTTCTGTCCTTTTTCAAGTTTGAACAACTTTGCACTGTCAAACATGTCTAAATGCTCTCAAACTTGGTGCACATGCTCAAATGGTGTAATAATGCATGTAGACCAAATGGCACAAGTTGGAGAGAATGTTATCTTGATCAAAGTGCCCCAAAACCCTCTCTGTCCAGAACCAAATTTGAACAACTTTACATTGGCAACTTTTTCCTTTTGATCTCAACTTTTGTGGACATGTTCAGAACCTCAAATGATGACACTACACTAAGTAGTGCATCAAGGAGAACAGATTTGCATGACTAAATCTTGGGAAGTCCATTTCTGTTGATTTCTAGGGTTTACAAAAGTTGCATTGGCAACTTTGCCCAAATGAACTCAATCTTGGTGGAACCTCTTATTTTCTCAGGCCATTTGACCCTGTCAAGCCTCTTGACAAGGGAAGTCCATTTGCTTGCCCAAACCTAAATCAAACACCTTCTGGCAGAAACTTAAAATGCATGTTTTGGCCATTTACACTAATTTCCATGAGCTGAACTTCTTCCCACAACCTCTCCTAGTCCCCCTCTACCTCTGGTGTGCTTCCCTGCCCGAGAGGCAATGATGAAGGGGCCAGGGATCCACTTTTCTTCTCTGGACAGCAGCATTTTCACTCTCTCTCCACCCCTCCTCTCTTCTACTGGCTCCCCAAGGCATCCAATGACATTACCACTTTGTTTACGCCCCCTGCAGCCACTGGACACAAGTGGACGTGCGAGTGCGTGCGGAAAAGCCGCGGATGCCAGCCAAAGACGCGCTCTGGAGCGCGAGGCAGAGCAGGCGACCGTTGGCGCCGCAACCCCCGACCACCTCGAGCCTCCCCCTTGTGCCAGTCGAGGTGCCTCGACGTCCGCAACACGCCACCGCGCTGGCCCCCTCCTTTCCCTCTCTGTCCTGCCCGTGCCGCGCGTGCCCAGACCCGCCCGAGCCCGCCAATGCGCGTGCAAGCTCGTGGCTCCACCCGGAGCTCGCCCCCTCCCTCTCTCTCTTCCTGGCGCCCTACTCCACCCCCACGAGCACCACAGACAACCCCTCGCTCTCCCCCCTTGCCGCCCGAGCCATTTCCACGGCCACCTGTGCGCCGCGTCCACGGTGAGCCGCGGGTCAGCTACTTAAGTCCACCCCCGAGCCCCCTCTCTACTCCTTTGGCTTTCTCTCCCTCGCATGCATCCCCTGGACCAACCCACTCCCCTCCTCGCGCCCTCCAACCTCGTCCATGGCCGGAGCCGAGCCGCCGACCACCGCCTAAATTCTCGTCGTTCGGGCCCCCTCCTCCCCACCTATGGGTTACTTTGCATCTCTACTGCCCCCGCGGAGCACCCCCGCACTCCGGTTACTCCTCCCGACGGCCAGAGCGCCGTGCCCGCCATCGCCGTCGGCCACGTCAGCCACGGACGGCGCTCTCCTTGACCAGGTCCTCCCCGACATGCGTGTGACCAGTGGCTGGAAGCGCCTCTCTGCGCTGGTCACGCTGGTGGGTTGAACGTCGCCGGGGGTGCTCTATAGCCCCGGCAATCGCCAGCGGGAGCAGCTCCTCCCCGCAGCCCAAGCGCGCGCGGGAGGATAAAGACGGCCTGTCACTGGGCCCCGCACGTCAGCGACCTAGCGGGCGGGCCCGTCCGTTTAAGTGGAGACGGCTTCGGTCGGATTCGCTTCCCTCGCTCGAAGGCGCACCACCGGTAATACGCCTTCGACGTCGCCCTGTCATCCGCGTGGCCAAGCCGCTGGGCCGGCCCAGCGCGCTGCGGCGCTATGCTGCACCCAATGCGCAGTATAGGTATAAACCCCCGCCCTTCCTTTGTCTTTTTCTTTTTCCAGAAACTTGTAAAATCTCCCAAATATTCATATTACCCCCAAATTTGATGATTCAAATTTCTACTAGTTCATAAATTCATTCTCTATCACAGGGTGCAAATTGCACATTTTTCAGAAACATTTCCTTCACAAATGTTTATGAAATCTTACTTTTCCATTTCTGTCATAAACTTTAGAAAATCACAGAGGGCTCAGATTTGATCCAAATGCCATGATTCAAATTCCTAGATGCTTCTAAGTTCATAACTTAGTTTATGAACATTTTTCTTAATACTTTCTGTACCACACAAAATAATGAGACATTTCTTCATATTTGTCAACTTTGCAAATTCATAGGAAAATCATTTGAACTCCAAATCCAGTGAAACCAACTCCTAGATGCTTTTAAAATCATGGTTTGTTAAATGGGTGCCTTTGCTCATTTTTCAAAAATATATTTCTGTACACTTCTTGCAAATCCATAAACCCCTTGATTCCATCATATCAAAATGTTTAGAAATATCCACTGACCCAATTCCAATGAAACCAGCCTGGTTATTTTTCATATAACTAGAGATGTCCTAGAAAAGTCAAATTAATATTTTTAGAGCACTTTTATTTCCTGCCTTGTTGTGTCGCTTACTATGATTGTTTCCGACGTTAGTTGACGAAGTAGACGAAATACTCGGAGATGGACCAGAAGATTTGAAGACTCTGATGAACCAGGCAAGCAGCCCTTTGACCATGAGGAACCATTTTACATCTTAATAGCATTTTCGTTGCTTCATTGAGTGCATGATATACCTTGAATGGCAACCTTGCTAGGCTTGCCTCCGTTGCATACTCCATTGATACTTGCATTGTTCATGACTCTACCCTTGCTTAGAGTTGTGTTGGTGGGTTACAGAAATATGCTATAGTAAATGGCTACGCAAAGTGGGTCAGGGTTATGCATGGAAAGAAACAAGTGTGGTTTGACATACTTGCAAACAGCCCCAGTGGGTGCCACTGATGCCACTGGGAGATGATGATGAACGAGGTCACTACTTGGTGGAGAAGTAGTGTACTGAGGCTTGATAAAATTGTTGTTTACAGAGATGGATTAGATTTAAGATTTGTCGACCGTCCCAACCAAACATGCGCGACAACTCTACCCTTATATGGGAAAGGGCATTATTGATTACCTAGGTCGATACTAGCTTGGAGCCCGCATTACTAGTGACAGGAGAGTCATTGTTGCGCTCTCTCGGGATGGGGTCGTGCCAGTTAGGGCGGCCAAGAACATTTTTATGGGGCACCGGACACACCGTTGTTACCCCGTGCTTGTGATGTGAGATGATTATGGAGCGTGGCTCCATGAAAGTGTTATGTGATAATGTTGGGCACGGGGTTACTACAATTCGAGTGGACTCTATGTTAGTGTCGTCTAGGGAAAGATAGTGATCGGGTGCTTACCCCGGGTACTTGAGGTACCGCGGGTCGTGGATGACACGGAAGTTCCCCGGATCTTGTGGGTAAAGTGTGCAACCTCTGCAGAGTGTAAAACTATTCGAATAGCCGTGTCCATGGTCAAGGACAGTTGGGTGGTGCTGCTTAGACTACGTCCATATGTTTCTGACAAACAACACGGTTTGGTAAATCTATTGACGTGATTCGTGAGGAAGTCACGATGAGCTTGAGCATGAGTTGTTCATAACTCTCTCTCGATGTTGATGTCTATAACCTCCTGATACTTGTTGCAGACGCATTTATATCCTTGATAAATGTTGATCAAACTTGCATGAGAAAAACTAGCTTTCCGCAAAAATGCCAATTTAGCAGTAGTGCCTTGCATAATTATTCTGTTATCACCCTTGGGTTGCTTGCGAGTACATTCAAAGTACTCATTGGCTTGCCACTGGTTATTTTATTGGCTAGGCATGAAAGAATAGGATATGATGAAGAATACTTCGTGACGAACATGCGAGCTAGGACGCTTCCCAGTCAGAATGCGTGTAGGGTTAAGGCAACTGGGATGGGTCCAAGTTAACGACGAAGATTTCCGCTGCGATGTTATACTCAAGACTTGACCATAATGTCCTACTTGTGTAATACGGTATGTATGGATGTAAGACTCTTGTTATTCGGCTTCTGTGTGTTCAGTGAGCATTGATCTCTGGGATCACTGTATACGTGCATTCGGTGATCACGACTTATGAGTCGGGGTCCCCACAGGTGAGAGGCCATGTAGGAGTACATGGTGGGTTGTCTCACTGGAACCGTCCTTAAGCACCGAGTTCTGTGTATGTTGTCCAATGACTAGATACTACCACACATTGGGTTCCGGTAACTCGACCCCTCTCGACTTATTAACCGACTTGGTCTCTGTCCAGGAGTCGCAAATAGTTTCTGGTGTTTGTAGGTAGTGTTAGTAGTCTACCGAGTGGCACCTGGCCAGGTGGGCTTGGGACAGACTAGGCACAATTGGCACGGTGTACCAAGGGTAGATCCATCCGGCGAGGTGGGCTTGGGAACCCTGCACACATCGTTTGGGGCCGTGAGTGAAACCCCGGCCGGATCTCCTTGCGGATGGAACCCGAGTAGGCGATAAACCTGGACAAGAGTCTTGTGTGGTTAGTTAGGTCGTGGCCGACTCCCTCGCCAGGCTTCCGCTTGAAGGTTGCCGAGATACATGACTTGTACATGGCGGTAAGTGGCGAGAGCGTGTGTGAAGAAGTATACCCCTGCAGGGTTAACATGATCTATTCGAATAGTCGGGGCCGCGGTTATGGACTTCTTGGATGCTTACGTGGTACATAGACAACTTAAAGTGGATACTCTAAAATTCTCAAGACAAGTGTGAGTGCTATGGATGGCCTTCTCGTAGGGAATGAATCCATAGTAGAGTATTGTTGTGGTGATTAGTGGACTCATGTGCGCCACCTCAAAAGAGTTACCAGCTATCGTAGTTCAAGATAGCCACCGAGTCAAAGCTGGCTTGCTGCAACTAAACCCCACACTGCCTTCTTGACACTAATGCATGTATGATAGGATCTGATGTAAGTCTTGCTGAGTATCTTTGTACTCACGTTGCTTTATTTATGTTTTTGCAGCGGAGACTTCGGTCTTACTAGTTTACGTGGACTTCGACAAGTAGTTTGTACCTCAGCTACGATCTTGTGCCCTCGACAAGGTCTTGTAGATAGACAGGTTCTCAGCCTTTTTCATTTGTAGTTGTCTGTACTCAGACAAGTTAGGCTTCCGCTTGTGCTTGTTTCTTGTATGCTCTGAATGATGGGTCATGAGACCCCTGTTTGTAATGAATGCTATGTGGATCTTCTGAGCTTTTATCTATATGAGTTTGAGTTGTGTTGTGATGCCACGTTGTACATCACATACTTGCATATTATGCGTACGTGTAACTTGTATTCTATGTGTGGGGTCCGACAACCTAGCTGTCTATCCTTGGTAGCCTCTCTTATGGGGAAATGTAGTCTAGTGCTTCCACTGAGCCATGGTAGTCCGCTACAGCCCGGGTTACCGGAGTCCTGCTAGCCCAGTACTACTGCTCCGGAACACTTAGACTGGCCGGGATGTGATTCACTTCGTTCATGTGTCTGTCCCTTCGGGGAAATGTCACGCGGTGACATCCGGAGTCCTGCCTAGCCTGCTACAGCCCGGATTCCCGGAGTCGTGTTATCCCTATTGCTACAGACCGGATTCACACGCTGCTGACCGACATGCTCGATGTTGTTTCATGTATGCCTGTCCCCGTAAGTTAGCGCCACTTTGGGTTCATGACTAGTCATGTCGGCCCGGGTTCTCTGTCATATGGATTCTAGCGACACTATCATATACGTGAGCCAAAAGGCGCAAACGGTCCCGGGCCAGGTAAGTGGACACCCGTGGGAATACCGTGCGTGAGGCCGCAAAGTGATATGACGTGTTACATGCTAGATCGGTGTGACTTAGAATGGGGGTCCTGACACATGAAGACAGTCATTGACGAGGTCAAGCCAGCTCCGGTAGACAAGAGAAAACTAGTAGTACTCCACTATATAGGCAGGAGCCTCCGCGCTTGCTTGCTAGTGTTGCTCTCTTTACACTGTCTCGTCGTCTCCAGATCTAAACACGACAGCGGTGGCCACACTCTCTCTCTCTCTCTGCTCACCGCTGGTCACAGATCCAGTCGGATCCTCTCCGCCGGGGAAGGTGAGAAGGTGGAACCTTCACGCGGTCGTCCTCGGCGACGGCTCTTACCCACTGAGGGAGTCCTGGACTAAGGGGTCCTCGGGCGTCCGGCCTGTTATCCATGGGCCGAACTGATGGGCTGTGAAGACATGAAGAGCGAAGACTGTACCCGTGTCCGGATTGGACTCTACTTGGCGTGGAAGGCAAGCTTGGCAACCGACTATGTAGATTCCTTCTTATGTAACTGACTCTGTGTAAACCCTAGATTCCCCCGGTGTCTATATAAACCAGAAGGGGTTAGTCCGGAAAGGATATATTCATTATTATAGTCATACAGGCTAGACTTCTAGGGTTTCGCCATTATGATCTCGTGGTAGATCAACTCTTGTAATACACATATTCATCAAGATCAATCAAGCAGGAAGTAGGGTATTACCTCCATAGAGAGGGCCCGAACCTGGGTAAACATCATGTCCCTCGTCTCCTGTTACCATCGATCCTAGACGCACAGTTCGGGACCCCCTACCCGAGATCCGTCGGTTTTGACACCGACATTGGTGCTTTCATTGAGAGTTCCACTGTGTCGTCGACGAAAGGCTCGATGGCTCGCCTTGTCCTTAAAGACAACATCACCTTTGGGGTAGCTCTGGCACCAGGACAAACCCTCCGGCTAGGTGGCTTTACTATGATCGCCCGTTTGGCCGTTGAGCTGACGATGACCTCTCGGGCCATCGAAAACCCCCTTCGCATCAACTCCGAGCACTCCAAGCAGATGGATCCGGCTGAGTTTTCGTCTTTGAACGAACTCCTAGATCGCATTGCCGCTTTGGGAATCAGCACAGACTACGATCGGATCGGGCCTAAAACCGATCAAGGAGAAATCAAGGCCCCACCGGTCACCCTCCAGATTGCGGTAGTCGTGGAGCAGGACAGCGAGTCTTCTTCTATATCGAAGACGGACTATGTTCGGATCGCCGTTCAGGAAGAACCGGATACTCACCCGCGAAAGGATGCGACCAGCGCTCCGAACATAGCATCGAACGACGGTCCTAAACTGTGACGCCCGGATAATTAAACTACAGTAATCCTCTGCTAATGGTGCCACGTCACCTCCGTTACTGTTGCTAATCTCTCGTTAGTTCAAAAACCGATTCAAATTCAAATTTGAAATTAAGTCAAATGATAAAAGTTTCCAAACCTCAAAACTAAAATGTTCGGACTGTGCTAAGTAATGCCTAGGTATTTAAGATGAAGGTACCACACTTTTTCAGGATGCCTAAATATTTTAAAGAGAATTAAAACGGATAGGAAAATAAATAAAAGAAAGGGGACAAAACCGGAAAAACAAAACTAACAAAAATAAAAAATAAAAACAAACCCCACCCCCCCACTGGGCCTCGGCCCAGCTGGCCACTGGACAAGCCAGGCCGGCCCAGCCGGCGCCCCATAACCCCCACTCCCCCCGTGACCTAGCCACCGACACCCCCACTCGCTCCCCCTTCCCCTCGATTGGATCTGGATCAGGAGGAGGCGGATCCCCTCGCCCCTCCACCCCCGACGCTGACGCCGGCGCCCGGAGCTTCCTCGCCGGACCACCTCAACGGCCTGCTTCCTCCCTTTCGCCCGGTCGTCCCCGTCGACCTCCTCAACCCCCATTGCCCCGTTCCCTACGACACCCAGTGAGGCCCCCCTCCTTCTCCTCTGTATCGCCTCGCGCTACGCGCCCGCCGTCGCCGCTCGTCGCGTGCCGCGACGCTGCTACCGCCCCCTGCCTCTGCAGCTCTTCGTCCTGCACTATGCCGCCGATCCGTGCCTCCTCTCCCCTTCCTGACGCCGTGCCCCGCTGCCTCTGCTGGCCACCGCCCCGCTCGCTCTTGCCGCTTGCTCGTGCGCCGCACGCACGCACCGCCGCGGGCCGCGCCCCTGCACCGCGGTCGCCGAGCTCGACCGCGCGCCTCGCGTGTCCAGGCCACGCACCTGGCCGCACCTCGTCCTCCCCGCTGCGGCTGCTGCTGCAGCGCTGCGACTGCTGCCACGGCAGCTCGCCCTCGGCCGTCCCGTACTGCCGCGCCACTCCGGCCCCCTCCCCGCTCATGCCCAGCTCGCTCCCCTGCTCCACCACACCACCACCGCGCCGGCTTGCCTCGCTGCTGCTCCAGCCATGCGCGCGCGCACGACGCTGCCCGTGCACGTCGCCTCCCTGCTCCCCTACTACCGCGGCCCCCGCCTCCCCCGCATTTGCTCGACCCGCCGCTCGCCGCCTGTACCCCGTCACCCCTGCCTGCGCCGCTTGCCGGCCGCGCCTGGCCTCACCGGGGCCGCGCCGTGGCCGCCCTCTTCCTTCCCCGGCGGTTGCGGCCGCTCGTTGCGGTGGCCGCCGGCGCACCGCCAATCCCGCCCCTGGCCTGGGCAAGTGGCCTAACAGGCTGGCGCCCACGCACCCGCACCCGTTTTGGCCTATGGGCCTATGGCAACGGGGGCCCGCCCACAGAACGTGTTTAACAAAAAAATTAAAATAAAATAAAATAATAATAATAAAAATAAATTTATATAATTAATTAACTAAATTAACTAAGTTAATTAATCCTATTTAATTAATCTAATTAACCTGTTAGTTTAATTAAACAGTAATTAGTTTAACCTAAACCCTAATTAACCTAACAGTGTATGACAGGTGGGTCCCACTGGGCCCACACGTCAGTTGACCAGCCACACCTCTGTTGACTGCTGACGTCATGCTTACGTCATGATGACATCAGCAAACACTGTTCTGGATAATGTTGAATTAAAATAATTAAATTAATCCTAAAAATGATTTAAATCTTTTAAAATTAATATAAAATAAACCGTAGCTCGGATGGAAAAACTTTGTACATGAAAGTTGCTCAGAACGACGAGACGAATCCAGATACGCAGCCCGTTCACCCGCCACACATGCCTAACATATCGAACTCGCAACTTTCCCCCTCCGGTTCATCTGTCCGAAAACGCGAAACACTGGGGATACTTTCCCGGATGTTTCCCCCCTTCGCCGGTATCACCTCTTACCGCGTTAGGGCACACCTGACCCCGCTGTTTGCTTTGTCATGCATATGTTTACATTGTATTCATTGTTTCTTCCCCCTCTTCTCTCCGGTAGACTACGAGACCGACACCGCTGCTGGTGCCCCGACCGACTACGCTGTTGACGACCCCTCCTTCTTGCCAGAGCAACCAGGCAAGCCCCCCCCCCTTGATCACCAGATATCGCCTATTCTTCTCTATACTCTTGCATTAGAGTAGTGTAGCATGTTACTGCTTTCCGTTAATCCTATTCTGCTACATAGCCTGTCTTTGCCACTACTGTTGTTACCTTTACCTGCAATCCTACATGCTTAGTATAGGATGCTAGTTTTCCATCAGTGGCCCTACATTCTTGTCTGTTTGCTGTGCTATACTATCGGGTCGTGATCACTTGGGAGGTGATCACGGGTATATACTATATACTTTATACATGATACATGTGGTGACTAAAGACGGGTCGCCTCGTGGAGCACCCGCGAGTGATTCACGGATTGGGGGCTGAAAGGACCTTTGTCCCGACGGCCTTCTGGGTGGATCTTTGTGGCAGAGCGACAGGGCAGGTTGAGGCCACCTAGGAGAGAGGTGGGCCTGGCCCTAGTCGGCGTCCGCGGTTACTTCAAAATAACACGCTTAACGAGTTCTTGGTATTTGATCTGAGTCTGGCCATTTGGTCTATACGCACTAACCAACTACGCGGGAACAGTTATGGGCACTCGACGTCGTGGTATCAGCCGAAGCCTTCGTGACGTCAGCGACTGAGCGGCACGCGCCGGATTGGACTGGAACGCCTGCTAGGCTAGGTCTGCTTCCGGCCGCGTTCGCAACGTGCAAGTGTGCAATGGGCGATGGGCCAAGACCCCTGCGCCATAGGATTTAGACCGGCGTGCTGACCTCTTTGTTGTGCCTAGGTGGGGCTGCGACGTGTTGATCTTCCGAGGCCGGGCATGACCCAGGAAAGTGTGTTCTGGCAAATGGGATCGAGCGTGTTGGGTTATGTGGTGCACCCCTGCAGGGAAGTTTATCTATTCGAATAGCCGTGTCCCTCGGTAAAAGGACAACCAACTAGAACTGGATACTTAATAAAACACACCCTTCCAAGTGCCAGATATAACCCGGTGATCGCTCTCTAACAGGGCGACGAGGAGGGGATCGCCGGGTAGGTTTATGCTATATGATGCTACTTGGTGAACTTACCATCTACTCTCTCCTACATGCTGCAAGATGGAGGTGGCCAGAAGCGTAGTCTTTGACATGATTAGCTATCCCCCTCTTATTCTGGCATTCTACAGTTCAGTCCACCGATATGGCCCTTTACACATATACCCATGCATATGTAGTGTAGTTCCTTGCTTGCGAGTACTTTGGATGAGTACTCACGGCTGCTTTTCTCCCTCTTTTCCCCCTTTCCCTTCTACCTGGATTGTCGCAACCAGATGCCGGAGCCCAGGATCCAGACGCCACCGTCGACGACGACTCCTACTACGCCAGAGGTGCCTACTACTACGTGCAGCCCGCTGACGACGACCAGGAGTAGTTAGGAGGATCCCAGGCAGGAGGCCTGCGCCTCTTTCGATCTGTATCCCAGTTTGTGCTAGCCTTCTTAAGGCAAACTTGTTTAACTTATGTCTGCACTCAGATATTGTTGCTTCCGCTGACTCGTCTATGATCGAGCACTTGTATTCGAGCCCTCGAGGCCCCTGGCTTGTATTATGATGCTTGTATGACTTATTTATGTTTTAGAGTTGTGTTGTGATATCTTCCCGTGAGTCCCTGATCTTGATCGTACACGTTTGCGTGCATGATTAGTGTACGATTGAATCGGGGGCGTCACATAAACAATCAAAAGATATTCTGGAACCCGGACTGTTAAGCCCGGAACGTCGTCAGACTCCGGATAATCGGTCAGGTCGGGGTTCGGATTTAATTCAACCCACCCACCCGGACATCGACGCTCTCATGAGCATAAAACAGCAGTCTCAGGAAACGGTCCACCACTTCTGGGCCAGATTCCTCCTTGTCAAGGACAAGGTAAAAGATTGCCATGACGAGGACACAATATCAGCGTTCTGCTACAATTGCGCAGACGAAGGAATCCTCAACGCCATCAATCGCCGCCGCATACTGAAATTCGCTGACTTAGCAACCATAGTACAAAAGTACAGCGCGATGGAGAGCTCCTGGAAAACTTAGGCAGCTCGCTGGGAACCGTCAGTCCCAACTCAACTCCCCCTACAGGCTAAGAGGGCGCACCCTCATGGCACGCCCAGTCCAACAGTCAAGAAACACAAAACCGCTATGCAGCACGGCACCGTTCTGGAGGGGTGGCTCGATGGCCATGCAAAATACATACAACACCAGATACCGTGGCAACCCACAGCCTTAGAGCATGCTGGATACTACGACAGGTAGCCAAGTGCAGCGAGGACATCCTTATCAAGGAGGACCCAGAACGGCATCCCCCAGAAGACGATAACTCAAGAGTATTGATGGTCTTTGAGACATTTGCTTCAAACAACAAGCGCAAAAGGGCACTTTGCGAGCTCGCCGAAGTCTGCCAAATTGCTGCAATAAACCCCTGGAACGACACGGCTATAACATTCAACGCCAGTGACGAATCAAAGTACAGAACAGTCCGGGCGCCAGCCGCGTTAGTCCTTAGTCCCATCATGGACGGGTTTCGACTCACCAAGGTCCTCATAGACGGCGGCAGCGCACTAAACCTCATTTACGAGGACACACTCCATAAAATGGAAATAGACAGGAGCCGCATCAAGCAAAGTAACACAACCTTCTGAGGAATTATTCCCAGTCGGGAGGCATGGTGCGCGGGCAAAATCACACTTGACATAGTATTCGGCACGCCGGAGAACTATCGGTCCGAAGAAATAACTTTCCAAGTGGCCCCTTTCAGCAGCGGATATCAGGCCCTGTTGGGGCGGGATGCTTTTTCACTCTTCCAGGCCCTACCCCATTACGGGTATGTGAAGCTCAAAATGCCCGGACCAAATGGCTTAACCACTCTTGTTAGTGATCCGGACATAGCACTCCGCGCCAAAAACAAAACCGCATCCCTGGCCCTGGAGGCGCTATCTGAAGCCCTCGCGGCCGAAGAGTTAACCGCACTACGCTCCACTATGGACCGGGACGACGTGATTCTCGACAAACGCCCCAAATCCACCTCCTTCAAACCAGCAGAAGAAATAGTGAAATTCCAGGTCCACCCAGCGGACCCCAAGAAGACACCATCCAGCGGAGCTCAACTGAACCCAACAGTTGACGCCGCACTACGAGAATTCCTACGCGAAAACTGGGACATATTCGCCTAGCACCCTTCAGACATGCCAGGGATCCCACGCGAGCTGGCTGAACACAGCCTCAATATATTAAAGGGATATAAACCGGTTAAGCAAACATTGCGGCGCTTTTCCGAACCCAAGCGACAAGCCATGGGGGAGGAGCTGGCCAAACTCATCGAGGCCGGATCCATTAGAGAAATCAAACATTCGGACTGGATGGCAAACCTGGTGATGGTACCAAAGAAGGACAAATCCTGGCGCCTGTGTGTCGATTTCAATGACCTCAACAAGGCTTGCCCTAAGGATCCCTTCCCTCTCCCCCGCATTGATCAAATCACTGACGCCACCACAGGACACGACTCACTGTGTTTCCTCGATGCATATTCCGGATACCATCAAATCAAAATGAAGGACTCCGATCAAGCCGCAACAGCATTTATCACCCCATATGGGCCATTTTGCTTCAACACCATGCCCTTCGGGCTCAAGAACGCCGGCGCCACATACCAACGCATGATTCAAACATGCCTGGAGAAACAGATTGGCAAAACGGTAGAAGCTTACGTCGATGATGTCGTCATCAAAACTAGGCATGTCAAAACACTAATAGACGACTTACGTCTCACGTTCGACAACCTCCGGGCATATGACATTAAGCTCAACCCGGAAAAGTGTGTCTTCGGCGTCCCCATTGGAAAACTGCTGGGCTTCATCGTTTCCAATAGAGGAACCGAAGCAAATCCGACTAAAATCCGAGCTCTGTCACAGTTGGCTACACCAACAAACCTCAAACAGGTCCAAAAACTAGCGGGATGTGTGGCAGCACTAAGCCACTTTATCTCCAAATTAGGAGAAAAGGCACTACCACTCTATCGCCTCTTACGGCGCACTGATAACTTCGAATGGACATACGCGGCGACTGCCGGACTGGAGGAAATAAAGGCCCTCCTAGCGAGCAACCTAGTTCTGGCCGCACCAAACACTGGCGAGCCCATGTTGTTATACATATCGGCAACACATCAGGTGGTGAGCGCCATGCTCGTCGTCGAACGAGAACAGGACGGACACAAATTTCCGCTCCAAAAACCAGTATACTGCGTATCAACTGTCCTCACACCGTGCAAATCCCGGTACCCCCACTACCAAAAGATAGCATACGCGGTCTTCATGGCATCCCGCAAGCTACGATACTACTTCCAGGAGTGTTCCATCACGGCGGCTTCTGAGGTCCCACTCAATGACATAATAAACAACCACGATGCCACGGGACGGATCGCCAAATGGTCCATAGAGCTACTTCCATTCGACATAACATACAAGCCATGACGAGCCATCAAATCCCAAGTAATGGCTGACTTCATCGCCGAATGGACAGAGGCCGAACTCCCTAAAGAGTACGGCGCATATTCCAATTGGGTTATGTATTTTGACGGCTCCAAAATGTTGGCAGGGCTAGGAGCGGGAGTTGTATTAACATCCCCCACTGGAGACGTCGTCCAGTATGTACTCCAGATATTATACACAGACTCTAACAACGCAACCGAATACGAGGCCCTACTGCATGGTCTTCGGATGGCCGTAACCATGGGCATACAACGCCTAGAGGTGCGCGGGGATTCAAACCTCGCAATATCTCAAATAAACGGAGACTTTGACGCCAAGGATCCAAAGATGGCAGCTTATCATAATGCCGTCTTAAAAATATCGGCTCGGTTCGAAGGGCTCGAATTTCATCATGTCGCCAGGGAAAGCAATCAAGAAGCGGACGTCCTTGCTCGCATCGGCGCCAAGCGCGACCCTGTCCCACCCAACATTTTCCTGGAAAGGCTTTTCAAGCCATCCGTGGTATGACAAGGGGAGGGCGGCAACAACAGTCCAGATCCGAACACAACCTCAAATCCCGAACATATAGACAGTACCGGGGGCTCAGCCACCGAAATAACACCATCGGCCCATCTCATTATGGCAGTTATTGCCCCATGGATCGAACCCTTCTTGGCCTACATTAATAGGAAGGAGCTTCCCGAAGACCAGAATGAGGCTCGCCGCATTGTCCGGCGTTCGAAGGCCTACAAGGTTCACGACGGAGAGCTCTACAAGAAAAGTACTACCGGAGTACTTCAAAGATGTATCTCCGAGGAAGAGGGGCGGCAGCTTTTAGCGGAAATTCACGATGGTCTCGGCGGACACCATGCCGCAGCTCAGGCCCTTGTTAGCAAGGCCTTCCGCACTGGGTTTTATTGGCCGACAGCTCGAGCAGACGGGCATGACCTCATCCAACGCTGCGTTGGATGCCAACTCTTCGCCAACCAAAGCCACATGCCCCCAACTGCTTTGCAAACTATCCCCATTACTTGGCCTTTCGCGGTCTGGGGACTGGATATGGCCGGACCTCTTAAAGGGGGAAGCCATAAGAAAAAATATTTGCTGGTCATGGTGGACAAATTCACTAAGTGGATAGAGGCTAAACCAGTCAAAACGGCTGAGTCCAGCCCGGTGATAGAATTCATATCCGGTGGTGTGCATCGTTATGGTGTCCCACACAGCATCATCACCGACAACGGCTCTAATTTCATGGCCGACGAGGTAAAAACCTGGTGTACTAATCTCGGTATTAAACTCGATTACGCCTCCGTCTACCACCCGCAAACCAACGTTCAGGTTGAACGAGCCAATGGTCTTATTATGAGCGGCATCAAGCCCAGACTAGTGCGGTATTTGAAAGAATCAGACAAGCACTGGGTTGAGGAGCTCGACTCCTTACTCTGGGGGCTGCAGACCACGCCCAACCGTACTACCGGATACACACCTTTCTTCATGGTGTATGGCGCAGAGGTTGTTTTGCCCTGCGATATTATTCATGACTCACCTCGAGTGCGTATGTACGAAGACAGAGAAGCTGAGCTAGATCAGCAGGACAGCCTTGATGCCCTGGAGGAGGAGCGCGACGTCGCAAAGGCCCGTTCAGCATTTTACCAACAGCGGGCTCGAAGATATCAAAGCAGAGAAGTACGGACCAAGACTTACAACGTTGGCGAACTCGTTCTATGCCTGCCGGAGAAGAAAAAGGACAAACTCAAGCCCAAATGGGAGGGTCCCTTCATAATTGACAAAGTTCTCACCGGAGGAGCGTACCGTCTTCGTGATGCATCAGACAATCGCCTCGAGCTGAACCCCTGGAACGCGGCCAGACTCTGAAGATTCTATGCCTAGCGCCAAACTCCTTGTTCGTCTCCTTCTCCCCTGTAGTTTCCATTATTTTTTCTCTCTTTTCCGATTACTTTTTTCCTTCCTCACTTTAAAGCTTTGGTACGGCTAGACCACACACCCCTGACACATACATATTTAAAATATGTATGTCCATTATACCTGGGGGCTTCTTGGACAGAAGCTTTTTATTATTATTCCTCAAGCATCAAGCTCTTCACATATGAGTTCTTTCATATGTACCTTTTCTTCGCCACTATATGCATCGATATGACTTAAGTTTTGGCCAAGCTGGGTTGCCTGGCTCCTGTGCTTATGCCCTACGTTCTCGTTAGTTCGGCTAGGGCATAAAGGGAGCACCTCTGCGATTGTTACTGCCGGGTCATCTAGATGTGTACCTCGGACTGGGTGAAGCCGAAAGCTAACGTTCTTAAGGGAATATTCGGTCGGTGAATTAAAGACGTTTTTGCAATTACTCCATTGCGAACCCCTAGAAGTTACGTACACTATGATTTTTCCATCACAATTCGGACATGTACATTAATACATGCACACCCAGGGAAAGGAACCCTTAACGGAACTATTCTCTCTGGAAGATGTTTCTTACGATCTCAATGTAATATAACATAACTAGCATAATACAACTTGTCTGTTCAAGCAACTATGACCCTTACGCCTAGTTTTCCAGGCATACCCCGGTCTATTCAGCCGCGAGGGTATTCGGAAACACTCCGCACCCTCGGGTCCGGAGGTTGAAGCGAAAAGGTCTGCCATGACAAATGCTATACAATTCAGCTAGAATTACATAGGGTAAGGAAAGTACATAGTCACTTGGACTCAAACACTTCCTCCTCTATACCGTCCAACAGGCGGTCCAACTTACTATCCTGTTGGGAATATTTGGCGGCCACCTCTACTTGGTCATATACTAAACTAACGGGAATTTCTTCCCCATTTGACCCTAGCGGTCCAACCCGGGCCATGTGATTAGGATCCAGCTTGGTATATCGCGTTTTCACCATGGCCCAGGCCTCTCGTGCATCCTCTCGGCAGGCCTATATCTTCCATAATCGGATACGCCGCCGCGCTCCCTTGAACAGCTCTACAAGCTCCTCCATACTTCCTGGAGGGGAGGCGGATGGCCATAAGGCCTTGGCAACACTCCGCATGGCTAGCCGAGCATGCTCGTGCACTTGCGACAGCCTTTGTAGCAGATCACTTGATGATTCGGACACCTCCTCTTCAGGACGGCCCGTCAATACGCCTGCAATCATAACTATATCATTTCCATTTATCGCTGAAGTACTTTAAAAATAGTTCAGATACATACTGAATATGCCGCCCCGCAGCTTCTTGTTTTCCTTTACGGAATCGGCTAGCTGGGCCCGATCATCCTTCAACTCTTCGCCCAGCTGGGTCTTGCAATCCTGGAGTTGGTTTTTCACAACAATGACCTGCTTCAGCACACGTTCGCCCGTAGCATGTAGCCTTTTGGCTTCTTGTTCATTCGCTTGCACGATTTCCAGCGCCTCCTTGAGTTCCACTGACAATTATGTCATGGTATAGGCAACACTGTTAGCAGTAATGGCATTTAATCATATTTTCTCGATGGAGGGGAATATTACCAGGTGACGCCTTCTTGGATTTCTCCAGTTCGGCGGCGGCAGCAGTTAGCTGTGTCTGACACCTTTTTAGCTCTTGGGCTAACAGGACGTTCTTCTCCGTAAGAGCCTTTATACAACGATCCTCAAATCAGTTGTGCCAACTACTTTAAGTCTCGGGGGCTACTGGCATATGGTTATCATATTTTTGGGCACAGTAAACTTACCTGCACATCTGTTAAATGCTGCTTTGTGGCTCTGCTAAGCTCGTTTCGAGCAGCTCGGATGTATGCGTCAGCCGAGCTGAAGGCATTGAAAGCCTCTTCCGAGAACTCGGGGTCTCGTAAAACAGCCCTGCAGCACCGATGGTTCATGGCGCTCTCTACCTCCGAGTTGGTAACGGACATATTTTCCGAACCCTCGGCCGAAGGATAGTCCGGTGTTGCTCTCGTACCGGCTCTCGTCTCTCTAGCGGGGTCTAAATCCCGGTTGTTGGGAGTACGGCTGGCCGGACCCCCGGACATAGTCCGGCGGACCCTTTTCCTGGAACTAGACAAACGCACAAAGTCACAGTCGGGTGTGGCCGCTGAAAAACATATTTATGGATCCGTACCTCTTTGATGAAAGCCTGGCTGTGTCTTCACCAGCCTTCCTCTTCGAAGGCTGTCCCGGTGTGGGAGCCGATCTCCTCGGAATCGCCGAACGCCTCCTCTTTGGAGCACAAGACAGTACGGTGGGTAAGATAGAATAAGAGTACCCTTTTAGAGGAGGTGTCTCTTGATTACTTACGCGCGAAACGGGAAGAAGTGTGACGCCCGGGTAATTAAGATACAGTGAACCTCTGCTAATGATGCCACGTCACCTCCGTTACTGTTGCTAATCTCACGTTAGTTCAAAACCGATTCAAAATCCAAATTCAAAAAAACAAGTCAAACAATTAAAGTTTTCAAAATTCAAAACTAAAATGTTCTTATTGTGACAAATAATTCATAAGATATATTGGTGGAGAAACCAAGTCTTTATAAAGTGTTTAAATGCAATAAACTAATTAAATCAGTAGCTAAAACAATTAATTAAATGCCTTTTATATTTTGTAAAATACTAAACTATATTATTTTGGGATGAAACTTTTTGTGGTTGTGACATAATTTGTAACATCAATTTAGGTGCCACTTTGGTATTTTATAAAAACCAGAATAATTAGGAACTAAGAGAAAACAGAAAAGAAAAATAAGAAAAAGTAAAAGAAAACAAAAAAAAAGGGAAAGGGAAACCCCCCTCACTGGGCTCCGGCCCAGCTGGCCAGCCCAACTGGCCCACCTAACCTCCCATGGCCTATATGGCCTCGTACCCCAAACCCTAACCCCCTGTCGCCCCACTCACCCCACTCCTCTCGCTCCCCTCACCATCCCTCGCGCCGCCGCACGCACAGAGGCGAGACACCTCGTGCCTGAGCCCCCCTCACACCCTCTCCTCCCTCCGTTCGCTCCTACCTCCGCCAAGCCGCGCTAGCCTTTCCCGTCCCCTTGGCCCCGGCTCCGGGCTCTGCCTCCGCCGACCTCGCGTCGCTCCCTCTCCTCGCAACCGCCCGACCGCGCCCGACGCCGCGCCGCCGTGAACCCCATGGCCACCGGCCTCCCTAAGCAGGTCGACGCTTCGAGGGGTTGCCCCACGACTCCACACCAACGCCAGGGAGCAGGAGCTTCGCCAAGTCGCCGCCGTCGTCTCTTCTTCAACCTCGACCGCCTCTCCGATCCCCATCGAGCCCGCTGCCATCCCTACAGCTCCACTATGAGCCACCGTCCGTTCCCCCTCCCCTTGCTCGAATTGGGCCGTCCTTGGCGCCGTTTGCCGCGGGACCGAACTCCGGCCGCCGCCTGCTGTCAGCGAAGGCAGTGTTCTCGGCCTCCCCGACGAATTATCACGACCACCGTCTGACGCGGCGCCTCCCACGCTGTCAGACGTGCCCAACCACGTGCATGTTCCTGGCCAGAGGGGCGATTCCGGCGAGCTCCCGCATGGCGTCACCAAGTTCTGCCTCGCCGGCCTGGTCGACCGTCCGAACCGTCCCGTGGGCCACTGACAGGTGGACCCCGCGGGATTAGCTGCTAAGCTGGCCTCTAAACTACCATCCATGTGTAAATGACAAATGGGACCCATGTCCAAATTAACCTGGGATTAATTAAACAAACCTAGTGAACTGCTGACAGGTGGGTCCAACCCTTTTAATTAACCCACTTTGTAAATAACCCTGGTTAGCGTTGCAGCCAATGACATGTGGGCCCCTGTGCTTACTTAAACTGGTTTTATAATTAAAACTTAAATTGTTAATTAGTTAGTCACTGCCAGATGGGGCCCACCCCCACTAATAAACCCTTCTAGTTTAAATTAAACCCTGTTAAATAACTCTGTCTATTACACGTGGACCTCCCCCTTGGTCAGTTTGACCAGTCAACAGCTGACTGTTGACTGCTGACTCAGCAGTCAACAGGGGCCACTGTCAGCCTCTAACAACTCTGATGGGTACACTTCAGTGTGTACTTATAGCAAATTGCTATTTAATTTTCAATTAATAATAATTTCAAAAATGAATAAAACTTTGAAAATCATATAAAATAAATCATAACTCGGATGAAAAAACTTTGTACATGAAAGTTGCTCAGAACGACGAGATGAATCCGGATACGCAGCCCGTTCGTTCGCCACACATCCCTAGCATAGCAAACACGCAACTTTCCCTCTCCGGTTCATCAGTTCGAAAACGCGAAACACCGGGGATACATTCCCGGATGTTTCCCTTCCTTTGCCGGTATCACCTATCCCTGCGTTAGATCACCCCCTGGCACCGCGTATTGCCTTGTTATATGTTGTGATGCTTTGTTTTCTCCGTATTTACTGTTTCTTCCCCCCTCTTCTTCTTCGGTAGACCCCAAGACCGGCGCTGATGCCACTGAGTATGACTACATCACCGACGACCCTTCTTCCTGTGCAACAGTGCTTCCAGGCAAGCTGCCCCCCTTGATCACCAGATATCGCCTATTCTTCTCTATACTGCTTGCATTAGAATAGTGTAGCATGTTACTGCTTTCCGTTAATCCTATTTTGCTGCATAGCCTGTCTTTGCCACTACTGTTGTTACCTTTACCTGCAATCCAACATGCTTAGTATAGGATGCTAGTATTCCATCTATGGCCCTACATTCTTGTCCGTCTGCTGTGCTATACTATCGGGCCGTGATCACTTGGGAGGTTATCCCGGGTTTATACTATATACTTTATACATGATACATGTGGTGACTAAAGTCGGGTCGGCTCGTGGAGCACCCACGAGTGATTCACGAATTGGGGGCTGAAAGGAGCTTTGTCCTGACGGCCCTCTGGGTTGATCTTTGTGGCGGAGCGACAGGGAAGGTTGAGACCGCCTAGGTGAGAGGTGGGCCTGGCCCTGGTCGGTGTCTGCGGTTACATCAATTAACACGCTTAACGAGATCTTGGTATTTGATCTGAGTCTGGCCATTTGGTCTATACGCACTAACCAACTACGTGGGAAAGATATGGGCACTCGACGTCATGGTATCAGCCGAAGCCTTCGTGACGTCAGCGACTGAGCGGGGTGCACCGGATTGGATCGTAAGCTTGTGCTTGTATTAAGGGGGCTAGGTCTGCTTCCGGCCGCCCTCGCAACGTGCAGGTGTGCAATGGGCGATGGGCCCAGACCCCTGCGCCATAGGATTTAGACCGGCGTGCTGACCTCTCTGTTGTGCCTAGGTAGGGCTGCGACGTGTTGATCTTCCGAGGCCGGGCATGACCTAGGAAAGTGTGTCCGGCCAAAGAGGATCGAGCGTGTTGAGTATTGTGATGCACCCATGCAGGGAAGTTTATCTATTCGAATAGCCGTGATCTTCAGTAACAGGACGACCCGGAGTTGTACCTTGACCTTATGACAACTAGAACCGGATACTTAATAAAAGACGCCCTTTCAAGTGCCAGATACAACCTGGTGATTGCTCTCTCACAGGTCGACGAGGAGAGGATCGTCGGGTAGGATTATGCTATACGATGCTACTTGGTGAACTTACCATCCACTCTCTTCTACATGCTGCAAGATGGAGGCTGCCAGAAGCGTAGTCTTCAATAGGATTAGCTATCCCCCTCTTATTTTGGCATTCTGCAGTTCAGTCCACCGATATGGCCCCTTTACACATATACCCATGCATATGTAGTCTAGATCCTTGCTTGCGAGTACTTTGGATGAGTACTCACGGTTGCTTTTCTCCCTCTTTTCCCCCTTTCCCTTCTACCTGGTTGTCGCAACCAGATGTTGGAGCCCAGGAGCCAGACGCCACCGTCGACGACGACTCCTACTACACCGGAGGTGCCTACTACTACGTGCAGGCCGCTGACGATGACCAAGAGTAGTTTAGGAGGATCCCAGGCAGGAGGCCTGCGCCTCTTTCGATCTGTATCCCAGTTTGTGCTAGCCTTCTTAAGGCAAACTTGTTTACTTATGTCTGTACTCAGATATTGTTGCTTCCGCTGACTCGTCTATGATCGAGCACTTGTATTCGAGCCCTCGAGGCCCCTGGCTTGTATTATGATGCTTGTATGACTTAATTTACTTTTTAGAGTTGTGTTGTGATATCTTCCCGTGAGTTCCTGATCTTGATCGTACACGTTTGCGTGTATGATTAATGTATAATTGAATCGGGAGCGTCACAAGTTGGTATCAGAGCCGACTGCCTGTAGGAATCCCCCATCCACACTCCTTGGCCGAAGTCGAGTCTGGACATTGCAAAAAAAATTACTAACATGGTTGTGTGTCTTACGGGCCCACGTCGCCATTGGGTGGTACTAGGATATTTTACTCCTCGATTTATACTCTGGGACTCTGAACTCTCTTCTATTCGGGTTTAAATGGTTTTACTAACTCTAACATTAGGATCTCGTGATCACTTCCTCCCGGGGAGCCCCTTACAACAGATGATCGCGTGCTGCACCACAAGATTCCAAAGATACTCTGTAGTTTTCTCTCAAGACTTTGTGTCGTCGCTTTTGCATTCCCTACCACCGTTATATCCTTAGGGATAACTGCATACACTTGCCAGTCTTACGTTCAACCCCATTGATCTTGTTAATACAAGATGCCTCGAACTGCTCTCCATTATTCCGAGAATCCTTTGAGCTACTGCCTTGCGGATCTTTGCCGCATGAATACCCCTTTGAATAATTCCTCACATTTACCGAGGATTTGTTCATTTCTAGTTGTTCGTGTGTTTCACAAAGTTCTTTGAAAAACTATTTGATCTTCTAAAAATCCTCAACAGCCTATTGATCCCGAATTTCTTACCTTCCAGCCTTATGGTTAATTCCGTATTTTTGGTAATCTCCGTTGACATTTTTTGTCACTATCATTCTAAGTCCCTTGATTCAATATATTGCGAATGCTCGCAATCCTCAATCAGATCCTAGAATTCATCCTTTCAGCTCAGACGTCATTTTAAACATGAGATGGATCTCGACCAATCAAATTGCCATTGATTGTACCCCTAAGGCTATTCAACTTATCCATCCCTAATCAGAGCATTGCTTCTGATCCCTTTTCTTGGAATTCATAATTCCTTTGCATTTGAGCTTTGAATTAGTCAGTTGTTTCTATAATTTTATCTCCTTGCATTCTTTCTTCTTCTGGTTGAGTACCGATGCTCACATCAGATCCCTTATGGACCACTACATCCTTTGTTGGATTTTATCTGACAGCGTCCTTCATGTTCAATAACCTTGTGAGCCATTCCTCGGATACATAATGCCTTTGGTAGATTGTATCCTCTGCTTTCTCAACAATGCTCTACTTTCGAGCTTGTATAAATTTCTCCTGAAGTTGTGGTATATGTTTCTAAGATGCCACGATGGGTTGAACCTATGCCTTCCTTAATCTTTGTGAACCTGAAAGTTTTCACGGGTGTTACTCCTCTAGTAATTCACCAGGTGGGTTTTCACACTCAACTCATTTTAATAGAGCAGTGAATGGAAGGTTATGCATTGAGGAAGTGGGAGTCGACCTTGAACCTTTGTGTTCATGCCCATGGACACGATGTAGATCCTATCATGGAAGCTTCTTGCAATAATAACTATTTCCTTGATATAATATCCTTTGGTATCGGTGAATTGATCCTTTATAATTGTGGTTCCGACCATATGTTCTTCTTTGATCCCATTTCTCGGGCAAGTTTAAGCACTTGTCTTCTATGGATCAATACACCAGGCCAACCTTTACTTTGGTCTTGCGTCGAGTATTACACCCTGGTATCTCAAGATTATCACGGAACTACATAACTTACTATGAGTTCTCCATCAAGTACTATATTCTCACTGATTCCAAAAAAAAATCACAGGCTCTGAGTCATTGAACACTCAAGGACACCGATAACTGAATCGAGTCCGCATCGTGATTAAACAACTATTAGTAATCTTCTTTACTTACGAGTTTGTACTCGGTCACATCATTTCTAGCCTAATCGGCTATATCAGTATCGTGTTGATGTTAACTGTGCTACCTGGTCCTTATTCCCGGAGCACCACTTTTGGCAATGAGCTAAGCTTACATCGATCTTCATTGTCTTATTGTTTTACCTCGAACAGCAAACTTGATTCCGAGTTTGTGTCGTATCTGTGGTTCCAATAACCTTTCGTTGCATCAGTCCTTTGCTCGATGCAGTCGCTGTTCGGTTACTTCTTCGTGGAGCCTCTCGACAAAATTTGTCGTGATCATCATCAACATTTTGACTCCTTCCAAGATATCAAATGAATTCATGATGATTAGTGTTATCCTCGTCCCTTGGTAATTTGAGTTACCATCAACAACATCCATACCTTTCTTTCATCACAAACTTGTACATGATATGGATGCAACTTTCTATCTAGCATGTATTATGATCTACTTGAAGTATTACTATCTTTTATGTCAATGATGTTGTGAGAATTTCACCATCTATTAAGAATTCTTGATAAAGTGATGCTTCTCGCCGTCACCATTCTTCTTGGTCCCCGTGTTGTTTCTAACCTATAAACCGACAATTGAACTATGATGTGCGACTTCAAAACTTCTAGCAACCCTATTGCTTTGAAGTTAATGGTCGATATTTCACTCTTAGACCATTGGTTATCGAATCACCATTCGAACATTGATCATTCTACCTAAGCCATATTTCGGGTGCACCTGTCAACCAATATTTAACTGTGTATGTTTTCCTCGAGCATACCTCATTACATCATTTGATCTGACAAATGTTATCTCCTTGTTCACATAAGTGTGGAAATCCATCTTTTGAAAATCTCAATGAATTGTCGCTGAGTTCATCAGCCACCTCCTCGTCTTCCGTGGTTAAATGATGAACTCATGATTCGGAACTTGCTTCCATAGTTCATTTCCCGAGAATCTTGCAACTCCATCTCGTCAAATTGTGTTGCACCCCTTCCTTCTTAGGCATCATGAGTCTGAGGTATCCTGACACCAATCAGAACTGAATCTTAGTCAGATATGATGGTTAGGACATTTTCCAAAAGCCGTAACATTGGACTTTGTATAGCCCAGTAAGGTGATGTCATGCCTAGCGCACCGGGCCGGAGGACCCATTGTTATAGTTTTCCTTTTCAGCAAGGTTATCCATTCTTTCATGAGGAAATTGTAAGACTTATTCTATAAGTTGTTCCTGATGGATCCTTTGTGTATCCAAAATCCGACCTTTGCTTGAAAACCATGTCAATGTTATCTCGAAGCATGTCTGTGGTACTCCGATTTTCAACGAGAACATTTGAAGCCCAATGCTAAGTGTTTCTTTATTAATTATCCTAACACCGTTGTATGGGGTAATGCCATGAAAATTCTCTCCCATTACCTAAATGGTTTTCTACGTTATATCCTGTCATGGATATCATGCTATGCTTATCCTTGGGAAGGATATACCCCTGAATTATGTGTTTAAACACATTTTTCTTTCCATTGTTCTGATTAAATCTGATAAACACTTTTCCTTCCATTGGTTTGTTTAAACCCTTTCTATGATCTATATGATATAAGCAGTAATAATTCCCTGCTTGTGCAAACACCTCAGTGTACAACTCTGTCAGTAAGACCCTGTTACTATTGTTGATGACATTCTGGTAACCACCGATGGACGAAAACTTTGCCTATTGGTCCGCCTCGTTTCAACGAGCAGGAAAATGGTTCTCTGCGTCCCTCGCCCTTGGTACCGACGTTGTTACTGACATATAACTGACAGGCTAACCTCTGACATACCTTGCTTACATGATCATGCAAGACGTCATCGCCCTTCCTACTTTTAACCCACATGGTGGGCCCATAACCCACAGTTCCACATGATTGAAACCTGACTCTCCTGTACACCCTTCTTCCAAAGATATTCCTCACGCTTGGCTTCGTATGTAATTCACGAGCCACCTTTCGAGTGATCCATTCTGGTATCAGACGCAATACTTATTTTTGTTGCCCTAAAACCCTTTGACCTTCTGATTAGGCATCGAATGATTGCCTGTCCATTTGAAACTTCTCATGGTACCTTCTTACTTTACTCTCGATATCTTCTTAAGTTTCAATTTGAGAGATACTTATGCTTCTTCGCCTGAGTTGACCGTCTCATGCTCAATCTTGTTAAAATCCATCCTTATAGAGCTTTTTCCCTTCTTACCCTTTCATAAGTACGGTGAAAATCCCGAAGGAAGGACGACAACTTCATCATGATGACATGAAGCAGAGAAATGGAGACATCAACGTAATGGATCGACCTCTTCGAGAAGAGCAACCAAGACCGAGAGGATTCATTAGCATTTCGTAACCAGATCTTTCCCCTTACTCCCCTCTTAAATCTCGGGGCGATATTTCTTGTAGTGGAGGAGAATTGTGACGCCCGGGTAATTAAGCTACAGTGAACCTCTCTAATGATGCCACGTCACCTCCATTACTATTGCTAATCTCACGTTAGTTCAAAACCGATTCAAAATCCAAATTCAAAAAAACAAGTCAAACAATTAAAGTTTTCAAAATTCAAAACTAAAATGTTCTTATTGTGACAAATAATTCATAAGATATATTGGTGGAGAAACCAAGTCTTTATAAAGTGTTTAAATGCACTAAACTAATTAAATCAGTAGCTAAAACAATTAATGAAATGCCTTTTATATTTTGTAAAATACTAAACTATATTATTTTGGGATGAAACTTTTTGTGGTCGTGACATAATTTGTAACATCAATTTAGGTGGCACTTTGGTATTTTATAAAAACCAGAATAATTAGGAACTAAAAGAAAACAGAAAAGAAAAATAAGAAAAAGTAAAACAAAACAAAACAAAAAGGGAAAGGGTAACCCCCCTCACTAGGCTCTGGCCCAGCTGGCCAGCCCAACTGGCCCACCTAACCTCCCATGGCCTATACGGCCTCGTACCCCAAACCCTAACCCTGTGTCGCCCCACTCACCCCACTCCTCTCGCTCCCCTTACCATCCCTCGCGCCGCCGCACGCACAGAGGCGAGACACCTCGTTCCTGAGCCCCCCTCACACCCTCTCCTCCCTCCGTTCGCTCCTGCCTCCGCCAAGCCGCGCTAGCCTTTCCCGTCCCATTGGCCCCGGCGCCGGGCTCTGCCTCCGCCGACCTCGCGTCGCTCCCTCTCCTCGCAACCGCCCGACCGCGCCCGACGCCGCGCCGCCGTGAACCCCATGGCCACCGGCCTCCCTAAGCAGGCCGATGCTTCGAGGGGTTGCCCCTCGACTCCACACCAACGCCAGGGAGCAGGAGCTTCGCCAAGTCGCCGCCGTCGTCTCTTCTTCAACCTCGACCGCCTCTCCGATCCCCATCGAGCCCGCTGCCATCCCTACAGCTCCACTGTGAGCCACCGTCCGTTCCCCCTCCCCTTGCTCGAATTGGGCCGTCCTTGGCGCCGTTTGCCGCGGGGCCGAACTCCGGCCGCCGCCTGCTGTCAGCGAAGGCAGCGTTCTCGGCCTCCCCGACGACTTGTCACGACCACCGTCTAACGCGGCGCCTCCCACGCTGTCAGACGTGCCCAACCACGTGCATGTTCCTGGCCAGAGGGGCGATTCCGGCAAGCTCCCGCATGGCGTCACCAAGTTCTGCCTCGCCGGCCTGGTCGACCGTCCGAACCGTCCCGTGGGCCACTGACAGGTGGACCCCGCGGGATTAGCTGCTAAGCTGGCCTCTAAACTACCATCCATGTGTAAATGACAAATGGGACCCATGTCCAAATTAACCTGGGATTAATTAAACAAACATAGTGAACTGCTGACAGGTGGGTCCAACCCTTTTAATTAACCCACTTCGTAAATAACCCTGGTTAGCGTTGCAGCCAATGACATGTGGGCCCCTGTGCTTAATTAAACTAGTTTTATAATTAAAATTTAAAGTGTTAATTAGTTAGTCACTGCCAGATGGGGCCCAACCCCACTAATAAACCCTTCTAGTTTAAATTAAACCCTATTAAATAACTCTGTCTATTACAGGTGGACCCCCTTGGTCAGTTTGACCAGTCAACAGCTGACTGTTGACTGCCGACTCAGCAGTCAACAGGGGCCACTGTCAGCCTCTAACAACACTGCTGGGTACACTTCAGTGTGTACTCATAGAAAATTGCTATTTAATTTTCAATTAATAATAATTTCGAAAATGAATACAACTTTGAAAAATCATATAAAATAAACCATAACTCGGATGAAAAAACTTTGTACATGAAAGTTGCTTAGAACGACGAGACGAATCCGGATACGCAGCCCGTTCGTCCGCCACACATCCCTAGCATAGAAAACACACAACTTTCCCTCTTCGGTTCATCTGTCCGAAAACGCGAAACACCGGGGATACTTTCCCGGATGTTTCCCTCCCTTTGTCGGTATCACCTACCCCAGCGTTAGATCACCCCCTGGCACCGCGTATTGCCTTGTTATATGTTGTGATGCTTTGTTTGCTATGTATTTAATGTTTCTTCCCCCCTCTTCTTCTCCGGTAGACCCCAAGACCGACGCTGATGCCACTGAGTACGACTACATCACCGACGACCCTTCTTCCTATGCAACAATGCTTCCAGGCAAGCCCCCACCCCTTGAAAACCAGATATCGCCTATTCTTCTCTATACTGCTTGCATTAGAATAGTGTAGCATGTTACTGCTTTCCATTAATCCTATTATGCAGCATAGCCTGTCTTTGCCACTACTGTTGTTACCTTTACCTGCAATCCTACATGCTTAGTATAGGATGCTAGTATTCCATCTATGGCCCTACATTCTTGTCCGTCTGCTGTGCTATACTATCGGGCCGTGATCACTTGGGAGGTGATCATGGGTTTATACTGTATACTTTATACATGATACATGTGGTGACTAAAGTCGGGTCGGCTCGTGGAGCACCCGCGAGTGATTCGCGGATTGGGGGCTGAAATGACCTTTGTCCTAAAGGCCCTCTGGGTGGATCTTTGTGCCGGAGCGACAGGGAAGGTTGCGACCGCCTAGGTGAGAGGTGGGCCTGGCCCTGGTCGGTGTCCACGGTTACATCAATTAACACGCTTAACGAGATCTTGGTATTTGATCTGAGTCTGGCCATTTGGTGTCACGACCGGTTTTTCAATGAAATAATTATTGAGAGACCAATCCCTTTTACGGACCAGCGAGGAAGAATTCCTTCTCACTGGTAGACAATATCTTGGTCACAGAAGAAAAATACCAGGAGTACTAAATATAATACAAGGTTGAGCACAGACTGCCCAACAATTTATTACATGTGCGCCGCTAAAACAAAACGGCGGGTAGGGTGGCAACTACTAACTCACGATAATAACGGTGGTGGAAATATCACCGCGAAGCGAGTGATATGATTCCAGAAGACTACAGCTCTTCGAGCGTCGGAGTGAGGCTCGAGAAGACTTATTGCGGGCGGCGGAAGCGTATACAATACAAGTGACCAATATCCGGGATCGCGCAGGACTGACTGGGACTCCTCTAGGCATCGGACGCGCTATCAAACTCTTCATCCAAGAGATCGCCTTCGTCAACATCTGGCCAAATCAACAAGCCAGGTGAGTACTATGAAAGTACTCGCAAGACAGTTCGGACATAAGATATAACGAATGTAAACATGAAGCATATGAACAAGTTAACTGGTGCGATTAGACATAACGGTAATAAATACTGGGTGCCAAGCGAGGGTCTGAATGACGCCTCGAGCGGAAACTGCAGAATAGTAATACTGGTGCCAAACGAGTGTCTGAAAGACGCCTCGAGCGGAAACAGCAGAATTGTAATACTGGTGCCAAACGAGTGTCTGAAAGACTCCTCGAGCGGAAAATGCGGAATATTAATGCGGGTGCCAAACGAGTGTCTGAAAGACTCCTCGACGGAAAATGCGGAATATTAATGCGGGTGCCAAACGAGTGTCTGAAAGACTCCTCGAGCGGAAAATGCGGAATATTAATGCGGGTGCCAAACGAGTGTCTGAAAGACTCCTCGAGCGGAAAATGCGGAATATTAATGCGGGTGCCAAACGAGTGTCTGAAGGACTCCTCGAGCGGAAAATGCGGAACAATAATGCCACAGTCGGGCGTCGGGGCGACACCACATAAAGGGCTTATCACAGAAAATAATAGACAGTGCATGCCGCAGTCGAACGTCTGAGCGACATCACATAAAGGGCTTATATTTGAAGTAAGAAACAAGTACACGCCACAGTCGGACGTCTGCGCGACGTCACATAAAGGGCTTATATCACAACTCATTAATACAATAGTTTGGGAACATAAATTATCACAGGCATGAGACAAATATAAAGTTAGTCCATCCACAGGAATAACAATTATTCTGGATTTTCCACTTGAGTTTGTTCACCGGGGCAAGTTTTGTCACATAGATAGATATGGATATAATTCTTACACTGCTTGATCATGGGTACGATGATTTGGAAAGAATTGACTCTGCAGAGTTTGTACTTAACCACAGCCAACGGATTTCAGTAGTCACGGGGACTAGTTCCGTCTACGGTGTTTTGGAAGGAACACGTCTAACCAGTACACACCCAATTCAACCATCCGAAGCCAGGGATCACCCTCGGCAACTTTCAAGAAAAACCTTGAGACGGGGAGGCTACAACCTCGCGTAGCATGGGATCAAATTTCTATACGCACGCTTTAAGGGGGTGCCCCCCCTCTCGGTCCCAACCGGAAACACCCATGCCCCCTGACCGGATGACTGGCTTTAATCCTGGACCAAGGTACCATCATCCCGGCCTCTCTGCTTGGTGTGTACACGGAAAGAGGTTACCAACTTACTAAACCGTATCCTGGCAATGAGACATGTGGTAGCACGGAAAGGGGAAAGAACGGTAACGCGGCTCCAACCACGTTAACGTCGGAGAAAGTCGGATGTCGCAAGGCTGGCATGCTACAACAGTACCACCTTGCTGCCATTCATGTCACCACATGATTTGGCCATCTCTCATCACAGATCATCGCAACTTTGGAACATGCGGAAAAAGATCGATAACGCGGCTCCAACCACGTTAACGTTGAAGAGAGTCGGATGACGCAAGGCTGGCATGCTACAACAGTACCACCTTGCTGCCCTTCATGTCACCACATGATTAGGCCACCTCTCATCAGAGGTCATCGCAACTTTGGAACAACCGGGTCGTTGCCTTACAAGCAACGAGGTATTTACCGACACCCATATGCCACGCACAAACTCTCACGTGAACATGTAAAACATCTGTCATATCAAATGTTCAAAACATGCTTGCCTGGTTCGGAGAAGTCGGAGTCTAGCTCGGCGAAGTTCGCGGCTCAGTCACCTCCCCCGGAACCTATGGCAATCACGAAACGGGTACTAACGTGAAAACCAACACATGCACAGAAACCTTTCCAAATATTTTTCAAATAAATCCCATAAAAAACTAGACAAAATTTGAAGATTGTCAGAAAAAGAATCACTCAAAAATACCTTTTTATTAAAAAGTTATAAAGGTTTCTGTCCAGGGACTTATCTGTAATGAAACAGAAAAGTTCCAGGGTTTTAACTGAGAAAACAGAAAACGCTTCGGCTGGGAATGCGCAAGCGCAAAGGAGAAAACGTATTCTGCCCGAAGGCGCCAACAGAAAACGGTTCGCGAATAAAAGAACAGAGGCTGACATGCGGGGTCCACATGTCAGGTTTGAAAAGCTCGCCGGCGCCCGAAGACTGCGGTGGACGCCGGCGTCGAACCACGGCGAGTTAGGAGGAACGGAGGGTACCAAGAGCTTCAGTGTCCTCTTCCGCGTCGGTGGGTGGTGGACTCGTCCAACGGGGAGCACTAAGTCGACGGCGACACTTTCTCCGGTGGACGGCGGCTCGGGTGAGGATGGGGAACTCCGGTGGAGGGCTGCAAGCTACGAATTGAGGCGCGGGTCAGAACGAGGGATGCAAGGTGAAGCTACTGGCAAGAGAATGGAGGCGGAGGAGCACACACGGGGGCGAATCGAGCTAGATCCCGTGGCGGGTCGCGGCGGCCGGAGTCGAGGAAGGAGACCTCCTCGGCGCTCTACCAGTGGCTAGGCTTGCTCTAGGGGGAGTGCAGTGCTGGTGGGTGCTCGAGTTGAAGCTCGGGGCCTCTATTTATAGGCAGATCGACGGGGTGGCCGTGAACGGAGAATCTCCGGCGAGCGATTACGGCGGAGCAGTGGGTTGGCAGGGGGTTTGAGCGGCCGGGCAGCATCAGTGGAGGTTACTGGACTCGTTTTGCAGCTAAACGGGGTCAGTCTTGGCGTAATGGCGTCGGTCCATGGTGAGGTGACCGCACGGGCTCAACGGCGGCAGAGAGCGCGCTCCGCGCCCTGCGGTTCACGACGAGAGCGGCAGCGCGTTCGGGGGAGTGGAAGGCCACGCGGCGAGCTCCGGTGGTTTGGGCGGCGCTGGGTGGCGTCGTCGGCGCCGTGTCTCCTGCTGGCGTCCGCAAAGCCGCTGCCGGCGTCGGTCACGGGGCGGCGCACCTTCTGCTGCTCATCGCCGACGCCCGCAAGGCGCCAGGCGTTCGTGCGGTGCAGGAACAAGAGGGCGGGGACGAGGAGCATGGCGACGCGGTGGCACTGGCGAGATCGACGTCCGCTTCTGAAGAAAACGACAGCAGCCACTTGACTGACTCTTTGAAACTCTGAACTTGACAATGACCATGCACTGCAGGTGTTCGACAGGAGGTTTTGGCCATGAGATAAATTTTTCTGGAGCTGTAACTTGGTGAGATGACCACTCAATGCACCCAGAGGCTGCCTGATTTTACTTGGAATTTTTGGAGAAGGTTTGGAATGAATTTCACCAAATTTGGCAAATCTGGTCCAAACTTGCAGCAAGTGTAGTTTGAAAATTTTGAACTGAAGACCAGTGGATCTTCATGGTTCTAGGTTGAGGGTACAAAGGACTAGGAGGGAGAGTTGGTTTGCTGGCAAAAATCAAAACAGAAAAAGGAGTTCCTTTGTAAATCTCCAAGTGGTAGAATAGAGGACAGAAATTTGTTTGAATATAATTTGAATGGAAATAGATACATGGGGAGGTTCAACTTGCTGGATTTGGTGTAACACATGATCCAATGGTGAGGGAAGGGGTTAGGAGAGAGCATTTTCACTAGGGTCATGGCAAGAAGGAATTGTTGAAAGTGGCAAAGGACTTTCCAAAAGCCATAGTGCAAATTTCAAGGAGATTTTCAAAAGTTAATTTCCCAAGTGAAAATTGTTTTGTCTTGAGTCCAAATGAAAAGCAAGAACCTCCAAGATCAAAGACAGATCTTGGGTGAATCCACATAAAAACTTTTTCCATAAATAAAAAATATTTGAGAGGGAGAGTTCTCTTGAAGAAAAATTTAAATCACCTCCCTCAAGTCAAATAAAATCTTTTGAAAAATCCAAATAAAAACTTGGGTGTCACAACACCTACCCCCTTAGGAAAAATCTCGTCCTCGAGATTTCTGCTGATCCTCAAATAGATGTGGATACTCTGCTCGAAGGAAATCTTCCCTTTCCCATGTAGCTTCATCCTCAGTGTGGTTGCTCCACTGAACCTTGAAAAATCTTGTCATTTTCTGACGGGTCCTCCGTTCAGACTCTTCTAAAATCTTTACTGGCCTTTCTCTGTAGGTGAGATCTGGTTGCATATCAATGTCCTCATGAGGTACATGTTTTTCTGGGTTGCTCACACATTTTCTTAACTGTGAGACGTGGAATACGTCATGGACGTCTGACAGCTCCTTGGGGAGGTCTAGTTGGTAGGCCACCGTGCCTCTTCGTGCCTTTACACAAAATGGTCCACTAAACCTTGGGGCTAGCTTCCCCTTAATTTTGAACCGTTGCAGACCCCTCATAGGAGATACGCGGAGGTATACGGAATCACCAGGTTCAAAGCTGACCTCACGGTGCTTCTGATCATAGTAGCTCTTTTGTCGGCTCTGTGCTGTCTTGAGTCTGTCCCTGATTTGTTTAACTTTCTCCTCGGCCTCCTTAAGCATGTCTGGGCCGAAGATAGGGCTGTCGCCTGTTTCTGACCAATTCAGAGGGGTACGACATCTTCGTCCGTACAACGCTTCAAAGGGTGCCATTTGCAAGCTGGCTTGGTAACTGTTGTTGTAAGCAAATTCGGCATACGGCAAACTCTCTTCCCAACTGGATCCATAGGTGAGCACACAGGCTCTTAGCATATCCTCTAGGATTTGGTTTACGTTCCGTTTGTCCATCGGTCTGAGGGTGGTATGCTGTACTGAAAGCCAGTTGCGTGCCCAGAGCTTGTTGTAGGTGATCCCAAAATTTGGAGACGAATTGGGTGCCTCGGTCTGATATTATAGTCTTTGGGACTCCGTGCAAGCAAACTATACGGGAGAGATAAAGTTTTGCCAGTCTTTGTGTGGAGTAGGTAGTCTTCACGGGAATGAAATGAGCAACCTTGGTTAGCCGGTCTGTGATGACCCATATGGCATCATTTCCGCGTTGTGACCGGGGTAATCCGACAATGAAGTCCATTCCGATTTCGTCCCATTTCCACTCCGGTATCCTGTTAGGCTGGAGTAGCCCTGCTGGCTTTTGGTGCTCGGCCTTGATGCGCTGACATGAATCGCAACAAGCGATGAATGCGGCTATATCTCTTTTCATACCGTGCCACCAAAATCTTTCCTGGATGTCCTTGTACATTTTGGTTCCTCCAGGATGGATCGAGTATGGGGCGGTGTGGCTTTCCGTCAAGATCTGTTGCTTGAGTTCCTCAATGTTGGGTACGCAAAGCCTGTCCCGGTACCATAATGTTCCTTCACTGTCCGTGACGAATTCTGAAGTCTTACTAAGGTTCATTTTCTTCTTTATGCCTTCGATACTGGGATGTCCTTGATGAGCTTTCTTGATTTGTTCCACTAGGGTGGGTTGTATCTCCAGGTTCGATACGGTGCCCTCAGAGACTAACATCAGGTTGAGCCGAGTGAACTCTCGCTGAAACTCATGCCTCAAATTTTGCTGACTGTCACTGTCCGGGCTGGGGTTTCGTCTAAGGGCATCGGCCACTACATTTGCTTTCCCTGGGTGGTAGTGAATACCGACGTCATAGTCCTTGACCAGTTCCAACCAGCGTCGTTGGCGTAAATTCAGCTCTGGCTGTGTGAAAATATATTTGAGGCTCTTATGGTCTGTATATATCTCACAGCGATTTCCCAACAGAAAGTGCCTCCACTCCTTGAGTGCATGTATGACTCCTGCTAGTTCCAGGTCATGTGTTGGGTAATTTTCCTCATGTTTTCGCAGCTGCCTAGAGGCATATGCGACAACCTTGCCATCCTGCATTAGCACACATCCGAGACCTTTTCGGGACGCGTCACAATACACTTCAATGCTCTTGTGTATGTCCGGTACGGTTAAGGCCGGTGCGGTTGTCAGTTTCTTCTTGAGTTCTTGGAAGCTCTGCTCGCATGCTTCCGTCCATACAAATTTCTTGTCCTTCTTGAGTAACTGTGTTATAGGTTTTGCCACAGTGGAGAACCCTTCAATAAATCTTCTGTAATATCCGGCCATTCCTAGGAAACTCCGCACATCTGTAACATTCGCGGGTGGCTTCCAGTCCAGTATGGCCTTGACTTTTTCTGGGTCTACGGCCACGCCTTCTTGGTTCAGTATATGGCCTAAGAAACCAACTTGTCTTAGCCAAAATTCGCACTTGCTAAATTTGGCGTACAATTGATGTTTCCTCAATTCTCCCAAAACAATTCTGAGGTGCTCAGCATGCTCTTCTGGTGTCCTCGAGTAAACCAGAATATCGTCAATGAATACCACCACAAATTTGTTCATGAATTTCATGAACACTTTGTTCATGAGGTGGACGAAATATGCGGGGGCGTTCGTCAGTCCAAAAGGCATCACTGTAAACTCGTATAACCCATATCTGGAAGTGAAAGCTATCTTGGGAATATCTTCCGTCCGTACCTTCAATTGGTGATATCCCGATCTCAAATCAATTTTTGAGAATACCTTGGCCTATGCGAGCTGGTCAAACAAATCATTTATTCGTGGCATCGGATATTTGTTTTTGATGGTGACCATATTGAGGGCTCGATAGTCTATGCACAGCCTCAGTGTCCCATCCTTCTTTTTGGCGAACAACACAGGCGAACCCCAAGGTGAGGAGCTGGCTCGAATAAATCCTTTGTCCAACAATTCCTTTATCTGCTTCTTCAACTCCACCAATTCTGAGGGTGCCATTCTATATGGCTTTTTATAGATGGGGGCGGTGCCAGGTGCTAGTTCAATGCTGAATTCTATCTCTCGGTCTGGTGGCATGCCTGGCAGTTCTTCCGGGAACACATCAGGGAATTCGCATACCACTGGAACTTTTCTCAGTTCTGCAATGTCCATTTTGTTCACTTTTGGTTTCTGTGATCGTGGCCTTTCTTGAGCGGAAACTCTTATAGTCTTGCCGTGATGGTGAGTGAGAATCACTGTCCGATTGAAACAGTCGATGAATCCTTTGTTGGTGGTCAACCAGTCCATCCCTAAAATGACATCCAGTCCTTTACTTTCCAACACGATGAGATTCGCGTGGAATTGTAGTCCTTCGAACTCAATGACCACTCCTTGGCAGTAACCTTGAGCGATTTGCTTATTTCCGGGGGACTTGATGATCATAGACTTTTCCAAGGGAAGTATCGGAAAACCGTGTTGCGAAACAAAACTCTTCGAAACGAACGAATGGGAAGCTCCAGAATCAAACAAAACCGTGGCAGGTACTGTGTTGACAGGGAACGTACCGAGCATGATGTCTGGGGCACTCTGCGCTCCTTCCCTGGTCACATGGTTCAGGTGACCCTTCCTGTGGTTGTTGCTGGGGTTGAAGTTGTTGCGCTTGGGGGCTGGATTGTTCCCACCATTGTTCGGCTTGGGTGCCGAGTCCCTCGGCTTCGGACACTGTTTAGCATAATGCCCTTGTTGACCACAAGCATAGCAGGTGACCCCTGGACGGTATGTGAACTCCTTGTCCCTGGCATGAAACTGTCCGACGGGCCTTGGCTCAGTAGTCGTGGATCTCTTTGCCTCTATCCTTGGGACCTCAGTCTTGCCTCGGTTGCTGCGGGCAAGAGTCGTCTTGTCCCTCTTCCGCTTACGGATATCTTCTAGACTACGGCGCTCATTCTCCAAGGTGATGGCCTTGTCTACCAGCGTCTTAAAATCCGGAAAGGTGTGCACGATCAGTTGGCATCTTAACGCTGGTGCCAGGCCGTCCAGGAATTTTTCCATCTTCTTGTTTTCTGTCATGTGCTCGTCGTAGGCATAACGAGACAGCTGGGTGAATTGACCATTGTACTCTGTTACTGACATGCCTCTCTGCTTCAGGTCATCAAACTCTCTCTTCTTGATCTTTAGGATGCTCCTGGGGATGTGTGCCCCACGGAAGCCCTCCTTGAACTCTTCCCAGGTGATGTTGTGTTCCCTGGGATGCATGTGTAGGAAGTTTTCCCACCATGCTGCGGCTGCTCCAGTAAGGTAGTGCGGTGCATAAAGCACCTTCTCATGATCTGAGCACTGAGCAATAATCAGTTTCCTTTCAATCTCACGAAGCCAATCATCGGCTTCCAGCGGTCTGTCGGTGTGAGCAAAAGTTGAGGGGCAAGTCTTCTGTAACTCAGATAGCTTGGAATGGGGTTGATAGGTTTCACGGTGGTTTCCCATATTGATGACATGATTCATCATCTCTTGGTGTTGTTGCTGGCTTTGCTCGAAGAGACGGCATACTTGAGACAGTGCTGCTTCGCTGTCTGGTTGGCTGGACTGACCCTGAGTGAAATTGTTGCTGGTCTGTGTCCCGTAAACCTCTTCTGGTTGATTGGGCATGGAGCGAGTCCACGGGCGAGACATTTTTCCAGTCTGGGGTATTATTTGCAAAACCCATGAGAAAAACTGTGTAGCACAAGAAAAAAATCTTGCCAAGGCGATAATTAACGAGGTTCAAGGTTTTCAAAGAAACACAAAAGATTTTTCACGGAGAAGAAGTGCTTAACATAAAACTTACATGCGAAAAGTAAACACATGATACAGCACTCAGGATGCGCATACATATCCTGACATGTTATTAAAAACTAGCGTACTACTCCGGAAGGCAGCAAACACACCAATACAAACTAGCGCACAGATAAAACAACACATCATACAAGCAGGCATAACACGCGGCTACTCGGTGCTCTCAGTCGGAGATGGTGAAGATCTCCTTCCCCTTGCCGATGGCAAGGCTCAACGGTCCAGGAGAATCAACCTCCACCTCCTCTCTAGCTGGCTCCTGGCGCGTGACGCTGCGCTGTGGTAATGGTGCGGGGGCGACTGGTGGTAGAGCGCGTGCGGCAGGCGGTGCGGCTCTGACTGGAGTAGGAGCGATGACTCGGTCGAACTCCTCAGTGGTAGGCAGACGGCGAGTAGTGGCCATAACGGCCGGTGCATACGAGGCTGAAGACGAGACGAATGTCAGAGGCGGCGCCGTGTGGAGAAGCTCCTTCCTGCTGGCAGGACCGCCCCGGACTAAGTCCATGCGGGCAGCCACAAGATCATCTACGAGGTTGTCGAAAGACTCCTCCAGAGCCTTGAGATACTCCACAACCATCTCGATGGCTTCATCTCGTTCTCCCCGGTGGCAGGCAAACGCATAGTGGCTGGTGTAAGGCACATGGCATGGGAGGTACCAGTAGCGACGAGTCTTCATCGTAGGAAGGATGTCCCGAAGGCGAGCTATCGCCTCGCGGGCAGCCATCTGCATGGCATGCCTCTCCGTAGGCATGGCCCTTCCCGTAAAACGGAAGTGACGAGCAGCAGAACGTCCTCCCCTGAACTGCACCACGGCTTGGTGCATAGACACGTCGTCACTGAGCTTGTGCTGATAGAGTGTGAACTCCGGGCGAGCTGCTAGCCCGATCGCGAGCTTGGTGATGGAGACGAGGAGCTTGACAAACCCCTCGGGCACGTTGGTGAACACTCGATTCTCACAGCTGCTGCCAGCCATCTACAAAAGTAGGCAAAAATTCTGAGTAGTCATGTCATAAATTTATGATGACCAACAGAAAATAGCTACAATTGCAAAATGCTGAAAAAGCACAAAAACGCTAATAACCGATTAGCGATCGCACCTAGTGGCTTCCTACAGTCAGCCTGGCTCTGATACCAAGCTTGTCACGACCGGTTTTTCAATGAAATAATTATTGAGAGACCAATCCCTTTTACGGACCAGCAAGGAAGAATTCCTTCTCACTGGTAGACAATATCTTGGTCACAGAAGAAAAATACCAGGAGTACTAAATATAATACAAGGTTGAGCAGAGACTGCCCAACAATTTATTACATGCACGCCGCTAAAACAAAATGAGGTAGGGTGGCAACTACTAACTCACGATAATAACGGTGGTGGAAATATCACCGCGAAGCGAGTGATATGATTCCAGAAGACTACAGCTCTTCGAGCGTCGGAGTGAGGCTCGAGAAGACTTATTGCGGGCGGCGGAAGCGTATACAATACAAGTGACCAATATCCGGGATCGCGCAGGACAGACTGGGACTCCTCTAGGCATCGGACGCGCTATCAAACTCTTCATCCAAGAGATCGCCTTTGTCAACATCTGGCCAAATCAACAAGCCAGGTGAGTACTATGAAAGTACTCGCAAGACAGTTCGGACATAAGATATAACGAATGTAAACATGAAGCATATGAACAAGTTAACTGGTGCGATTAGACATAACGGTAATAAATACTGGGTGCCAAGCGAGGGTCTGACTGACGCCTCGAGCGGAAACTGCAGAATAGTAATACTGGTGCCAAACGAGTGTCTGAAAGACGCCTCGAGCGGAAACTGCAGAATTGTAATACTGGTGCCAAACGAGTGTCTGAAAGACTCCTCGAGCGGAAAATGCGGAATATTAATGCGGGTGCCAAACGAGTGTCTGAAAGACTCCTCGAGCGGAAAATGCGGAATATTAATGCGGGTGCCAAACGAGTGTCTGAAGGACTCCTCGAGCGGAAAATGCGGAACAATAATGCCACAGTCGGGCGTCGGGGCGACACCACATAAAGGGCTTATAACAGAAAATAATAGACAGTGCATGCCGCAGTCGGACGTCTGAGCGACATCACATAAAGGGCTTATATTTGAAGTAAGAAACAAGTACACGCCACAGTCGGACGTCTGCGCGACGTCACATAAAGGGCTTATATCACAACTCATTAATACAATAGTTTGGGAACATAAATTATCACAGGCATGAGACAAATATAAAGTTAGTCCATCCACAGGAATAACAATTATTCTGGATTTTCCACTTGAGCTTGTTCACCGGGGCAAGTTTTGTCACATAGATAGATATGGATATAATTCTTACACTGCTTGATCATGGGTACGATGATTTGGAAAGAATTGACTCTGCAGAGTTTGTACTTAACCACAGCCAACGGATTTCAGTAGTCACGGGGACTAGTTCCGTCTACGGTGTTTTGGAAGGAACACGTCTAACCAGTACACACCCAATTCAACCATCCGAAGCCAGGGATCACCCTCGGCAACTTTCAAGAAAAACCTTGAGACGGGGAGGCTACAACCTCGCGTAGCATGGGATCAAATTTCTATACGCGCGCTTTAAGGGGGTGCCCCCCCTCTCGGTCCCAACCGGAAACACCCATGCCCCCTGACCGGATGACTGGCTTTAATCTTGGGCCAAGGTACCATCATCCCGGCCTCTCTGTTTGGTGTGTACACGGAAAGAGGTTACCAACTTACTAAACCGTATCCTGGCAATGAGACATGTGGTAGCACGGAAAGGGGAAAGAACGGTAACGCGGCTCCAACCACGTTAACGTCGGAGAAAGTCGGATGTCGCAAGGCTGGCATGCTACAACAGTACCACCTTGCTGCCATTCATGTCACCACATGATTTGGCCATCTCTCATCAGAGATCATCGCAACTTTGGAACATGCGGAAAAAGATCGATAACGCGGCTCCAACCACGTTAACGTTGAAGAGAGTGGGATGACGCAAGGCTGGCATGCTACAACAGTACCACCTTGCTTCCCTTCATGTCACCACATGATTAGGCCACCTCTCATCAGAGGTCATCGCAACTTTGGAACAACCGGGTCGTTGCCTTACAAGCAACGAGGTATTTACCGACACCCATATGCCACGCACAAACTCTCACGTGAACATGTAAAACATCTGTCATATCAAATGTTCAAAACATGCTTGCCTGGTTTGGAGAAGTCGGAGTCTAGCTCGGCGAAGTTCGCGGCTCTGTCACCTCCCCCGGAACCTACGGCAATCACGAAACGGGTACTAACGTGAAAACCAACACATGCACAGAAACCTTTCCAAATATTTTTCAAATAAATCCCATAAAAAACTAGACAAAATTTGAAGATTTTCAGAAAAAGAATCAGTCAAAAATACCTTTTTATTAAAAAGTTATAAAGGTTTCTGTCCAGGGACTTATCTGTAATGAAACAGAAAAGTTCCAGGGTTTTAACTGAGAAAACAGAAAACGCTTCGGCTGGGAATGCGCAAGCGCAAAGGAGAAAACGTATTCTGCCCGAAGGCGCCAACAGAAAACGGTTCGCGAATAAAAGAACAGAGGCTGACATGCGGGGTCCACATGTCAGGTTTGAAAAGCTCGCCGGCGCCCGAAGACTGTGGTGGACGCCGGCGTCGAACCACGGCGAGTTAGGAGGAACGGAGGGTACCAAGAGCTTCAGCGTCCTCTTCCGCGTCGGTGGGTGGTGGACTCGTCCAACGGGGAGCACTAAGTCGACGGCGACACATTCTCCGGCGGACGGCGGCTCGGGTGAGGATGGGGAACTCCGGTGGAGGGCTGCAAGCTACGAATTGAGGCGCGGGTCAGAACGAGGGATGCAAGGTGAAGCTACTGGCAAGAGAATGGAGGCGGAGGAGCACACACGGGGGCGAATCGGGCTGGATCCCGTGGCGGGTCGCGGCGGCCGGAGTCGAGGAAGGAGACCTCCTCGGGGCTCTACCAGTGGCTAGGCTTGCTCTAGGGGGAGTGCAGTGCTGGTGGGTTCTCGAGTTGAAGCTCGGGGCCTCTATTTATAGGCAGATCGACGGGGTGGCCGTGAACAGAGAATCTCCGGCGAGCGATTACGGCGGAGCAGTGGGTTGGCAGGGGGTTTGAGCGGCCGGGCAGCATCAGTGGAGGTTACTGGACTCGTTTTGCAGCTAAACGGGGTCGGTCTTGGCGTAATGGCGTCGGTCCACGGTGAGGTGACCGCACGGGCTCAACGGCGGCAGAGAGCGCGCTCCGCGCCCTGCGGTTCACGACGAGAGCGGCAGCGCGTTCGGGGGAGTGGAAGGCCACGCGGCGAGCTCCGGTGGTTTGGGCGGCGCTGGGTGGCGTCGTCGGCGCCGTGTCTCCTGCTGGCGTTCGCAAAGCCGCCGCCGGCGTCGGTCACGGGGCGGCGCACCTTCTGCTGCTCGTCGCCGACGCCCGCAAGGCGCCAGGCGTTCGTGCGGTGCAGGAACAAGAGGGCGGGGACGAGGAGCAAGGCGACGCGGGGGCACTGGCGAGATCGACGTCCGCTTCTGAAGAAAACGACAGCAGCCACTTGACTGAATCTCTGAAACTCTGAACTTGACAATGACCATGCACTGCAGGTGTTCGACAGGAGGTTTTGGCCATGAGATAAATTTTTCTGGAGCTGTAACTTGGTGAGATGACCACTCAATGCACCCAGAGGCTGCCTGATTTTACTTGGAATTTTTGGAGAAGGTTTGGAATGAATTTCACCAAATTTGGCAAATCTGGTCCAAACTTGCAGCAAGTGTAGTTTGAAAATTTTGAACTGAAGACCAGTGGATCTTCATGGTTCTAGGTTGAGGGTACAAAGGACTAGGAGGGAGAGTTGGTTTGGTGGCAAAAATCAAAACAGAAAAAGGAGTTCCTTTGTAAATCTCCAAGTGGTAGAATAGAGGACAGAAATTTGTTTGAATATAATTTGAATGGAAATAGATACATGGGGAGGTTCAACTTGCTGGATTTGGTGTAACACATGATCCAATGGTGAGGGAAGGGGTTAGGAGAGAGCATTTGCACTAGGGTCATGGCAAGAAGGAATTGTTGAAAGTGGCAAAGGACTTTCCAAAAGCCATAGTGCAAATTTCAAGGAGATTTTCAAAAGTTAATTTCCCAAGTGAAAAGTGTTTTGTCTTGAGTCCAAATGAAAAGCAAGAACCTCCAAGATCAAAGACAGATCTTGGGTGAATCCACATAAAAACTTTTTCCATAAAGAAAAAATATTTGAGAGGGAGAGTTCTCTTGAAGAAAAATTTAAATCACCTCCCTCAAGTCAAATAAAATCTTTTGAAAACTCCAAATAAAAACTTGGGTGTCACATTTGGTCTATACGCACTAACCAACTACATGGGAAAGATATGGGCACTCGAGGACGTGGTATCAGCCGAAGCCTTCGTGACGTTAGCGACTGAGCGGCACGCGCTGGATTGGACCGTAAGCCTGCGATTGTATTAAGGGGGCTAGGTCTGCTTCCGGCCGCCCTCGCAACATGCAGGTGTGCAATGGGCGATGGGCCCAGACCCCTGCGCCATAGGATTTAGACCGACGTGCTGACCTCTCTGTTGTGCCTAGGTAGGGTTGTGACGTGTTGATCTTCCGAGGCCGGGCATGACCTAGGAAAGTGTGTCCGGCCAACGAGGATCGAGCGTGTTGGGTAATGTGGTGCACCCTTGCAGGGAAGTTTATCTATTCGAATAGTCGTGATCTTCGGTAACAGGACGACCCATAGTTGTACCTTGACATTATGACAACTAGAACCGGATACTTAATAAAACACATCCTTTCAAGTGCCAGATACAACCCAGTGATCGTTCTCTCACAGGTCGACGAGGAGAGGATCGTCGGGTAGGATTATGCTATACGATGCTACTTGGTGAACTTACCATCCACTCTCTTCTACATGCTGCAAGATGGAGGCTGCCAGAAGCGTAGTCTTCAATAGGATTAGCTATCCCCCTCTTATTTTGGCATTCTGAAGTTTAGTCCACCGATATGGCCCCTTTACACATATACCCATGCATATGTAGTGTAGATCCTTGCTTGCGAGTACTTTGGATGAGTACTCACGGTTGCTTTTCTCCCTCTTTTCCCCCTTTCCCTTCTACCTGGTTGTCGCAACCAGATGTTGGAGCCCAGGAGCCAGATGCCACCGTCGACGACGACTCCTACTACACCGGAGGTGCCTACTACTACGTGCAGGCCGCTGACGATGACCAGGAGTAGTTTAGGAGGATCCCAGGCAGGAGGCCTGCGCCTCTTTCGATCTGTATCCCAGTTTGTGCTAGCCTTCTTAAGGAAAACTTGTTTACTTATGTCTGTACTCAGATATTGTTGCTTCCACTGACTCGTCTATGATTGAGCACTTGTATTCGAGCCCTCGAGGCCCCTGGCTTGTATTATGATGCTTGTATGACTTAATTCACTTTTTAGAGTTGTGTTGTGATATCTTCCCGTGAGTTCCTGATCTTGATCGTACACGTTTGCGTGTATGATTAATGTACGATTGAATCGGGGGCGTCACAAGAAGGCCAGGGTAGTCGGTGGTGATGGCCACTTCTGTGCCATCATAGCTCGTCTGGTAAAACACTCCCTCCGCGAGTACCACGAATATATCCGGATCCTCCTCAAACCCAGGATCAAGCTCCCGGTTGTGGTTCGCCGGCTGTGGGGCGGGACTATGAAGTCCTTCGGTGACCTTTTGCCAGTGCTGTCATAACAAACGGATTTGAAATTTATCAAAAGTAATTCGGAAGTGGAATGAGTGAAATAGAGGGGTTGAGGCTTACCCAGCTGGGGGATCATACATAGAATACCCATCTCTGCGCTTAATGCGAAGAAATTCCTCTTCTTCCCCTTTAAACAGCTCGGCCAATATCTTGGCCAGGGCGGCGGGGGTATCCGGACCTTTCCGGCCACAACGGGAGGCGTCATCCTCTCCATTATAGTGCCACATTGGCAGCCCTCTGTATTGAAGCGGCTGAGCCCCTCGCACTATGGAGGCCGCCATTACCTCGATTATTGTGAGTCCGGACTGAGCGAGCGTCCTTATCTTGCTCATGAGTTGATGAACTTCTGCGCTGTCATCCTCTTCAAGACTCCGGGGACGCCAAATGTGCCGTTTCTTCAGCGGAACACTTGCAAATTCAGGAAGACCCTTTTGAACTGGGTCGGGAAGCACGACGTCCTCAATGTAGAACCATTCGGAAGGTCATTCTTCAAAAGCCTTCCTAGGCATGCCGGACAGATAACCGGTATCGGCTATACGCCATACTTCGGCTCCGCCCACTTCAAATATTGACCCCTCATGATTGCGCGGGACAAGACAGAACAACTTCCTCCACAGCTCAAAATGGGCCTCAATGCCCAGAAATAGTTCGCATAAGGCAACATAACCTGCGATGTGTAGAATAGAGGCGGGGGTGAAGTTGTGCAGCTGGAGGCCATAATATTCCAGAAGCCCTCAGAGGAACAGATGGATTGGAAATCCGACGCCTCTTAGCAGGTAGGGGACGAAACACACCCGCTCTCCCCCGGATGGATTGGGGAAGCCCTCTGCCTGAGTCTCACCATTGAAGGAAGCTAGCCCCGCTCGAACAGGGACTAGATCTGCAGCAGGAAGAAATCCCTGCGTCTGCAGCTTCGTCAATTGGCTGTGGGACACAGAACACCTCTCCCACCCGCCTTTCTCTAGGCTGAAACGGGAGGAGGAGCTGGGAATGCTAGCCATGTTGGAATGGTTTCTCCTACCAGTCTCCGGGGATTTTTCTATGCGGGGTGCCGAATGGATCTAGGATCCAATCTCTTTAAATAGGTGCTTTTCCTTGCCGGGGCGGGGTGCTATTTGCAAAAATACCCTGACCTTCTGCATTCGCTCGACACATGGAAGACGAAGTTATTTGACGCGCAGAAGCCGAGGGGAGCGACATTGATCAACGGCCGAATACATTACTTAGAGGTCATCGGAGGAGGAACATGCCTTGCAATGCTGAAGACAATTTGTGTGCCGAACACTTCGTTATTGAAGACTAGTTCGGGGGCTACAGAGGGAGTCCTGGACTAAGGGGTCCTCGGGCGCCCGGCCTGTTATCCATGGGCCGGACTGATGGGCTGTGAAGACATGAAGACCGAAGACTGTACCCGCGTCCGGATCGGACTCTACTTGGCGTGGAAGGCAAGCTTGGCAACCGGCTATGTAGATTCCTTCTTATGTAACCGACTCTATGTAAACCCTAGATTCCCTTGGTGTCTATATAAACCAGAAGGGGTTAGTCCTGAAAGGATATATTCATTACCATAGCCATACAGGCTAGACTTCTAGGGTTTAGCCATTACGATCTCGTGGTAGATCAACTCTTGTAATACTCATATTCAGCAAGATCAATCAAGCAGGAAGTAGGGTATTACCTCCATAGAGAGGGCCCGAACCTGGGTAAACATCGTGTCCACCGTCTCCTATAACCATAGATCCTAGACACACAGTTCGGGACCCCTTACCCGAGATCCGCCGGTTTTGACACCGACACCCACTGCCGGTGCATCTCGATCAGCGTGCCTTGCCGTTCTCTCCCAAGCATCGCTGGCTAGGGAGGGCCTCCGACCCCTTCTTCCTCGCTGTCGTAGTGTGGGCAGATCCGGCCTCCCGCCACCCACCTAGCGACATCCCGGCGACCCTCAGGTATAACTTCCTTCGAAACCGGCCTTGCTCTACTTCCCGAGCTCCTGACATCGTTGCATTTGTATCTTTTACTATTTCCCAGGGCCCCTCGTAGATAGGATCGATCGGCTGTTCGAAAGCCACCTAAATTTTTACTGCTAAGAGGTAAAACTAGTTCATGCACTCGAATATAGTACTACTTGGTTCAAACAAGGAAGAAAGGGGGTGGGGTGGGGGTGGGGGAAGATTTGTTACCTGAATCTAGGACTTGGTCGAAAGAGGAAATAATGGGGGCGAAAATTAGCAGAGACTGGCTATCCAACTGGTCTCTAGGTCTAATAGGGAAATAAAGGGAAACATAGTACAAACTCAATATAAACTCAATCTATTGGTTGAAAAAGGAAAGAAAGTGGGGACTGAGGGACAAGTCAACAGAGTAAGTCCAGCACTAGGTTTGCAAGCCTCACACAGTATAAGGTGGCTATACCGAACAAAAATGGGACCAACCCAGATTCCTGTTCTGATGTTTGTTGCCCTGAGCCACTCTTATGTAATGCCACTGGTTAAATGTAGCAGTCGCACTGCTAAAAGTAAGGACGTGTTAAACCAATGTTGCAGGTAAAATGAAGCAATGGCACCATTAAAGTAATGTCGTATTTAATGGTTGTCATAGTTAATCCTAATGCCCACACTAATACCTAGCAATGCTGCTGCTTTAGAAATTGCTACTGTCCTTGTAGGATTGCCATTCAGATAAGGAACATGCTTCTTTTCATTTTATGTATGTTTCATCACTTGTTTGTCACCCTCCTTTCCACCTTTTTTGTGCAAACAGACACATACATTTCACGCTTGATCTTAGTTGAACTGCACAAATGATATCCAAATTATAGTTGAACATTCCAGGAGCTTCACAACCAACCTTGATGTTGCTCAATTTTATTGCAACTAATGAAGAAGAAGATCCGTGGGTTTCGTTTTCTGATGGAAATGGAACCAGGACTAGAGCCCTTTTCTTAAAAAAATGAAGAAGCTGCTAGCTCATGGGACATTGCTTCATTTTAGGTGAACTGCACCAAAAGGTCCCATTAATTGAATCATCCATGTTGGTGACTGGTATCATACCTTCTACGATGGTGTTGACTGCAGACATGGTTCCCATCACGAGGTATGTTCCTTTTTGGTCGGACCGTTTGCCAAAGATCCTGCATGTTGAGTCTGATCTTGTGCTACTGTTTTGGCACTGCCATGATAAAGCAGTAATGTTATTATTTTGCACCTTAATCTACTGTCACTATTAATTTGAGGCAATGTTTTGGCACCGCTAGTGGCACTGATTTTTTTTATATATCGAAAGAGGGGGTTTCCTCCGATTTCATTAAAGAAATCCAACCATAGAGAACCATTATCCGACAACATCTCAGTGTAAACGGGCAGTTATGCAACTACTACTAGAACGGACTGAGTACTAGTAGGAGACAAGTTCGCCACATAAGCTAGGCAGGTAGGGGGACGCAGCACCAGCTCAACCAAGTTTGGATTACAACCCAAATGCTACCACAGAAACATCAGAGGGGATGATAGGGACTGAAAGAGCCAGCTTCAGCATCCCAGTCTAAGCACCCCCGGCCTCCATCCTTGCGACGCACGGTACACCTCGTTTGCCACCTGCTCGAGCCTAGTGCCACTGATAAAATGAAGTAATAATACAGTTAAAATAGAGCGAGTGTCCTCTCTATCATTTCATTTCCAATGTAGATAAAGAAAGTGCTTCTCTTTGTTAGTATATGTTTCATTAACTAGTCCCATTGTTAATGTTTAAGCGTTTCTGCAAACTGGGGTACTTAATTTTAGTTGATCTGCACAAAAATAGAGATTGGAATGTCTCAAGGCCCCTCCTTGTACTACCGCTGTACACTGATGTTCATCACTGGCAGAAGGTGTATCGGGGAGACTTGGGTCGATTTCCAGTATGAGGCGTACCGTATGAGGCGTCGCAGGGCCCATCTCGCCCTCGCAGCATGGCATACTATGATACTATCGCAATATTTTCTTCTATTTATTAGTGTATGTTTCATCAAGTAGTGCCACTATAATGTAATCACGCCTTTTCATTATCTGTGCAAACAGGGTTATTCAGCTGCATTTTGGTGGAACTGCACAAATGTACGGATGGAACTGTCATATATGCAGAGTGCGAGGTGCCAAGTAAAAATTACCGACACCAACCCTGCTCCATCTAAGCATTGGCATCCACCACCATCAGTGGGATGTGTGGCACTCACAGTGGACGGATCTTTCTCGGCAGCAAATCCTCTAACCAAATACTAGTAGCTTAGTCTTCAAAAAAAATACTAGTAGCTTATATTGGCAGTTTTCTAGGGTGTACTCTTTTCTGAAAGAAGCACCAATCTATTTTTCTTTATTTGTACACAGTGTCACAACTTTGACCCAAAGGTCCAGAGCTATTTTAGGGTGATTGGCGTAGTACTTGGAGACTGATTGTAAGCATGATTTTTATTAGCTGTCACACTGATTGTAAGCATGAGCAGATGGAAGATTAGGTTAGTGCGAAGCTTACCTTAAACCCTACCGACGCCGTTGAAACGAGGCGAGCGTCGAGGGAACCGTGGAGAACGGGGGGGAAGCGACGTCGCGCTATCTGGCCTTCTCTTGCGGTGGGAGAACGAATACTCCTGTGGCTCCAGCTGGCTTTGCACCCTCACGAACGGCACACCATACTCGATCGATTCATTATCCTCTGGGTGCTCGACCTTCGACCTGTACGCCCACCACCTCCGCCTGACTTTCGCCTCGGGCGAATCTGTCTGCTCCATCGCCCAGAGGAGATACTCGATGAACTCGAAGGACTGCGGCGTGACTGCCGCCGAGGAGTACATCGCCACCGTCTCGCTCTTTCGCATGCATTACCACATGGCCCTCACCATCCTCGAAACCTTCCACTCATTTTCAAACCAAGTAAGGATCTCCTTCAACCTGGCTACTTTGCCTGGTCGCCGCTGGTGATCTGTCTGATTCGCTGCTGCATCCTCTCCATAGATGTCCTTCTGAGTGGTCCGGTGCTAGCTTTGGAAGATGGGAGGAGAGACGGTGGTCTTGCAATAGAGAAGAGGGAGAGGCGAGACGGTGGTTTTGGAATGGAGATGATGGAGAGGAGAGGGGTGGTTTTGAAATGGAGAAGAGGGAGAGGCGAGACGGTGGTTTTGGAATGGAGATGATGGAGAGGAGAGGTTTCCCTGCCTTTTGGTCGCTGACAGGTGGGCCCCGTGCTTGGTGGGACCCATGTGTCAGTGTCTCAATGGCAGGATGGGCTACGTCAGGGGTTCCTCGTCCGAGGAGAGAGGAGGTGCTTTTGCAATGGAGAAGAGGGAGAGGCGAGACAGTGGTTTTGGAATGGAGATGATGGAGAGGAGAGGAGGTGGTTTTGCAATGGAGAAGAGGGAGAGGAGCGTGCGGCAGCGATTTAGGATTGGACGAGAGGGCCGGCACGCTGTGACTAGATCAAAATCAAAATCAATTTACCTGTCAATTAAGAAAGTGACCCCACATTAACTAGTCTCCCTTTTATTCTGGGTAATAATTGACCATAATTTTCACAAATAAAATATATGTTATCTGTTGCAAAAATAATATAATTTGAAAGTACATTCAGATACAAACCAAACGGTACAATTTTTGGTAACATGCATTCACATTTTGCTTGTCAAATACAGTATGTGGTCAAACTTTGACCCAAAATACGCAAAACAGAAAAATACTTCCAAGACCAGCGCCGCTCCTCTCCTGTTCCAATCTAAATCCAGCGCCGCTCCTCTCCTCTTCCATTTCAAAACCACCGCCCCTCCTCTCCTGTTCCAATCCAAAACCAGCGTCGCTCCTCTCCTGTTCTAATCTAAAACCAGCGCTGCTCCTCTCCTCTTCCATTCAAAAACCACCGTCGCCGAGTGAAGGTGTTGTGGAGAAGTAGACCGATGGAGGAGTAAAACCGATACGTGAGGATCGCAGACGGCGACCCTGTGAAACTAGCTAGGATGTTGGAGATACAGTCTTGGTTTGACAACAAGGACCAACTAGCGGTGACGGTGACATCCATGGCCAAATATCTGCAACAGAGCGAAAAGGCGGCGATACTCCCGAAGGGAGTCGCGCGGGAGTACATAGAGCTGCTCCTCTGGGACATGGAGCAAACGGATTCACCGAATCAGATCATGAGGGAGAGGTGGTGGGAGTATCGATCCCAGATGGAGCATCCACCAGAGATTGAAGGATTGAGCATCTACAGGGTGCCGTTTGTGAGGGTGTCGTGCCAGAGCGAGCCGGTGGAGTCTTCGTCGACAGAACCCAGCTGCAAGAGGAGAAAAGCAGTTGGCCCGACGACGCTTCCCTTCCATCCTCTCCCTCGCCGTTCACACATCTCACAGGGCGGCTGCCTGCCACCGAGGAATAGGAGGGGACTGCCTCCCAGCCCAATAGTCGGGAAGGTTGTGAATTGTCAGGAGGAGCTTGGTTGTCAATATTTGCAGGTTGTGAATTGTGTGTTGTGTTGTGTATTTTGAGAGTACTTTCATATATGAATGTCTTTTGAATTTTGGATTTGCAGTATTGAGCATATGAAGTATTTTATGAATTCTAGAGATCTATTTTTAGCACTTAAAAAATGTAGTTTCATAAGAGTATAAAAGTGCAGACAATGTGATTCTCACAAAAGAAACTGCAAGTTTCAGTTTCAGATAAGAAACTGCAAGTTTAGTATCAGATAAGAAACTGCAACTTTCAGAGGCAGAGCATTTATATTAACACGGCCTTTTCAAATAGGGTTAACATCATGTTGGAAGTTTTATTCATGGTCGAAAATGGAACTACCAGCCAGTTAACATCATGCTGATCAACATTCATGCATAGCACATCTTCATATGATGCACAGTCAAAAAGATATGCTATTTTTGAAATGCCCACACAATGTCGAGTGTGCGAAAAACAGAGAAAACGAGGGACGAAGTTTTGGCAAGTGTTGGACATGGTGTGCGTAGATGACAATGGGGACCCACATGTCAATAATGGCAGAGGCAAAAAAATTGGAGATATTTTCCCTGCATCAGGTGGAATCAAATCCGGGCGGAACAGCTGTCCGGTAGTGTCACTTGGCCACTGGGCTAGTTCAGTACTTTCGTTACAAATAAGGCACTGCCTTGGGTGGTCCGATCACCTCCTGCGCCTTTGTGCGCTCGCCGCGGCGCCGTTGTCTGCCATTGTGAACATGCTGAACAAACGAGAGAAATCTGGAGAGGACTGTACGTGGAGAGGCGGACAGTTGGGACCCACCAGGTCTATGGCCGTACGCAAGCAAGTGCCTCATCAAAAAAACTTCCTCCTAATGCTATATTGACGTTGGGGCCCACGGGTTTGTCAACATAGTTACATTTTTTTAGGTGCTTCAATGTAGGAGAAAAATTCACAACGAAGTTGTGTAGCTGGCGGGTAGTATGATTTATTATCACTGGGGCAGCAAGTATCCGCTGGGCTTTGGGCTGCCCCGTCTAGGCTTTCATTTTTAACATGCACAGCCCACGACATGCCGGTTTGTATTTCTTTGAGGGCCGTCATGTATCGACCGGCCTATGGACCTCCCATCCGAGGTTTTATTTTTCCTGAAACATCGGCAGCCCAATTTATGTATTTTTTTGAAGAAAACGCAGAGGTCTGTTCTATTTTTCTATATAAGAATAGGAACGCCTGGTCCAACTTATGTTTCCCTTCTAACTATATTATATGTATTTAAATTATTTTATATGTTATTATATATTATTGTTATTGTCATCATATATTTAACAGATACTTACATATGTAAGAAAACAATATCCCACATCTTATTAACTTATAAAAATAATTTCTTAACAATAAAATACTGGATTATTTTGGCAATGAAAATCCTGGTGATTGTGTACAAAAGCTTGGTAAGATTTAAGGACCAATGTAATAATAAATCACTTATTATTTAAATATGTTTATAACAAAATGCTCAGCCCCTGTTTATTTTTTGATAACATTGATGCGCCCAACCCAACATTATAATTAGAATCAGCCCAGCAAAATCGTGTATTTCGAGAAAGTGCAAATGGCCTGTAATTTTTTAGGAGAAAAATAAATGGGCCGCATGGACGCTACATTATTTGTTCACCCAGCCCAGCAAATGGACTGTAATTCTAAAAAAAAGAGATCAAATTGACTGTAAATTCTGAAAAATGGGTTGAATATGTGCCACATTTTTGGAGGCTGAAATGTGGGCCAATAGGTCGAAGCCAACGCAAGTCGTTGTCAACTTAGTCAACAAATGATTCTGACATCGTTAGCCGTTGGATTTACATCCAACGACCGGCATCCATCTTCAATATCTCGTCTTCTTCCTCCAACGCCGCCGGGACCACCTGCTCCCACCTCCTGCTGCTAGCAGCTCTGCTTAGCATGCTTCGCTGTGAAGCGCTACCCCACCATTGGCCAGGCCATCCCTCCACCCCTCCACACCTCCTGTTCTTCTCCACCGACTGCCGAACCACACCGCACCAAAACTAGTTAACCCTCGTACACCTCTCCGTCTGCGACTCTACTCCCGCGTCTTCCCATCTCCGGCTCGTTGCTGTCCGGGGCCTCGCCGTCGTCCACCAGCTTGGATTCGCTCGGCGTGGAGTAGTCAACGTGGTCAACAAACGACATCCATCGGAAGTAGACTGTGCATGGAGAAGCTGACAGTTGGGTCCACGGCCGCACGCAAGGAAATGCCTCCTTATTACGTGCAAAATAATGATTCCTCCACCTGACAGCTGGGACCTGATACGTCTCCAACGTATCTATAATTTTTTATTGTTCCATGCTATATTATATTCTGTTTTGGACATTATTGGGCTTTATTATACACTTTTATATTATTTTGCGACTAACCTATTAACCGGAGGCCCAGCCCAGAATTGCTGATTTTTTGCCTATTTCAGAGTTTCGCAGAAAAAGAATATCAAACGGAATCCAAACGGAATGAAACCTTCGGGAACGTGATTTTTGGAACGAACATGATCAAGAGGACTTGGACCCTACGTCAAGAAATCAACGAGGAAGGCACGAGGTAGGGGGCGCGCCTACCCCCCCAGGCGCGCCCTCCACCCTCGTGGGGCCCATGTTGCTCCACCGACGAACTTCTTCCTCCTATATATACCCGCGTACCCCCAAACTACCAGATACGGAGCCAAAAACCTAATTCCACCACCACAACCTTCTGTACCCGTCAGATCCCATCTTGGGGCCTTTTCCGGAGCTCCGCCAGAGGGGGCATCGATCACGGAGGGCTTCTACATCAACACCATAGCCTCTCCGATGATGTGTGAGTAGTTTACCTCAGACCTTCGGGTCCATAGTTATTAGCTAGATGGCTTCTTCTCTCTCTTTGGATCTCAATACAATGTTCTCCCCCTCTCTTGTGGAGATCTATTCGATGTAATCTTCTTTTGCGGTGTGTTTGTTGAGACCGAGGAATTGTGTGTTTATGATCAAGTTTATCTATAAACAATATTTGAATCTTCTCTGAATTCTTTTATGTATGATTGGTTATCTTTGCAAGTCTCTTCCAATTATCAATTTGGTTTGGCCTACTAGATTGATCTTTCTTGCAATGGGAGAAGTGCTTAGCTTTGGGTTCAATCTTGCGGTGTCCTTTCCCAGTGACAGTAGGGGCAGCAAGGCACGTGCTGTATTGTTGCCATCGAGGATAACAAGATGGGGTTTATATCATATTGCATGAGTTTATCCCTCTACATCATGTCATCTTACTTAAAGTTGTTACTCTGTTCTTTTGAACTTAATACTATAGATGCATGCTGGATAGCGGTCGATGTGTGGAGTAATAGTAGTAGATGCAGGCAGGAGTCGGTCTACTTGTCGCGGACGTGATGTCTATATACATGATCATACCTAGATATTCTCATAACTATGCTCAATTCTGTCAATTGCTCAACAGTAATTTGTTTACCCACCGTAATACTTATGCTCTCGAGAGAAGCCACTAGTGAAACCTATGACCCGCGCGGTCTATTTTCCATCATATTAATCTTCCAACACTTAGTTATTTTTATTGCCTTTTATTTTACTTTGCATCTTTACCATAAAAATACCAAAAATATTATCTTATCATATCTATCACATCTCACTTTCGTAAGTGACCGTGAAGGGATTGACAACCCCTTTATTGTGTTGGTTGCGAGGATTTTATTTATTTGTGTAGGTGCTAGGGACTCGTGCGTGGCCTCCTACTGGATTGATACCTTCGTTCTCAAAAACTGAGGGAAATACTTACGCTGCTTTACTGCATCACCCTTTCCTCTTCAAGGGAAACCAACGCAGTGCTCAAGAGGTAGCAAGAAGGATTTCTAGCACCGTTGCCGGGGAGTCTACACAAAAGTCAACATACCAAGTACCCATCACAAACCCTTATCTCCCGCATTACATTATTTTCCATTTGCCTCTCGTTTTCCTCTCCCCACTTCACCCTTGCCGTTTTATTCGCCCTCTCTTTTCCGTTCGCCTCTTTTTTGTGTGCTTCTTGTTTGCTCGTGTGTTGGATTGCTTGCTTGTCATGATGGCTCAAGATAATACCAAATTGTGTGACTTTACCAATACCAACAACAATTATTTCCTTAGCACTCCGATTGCTCCTCTTACCGATACTGAATCTTGTGAAATTAATGCTGCTTTGTTCAATCTTGTCATGAAAGATCAATTCGTCGGCCTTCCTAAGTAAGATGCCGCTACCCATCTAAATAGCTTCATTGATTTGTGTGATATGCAAAAGAAGAAAGATGTGGACAATATTGTTAAATTGAAGCTATTTCCCTTTTCGCTTAGAGATCATGCTAAAGCTTGGTTTTCGTCTTTGCCTAAAAATAGTATTGATTCTTGGAATAAGTGCAAAGATGCTTTTATCTCTAAGTATTTTCCTCCCGCTACGATCATCTCTCTTAGAAACGATATTATGAATTTTAAGCAACTTGATCATGAACATGTTGCACAAGCTTGGGAGAGGATGAAATTAATGATACGTAATTGCCCTACTCATGGTTTGAATTTGTGGATGATTATACAAAAAATTTATGCTGGTTTGAATTTTGCTTCTAGAAATCTTTTAGATTCGGCCGCGGGAGGCACTTTTATGGAAATCACTTTAGGAGAAGCTACTAAACTCCTAGATAATATTATGGTTAATTATTCTCAATGGCACACTGAAAGATCTACTAATAAGAAAGTGCATGCGATAGAAGAAATTAATATTTTGAGTGGAAAGATGGATGAACTTATGAAATTATTTGCTAATAAAAGTGTTTCTTCTGATCCTAATGATATGCCTTTGTCTACTTTGATTGAGAATAATAATGAATCTATGGATGTGAATTTTGTTGGTAGGAATAATTTTGGTAACAACGCGTATAGAGGAAACTTAAATCCTAGGCCGTATCCTAGTAATTCCTCTAATAATTATGGTAATTCCTACAACAATTCTTATGGAAATTTTAATAAGATGCCCTCTGAATTTGAGACTAGTTTTAAGGAGTTTATGAATTCGCAAAAGAATTTCAATGCTTTGCTTGAAGAAAAATTGCTTAAAGTTGATGAATTAGCTAGGAACGTTGATAGAATTTCTCTTGATGTTGATTCTTTGAAACTTAGATCTATTCCACCGAAGCATGATATCAAAGAGTCTCTCAAGGCCATGCGAATTTCCATTGATGAGTGCAAAGAAAGAACCGCTAGGATGCGTGCTAAGAAAGATTGTTTTGTGAAAGCGTGTTCTTGATAATGATGGGACTGCATATGATCCACCTTTACCTAGAAGGCGTTCCAAAAATTTGGAGTTTTTAGATCTTGATGCAAAAATTGGTAAAAGCGGGATTGAAGAGATCAAAACTCTAGATATTAATGAACCCACTATTTTGGATTTCAAGGATTTTAATTATGATAATTGCTCTTTGATAGATTGTATTTCCTTGTTGCAATCCGTGCTAAATTCTCCACATGCTTATAGTCAAAATAAAGCCTTTACCAAACATATCGTAGATGCTTTGATGCAATCTTATGAAGAAAAACTTGAGTTGGAAGTTTATATCCCTAGAAAACTTTATGATGAGTGGGAACCTTCTATTAAAAATAAAAATAAAAATCATGAATGCTATGCTTTGTGTGATTTGGGTGCTAGTGTTTCCACGATTCCAAAGACTTTGTGTGATTTGCTAGGCTTCCGTGATTTTGATGATTGCTCTTTAAACTTGCACCTTGCGGATTCCACCATGAAGAAACCTATGGGAAGAATTAATGATGTTCTTATTGTTGCAAATCGGAATTATGTGCCCGTAGATTTTATTGTTCTTGATATAGGTTGCAATCCTTCATGTCCTATTATTCTAGGTAGACCTTTCCTTAGAATGATTCGTGCAATTATTGATATGAAGGAAGGGAATATTAGATTCCAATTTCCGTTAAGAAAAGGCATGGAACACTTCCCTAGAAATAAAATAAAATTACCTTATGAATCTATTATGAGAGCCACTTATGGATTGCCTACCAAAGATGGCAATACCTAGATCTATCCTTGCTCTTATGTCTAGCTAGGGGCGTTAAACGATAGCGCCTGTTGGGAGGCAACCCAATTTTATTTTTTAGTTTTTTGCTTTTTGCTTCTGTTTAGGAATAAATATTTGATCTAGCCTCTGGTTAGATTTTTTTATGTTTTAATTAGTGTTTGTGCCAAGTTTAACCTATAGGATCTTCTTGGATGATAGTTATTTGATCTTGCAGAAAATTCCAGAAACTTTCTGTTCACGAAAATAATTGTTAAAAATCACCAAAACGTGATAAAATATTGATTCCAATTGCTTCTGATTAATAAAAAAAATTCTAGGTCGTCCTATTTTTGCTGAATTTTTGGAGTTCCAGAAGTTTGCGTTAGTTACAGATTACTGCAGACTGTTCTGTTTTTGACAGATTCTGTTTTTCGTGTGTTGTTTGCTTATTTTGATGAATCTATGGCTAATAAAATAGTTTATAAACCATAGATAAGTTGTAATACAGTAGGTTTAACAGCAATATAAATAAAGAATGAGTTAATTACAGTAACTTGAAGTGGTGTTTTGTTTTCTTTCGCTAACGGAGCTCACGAGATTTTCTGCTGAGTTTTGTGTTGTGAAGTTTTCAAGTTTTGGGTGAAAGATTTGATGGATTATGGAACAAGGAGTGGCAAGAGCCTAAGCTTGGGGATGCGCATGGCACCCCAAGATAATCTAAGGACACCTAAAAGCCAATGCTTGGGAATGCCCCGGAAGGCATCCCCTCTTTCGTCTACTTCCATCGGTAACTTTACTTGGAGCTATATTTTTATTCACCACATGATATGTGTTTTGCTTGGAGCGTCTTGTATTATTTGAGTGTTTGTTTTTTAGTTTACCACAATCATCCTTGATGTACACACCTTTTGAGAGAGACACACATGATTCGGAAATTATTAGAATACTCTATGTGCTTCACTTATATTTTTGAGCTATATAGTTTTGCTCTAGTGCTTCACTTATATCTTTTAGAGCACGGCGGTGGATTTGTTTTATAGAAACTATTGATCTCTCATGCTTCAATTTTATTATTTTGAGAGTCTTAAAACAGCATGGCAATTTTCTTTAATTATAATATCATGAGAAATTTGATACTAGATAATTGTTTTGAGATATAAAGGTGGTAATATCATTGTTGTGCTAGTTGAGTAATTGTGGAATTGAAAAATACTTGTGTTGGAGTTTGTGATTCCCGTGGCATGCACGTATGGTGAACCGTTATGTAACGAAGTCAGAGCGTGAGGTATTTATTGATTGTCATCCTTTGTGCGGCGGTCGGGATCGCGCGATGGTTAACTCCAACCAACCCTTTGTTGGGGAACGTAATAATTTTAAAAAAATTCCTACGCACACGCAAGATCATGGTGATGCATAGCAACGAGAGGGGAGAGTGTTGTCTACGTACCCTCGTAGACCGAAAGCGGAAGCGTTAACACAACGCGGTTGATGTAGTCGTACGTCTTCATGATCCGACCGATCAAGTACCGAACGCACGGCACCTCCGAGTTCAGCACACGTTCAGCTCGATGACGTCCCTCGAACTCCGATCCAACCGAGTGTTGAGGGAGAGTTTCGTCAGCACGACGGCGTGGTGATGATGATGATGTTCTACCGACACAGGGCTTCGCCTAAGCTCCGCAACGATATTATCGAGGTGTAATATGGTGGAGGGGGGCACCGCACACGGCTAAAAGATCGTTGATCAATTGTTGTGTCCATGGGGTGCCCCCCTGCCCCCGTATATAAAGGAGCAAGGGAGAGGCGGTCGGCCAAGGGGAGAGGCGCGCCAAGGGGGGAGTCCTACTCCCACCGAGAGTAGGACTCCTCCTTTCCTTGTTAGAGTAGGAAAAGGGAAGGGAGAAGGAGAAAGAAGGAAGGGGGCGCCCCCCTCCCTAGTCCAATTAGGACTAGTCCATGGGGAGGGGTGCGGCCTCCCTTTGGGGCCTTTCTCTCCTTTCTCGTATGGCCCATTAAGGCCCAATACGAATTCCCGTAACTCTCTGGTACTCCGAAAAATACCCGAATCACTCGGAACCTTTCTGAAGTCCGAATATAGTCGTCCAATATATCGATCTTTACGTCTCGGCCATTTCGAGACTCCTCGTCATGTCCTCGGTCTCATCCGGGACTCCGAACTCCTTCGGTACATCAACATACATAAACTCATAATAAAACTGTCATCGTAACATTAAGCGTGCGGACCCTACGGGTTCGAGAACTATGTAGACATGACCGAGACACCTCTCAGGTCAATAACCAATAGCGGAACCTGGATGCTCATATTGGTTCCCACATATTCTACGAAGATGTTTATCGGTCAGACCGCATAACAACATACGTTGTTCCCTTTGTCATCGGTATGTTACTTACCCGAGATTCGATCGTCGGTATCTCGATACCTAGTTCAATCTCGTTACCGGCAAGTCTCTTTACTCGTTCCGTAATACATCATCCCGCAACTAACTCATTAGTCACAATGCTTGCAAGGCTTATAGTGATATGTATTACTGAGTGGGCCAAGAGATACCTCTCTGACACTCGGAGTGACAAATCCTGATCTCGAAATATGCCAACCCAACAAGTACCTTTGGAGACACCTGTAGAGCACCTTTATAATCACCCAGTTACGTTGTGACGTTTGGTAGCACACAAAGTGTTCCTCCGGTAAACGGGAGTTGCATAATCTCATAGTCATAGGAACATGTATAAGTCATGAAGAAAGCAATAGCAACATACTAAACGATCGAGTGCTAAGCTAACGGAATGGGTCAAGTCAATCATGTCATTCTCCTAATGAGGTGATCCCGTTAATCAAATGACAACTCGTGTCTATGGCTAGGAAACATAACCATCTTTGATTAACGAGCTAGTCAAGTAGAGGCATACTAGTGACACTCTGTTTGTCTATGTATTCACATATGTATTATCTTTCCGGTTAATACAATTCTAGCATGAATAATAAACATTTATCATGATATAAGGAAATAAATAATACTTTATTATTGCCTCTAGGGCATATTTCCTTCAGTCTCCCACTTGCACTAGAGTCAATAATCTAGTTCACATCGCCATGTGATTTAACATCAATAATTCACATCACCATGTGATTAACACCCATAGTTCACATTGTCATGTGACCAACACCCAAAGGGTTTACTAGAGTCAATAATCTAGTTCAGATTGCTATGTTATTAACACCGAAAGAGTACTAAGGTGTGATCATGTTTTGATTGTGAGATAATTTTAGTCAACGGGTCTGTCACATTCAGATCCGTAGTATTTTGCAAATTTCTATGTCTACAATGCTCTGCACGGAGCTACTCTTAGCTAATTGCTCCCACTTTCAATATGTATCTAGACCGAGACTTAGAGTCATCTAGATTAGTGTCAAAACTTGCATCGAAGTAACCCTTTACAACGAACCTTTTGTCACTTCCATAATCGAGAAGCATATCCTTATTCCACTAAGGATAATTTTGACCGCTGTCCAGTGATCTACTCCTAGATCACTATTGTACTCCCTTGCCAAAATTAGTGTAGGGTATACAATAGATCTGGTACATAGCATGGCATACTTTATAGAACCTATGGCCAAGGCATAGGGAATGACTTTCATTCTCTTTCTATCTTCTGCCGTGGTCGGGCTTTGAGTCTTACTCAATTTCACACCTTGTAACACAGGCAAGAACTCTTTCTTTGACTGTTCTATTTTGAACTACTTCAAAATCTTGTTAAGGTACGTACTCATTGAAAAAACTTATCAAGCGTCTTGATCTATCTCTATAGATCATGATGCTCAATATGTAAGCAGCTTCACCGAGGTCTTTCTTTGAAAAACTCCTTTCAAACACTCCTTTATGCTTTGCAGAATAATTCTACATTATTTCCGATCAACAATATGTCATTCACATATACTTATCAGAAATGCTGTAGTGCTCCCACTCACTTTCTTGTAAATACAGGCTTCACCGCAAGTCTGTATAAAACTATATCCTTTGATCAACTTATCAAAGCGTATATTCCAACTCCGAGATGCTTGCACCAGTCCATAGATGGATCGCTGGAACTTGCATATTTTGTTAGCACTTTTAGGATTGACAAAACCTCCTGGTTGCATCATATACAACTCTTCTTTAATAAATCCATTAAGGAATGCAGTTTTGTTTATCCATTTGCCATATTTCATAAAATGCGGCAATTGCTAACATGATTTAGACAGATTTAAGCATAGATACGAGTGAGAAACTCTCATCGTAGTCAACACCTTGAACTTGTCGAAAACCTTTTTGCGACAATTCTAGCTTTGTAGACAGTAACACTACTATCACTGTCTGTCTTCCTCTTGAAGATCCATTTAATCTCAATGGCTCGTCGATCATTGGGCAAGTCAATCAAAGTCCATACTTTGTTCTCATATATGGATCTCATCTCAGATTTCATGGCCTCAAGCCATTTCGCGGAATCTAGGCTCATCATCGCTTCCTCATAGTTCGTAGGTTCGTCATGGTCAAATAACATGACCTCCAGAACAGTATTACCGTACCACTCTGGTGTGGATCTCACTCTGGTTTACCTACGAAGTTTGGTAGTAACTTGATCTGAAGTTTACATGATCATCATCATTAACTTCCTCACTAATTGGTGTAGGAGTCACAGGAACAGATTTCTGTGATGAACTACTTTCCAATAAGGGAGCAGGTACAGTTACCTCATCAAGTTCTACTTTCCTCCCACTCACTTCTTTCGAGAGAAACTCCTTCTCTAGAAAGGATCCATTTTTAGCAACGAATGTCTTGCCTTCGGATCTGTGATAGAAGGTGTACCCAACTGTCTCCTTTGGGTATCCTATGAAGACACATTTCTCCGATTTGGGTTTGAGCTTATCAGGATGAAACCTTTTCACATAAGCATCGCAACCCCAAACTTTAAGAAACGACAACTTTGGTTTCTTGCCAAACCATAGTTAATAAGATGTCGTCTCAACGGATTTAGATGGTACCCTATTTAACGTGAATGCAGCTGTCTCTAATGCATAACCCCAAAAACGATAGTGGTAGATCGGTAAGAGACATCATATATCGCACCATATCTAATAAAGTACGGTTATGATGTTCGGACACACCATTACACTGTGGTGTTCCAGGTGGCGTGAGTAGTGAAACTATTTCACATTGTTTTAACTGAAGGCCAAACTCGTAACTCAAATACTCTTCTCCACGATCAGATCGTAGAAACTTTATTTTCTTGTTACGATGATTTTCCGCTTCACTCTGAAATTATATGAACTTTTTCATTAAGTAGATATACCCATATCTGCTCAAATCATCTGTGAAGGTCAGAAAATAATGATACCTGCTACGAGCCTCAATTTTCATCGGACCACATACATCTGTATGTATGATTTCCAACAAATCTGTTTGCTTTCTCCATAGTTCCGGAGAACGGCGTTTTAGTCATCTTGCCCATGAGGCACGGTTCGCAAGCATCAAGTGATTCATAATCAAGTGATTCCAAAATCCCATCAGTATGGAGTTTCTTCATGCACTTTACACCAATATGACCTAAACGGCAGTGCCACAAATAAGTTGCACTATCATTATTAACTTTGCATCTTTTGGCTTCATTATTATGAATATGTGTATCACTACGATCGAGATCCAACAAACCATTTTATTGGGTGTATGACCATAGAAGGTTTTATTCATGTAAACAGAACAACAATTATTCTCTAATTTAAATGAATAACCGTATTGCAACAAACATGATCAAATCATATTCATGCTCAACGCAAACACCAAATAACACTTATTTACTTTCAACACTAATCCCGAAAGTATAGGGAGTGTGCGATGATGATCATATCAATCTTGGAACTACTTCCAACACACATTGTCACCTCGCCTTTTACTAGTCTCTGTTTATTCTGCAACTCCCGTTTCGAGTTACTACTTTAGCAACTAAACCAGTATCAAATACCGAGGGGTTGCTATAAACACTAGTAAAGTACACATCAATAACATGTATATCCAATATACCTTTGTTCACTTTGCCATCCTTCTTATCTACAAAATAGTTGGGGTAGTTCCGCTTCCAGTGACCAGTCCCTTTGAAGTAGAAGCACTTAGTCTCAGGCTTAGGACCAGACTTAGGCTTCTTCACTTGAGAAGCAACTTGCTTGCCGTTCTTCTTGAAGTTCCCCTTCTTCCCTTTGCCCTTTTCTTGAAACTAGTGGTCTCGTCAACCATCAACACTTGATGTTTTTCTTGATTTCTACCTTCGTCGATTTCAGCATCACGAAGAGCTCGGGAAATACTTTCGGCATCCCTTGCATACTATAGTTCATCACGAAGTTCTACTAACTTGGTGATGGTGACTAGAGAATTCTGTCAATCACTATTTTATCTGGAAGATTAACTCCCACTTGATTGAAGCGATTGTAGTACCCAGACAATCTGAGCACATGCTCACTGCTTGAGCTATTCTCCTCCATCTTTCAGCTATAGAACTTGTTGGAGACTTCATATCTCTCAACTCGGGTATTTGCTTTGAAATATTAACTTCAACTCCTGGAACATCTCATATGGTCCATGACGTTCAAAACGTCTTTGAAGTCCCGATTCTAAGCCGTTAAGCATGGTGCACTAAACTATCAAGTAGTCATCATATTGAGCTAGCCAAACATTCATAACGTCTGCATCTGCTCCTGCAATAGGTCTGTCACCTAGCGGTGCATCAAGGACATAATTCTTCTGTGCAGCAATGAGGATAATCCTCAGATCACGGATCCAATCCGCATCTTTGCTACTAACATCTTTCAACATAATTTTCTCTAGGAACATATCAAAAATAAACACAGGGAAGCAACAACGCGAGCTATTGATATACAACATAATTTGCAAAAATACTATCAGGACTAAGTTCATGATAAATTTAAGTTCAATTAATCATATTACTTAAGAACTCCCACTTAGATAGACATCCCTCTAATCCTCTAAGTGATCACGTGATCCATATCAACTAAACCATGTCCGATCATCACGTGAGATGGAGTAGTTTCAACGGTGAACATCACTATGTTGATCATATCTACTATATGATTCACGCTCGACCTTTCGGTCTCCGTGTTCCGAGGCCATATCTGCATATGCTAGGCTCGTCAAGTTTGACCTGAGTATTCCGCGTGTGCAACTATTTTACACCCGTTGTATTTGAACGTAGAGCCTATCACACCCGATCATCACGTGGTGTCTCAGCACGAAGAACTTTCGCAACGGTGCATACTCAGGGAGAACACTTTTATCTTGAAATTTTAGTGAGAGATCATCTTATAATGCTACCGTCAATCAAAGCAAGATAAGATGCATAAAAGATTAACATCACATGAAATCAATATAAGTGATATGATATGGCCATCATCATCTTGTGTTTGTGATCTCCATCTCCGAAGCACCGTCATGATCACCATCGTCACCGGCGCGACACCTTGATCTCCATCGTAGTATCGTTGTCGTCTCGCCAACTTATTGCTTTTACGACTATCGCTACCGCTTAGTGATAAAGTAAAACAATTACATGACGATTGCATTGCATACAATAAAGCCACAACCATATGGCTCCTGCCAGTTGCCAATAACTCGGTTACAAAACATGATCATCTCATACAATAAAATATAGCATCATGTCTTGACCATATCACATCACAACATGCCCTGCAAAAACAAGTTAGACGTCCTCTACTTTGTTGTTGCAAGTTTTACGTGGCTGCTACGGGCTTAGCAAGAACCGTTCTTACCTACACATCAAAACCACAATGATAGTTTGTCAAGTTGGTGCTGTTTTAACCTGCGCAAGGACCAGGCGTAGCCATACTCGGTTCAACTAAAGTGAGAGAGACAGACACCCGCCAGTCACCTTTAAGCAACGAGTGCTCGCAACGGTGAAACCAGTCTCGCGTAAGCGTATGCATAATGTCGGTCCGGGCCGCTTCATCTCACAATACCGCCGAACCAAAGTATGACATGCTGGTAAGCAGTATGACTTATATCGCCCACAACTCACTTGTGTTCTACTCGTGCATAGCATCAACGCATAAAACCTGGCTCTGATACCACTGTTCGGGAACGTAGTAATTTCATAAAATTTCCTACGCACACGCAAGATCATGGTGATGCATAGCAACGAGAGGGGAGAGTGTTGTCTACGTACCCTTGTAGACCGAAAGCGGAAGCGTTAACACAACGCGGTTGATGTAGTCGTACGTCTTCACGATCCGACCGATCAAGTACCGAACGCACGGCACCTCTGAGTTCAGCACACGTTCAGCTCGCTGACGTCCCTCAAACTTCGATCCAGCCGAGTGTTGAGGGAGAGTTTCGTCAGCACGACGGCGTGGTGACGATGATGATGTTCTACCGACGCAGGGCTTCGCCTAAGCTCCGCAACGATATTATCGAGGTGTAATATGGTGGAGGGGGGCACCGCACACGGCTAAAAGATCGTTGATCAATTGTTGTGTCCATGGGGTGCCCCTTGCCCCCGTATATAAAGGAGCAAGGGAGAGGCGGCCGGCCAAGGGGAGAGGCGCGCCAAGGGGGGAGTCCTACTCCCACCGGGAGTAGGACTCCTCCTTTCCTTGTTGGAGTAGGAAAAGGGAAGGGAGAAGGAGAAAGAAGGAAGGGGGCGCCCCCCCTCCCTAGTCCAATTCGGACTAGTCCATGGGGAGGGGTGCGGCCTCCCTTTGGGGCATTTCTCTCCTTTCCCGTATGGCCCATTAAGGCCCAATACGAATTCCCGTAACTCTCCGGTACTCCGAAAAATACCCGAATCACTCGGAACCTTTCCGAAGTCCGAATATAGTCGTCCAATATATCGATCTTTACGTCTTGGCTATTTCGAGACTCCTCGTCATGTCCCCGATCTCATCCGGGAGTCCGAAATCCTTCGGTACATCAACATACATAAACTCATAATAAAACTGTCATCGTAACGTTAAGCGTGCGGACCCTATGGGTTCGAGAACTATGTAGACATGACCGAGACACCTCTCCGGTCAATAACCAATAGCGGAACCTGGATGCTCATATTGGTTCCCACATATTCTACGAAGATCTTTATCGGTCAGACCGCATAACAACATACGTTGTTCCCTTTGTCATCGGTATGTTACTTGCCCGAGATTCGATCGTCGGTATCTCGATACCTAGTTCAATCTCGTTACCGGCAAGTCTCTTTACTCGTTCCGTAATACATCATCCCGCAACTAACTCATTAGTCACAATGCTTGCAAGGCTTATAGTGATGTGTATTACTGAGTGGGCCAAGAGATACCTCTCCGACACTCGGAGTGACAAATCCTAATCTCGAAATACGCCAACCCAACAAGTACCTTTGGAGACACCTGTAGAGCACCTTTATAATCACCCAGTTACGTTGTGACGTTTGGTAGCACACAAAGTGTTCCTCCGGTAAATGGGAGTTGCATAATCTCATAGTCATAGGAACATGTATAAGTAATGAAGAAAGCAATAGCAACATACTAAACGATCGAGTGCTAAGCTAACGGAATGGGTCAAGTCAATCATGTCATTCTCCTAATGAGGTGATCCCGTTAATCAAATGACAACTCATGTCTATGGCTAGGAAACATAACCATCTTTGATTAACGAACTAGTCAAGTAGAGGCATACTAGTGACACTCTGTTTGTCTATGTATTCACACATGTATTATGTTTCCGGTTAATACAATTCTAGCATGAATAATAAACATTTATCATGATATAAGGAAATAAATAATACTTTATTATTGCCTCTAGGGCATATTTCCTTCACCCTTCCCCTAGGAGCATGCGTAGTAGTACTTTGCTTCGAGGGCTAATAAATTTTTGCAATAAGTATATGAGTTCTTTATGACTAATGTGAGTCCATGGATTATACGCACACTTACCTTTCCACAATTTTCTAGCCTCTTCGGTACCGTGCATTGCCCTTTCTCACCTTGAGAGTTGGTGCACACTTCGCCAGTGCATCCAAACCCCGTGATATGATACGCTCTATCACACATAAAACTCCTTATATCTTCCTCAAAACAGCCACCATACCTACCTATTATGGCATTTCCATAGCCATTCCGAGATATATTTCCATGCAACTTTCCATCGTTTCGTTTATCATGACACGCTCCATCATTGTCATATTGCCTTGCATGATCATGTAGTTGACATTGTATTTGTGGCAAAGCCACCATTCATAATTCTTTCATACATGTCGCTCTTGATTCATTGCGTATCTCGGTACACCACCGGAGGCATTCACATAGAGTCATATTTCGTTCTAAGTATTGAGTTGTAATTCTTGAGTTGTAAGTAAATAAAAGTGTGATGATCATCATTATTATTGCATTGTCCCAAGTGAGGAAAGGATGATGGAGACTATGATTCCCCCACAAGTCGGGATGAGACTCCGGACTAAATAAAAAAAGAGGCCATAAAAAAAGGAGAAAAGGCCCAAATAAAAAAATGAGAGAAAAAGAGAGAAGGGACAATGTTACTATCCTTTTACCACACTTGTGCTTCAAAGTAGCACCGTTATCTTCATGATAGAGAGTCTCTCATTTTGTCGCTTTCATATACTAGTGGGAAATTTCATTATAGAACGTAGCTTGTATATTCCAATGATGGGCTTCCTCAAAATGCCCGAGGTCTTCATGAGCAAGCAAGTTGGATGCACACCCACTTAGTTTCTTTTGTTTGAGCTTTCATAAACTTATAGCTCTAGTGCATCCGTTGCATGTGACACCCAAAAATTTTGTTTGGTTTTATCAAATTCTTTATTTGATTTGAAGGAGGTTATTTAAATTTTTTCCTAAAGGACTCCCCTTCTCAAAAAAAATTCTTTTATGACAAGTATTTTCCTTGGGTTCATCCAAAACTTGATCTTTGGTCTTGAGGGTTTTTCATCTTGTGTTGACTCAACACAAATGTTTTTCATTGGGAAAGTTTTTGAAAATCTTTTCTTTTATAAATAGCCCTATGGCTTATGGAGTGATCCTTCCCCTTTTCAAAAATTATCTCTTGCCATGACCTAAGTTGAAATCCCCCTCCCAAAGGCCATCTTCCCACTTTGTGTCAAGTCTAGCTTCAAATCCAGCAAGTTTAACTTCCCCATGATTTTTATCTCCTTTTGTTTTAATCAAAAATCTTTTCTGTCTCCTATTTTAGCCCTTAGAAATTTACAAAGGAACCACTAGTTTTCCTTTGAGTTCTGCCTCCAAACAAGTTTCCCTGGATAGTCCTTAGGACCCTCAACCAAGATCCATGAAGAACCACTGGTCCCTAGTTCAAAATTTTCAAAATGTGCTTGCTACAATTTTGGACCATATTTGCAAAATTTGGTGAAATTCATTTGTTTCCTTCTCCTAAAAATCTGAGAAAATTCAGGCAGCCTCTAGATGCATCAAGAGGTCACCTCACCAAGTCACAGCTCCAGAAAAATTTTCCTCGTGCCCAAATCATATCGTCGAACACCTGGAGTGCACTGTTACTGTCAAAGTTCAGAGTTCAGAGAACAGCTTCAGGTGTCAGTGTCGTTTTCCTCTAAACTTCACGTCGATCTCGCTAGTAACTGCAGTGGCACCTTGCTCCCTGATCCTCCTTCTTATACACCGCGCCGCACGGTCGCCTGGACGCTTGCGGGCGTCGGCGGCGAGCTGGCCGAGGTGCATCGCCCCGTGCGCAGCGGCAGCAGCGCCCGCTGCGGCTGCCAGAGAGGTGCAGCGAGGGACGGCGCCGTCCAGCACCGCCCAAGCCACCAGAGGCCACCGCGTGGCCGTCCCCTCCCCTGTGCACGCTGCAGAGCCATTGTCGTGAACCGGAAGGCACGGAGCGCGCTCCCTACCGCCGACGTGCCCGTACGCCCATTCCGTCGAGGGCCGGAGCATTACCCAAGTCCGACCGAAGTTTTGGCTGAGAAACGGTACCATTAGACCATCACGATGATGCGCAACCGCCTAAACCTCCTGCCCGACCTCTGCCCCGTCGTAATTGCTCCCGGCGTTATCCCGGTCACGGCCACCTCCTCGGATCGACTATAAAAGGAGGTCCCGAGCTCGATCTCGACCACGCGCCATCACTCCACCCCCACAAGAACCACGCCAAGCCACTGGGAAGGCCTCGAGGAGGTCTTCTTCCCCAACTCCGGCCGCCTCGACCCGCTTCGGGATCCGGCAAGATTCGCTCCAGTGCGTGCACCCCCGCCTCTCGACTCATGCCAGTAGCCTCCTAGTGCATCCACCTCTCTAACCCGCGCCCTAATTTGGAATTTGCAGCACCCACCGGAGAGTTTCATCCTCGCCCGAACCACCGTCCACCGGAGATAAGGTCGCCGTCGACGTGGTGCTCGCCGACGGCCAAGTCCACCACCCACCGACGCAGAAGGACACCTTGAACCCGTAGGTACCCTCCGATCCCCCTACCTCGCCGTGGATCAACGCCGGCGACCACCGCAGCCTTTGGGTGCCGGCGAGCTCTGTTCGAGTTTGAACCTGACGAGTGGGACCCCCCGTCAGCCTCTCCCTCTTTCCTCGAACCTTTTTTCTATAGGCGCCTTCGGGCAAAGTGTGTTTTCCTTCTGGGCTGGCGTATTTCGTACCGAAGCGTTTTCTGCTTTTTCAAACGAGCCCCTGGATCTTTTCTGTTTCATCACAGATTAGTCCTTGGACTAAAACCCTTATATCTTTTAAACAAAAGATGCTTTTTGATTGATTCTTTTTTTTGTCAGTCTTATATTTTTGTCTAGTTTTTTGTAGTATTTATTTGGAAAAAAATTGGAATAAATTTTTATACACACACGGTATTCACGTTAGTATACGGTTTCTTTATACCGTAGATACCGGAGGAGGTGACGGAGCCGCGAACTTCGCCGAGCTAGACTCCGACTTCTCCGAACCAGGCAAGCATGTTTGAACCTTTGATATGATGAGTGTTTGCATGTTTGCTTGAATAGTTTGTGCATGGCATATGGGCATCAGTGGGTGTTACGTTGCATGCAAGGCAACTACCAGTATGCTTCGAAGTTTGATGTGATCTTTTGATGGGAGATGACCTGATCATGTGGTGACATGAGAGGTAGTAAGATGGTATTATTGTAGCATGCCAGTCTTATGTCAACCGTTAAACTCCGACGTTAACGTGGACCGAGCCACGTTACCGTTCGTTCCCCTTTCGTGCTGCCACATGTTTTCTGCAAAGAATACGGTTTAGTAAGTTGCAAACCTCTTTCCTTGTACACACCAAATAGAGGGGCCGGGATGAGGGTTCCATGGCCCTGGATTAAAGCCAGTCATCCGGTCAGGGGGCATGGGTGTTTCTGGTTGGGACCGAGAGGGGGCACCCCTTAGAGCGCGCGATATAAATTTGATCCCATGCTACGCGAGGTTGTAGCCTCCCCGTCTCAAGGTTTTTCTTGAACGTTGCCTAGGGTGATTCCTGGCAACGGAATGTGGAATGGGTGTGTACTGGTTAGATGTGTTTCTCCTAAAATACCGTAAACGGAACTAGTCCCTTGTGACTACTGAAATCCGTTGGCTGTGGTTAAGAGTACAAACTCTGCAGAGTCAAAACCTTCCGAGTCATCGTATCCATGGTCAAGGACCTTGGTCATTGTATCCATAACAGTATCCATATCAGTCTCAGTGTCAGTCCCTGTGTCAGTGTAACACCCCGGATGTAACTTGACATATTTGTAACTCCGACTCTTGCCATTTCCGGCTATGTGTTATGATTTTCCCTCCGTTGTCGGGTTTTTGTTTTTCGTTTTGTATTTTGTCATGTCATGCATTTCATATCATGTCATCATGTGCATTGCATTTGCATACGTGTTCGTCTCTTGCATCCGAGCATTTTCCCCGTTGTCCGTTTTGCAATCCGGCGCTCCTATCTCCTCCGGTGCACCCCTCTTGTTTTCTTTCGTGTGCGGGTGTCAAACTTTCTCGGAATGGACCGAGGCTTGTCAAGTGGCCTTATTACACCATCCGGAGACCACCGGTCAAGTTTCGTTCCATTTGGAGGTCGTTTGGTACTCCAACAGTTAACCGGGCATCCGCAAAGTCCATTTGAGTGTCCAGCAAAAACCCCCTCCAAAACCAGCCCAAAAGCCACCAAACTCTCTTCCATGTCCTAGGTCGTTCGATCACGATCGTGTGGGCGAAAACCGCACCTCATTTGGACTCTCCTAGCTCCCTCTAGCTATATAAGTGCATCCCCTCCCGTATACATTCGCAGTCCAACCCTAAAATTCTCCACCGCGTGCCGCCGGACAAAAGCTGCCACCGACGGACATGTCCGCTCCGTCGCCCCGACCAACCACGGCGTGACACGTCACCGCCGCCGTCCCCGCGCCGACGCGGCCCGCCGGCCCGTCCGCGGCCCCCGCGGCCTGAAGCCTCCCCGCGAGCCCACGCCGGCCGGCCCCGCCGTCCACTCCGGCACCGGCCGCCACCGCAGCCATCACCGGCCACCGCCGCCGGCCCCGAGGCCGCCGCCTCCTCCTCCGTCCGGTCCCCCTCCGCCTGACGTCTCCTCTCCTTCCTCCGTCGCCAGCCGCCATCGCCGGCCACGGGAGCGACGAGCTCGAGCTCCATCGAGCGAGATCCGATCTGGTAGTCACGTACGTTGACTTTTCCCCGTCCCCCGATTTCTCTAAGTCCTCCAAATTTTACAGCATATTGCCTTGTTCCTCATTGCATAACTCCTCGCATGTAGCTCCGATTCACGCGTGTAATATGTCAAATTGTTCGTCTCGTGATGCTCTTCATTTTGTTCAATTGCACCTTGTTCATTAGAGGTCATCTTGAGGCCCAAATCTCTGTTGGAAGAGGGCTAGGTTCTGTTATTCTCTGGTTCTTAACAGAACTTGGAGATTTGTCATTTTTGTATCATTTAATCTGTGCATCTTTTGGGCATGAGCTCTACATGTGTTTTGAAGTATGCCATGCCATCTTTCCAGTGGTGTAGTCCATGTATTTTTGTGATCTCTGTGGTGACTAGCACAAGCATGCAAAGTAGGCTCCGTAATATTTCTGATTTCAGGGACTTGGTGATTTCTCTAAGTCCTTGTCTGCTGTTATTTTGTTGCCATGTAAACTGGATGCTACAGAGAGATCCATGTATATTTTGGAGATGTTCAGTAAGGATGTTTTGTAGCTATTGTTGTAATAGATCTATTCCTGCAATGTTTTGCAATTATGGAGTGCCAGAGCATGACTCAATCTTGCTCTACTTTTGCTATAAAATATTTCTGGCAGATTCTTAACATGATATGCAATTTTGCCAAGCTTATTGTAGTTGATCCATACATGCTATGCAATTGTTCTTGCCATGGTTAGCTTCATAAACATGCCATCTTGCTGTAGGTGTGCTTGGTGTGTCATGCATTGCTCTGTAGTGAGTGCATCAAGCTCACAAAGAGGCCTACATATTATTATTTCTGCCATGCCCTGTTTTCTGCCAAGTCTGAAACCTGATAACGAAACTTGCTATGTTTACATGCTTTCCATCATATCTTCTGGTCCTTTTTGGCTTATGGTCATTAAGGGACTTTTGTCATGTGCTTTTAGTAGAACACTACAATGCCTTGTTTTGCTATGTTAATTTCCTGTAGCATGTTGATTTCGTGCTCTGAACATTGCTACCTGATGCTGTTTTCTGCCATGTCCAGTTTTTCACTAAGTCTGTGATCCTGTTATCTTTTGCACTTTTGCCATGCTTGTTTGAGCTTGATATGTTGTGAACTAGCCGTAGCTCAGTGTTCATCTTTTGTCAAGCATCTCCTGTAGATTACTGCCATGTGCTTGTTGCTATGTTAGGGTGATGTACCATTGTTACTTGTTACATTTTAAGTGCTATCATGCTGTTTATCGCAGATTCGTGTCATTCTTGTTTTGCTTGCCATTTGCAAACCGTGCATCCGTTTCCGGTGATCTTTATATCGATTTCAACCGAAATCATCTCATCTTTCCAGTGGCATGCTTGGTTTTCCAAGTTACTGCCATGTTCATCATTATCCTTCCGGAGCACACATATGCATCGCACATCATATCTTGCTTATCATACATGTTTTGCATCATGTTGCTTGTGCATTTCTCGTGGTTGATTGTGGTTCCGTTTGTTTGTGTTCTTGTCTTGGGTAGAGCCGGGAGACGAGTTCGTGAACGAGGAACCTGTTGAGTATGCTTACGAGGATCAAGCTTTCGACAACTCTGAGAACCTTGCAGGCAAGATGACCACCCCTCGATATCACTTCTATCTTTGCTTTGCTAGTTGTTCGCTCTATTGCCATGCTCCGCTACCTATCACTTGCTATATCATGCCTCCCATTTTGCCATGTCAGCCTCTAACCATCCTTTCCTAGCAAACCGTTGATTGGCTAAGTTACCGCTTTTGCTCAGCCCCTCTTATAGCGTTGCTAGTTGCAGGTGAAGTTGAAGTTTGTTCCATGTCGGAACATGGATATGTTGGGATATCACAATATCTCTTATTTAATTAATGCATCTATATATATTTGGTAAAGGGTGGAAGGGTCGACCTTATGCCTGGTGTTTTGTTCCACTCTTGCCGCCGTAGTTACTGATATACCGGGATTATGTTCCTTGAGTTTGCGTTCCTTACGCGGTCGGGTGATTTATGGGACCCCCTTGACAGTTCGCCTTGAATAAAACTCCTCCAGCAAGGCCCAACTTTGGTTTTACTATTTGCCACCTAAGCCTTTTCCCCCGGGTTTTCGCGAGCCCGAGGGTCATCTTTATTTTAACCCCCCGGGCCAGTGCTCCTTCGAGTGTTGGTCTGAACCGAGTAGCCTGCGGGGCCACCTCGGGGAAACTCGAGGTCTGGATTTAGTCGTAGCTTGACTTATCCGGTGTGCCTTGAGAACGAGATATGTGCAGCTCCTATCGGGATTTGTCGGCACATTCGGGCGGCTTTGCTGGTCTTGTTTTACCATTGTCGAAATGTCTTGTAAACCGGGATTCCGAGACTGATCGGGTATTTCCGGGAGAAGGTTTATCCTTCGTTGACCGTGAGAGCTTATGATGGGCTAAGTTGGGACACCCCTGTAGGGTATTATCTTTCGAAATCCGTGCCCGCGGTTATGAGGCGGATGGCAATTTGTTAATGTCCGGTTGTAGATAACTTGTCACTTGACCCAATTAAAATACATCAACTGCGTGTGTAGCCGTGATGGTCTCTTCTCGGCGGAGTCCGGGAAGTGAACACGGTCTGTGTTATGCATGACATAAGTAGGCGTTCAGGATCACTTCTTGGTCATTACTAGATGACGACCGTTCCGTTGCTTCTCTTCTCGCTCTCATTTGCGCAAGTTAGCCACCATATATGTTTTTGCCGCTGCAGCTCCACCTTATTACACCTCTCTTTCCTGTAAGCTTAAATAGTCTTGATCTCGCGGGTGTGAGATTGCTGAGTCCCCGTGACTCACAGATTCTACCAAAAACAGTTGCAGGTGCCAACGATGCCAGTGCAGATGATGGGGTCGATCTCAAGTGGGAGTTCGACGAGGAACGTGGTCGTTACTATGTGTCTTTTCCTGATGATCAGTAGTGGAGCCCAGTTGGGACGATCGGGGATCTAGCATTTGGGGTTGTCTTATTTTCATCTGGATTTTGACCGTAGTCGGTCTATATATGATTGTATTTTGGATAATGTATGATATTTATTCATGTATTGTGTGAAGTGGCGATTGTAAGCCAACTCTTTATCCCATTCTTGTTCATTACATGGGATTGTGTGAAGATGACCCTTCTTGCGACAAAACCACTATGCGGTTATGCCTCTAAGTCGTGCCTCGACACGTGGGAGATATAGCCGCATCATGGGCGTTACAGTCAGTCTCAGTGGAAATCCCCCGTGAACAAGCTTGAGTGGTAACCCGGTTGAATGTTATTCCTGTGGATGGATTAACCATTTTATTATTACGTACCTGAGTATTTCCTTGAGATGATTTAAATTCATGAGCTACTTGAATTTCGAGTAATGAAATATAAGCCCTTTATGTGATGTCGCTCAGACGTCCGACTGTGGCACTTTTGTTATTTACTTTTAATATAAGCCCTTTATGTGATGTCGCTCAGACGTCCGACTGTGGCACTCTTGTTATTTACTTTTGATATAAGCCCTTTATGTGATGTCGCTCAGACGTCCGACTGTGGCACTCTTGTTATTTACTTTTGATATAAGCCCTATATGTGATGTCGCTCAGACGTCCGACTGTGGCACTCTTGTCATTTATTTTCAATATAAGCCCTTTATGCGACGTTGCTCAGACGTCCGACTGTGGCACTCTCGTTATTTACTATTGATATAAGCCCTTTATGTGATGTCGCTCAAACGTCCGACTGTGGCACGCACTGTCATTTACATTCCAATATAAGCCCTTTATGTGGTGTCGCCCTGACGCCCGACTGCGGCATTGTTAATTTATTTTCCCGTTCGAGGCGTCATTCAGACACTCGATTGGCCTTCAGTATTTCATTGGGATTTCGGGAGGACTACCGCCCGACTTCCTTTTTATTTACCATGCAGCGCAAAATTTTATCATCTGAGAGCGCATTACTAATCTGCTCGTATGCATCATGTTTGCATTTGTTATATCTTATGTCCAAACTGTCTTGCGAGTACTTTCATAGTACTCACCTGGCTTGTTGATTTGGCCAGATGTTGACGAAGGCGATCTTATGGATGATGAGTTCGATAGCGAGTCCGACGCCTAGAGGAGTCCCAGTCAGTCCCGTGCGATCCTGGAATTGGTCACTTGTTTTGTATACGCTTCCGCTACCCAGATAAAAACCCTCGAGCTTCACTCCGATGCTCGATGAGTTGTTAGATTCAGGAGTCATGTCACCCACTTCACTGTGACATATCCACCACCACTTTTATTACGAGTCAGTAGTTATGCCACCATATCCCTTGTGTCATATCCGCCTTTATGTATAATATCGGCGTGCTTGTAATAAATTGTTGAGCCACCTCAGCTCAACCCTGTATTATATTTAGTACTTCTGGATTTCTGTATCAAGGATTTGTCTACCAGTAAGAAGGATTCTTCTATACTGGTCCATTAAAGGGATCGGTTTCTCAATAAATGTTTTATTGGAAAACCGGTCGTGACATTGCATGGCAATCCCTACTCCTTGCATTGACATCAATTGATGGGCATCTCCATAGCCCGTTGATTAGCCTTGTTGATGTGAGACTTTCTCCTTTTTTGTCTTCCCACATAACCCCTACCATTATACCTTATTCCACCATAGTGCTATATCCATGGCTTGCGCTCATGTATTGCGTAAGAGTTGAAAAGGCTGAAGCGCGTTAAAAAGTATGAACCAATTGCTTGGCTAAAACCGGGGTTGTACATGATATGAATATTTTGTGTGGGGAAGATGGAGCATAGCCAGACTATATGATTTTGTAGGGATAACTTGCTTTGGCTATGTTATTTTGATAAGACATAATTGCTTGGTTAGCATGCTTGAAGTATTATTGTTTTTATGTCAACATTAAACTTTTATCTTGAATCATATTAAATCTGAACATTCGTGCCACAATAAGAAGAATTACATTGAAATTATGCTAAGTAGCATCCCACATCAAAAATTCTGTTTTTATCATTTACCTACTCGAGGACGAGCAGGAATTAAGCTTGGGGATGCTTGATACGTCTCCAACGTATCTATAATTTTTTATTGTTCCATGCTATATTATATTCTGTTTTGGACATTATTGGGCTTTATTATACACTTTTATATTATTTTTGGGACTAACCTATTAACCGGAAGCCCAGCCCAGAATTGCTGTTTTTTTGCCTATTTCAGAGTTTCACAGAAAAAGAATATCAAACGGAGTCCAAACGGAATGAATCCTTCGGGAACGTGATTTTTGGAACGAACGTGATCCAGAGGACTTGGACCCTACGTCAAGAAAGCAACCAGGAAGTCACGAGGTAGGGGGCGCGCCTACCCCCCCCCCCCCCCCCAGGCGCGCCCTCCACCCTCGTGGGGCCCACGTTGCTCCACCGACGTACTTCTTCCTCCTATATATACCTACGTACCCCCAAACTACCAGATACGGAGCCAAAAACCTAATTCCACCGCCGCAACCTTCTGTACCCATGAGATCCCATCTTGGGGCCTTTTCCGGAGCTCCGCTGGAGGGGGCATCGATCACGGAGGGCTTCTACATCAACACCATAGCCTCTCCGATGATGTGTGAGTAGTTTACCTCAGACCTTCGGGTCCATAGTTATTAGCTAGATGGCTTCCTCTCTCTCTCTTTGGATCTCAATACAATGTTCTCCCCCTCTTTTGTGGAGATCTATTCGATGTAATCTTCTTTTGCGGTGTGTTTGTTGAGACCGATGAATTGTGGGTTTGTGGTCAAGTTTATCTATGAACAATATTTGAATCTTCTCTGAATTCTTTTATGTATGATTGGTTATCTTTGCAAGTCTCTTCCAGTTATCAGTTTGGTTTGGCCTACTAGATTGATCTTTCTTGCAATGGGAGAAGTGCTTAGCTTTGGGTTCAATCTTGCGGTGTCCTTTCCCAGTGACAGTAGGGGCAGCAAGGCACGTATTGTATTGTTGCCATCGAGGATAACAAGATGGGGTTTATATCATATTGCATGAGTTTATCCCTCTACATCATGTCATCTTACTTAAAGCGTTACTCTGTTCTTTTGAACTTAATACTCTAGATGCATGCTGGATAGCGGTCGATGTGTGGAGTAATAGTAGTAGATGCAGGCAGGAGTCAGTCTACTTGTCGCGGACGTGATGCCTATATACATGATCATACCTAGATATTCTCATTACTATGCTCAATTCTGTCAATTGCTCAACAGTAATTTGTTTACCCACCGTAATACTTATGCTCTCGAGAGAAGCCACTAGTGAAACCTATGGCCCCCGGGTCTATTTTCCATCATATTAATCTTCCAACACTTAGTTATTTTTATTGCCTTTTATTTTACTTTGCATCTTTATCATAAAAATACCAAAAATATTATCTTATCGTATCTATCAGATCTCACTTTCGTAAGTGACCGTGAAGGGATTGACAACCCCTTTATTGCGTTGGTTGCGAGGATTTTATTTGTTTGTGTAGGTGCGAGGGACTCGTGCGTGGCCTCCTACTGGATTGATACCTTGGTTCTCAACAACTGAGGGAAATAGTTACGCTGCTTTACTGGATCACCCTTTCCTCTTCAAGGGAAAACCAACGAAGTGCTCAAGAGGTAGCAGGACCCACCGGAAGGGCCTCTGTATTTCATGAAAAAAATGTTCCCCCCGCTGACAGGTCGGACCCACCAGCTATATCTTCGCACGCAAGGAAGTGCCTCCTTATTACGCACAAAAAAATGAATACCCCCTGCTAGCTAGGACCCACCATAGTGGGAGGCTGACTTGTGGGCCTGCTAAATTGACGGGGACGGAGGGCTTTGTCAACTTAGTCAATATGAACGATTCTAGATCAAGTGACCGTACGATGTCCATCCAACAGTGGTAGTGCTTCTTCAACCTCTGATCTTGTTGCTCCAGCTGCCCAAACCAGCGCCGGTCGTGCCGCGTGCTCCTGCTTCCGGTGGCCGGCTGTGATGCCGCGGAGGCCTCATCGCCCCCTACTACTCCCACCGCTGGCCAGGCCCTGCGGCGACGGCAGCCTCACACCGCAACCGAACCAGTGAACCCTCGTACTCCTCTCCGCATGGGCATCCACTGCCGCGTCTTCCCCGGCTCCGCGCCGTCCCCTTCCTAGGCCTCACCGTCGTCCACCGCCCTGGTGCTCTCGCCGCGGCGTGGTCGGCGTGGTCAAGGAACGACTTCCATCGGAAGAGTACTGTACGTGGAGAGGCTGACAGCTGGGTCCACGGCGCAGCAAGGAAGTGCCTCCTTATTTTGCGGAAAATAATGATTCCTCCACCTGACAACAGGGACCCACTGGACGGGCCACCATATTCCGCGAAAAAAATGTTTCCCCCTAACAGCTGGGACCCACCAGCTACATCTTCGCACGCAAGGAAGTGCGTCCATATTATGGGCAAAAAAATGATTCGCCCCCTGACTGCTGGGACCTGCCAGTTACATCTTCGCACGCAAGGAAGTACCTGACAGTCAAGACCCACCCGGTTGAAGCGTACGTAGCGTTGTCATTCTGGTCGTGAGCGTGTACGTACATACTGGTCGATGTAGAGGCGCGCACGTGTGGTAGTAGAGGCGCGCACGTAGCATGTACACGTATGCACAGCAGCCAGGGTGCAAGAAAGTAAATACGGCCACGTACGTACATACGGGCGGTGTCTCGAACGCCTACTCGCGCATACGTACGGCCAGGGCTCGTGTACATGGCTGTGGCTGGGTCAGAATGGAGAAACTGCATCGTCATCGTGTTCATGGGGAGGCAACGGAATGCGTCGTGTTCATCGGGAGGCAACGGAATGCGTGTTGTTCATCGGGAACCAACCGGCTTGGACGGAACAGACAATGGAAACGAGGCCTGGCGTACCGCAGAACGGAGGAAATGGCCTTGTGTTCGACCGGCCACGGTGGAAACGGGATCCTCTTCATCGAGAGGGGTCTGGCGTACTGCAAAACGGAGGAAACGAACCTCCTATGGTCGAAACGGGGTCCTGTTGATCGGGAGGGGTGTGGCGTACCGCAAAACGGAGGAAACGGACTTGTGTTGGAGCGCTACGATCGAAACGGGGGTCCTATTCATCGGGAGGGGTGTGACGTACCGCAAAACGAGACTCCACGAGATACTGTTCATCTCCACCGTCGACCTCCTCCAGCCTCCACGGGCTATTGTTCATCCACCGTCGACCTCCTCCAGCCTCCACCTGCGACTGTTCATCCACGGGCTCCTGTTCATCCAGCCTCCACTGCGCGCTCCTCCACCGCCTACTGTTCAACCAGCCCTCCCCACGGGGGTCCTGTTCAACCACCCCTCCACGGGCTACTGTTCATCCAGCCCTCCATCGGCTCCTGTTCAACCAGCCCTCCATCGGCTCCTGTTCAACTAGACCTCCACGGGGTCCTGTTCATCCAGCCCTCCACGGGGTCATGTTCATCCACCGGCTCGATCGATCGGGGTACTGTTCATCGAGTGGCAACAGCCTCTACTACCACGGGTTCCTGTTCATCCAACCCCCACCGGGAACTGTTCATCAAAACCCCCCAACAACGCTCACTGTTCATCCAGAGGCAGCATCGATCGGCTACAGTTAGCAGCAGTAGCGAAGGAATCGCTCGATTGGGTTCAGTTAACAGCCATCGATCGATCGCTCGGGTTCAGTAACGCGTAGCCTGTAGTGCAATCGCTCGGGTTCAGTTAGAGCCCAACGCCTCGCTCGGGTTCAGTTAGAGCACAACGCCTCGCACACACGCGCGTACGTACAAGAGAAACGCGCATCGCTCGGCCCCCGGCCACCCACCGTAACCGGGAACTCCCCCGATATTTTCCTCGCCCTCGCTTCTACCACGGTTTTCTCCGTCATGGACGGCCCAAAGAATGTCATGCAACTGCGTCTCCGGCCCGCCCAGGACGAAAGGCCCATTTTCTGTCATGATTTTTTGTCATAGAAGTAGGAGCCCACCACATCTATGATGATACCGGGTTTTGTCACCATTATCGTCATAGAAGTGTCATAAGTATGACAAAAAAACGTTCGGCCCAAAATGTCACGGATGTGTCTTTTTTTGTAGTGCTAGCTTCAACGACTCCAACACCTTCTACCTCAACCAAGCCATCTACAAGCAACAGCGACAAGTCAAGTTACAAGAAAACTTCGACAACCTCAAGTCATCCTCCCACTATAAGCAACTTCAAGCCGAGAGCTTCATCATCATCTACTCCAACCGATGAGACCATCAAGACAAGTTCCTTCAAATGCTTCACATGCGGCTGCCGAGGCCACATGTCCTTCGAGTGTACAAACAAGTGCACCATGATCTTCAACGATGATGGTACATATGACTCCATGAGTGAAGGAGAAATGGAAGCCCTTGAGCAAGTGGCCATGCACCAGCAAGCAAATGAAGATGAAGATGATCAAGTCTTTTGTGGCGAAGATCCGAGCCCTGCTCTTGTTGTCTCCAAGGTCTTGACTCTTCAACATCAACAGAAGACCAAAGATGTCATATCTTCCACACCAAGGCCAGCATCAATAGAAGGTCCGTCAAGGTCATCATTGATGGAGGGAGTTGCCATAACTTGGCAAGTGAAGAACTATGTTCCAAGCTCCAATTGGTCAAGATGAAGCACCCACATCCCTACAAAGTTCAATGCTTAGCGACTCCGACACTATATAAGTCGAGCATACGGTCAAAGTTTCCTTCAAGATCGGAGCTTACGAAGACACTTTGGAGTGTGATGTCGTTCCAATGTCCGTTTGCCACCTCCTTCTTGGACGACCATGGAAATTTGACTGCGGTGTCATCCACAACGGACGAACGAATCACTATAGCTTCAAGATGCAAGGAAAGGAATACATGTTACGACCTATGTCTCCAAGCCAAGTGGAGAGAATAGTGATAGAGTGAACCACCAAAAAGAGAGTGAGTGCCGCAAGCCCAAATTGAGTGCCTCCACGATGAGCGACAAGAAAAGCCTAGTCCTATTTGCCACCAAAAGTGAGATGAGAGAAGTGTGTGAGAAACCATCAAGTGTCATGCACTATGTCCTTTTGTGCAAGGATGAGGCACCCAAAACTAACAACTCTCACAATCTACCTTTAGTGTTATCTTCTCTATTGCAGGAATTCCAAGACGTTTTCCCCGACGAACTACCTCCGGGTCTACCACCACTAAGAGGCATCGAGCACCGAATTGACCTCATCCCCGGAGCACCACTTCCAAACAAGGCTCCCTACCGTGTCAACCCCGAGGAAACTAAGCAGATCCAACGGCAAGTACAACAACTCATCGACAACGGCCACGTACGAGAAACTTTGAGCCCTTGTGTCGTCCCGGTAATCCTAGTTCCCAAGAAAGATGGTACATTTCGCATGTGTTCAGATTATCGTCCTATCAATTCTATTACCGTGTGTTATCGTTGCCCCATTCCACGCCTAGATGACATGCTAGATGAACTTAGCGGAGCCACCATTTTCTCTAAAATTGACCATAAAAGTGGCTACTATCAAATACGCGTCCAAGAGGGTGATGAATGGAAAACCGCCTTTAAGACCAAATTTGGCTTATATGAATGGCTTGTTATGCCAATGGTTTTATCTGAAGCACCCGGTACCTTCATGTGACTAATGCATTTTGTTTTTCGACCCTATATTGGTGTATTTGTTGTGGTCTACTTTGACGACATTCTTGTGTTTAGCAAATCTCTCAAAGATCATGTCACCCATCTTAGAACCGTGTTGCAAACTCTTAGAAAAGAGAGCCTTTATGCTAATATGGACAAATGCCTTTTTGGTGTTGATAGGCTTGTTTTCTTGGGTTTTGTCGTGTCTTCTAAGGGTGTTCATGTTGATGAATCTAAGATCAATGCTATTAAAACTTGGCCCCAACCAACCAACTTGCAACAAGTGCGTAGTTTTCTTGGTTTAGCCGGTTTCTATCATAGATTTCTGAAGGATTTTAGCAACATTGCTTGACCTTTACATGGTTTGAGCAAGAAGAATGTGCCTTTTGTTTGGGGACCATCCCAAGATACCGATTTCAATGAGCTTAAGAATTTGCTTACACATGCTCCTGTGCTTGCTTTGCCCAATTTTGACAAACCTTTTGAAGTTCATTGCGATGCTAGCGGTAATGGCATAGGAGGTGTGTTCATGCAAGAGAAGCGCCCAATTGCTTACTTTAGTGAGAAAATTTTCGGAGTGCCACTCAATTACCCCATCTATGACAAAGAGCTATATGCTTTAGTGCGAGTTTTGCGTGAATGGGAACATTATCTTCTACCTCATGAATTTTTCATTCATACCGATCATGAAACGCTTAAGTATCTTAAAGGTCAAACTAAATCGAACAAGCGTCATGCTAAGTGGAGTGAATTCATTGAGTCATTTCCATATGTCATCAAGTATATCAAAGGCAAGGAAAATGTTGTAGCGGATGCGCTTTCCCGTATATGCATGCTTGTTACTCAACTTGAATTGAATGTCATTGGCTTTGAGCATATCAAAGAATTGTATGCGCATGATCCTACTTTTGCTATTCCTTATGCCAAGTGTTTGACGCATCCATCTTGGGAACGTTATTACATCAAAGATGGCTATCTTATGAGAGCTAACAAACTTTGCATCCCCGAGTCTTCTCTTCGTTTGTTACTTTTGCAAGAATCTCATGGATGAGGACTAATGGGACACTTTAGACACGACAAGACATATGCTATGCTCTCCAAGAACTATTTTTGGCCCAAGATGTTCTGTGATGTCTCACACTTCACCAACCGATGTTCGACATGTCGCAAAGCTAAGTCCAAAGCTCAATCTCATCATCTATATACACCCCTTCCAATTCCATATCACCCATGGGAAGATATTAGCATGGATTTCGTGCTTGGCTTGCCTAGAACTAGAAATGGAAAGGATTCCATGTTTGTTGTTGTGGACCGATTCTCTAAGATGGCACATTTCATACCATGCAACAAGATAGACGATGCTTCACATATTGCAAAATCTTTTTTGTAGAGAAATCTTGTGCCTACATGGAGTGCCAAAGACGATTGTCTCGAACCGTGACATCAAGTTCTTGAGTTACTTTGGGAAGACCTTATGCGCCAAGCTCGGAATCAAGCTACTATTCTCCATGGCATACCATCCACAAACCGATGGCCAAACGGAAGTGACGAACCGAATGCTCTCCACTCTACTACACGTGATAATCAAGAGGAACATCAAGGAGTGGGAAGAGTGCCTGCCCATCGCCGAGTACGCCTACAACCACGCAAGACATTCGACTACCGGCAAGTCCCCCTTCGAGGTCGTGTACGGTTTCAACCCATTGTCCCCACTGGACATTATTCCTCTACCACTACAAGAGCGCATCAACATGGACGCGAGTGCCCGAGTGAACTATCTCAAGAAGATGCATGAAGATACAAGGCACACCATCGAGCGCCAAGTACAACAACTCGCGACTAAGCTCAGCGTCAACAAGCAACACATGATATTCAACATTGGAGATCTTGTGTGGCTACACCTTCGCAAGGAACGCTTCCCGAATGAAGGCAAGTCCAAACTTCTACCATGAGCCAATGGACCCTTCAAGGTGCTAGCACGCTACAACAACAACGCTTACAAGATCGACCTCCCGCGCGACAAGTACAACGTGAGCGACGTCTTCAACGTCAAGGATCTTTCGCCCTACCATGGTGATGAAGATTTCGATCCGAGGTCGGATCTTTCCCAAGGGAGGGGAGATGATGCGGAGCATCCCAAGGTCATCCCCATGGACCTACCTACGTCTCCCACGACACCACTTGGACCAATGACATGAGCCCGAGCAAAGGCTATCAAAGATAAGGTGAACTCGCTCCTTTCCAAACTACCACTTTCTATACATGAGACATGGCTGCTACCTCAAGCGGAAACACTATGTGTGATCAGGTACATGGAGGAAAGCCACGGAACATCTACATCCAACGGACAAGACGGCAAGGACACCAAGTGCGAAGGACGAGAAGAAGAGTTGCCACGGAAGCTACAGCCACCGGACGACCGGTCGGGACCGGACGCCCATCACCTGAAGCCCAACCTGCCCAAGTCCCAGCCAACACAAGCTACAGCGAGCGGACGTCCGGCCAGGACCGGACGACCGACCACACCTCCCAGCAAGCGGACGACCGACCAGGACCGGACATCCGGCGCCACCACACCTGAGCCAAAATTAGCGGAAGTCCGAAGCCACTGGACGTCCGGCGCCACCCTCACAGAACGGAAATAGCGGAAGTCCGGCGACCACCGGACATCCAGAATCCCACGAGCCACCGGACGACCGGTCCCCAGCAGACGTCCGGTACCTGTCTGCGTACAGTTTCGGGCCCGAGGCCCATGTATCTCTCTCCCACTTACCCCTTCGTGGACCTAGACTATATATACTCCTCCACCTCCTCCTAGTTAGGGTTAGCATTGTGATAGCTCATATGTGAGATAGAGCCTCGCTCATCCATCCGGATCTACTCCACCACGAGGGACCGACACCTCTTCGGAGAATATCCACTTGGATTCAAGACCCCTTGTGGGAAGACCTCAACACCTCCTCACGGAGAAGAACCGGTTACCCTATGTATCGTCCCTTGTTGGGTTTGGACTGTGTGATCTCTATGTGTACTTGGATCTAGCATATGTGTGGCTATATCTAGTTGGTTTGAGTGTTTCCTCTCTTTCCCTTTGTGTTTTTCCCTTTGTGTTCTTCATGTTCATCGCGGGATCCACTCCTTTCGTGAAAGATCGGCCCTCTAGGGTTCCACCCTACATCACAACCCCAAAGTCATGTCTTGATGTAGTGTTTGAGATACTGGCCACTACCGCTGGCACAAGCTCTTCGAACTCACTGTCTGAATCAGTTCGGTTTCTTGAGTCTCAACTACAAGCTGAAAGACATCGATCAGCTGTGCTGCGACAAGAAGCCGAAGGACTGAGGAAGTCCCTGGAGAATTCAGATGCATACTTTTTTGGTGAAACAGCAAGCGTTGGAGGATTTTAGTGCCAAACAGGAGAAAGCTAATAAGCTTGCTAAGCTTATTGCCAGCATGGTGGATACCCAGGATAACGTTTCTTGAGCTCTTGTGAAGTTGTTTCAGTTCTGTACTTGTTTTGTTGTCGCTTGTTTATTTGCACTAGTGGCCAATTAATACGCCCAGTGTATGTAATATGCTTCTTTGTTCCCTATATTTGCACGGGTGGCGAACTTCGATGCTCAGTGGATGTAATATGTGTAATAGTCGTAATAGCCTAGCGTAAGTTGCTTGCTTATTTATTTCCTTATTGTCTTATTTAATTTTTTGGTTGCAGCCACTGCAGTTCTTTTTTCGCGGTTTGCTAGTGGCAACAATAAAATATTTTTTAAAACTAGGCCGTAATAACCATGCACCGTTATGTAGTGACCATGGGCCTCCTACGGGCCGTAGGATCTATGGCCCTCCTACGGGGCCGTAGGATCAATGGGCCTTGTGCGGGGGCGTTAGAATCAATGGGCCTTCTACGGGCTGTACTACTCATGAAACAATAAAGGACTGCAATATGGGCCGTAAACGGGCTAGAATGGAAATTGTCTGTTTATGGCCCGATCATAGCGAGCCATTAATAGTTGATATGTATAATGGGCTTAAATGGGCCGTATTTGATAATGCTAAGAAAACAGCCCAACAGATTAACGGGCGACAAACTGGCCGACTGTAACCACGGGCTGAATTTGGCTCCCAAGCAGAACAATCTAGTAACATACCAGAAGTAATCGAATGCTAGAAGTGAGCCCATCAATAAATGGGCCCTTTGAAGGCCGAAAGTTCACACGGGCTAGAAAGGGCCCAATGGAATAATGGGTCGTTAATGGGTATAAATCGATACACTGTTCATTATGGGCCAGTTTCACCATGGGCCGTTAATGGGCCAAGAGTTACATAGGGCCTCATAAGGGCCGAAAGACGTCGTGGGCCATACATGGTCCGGAAGTTACAACGGGATGGAATCATGTTGGATGCCCCAGATGCCGGTACTGGGCCTAATTTGGATAGGCCATAACGGGGCGTGAGTTAGCGGGCTATAAATGAAGCAAATATGCCCTAGAGGCAATAATAAAGTTGTTATTTTATATTTTCTTATTCATTATAAAGGTTTATTATTTATGCTAGAATTTTATTGACCAGAAAATTAAATACATGTGTGAATACATAAACTAATACCGTGTCCCTATTAGGCCTCTACTAGTCTAGCTCGTTGATCAAAGATGGTTAAGGTTTCCTAACCATAGACATGTGTTGTCATTTGATAACGGGATCACATCATTAGGAGAATGATGTGATGAACAAGACCCATCTGTTAGCTTAGCATATTGATCGTTCAGTTTTATTGCTATTGCTTTCTTAATGTCAAATACATATTCCTTCGACTATGAGATTATGCAACTCCCGGATACCGGAGGAATACCTTGTGTGCTATCAAACATCACAACGTAAGTGGGTGTTTATAAAGATGCTCTACAGGTATCTCTGAAGGTGTTTGTTGAGTTGGCATAGATCGAGATTAGGATTTGTCACTTCGAGTATCGGAGAGGTATCTCTAGGCCCTCTCGGTAATACACATCATAATAAGCCTTGCAAGCAAAGTGACTAATGAGTTAGTTGCAAGATGATGTATTACGGAACGAGTAAAGAGACTTGCCGATAACGAGATTGAACTAGGTGTAAAGATACCGACGATCGAATCTCAGGCAAGTAACATACCGATGGACAAAGGGAATTACGTATGTTGTCATAACGGTTCGACCGATAAAGATCTTTGTAGAATATGTAGGATCCCATATGGGCATCCAGGTTCCGATATTGGTTATTGACTGGAGAGGTGTCTCGGTCATGTCTACATAGTTCTTGAACTCATAGGGTCTGCACGCTTAACGTTTGTTGACAATATAGTGTTATATGAGTTATATGTTTTGGTGACCGAATGTTGTTCGGAGTCCCGAATGAGATCGCAGACATGACGAGGAGTCTCGAAATGGTTGAGAGGTAAAGATTGATATATAGGACAAACGTATTTGGACACCAGAAGTGTTTCGGGACATACCGGGATGGAATCGGGTCACCGAAAGGGGTTTCGGGCACCCCCCCCCCCCCCCCCGGCAAGTTATGGGCCTTAAGGGCCAAAGGAGGGGACAGACCAGCCCACAAGGGGGCTGGTGCGCCCCCTCCCTTGTTTGGGCAGCCCTAGGGAAGGAAAAAGAGGAGGGCTAGCCCCTCCTACCTTTCCCTCTCATGGGAGAAAGGAAAGGGGGGCGCTACCCTCCCCTGCCTTTCCCCGCACTCCAAATAAGGAAAGGGGGCGGCTTGGGAGGAACGCCAAGTAGGATTCCTCTTACTTGGGCACCTCCCTTGGCTGCTCCTCCCTCCCTCCCACCTATATATACATGGGGAGGGAGCGCCACACAAACACACGACAATTGCTTAGCCGTGTGCGGCGCCCCCGTCCACCGTTTTACTCCCTCGGTCATATTTTTCGTAGTGCTTAGGCGAAGCCCTGCAGAGATCGCATCACCATCACCGTCACCATGCTGTCGTGCTGCCGGAACTCATCCACTACCTCTCCGTCTTGCTGGATCAAGAAGGCGTAGGACGTCATCGAGCTGAACGTGTGCTGAATGCGGAGGTGTCGTACGTTCGGTGCTCGATCGGTTGGAACACGAAGAAGTTCGACTACATCAATCGTGTTGTCAAATGCTTTCGCTTACGGTCTACGAGGGTACATAGTCATACTCTCCCCCTCTCGTTGCTACGCATCTCCTTGATAGATCTCGTGTGCGTAGAATTTTTTTGTTTTCCATGCAACGTTTCCCAACAGTGGCATCAAGGTCAGGTCTATGCGTAGATGATATGCACGAGTAGAACACAAAGAGTTGTGGTAGGTGATAGTCATACTGCTGGCCACCAACGTCTTATTTTGATTCGGCGGTATTGTGGGATGAAGCGGCCCGGACCAACCTTACATGTCCACGCACATGAGACCGTTTCCACCGACAGACATGCAACTAGTTTTGTATAAAGGTGGCTGGCGGGTGTCTGTTTCTCCTACTTTAGTTGAATCGAATTTGACTACGGCCGATCCTTGAAGAATGTTAAAACAACAAACTTGATAAAACACCGTTGTGGTTTTTGCGTAGGTAAGAACGGTTCTTGCTAAAAGCCCGTAGCAGCCACGTAAAACTTGCAACAACAAAGTAGAGGATATCTAACTTCTTTTTGCAGGGCATGTTGTGATGTGATATGGTCCAGACATGATGTGATATACGTTATTGTATGAGATGATCATGTCTTGTAAGTTATCAGGAGCTGGCAGGAGCCTTGTGGTTGTCTCTTTATTGTATGAAATGCAAACGCCATGTAATTACTTTACTTTATCGCTATGCATTAGCAATAGTTGGCAAGACGACCACGACACAACGATGGAGATCAAGGTGTCGAGCCAGTGATGATGGAGATCATGACAATGCTTTGGAGATGGAGATCAAAAGCACAACATGATGATGGCCATATAATGTCATATATTTTGATTGCGTGTGATGTTTATCTTTTATGCATCTTATCTTGCTTAGTACGGCCGTAGCATTATAAGATGATCCCTTCACTAAATTTCAAGGTAAAAGTGTTCTCCCTGAGTATGCACCGTTGCTACAGTTCATCGTTTTGGGACACCACGTGATGATCGGGTGTGATAGACTCTACGTTCACATACAACGGGTGTAAGACAGCTTTGCACATGCAGAATACTTGGGTTAAACTTGACGAGCCTAGCATGTACATACATGGCCTCAGAACACTGGAGACCGAAAGGTCAAACGTGAATCATATAGTAGATATGATCAACATAGAGATGTTCACCATTGATGACTACCCCATCTCACGTGATGATCGGACATGGGTTAGTTGATTTGGATCACGTATCACTTAGATGACTTGAGGGATGTCTATTTAAGTGGGAGTTTGTCAGTGTGGAACGACACCTATGGGATCACAAGAATCCCTACTACGGTTGCCGGGGCACAGGGTTGCGAGAAGAGCAGGATTAGTAATCGGCACAAGGATCGTTTATCCAGGTTCGGGCCGCGAGGATGCGTAAAACCCTAGTCCTGCTTTGGTGGCTGTATTTCAGAGAGTTCTTGAGCTCTCGAACTAGCTATGGTGGGTGCGTGGTTCCAGAGAGCCGAATCCTCCTCAAGTACGCCATGGGCCTCCTTTTATAGTTGAAAGGGGCTGCCACAGTGGCGTACAGGAGGTGGAAAGGCCTACAGTGCTACGAGCTTATCACTCGTATTACAGCACAAGACGCATTTAATGCGCCGCTGAGGTGTCCCCTAGCTTTATCGGGGACGGGGGTGAGGCCCATCCCGTCCGTCGCCGCTCCTCCTCACTTCGACACGCGCCCTGGCCAGCGACGCATGCGGTGCCATGTAGGCAGGCAGCTGAGGTGGCGCGGTGGTAGGGTCTTCATGAAGATCTGCATGCCGCCATGCAGGCGCCTGCTGAGTTAGCCTAGAAGCTGCATGTTGCCACACAGGTGCCTGCCTAGCTGGTTGGGCTGGCAGCTGCATGCGAACGGCGGTGGAGATTTGGTTGGTGCGGGCCTGGCAGTGGCCCTGCTGGCGTCCTTGATGAGAGCCTTGCCGGGTGACCCGGCAAGGGTCCTGCCGTGGCGCGCTGTCGTCCCCGGCAAGGATCTTGCCGGGGGTCTCGTGGCTCTCCTCGGCAAGGATCTTGCCGAGGACCGTTGTCTTTTAATCCTCATCTGATCTTGAACATTCGTTGTCTTCACAAAGATGTGCATGCCACCACGGAGGTGCCTCCCGAGCCCTAGTTCCAACGTGGTTGGTTGAGTTGGAACCCGTGGGCTCGAGGGTGGCTCACTCCGCTGGCGTGGATGAGCCGCCCCGGCAAGGGCCTTGCCGGGGCCGCTGAGGCTGCCCCTGGCAAGGATCTTGCCGGGGGGACCTGCTTCACCTCTCTGCTTCTTTGTGGTCTCAGTCTTGGCGTTGCTCTGGCTATCTTGGGCTTTGGTTTTACCTTGGTTCACCTCCTCCGCTCTGCTTGGTGCGGCCGTGGGCGCGGCTCCGACTGTCCGTGCACAGGTAAAGGGGTACAAAGGTGCGCCCCTTCTTTTGTACACCGACAGGAGCCCCCGGGCCTGGGCCACACATAAGCGCGACACATTGTTGGGCCAGGGCCAAAACAGTGCGTGGGCAGGTGGGGCGGTTTTTACCACGGTAAAACTTTTCGCGCGCTACGTTTCCCACGACCCGCGTTGAATGCGCGGCGTGGAGGGGTGCGCATGACGTGGGCGGCATGCGTGGGGCGGTTCCTGCACGCATGCGTCACATCGCGGTAAATGGGCAGTGCGACCTGCACCTTCCCCATAAAAAGGGATAACCGCGGGCGCACTGTTCCTTTTACCCTCCGCGCAATCCCAATCTCGGAAGTCTCCATTCGTCTTCCTCTTCTTCCCTAAGCTTCGCTCTTGCTCGCCGCCGTTGCGTTCCCGCCGCCCTCTGTCTCTTGCCCCCTTCCCCCAGCCGCCATGGCGCCAAAATCCACCAAGGACAAGGGAGTGGCCAAGGATGCCGGCACGACGGAGCCGCCGGAGAGTGCGCTGGCGGTGCAGCGGACGCAGTCCGCCTACTTCCCCTCGACAGTTGATGTGTTCGAGCTCCGAGAAGCATTCAAGCCCCTGTGGGGGGTGAAGACGGGGGGAGAGAAGACGGGGCACCCAGCCACGCGCGTCATCCCTGCCAACTGTGCCGAGGCCGCGCCGAATCGATACCCCTTCTTTGTCGACTATTTTTCCTGCGGGCTTTGTCCTCCCTTCTCTGATTTCTTTAGGGACATCATGCACACCTTTGGCTTCCGCCTCTTGGATTTCACCCTGAATGCCGTGGCGTGCATGGCCCTTTTCGCGCACCTCTGCGAAGGTTTCGCCGGGGTGCACCCCAACACGGCGCTCTTCCGCCATTACTTCTTCCCTCGGATCCAAACGGGAGGCGCCATTTCTGGTTGCATCACTTGGATCCCAAGATCCAAGGGAGCGTACCCGGATGGCGCCATGAAGGAGAGGTGGGAAGAATGGCGGGGCCGGTGGTGCTGGATCGAAGAGAAGGACCCGCCGGCGGTCTGCGAAGTTCACCGGGCGCCGCCAGTCCGCAGAGGCGATTGGAGCGACGTCGATGCCGACGACGAGAAGCTCTCGGCCGCTACCACCAGGATCCTTTGTCTCACCGAGGTCGGACTCACCCTTGAGATGATCGGGGCGAACTTCATCTGCCGCCGGATCGCTCCACTGCACAACAAGGGGAGGCCGGCCTGGCTCTTCACGAACCCCGCTAATATCATGCGGCTTCGCCCCGGCCTCGACCACAATTTCACAGTGATGGGGCATGCCCATTTCTGCCAGCGACTCTTCTAGCTCGATGTGGGCCGCGACGGCGAGGTTGAGCGAACCGGCAAGGTCGCGAGGGCCGCCGCGAAGGCCGGCAAGGTCTTCAAGGGGCTCTTGTTCAAGTTGCCGGCAGGAGTGGTCCCGCTGTGCAATAATTCGCGCCGGACCGAAATCATCACCATGATGCTGGACTGCAACGTGCATGGCCCTGACCCGAGCTGGGTCGAGCCGGAGGACATCCAGGTGCAAGAGTTCTTCGACACTCTGCACGAGGGATACATCAATGCCGACGCCACCCAGGCGGAACTGGACTACATCGCCACCAGGGCGAGGGAGGCGCAGCTTGCCGAGGAGGCGGGCAGCGCTGGTGGTGTGGAGGACAAGGCCGCGACGGCCGCGGAGGAGGAGGAGCTTGCCCGGTGGGCGGCGACTGCCGGGGAAGCCAGCAGCGCCGGCACCGATGCTCCTCTGGTTGAGGATGCGGCCGACGAGTCGTCGGAGGAGGAGGCCGGGGCTGTTGACCCTCCGGCCACAGGAAGAGGGCGAGTCCTGCGGCGGGCCACTTCTGGCGAGCCGGTACAGCCCGTCAGGGCCGCACGGCGGCCAAAGTCTCTGGAGGAGTCCGCGCGTCAAACGAGGGCCGCGGCGGTGAAGAAAGTGGTGAAGGCCGCGGTGGCGAAGAAGAGAGCATATGCCTCCTCTTCGCCCAAGCGCGCCCAAACTCCGCCCTCCTCCCCTCCTCCGGCGGACGCGGGGGTCACCTTTGACTTCGGATCCCTCAGCCCGAGGAGGAAGAGGAAAACAACAGAGGAGGAGGTGGACGACGAGTAAGTATCTTGTTCTTCCACATCATCTCTGTCTCCTCAATCTGTGTTGCTTGTCTTGACTCGTTTTCATCTTTGCAGGGACGCGGAGACGCTGGCTCAGAGGGTGAAGAGGGCCAAGACCTCGGCGGGCAGCCAGCCCCCGGCTGGTACTTCAAGGGCGCGACTGGTGGTGTTGAGCAGCCCGGACAGCAGCCCCCGGCGTATCCCCCAGCGTAAGTTCACCGCTCACTCCTCGTCGACATGTGTCATGGGTATGATACTTTGGCGCTGACCTTGTCGTGTATGCAGGAGGAGAGCAGCAGTAGGAGGAGCCACAGAGGGCTACTCCCACCACGCCGCCCCCATCGACCACACCGCCCCGAGGGGCGTCCCCGGCAAGGGCGCCAAGCACCGAGCCCACACACATGGAGGACGAGGAGGAGAACTTGGCCGCCGGTGGCTTCGCCTCAGTGCCAGATATTGGCGGGAAGGGGACTTCTGCTTCCCAGCCCGGGACCGGTAAGTCCCTGGCCTTTTGTCCCTGCTTTTTCTCTTCTTTTTGAATCTTTGATCTTGGCTCTACCCCACCCTCTTCTTGATATCCAGATCCTCTCTCGGCGAACCGGGAGGACCTGGACACCGTCATCAAGGACGTGGCCAAGGATGCCGCGGCGGAGGCCGAGAAGACCGCCGCCGAAGAGGCCGCCGGGGGCGCCGCGGAGGACGCCGCCAAAGGGCCTGCCGGCAAGGCTACCGCCGAGGAGGCCGGCAAGGGGCTTGCCGGAGAGGCTGGGAGGGCCGCTGCCGAGTAGGAGGTGGTCGATGACCAGCCTTCCTCCTCCGCTGCCTCTGGTTCCGGCAGGTACCTGAAGGTGAGCGACGATCTCTTCGTCCACCTCCCAGGCGCGTCGAGCACCAGGGCTCCCTTGGAGGGGGAGGTGTTTGACGACGAGGTGCTCGCCGCCACCGGGCTTGTGATTGTTGACGAGCCGAGTGCCGGTGGCGGCGGCTCCCAGGAAGAGCGGCTCCTCCACGCCATGGGCGCCAGCTTCCGGAAGCTCCAGGCGCTCCACCGCGCCCGCCTGGACAAGGCTAAGTCCAGGATGGCAGTGGCGGAGAAGGCGGAGGCGGACCTCCAGAAGCGCATTGCCGAGACGCGGGACTGGTTCCGCCAGGCTCACGAGGAGCTAAAGACCGCCCAGGGTGAGTTGGCCAAGCGCGATGTGGAGCTCACCATGAAGCTGGCCGACATCGAGAAGGCCCAGGAGATGGCAGAGGGCTTGGCCGCGGCAGCCGAGGCCGCCCAGACTCAGCACCAGGCCGCGCTGAACTCCCAGGAGGAGGACCTCGCTAAGCGTGAGGCAGACCTCGACGCCAAACTCCACGCCAAGGACAAGGAGGTGGAGAAGCTTGTCTTGCAGCGGACCCATGAGTTGGAGCAGAGGCACAAAGAGGCGCTCGATGCCCAGGCCCAGGTTCACGCCGGCAAGGTGAAGGAGTTGGAGGTGGAGCTGGACGAGCTGAAGGAGCAGGCCCTGAAGCTGTCCCAGGAGAAGGACACGCTCAACGGCGCCCTGACGGAGGCGCAGGGCGCGGCCATCAGCAAGGCCGGGGAGCTCTCCGAGGCCAACAAGTCCATCAAGGACCTCATGCTGAAGCTGGAGGGCCTCGAGGGGATGCTCACTGAGGCCAAAGCCCGGGAGGGGACCCTGGCCAAGGAGCTGGAGACCGAGAAGCAGCTGCAGAAGAACGAGGCCGCCGAGCATAAGGATTTAAAGGAGGGCGTGAACCGCTGGATCGGCCGCCTCGAGGACGTTGCCGGCAGGATCACTGCGCAGCTGGCTACCATGGGGATGCCAAACGTGAGGTACGCCCCAGAGCGCAGTGGGACCACCAACGCCAAGCTGACCTTGTTGTTCGAGTGTGTTCTCGGGGCCCTGGAGCAGCTTCACGCCAACCGGGCGACCTCATTGGCCGACAAGGCCCGGAGGCTTTGCCAGGGTGCCATGACCAAGGTTCTCACCAAGGTGGCATACTGGTACCCTGACCGTGACGCCGCGCTGGAGAGCTTGCGGGAGGATACTGACCTCGCGCCGGTCAGGGAGCACATCAAGCCTATCATCAGCCGTGTCGGCGGAATTCTAAGGGTGGAGGACCAGCGCCGGGATTAGGCACCCCATTTCTTATCGCCGCTGCAGGTTCACAACCAAGACAATTGCTATCTTTAGTTAGTACCGCAACAACAATTTGATGTAATATGACTCTGCAGCACTTCTAATATTATGCATGTTAGTTTCCTATTCGATTTTCCTTTGTATGTCCACCCTACGTTAACTGGGTAGGTTTGCCGGCGCGTAAACCCAGGGCGGCGTCTTGGGGACGGATCCCCAATGGCCTGCCGGGTGTGCTTGCTGCCGGTCGAACCACCTTACCGCCCTTAGTGTGGCCGCCCGAACTGTCGAGCTTGACTCGAGTCAGAATCGAGAGCGTTGCCAAGTGCGGAAGGCTACCCTGCCACTCTCAACGCGGCCGCTTGAGCTGTTGAGCAGACTCGAAACAGAACAAGGGCATTGCCAATTGCGGGAGGGCCCCTTTGCATGCAAGTTTTTCATACATAGGCAAGATCTCCGAGGACGATAACCTTATATATAAAAGGAAAAAACTCAAGGCTCTGAATGACTTAGCTTTTCTGTTGCCGCACTAGTGTCCTTCGCGTTCGCAGGCGGCGCCCTTTTCTCCTGGTCGTCTCCTTCTTGGGAGCCATGGCGATGAAGAACTTCTAGGCCAACTACTAGACCAGATTCCCACAATTGCTCCCCCTACCTGGCGCGCCAAAGATGTCAGTGTGGAACGACACCTATGGGATCACAAGAATCCCTACTACGGTTGCCGGGGCGCAGGGTTGCGAGAAGAGCAGGATTAGGAATCAGCACAAGGATCGTTTACCCAGGTTCGGGCCGCGAGGATGCGTAAAACCCTAGTCCTACTTTGGTGGTTGTATTTCAGAAAGTTCTTGAGCTCTCGAACTAGCTATGGTGGGTGCGTGGTTCCAGAGAGCCGAATCCTCCTCCAGTACGCCATGGGCCTCCTTTTATAGTCAAAAGGGGCTGCCACAGTGGCGTACAGGAGGTGGAAAGGCCTACAGTGCTATGAGCTTATCGCTCGTATTACAGGACAAGATGCATTTAATGCGCCGCTGAGGTGTCCCCTAGCTTTATCGGGGACGGGGGCGAGGCCCGTCCCGTCCGTCGCCGCTCCTCCTAGCTTCGACACGCACCTTGGCCAGCGACGCATGCGGCGCCATGTAGGGAGGCAGGCAGCTGAGGTGGCGCGGTGGTAGGGTCTTCACGAAGATCTGCATGCTGCCACGCAGGCGCCTGCTGAGTTGGCCTGGAAGCTGCATGTTGCCAAGCAGGTGCCTGCCCAGCTGGTTGCGCTGGCAGCTACATGCGAATGGCGGTGGATATTTGGTTGGTGTGGGCCTGGCAGTGGCCCTGCTGGCGTCCTCGGTGAGAGCCTTGCCGGGTGACCTGGCAAGGGTCTTGCCGTGGAGCGCTGTCGTCCCCGGCAAGGATCTTGCCGGGGGTCTCGTGGCTCTCCTCGGCAAGGATCTTGCTGAGAACCGTTGTCTTTTAATCCTCATCTGATCTTGAACATTCCTCGTCTTCACAAAGATCTGCATGCCACCATGGAGGTGCCTCCCGAGCCCTAGTTCCAACGTGGTTGGTTGAGTTGGAACCCGTGGGCTCGAGGGTGGCCCACTCCGCTGGCGTGGGCGAGCCGCCCCGGCAAGGGCCTTGCCGGGGCCGCTGAGGCTGCCCCCGGCAAGGATATTGCCGGGGGGACCTGCTTCGCCTCTCTGCTTCTTTGTGGTCTCGGTCTTGGCGTTGCTCTGGCTGTTTTGGGCTTTGGTTTTACCTTGGTTCACCTCCTCCGCTCTGCTTGGTGCGGCCGTGGGCGCAGCTCCGACTGTCTGTGCACAGGTAAAGGGGTACAAAGGTGCGCCCCTTCTTTTGTACACCGACAGAGTTCTTAAGTAATTTGATTAATTGAACTTAATTTATCATGAACTTAGTCCTGATAGTATTTGCATATCTATGTTGTAGATCAATGGCCTGTGCTACCGTTCCTGTCGTGGAATTATCACGGCAGATGTCCTCATGCAAGGACTTAGTCGTGGAGCCATCACAGCTAGGAAGCTTAAAGGGGTTAAACGGGACAAAGGACACGAAGGTTATACTGGTTCGGCCCCTTACGGTGAAGGTAAAAGCCTACTCCAGTTGAGGTGGAATTACTTGGGGTTTCTATGACCAGGGAGCTAAACGGCTATGCCTGGCTATCGATCTTATGTTACTTGTCCTGAACCACCGCCGGGTCGTCCCTTTATATAGAAAGGTTAGCGCCCAGCGGCTCTCAGAGTCCCGGCCGGCTCATAAACTATGTTCGGCTGGGACTCTTAACTATTCTTGCCTTACACTACAAGTCATGCCACAACGGCGGTTTACCACTACGGGCCTTAAGTCGCCTCTGGGCCTTAGACCTATGACTAAACCGCCATCCTTAACCTATCCTTGGGCTTCTGAATGAAGAGCTGTCGCAACATAACCCGGCCCATCTTGGGCGGGTTACACCAGTAGCTATATCCTCAACATTAGGCCCTAGATTGATTTGAACCGGTTCATCTCAATCATCAATACCTTAAGAAAAAATCTTCCGGCTTCTGTTTGCGCAAAGGTTATAACCCGCCATGACGTCATCTTCTGGATTCTTGGTAACCCGCCGTGACGTCATCCGCCATTAATGCACGTCCTGTCCAACGTATCTCAATGGATCCTTATCTTAATAACTATCCCGAAAATCGAGGCGCCTCTGCAGCTGGATAATCATGTTTTCAGCCTCCTCGTTTCTCGCGCCCACTCATCAGCCGTCCCTTGTAAATAGGCCCGACCGGGTCCTCTCTCACTCTTCCCTTTCCATCATCTTCCTCCTCTCAACACCCCAGAACCCGAGCTCCGCCGCCACCGCCGCGCCTCTCGTCTTCCTTAGCCTCGGCCGCTGCATCAACCTGAGCTGGTCCAGAGAACGGCGGCGACTCTCCGCAGTGAACCTGCAACCGTAAGTCTTCTTCTTCTCGAATGTCAGATCCGCATTAGGGTTCCGCGCTTTCTCCGTGTTCTTCGTAGTTCATCTCGGTTCCTTCATAGTTCTTCCACCGCGATTTCTTTTGATTCGAAAAACAGCACAGACCTCCTGCGGTAGTTGTTTCGCACCCATTTTCAACACTAGTAGACCCCTTTTACTTGCAAAAAGACCTCACTAGAGCTTATGAGCTTCTCTGTACCAGTTTTTAGGTCTAGAAAATTTTCCTTTCTGGACGACCGTTTGATCCAAAATAATCACTGCAATCTGTGAAACTTGTTTGTCCAACACTTAGGCAAAAATTGCATCTGTTAGCTATGGCGGCTCATATCTCCGGCTTTAAAAAAGGCAATGCTTCATGAATATTCCGGCTCATTCATAATAGATTCAAATAACTTAATTGCTCATGATATCCATAGCGGCTTAAATAATCTGACACAATTAGCCATATATCATTAGGCCCCTTCATAAGCCGCCACCTTAAATACTAAACTGAAACTTTCCTCTGGCTTAAATTTGAACCGGAAATTTTATTTTGTCATAGGCTTCCATCCTTCACAATGCCGCCCAAGGCTCCCAAGGCGCCCATTACATGCAACTGGGTTAGATCTAACGTCGCCGATAGCACCTTAGCTGACTTCGTGAAAACGGGTTACCTGCCCAAGAAAGAGGTCATGTCATATCGTGCTCCTGACCCGTCTGAAGAGAGACCTCAACCCAAGGACGGAGAGGTTGTCATATTTGCTGATCACATGAGCCGGGGCTTTGCTCCTCCCGGCTAAAAATTCTTCAGAGATGTTCTGCACTTTTTCGACCTGCGACCTCAAGACATTGGACCCAATTCCATGTCAAACATTTGTAACTTCCAAGTGTTCTGTGAGGTGTACCTTGGAGAAGAGCCCAGCTTGCTACTCTTTAGAGAGTTATTCTATCTGAACCGCCAAAATGAATGTGCCAATGGGCCCAGCCTGGAGCTCGGTGGAATCTCAATCCAACGACGGAGAGATTGTCTCTTTCCTTATGCTGAGCCGCCAAGCCACCCGAAAGACTGGAACCAGACATGGTTCTACTGCCAAGACACTTCTCTGGCTGATGAGAATCCTCTGCCCGGCTTTCGCGCCCTGCGTCTGGAATCAAATCACCCCTTGCCAGATAAACTATCTCAAGCTTAACGTCAGCCACTTACTCCCACCATTAACAAGATCAGAGCTCTTTTGGGGAACGGCCTGAATGGCATTGATCTGGTCCGGGTCTAGATTGCCTGGCAGGTGATTCCTTTAAGCCGTCGCCCCAGCTTAATGTGCGATTATATGGGCCGGAAGGATGATCCTCTTCGGCACAGTCCCAACGACTTACCTGAGGACGTCATTGATGACATGACCAAGTCTCTTCTGAACGAGAGCCTGGCAGATTGCGGGAGAACAGGCTTAAGTCCTTCCTGCAAGGCTAATCCGGCCCCAGCGGTAAACTATTGACCTGAACACCTCACCTTCCATTTTAACGATTTCGTCTTAACTTCAAAAACCTTTGTTGTATTTTATAGGCTAATGATAAATTCTGGAAGGTCAAGTATGACCATGAAGCTGCCAAGAAAGCCAAAAAGGTTAAGAAAGCCGCCAGGAGAGCCGCTCCCCGTAAGAAGGGGAGTAAACCTAGTGCCTCGGACCTACTTCACCTGGAAGACACCTCCGAGTCAGAGGTAGCCCTTGACTCTTTAAGCTCCTTTCTTAACCATCTTATTGACATGGATTATCAGCAGGAGGACACCGGAGCGAGTCATGAAGCGATTGAAGAGTAACTATAATTTCCTCCGACTCCGAGCCTTTTGCCAAGACAGAAAGTCCGAAGAGTAACCCGGAAAGTAAGATTTTCACATCCTTTAGCTTATCAAGATCCTCAATTTCTTTTGAAGCGACAGATTTATGAGAGTCGGAGGCAGACCCGGACCAGCAAGGATGCAGACCTCTCCTCCGGCTTACCCGAAGCATCAAGGAAGCGCCGGACTGAGGTTATCTCCGACTTATATCCTTTTCATCCTTTGGCGGGCGTCACTCGTCAACCACTCAATTCTTCTGATTCAAACTACCAGGGAACTTCACCTTCCTCCGGCGACTCAATGCAGTCTAGCTTGCCGGCTTTCAAAACCGCACCCGGGTAATGATGATCAGCTTATTTTGTGCTTATCTTACTCATGTTTTTGCACTAACCCTTTGACTTTCAGTGTACAAGTAAAGCCCAGCAAGAGGGCGGAGAAAAATAAGCCGGTCCTGACTGAACCTGATGCTTCTGCTCATGAGCCGCCGTCTGCACCAGCTCCTGAAACCGCCACTGCTCCATCTGATGAACAAGTTATGGAAGGTTCTGATAACCCGGAGATCCCCAGCCCGGCTCATCCAGATGATCCGGACGTTGTAATCACCCGGACCGAGTTTGTCGAACCGGGAAGACCCACCGTGTTGGCTAGATGCTCTGCCAAGGAAGAACTTCTGGAACGCCGCAGGGCCAGGCTGGACATCACTGATTATGCTAATCTGAGCATTGGAGATATTGTCTCTGGCTATATTAATCAAGTGCACAATAGCCGGGACCTGGAAATTGATATGGTGAAGCAAATACAGCAAAAATCTAAGGTATGACTCTCTTGCTTACTCCATAGTTATCCTTACCATGCCAGCCCCCAAGTCTATTACTTATGATGAAATATGTTGTAGACTTAATACCAGCTTAGTAATCACTGCAAGAAAACCGGCTTATCTGGTAACACTCGAGTGCCGGTTTAAACAGCATAGTTGAACCGGTCCTTACCTTGTTTTAATCAAGTAGTTGAGCAGCTTTACGCATTAGCCCCCAAGTGCCAAGTACCTTTGCCTGCAAAGTGCTTGGGACTTATTTTCATGAACCGGCACTGTAAATAGAGCTCTTCAGCATACATTAGCCCCCAAGTGCCAAGTGTCTTTGCTTGCAAAGTGCTTGGGACTTAATGTTGCATTATAATCACCCTAACTGTAACCCGGAATTTGTATAGGCCGTCTGTAAGAAATTTGAATCGGAAATCTCTGATCTGAAGAACCGCCTGAAGACTCAGGAAAGTGAAACCCAAAAGGCCAACTCCAAATTTGAATTCAGTGTATCTGCACAAGAGAAACTGAAGAAAAAGTTTGAAGCCGAAAGAAAATCCTGGGCGGATGAAAAAACTGCTTTGCTCAGCCGGGCCGAACAAGCGGAGGCCACTCTTACTGAAAGAACCGCCGAGCTATCCGGCTTAAAACGCCATGTATCTCAGATGGTCTCCGCAATCTTTGGTAAGTTACTCTGTAAGTTTCTAGCTAGTTTACATCGTTCATTTCCCATAAGTATCTCAATTGCCATCAGCTCACCTGACTTTGTAATGCAGGTCCCAGGAGTTCCAATCTCAACCAGAACGTGCTGACCAAACTGAAGGCGGTTTATACCTTGGTAGAGCAACTTTACACCGGGTCACAACGTGCCTTAGCCGTTGTGGCTCTGTCAAACAAAGTTCCCACTCATCTGGCGGATGTACTCAGGCAGCTTGCCGTGCTTCCTCAACGCTTTCAAGAGTTAAGACGTGCTTCTGCAAGAGCCGGAGCCATAGCCGCTCTAAGCCGGGCCAAGGCGTTTCTACCGGAGCTAGACCCGGCCGACATCGCCCTTGGGTATCCTAGCTTGAAGGAAGATGGCACTCCCTTTGACCAGAAGGACTTCGCCACTTGCGTGAAGAGCGTACGCCCTGTGGCCACTTTGATTGGTAATGACACAGACCTTACCAAATATCAACCGGGCTATGACGCGGAGAATCAGAGGATCCCAACACCTCGTTATGAAGCAGTCAGCCTGATTCCTCCGACTCGTAAGCATACCTTCACCCCTGAAGTTGACACGGCCGGGTTAATTGATGATGAAGCTCAATTTCAAGCCTTGAGTGGCATTGACTGGAAATCATCAACCTTCCAGGACATGGAAACAGCCGGAGGAGCGGAGAGGGATGAACCGGAAGCTTCAGCCCAACAGCACCTTTGATCTCTTAGGCGGCTCATGGTTATGTCTTTAAAAACAATACCTCACCTTTTGGACTTGGGGAGTCATGTAATAGAGTAGGATAAGCACTTAATTTTGCCGTGCCATCGTGCACGTGTGTAGCGCTCAATACTGTTTAAGCCGCTCTTTTATATTCTTCCGGGTTATGTTTGATCCTCTGCTTTCCTGAAGTTTTAAAGAGCTGTCTTTAATTGTCCTGCATAGAAAACAAATCACAAGTCCCTAGGCGGCTCACCGCATGGAGAGTCATATCTCGTACATATAACCCGGAATATGAATCAAAGTCATAATAAACCGGTTCTCAATTATATCTTTAAGATAACCATAACAGCATACCTCCGAGCCTTCAAGTATACTTCCGGTTTATGTAACCCGAATAATGAGGTTAAGAACTCAACTCTGGTTCACCAGCACATATAATGCTTATTATGTGCTATCAATGTTATTAACCAAGGTTAAGCCGGTGGAATAAGAACCACCCTTGAACACCTTTGATATGATCAAAAGAACTTGTTTGCAACAAAGAGATCTCAAAAATTTAGAGGCCTCTGATTCGAATACGACCAGAGAACCGTCCCAAAGGGGTCAAGCTAAGATTCGAATGCGATCATATAGCCCCCAGTGGCTTTGGCGTTGCCGATCAAGAGGGTACCGACAGCTATGTTCTCTTTGGTTCGAATACGACCTATGTTTGAACAGGAAGCCCCCAAATGACCTTAAGAGTTGTTTAACGACGCTGATTCGAATACGATCCACGTCAGTTCCCGAAAGGGGTTGAGCTATGATTCAAATATGATCAAGAAACTCCCCAATGAGCTCGGCAATATGCCAATCAAGTGGGTATCGACAGCTATGTTCTCTTTGGTTCGAATACGACCTATGTTTGAACAGGAAGCCCCCAAATGATCATATTTTTAACGGCTAGATTCGAATACGATCATAAGCCGGATCAACCTCCAAGAGACCATGTGATATTACAATGAAAATAACAATGACACATTTACCTTTGGAGGGGGAAAAAGGATAGAGGTCCTGCTTTATTATTTATCATAATATATACATGGCTATAGAAATATGTACATTATGAGAGCTGGTGGCTCAAGTGTAATAAGGCCGAAGCTGAGCTATATTCCACGGCCGGCGGGTCTCCTCCTCCGACTTACGTGAATCTTTGTGCTCTCGAACATCGATGAGGTAGTATGACCCGTTGTGCAAGTTCTTGCTGACCACAAAGGGCCCTTCCCAAGGTGGGGATAGCTTATGTGCATCTGTTTGATCTTGGATGAGCCGGAGCACCAAGTCACCCTCCTGAAAGGTCCTGGACTTACCCTGGCGGCTGTGATAGCGGCGCGGGTCTTGTTGGTAAATCGCCGAGCGAGCTGCTGCTACGTCACGTTGTTCGTCCAAAAAGTCAAGAGCATCTTGACGCGCCTGCTCATTATCCGCCTCGACATAAGCCGCCACTCGAGGCGAGTCATGACGGATGTCGCTAGGGAGGACCGCCTCAGCTCCGTAAACCATGAAGAAAGGCGTGTAACCCATAGACCTGTTAGGAGTAGTATTGATGCTCCATAATACAGAAGGTAACTCCTCCACCCAACAACCCGGTGTCCGTTGCAAAGGGACCAAAAGCCGGGGCTTGATGCCCTTCAAGATTTCCTGATTGGCTCTCTCAGCTTGACCATTGGATTGAGGGTGAGCCACTGATGAAACATCAAGCCGAATATGCTCTCGTTGACAAAAATCCACCATGGCGCCTTTAGATAGATTGGTACCATTGTCAGTTATAATGCTGTGTGGAAAACCAAAGCGAAATATCACCTTTTTCATGAACTGAACCGCCGTGGCTGCGTCACACTTACTAACTGGCTCTGCCTCAACCCACTTTGTGAACTTGTCAACCGCCACCAAGAGGTGGGTCTTCTTATCTTTGGACCTTTTGAAAGGCCCAACCATATCAAGCTCCCCAGACTGCAAACGGCCAAGTGATTGGAATCATCCTCAACTCTTGAGACGACACGTGAGCCCGTCTTGAGAACTTCTGACAACCGTCACATTTATTGACCAAGTCCTCTGCATCAGCATGAGCCGTCAGCCAATAAAAACCATGACGAAAAGCCTTGGCCGCAAGGGATTTTGAGCCAGCATGATGGCCACAATCCCCCTCGTGAATCTCACGTAAAATTTTGTGACCTTCCTCAGAGGAAACACAACGCTGAAAAGCTCCAGCGACACTACGATGATGCAGCTCGCCATTGACAATTATCATTGACTTAGACTGCCGGGTTATTTGTCTGGCCAAAGTTTCATCCTCAGGCAATTCCCCCCGGGTCATGTAAGCCAAGTATGGCACTGTCCAATCTGGGATAACGTGGAGAGCCGCCACCAACTGTGCTTCTGGGTCAGGAACAGCCAAGTCTTCCTCTGTAGGTAACTTGACAGAAGGGTTATGCAGAGTATCCAAGAAAGTATTAGGCGGCACCGGCTTTCGCTGAGAGCCTAGCCGGCTTAATGCATCAGCCGCCTCGTTCTTTCTGCGATCAATGTGCTCTACTTGGTAACCGTGAAAATGTCCAGCAATGGCATCAACTTCACGGCGATAAGCCGCCATGAGGGGGTCCTTGGAATCCCACTTGCCTGATACTTGTTGGGCCACCAAATTTGAGTCGCCAAAGCACCTTACCCGGCTTAATCTCATCTCCTTAGCCATCTGAAGACCATGGAGCAAGGCCTCGTACTCATTTGCATTGTTAGTACAGGGAAACATCAACCATAGTACATAACAAAACTTGTCACCTCGAGGGGAAGCTAACACAACTCCAGCCCCCGAGCCCTCCAATTGCCTGGACCCGTCGAAGTGAATAGTCCAGTATGTATTATCCGGTTTCTCTTCAGGCACCTGCAGCTCCGTCCAATCGTTGATGAAATCCACCAATGCTTGAGATTTGATAGCAGTGCGTGGCACGTACTTTAGACCATGAGGCCCAAGTTCTATGGCCCACTTAGCAACTCTTCCTGTGGCTTCTCTGTTTTGAATGATATCTCCTAGGGGAGCAGAACTAACCACAGTGATAGGGTGGCCCTGGAAATAATGCTTAAGCTTCCGGCTTGCCATGAACACCCCATAAACGAGCTTCTGCCAATGTGGATACCGTTGCTTGGACTCAATGAGTACTTCGCTGACGTAGTAAACTGGTCGCTGAACCGGATGTTCCTTACCCGCCTCCTTACGCTCCACCACCATAGCCACACTGACGGCTCGTGTGTTAGCGGCTACATACAACAGTAAGGGCTCCTTATCAACAGGAGCAGCAAGGACTAGCGGCTCAGCTAGCTGTCTTTTCAAATCCTCAAAGGCAGCATTAGCAGCATCATTCCAGACAAAGTCATCTGTTTTCTTCATCATCTGATATAGTGGCATGGCCTTTTCGCCCAATCGGCTTATAAACCGACTCAAAGCAGCGATGCGACCCGCCAGACGCTGGACATCATTTATGCACGCCGGCTTAGCCAGAGAGGTGATTGCCTTGATCTTCTCCGGGTTAGCTTCAATGCCTCTATGAGAAACCAGAAAACCCAAGAGCTTGCCTGCAGGAACACCAAAAACACACTTGGCCGGATTAAGCATCATCTTGTAGACCCGGAGATTATCAAAGGTCTCTTTCAGATCATCTATTAAGGTTTCCTTCTCTCTGGATTTTACCACAATATCATCCACATAAGCATGAACGTTGCGCCCAATCTGATTATGGAGACAATTCTGCACGCACCGCTGGTAAGTCGCCTGTGCACTCTTGAGCCCGAAAGGCATGGACACATAACAGAAGGCTCCAAAGGGAGTGATGAACGTCGTCTTCTCTTGGTCCTTAACTGCCATTTTGATCTGATGTTATCCACAGTAAGCATCCAAAAAACTTAAACGCTCACAACCCGTCGTAGCATCAATAATTTGATCAATACGGGGGAGAGCAAAAGGATCAGCCGGACAAGCCTTGTTTAAATCCATATAATCCACACACATACGTCGTTCTTCTTGAGCACGAGCACCGGGTTAGCTAACCATTCTGGATGAAAGACTTCAACGATGAACCCGGCCGCCAAGAGCCGGGCTACTTCCTCACCAATGGCTTTCCGCCTCTCCTCATTAAATCGCCGGAGGAATTGCCTGACTGGCTTAAATTTCGGATCAATATTAAGAGTGTGCTCAGCGAGTTCTCTTGGTACACCCGGCATGTCAGAAGGTTTCCATGCAAAGATGTCCCGGTTCTCACGGATGAACTCGATGAGCGCGCCTTCCTATTTAGGATCCAGATTGGCACTGATGCTGAACTGCTTAGATGAGTCACCTGGAACAAAGTCAACAAGTTTAGTCTCATCGGCCGACTTAAATTTCATTACCGGCTCATGCTCCATGGTTGGCTTTTTCAAAGACGTCATATCTGCCGGGTCAACATTATCCTTGTAAAACTTCAACTCCTCTGTCGCACAAACAGATTCAGTGTAAGCAGTGTCACCTTCCTCACACTCCAAGGCTATCTTTCGGCTGCCATGAACCGTAATGGTCCCATTGTGACCCGGCATTTTGAGCTGCAAATACACGTAACACGGCCGTGCCATGAACTTGGCGTAAGTCGGGTGCCTAAATAAAGCATGGTACGGGCTTCTTATTTTAACCACCTCAAAAGTCAGTTTTTCCGCCCTGTAGTTGTACTCATCTCCAAAGGCTACTTCCAGCTCGATCTTACCGACAGGATACGCCGACTTACCGGGCACCACACCATGGAAAATAGTGTTGGACTGGTTGAGGTTTTTATCAGTCAACCCCATACGACGGAAGGTCTCATAATAGAGGATGTTGATACTACTGCCTCCGTCCATGAGCACCTTAGTGAATTTATACCCCCCCGACCTGAGGAGCCACCACCAAGGCCAGGTGACCCGGATTATCAACTCGGGGAGGGTGATCTTCCCTACTCCATACAATAGGCTGCTCAGACCATCTTAAATAGCGTGGAACCGCCGGCTCAACAGCATTCACGGCCCTCTTATGAAGCTTCTGGTCTCGCTTGCACAGACTGGTAGTAAACACATGATACTATCCACTATTGGGCTACTTTGGATTGGTCTGGTATCCCCCTGCTGCTGCTGCTGATTACCTTGTCCAGATTGCTGATTAAAACCTCCTTGATTACCTTGAAAATTCTGAGAATTGGAATTTGAGCCGCCGCCCGGGCCATGAAAGCCGCCGCCGCCTGAGCCGCTGCTATTGTTGCCATTAAAAGCGTTGGAATTTTTGAAGGCTTTCATGATTGCGCGGTCTTTCCATAGATGAGTGGCCGGCTTCTCCCTAGAGCCATGCCTTGGACAGGGCTCATTCAACAATTGCTTAAGCGTCGGGCCTGCCCCGCCTGATCGGGGAGGTGGTCTCCCCTTACGTTGGTGGTTGTTACCCTGCGCATTGGTGTTGGCCACAAACTCCATACTGCCATCAGCCTTACGTTTGTTACCTCCCTGGTTCGCCGGGTTATGCTGAGGGCCCTTGCCATTGCCATTCTTCTTTCCCTTCCCTGTCCTTTCATCATCGGACGCGGGATCCTTGGTACTATCAGAGTCGGCATACTTGACCAGAGCCGCCATCAGCGTACCCATATCATTGCAATCGCGCTTGAGCCACCCGAGCTTCATCTTCAGGGGCGCAAAACGACAATTTTGCTCCAACATTAAGACTGCAGAGCCGGCATCCATCTTATCAGACGAATTCATTATCTCTTTGACCCGGCGTACCCAATGGGTTGTAGACTCGCCCTCTTGCTGCTTGCAGTTAGTCAAATCCACAATTGACATAGACTGCCTAGATGTATCTTTGAAGTTTTGGATGAACCGGGCTTTTAGCTCTGCCCATGACCCGATAGAATTAGGCGGCAGTCCTTTCAACCAAGTGCGGGCAGTCCCATCCAACATCATGGTGAAGTATTTCGCCATTGCCGCTTCGCTGACCTCCAGCAACTCCATAGCCATCTCATAGCTCTCGATCCATGCTCCGGGTATTAAATCAGCCGTGTAATTAGGTACCTTCCTAGGTCCTTTGAAATCCTTGGGCAGACGTTCATTACGGAGAGCTGGCACCAGACAAGGGACACCTCCGGTCCTCGTAGGTATGCCCGCCTCGATAGAAGCCGTCGGATAAACCGGGAGGGGCTGGTAAGCTGTCAGCTGAGCCGCCTGCTCCGCCTCTTGCCGTGCTCTGTCTTGGTCTACCGCGTTAAAGGCTCCATTATGTGCCGGGCCGTGGCCAGCTGGCAAGTCACGGCGCCGGACGTTGCTTGAGCCGGTCGCTGAACCCATGTGTCTGCTATAACTTGGGCTCCGGCTTGGACGAGGGGTTGAATGAATCCTGTCCCGGCTATATGAATATGCCTCCTGTTGCGCCAGAGCCGTCTGAAGAAGTTCTCTGACCCGGCGGGTTTCGACCGCCATCGGAGAGTCGCCCTCGACTGGGAGAGCCGCCAGTCCCGCCGCTGCAGCGATCATGTTTTCCAACGGGTTGGCATAATGACTCGGTGGTATCGGCACGTATTGAGGCGGGGTAGTGTTCACACGGGGAGGCCCCATCACTTGCGGCTGAACCGGTGTTCCAGCCCCGGGTGCCGTGATTTTTGGCAGGTTACTGGGCCCTGCACCAGGCGTATTGAAGAGGTTTCGAGGATCGTAAACCGGAGGGAGTCGGGATTGAGCCTTCTGATGCCTCCTTCTCATGATCTCATTGGATGCGTTATGATCCATCGTGAGCCAGAAAGACTGTGCCTGAATCAGCTGCGTCTGGGCGTCGAGAGCCGCCCGTTCTGCAGCCATCCTGATCCCTTCCGCTGCTAGATCTTCCTTGGCTCGTGCTATATCCAGCTTTAACTGTGCCACCTCCGCATCATGTTGAGCTTGATCCGCCGGGACGACCGTGGCGGTTAGCCTGGCAGTCATCTTATCCATAAGATCCATCAGCACCTGAGCCGGCGAGTGCGCAGGGCCTCCTGCCCCAGCGGCGGAGTTTTGCACAGGTTACGTGCCGGCCATGAAGATTCCAACCCGGCTTGGCGGCTCAAAAGGGTCCGGAATACTGTCGCCCTCGGAACACCCCCCGAGCCTGCCGTCTTGAAGTTGATACAATGAGTCCGTCTCACCCGCGGATGATTCATCAGAGCAGATGGCCGTCTCATCGCTAGATCTAGATCCTTCAAAGTCCTCCGTGGATGCATCCCACGAAAGCACGTTTCAAGGCGGGCGGGTCTCACACGCTGAGCCGTCTCGATGAGGTCGGTGCCGATGTCCGGCTTAGGGCCCGGCTCACCGATCTTGCCAATGAACACGTGGATTCCGCCGAAGGGGACCCGGTACCCGTACTCGATTGAGCCGGCGTCGGGGCCCAGCCTGCGTCGTTGATGTAGAGCTTGCCACGACGACTCTTGGTCATCCGGCCCACAGCGTATCCCTTGAGCCCTTCGAAGCTGCCCTTCAAGAACTCAAATCCACCGTGCGCTGGCCCCACGGTGGGTGCCAACTGTCGTGGAATTGTCACAGCAGATGTCCTCAAGCAAGGACTTAGTCGTGGAGCCATCGCAGCTAGGAAGCTTAAAGGGGTTAAACGGGACAAAGGACACGAAGGTTATACTGGTTCGGCCCCTTACGGTGAAGGTAAAAGCCTACTCCAGTTGAGGTGGAATTACTTGGGGTTTTGATGACTAGGGAGCTAAACCGCTATGCCTGGCTATCGATCTGATGTTACTTGTCCTGAACCACCGCCGGGTCGTCCCTTTATATAGAAAGGTTAACGCCCAGCGGCTCACAGAGTCCCAACCGGCTCATAAACTGTGTCCGGCTTGGACTCTTAACTATTCTTGCCTTACACTACAAGTCATGCCACAACGGCGGTTTACCACTACGGGCCTTAAGTCGCCTCTGGGCCTTAGACCTATGACTAAACCGCCATCCTTAACCTGTCCTTGGGCTTCTGAATGAAGAGCTGTCGCAACGTAACCCGGCCCATCTTGGGCAGGTTACACCAGTAGCTATATCCTCAACAGTTCCCCTAAATTTTAATGCGTTCCTAGAGAAAGCTAAGTTGAAAGATGATGGTAGAAACTACATGTACTGGGTCCATAACTTGAGGATTATCCTCATTGCTCCACTACCTCGCCGTCTTGCTGGATCAAGAAGGCAGAGGACGTCATCGAGCTGACGTGTGCTGAATGCGGAGGTGTCATACGTTCGGTGCTCGATCGGTTGCAACACGAAGAAGTTCGACTACATCAACCGTGTTGTCAAATGCTTTCGCTTACGGTCTACGAGGGTACATAGACATACTCTCCCCCTCTCGTTGCTACGCATCTCCTTGATAGATCTTGCGTGTGCGTAGAATTTTTTTGTTTTCCATGCAACGTTTCCCAAATGTGGCATCAAGGTCAGGTCTATGCGTAGATGATATGCACGAGTAGAACACAAAGAGTTGTGGTCGGTGATAGTCATACTGCTGACCACCAACGTCTTATTTTTATTCGTCGGTATTGAGGTGTACCTTACTAATGCTCGTAGTAGCGCCTAGGTATTTGATACTGGTTCGGTTGCTCATATTTGTAACTCGAAACAGGAGTTGTGGATTAAACGAAGATTGGCTAAGGACGAGGTGACGATGCGCATCGGGAATGGTTCCAAGGTCGATGTGATCGCCGTCGGCACACTACCTCTACATCTACCTTCGGGATTAGTTTTAGACCTGAATAATTGTTATTTGGTGCCAGCGTTGAGCATGAACATTATATCTGGATCTTGTTTAGTGCGAGACGGTTATTCATTTAAATCAGAGAATAATGGTTGTTCTATTTATATGAAAAAATCTTCTATGGTCATGCACCCTAGAAGAGTGGTCTATTTTTGTTGAATCTCGATTGTAGTGATACACATATTCATAATATTGATGCCAAAAGATGCAAAGTTGATAATGATAGTGCAACATATTTGTGGCATTGCCGTTTAGGTCATATTGGTGTAAAGCGCATGAAGAAACTCCATGCAGATGGGCTTTTGGAATCCATTGATACTTGCGAATCATGCCTTATGGGCAAGATGACTAAAACTCCGTTCTCCGGAACAATGGAGCCAGCCAATGACTTATTGGAAATAATACATACCGATGTATGCGGTCCGGTGAGTGTTGAGGCACGCGTCGGGTATCATTACTTTCTGACCTTCACAGATGATTTGAGTAGGTATGGGTATATCTACTTAATGAAACACAAGTCTGAAACATTCGAAAAGTTCAAAGAATTTCAGAGTGAAGTGGAGAATCATCGTAACAAGAAAATAAAGTTTCTACGATCTGATCGCGGAGGCAAATATTTGAGTTACGAGTTTGTCCTTCATTTAAAACAATGTGGAATAGTTTCACAACTCATGCCACCTGGAACACCACAGTGTAATGGTGTGTCCGAACGTCATAACCGTACTTTATTAGATATGGTGCGTTCTATGATGCCTCTTACCAATTTACCACTATCCTTTTGGGGTTATGCATTAGCGACAGCTGCATTCACGTTAAATAGGGCACCATCTAAATCTATTGAGACGACACCGTATGAACTATGGTTTGGCAAGAAACCTAAGCCGTCGTTTCTTAAAGTTTGGGGTTGCGACACTTATGTCAAAAGGCTTCAGCCTGATAAGCTCGAACCCAAATCGGAGAAGTGCGTCTTCATAGGATACCCTAAGGAAACAATTGGGTACACCTTCTACCACAGATCCGAAAGCAAGATCCTTGTTGCCAAGAATGGAACTTTTCTAGAGAAGGAGTTTCTCTCGAAATAAGTGAGTGGGAGGAAAGTAGAACTTGATGAGGTAATCATACCTTCTCTCGAATTGGAAAGTAGCACATTAGATAAATCCGTTCCCGTGATGCCTACACCAACTAGAGAGGATGCAAATGATAATGATCATTAAACTTTAGATCAAGTTGCTACTAAACCTCATAGGTCAACCAGAGCATGATCCGCACCAGAGTGGTACGGTAATCCTGTTCTGGAAGTCATGTTATTACACCAAGGCAAACCTACGAACTATGCTAAAGCTATTATGAGCCTAGATTTCGACAGATGGCTTGAGGCCATGAAATCTGAGATAGGATCCATGTATGAGAACAAAGTGTGGACTTTGGTGGACTTGCCCGATGATCGGCATGCCATAGAGAATAAATGGATCTTCAAGAAGAAGACTGACGCTGATGGTAATGTTACTGTCTACAAAGCTCGACTTGTTGCAAAAGGTTTTCGACAAGTTCAAGGGGTTGACTATGATGTGGCTTTCTCACCCGTAGTGATGCTTAAGTCCGTCTGAATCATGTTAGCAATTGCCGCATTTTATGATTATGAAATCTAGCAAATGGATGTCAAAACTGCATTCCTTAATGGATTTCTTAAAGAAGAGTTGTATATGATGCAACCAGAAGGTTTTGTCGATCCTAAAGGTGCTAACAAAGTGTGCAAACTCCAGCGATCCATCTATGGACTGGTGCAAGCATCTCAGAGTTGGAATATACGCTTTGATGAGGTGATCAAAGCATATGGTTCTATACAGACTTTTGGTGAAGCCTGTATTTACAAGAAAGTGAGTGGGAGCTCTGTAGCATTTCTGATATTATATGTAGATGACATATTGTTGATTGGAAATGATATAGAACTTCTTGATAGCATAAAAGGATACTTGAATAAGAATTTTCCAATGAAAGACCTCGGTGAAGCTGCTTATATATTGGGCATCAAGATCTACAAGGATAGATCGGGACGCTTAATAGGACTTTCACAAAGCACATGCCTTGACAAAAGTTTTGAAGAAGTTCAAAATGGATCAGTCAAAGAAAAGGGTTCTTGCATGTGTAACAAGGTGTGAAGCCTAGTAAGGCTCAAAACCCGACCACGGCAGTGAAGGAAATATGCCCAGAGGCCATAATAAAGTTGTTATTTTATATTTCCTTATATCATGATAAATGTTTATTATTCATGCTAGAATTGTATTAACCGGAAACTTGATACATGTGTGGATACATAGACAAAACATCGTGTCCCTAGTAAGCCTCTACTAGACTAGCTCGTTAATCAAAGATGGCTAAGTTTCCTAACCATAGACATGTGTTGTCATTTGATGAACGGGATCACATCATTAGGAGAATGATGTGATGGACAAGACCCATTTGTTATCCTAGCATATTGATCGTTCGGTTTTATTGCTATTGCTTTCTTCATGTCAAATACATATTCCTTCGACTATGAGATTATGCAACTCCCGGATACCAGAGGAATACCTTGTGTGCTATCAAACGTCACAACGTAACTGGGTGATTATAAAGATGCTCTACAGGTATCTCCAAAGGTATTTGTTGGGTTGGCATAGATCGAGATTAGGATTTATCACTCTGAGTATCGGAGAGGTATCTCTGGGCCCTCTCGATAATACACATCATAAGAAGCCTTGCAAGCAAAGTAAATAATGAGTTAGTTACAGGATGATGTATTACGGAACGAGTAAAGAGACTTGCCGGTAACGAGATTGAACTAGGTATGAAGATACCGATGCTCGAATCTCGGGCAAGTAACATACCGATGACAAAGGGAATAACGTATGTTGTCATAACGGTTCGACCGATAAAGATCTTCATAGAATATGTAGGATCCAATATGAGCATCCAGGTTCCGCTATTGTTTATTGACCGGAGAGGTGTCTCGGTCATGTCTACATAGTTCTCGAACCCGTAGGGTCCGCACGCTTAACGTTCATTGACGATATAGTATTATATGAGTTATGTGATTTGGTGACCGAATGTTGTTTGGAGTCTCGGATGAGATCACGAACATGACGAGGAGTCTCGAAATGGTCGAGAAGTAAAGATTGATATATAGGACGATGGTATTCAGACACCGTAAGTGTTCCGGAGGGTACCGGGTACTTATCGGGTCACCGGAAAGGAGTTTCGGGCACCCCCGGCAAAGATATGGGCCTTATGGGCCAAGTAAGGGAACACACTAGCCCTTGTGCGCCCCTACAGAGGCCAGCCCTATGAGGAGGAGAAGGAAAGAGGGGAGGGCAAGGAAAGTGTGGATTAGGATTCCTACTTCCTTCCCTCCCCCCCCCCTCTTTCCTTCCTCCTCGGTTATATATGGCAGGGGCGCGCGCGGCTTGGGAGGGACTCCAAGTAGGATTCCTCCTACTTGGGTGCCTCCTATGGCTGCTCCTCCCTCCCTCCCACCTATATATATGAGGAGGGGGGCGCCTAGCACAGACCAGACAATTGCCTAGCCATGTGCGGCGCCCCCCTCCACAGTTTACACCCCCGGTCATATTTTCGCAGTGCTTAGGCGAAGCCCTGCGAGGGTCACTTCACCATCACCGTCACCACGCCGTCGTGCTGGCGGAAATCATCAATTTCCTTGACACCTTGCTGGATCAAGAAGGCGAGGGATGTCATCGCGCTGAATGTGTGCAGAACTCGGAGGTGTTGTACGTTCGGTGCTTGATCGGTCAGATCTAGAAGAAGTTCGACTACATCAACTGCGTTGTCAAACGCTTCCGCTTTTGGTCTACGAGCATACGTGGACACACTCTCCCCCTCTCGTTGCTATGCATCTCCTAGATAGATCTTCAAAAGGTCGAACAGAGCACGTTCCGCACCAGAGTGGTATGGTAATCATGTCCTGGAAGTCATGTTATTAGACCATGGTGAACCTACGAACTATGAAGAAGCTGTGATGAGCCCAGATTCTTATAAATGGCTTGAGGCCATGAAATCTGAGATATCATCCATGTATGAGAACAAAGTGTGGACTTTCGTGGACTTGCCCGATGATTGGCAAGCCATTGAAAATAAATGGATCTTCAAGAGGAAGACAGACGCTGATGGTAATGTCACCATCTACAAAGCTTGACTTGTCGCGAAAGGTTTTCGACAAGTTCAAGGGGTTGACTACGATGAGACTTCTCACCCGTAGTGATGCTTAAGTCAGTCTGAATCATGTTAGCTATTGTCGCATTTTATAATTATGAAATCTAGCAAATGGACGTCAAAACTGCATTCCTTTATGGATTTCTTAAAGAAGAGTTGTATATGATGCAACCAGAAGGTTTCATCGATCCTAACGGTGCTAACAAAGTGTGCAAGCTCCAGCGATCCATCTATGGACTGGTGCAAGCATCTCAGAGTTGGAATATACACTTTGATGAGGTGATCAAAGCATGTGGTTTTATACAGACTTATGGTGAAGCCTGTATTTAAAACAAAGAGAATGGGAGCTCTGTAGCATTTTTGATATTATATGTGGATGACATATTATTGATCGGAAATGATATAGAATTTCTGGATAGCATAAAAGGATACTTGAATAAGAATTTTTCAATGAAAGACCTCGGTGAAGCTGCTTATATATTGGGCTTCAAGATCTATAGGGATAGATCGAGACGCTTAATAGGACTTTCACAAAGCACATACCTTGATAAAGTTTTGAAGAAGTTCAAAATGGATCAGTCAGAGAAAGGGTTCTTGCCTGTATTACAAGATGTGAAATTGACTCAGACTCAAAGCCCGACCACTTCAGAAGATAGAGAGAAAATGAAAGTCAATCCCTATGCCTCAGCCATAGGTTCTATCATGTATGCTATGCTGTGTACCAGACCTGATGTGTGCCTTGCCATAAGTTTGGCAGGGAGGTACCAAATAATCCAGGAGTGGATCACTGGACAGCATTCAAGAAAATCCTGAAGTAGCTGAAGAGGACTAAGGATATGTTTCTCGTTTATGGGGGTGATGAAGAGCTCATCGTAAATGGTTACATCGATGCTAGCTTAGACACTGATCCAGATGACTCTAAGTCACAAACCGGATACGTATTCATATTGAATGGTGGAGCTTGTCAATTGGTGCAGTTCCAAGTAGAGCTTCGTGGCGGGATCTACGTGTGAAGCGGAGTGCATAGCTGCTTCAGAAGCAACACATGAAGGAGTCTGGATGAAGGAGTTCATATCCGATCTGGGTGTAATACCTAGTGCATCGGGTCCAATGTAAATCTTTTGTGACAACACTGGAGCAATTGCCTTGGTAAAGGAATCTAGGTTTCACAAGAGAACCAAACACATCAAGAGGCGCTTCAACTCCATTCGTGAAAAGGTCAAGGATGGAGACATAGAGATTTGCAAAATACATACGTACCTGAATGTGGCAGAGCCGTTGACTAAGCCTCTTCCGCGAGCAAAACATGATCAACACCAAGACTCCATGGGTGTTAGATTCATTACAATGTAATCTAGATTATTGACTCTAGTGCAAGTGGGAGACTGAGGGAAATATTCCTAGAGGCAATAATAAAGTTGTTATTTTATATTTCCTTATTTATGATAAAGGTTTATTATTCATGCTAGAATTGTATTGATCGGAAACTTAAATACATGTGTGAATACATAAACAAATACCGTGTCCCTAGTAAGCCTCTACTAGACTAGCTCGTTGATCAAAGCTGGTTAAAGTTTCCTAACCATAGACATGTGTTGTCATTTTATAATGGGATCACATCATTACGAGAATGATGTGATGGACAAGACCCATCCATTAGCTTAGCATATTGATCATTCAGTGTATTGCTATTGCTTTCTTAATGTCAAATACATATTCCTTCGACTATGAGATTATGCAACTCCCGGATACCGGAGGAATACCTTGTGTGCTATCAAACGTCACAATGTAACTGGGTGATCATAAACATGCTCTACATGTATCTCCGAAGGTGTTTGTTGAGTTGGCATAGATCTAGATAAGGATTTGTCAATCCAAATCGAATAGGTATCTTTGGGCCCTCTCGATAATACACATCATAAGAAGCCTTGCAAGCAAAGTGACTAATGAGTTAGTTGCAAGATGATGTATTACGGAACGAGTAAAGAGACTTGCCGGTAACGAGATTGAACTAGGTATGAAGATACCGATGATCGAATCTCGGGCAAGTAACATACCGATGGACAAAGGGAATTACGTATGTTGTCATAAGGTTCGACCGATAAAGATCTTTGTAGAATATGTAGGAGCCAATATGGGCATCCAGGTTCTGCTATTGGTTATTCACTGGAGAGGTGTCTCGGTCATTTCTACATAGTTCTCGAACCCGTAGGGTCCGCACGCTTAACATTCGTTGACAATATAGTGTTATATGAGTTATATGATTTGGTGGTGACCGAATGTTGTTAGGAGTCCCGGATGAGATCATGGACATGACCAGGAGCTCCGGAATGGTCCAGAGGTAAAGAATGATATATAGGATGATGATATTTGGACACCAGAAGAGTTTCGGGATGTACCGGGTAGAAATTGGGTCACCGAAAGGGTTTCGAACACCCCCGAGAGGTTAATGGGCCATATGGGCAAAACGGGGGAACACACCAGCCCACAAGGGGTTGGCACGCCCCTCCTAGGCCACAACCCTTGGGGGTTTATAGAGGTGGGATTAGGTCAAGAGGTGCCATGAGGGTTCCACAAGCTCAGGGGGCGCCCCCTACGAGCTTGTCGCTCCCTCGTGACTCTTCTGGTCTTCTCTTGAACCTTCATGGGTCCCTTCTGGTCCATAAAAATCATCGTAAAGCTTCATCATGTTTGGACTCTGTTTAATATTGATTTTCTAAAAAGCCAAAAACAAGCAAAAAACAGCAACTGACACTCGGCACTAGGGTAATAGGTTAGTCCTAAAAATGATATAAAATAGCAAACAAATGCATATAAAACATCCAAGATTGATACTATAATAGCATGGAACAATCAAAAATTAGAGATACGTTGGAGACGTATCATACCTCGCCGCCCGGAGCTCTATGATGGTGCCCTCCGTGACATGGGACACTACTAGGGAAAACCCCAGTAGTAGCGCGGGTTTTGAGGCTATCAGCAGCGCGAGGAGCCGCGCTACTAATAAGGCGCTACAACTAACTGTTAGTAGTAGCGCGGTCTGTACCCACGCCACTACTATTGACTATATCAGCAGCGCTTTTCCAGAACATGTTACTATTAGTTAGCTGTAGCGCTTTTCTAGCCCCGCGCTACTGCTATGTGTTTCATCATCCCCCCCCCCCCCCCCCCCCCCCCGCGCTTCCTACCCAGTTTCAATAAACTGCAATTTCCAGATACTAGGTACTACTAGATATCAATTTCATAAAGCAATATAGGTATTAGGTAGTACTACCTCTGTTCCAAATTACTCGTCGTGGTTTTAGTTCAAATTTGAACTAAAACCACGACGAGTAACTTGGAACGGAGGGAGTACTAGATAACAATTTCATATATAGTCAACATGCATCCTCAAGCAGTACAAGGTGATATCGATGACGATCATCATATGTAGTTCTAGATGATATCGACTACGATCATCATATGTAGTTCTACATGATATCGACGACGATCATCATATGTAGTTCTAGATGATATAGGCACACACACATATGTAGTTCTAGATGATATCGACGACGATCATCATCCTGAAGCCTGGGCGGTGGGTGTTCCTGATAGTAATTAGGATGGCCTGTCCAACATGAAGATTCTTGCCAACGAGGAATCTCTTCCACCCAACCGAGTTTAAGTGTGTGCGACCGTCTGTGTCCATGTGGTAAGTACAGGTGGTGACGGAGCCCCTTGCGGTAAGGCGTAGTCCAGCTGAGCCTTCTTCATCAGGCTCGATACCACAACTCACAGATAGGTTCTTCGGCAATTTCTGAATAATAAAAACATATCAATTAATAAATAGCCTCGCGCATACTCTTGCAAATATATTTCTATTAAGTATAGATTTCTACACTATCAAAAGACACAGTACTACGCATTTGTACTAATTAAGCATGAATTCTACTAGTAAGTATATATGGATTATCTACACTATTAATAGTTCCTTGGATTCTACACTAATAAGCATGTGATCAGACACTACACTAAAGCATATCATCGACTAGATTCCACAAAGCATATCATTGGACTCTACACTAAGCATATCATCGGATTCACTAAGCATATCATCGGATAATTTGCATTTGTAAGTATAAAAATAAAATAGTTGTTACATTTCATCTAATTTCTTACCGCCACATGACGAAAACTCGGCTGGAAGTAGATGCCGAACAGCTTGCCAGCTGCAAGGCTGCTGGCGCACCTTGACTTGCACAGTTGACATGGTGGTGGTTGTGGTGGTGGTGGTGGTGGCGCCATTTTCCTAAAGCAATATGAGCAAAGGATTAACGATCGACTTCACAGGAAAGAAAAACAGTAGCATGTGATATTTTTGGTTCTTCCGTGAGAAGCAATTTCATGGACAATTATAATCCTAAGATCTAGTAACATATTAGATGACAAGGTACCACCTACCAAAGCATTTCGGTGGCACCTATTGCCACAAATATCTACCAAATCAGGGTACCACCTACCAAGACATTTCATCTAATTTGGCCCCTATTGCCTAAGATAATTGATTAAAAAAACAAGTGGCAAATTTAACTAAATTGGCACCTACATTTTGCCAAAAAAATAACTTATTACAGAAAAACAAAAGCATCTAGCTATCCATGTACAGAAAAAATAACAATAAAATGGTGCATACTAAATCAACTAAATCAACTATCCTACTAAATCAACTAAATCAACTAGCCTACTAAATCAACTAGCACACTAAATCAACTAAATCAAAATGTTCTAAATCAACTAAATCAACTAGCCTACTAAATCAACTAAATCATATCAACTAAATCAAAATGTTGCATATGAACTAGCCTACTAAATCAAAATGTAGCAGGGAGGAGGGGTTGTGGATGGAGGAGGGAGGAGGGAGAAGGAGGGGCGACTCGAGGAGGAGAAGAGAGTAGGACGGAGGAGGAAGGCGGAGCGAGGAGGGGCCGGCCGGCAGCGAGTGGAGGGAGGACGGAGGATGAAGGCGGAGCGAGGAGGGGCCGGCCAGCGGCGAGTGGAGGGAGGACGGAGGAGGAGGCCTGTACCGAGTCCAGCAAGGAGGAGGAGGTGACGGCAGCGCAGAGGGAGGAGGGGCGACGGGGGAGGACCGACACGGGGGGTTGAGGGGGAGATCGAGTGAGTGTGAGTGTGAGTGTGAGTGGATCGGATAGAGGAGAGTGGGGGTGGGAGATTAAATGGCTTAGCAGTAGCGCGCTATAGAGAAAGGCGCTACTGCTAAACGACCTAGCAGTAGCGCCTTTCACAAAGAACGCGGTACTGCTATGTGTCAGCATGTAAAAATAGACATCAAAAATACATTGATCATCAATAATCTTTTTGTGTACAATCTGATTTGTCAATATGAGTCATCGTCGGTTTAGGAACCAGTGAAGACTCATATTGCGGCCACAAATTCTACACATAGAGTTCGATGAAGACCAAGTGCTCGTGAAAGTTTGAGAAGTAACATATTTAAGGTGGTAGAAACTCTCTTCACGGAGCGAGGTGGGACTAAATTTTTGTAGTAAACTTAGCAGTAGCGGTTATTGTGGAAATGCACTACTGCTATGATCCGTAGCAGTAGCGCTTTTTGTATTAACGCGCTGCTGCTAGAACTAGCCTCGCGACGGCGTTGTGGCAATTATAGCAATAGCGCGTCTTAGAACGGGCGTGCTACTGCTACATTTATTTCAGCAGCGAGTTTTGTGTGCGCGCGCTACTGCTACGTAGCAGCAGCGCCTTATTTTAAAGCACGCTGCTGGTAAGATTCTGTGTATAGGCTTTTCCCTAGTAGTGGGAGGACACCCACTTGCCCTTTAGCTCAGCATAGGCCATTGCCGGTGAGGAAATGCGAGCGCAGGTGAAGTGCGAAGGTGTTGGAAGGGACTAGGGCGCTAGAGCTCTGGAGGCTATAGGCGATGGCGCGGGAGATGGAAGCGTGGGGGAAAGTAAATTACCACCCTTTGCTTTTATAGGTCAGTGAAAAACCAAGAGTCCCGTTACTCCGCTGCATGAATCGCCACCTTCCAACCCTTTGTGCCGTTAGGCGTGCATCGGTGAAAACAATTCGTTGATGATATCCCTTGAAAAATGGAACACAATATGTGCATTGATAGGATGTGCCAATGAGAAAGATGCCTCAGGCCGCAATTTGATTCGCAATAACTGGCTCAATTAGCATTATGGGCGGTGACGGTTTGATAAAAATTCTTAGATAAAAACCACTGCTCAGACACCTGTGTGGCAAGCCTTTGAGGCTAAGAGATCTCAAGACTTCGGATGCCGAAGTATGACCCTTAGAGCATATGGTCGGAAGGGTCAAACTGTAAAAGGACACCCAATAATTGTACTCTTTGTATTCAAGCACAAACTGATAATGAAAGAACTCGTGTGCCAAGCCGAAGACTTCAAAGCCGAAAACATTGGTCCGATGATGAAGCCTAGTCCTCGGCTTCAAAGACATGTTCAGGGCTACTGACGGTGTCCTATACAAAGGGTACTAACCTATACGACCTGTAGTCCAGGGGCCGAGCTTACGGTCTGCCGATCTCCACAAGGAAAGACTCCAGGAAGCTATGAACCTCAGCGCTATCAAGATGGAAACCTCCAAAGACTTTGCATGTACTTCAAGGATAGCTTGCTAGCCGGCATGAGTGGCAACCGACCATATGTGTAACCTAGGTACCCCTACTGGTACACATATAAGTCGTGGGGTTTAGTCTTTAGAGGCACGATTACAAACCTTAGGGTTTAGAACATAATCATACTATCTCGAGGTAGATCATCTTGTACTTGATACTCCATAACATCAATATAATCAAGCAGGACATAGGGTTTTACCTCTTCGAGAGGGCCCGAACCTAGTTACACATCGTCTCTTGTTTCCCCCTGTTACCATCGTTCCTAGACTACCATCTCGGGACCCCCTACCTGAGATCCGCCGATTTTAGCACCAACAGGCATGGTCAACAACCTCTCGGAGTTGGTTTAGCCATTGTTAAGGTGTGACGTCCTCTCACATTCGTAGTCAGATCATCAAAGTCTACTCTGCCCAAACTGATAGTTATCCTTCATCGAAATATCAGGACACCATTGCGTTTATCAAAGCAAGCGCGATGGGACCAAATCAGTCAGGCGGGGTCCGAAGATGCTGATAAGCGGATCCGGCTCGCCCATCGCGCGTGGGGCAGCGGTCAGGACGGCGCATGCGGCTGAAAACACCCCATGACGATGCTCCATGCCGTGACTATGTTCCCTGTCATGGACTCCCGAGGGAAACTATCCGGGTGTGGGGCGTCCGCGCCGATCGGGCGACTGAGAGAGCCCCATGAAACTAGGTGCGGGAGGCCAACGCCAAAAGGACAGCACGAAGGGCACTCCCGAGTGAGGAGGCTACCAAAAGGCAGGTGCTCCAACATCCTTTATATAGAAGTAAATAGATGGGTTGCCCCTGTTTGCCAAAAAAACAAGTTGACAAACTATGCGAGGGGATGACAAACTACATGTGTCGATCGAACCGGCTCAGGGAACGCGCCCTTGATCCGCAGACCATAGTTTTACAACCGAACAGGCAGTCCGACCGAAAAAAAATCATCAACCAACGGCTTGCTTGGTTTTTAAAGGTGTACCGGTCTCTCAGTAAAAACACAAAAAAAATATTAAAAAAGAATTGCATCAATAAGGTATTGAATACCTAATCTTGAGGCAAGGCATGCTAAAGCACCAATAACCAACTAGATCAATAACAATGTGATTTATTAATAGTTTACATTCAATATTATGTGTATTCATTTAATGCGACGTCAAAATTTTGAAAAATTACCTTGAATATTTTTTTGTCACAAATGAACACAGGTGGTCCGACTAGTAAAAATCTGAACCGATAGCCTCACCGGTTTTTTTGCCGGTCGGTTTTTTTAATCTTTTTTAAACTATGCCGCGAACCCGGCTGCTGCAATATGTAACTAGTGGCAAATTGTCTCAAGTGCAAAGTAAACTAGATGATGCCCCACGCGTTGCTGCGGGCATGATAGTCCTAAATACTATGTATGAACAATATTGCATCATGATAAAGAGAGTATGTATTAGACTGAGAGCGGCGATATGGGTCATACTACCATATAGTCCCATTATCTGGACCATGCAACACCCTCATCTAGCAGGCAAGCAGCGCATTGAATGTTTTCCATGCGAGCTCTCAAAAGTGTTGTATTCCGCGACGGACGTGCAGCCCCATATGATATGACCGTGAACCCGCGTTGGTAGATTTGGCAGGTTGGTGGGGGCCCGCAGGAGCAGGTGTGCAGTTGACGAGATGGACCGTCGGCATAGTACTTGCGTCTTAACAGGACCAAGGTACAGAATCCTGCTGGGAAGCCAGATCCTCGAGCGCCGGGATGGATTAAGAAGTAATCGCCTGATGATATGTACATAGCAAACTAACAAATGGATCGTAGTGCAGTGATTACGGATACGTAATTTGTGGACGTGCATGCTTTCCTACTGTTTTCTGAAGCTCATGTATACTCAAATTCTGAGTCGTTTTCGTTCAAATACTGAATGAACATTGCTGGGTACATAAGTGAACTAGCTCAATGCTTGCAGAGAGAACCATCTAGCTTGATGATTTGTTCTGAATTTCGGTAGTTCATGAATTCTGAAAAAATTCTGAAAGGGAACCTAAAAAACAAGAATTCTAAAAAAACAATATTGCGGGAGTAATCAATCAACATTTCTGCTTGCATTTCTATCCTGAGTTCTGGTAGTAGAGTGATTGTGGATTATTAAGAGCATCTCCAGTCGTTCGGCACCCCAGGGACTAAAATAAGGCCTCCTAGGGGCTAACCGGCGCTATTTTCGCCGTCGAAACGCTCGGGTTCCCAAGCGCCGCCCCAGGTTGGCCTGGAATCACTTGATTATGAATCACTTGGTACTTGCGAACCATGCCTCATGGGCAAGATGACTAAAACGCCGTTCTTCGGAACTATGGAGCGAGCAACAGATTTGTTGGAAATCATACATACAGATGTATGTGGTCCGATGAATGTTGAGGCTCGCGGCGGGTATCGTTCTTTTCTCACCTTCACAGATGATTTAAGCAGATATGGGTATATCTACTTAATGAAACATAAGTCTAAAACATTTGAAAAGTTCAAAGAATTTCAGAGTGAAGTTGAAAATCATCGTAACAAGAAAATAAAGTTTCTACGATCTGATCGTGGAGGAGAATATTTGAGTTACAAGTTTGGTCTACATTTGAAACAATGCGGAATAGTTTCGCAACTCACGCCACCCGGAACACCACAGTGTAATGGTGTGTCCGAATGTCGTAATCGTACTTTACTAGATATGGTGCGATCTACGATGTCTCTTACTGATTTACCGCTATCGTTTTGGGGTTCTGCTTTAGAGATGGCCGCATTCACGTTAAATAGGGCACCATCGAAATCCGTTGAGACGACACCTTATGAACTGTGGTTTGGCAAGAAACCAAAGTTGTCGTTTCTTAAAGTTTGGGGCTGCGATGCTTATGTGAAAAAGCTTCAACCTGATAAGCTCGAACCCAAATCGCAGAAATGTGTCTTCATAGGATACCCAAAGGAGACTGTTGGGTACACCTTCTATCACAGATCCGAAGGCAAGACATTCGTTGCTAAGAATGGATCCTTTCTAGAGAAGGAGTTTCTCTCGAAAGAAGTGAGTGGGAGGAAAGTAGAACTTGATGAGGTAACTGTACCTGCTCCCTTATTGGAAAGTAGTTCATCACAGAAACCGGTTCCTGTGACGCCTACACCAATTAGTGAGGAAGTTAATGATGATGACCATGAAACTTCAGATCAAGTTGTTACTGAACCTCGTAGGTCAACTAGAGTAAGATCCGCACCAGAGTGGTACGATAATCATGTTCTGGAGGTTATGTTACTAGACCATGACGAACCTACAAACTATGAAGAAGCGATGGTGAGCCCAGATTCCGCAAAATGGCTTGAGGCCTTGAAATCTGAGATGGGATCCATGTATGAGAACAAAGTGTGGACTTTGGTTGACTTGCCTGATGATCGGCAAGCCATTGAGAATAAATGGATCTTCAAGAAGAAGACTGACGCTGACGGTAATGTTACTGTCTATAAAGCTCGACTTGTTGCGAAAGGTTTTCGAGAAGTTCAAGGGATTGACTACGATGAGACCTTCTCACCCGTAGCGATGCTTAAGTCTGTCCGAATCATGTAAGCAATTGCCCCATTTTATGATTATGAAATTTGGCAAATGGATGTAAAAACTGCATTCCTGAATGGATTTCTGCAAGAAGAGTTGTATATGATGCAACCGGAAGGTTTTGTCGATCCAAAGGGAGCTAACAAAGTGTGCAAGCTCCAGCGATCCATTTATGGACTGGTGCAAGCCTCTCAGAATTGGAATAAACGTTTTGATAGTGTGATCAAAGCATTTGGTTTTGTACAGACTTTTGGAGAAGCCTGTATTTACAAGAAAGTGAGTGGGAGCTCTGTAGCATTTCTGATATTATATGTGGATGACATATTGCTGATTGGAAATGATATAGAATTTCTGGATAGCATAAAGGGATACTTGAATAAGAGTTTTTCAATGAAAGACCTCGGTGAAGCTGCTTATATATTGGGCATCGAGATCTATAGAGATAGATCAAGACGCTTAATTGGACTTTCACAAAACACATACCTTGACAAAGTTTTGAAGAAGTTCAAAATGGATCAAGCAAAGAAAGGGTTCTTGCCTGTGTTACAAGGTGTGAAGTTGAGTAAGACTCAATGCCCGACCACTGCAGAAGATAGAGAGAAGATGAAAGATGTTCCCTATGCTTCAGCCATATGCTCTATCATGTATGCAATGTTGTGTACCAGACCTGATGTGTGCCTTGCTATAAGTCTAGCCGGGAGGTACCAAAGTAATCCAGGATTGGATCACTGGACAGCGATCAAGAACATCCTGAAATACCTGAAAAGGACTAAGGATATGTTTCTCGTTCGAGGTGACAAAGAGCTCATTGTAAATGGTTACATTGATGCAAGCTTTGACACTGATCCGGACGATTCTAAATCGCAAACCGGATACGTGTTTACATTGAACGGTGGAGCTGTCAGTTGGTGCAGTTCTAAACAAAGCGTCGTGGCGGGATCTACGTGTGAAGCGGAGTACATAGCTGCTCCGGAAGCAGCAAATGAAGGAGTCTGATTGAAGGAGTTCATATCCGATCTAGGTGTCATACCTAGTGCATCGGCTCCAATGAAAATCTTTTGTGACAATACTGGTACAATTGCCTTGGCGAAGGAATCCAGATTTCACAAGAGAACCAAGCACATCAAGAGACGCTTCAATTCCATCCGGGATTTAGTCCAGGTGGGAGACATAGAAATTTGCAAGATACATACGGATCTGAATGTTGCAGACCCGTTGACTAAGCTTCTTCCACGAGCAAAACATGATCAGCACCAAGGCTCCATGGGTGTTAGAATCATTACTGTGTAATCTAGATTATTGACTCTAGTGCAAGTAGGAGACTGAAGGAAATATGCCCTAGAGGCAATAATAAAGTTATTATTTATTTCCTTATATCATGATAAATGTTTATTATTCATGCTAGAATTGTATTAACCGGAAACATAATACTTGTGTGAATACATAGACAAATAGAGTGTAACTAGTATGCCTCTACTTGACTAGCTCGTTGATCAAAGATGGTTATGTTTCCTAACCATAGACATGAGTTGTCATATTATTAACGGGATCACATCATTAGGAGAATGATGTGATTGACTTGACCCATTCCGTTAGCTTAGCACTAGATCGTTTAGTATGTTGCTATTGCTTTCTTCATGACTTATACATGTTCCTATGACTATGAGATTATGCAACTCCCGTTTACCGGAGGAACACTTTGTGTGCTACCAAACATCACAACGTAACTGGGTGATTATAAAGGTGCTCTACAGGTGTCTCCGAAGGTACTTGTTGGGTTGGCGTATTTCGAGATTAGGATTTGTCACTCCGATTGTCGGAGAGGTATCTCTGGGCCCACTCGGTAATGCACATCACTTAAGCCTTGCAAGCATTGCAACTAATGAGTTAGTTGCGGGATGATGTATTACGGAACGAGTAAAGAGACTTGCCGGTGACGAGATTGAACTAGGTATTGAGATACCGACGATCGAATCTCGGGCAAGTAACATACCGATGACAAAGGGAACAATGTATGTTGTTATGCGGTCTGACCGATAAAGATCTTCGTAGAATATGTGGGAGCCAATATGAGCATCCAGGTTCCGCTATTGGTTATTGACCGGAGACGTGTCTCGGTCATGTCTACATAGTTCTCAAACCCGTAGGGTCCGCACGCTTAATGTTTCGATGACGGTAATATTATGAGTTTATGAGTTTTGATGTACCAAAGGTTGTTCGGAGTCCCGGATGTGATCACGGACATGACGAGGAGTCTCGAAATGGTCGAGACATGAAGATTGATATATTAGAAGCCTATATTTTGATATCGGAAGTGTTCCGGGTGAAATCGGGATTTTACCGGAGTACCGAGGGGTTACCGGAACCCCCCGGGGACTTAATGGGCCATAGTGGGCCTTAGTGGAGAAGAGGAGAGGCGCCTAGGGCATGGCTGCGCGCCCCTCCCCCTCTAGTCCGAATAGAACAAGGAGAGGGGGGCGGCGCCCCCCTTTCCTTCCTCTCTCCCTCCTCTCTCCCCCCTTCTCCTAATCCAACAAGGAAGGGAGGGAGTCCTACTCCCGATGGGAGTAGGACTCCTCCTGGCGCGCCTCCTCCTGGCCGGCCGCACCTCCTCCCCTTGCTCCTTTATATACGGGGGCAGGGGGCACCCCAAAGACACAATAATTGATTTGATCTTTTAGCCGTGTGCGGTGCCCCCCTCCACCATAGTCCACCTCGATAATACTGTAGCGATGCTTAGGCGAAGCCCTGCGTCGATAGAACATCATCATCGTCACCATGCCGTCGTGCTGACGAAACTCTCCCTCAACACTTGGCTGGATCAGAGTTCGAGGGACGTCATCGGGCTGAACGTGTGCTGAACTCGGAGGTGTCATGCGTTCGGTACTTGATCGATCGGATCATGAAGACGTACGACTACATCAACCGCGTTGTGCTAACGCTTCCGCTTTAGGTCTACGAGGGTACATGGACAACACTCTCCCCTCTCATTGCTATGCATCACCATGAGCTTGCGTGTGCGTAGGAAATTTTTTGAAATTATTACGTTACCCAACAGTGGCATCCGAGCCTGGTTTTATGCGTAGATGTCATATGCACGAGTAGAACACAAGTGAGTTGTGGGCGATATAAGTCATACTGCTTACCAGCATGTCATATTTTGGTTTGGCGGTATTGTTGGATGAAGCGGCCCGGACCGACATTACGCGTACGCTTACGCGAGACTGGTTCTACCGACGTGCTTTCCACACAGGTGGCTGGCGGGTGTCAGTTTCTCCAACTTTAGTTGAACCGAGTGTGGCTACGCCCGGTCCTTGTGAAGGTTAAAATAGCACCAACTTGACAAACTATCGTTGTGGTTTTGATGCGTAGGTAAGAAAGGTTCTTGCTCAGCCCGTAGCAGCCACGTAAAACTTGCAACAACAAAGTAGAGGACGTCTAACTTGTTTTGCAGGGCATGTTGTGATGTGATATGGTCAAAGCATGATGCTAAATTTTATTGTATGAGATGATCATGTTTTTAACCGAGTTATCGGCAACTGGCAGGAGCCATATGGTTGTCGCTTTATTGTATGCAATGCAATCGCCCTGTAATGCTTTACTTTATCACTAAGCGGTAGCGATAGTCGTAGAAGCATAAGATTGGCGAGACGACAACGATGCTACGATGGAGATCAAGGTGTCGCGCCGGTGACGATGGTGATCATGACGGTGCTTCGGAGATGGAGATCACAAGCACAAGATGATGATGGCCATATCATATCACTTATATTGATTGCATGTGATGTTTATCTTTGATGCATCTTATCTTGCTTTGATTGACGGTAGCATTATAAGATGATCTCTCACTAAATTTCAAGATAAAAGTGTTCTCCCTGAGTATGCACCGTTGCCAAAGTTTGTCGTGCCCAAACACCACGTGATGATCGGGTGTGATAAGCTCTACGTCCATCTACAACGGGTGCAAGCCAGTTTTGCACACGCAGAATACTCAGGTTAAACTTGACGAGCCTAGCATATGCAGATATGGCCTCAGAACACTGAGACCGAAAGGTCGAGCGTGAATCATATAGTAGATATGATCAACATAGTGATGTTCACCGTTGAAAGCTACTCCATTTCACGTGATGATCGGTTATGGTTTAGTTGATTTGGATCACGTGATCACTTAGAGGATTAGAGGGATGTCTATCTAAGTGGGAGTTCTTAAGTAATATGATTAATTGAACTTAAAGTTATCATGAACTTAGTACCTGATAGTATCTTTCTTGTCTATGTTGATTGTAGATAGATGGCCCGTGTTGTTGTTCCGTTGAATTTTAATGCGTTCCTTGAGAAAGCAAAGTTGAAAGATGATGGTAGCAATTACACGGACTGGGTCCGTAACTTGAGGATTATCCTCGTTGCTGCACAGAAGAGTTACGTCCTGGAAGCACCGCTAGGTGTACCACCTGCGCCAGCAACTGCAGACATTGTGAATGCCTGGCAGTCACGTGTTGATGACTACTCGATAGTTCAGTGTGCCGTGCTTTACGGCTTAGAACCGGGACTTCAACAACGTTTTGAACGTCATGGAGCATATGAGATGTTCCAGGAGTTGAAGTTAATATTTGAAAAGAATGCCCGGATTGAGAGATATGAAGTCTCCAATAAGTTCTATAGCTGCAAGATGGAGGAGAATAGTTCTGTCAGTGAGCATATACTCAAGATGTCTGGGTACTACAATCACTTGATTCAACTGGGAGTTAATCTTCCGGATGATAGCGTCATTGACAGAATTCTTCAATCACTGCCACCAAGCTACAAGAGCTTCGTGATGAACTATAACATGCAAGGGATGGATAAGACGATTCCCGAGCTCTTCGCAATGCTAAAAGCTGCGGAGGTAGAAATCAAGAAGGAGCATCAAGTGTTGATGGTCAATAAGACCACCAGTTTCAAGAAAAAGGGCAAAGGGAAGAAGAAGAAGAAGGGGAACTTCAAGAAGAACAGCAAGCAAGTTGCTGCTCAAGAGAAGAAACCCAAGTCTGGACCTAAGCCTGAGACTGAGTGCTTCTACTGCAAGCAGACTGGTCACCGGAAGCGGAACTGCCCCAAGTATTTGGTGGATAAGAAGGATGGCAAGGTGAACAAAGGTATATGTGATATACATGTCATTAATGTGTACCTTACCAGAGCTCGCAGTAGCACCTGGGTATTTGATACTGGTTCTGTTGCTAATATTTGCAACTCAAAACAGGGGCTACGGATTAAGCGAACACTGGCCAAGGACGAGGTGACAATGCGCGTGGGAAATGGTTCCAAAGTCGATGTGATCGCCGTCGGCACGCTACCTCTACATCTACCTTCGGGATTAGTATTAGACCTAAATAATTGTTATTTGGTGCCAGCGTTAAGCATGAACATTATATCTGGATCTTGTTCGATGCGACACAGTTATTCATTTAAATCAGAGAATAATGGTTGTTCTATTTATATGAGTAATATCTTTTATGGTCATGCACCCTTGAAGAGTGGTCTATTTTTGATGAATCTCGATAGTAGTGATACACATATTCATAATGTTGAAGCCAAAAGATGCAGAGTTGATAATGATAGTGCAACTTATTTGTGGCACTGCCGTTTGGGTCATATTGGTTTAAAGCGCATGAAGAAACTCCATACTGATGGACTTTTGGAATCACTTGATTATGAATCACTTGGTACTTGCGAACCATGCCTCATAGGCAAGATAACTAAAACGCCGTTCTCCGGAACTATGTAGCGAGCAACAGATTTGTTGGAAATCATACATACAAATGTATGTGGTCCGATGAATGTTGAGGCTCGCGGCGGGTATCGTTATTTTCTCACCTTCACAGATGATTTAAGCACATATGGGTATATCTACTTAATGAAACATAAGTCTGAAACATTTGAAAAGTTCAAAGAATTTCAGAGTGAAGTTGAAAATCATCGTAACAAGAAAATAAAGTTTCTACAATCTGATCGTGGAGGAGAATATTTGAGTTACGAGTTTGGTCTACATTTGAAACAATGCGGAATAGTTTCACAACTCATGCCACCCGGAACACCACAGCGTAATGGTGTGTCCGAACGTCGTAATCGTACTTTACTAGATATGGTGCGATCTACGATGTCTCTTACTGATTTACCGCTATCATTTTGGGGTTATGCTTTAGAGACGGCCGCATTCACGTTAAATAGGGCACCATCAAAATCCGTTGAGATGACACCTTATGAACTGTGGTTTGGCAAGAAACCAAAGTTGTCGTTTCTTAAAGTTTGGGGCTGCGATGCTTATGTGAAAAAGCTTCAACCTGATAAGCTCGAGCCCAAATTGGAGAAATGTGTCTTCATAGGATACCCAAAGGAGACTGTTGGGTACACCTTCTATCACAGATCCGAAGGCAAGACATTCGTTGCTAAGAATGGATCCTTTCTAGAGAAGGAGTTTCTCTCGAAAGAAGTGAGTGGGAGGAAAGTAGAACTTGATGAAGTAACTGTACCTGCTCCCTTATTGGAAAGTAGTTCATCACAGAAACCGGTTCCTATGACGCCTACACCAATTAGTGAGGAAGTTAATGATGATGACCATGAAACTTCAGATCAAGTTGTTACTGAACCTCATAGGTCAACCAGAAGATCCGCACCAGAGTGGTACGGTAATCCTGTTCTGGAGGTTATGTTACTAGACCATGACGAACCTACGAACTATGAAGAAGCGATGGTGAGCCCAGATTCCGCAAAATGGCTTGAGGCCATGAAATCTGAGATGGGATCCATGTATGAGAACAAAGTGTGGACTTTGGTTGACTTGCCCGATGATCGGCAAGCCATTGAGAATAAATGGATCTTCAAGAAGAAGACTGACGATGACGGTAATATTACTGTCTATAAAGCTCGACTTGTTGCGAAAAGTTTTCGAGAAGTTCAAGGGATTGACTACGATGAGACCTTCTCACCTGTAGCGATGCTTAAGTCTGTCCGAATCATGTTAGCAATTGCCGCATTTTATGATTATGAAATTTGGCAAATGGATGTAAAAACTGCATTCCTGAATGGATTTCTGAAAAAAAGAGTTGTATATGATGCAACCAGAAGGTTTTGTCGATCCAAAGGGAGCTAACAAAGTGTGCAAGCTCCAGCGATCCATTTATGGACTGGTGCAAGCCTCTCGGAGTTGGAATAAACGTTTTGATAGTGTGATCAAAGCATTTGGTTTTGTACAGACTTTTGGAGAAGCCTGTATTTACAAGAAAGTGAGTGGGAGCTCTGTAGCATTTCTGATATTATATGTGGATGACATATTGCTGATTGGAAATGATATAGAATTTCTGGATAGCATAAAGGGATACTTGAATAAGAGTTTTTCAATGAAAGACCTCGGTGAAGCTGCTTATATATTGGGCATCAAGATCTATAGAGATTGATCAAGACGCTTAATTGGAATTTCACAAAGCACATACCTTGACAAAGTTTTGAAGAAGTTCAAAATGGATCAATCAAAGAAAGGGTTCTTGCCTGTGTTACAAGGTGTGAAGTTGAGTAAGACTCAATGCCCGACCACTGCAGAAGATAGAGAGAAGATGAAAGATGTTCCCTATGCTTCAACCATAGGCTCTATCATGTATGCAATGATGTGTACCAGACCTGATGTGTGCCTTGCTATAAGTCTAGCAGGGAGGTACCAAAGTAATCCAGGAGTGGATCACTGGACAGCGGTCAAGAACATCCTGAAATACCTGAAAAGGACTAAGGATATATTTCTCGTTTATGGAGGTGACAAAGAGCTCATTGTAAATGGTTACATTGATGCAAGCTTTGACACTGATCCGGACGATTCTAAATCGCAAACCGGATACGTGTTTACATTGAACGGTGGAGCTGTCAGTTGGTGCAGTTCTAAACAAAGCGTCGTGGCGGGATCTACGTGTGAAGCGGAGTACATAGCTGCTTCGGAAGCAGCAAATAAAGGAGTCTGGATGAAGGGGTTCATATCCGATCTAGCTGTCATACCTAGTGCATCGGGTCCAATGAAAGTCTTTTGTGACAATACTGGTGCAATTGCCTTGGCGAAGGAATCCAGATTTCACAAGAGAACCAAGCACATCAAGAGACGCTTCAATTCCATCCGGGATTTAGTCCAGGTGGGAGACATAGAAATTTGCAAGATACATACGGATTTGAATATTGCAGACCCGTTGACTAAGGCTCTTCCACGAGCAAAACATGATCAGCACCAAGGCTCCATGGGTGTTAGAATCATTACTGTGTAATCTAGATTATTGACTCTAGTGCAAGTGGGAGACTGATGGAAATATGCCCTAGAGGCAATAATAAAGTTATTATTTATTTCCTTATATCATGATAAATGTTTATTATTCATGCTATAATTGTATTAACCGGAAACATAATACTTGTGTGAATACATAGACAAACAGAGTGTCACTAGTATGCCTCTACTTGACTAGCTCATTGATCAAATATGGTTATGTTTCCTAACCATAGACATGAGTTGTCATTTGATTAACGGGATCACATCATTAGGAGAATGATGTGATTGACTTGACCCATTCCGTTAGCTTAGCACTAGATCATTTAGTATGTTGCTATTGCTTTCTTCATGACTTATACATGTTTCTATGACTATGAGATTATGCAACTCCCGTTTACCGGAGGAACACTTTGTGTGCTACCAAACGTCACAATGTAACTGGGTGATTACAAAGGTGCTCTACAGGTGTCTCCGAAGGTACTTGTTGGGTTGGCGTATTTCGAGGTTAGGATTTGTCACTCCGATTGTCGGAGAAGTATCTCTGGGCCCACTCGGTAATGCACATCACTTATGGGAGTAGGACTCCTCCTGGCGCGCCTCCTCCTGGCCGGCCGCACCTCCCCCCTTGCTCCTTTATATACGGGGGGCAGTGGGGCACCCCAAAGACACAACAATTGATTTGATCTTTTAGCCGTGTGCGGTGCCCCCCTCCACCATAGTCCACCTCAATAATACTGTAGCAGTGCTTAGGCGAAGCCCTGCGTCGGTAGAACATCATCATCGTCACCACGCCGTCGTGCTGACGAAACTCTCCCTCAACACTCGGCTGGATCGGAGTTCGAGGGACGTCATCGGGCTGAACGTGTGTTGAACTCGGAGGTGCCGTGCGTTCGGTACTTGATCGGTCGGATCGTGAAGACGTACGACTACATCAACCGCGTTGTGCTAACGCTTCCTCTTTCGGTCTACGAGGGTATGTGGACAACACTCTCCCCTCTCGTTGCTATGCATCACCATGATCTTGCGTGTGCGTAGGAAAGTTTTTGAAATTACTACGTTACCCAACAGCAAGATATACAATTATAGTCATACAGGCTAGACTCTTAGGGTTTTAGCCATTACGATCTCGTGGTAGATCAACTCTTGTAATACTCATATTCATCAAGACCAATCAAGCATGAAGTAGGGTGTTACCTCCATAGAGAGGGCCCGAACCTGGGTAAAACATTGTGTCCCCCGTCTCCTGTTACCATTGACCTTAGACGCACAGTTCAGGACCCCCTACCCGAGATCCGCCGGTTTTGACACCGACAACGGTGACGGCGAGGCGAGGTCGATCCAAGGCGGCGACGGCGACAGCGAGGCGAGGGGATGGCAACGGGCCAGTGCGGCGACGGGGACGGGCCGGCGACAGGGGCGGCGCGGAGTCGACGGGGACGACGCGACGAGGACGAGGGTGGCGTGGAGTCGACGGGGACGACGCGACGGGGGCCGCGACGGCGCGGGATGAGGCGGCGGCACAGAGAAGTGGGAGATGAGAAACTGAAATTTTTTGAAGTGTTACTTATATAGGAGGCACCTTTAGTACCGGTTGGAGCCACCAACCGGTACTAAAGGCCTATTTTGGCCAGGCCAAGCGGCGGCAAGGTCAGGCCTTTAGTACCGGCTGGTGGCTCCAACCGGTACTAAAGACCCCCCCCCCTTTAGTACCGGTTCGTGCCACCACCCGGTACTAAAGGTGGTGCGCTGCCTGGCGAGGGGCGCAAAGTTTAGTCCCACCTCGCCTAGCGAAGGGCAGCCGCACTGGTTTATAAACCCAGCCGCGGCTGCTCCTTCGAGCTCCTCTCCAAAGCAGGCCTTCTGGGCCTACCTATGTTGTGCTGCCCTGTCGGCCTACTGGGCCTTGCGGGCCTGCATCCTGGCCCAACAACAGGTTGGGTTTCTAGTCGTATGCAGGCCGCTGTGGCCCAGTAGGCGGGCTTTTTTATTTTTCTTTTTTTTCTTTTTTGCTTTATTTATTTTCTTTTATTTATTTCTGAGTTGTTTTTTGCTGTATTTAGAGTTTCTTTGTGAATATTTTTCTTTAGGTACACAAAATTACAAACTTTCTGTTAGTGCCGGTAGTTTTCAAATTTGAATAGTTTAAATTTTGAATTATTTGAAATTTGTGTGAATCACTAGTTTGTGAATAACTTAACTTTAAAAATAGATTTTTCAGTGATTCTTTTTTCTTATGTTTAATATTAGTGTGTTTTATCATTATATTCAATTTGGCAATTCTTAGGTTATTTAAAAAATGAAATGCCTTTGTAACATATGAGTTTTCGTCCGAAACCGTGATACTTCGAAAGAGATTGTCCATTTTGTACACGAAGTGCATCCAGTTTTTGCCGTAACCCTCTCTACTTTTTTGCACATGCTATGTAGGTGAAATTATGATACCATGCCAACTTTCAACCTTTTCGGAGTTCATTTGAAGTGTTTTTCAATTTCAGGGTCATTTAGTTGAAAAAATCAGTAAATGCATGAAAGAATTTGTTTGCACATAAAATTTCTTCGCGTTTCAAATGCCAAAACACATAACTGCCCTAACTATTACAGAGATTCCCTCCTGGGTGTGAAACACAGAAGAAAGTGATGATAGTGAAGCCGATCACATCCCAGATCTTTGGGTGTGAAACTCTTTCTTCGCGTGTGTCCCTTTGCGCCGTAACCATGGAAAATCTTCAACATTTAATTGGATGCTCGGGTCAATATTCACTGTGAATGGAGCAATTTCAACAAACTTTTCATAATCTTCTGACATGTCTGTCTTATCATCCACTCCCACGATGTTTCTCTTCCCAAAAAGAACTATATGGCGCTTTGGCTCATCGTATGATGCATTTGCTTCCTTATCTTTTCTTTTTCTCGGCTTGGTAGACATGTCCTTCACATAGAAAACTTGTGCCACATCATTGGCTAGGACGAATGGTTCGTCTGCATACGCAAGATTGTTGAGATCCACTATTGTCATTCCGTACTGCGGGTCTTCTGTTACCCCGCCTCGTGTCATATTGACCCATTTGCACCGAAACAAAGGGACCTTCAAACCACGTCCATAGTCAAGTTCCCATATGTCCTCTATGTAACCATAATATGTTTCCTTTCCCGTCTTGGTTGCTGCATCAAAGCGGACACCACTGTTTTGGTTGGTGCTCTTCTTATCTTGGGCGATCGTGTAAAATGTATTCACATTTATCTCGTACCCTTTGAAAGTCATTATATTCGAAGATGGTAACTGGGACAGCGAGTACAGGTCATCTTCAATAGCGGCGTCATGCATGGCACGTGTCTGCAACCAGCCGGCGAAAGTCCCCGTTTGTTCACGTGTAATCCAGTCATCAGACCGCTCCGGGTGTTTGGAGCGTAGAAATTCTTGTGTTCGTCCATATACGGAGCCACCAAGGCGGAATTTTGTAGAACTGTGTAGTGTGCTTGAGTGAGAGAATGTCCGTCCATACATATTATTTGATCCCCTCCTAGCATTCAGGAACACCAATCGGCTTAAGGTCAGGAATAAAGTCAATACAAAACTCAATGACCTCCTCATTTTCATGGCCCTTGAAGATGCTTCCTTCTAGCCTATCACGGTTATGAACATATTTCTTTAAGTCTCCCATGAACCTCTCAAAGGGGAACATATTGTGTAGAAATACAGGACCCAAAACGTTAATCTCTTCGCATAGGTGAACTAGGACGTGCGTCATGATGTTGAAGAATGATGGTGGGAACACCAACTCAAAACTGACAAGACATTGCACCAAATCATTCTCTAACCTTGGTATGATTTCTGGGTCAATTACCTTCTGAGAGATTGCATTGAGGAATGCACATAGCTTCACAATGGCTAATCAAACATTTTCCGGTAGAAGCCCCCTCAATGCAACTGGAAGTAGTTGCGTCATAATCACGTGGCAGTCCTGAGACTTTAGGTTCTGGAACTTTTTCTCTGCCATATTTATTATTCCCTTTATATTCGATGAGAAGCCAGACAGTACCTTAATACTGAGCAGGCATTCAAAGAAGATTTCCTTCTCTTCTTTGGTAAGAGCATAACTGGCATGACCCTGATGTATGCCGTCTTTTCCGTGCATACGTTGTTGGTCCTCCCGTTCCTCCGGTGTATCTTTTGTATTCCCATACACTCCCAAGAAGCCAAGCAGGGTCACGCAAAGATTCTTCATCACGTGCGTCACGTTGATTGCGGAGCGGACCTCTAGGTCTTTCCAATAGGGCAGGTCCCAAAATATAGATTTCTTCTTCCACATGGGTGCGCGTCCGTCAGCGTCATTCGGAACAGGTTGTCCGCCAGGATCCTTTCCAAAGACTACCTTCAAATCCTTGACCATATCATGTACATCAGCACCAGTACGGTGGCGAGGCTTCGTCCGGTGATCTGCCTCACCTTTGAAATGCTTGCCTTTCTTTCTTACGCGATGCCTGCTTGGAAGAAATCGACGATGTCCCAGGTACACATTCCTCTACAATTATCCAAATATATACTGTCGGTGTCATCCAAACGGTGTGTGCATGCGCGGTATCCCTTGTTTGTCTATCCTGAAAGGTTACTGGGAGCAGGCCAATCATTGATGGTCACAAACAGCAACGCCTTTAGGTCAAATTCTTCCTGTCCGTGCTCATCCCACGCACGTACACCTGTTCCATTCCACAGTTGTAAGAGTTCTTCAACTAATGGCCTTAGGTACACATCAATGTCGTTTCCGGGTTGCTTAGGGCCTTGGATGAGCACTGGCATCATAATGAACTTCCGCTTCATGCACAACCAAGGAGGAAGGTTATACATACATAGAGTCACGGGCCATGTGCTATGGTTGCTGCTCTGCTCCCCAAAAGGATTAATGCCATCTGCGCTTAGACCAAACCATACATTCCTTGCGTCACCTGCAAACTCCTCCCTGTACTTTCTCTCGATTTTTCTCTACTGCGACCCGTCAGCGGGTACTCTCAACTTTCCGTCTTTCTTACGGTCTTCTCTGTGCCATCGCATCGCCTTGGCATGCTCTTTGTTTTGGAAGAAACGTTTCAACTGTGGTATTATAGGAGCATACCACATCACCTTGGCAGGAATCTTTTTCTTGGGGTGCTCGCCCTCGACATCACCAGGGTCATCGCGACTGGTCTTATAGCGCAATGCACCGCATACCGGGCACGCGTTCAAATCCTCGTACTCACTGTGGTAGAGGATGCAGACATTAGGTCATAAACACGAAATGCAACAAATAGTTTTAAAAGAGAATATACCACATCCGAATCATAACAAGGACGAGGGCCGACGGGGACGGATATCAAAACCATGGCACTATGTATAACAAACAACGTACGGGTAAGATAATTATACGAGTAACTATATATCCAAATCACACAAACATCAATTTTTTAAATAAAAAATTCATGAACAAGAGGCTCACCACAAGGTGGTGTCGGCGATGGGACGGTGCAGGCGATCGCCGGTGGTTACGACGGAGATTTAGAAGGCACTAAGTAAACCACACCTACATATGCAAACTAAGTGTTATTTTGACCTCAAATTGCATATAAATCAAATACTACCACATATAATTCCTCCCAAAATAAAACCCACAAATCACTATACTTATAGAGCATTGCAAGAGCTAATCTAGCAATGAGAGATGAAAGGACAAAGTTGCTAACCTTTGTGATCATTTGAATGGATGGGGGCCTTCAAATCTTGACAAAATTTGGGCAAAATTTGTGATGAGCTCGAGAAGAAGGGAAGAATAGAGGAGAGGGGAAAGGGGGAAGAAGCGAGCTCGGGTGGACGAAGGGTTTATATAGGACGACTTTTAGCACCGGTTCGTACCACAAACCGGTACTAAAGGTGCTGGAGGGGCCCCAGACTGACAACATCCTGCCACCACTCTCTTTAGTACCGGTTCGTGGCACGAACCGGTGCTAAAATTTCGGCAAGAACCGGTACAAATGAGAGCGGCCTGCCTAGCCGTTGGAACCGGCACTAATGGACACATTAGTACCGGCTCAAATTCAAACCGAGACTAATGAGCTGAACATTTGACACTTTTTCTACTAGTGCGCCGTCCTTGCTGCAGCCTTGTCCTGGGTCGCCGCTGCGGACGGGGTTGGTCGGTGCCGGCGCCTCCTCGTCGCTATCGTCGAGGACGGTGACATCACCCTCATCGCGGCTGCGGTGCCGCATAGCGATCTCCTCTAGAATGCGATGCTGACGCTACATCTCCTCCCGCACGTAGTCGTCCCGTGCCGTTTTCGAGGTCGGCGGCCATCTCGACGTGCTCCTGCTAGACGACCACGGGCGGCGTCACCGGCTCCTTCTTCGGCCTGGCCAGGCGAAGATGGCCACGGGGAGGTGAAGGTTCGCGGTGGCCCTCATTTATGACGAGGCTGCCGCCGCGGCTGCGCCGGCGCTCCGACGTCTCATGGGGCTCGGGCTTGACGGTAGCGAGAGGCATCGTGTTGGAGGAGTGGGAGCCGGAGGAAGAGGAGGACGCCCCACCATGCGCCTCGGCAGCCACGAGTTGCCACTCCGGTGCGGGAACGACGGTGTCGGGTACTCCAATGGTGGCAAGTTGCCGCCCTCGATGTGCTCGAGGACGGCGTGGAGCGTGCGCCCGGGGATGCCCCACCACTGATGGCGGCCGTCGGAGTTGTGGCGCCCCCTTGGTGCCGGCACGCCATTGGTGGACGCGAGCTGGTTTGCGTGGCGGTGTTGAAAGTACGACATCCACGGAGTGTGGATTGTCGGGGCGTACTTTGGCTGTTGTCGCACTTCCTCTGGCAAGGCGCCCGGATCCGCGTGATCTCGCCACGACATTCAGCGTCCGAGGGCGGCGGGGGCACGGGGACGACTCCGGCGCTGAGCCTCCAAGAGCCCGGTACACCGCACACGCATGTCGGGCGGCGCCGGGTAGTTGGCCTCGTAGAGAAGGCGCGCCTCCCACTCGTGCAGATGGCGGCGGCCGAAGCCGTTGGCCGTCGCTCCGTCGCTGGGGAATCTCTCGGCCATATGTCTAGAGTGAGGAGAGAGGGCGAGAGCAAGGGCGGCGAGGGAAAGAAGGTGGTCGGTGGCGAGAGAGAGAGGGCTGTGGAGGCGAGTGTGCGGCCAGGGGCGACGAGGCGGCTTTTATAGCGATGAGGGGGCGGCAGCAGTGCGGACGCGTGGTGGGAAGTGGCGGGACGCGCGGCGGCTTGCCTTTACTGCGCCGCCCGTGATCAATGGAAGGCTAACCGGCGGCAGGCATGGCATTGATTCGCGCGGGAGGCGAGGCGATGAGATGAGGACGACGATGCAGTCACTGACTCGGTGGGCCCACGGGGTAGGAGTCCGGCGCGGGAAGTTTTGGCGCATTTTTTCTTCCCCCGGCGCCCCAGGTCGGCCCACCAGCGCGCTGGGTTCGGCCTGGGTCCGTCGGCACCAATTTCAGCCCTAACCGGTGAAATTTGGGCTCCTGGGGCGTGACTGGGCCGGTGTTTTTGAGCCGGCGATAAAAAAGAGACATGGGGGGCTGTTGAGGGGGCGAGTAGAGATTCTCTAAGTCCAACTTGTGCTAGTGTGTGCCTCGGTGGTACGTAATTTTCGATTTTGTTTGCCGCGCATGATCAGAGAACGTATCCGTTCGGAAATGTGATAGCCTTTTATTTTCTAAAACTAAATAAAAAAAGCAGGGTTCTTTTTTTTGCGGGATAAAAAATTAGGGTTCGAGTGGACTCAATCCACTGAAAGGTGGTCATGCGCCATGGGGGCTCTCAGATCAGGAGGTTCGTAGAAAGACATGGTGATGAAGGACCCATCTTTGAAAAAAATCTAGTACTACGTAAAACGTACTCTGTCATTACAACTAGTACGCACCATTTCAAGTCCTTTTATGGTTAATGTGACTGATTAATCTGAAATGACCTGGGTATTTGAGGAAAATAAAAATTGTAGTGAAGACTTGCTCAACATGATGGACAAGGAGGAAAATGAGCAGCCCTTTGCTGACGCCTGTGGTGTTGGTTACGGAGAAGGGAGAAGATGATGATAGGGGATCTGGGTGAGTGAGCAGCGCGATTATATAAATTGGGTTCACGCCTCTTTCGTGGTCCTGATGTTTCACATAGTCGGTCCAGGAAATGCTACCACGACCCTAGACCGTAGAGGACTAACATCTGTTCTAGCATTAATTGTGCACAGGAGGGAGCCATAACAATTGTTCCTATATTCCAACCAAAAGCAATACGTCTAGTTATACAACCGAAGGACCAGATCCCTATGCAAACCATAGGTCCGGATAATATGAGCATATGATCGTATGAGCCATGTTGAATTTTCGGGTGGTTGTGAGACATTCGATGATATATATATATATATATATATATATATATATATATATATATATATATATAGGGATTGACTATTCGTCACCCTGGGTGAGGAAATAGTTATTCTTCACCCCCCCCCTATTTTACCACCAATGCATAATAATTTTACGTTCCGTAAGTTTTGTCTTATTTCTGACTAAAAAGAGACCGTAAGAAAATACATAATCGCCGTAAAAAATATTTTATGTTATGTAAAATTACAAACGTAAAAACATAGTGTAAAATATACATAAACTCCAAATTTTCTTGTCTTATGACCTTTTTTTTTTTATACCAAAATTTACGTACTGAATCAATAGGAATGTAACTATTTGAATTCCAAATGTAATTTAATTATGAAGTGATTGTAAGATTACCTCGGGGGAAGAATAACTTATTCTGCACCCTGGGTGATGAATAGCATCCCTATATATATATATATATATATATATATATATATATATATATATATATATATATATATATATATATATGATCGGTTCTACGAGAAATTCTATTTTTATATATGCATAACGTGTACAATATGTAGTATCGTAAAATACCAGCAAACGAAAAAGAATTAAATGAAAAACACAAAATTAAAGGAAAAAGAAATCATGAAACCAAAACCCCCCAAACATTTTAGGACCAGTTGGTGTTACCAGCCGGTACTAAAGGGCTCCCCGCCCCCGGCGCTGGCTCGTGCCACGTGGTGGCCCTTTAGCGGTGGTTCATGCAGAACCGGCACTAAAAGGGGGGGCTTTAGTCCCCACCCTTTAGTGTCGGTTGCAGAACCGGCACTAAAGGCCCTTACGAACCGGTGCTATAGCCCGGTTCTGCACTAGTGGCGGCGTGTAGGACGATGGCGGCGACTACACCGCCTTCTACAAGCTCCTCAGTGTGTAGTAGGCTCGGGGCGGCGGCGGCGTCGTAGTTTTTTTAGTTTTTTATTACTCGTCTTTACAAATATGAATGAAAACCGCCTGAATTTCGTCCAAATTCGCTTCATTTTCTTCAAAATTTAGCCAAATTTGCATTTGAAAAAACGACGTCTGGGGCCAACCCGGGGTGGCGGTTGGGAACCCGAGCATTTCGACGGCGAAAATAGCGCCGGTTAGCCCCTAGGAGGCCTTATTTTAGTCCCTGGGGTGCCGAACGACTGGAGATGCTCTTAACAATCCACAATCACTCTACTACCAGAACTCAGGATAGAAATGCAAGCAGAAATGTTGATTGATTACTCCCGCAATATTGTTTTTTTACAATTCTTGTTTTCTTAGGTTCCCTTTCAGAATTGTTTCAGAATTCATGAACTACCGAAATTCAGAACAAATCATTAAGCTAGATGGTCCTCTCTGCAAGCATTGAGCTAGTTCACTTATGTACCCAGCAATGTTCATTCAGTATTTGAATGAAAACGACTCAGAATTTGAGTATACATGAGCTTCACAAAACAGCAGGAAAGCATGCACGTCCACAAATTACGTATCCGTAATCACTGCACTACGATCCATTTGTTAGTTTGCTATGTACATATCATCAGGCGATTACTTCTTAATCCATCCCGGCGCTCGAGGATCTAGCTTCCCAGCAGGATTCTGTACATTGGTCCTGTTAAGACGCAAGTACTGTGCCGGCGGTCCATCTCGTCAACTGCACACCTGCTCCTGCGGCCCCCACCAACCTGCCAAATCTGCCACCGCGGGCACACGGTCATATCATACGGGGGTTGTATGTCCGCCGCGGAATACAACACTTTTGAGAGCTCGCATGGAAAATATTCAATGCGCTGCTAGCCTGCTAGATGAGGGTGTTGCATGGTCCAGATAATGGGACTATATGGTAGTATGACCCATATCGCCGCTCTCTTATTCACACATACACATGTATGTATATATATATATATACAATTAGGTATATATACAATTTCTCCTACGTGTTGCCTTGGTGCCTTCAGAGCACGATGACAACTGGGAGTGGTTCATGGGGGCGGTAGCGGGTAATAGTATTCTCCTTTGGGATCTATGACCTGGTCGAGCAAAAATCCCGCTATTTCCTCTTGAAGTGCTCGTATGCGCTCTGTTGGTAGGAGCTTGTCCCGCACGTCTTTGAACTGTTAAGAAGGAGATCAATATGCATGTGTATTAGTTGTGTGACTAGATATCGAGAATCATGTAAAATTTGTGAATAGTGTTCTGGCAAACGTACCCATTCCTGTCTATCAGATTTGCTCCTTTTGGACGCCATCATGCGAATGTTCTCGCAAACATAGTATGCACACACTTCAGTCCCTGGCCCCTGCTTCAGGCCTTTACGAGAATAGAATTTAATCAGATAATAATTAAACAAGCATGATAATTAGTTAATGGTATTGAAACAAGAATTAAAGAGATGGTAGCTAGCTAGTACTACTTAATTACTTACCTTCGGTCGATACCAAAATAGCTTTTGTCGCCATTTGCCTGGAGTCACCTTGATGAACTTTACCCAAGCCCTGCCCGCCGGCAAAGAAAATTAATAAAGGGGTTATTAAATAGTTGATATCAGGAAATGACGAACTAAATAGGCCGAGATATAGTTAATAATGATTGAAATTACCTGTCGACTATCCCCTTCAAGATGGTGAAGTCACTTTCTATTTTAAGTAGTGAGTCCAGTACTTCAACTTTTCCTTCTTCAACTCTAATGACTAACAAGATCCAGTGGTAACTGCATGCGCACACGTTTGCATGTCTTAATTAAGCGGGCATGTGCATAACACTAATCAACTACCCTAAACCCTATACACTTAATTATTAACATCTAGCTAGCTAGTAAGCAAACACAGAATTTGTAGTACAAGACAGTGTGACTCACAGGAAGTTGTAAGGAAGTAGTATATCTTCATTGGTATTGAGGCGCTTTAAGAACTCTAGCATTTTATTCTCTACATCTTGTTTATACCATTCCAATTTCCATGTGTGTTCATTAATGGTATTTGGGTCAATGAACCCAATGCCATAGCGTCCAGCTTTTTTCATTTCATACATCTTCATCCTGTATAATACCACAAAAAAGAATATAGTGCAGATAATTACAGGTAATGATCGATCAATGAGTACTAAAGCTAGCTTGAGACTTAAATTATAGAAAGAAATCACTTACAGACAATAGCAACTGACGAGAGATTTGTCGAGTGCATCTTGATTGAATAACTGAAATAGTTCTGAATACTCAACGGACAGAGCTAGCTTATGGAAGTAATGCTCTTCCTTGACATTCATCATGAGGGACTCTCGATTGGAACTCTTGGTAATTTTCATGTACCAATCATGCAATTCATACATTCTCGTTGGGAGGTTCTTGACCTCCTCGAGCTCGACCAAAGGTTGGCCGTGGACATATTTCCGTTTTATTTCCTCCTCTCTAAGCGGAGATATGGGCTCGATATCGAGGAGTTGTCCAACAGTGATATCGAGCATTTCAGCCTGCCTTATATGCTCCTCGGTTATTAACAGATTGCCCAGCTGGGGAACGGTTTGCCCACATATATAGGGCGCAGGTACTCTCATGTGTTGGCACAACAAGCGGGGGGATCGATTTCGCCGCCTGTTCTCCCAACTGGGGAACGGTTTTCCTGCATTTTTGCCAGCTGCTTGGCTCGAGCTCGAGCTCGACTCCTTCTGTAGTCGTGCTCGATGTGCCTTCCTGATTTGGCGCTCATAGTCTGAGTCAACAGGCTTGGGAGCTGGTGGTCTAGCCATACGAATAAAGTGGTCAATCTTTTCCTCAGGCACTTTCTCCCTTGGCGGCGGTCCCGATTTCGGTCCAAAATGGGCGTCCACTTGGGCCTTCTCTACGGCTGCGTTTTGCTCCTCGGTCATGTCGTAAGCCCTCTGGGGAAGAGGAGCGAGGCTTGGACCATATTTATATCGCTTGCCTTCGCCTGTACCTCCTGCACTACCTCAAATTGTACCGCTACGCACCATAGCTACGTCGGCTCTCTTCCGCGATTGCTGAGGCGGCGGAGACGGCTGACGTGGTTGAGTTGGAGCAGGAGGAGTGTCATGACACTGTGCCGGACTTGGAGGAGGAGGAGGAGTGGCCTGACGCTTTGCCGGACTTGAAGCAGGAGGAGTGGCCTGACGCGGTGTCGGACTTGGAGCAGGAGGAGTGGTCTGACGTTGTGCCGGACTTGAAGCAGGAGGAGTGGCCTGACGCTGTGCCAGACTTGGAGGAGGAGGAGTGGCCTGACGCGTTGGTGGACTTGGAGGAGCGGGAGTCTGCTGATGCGGTGGCGGACTTCGAGGAGGAGTCGGCTGACGCGGTGTCGGTGGCCTTCGAAAGATGATGCAATCCTTTCTCCATAGGATGATACGATGTTTGGCCTCTCCCAGTTTGTGCTCCTCGTCACCTCCAGGAATGTCAAGCTCTAGCCCCGAATATTGGTCCACCACCTCATCAACCACGACACGAGCATAGCCGGCTAGAATCGGGTTGCAATGGAAGGTTGCATCGGGGGAATTGTATAAGCAATGGCGTCCGCCACCTTCATGGATATGTTCTTCATTTTGAAGTGTAGCTCACAGTTAGTGCTCTCCATGATGTCATCCACAGGGTATCTATCCAGCAGTGCGTCACCCGGGGCAGAACCAACGCTGCTTCTCGGCATGGATGGGATGGTGCTATCCAATGTTGGATCATCCGCTAGCTGTTGCCGCTGCTGAGACCCCTTTCCTGGCTAAGTGAGTCGATCTGCTGCTGCTACCGCTGGAATTTGAGTGCCAAGTCCGCGTGCGCTGATTCTAGTGTAACACCCGGATGTAACTTTCCATATTTGTAACTCCAACTCTTGCCATTTTCGGCTATGTGTTATGATATTCCCTCTGTGGTTGGGTTTTGTTTTTCGTTTTGCTTTTTGTTCATGTCATGCATCCCATATCATGTCATCATGTGCATCTCATTTGCATACGTGTTCGTCTCATGCATCCGAGCATTTTCCCCATTGTCCGTTTTGCAATCCGACACTCCCACGTGCACCGGCGCACCCCTCTTGTTTCTTTTCGTGAGCGGGTGTTAAACGTTCTCGGAATGGACCGAGGCTTGCCAAGTGGCCTTGGTACACCACCGGTAGACCACCTGTCAAGTTTCGTTCCATTTGGAGGTCGTTTGATGCTCCAACGGTTAACCGGGTAACCGCAAAGTCCTTTTGTGTGTTGCAGCAAAAAAACCCTCCAAACAGTCCAATAACCCATCTAAGTCACCTCCATGCTCTCGGTCGTTCGATCACGATCGTGTGGGCGAAAACCGCACTCCATTTGGAGTCTCCTAGCTCCCTCTAGCTACAAATAGGTGATCCCCCCGATATTTTCACGCAGATCAAACCCTAACCCCGCTCCCTCCGCGCGCCGGACAAACTGCGCCGCCGCCCTCGCCCACTCACGCCGCGCCACGTGGCGCCCGTACGCCGCCGCCGCCGAAGCCCGCCGAGCCCGTCCGCCAGCCCCCGCGGCCCGCGTCCCCGCACCCGCGCCCGCCCGCGCCCGCCAGCGCCTCCCGCGGCTCCCCGCGCCCCGGATCTCCGCCGCCGGCGAGCTCCCCCGCCGCCATTGCCGGCGCTCCCCGCCGCTCAGCCGTCCTCCGCCCCCGCGCCCGAGCACGCCCGCGCCCGCGCCCACCTCCCCGTCGCCCGGGTCGCCGCCCGCCGCCGGCGCCTTCCTCCTCCCTCTTCGGTGCCTCGCCGCCCTTCCCCGGCTCCAACTCCGGCGAGCTCGGCGACCGCGCTCCCGAGCCGCGCCAGATCTAGATCCATCGAACGGTTGACTCCCCCCCCCCCCCCCGAAATTCTCCAAGTCCCGAAGTTTTTGCATAATATTGCTCTGTTCATCGCATCATATCTTCGTGCACATAGCTCCGTTTCGTGCGTGTAATATACCGAAATGTTCATCACGAGATGCTATTGATTTTGTTCCATTGTGACATGCTAGTTTGTGTTCATCTTGATGCCCAAATCTCTGGTGCAAGAGTGCTATATGATGTTTACTGCTGTTACTTATCAGAACTTGGTGATTTGTTATTTTTGTTGCAATTGATGTGTGCATCTTATGAGCATGATCTCTGCATGTGTTTTGATCTATGCCATTCCATCTTTACAGAGGTGTATGCCATGTATTTTTGTGATCTATGTGGTGACTAGCACAAGCATGCAAACTAGGCTTCGTGATGTTTTCTGTTTTCAGGGACTTGGGATTTTCACCAAGTCTGTTACTGCTGTTATTTTGTTGCTATGTATTCATGTGGCTACAGAGAGATCCATGCTTCTTTTGGGCATGTTCAGTAAGAATGTTTTGTAGAAATAGTTGTGCTCTATCCATCCATGCCCCTGTTTGCAATTATGGAGTGCCCTAGAATTTCTTAATCTTGCTTTATTTTTGCTATAAAATGTTTCTGGCGGAATGTTAACATGATATTCAGTTTTGCCAAGGTTGTGTTGTAGTTGATCCTTTCATGCAATGAAGTTTCTCTTGCCATGGTTAGCTTCATAAACATGCCATCTTGCTGTAGGTATGCTTGTTTTGTCATGCATTGCTCTGTGATGAGTGCATCGAGCTCACAAAGATGCCTTTATAATGCTGTGAATGCCATGTTCTGATTTCTGCGAAGTCTGAAACCTATTAACGAAACTCGCTATGTTTACATGAGTGCCATCATATCTTTTGATCCTTTTTGGCTCATGGTCAGTAAGGGACTTTTGTTCTATGCATTTAGTAGATTCATGACATGCCTTGTTTTGCTATGTTAAGTTCCTGTAGCATGTATTTTGCTTGCTCTGAACATTGCTGCCTGATGCTGTTTATGCCATGTCCAGTAATTTCACTAAGTCTGTGAACCTGATATCTTTTGCACTTTTGCCATGCTTGTTTGAACCTGTTATTGTGTGATCTAGCCGTAGCTCAGTGTCCATATTTTGTCAAGCATCTCCTATAAACTACTGCCATATGCTTAGTTGCTATGTTGGGGTGCGGTAGCATAGTTACTCGATGTATTCTAATTGCTATCATGCTGTTAATCGCAGACACGTGTCATTCTTGTTTTGCTTGCCATTTGCAAACCGTGCATCCGTTTCCGGTGATCTTTATATCGATTTCGACCGAAATCATCTCATCTTTCCAGTGGCATACTTGGTTTGCCAAGTTACTGCCTTGTTCATCCTTTTTCTTCCGGAGCACGCATATGCATCGTATATCATATCCCGCATATCATGCATGTTTTGCATCATGTTGCTTGTGCATTTCCCGTGATTGATTGTGGTTCCTTTGCTTGTGTTCTTGCTGTGGGTAGAGCCGGGAGACGAGTTCGTGAACGAGGAACCTGTTGAGTACGCTTACGAGGATCAAGCTTTCGACAACTCTGAGAACCTTGCAGGCAAGATGACCATGCCCTCGAAATCACTTCTATCTTTGCTTTGCTAGTTGTTCGTTCTATTGCTATGCTGCGCTATCTACCACTTGCTATATCATGCCTCCCATATTGCCATGTCAAGCCTCTAACCATCCTTTCCTAGCAAACCGTTGTTTGGCTAAGTTACCGCTTTTGCTCAGCCCTTCTTATACCGTTGCTAGTTGCAGGTGAAGTTGAAGTTGGTTCCATGTTGGAACATGGATATTTTGGCATATCACAATATCTCATACTTAATTAATGCATCTATATATTTGGTAAAGGGTGGAAGGCTCGGCCTTATGCCTGGTGTTTTGTTCCACTCTTGCCGCCCTAGTTTCCGTCATACCGGTGTTATGTTCCTTGAGTTTGCGTTCCTTACATGGTTGGGTGATTTATGGGACCCCCTTGACAGTTCGCTTTGAATAAAACTCCTCCAGCAAGGCCCAACCTTGGTTTTACCATTTGACCACCTACACTTCCTGTTGAGGATATACACCTTAGAGTCACCCGCCAGGAGGGGCCGGGTTACTCATATGGTCATTGCCAGAAGCCCGGCGCCAAGCTTAAAGACGGTGGGCCAAAGATGGGCTTAAGACCCGGATATGGCTTACGGCCCGTAGTTACAATCATTATTATGGTAGAACTTGTAGTGTAAGGCAAGAATAGTTGAGAGTCCGAGCCGGACACTCTTATGAGCCGGCCGGGACTCTGAGAGCTGCAGGGCATCAGCCACCCTATATAAAGGGACGACCCGGCAGCAGTTTAAGGGCGACAACAATCTCATCGAGAGCCGGGATAGCAGTTTAGCTCCCAGGTTATCGAAACCCTAATCAATACCACATCAAACTGGACGTAGGTTTTTACCTTCACCGTAAGGGGCCGAACCAGTATAAACCCTCGTGTTCCTTGTCCCGCATTAACCCCTTCAAGCTTCCTAGCTGCGATGGCTCCACGACTAAGTCCTAACTCAAGGACATCTGCCGTGACAATTCCACGACAGTTGGCGCCCACCGTGGGGCCAGCGCACGGTGGATTTGAGTTCTTGAAGGGAAGCTTCGAAGGGCTCAAGGGATACGCTGTGGGCCGGATGACCAAGAGTCGTCGCGGCAAGCTCTACATCGACGATGCAAACTGGGGCCCCGACGCCGGCTCAATTGAGCACGGGTACCGGGTCCCCTTCGACGAAATTCATGTTTTCATTGGCAAGATTGGTGAGCCGGGCCCTGAGCCGGATCTCTGTGCCGATCTCATCGAGACGGCTCAGCGGGCACGACCCGCCCGGGCCCGGCCTGCCTTAAGGCGCGCGTTTGTGGGATGTATCCATGGAGGGCCCTCTGATCTATCTGGGTCTGGTGATGAGGCGGCCGCCGGCTCTGACGGCGAGTCGGCCACCGATGAGTCAAACTCGTTGTATCAACTTCAAGATGGCAGGCTCATGGGTTGTTCCGATGGTGACAGTATTCCGGACCCGTTTGAGCCGCCGAGTCAGGTCGGAGTCTTTATGGCTGGCGCGCAGCCTGTTCAGAATCCCGCTGCTGGAGCGGGAAACCCGGTGCCTTCTCCGGCCCAGGTGCTGATGGATCTCACGGACAAGATGACGGCCCTGTTAACCGCCACGGTTGACCCGGCGGATCAAGCTCAGCATGATGCAGAGGTGGCACAATTAAAATTGGATCTAGTGAAAGCTAAGGAGGAGCTTGCAGCGGAAGGGATCAGGATGGCTGCAGAGAGGGCGGCTCTCGATGCCCAAACTCAGCTGATCCAGGCGCAGTCCTTCCAACTCACGATGGATCAGAACGCGTCCAATGAGGTCATGAGAAGGAGGCATCAAAAGACCCAATCTCGACTCCCTCCGGTTTACGATCCACGCAACCTCTTCAACACGCCAGGTGCAGGGTCTAGTAACCCGCCAGGGGTCATAGTGCCTGGGTCTGGAACCCCTATTCAGCCACGAGTGATGGGGCCTCCCCAGGTGCCCCTTGCCCCGCCTCAGTACGTGCCAATACCCTCGGGTCATTATAATAACCCGCTGGAGAACATGGTCGCTGCGGCAGCACGGTTGGCGGCTCTCCCAGTTGACGGCGACTCTCCGACGGCTATTGAGACCCGCCGGGTCAGGGAACTCCTTCAGACGGCACTGGCGCAGCAAGAGGCGTACTCCTACAGCCGGGACAGGATCCACTCGACCCCCCATCCGAGCCCGAGTTACAGCAGGCACATGATCTCAGCGACCGGCTCAAGTAACGTCCGACACCATGACCCGCCTCCTGGCCATGGCTCGGCTCATAATGGAGCCTTTCATGCAGCAGATCAGGACAGAGCGCGGCAAGAGGCGGAGCAAGTGCCTCAATTGACGGCTTACCAGACCCCCCCCGGCTTATCCGACGACTTTCGTCGACGTGGGCATCCCTACCAAGACCGGGGGTGTCCCTTGTTTAGTACCAGCTATCCGCAATGAGCGTCTACCCAAGGACTTCAAAGGCCCTAGGAAGGTGCCTAATTACACAGCAGACTTACAGCCTGCGGCCTGGATCGAGAGTTATGAGATGGCTATGGAGCTGCTGGAGGTCAGTGAGGCGGCCATGGCTGAGTATTTCACCATGATGTTAGATGGGACTGTCCGCACTTGGTTGAAAGGGCTACCACCGAATTCCATTGGGTCTTGGGCTGAGCTGAAAGCCCGGTTCATCCAAAACTTCAAAGATACCTATAGGCAGTCTATGTCAATTGTGGATTTGACTAACTGTAAGCAGCAGGAGGGTGAGTCTACGACACATTGGGTTCGCCGGGTTAAGGAGATCATACACTCGTCAGACAAGATGGATGCCGGCTCAGCGGTTTTAATGCTGGAGCAGAATTGTCGTTTTGTGCCCCTGAAGATGAAACTCGGGCGGCTTAAGCGCGACTGCAGTGATATGGGTACACTAATGGCGGCTCTTGTCAAGTACGCCGATTCTGATGGTACCAAGGATCCCCCTTCAGATGATGAAAGGACAGGGAAGGGAAAGAAGAACGGCAATGGCAAGGGTCCTCAGTTTAACCCGGGGAACCAAGGAGGAGGCAAGCGCAAGGCCGATGGCAGCCTAGATTTGTAGCCAACGCCAGCTCACAAGGTAATAACCAGCGACGTAAGGGGAGGCCCCCTCCCCGAGGCGGCGGGTCAGGTCCGATGCTGGAGCAGCTGTTGAATGAACCTTGTCCAAGGCATGGCTCTAGAGAGAAGCCAGCGACGCATCTGTGGAAGGATTGTGCAATCATGAAGGCCTTTAAGAATTACAATGGCCCGGGCGGCGGCTCAGGCGCCGGCGGCTTTCATGGCCCGGGCGGCGGCTCAAATTCCGGTCCTCAGAACGGTCAAGGGGGCTTTAATCAACAGTCTGGCCAGGGTCATCAACAGCAGCAGGGGGTTATCAGACCAACCCAAAGCAGCTTAGCGGTGGATAGTATCATGTGTTTACCACTAGTCTATGCAAGCGAGATCAGAAGCTTCACAAGAGGGCTGTGAATGCTGTTGAGCCGGCGGTTCCACGCTACTTGCGGTGGTCTGAGCAGCCTATAGTGTGGAGCAGGGAGGATCACCCTCCACGGGTGGATAATCCGGGTCACTTGGCCCTGGTGGTGGCTCCTCAGGTGGGAGGATATAAGTTCACTAAGGTGCTCATGGATGGAGGCAGCAGCATCAACATCCTCTATTATGAGACGTTCCGTCGTATGGGGTTGATTGATAAGAACCTCAGCCAGTCCAACACTATTTTTCACGGGGTGGTACTTGGTAAGTCGGCTTATACAGTCGGCAAGATTGAGTTGGAAGTGGCCTTTGGAGATGAGAACAACTACAGGGTGGAGAAATTGACCTTTGAGGTGGTCAAGATAAGAAGTCCATACCATGCTATATTTGGACGGCCAGCTTACGCCAAGTTCATGGCACGGCCGTGTTATGTATACTTACAGCTCAAGATGCCGGGTCATAATGGGACCATTACGGTTCACAGCAGCCGGAAAGTGGCTCTGGAGTGTGAGGAAGGCGATGCAGCTTATGCAGAATCTGTTTGTGCAACAGAGGAGTTGAAGTTTTACAAAGACAACGTTGACCCAACAGATATGACCTCTCTGAAGAAGCCGACTACGGAGAATGAGTCGGCGATGAAATTTAAGTCAGCTGATGAGACTAAACTTGTTGATTTCGTTCCAGGAGACTCATCTCAGCAATTTAGCATCAGCGCCAATCTGGATCCAAAATAGGAAGGCGCGCTCATCGAGTTCATCCGTGAGAATAGGGACATCTTCGCATGGAAACCTTCCGACATGCCAGGTGTACCTAGAGAGCTCGCTGAGCACACTCTCAATGTTGATCCGAAATTTAAGCCGGTCAGGCAGTTCCTTCGGCGGTTTAATGAAGAGAGGCGGAAAGCCATTGGTGAAGAGGTGGCCCGGCTCTTGGCGGCCGGGTTTATTGTTGAAGTCTTTCACCCAGAGTGGTTGGCTAACCCGGTGCTCATACTCAAGAAGAACGGCACCTGGCGGATGTGTGTGGACTACACGGACTTAAACAAGGCGTGTCCGGCTGATCCTTTTGCCCTCCCCCGTATTGATCAAATCATTGATGCTACGGCAGGTTGTGCACGCTTAAGTTTCTTGGATGCTTATTCTAGATATCATCAGATTAAGATGGCAGTTAAGGACCAGGAGAAGACGGCGTTCATCACTCCCTTTGGAGCCTTCTACTATGTGTCTATGCCCTTTGGACTCAAGTGTGCACAGGCGACTTACCAGCGTTGTGTACAGAACTGTCTTCATAAACAGATTGGGCGCAATGTTCATGCCTATGTGGACGATATTGTGGTTAAGTCCATAAAAGAGGAAACCCTGATAGATGATTTAAGGGAGACCTTTGATAACCTCCGGATCTACAAGATGATGCTTAACCCGGCCAAGTGTGTTTTTGGTGTTCCTGCAGGCAAACTCTTGGGTTTTTTGGTTTCTGACAGAGGCATTGAAGCTAACCCGGAGAAGATCAAGGCCATCACCTCCCTGGCTAAGCCGGCGTGTATAAATGACGTTCAGCGCTTGGCGGGTCGCATCGCTGCTTTAAGCCGGTTTATAAGCCGTTTGGGTGAGAAAGCCATGCCATTATATCAGTTGATGAAGAAAACTGATAACTTTGTCTGGAATGATGCGGCTAATACTGCCTTTGAGGATTTGAAAAAGCAGCTGGCAGAACCCCCAGTCCTTGCTGCTCCGGTTGATAAGGAGCCCTTGTTACTGTATGTGGCGGCGAACACACGAGCCGTCAGTGTGGCTATGGTGGTGGAGCGCAAGGAGGAGGGCAAGGAGCATCCGGTTCAGCGGCCAGTTTATTATGTCAGCGAAGTGCTCATTGAGTCCAAGCAGCGATATCCGCATTGGCAGAAGCTTGTTTATGGTGTGTTCATGGCAAGCCGGAAGCTCAAGCATTATTTTCAGGGTCATCCCATCACTGTGGTCAGTTCTGCCCCTCTTGGTGATATCATTCAAAACAGAGAGGCCACAGGGAGAGTAGCTAAGTGGGCTATAGAGCTTGGACCTCATGGCCTCAAGTACGTGTCACGCACTGCTGTTAAATCTCAGGCCTTGGTGGATTTCATCAATGACTGGACAGAGTCACAAGTGCCCGAGCAGAAGCCGGATAACACATATTGGACTATCCACTTTGATGGGTCCAGGCAGCTGGAGGGCTCGGGGGCTGGAGTTGTATTGGCTTCCCCTAAAGGTGACAAGTTCCATTATGTGTTACGGTTGATGTTTCCTTGCACTAACAATGCGGCTGAGTACGAGGCCTTGCTCCACGGTCTTCGGATGGCTAAGGAGATGAGCTTGAGCCGGGTAAGGTGTTTCGGTGACTCAGACTTGGTGGCTCAACAAGTATCAGGCAAGTGGGACTCTAAAGACCCTCTCATGGCGGCTTATCGCCGCGAAGTTGATGCCATTGCTGGGCACTTTCAGGGCTACCAAGTGGAGCACATTGATCGCAGGAAGAATGAGGCGGCTGATGCCCTAAGCCGGCTAGGCTCTCAGCGAAAGCCGGTACCGCCTAATACTTTCCTGGATGTCCTGTATAATCCTTCTGTTAAGCTGTCTACAGAGGAAGACTTGGTTGTCCCTGACCCGGAGGCGCGACTGGTGGCGGTTCTCCACGTCATACCAGACTGGACAATGTCGTACCTGGCTTACATGACCTGGGGCAAGTTGCCTGAGGATGAAACTTTGGCCAGGCAAATAACCCGGCGAGCTAAGTCAATGATTGTTATCGATGGCGAGCTGCATCATCGCAGTGTTACAGGGGCGTTTCAGCGTTGTGTTTCCCCTGAGGAAGGGAAAGAGATCTTGCGTGAAATTCATGAAGGGGATTGTGGCCATCACGCCGGCTCAAAGTCCCTTGTGGCCAAGGCTTTTCGTCATGGTTTTTATTGGCTGACGGCTCATGCTGATGCAGAGGACTTGGTCAGTAAATGTGATGGTTGCCAGAGGTTTTCGCGACGGGCTCATGTGCCGGCTCAGGAGTTGAGGATGATCCCAATTACTTGGCCCTTTGCGGTCTGGGGGCTTGATATGGTTGGGCCTTTCAAACGATCCAAAGATAAGAAGACTCACCTATTGGTGGCGGTTGACAAATTTACCAAGTGGGTGGAAGCGGAGCCAGTTAGCAAGTGTGATGCGGCCACGGCGGTTCAATTTATGAAAAAGGTGATTTTCCGCTTTGGTTTTCCACACAGCATTATAACTGACAATGGCACCAATCTATCTAAAGGCGCCATGGAAGAGTTTTGTCAACGAGAGCATATCCGACTTGATGTCTCCTCAGTTGCTCATCCTCAATCCAATGGTCAAGCTGAGAGAGCTAATCAGGAGATTCTGAAGGGTATCAAGCCCCGGCTTTTGGTCCCTTTGCAACGGACGCCGGGTTGTTGGGTGGAGGAGTTGCCCTCCGTGTTATGGAGCATCAACACTACTCCTAACAGATCTACAGGCTTCACGCCTTTCTTCATGGTTTATGGGGCAGAGGCCGTCCTCCCCAGTGACATCCGTCATGATTCACCTCGAGTGGCGGCTTATGTTGAGGCGGATAATGAACAGACGCGCCAAGATGCTCTTGATTTGTTGGACGAACAGCGTGATGTGGCAGCAGCCCGTTCAGCAATTTACCAACAAGACATGCGCCGTTATCATAGCCGCCGGGTTAAATCCCGAGTTTTCCAGGAAGGCGATCTCGTGCTCCGGCTCATCCAGGATCAAACAGACGCACACAAGTTATCCCCGCCTTGGGAAGGGCCCTTTATGGTCAGCAAGAACTTGCACAACGGGTCATATTACCTCATTGACATTCGGGAGCACAAAGATTCACGTAAGTCGGAGGAAGAGACCCGTCGGCCGTGGAACATAGCTCAGCTTCGGCCTTACTACACTTGAGCCACCGGCTCTCGTGGTGTACATATTTCTCTCAGCCATGTATATATTATGATAAGCAATAAAGCAGGACCTCTGTCCTTTTTTCTCCTCCAAATATGCACGTGTTGTTTTCATTGCAAGATTACATGCTGATTTAAAGGAGGATCCGGCTTATGATCGTATTCGAATTTAGCCGTAAGCTATAAGGTCACTTGGGGGCTTCCTGTTCAAACATGGGTCGTATTCGAACCAAAGAGAACATAGCTGTCGATACCCATTTGATTGGCAAAGTGCCGAGCTCATTGGGAGGTTGCCTTTGGTCATATTTGAATCATAGTTTAACCCCTCTGAGAACCGACGTGGATCATATTCGAATCAGCGTCATTAAACAATTCTTAAAATCACTTGGGGGCTTCCTGTTCAAACATGGGTCGTATTCGAACCAAAGAGAACATAGCTGTCGGTACCCTCTTGATTGGCATCGCCACACCCACTGGGGGCTATATTATCGTATCCGAATCTTAGCTTAACCCCTGTTGGCCGGGTCTCTGGTCGTATTCGAACCGAAAGCCCCTAAGTTCTTCCGCTTTATCACAAATTTTCTCTGATTATGTCAAGGTGTGTACAGCCGGGTCTCACTTTGCCGGCTTAACTTTGGTTTACAGTATTGCTGAACGCAATGGGTGTTATAAGGCAGGTAAACCGGAGTTGTAGTACCAACCTTTTTATCCGGGTTATTTAAATCGGAAGTATGCTTGCAGGCCGTTAAGTATGTTCTTACGGCTGTATTCAGGATATCATTGGAGACAAGTCTTTTTTGATTCCTATTCCGGGTTATCTAAAACTTATGATTTTCAGGGCGGTAAGCCGCCTCAAGATTTGTGATTTGCCTTTCTATGCAGGATATTTAAAGGCACCTCTTTTGAGGTTAAGAAAAAACAAAGGATTGATTATGACCCGGAGAAATATCAAAGAGACAACTTCAAAAGACTTTAGCATTCAATACGTGCACGATGGCGCGGCAGAGATAAACTGTTGTACCTACTCTATTACAAAACTCATCAAGTCTAAAAGGGTGGAGCATTGTTTGGTAAACCGCCAGCCGAGTTATGCTGCTTGCTGAGTTGAAGTCTCCGGCTCGTTCCTATCCTCTCCTCCGGCTGATCCCAAGACCTGGAAAGTTGATGACTTCCAGTCGATGCCACTGAGAGCTTCGAATTGGGCTTCCTCGTCAATTAACCCGGCCGGGTCAATCTCCGGGGCAAAAGTGTGCTGACGAGCCGGCGGGATCAAGGTGAGGGCTTCATAGCGAGGGGTTGGAATCCTCTGATTCTCCGCGTTGTAGCCCGGCTGGTACTTGGTTAGATCTGTGTCGTTCCCGATAAGGGTGGCCACCGGGCGTACAGCCTTCACGCAAGCTGCGAAGTCCTTCTGATCGAAAGCTGAGCCGTCTTCCTTCAGGCTTGGATAACCAAGGGCGATGTCCGCCGGGTGTAACTCCGGCAGGAATGCCTTGGCCCGGCTCAGCGCGGCGATCGCTCCGGCTCTTGCAGAGGCCCGTCGCAGCTCTTGGATCCGCTGAGGCAGAACGGCGAGCCGGCGCAGGACTTCTGCCAGGTGAGTCGGCACCTCGTTGGATAGGGCCACCACAGCTAAGGCACGCTGTGACCCGGTGTAGAGCTGCTCCACCAGGGTATACACGGCCTTCAGCTTGGTGACCACGCTCTGGTTGAGGTTGGCACTTCTGGGACCTGTTTAACAGAATCAGACAAGCCGGCGACAAGGATGAGTTATGAGATATAAACATTTTAAACTTGATGAAAGCCGGTGAGGCGACTTACCGAAGATGGCGGCCACCATCTGGGAAACCTGGCGCTTTAGGCCGGAGAGCTCAGCGGTCTTCTCGGAGAGAGTCTTCTCCGCCTGTTCAGCCCGGGTTACCAATGCGGCCTTCTCTTCGGCCCAGGCTTTCCGCTCAGCATCAAATTCTGTCTTCAGCTTCTCTTGAGCGGCGATGCTGGATACAAACTTGGCGTTTGCCTTCCGGGTCTCCATTTCTTGCATCTTTAGCCGGCTCGTGAGATCAGCAAGGTCAGTCCCCAGCTTCTTGCCAGCAGCCTGTATAAATTTCTGGGTTATGGCATGAACAATTACTCTACAAATTTAAAGTCCCAAGCGTTTTCCAAGCAAAGACACTTGGCACTTGGGGGCTAATGCATATTGAACGTTTTCTATCTACATATTGCCGGTTCAAATGGAGTAAGCCGGAACCTAAGTCTACAACATACTCAGTCATAAGTCGTCGACTTGGGGGCTAGCATGGTACAGGTAACTAAGCAGTAAATAAAAGGACAAAAGGATGTTACCTCAGACTTCTGCTGGATCTGGGTCACCATGGCAACCTCGGCGTCCCGGCTCTTGTGCATTTGGCTGATGTAGCCGGAGACGAGCTCTCCAATGCTCAGGTTGGTGTAGTCGGAGAGGTCCAGGTTCACCCGGCGGGGCTGCAGCAACTCCCCCTTAGCGGAGCACTTGGCCAGTACGGTAGGTCTCCCCGGCTCAACGAACTCCGTCCGGGTGATTACCACGTCCGGGTCATTTGTTGGTTGGGCCGAGCCGGAGGCCTCCGGGTCAGCAGAAGCTTCTACAGGCGCCGTGTCCATTGGAGTGGTGGCTTCGGGGGCGGAGGCAGCTGGCGGGTCTTGGACCGTCACCTCCGGCTCAGGCAAATCCGGCACTCCGGCCGACTTGGTTTTCTTCACCCTCTTGGTGAGCTTTGCCTGGGCACTGAAAGAGCAACAAAGGTTAGTACAAAAAATATGAGTAAAGATCAGAACAACATGAGATGATTATCGTTACCCGGGCGCGGTCTTGAAAGCCGGAAGACTCGACTGCATAGAGTCACCCGAAGAGGGGGAGGTCTCCTGATAATTGGAGTCAGAAGAGTTGAGTGGCTGACGGATAACACCCGCCAACGGGTGAAAAGGGTACAAGTGGGAAATAACCTCAGTTCGGCGCTTCCTTGATGTGTCAGGTAACCCGGCGGAGAGGTCGGTGTCCTTGTTGGTCCGGGTGTGACGCCGGCTCTCATGAACCTGTTGCTTCAAAATAAATTGAGGATCTTGATAAGCTAAGGGATGTGAAAAGCTTACTTTCCGGGTTACCCTTCGGACTTTCAGCCTTGGCAAGGGCTCCGAGTCGGAGGAAAGTGACATTACCTCTTCAACCACCGGGTTACTTGCGCCGGTGTCATCCTGTCAATGAGCAAGTATTGATAAGGCGGACAGCAACAAACAACAAATACAGCAAGGACTTAAAGGCTCAGGGGTTACCTCTGACTCGGAGCTGTCGCTTAATTGCATCAGCTCTGAAGCAGTAGGCCTGCTTCCTTTCTTGCGAGGGGCGGCTTTCTTGGCGGCTTTCTTCACCTTTCTGGCTTTCTTGTCCGCCTCATGGTCATATTTGACCCGCCAGAACTTGTCGTCAGCCTGAAAAATACAATGGACGATTCAGATGAGAGTTATATACAGAAGAAGATAGGATGTTCAGATTGGCGGCTTACCGCTAGGGCTGGGTTGGTCTTGCAGAAGGGGGCTAACCCGGTCCTTCCACAGTCTGCCAGGCTCTCGTTCAAGAGAGCCTTGGTCATCTCCTCTGCAACGTCTTCAGGAAGATCGTTGCGGCTGTGTCTCTGAGGGTCGTCTTTGCGGCCCGTATACTCACACATTAAGCCGGGGCGGCGGCTCAATGGGATCACCCGCCATGAGATCCAGACCTGGACCAGATCGATTCCATTCAGACCATTGCCCAGGAGAGCCTTGATCTTGTTGATGGTTGGGAGCAGAGGCTGGCGCTCCGCCGGAGTCAGTTTGTCTGACAATGGGTGTGTTGACTCCAGACGTGATGGGAGAAAGCCGGGCAGCGGACTTTCATCAGCCGGTGATGTATCTTGGCAATAGAACCAAGTCATGTTCCAGTCCTTTGGGTAACTCGGCGGCTCTGCGTAAGGGAAAAGGCAGTCCCTACGCCGCTGGATGGAGATGCCGCCTAACTCCAGACTTGGCCCGTTGGCGCACTCATTCTGACGGTTTAAGTAAAAAAGCTCTCTGAAGAGCAGCAGACTAGGTTCTTCTCCAAGATAAACCTCGCAGAAGACTTGGAAATTGCAGATGTTGGACACTAAGTTGGGTCCTATGTCTTGAGGCCGTAAATCGAAGAAATTTAGAACATCTCTAAAAAACTTTGAGCCGGGCGGTGCGAAACCCCGGCTCATGTGATCCGCAAAAATCACTACCTCCCCATCCTTTGGCTGTGGCCTTTCTTCTGACGGGTCAGGGGCACGGTAGGACATGATGTCTTTCTTGGGCAGATATCCTGACTTAACAAAATCCGCTAGGGTCTCATTGGTGACATTGGACCTCATCCAGTTACAAGTAATGGGAGCTTTGGGAGGCATGGTGAAGGTCGGCAGTCTATGACAAAAAGGAAAAAAGTCCGGGTTAATGATAAGCCGGAGGAGATCTACAGTTCAAAGCTAAGGTGGCGGCTTACGAAGGGGACTAATGGTATATACCTAAGTACAGCGGGTTATTTAAACCGCAGGGGCATTCAGAATAAATTGATTATCTACGGCCTTATCACAGCTAAGCCGGAGGATTCTACGAAGCATGGTTCTCTTTAAGCCGGAAGGTTCTACGGCGCGTGGTTTCTTTAAGCCGGAACTGTAAACCGCCAAGATTCAATGATTGCAGTTTGTTACTAAGTGTGGTAAAACAGGTTTCACACATTGCAGTAACTTTTTTGGATCGAAATGGTCGGGCAAAAGAAAAATTTCTAGACCTAGAAACAGAAGCGAGGGAGTTCTTGGGCCCGAACAAAGTTCCTATGCAGTAAAAAGAGAGCTGTTTGCGTGTAAAATGGGTGCTAAACAGTCGCCGCACTAGTTCTATGCAGATCTAAGATCAAACAGGGGCAGTAACTATGAGAACTACCGGAACTTGCGGGCAATGGCGACGAACACGAAGAACGCGGACGAAACCTACGGCAGATCTACTCTACAGGACAAGCAGGACTTACAAGAGCTGGAGAGTCGCGGGGGTCGCCGCGTTTCTCTGGTCAGATCAGGGTGATGCAGCAGCCTGAGCTGGTGACGACGAGGAGACCCGCGGCGGCGACGGCGGCGGAGCTCGAGCAGCACGGGACAGTGAGAGGAAGAAGACGACAGAGGAAGGAGCGTGAGAAGAGCCCGTCGGGCCGGCCTATTTATAAGGCGAGCTCGTAAAGCGGGCGCGAGAATCAAGGAGACCGTGGTGTAGTTATCTCCCCACGCAGCGCCTCGATTTTCGGGATGACAGTAAAGGGAAAGATCCGTTGCGGATCTGGCGGAGTAAAAAACGGACTTAATGGAAGATGACGTCACGGCGGATTATCCGGAGTCCAGAGGATGACGTCACGCCGGGATATGGCCTTCACACGAATGGTAAGCCGGAGATTTTTTCTGTCGAAAGAGCTGAAGATTGACATGAGCTGGCTCAAATCAATCTGGGGCCTAATGTTGAGGATATAGACCTTAGAGTCACCCGCCAGGAGGGGCCGGGTTACTCATATGGTCATTGCCAGAAGCCCGGCGCCAAGCTTAAAGACGGTGGGCCAAAGATGGGCTTAAGACCCGGATATGGCTTAAGGCCCGTAGTTACAATCATTATTATGGTAGAACTTGTAGTGTAAGGCAAGAATAGTTGAGAGTCCGAGCCGGACACTCTTATGAGCCGGCCGGGACTCTGAGAGCTGCAGGGCGTCAGCCACCCTATATAAAGGGACGACCCGGCAGCAGTTTAAGGGCGACAACAATCTCATCGAGAGCCGGGATAGCAGTTTAGCTCCCAGGTTATCGAAACCCTAATCAATACCACATCAAACTGGACATAGGTTTTTACCTTCACCGTAAGGGGCCGAACCAGTATAAACCCTCGTGTTCCTTGTCCCGCATTAACCCCTTCAAGCTTCCTAGCTGCGATGGCTCCACGACTAAGTCCTAACTCAAGGACATCTGCCGTGACAATTCCACGACACTTCCCTTGGGTTTTCGCGAGCCCGAGGGTCATCTTTATTTTAGACCCCCACGGGCCAGTGCTCCTTCGAGTGTTGGTTCGAATCGAGCTGCCTGCGGGGCCACCTTGGGGAAACTTGAGGGCTGGTTTTACTCGTAGCTAGTCTCATCCAGTGTTGCCCTGAGAACGAGATATGTGCAGCTCCTATCGGGATTTGTCGGCACATCGGGCGGCTTTGCTGGTCTTGTTTTACCATTGTCGAAATGTCTTGTAAACCGGGATTCCGAGACTGATCGGGTCTTCCTGGGAGAAGGTTTATCCTTCGTTGACCGTGAGAGCTTATAATGGGCTAAGTTGGAACACCCCTGCAGGGTATTATCTTTCGAAAGCCGTGCCCGCGGTTATGAGGCAGATGGGAATTTGTTGATGTCCGGTTGTAGAGAACTTGTCACTTGACTTAATTAAAATACATCAACCGTGTGTGTAGCCGTGATGGTCTCTTCTCGGCGGAGTCCGGGAAGTGAACACGGTTTGAGTTATGAATGAACGTAAGTAGTTTCAGGATCACTTCTTGATCATTTCTAGTTTCGCGACCGTTGCCTTGCTTCTCTTCTTGCTCTCATTTGCGTATGTTAGCCACCATATATGCTTAGTGCCTGCTGCAGCTCCACCTCATTACACCATCCTTTCCTATAAGCTTAAATAGTCTTGATCTCGCGGGTGTGAGATTGCTGAGTCCTCGCGACTCACAGATTCTACCAAAACAGTTGCAGGTGCCGACGATGCCAGTGCAGATGACGCAACCGAGCTCAAGTGGGAGTTCGATGAGGAACGTGGTCGTTACTATGTTTCTTTTCCTGATGATCAGTAGTGGAGCCCAGTTGGGACGATCGGGAATCTAGCATTTGGGGTTATCTTATTTTCATTTGAATTTGACCGTAGTCGGTCTATGTGTGGATTTTGGATGATGTATGAGTTAATTTATGTTTTGTGTGAAGTGGCGATTGTAAGCCAACTCTCATTATCCCATTCTTGTTCATTACATGGGATTGTGTGAAGATGACCCTTCTTGCGACAAAATCACAATGCGGTTATGCCTCTAAGTCATGCCTCGACACGTGGGAGATATAGCCGCATCGTGGGCGTTACATCTAGGCCTTGAAGGCGTTCTGTTTCCTGCTTCCTCTGCTCCTCCTCCAGCTTCCTCTTCTCATCCTCCTCCATCTTCCTTCTTGCACGGCTTCCGTAGTCGGCGTTCCAGTCCAAAAAACCCTCATACCACGGAACAACACCCTTGCCTCGTGTTCTTCCCGGGTGTTCAGGATTTCCCAGGGCGCGCGTAAGCTCGTCTTTCTCTCTGTTGGGCGTGAACACCCCCTTTCGAGCATCTTTTATTGCTTGAAGTAACTTATCTTCGGCTCCTTTTAGACTTGCCTTCTTCGAAACCAGGCCTGTCTTCGGGTCCAACGCCCCCCCATGCGCATAGAACCAAGTTCTGCACCTAGGGGGCTGCTACCTCTTGAGCACTGCGTTGGTTTTCCCTTGAAGAGGAAAGGGTGATGCAGCAAAGTAGCATAAGTATTTCCCTCGGTTTTTGAGAACCAATGTATCTATCCAGTAGGAGGCCACGCACGAGTCCCTCGCACCAACACAAACAAATAAATCCTCGCAACCAACGCAATAAAGGGGTTGTCAATCCCTTCACGGTCACTTACGAGAGTGAGATCTGATAGATATGATAGGATAATATTTTTGGCATTTTTGTGATAAAGATGCAAAGTAAAATAAAAGAAAATAAAAATAGCTAAGTGTTGGAAGATTAACATGATAGAAAATAGACCCGGGGGCCATAGGTTTCACTAGAGGCTTCTCTCGAGAGCATAAGTATTACGGTGGGAGAACAAATTACTGTTGAGCAATTGACAGAACTGAGCATAGTTATGAGAATATCTAGGTATGATCATGTATATAGGCATCACGTCCGAGACAAGTAGACCGACTCCTGCCTGCATCTACTACTATTACTCCACACATCGACCGCTATCCAGCATGCATCTAGAGTATTAAGTTCATAAGAACAGAGTAACGCTTTAAGCAAGATGACATGATGTAGAGGGATAAACTCATGCAATATGATATAAACCCCATCTTGTTATCCTCGATGGCAACAATACAATACGTGCCTTGCTGCCCCTACTGTCACTGGGGAAGGACATCGCAAGATTGAACCCAAAGCTAAGCACTTCTCCCATTGCAAGAAAGATCAATCTAGTAGGCCAAACCAAACTGATAATTCGAAGAGACTTGCAAAGATAACCAATCATACATAAAAGAATTCAGAGAAGATTCAAATATTGTTCATAGATAAACTTGATCATAAACCCACAATTCATCGGTCTCAACAAACACACCGCAAAAGAAGATTACATCGAATAGATCTCCACAAGAGAGGGGGAGAACAATGTATTGAGATCCAAAAAGAGAGAAGAAGCCATCTAGCTAATAACTATGGACCCGAAGGTCTGAGGTAAACTACTCACACATCATTGGAGAGGCTATGGTGTTGATGTAGAAGCCCTCCGTGATCGATGCCCCCTCCGGCGGAGCTCCGAAAAAGGCCCCAAGATGGGATCTCACGGGTACAGAATGTTGCGGCGGTGGAATTAGGTTTTTGGCTCTGTATCTAGTAGTTTGAGGGTACATGGGTATATATAGGAGGAAGAAGTACGTCGGTGGAGCAACGTGGGGCCCACGAGGGTGGAGGGCGCGCCCCCCTACCTCGTGCCCTCTTGGTTGATGTCTTGACGTAGGATCCAAGTCCTCTGGATCACGTTCGTTCCGAAAATCACGTTCCCGAAGGTTTCATTTCGTTTGGACTCCGTTTGATATTCTTTTTCTGTGAAACTCTGAAATAGGCAAAAAAAACATCAATTCTGGGCTGGGCCTCCGGTTAATAGGTTAGTCCCAAAAATAATATAAAAGTGTATAATAAAGCCCATTAATGTCCAAAACAGAATATAATATAACATGGAACAATCAAAAATTCTAGATAGGTTGGAGACGTATCAAGCATCCCCAAGCTTAATTCCTGCTCGTCCTCGAGTAGGTAAATGATAAAAACAAATTTTTTGATGTGGAATGCTACTTGGCATAATTTCAGTGTAATTCTCCTAATTGTGGTATGAATATTCAGATCCGAAAGATTCAAGATAAAGGTTTAATATTGACATAAAAGTAATAATACTTCAAGCATACTAACTAAGCAATTATGTCCTGTCAAAATAACATGGCCAAAGAAAGTTCATCCCTACAAAATCATATAGTTTAGTCATGCTCCATTTTCGTCACACAAGAATGCTCTCATCATGCACAACCCCGATGACAAGCCAAGCAATTGTTTCATACTTTAGTAATCTCAAACTTTTTTCAACCTTCACGCAATACGTGAGCGTGAGCCATGGATATAGCACTATGGGTGGAATAGAATATAATGATGGTGGTTATGTGGAGAAGACAAAAAAGGAGAAAGTCTCACATCAACGCGGCTAATCAATGAGCTATGGAGATGCCCATCGATTGATGTTAATGCAAGGAGTAGGGATTGCCACGCAACGGATGCACTAGAGCTATAAATGCATGAAAGCTCAACAAAAGAAACTAAGTGGGTGTGCATCCAACTTGCTTGCCCACGAAGACCTAGGGCATTTGAGGAAGCCCATTGTTGGAATATACAAGCCAAGTTCTATAATGAAAAATTCCCACTAGTATATGAAAGTGAAAAAACAAGAGACTTTCTATCATGAAGATCATGGTGCTACTTTGAAGCACAAGTGTGGAAAAAAAGGATAGTAGCATTGTCCCTTTTTATTTTCTTTTTTTTTGGCCTTCTTTTTTTTGGCCTTTCTCTCTTTTTTTGGGACAATGCTCTATGAATGATGATCATCACACTTATATTTATTTACAACTCGATACTAGAACAAAGTATGACTCTATATGAATGCCTCCGGCGGTATACCGGGATAACAATGAATCAAGAGTGACATGTATGAAAAATTATGAACGGTGGCTTTGCCACAAATACGATGTCAACTACATGATCATGCAAAGTAATATGACAATGATGAGCGTGTCATAATAAACGGAACGGTGGAAAGTTGCATGGAAATATATCTCGGAATGGCTATGGAAATGCCATAATAGGTAGGTTTGTTGGCTGTTTTGAGGAAGATATAAGGAGGTTTATGTGTGAAAGAGTGTATCATATCACGGGGTTTGGATGCACCGGCGAAGTTTGCACCAACTCTCAATGTGAGAAAGGGCAATGCACGGTACCGAAGAGGCTAGCAATGGTGGAAGGGTAAGAGTGCGTATAATCCATGGACTCAACATTAGTCATAAAGAACTCACATACTTATTGCAAAAATCTACAAGTCATCAAAAACCAAGCACTACGCGCATGCTCCTAGGGGGATAGATTGGTAGGAAAAGACCATCGCTCGTCCCCGACCGCCACTCATAAGGAGGACAATCAAAGAACACCCCATGTTTCAAATTTGTTACATAACGTTTACCATACGTGCATGCTACGGGACTTGCAAACTTCAACACAAGTATTTCTCAAATTCACAACTACTCAACTAGCACAACTTTTAATATCACTACCTCCATATCTCAAAACAATCATCAAACTTCTCTTAGTATTCAGCACACTCATAAGAAAGTTTTTTATTAGTCTTGAATACCTAGCATATTAGGATTATTTAAGAAAATTACCATGCTGTTTAAGACTCTCAAAATAATATAAGTGAAGTATGAGAGAATAATAGTTTCTATAAAACAAAACCAACACCGTGCTCTAAAAGATATAAGTGAAGCACTAGAGCAAAAACTATATAGCTCAAAAGATATAAGTGAAGCACATAGAGTATTCTAATAAATTCCAAATCATGCGTGTCTCTCTCAAAAGGTGTGTCCAGCAAAAATGATTGTGGTAAACTAAAAATCAAAGACTCAAATCATACAAGACGCTCCAAGCAAAACACATATCATGTGGTGAATAAAAATATAGCTCCAAGTAAAGTTACCGATGGAAGTAGACGAAAGAGGGGATGCCTTTCGGGGCATCCCCAAGCTTTGGCTTTTTGGTGTCCTAGATTATCTTGGGGTGCCATGGGCATCCCCAAGCTTAGGCTCTTGCCACTCCTTGTTCCATAATCCATCAAATCTTTTACCCAAAACTTGAAAACTTCACAACACAAAACTTAACAGAAAATCTCGTGAGCTCCGTTAGCGAAAGAAAACAAAGCACCACTTTAAGGTACTGTAATGAACTCATTCTTTATTTATATTGGTGTTAAACCTACTGTATTCCAACTTCTCTATGGTTTATAAACTATTTTACTAGCCATAGATTCATCAAAATAAGCAAACAACACACGAAAAACAGAATCTGTCAAAAAACAGAACAGTCTGTAGTAATCTGTAACTAACGCAAACTTCTGGAACTCCAAAAATTCAGCCAAAATAGGAAGAACTAGACAATTTGTTTATTGATCAGCAGCAATTGGAATCAATATTTTATCACGTTCTGGTGATTTTTAACAATTATTTTTGTGAACAGAAAGTTTCTGCAATTTTCAGCAAGATCAAATAACTATCATCCAAGAAGATCCTATAGGTTAAACTTGGCACAAACACTAATTAAAACATAAAAACACATCTAACCAGAGGCTAGATCAAATATTTATTCCTAAACAGAAGCAAAAGGCAAAAAACTAAAAATAAAATTGAGTTGCCTCCCAACAAGCGCTATCGTTTAACGCCCCTAGCTAGGCATAAAAGCAAGGATAGATCTAGGTATTGCCATCTTTGGTAGGCAATCCATAAGTGGCTCTCATGATAGATTCATATGGTAATTTTATTTTCTTTCTAGAAGAATGTTCCATGCCTTTCCTTAACGGAAATTGGAATCTAATATTTCCTTCCTTCATATCAATAATTGCACCGATCATTCTAAGGAAAGGTCTACCAAGAATAATAGGACATGAAGGATTGCAATCTATATCAAGAATAATAAAATCTACAGGCACATAATTCCTATTTGCAATAATAAGAACATCATTAATTCTTTCCATAGGTTTCTTAATGGTGGAATCCGCAAGGTGCAAGTTTAAAGAGCAATCATCAAAATCACGGAAACCTAGCAAATCGCACAAAGTCTTTGGAATCGTGGAAACACTAGCACCCAAATCACACAAAGCATAGCATTCATGATCTTTAATTTTAATTTTAATAGTAGGTTCCCACTCATCATAAAGTTTTCTGGGGATAGAAACTTCCAACTCAAGTTTTTCTTCATAAGATTGCATCAAAGCATCAACGATATGTTTAGTAAAAGCTTTATTTTTACTATAAGCATGAGGAGAATTTAGCACGGATTGCAACAAGGAAATAAAATCTATCAAAGAGAAATTATCATAATTAAATTCATTGAAATCCAAAATAGTGGGTTCATTAATATCTAATGTTTTGATCTCTTCAATCCCACTTTACCAATGTTTGCATCAAGATCTAAAAACTCCGAATTTTTGGAACGCCTTCTAGGTAAAGGTGGATCATATTCAGTCCCATCATTATCAAGATTCGTATTGCAAAACAAAGATTTAATAGGGGACACATCAATAACTTTTAGATCTTCATCTTTATTTTCATAGAAACTAGAAGAACACGCTTTCACAAAGCAATCTTTCTTAGCACGCATCCTAGCGGTTCTTTCTTTGCACTCATCAATGGAAATTATCATGGCTTTGACAGACTCATTGATATCATGCTTAGGAGGAATAGATCTAAGTTTTAAAGAATCAACATCAAGAGAAATTCTATCAACGCTCCAAGCCAATTCATCAACTTCAAGCAATTTTTCTTCAAGCAAAGCATTGAAATTCTTTTGCGAATTCATAAATTCCTTAACACTAGTCTCAAATTTAGAAGGCATCTTATTAAAGTTCCCATAAGAATTGTTCTAGGAATTACCATAATTATTAGAGAAATTACTAGGGTAAGGCCTAGGATTAAAGTTTCCTCTATACGCGTTGTTACCAAAATTATTCCTACCAACAAAATTCACATCCATAGATTCATTATTATTCTCAATCAAAGTAAACAAAGGCGTATCATTAGGATCAGAGGAAACACTCTTAGTAGTAAATAATTTCATAAGTTCATCCATCTTTCTACTCAAAACATTAATTTCTTCTATCGCATGCACTTTTTTACTAGTAGATCTTTCAGTGTGCCATTGAGAATAATTAACCATAATATTATCTAGGAGTTTAGTAGCTTCTCCTAAAGTGATTTCCATAAAAGTGCCTCCTGCGGCCGAATCTAAAAGACTTCTAGAAGCAAAATTCAACCCGGCATAAAAAATTTGTATGATCATCCATAAATTCAAACCATGTGTAGGACAATTACGTATCATTAATTTCATCCTCTCCCAAGCTTGCGCAACATGTTCATGATCAAGTTGCTTAAAATTCATAATATCGTTTCTAAGAGAGATGATCTTAGCGGGAGGAAAATATTTAGTGATAAAAGCATCTTTGCACTTATTCCAAGAATCAATACTATTTTTAGGCAAAGATGAAAACCAAGCTTTAGCACGATCTCTAAGCGAAAAGGGTAATAGCTTCAGTTTAACAATATCATTATCCACATCTTTCTTCTTTTGCATATCACACAAATCAACGTAGCTATTTAGACGGGTAGCGGCATCTTCACTAGGAAGTCCGGCAAATTGATCTTTCATGACAAGATTCAACAAAGCAGCATTGATTTCACAAGATCCAGTATCGGTAAGAGGAGCAATCGGAGTGCTAATAAAATCATTATTGTTGGTATTGGTAAAGTCACACAACTTAGTATTATCTTGAGCCATCGTGACAAGCAAGCAATCCAACACACGAGCAAAGAAGTGAGCGAAAAAGAGGCGAACGGAAAAGAGAGGGCAAATAAAACGGCAAGGGTGAAGTGGGGGAGAGGAAAACGAGAGGCAAATGGCAAATAATGTAATGCGGGAGATAAGGGTTTGTGATGGGTACTTGGTATGTTGACTTTTGCGTAGACTCCCCGGCAACGGCGCCAGAAATCCTTCTTGCTACCTCTTGAGCACTGCGTTGGTTTTCCCTTGAAGAGGAAAGGGTGATGCAGCAAAGTAGCGTAAGTATTTCCCACAGTTTCTAAGAACCAAGGTATCAATCCAGTAGGAGGCCACGCACGAGTCCCTCGCACCTACCAAACAAATAAATCCTCGCAACCAACAAAATAAAGGGGTTGCCAATCCCTTCACGGTCACTTACGAGAGTGAGAACTGATAGATATGATAGGATAATATTTTTGGTATTTTTGTGATAAAGATGCAAAGTAAAATAAAAGAAAATAAAAATAGCTAAGTGTTGGAAGATTAATATGATAGAAAATAGACCCGGGGGCCATAGGTTTCACTAGAGGCTTCTCTCGAGAGCATAAGTATTACGGTGGGTGAACAAATTACTGTTGAGAAATTGACAGAATTGAGCATAGTTATGAGAATATCTAGGTATGATGATGTATATAGGCATCACGTCCGAGACAAGTAGACCGACTCCTGCCTGCATCTACTACTATTACTCCACACATCGACCGCTATCCAGCATGCATCTAGAGTATTAAGTTCATAAGAACAGAGTAACGCTTTAAGCAAGATGACATGATGTAGAGGGATAAACTCATGCAATGTGATATAAACCCCATCTTGTTATCCTCGATGGCAACAATACAATACGTGCCTTTCTGCCCCTACTGTCACTGGGGAAGGACATCGCAAGATTGAACCCAAAGCTAAGCACTTCTCCCATTGCAAGAAAGATCAATCTAGTAGGCCAAACCAAACTGATAATTCGAAGAGACTTGCAAAGATAACCAATCATACATAAAAGAATTCAGAGAAGATTCAAATATTGTTCATAGATAAACTTGATCATAAACCCACAATTCATCGGTCTCAACAAACACACCGCAAAAGAAGATTACATCGAATAGATCTCCACAAGAGAGGGGGAGAACATTGTATTGAGATCCAAAAAGAGAGAAGAAGCCATCTAGCTAATAACTATGGACCCGAAGGTCTGAGGTAAACTACTCACACATCATCGGAGAGGCTATGGTGTTGATGTAGAAGCCCTCCGTGATCGATGCCCCCTCCGGCGGAGCTCCGGAAAAGGCCCCAAGATGGGATCTCACGGGTACAGAAGGTTGCGGCGGTGGAATTAGGTTTTTGGCTCCGTATCTGGTAGTTTGGGGGTACGTAGGTATATATAGGAGGAAGAAGTACGTCGGTGGAGCAACGTGGGCCCCACGAGGGTGGAGGGCACGGCTGGGGGGGGGGGGGGGGTAGGCGCGCCCCCCTACCTCGTCCCTTCCAGGTAGCTTTCTTGACGTATGGTCCAAGTCCTCTGGATCACGTAGAAGCCCTCCGTGATCGATGCCCCCTCCGGTGGAGCTCCGAAAAAGGCCCCAAGATGGGATCTCACGGGTACAGAATGTTGCGGCGGTGGAATTAGGTTTTTGGCTCTGTATCTAGTAGTTTGAGGGTACATGGGTATATATAGGAGGAAGAAGTACGTCGGTGGAGCAACGTGGGGCCCACGAGGGTGGAGGGCGCGCCCCCCTACCTCGTGCCCTCCTGGTTGATGTCTTGACGTAGGGTCCAAGTCCTGTAGATCACGTTCGTTCCGAAAATCACGTTCCCGAAGGTTTCATTCCGTTTGGACTCCGTTTGATATTCTTTTTCTGCGAAACTCTGAAATAGGCAAAAAACAGCAATTCTGGGCTGGGCCTCCGGTTAATAGGTTAGTCCCAAATATAATATAAAAGTGTATAATAAAGCCCATTAATGTCCAAAACAGAATATAATATAGCATGGAACAATAAAAAATTATAGATACGTTGGAGACGTATCAAGGGCCAGCTCCTAGTAACTGGAGTGACCTCTGCATCCAGCATCTCTTGCTCAGACTTATCCCAGTTAGGCATTGCCACCGCGTAGCCACCTGGCCCCAGCCTATGGAACTGCTCCTTTTTTGCGGCATTGGCCTTGTTTTTTCTCGACCGTTCCTTAGATAATTCTGATTCCTTGAATTTCACGAAAGCGGGCCAGTGTTCTCTTTGCTTCTCCAGTGTTCCCTTGAATTCTGGAGTCTTCTTTCCTCCTTCGACGTACTTGGCCCATATAGTTTTCTTGTGGGTGTTGAATGCAATTGCCATCTTCCTAAGAGCAGCGTCCTTGAATTTCTCCACATCTGCATCAGTGAAATGATCTGGTAGGGTGAAATGTTCCATGAGAGATTCCCAAAGCGTTTTTTGCTCTGTCGTCGACCCAAGTAAGATCTGGACGTTTCTTTGTTGGATCTTTCCATTCTTGAATGGAGATCGGGAGTTGGTCCCTCACAAGAACTCCGCACTGACGAATGAACTTGTTCGCAATGTTCTTAGGCGTGCTTGGTTCGCCATTAGCTTTGATGGCATCGATGTTGTACTTTACACCCTCCTTCAACTTTTTGCCCGGGCCTCGCTTTGTCCTGCTGCCTGTAGAAGCAAATTTTCTCGATCCGGAGGGCTGAAAGAAGAAAGATCGATTCGTTAATATATCTTCAAATAAAAAAACATGTGATGATCACCAGATGCCTGCTTGTATAAATATACCTCGCCGGTCTCTGTCATTTCAAGATCAACATTGTCGGCGTCATCATAATCATAATCATAGTGCATGACTTCATCAATTCGCTCGTCGCGATTGAATATCATATCATCACCCTCCCCGGTATTGTTCAGATATTGGGAGCCATCATCTCCTTCATTCTGATCATCTGGCCCGCGAGGGCTGCGTATGATCTCGAACAGGGCCTCTTCTCCCTCTCTGCCGGTATTGTCTGCCATAGCTTTTATTTAACTAATCCAGAAGAAATATAGAACAATTTAGTATTCAAATTACAATTCATGGATGCAATCAATAAGGAAAAACTGAATCATAGTACATAATATGCATCGTCTCGAATAATATATAATCTTGAATACATCGTCTCGAATAGTATATAATCTCGAATACATCGTCTCCAATAATATATATATATAATCTCGAATACATCGTCTCGAATATTATATATTGAATACATCACTAGCTAGCTAGCTAATAAAGATCGAATACTACAGAAGAATCTAGGCCACTCGCGGTTCCTGAGGCACGGGCGGTGGACACCCAAAGAGAAGAAACCATCACAGGATCATATCTCCGGTCAGCTCCCCAAAGAACCTGCCAGGTATTGGAGAACCTGACGTCCATAGCAGCCATGCAGCGACAGACGTGTTCGTCCTCCTCCCTGACACGGCGACGCACCACCTCCGGCAGGGCCGGCTCCCTCTGCACCGAATGTGGCCCACGTGAACGCCACCAAAGGAGATCAGGGTCGACGACGGGACGCGGGGCCGGGTTCCTCACCAAGCGGCGCGCCCCTGAAGGTAGCACCTCCCAGTGCTAGCCCGGTGGAGCCCAGTCCCGGACATGGGTCCTCTGAAGCAGGACGTCGTGACGAACGGGTCGACGACGAGGATGCGGGCCGGGCATCGTCGAAAACAAATACTATATGCAAATGTAACATTTTTTAAATTATTGGATTGTGATTTCTTATATACAAATTCTAAATTTCTGTAACTAAAATTATAAGAAACTAAAAAAACATCGATCATCGTCTAACAATTTGAAATTAATCTAATTCATCTAGCCAAAACTAACATTTCTAAAATTTCTAACATTTCTATATACTGAATTTATAACATTTGTATAAAAAACAGAAAAAACCTTTGACATTATATTATAACTAGCATTTCTATATACTATTTGAAATTAATCTAATTTAATTAATTAATTCATCTAAAACTTTGTATGAAAAAAAGAAAAAAAAACTAAAAACAGAAAAATTGTGTGTGTGTGCGTGTAGTGTGTGTGTGTGCGTGTGTAGTGTGTGTGTGTGTGTGCGCGCGTGCGCGCGCGTGTGTATAGCTACGGTCGGCGCCGGCGCGGTGGCTTATATTGGAGGGAGGAGAGGTCGGGGGAGGGGCTCACAGCGCGCGCGGGCAAGGTCGAGGCGACGGCGACGGCTGAGGGAGTCCTGGACTAAGGGGTCCTCGGGCATCCGGCCTGTTAGCCATGGGCTGGACTGATGGGCTGTGAAGATACAAAGACCGAAGACTCTGCCCGTGTCTGGATGGGACTCTCCTTGGCGTGGAAGGCAAGCTTGGCGACCAAATATGAAGATTCCTTTCTCTGTAACCGACTTTGTGTAACCCTAGATCCCTCCGGTGTCTATATAAACCGGAGGGCTTAGTCCGTAGAGGCAAGATATACAATTATAGTCATACAGGCTAGACTTCTAGGGTTTTAGCCATTACGATATCGTGGTAGATCAACTCTTGTAATACTCATATTCATCAAGATCAATCAAGCAGGAAGTAGGGTATTTACCTCCATAGAGAGGGCCCGAACCTGGGTAAACCATTGTGTCCCCGTCTCATGTTACCATTGACCTTAGACGCACAGTTCAGGACCCCCTACCCGAGATCCGCCGGTTTTGACACCGACATTGGTGCTTTCATTGAGAGTTCCGCTGTGACGTCGAAAACAGGGTTGATGGCTCGCCTTGTTGTCAAGGACAATATCATCTCTGGAGGAGCCCTGGCTCCGTGATGCAGAGCATCCCAAGGTCATCCCCATGGATCAACCTACGTCTCCCACGACACCACTTGGACCCATGACAAGAGCCCGAACAAAGGCTATCGAAGATAAGGTGAACTCGCTCCTTTCCGAACTACTACTTTCGACTCATGAGACATGGCTACTACCTCAAACGGAAACACTATGTGTGCTTAGGTACTTGGAGGACAAACATGGAACATCTACATCCAATGGACAAGACGACGAGGACACCAAGTGCGAAGGACAAGAAGAAGGACTGCCGAAGAAACTACAGCCACCGAACGACCGGTCGGGACCGGACGTCCGCGCCTGAAGCTCAACATGCCCGAGTCCCAGCCAACACAGGCTACAGCAAGCGGACGTCCGGCCAGGACCGGACGACCGGCCACGCCCTCCAGCGAGCGAACAACCGACAAGGTCCGGACGTCCGGCGTCTCCGCACCCGAGCCAAAATTAGCGGAAGTCCGAAGTCACCAGACGTCCGGCACCGCCTCCACGGAACGGAATTAGCAGAAGTCCGACGACACCGGACATCCGGACGCCCATGAGCCACCGGACGACCGGCCCCCAACGGACGTCCGGTACCTGTCTGCGCACAGTTTCGGGCCGAAGCCCATGTACCCCTTCACTTCGCCCCTCTTTTGCACTAAGACTATAAATAGACCTCTTCCTCCTCCTAGCTAGGGCAGCATTGGTTTAGCTCATATTAGAGATAGAGCTTTGCTCATCCATTAGGATCTACTCCATGTGAGAGACCGCGGCCCTCTACGGAGAAGATCCACGTTGGATTCAAGACCCCCTTTTGGGTGGCCCCATCAAGACCTCCTCACGGAGAAGAACCGGTTACCTCTTGTATCGTCCCTTGTTGACTTTGGATCGTGTATCTCACCTTGTGTTTCGAGGATCTAGCACATGTGTAATCGAATCTTGTTGGTTTGAGTGATTCTCTCGTGTTTTCCCTCGTGTTTCCCCTCGTGTTCTTCGTGTTCTTAGTTGGGATCTGCTCCTTTCGTGAAAGATCGGCCATCTAGGGTTCCACCCTACATCATCTTGGTATCATGAGCCAGGTTGATCACGATTTCGGAGCCTCCCCTCTTTGTTTTCTAGCTTGATTTTGTTGTTTTTCGTCCTAATCCGAAAATCCCCACCAAAAATAGCCCCAAATTTTTTTTATGATTTGTTGGTGTGATGAAGTTTTGTTGGATTTGATCCATGGATTTGCTTTGCCTTGAGTGGATCTAGCTTTTCCCCATCATCTCCACCTTTTCCATCCACAAAAACGCTCGGATTCGAAGAATTTCGACCTCTCCATCACGAACACCGCGAGTTCATCCCGTGCCCGAAAATCGCCCAGGCACCGGACGTCCGACCACCGGACGTCCGGCGTTCCCTGACAAAACTGAATTTTTTTCAGTTTAGTCACCACCACCGCTCCACAATTCCGCATACGCACTCCTACCACCTATACACCATCACCACTTCCGCATACCACCACCATTGCTTACCCGTCTCGCACTCCGACACATGTTGCCACTTCGAGATTTGAGAATTTGAGTTGCGGTTCCGTGTCCTTTTGTGTTTCGGCTATCTAGGTACGGTTCGACATCGACATCACGACCGCTCATCTTCGCCATGGACTACTATGATCGGCTACATCATTTTGGTATCAAGCACATCTTGGTATCGTGATATCATCATACATCCTGGCAATTGCTTTGATAACCCCATAGCCTTACTTTTGCGTCACTTACCCATCGAGACTAGCCTTTGAGTATTGCCGGCAACGTGACTTGTGCACATTAGTGATCATACTTCCCATAGCATACACACCATATCATCGTGGTGCATATCTTGGTATCATCTCTTGTGTCACAAAGTTGTCATCGCATACACAATTGCTATCTTGGTTCGTGAAGCATTGCATGAGAAAAGAGCTCAAACATCAAAGAGCCAAACAAGCTTTTAAGCAAAAGGGAAAGATAAGCAAAGAGCTTATAAACAAGAACCATGGCATCATACAACATTAAGATTGTCATACTAGATCATCTTGGATCATAGCATAGAAACATCATACATATAGCATACTTGGGATAGAAGTCGTTGCATTTTTGCCTAGTAGGTTGTGCACAAGTTCGTATCCGCCTATTGTGCAATCGTGCTAGCGTCTCTCTTGTGTTGTGCAACACGAGCATCTTTGTGGATTCCACTTTTTGGCTCACCCTTGGTTGCACGACCCCACTTATCTATTTGCGTGTGTATTTTCGTGTACCTTATCTTGCTATTGGTCTACTTGTTGCATTTGCAAATTTGTGAACCTTTTCCAACATTATTGAGTCTCACTTACAATTGCATCAAATTGTGTGCCACCATCCTAACCAAGCTCCACCATAAGCTTTTACTTGTGTAGGTGTGAGAAACCGACAAGAATTGGTACCAATTGTGCTATTTCCTTGTTACACATTGGAGTGATCTTGATCCATCTTCAACATCGATCAAGGTACATTGGTATTGGTTCTTCTCTTTCTCCCACTCACATATCTTTGTTTGGAATGATGGATAGGCCAAGTACTTCTACGAACCCACTCTTCTTGGAGCAAGACGACTACATGTCATCCTACGTCACAAAGATCCACCTCTTTGGTGCACAACGAGCTTTGCATCAAGAGCAACAAGCAATGAGCGACCGCATCGACCATCTCGCCACCGACTTGCGACTCTCCGAGCAACGTACAAGAGACTACTTCGACAACAAGCTCGACGAACACAAGCACGAGAATGACGCAAGAATGGATGAGATTCGCGCCTTGTTGGTCAACTGCTCTTCTACCACTTTGTCCTACTCAAGAAGGAGCCGCTCGAGTCAACACTCCGACGACACTATCTTCGGCTCAAGTACACCGACATCGAACACTCTTCGTCGTGCCGTGCGTCAAGACCGTCAAGCTAACCGCAATCCTCTACACGACACCGACTCTCAAGTGCACCGACGACGTCAAACCCAAGCCGCATTCGCGCAAGCACAAGAACGGCAACGCCAACGACAACAAGAACAAGAGGAGCGAGCGCGACAACACCAAGATGCACAAGATGCCGAGGCACAACGTCAAGAACAACAACTACGTGAAGCTCAAGCTCTTGAGGCGCAACGTGCCCTTCACGAATCTAGTCGAGCCATAGCCAACCGAGGACGACAAGCTCGTGAACATCAAGAAGCACTTTACGATGAAGTTCAAGAAAGGATTTTCCAAGCACGTGTGCATCGTCACGCTCCTCGTCAAGCTTGACAAGCTCCTCCTCTAGCGAGACAAGAAAATCAAGTACATCGAGAGCATGAAGACAATGAACCTCCTCCAAGACAAGAGCAACATGAGGTCGACAACCCTCCAAGACAAGAGCAACATGAGGTCGACAACCCTCCTCGCCAAGAGCAACATGAGTTTGTCAATCCTCACCGACATGGGCGTCATTATCCCCGACCCCAACACAATGAAGAGCAACGATATGGCAAGCTAAAGTTCACCATGCCCAAGTTCACCGGAAGCAATGATCCCGAAGAGTACATCTCATGGGCATTGAAGGTCGACAAAATCTTCCGCTTGCACAACTACGAAGAAGAGAAGAAGATCGCGATGGCATCCCTTGAATTCCAAGACTACATCCTCATTTGGTGGGAACAAGTCATTGAGCGCCGAGAGGCCAAAGGTGAACCGCCAATCACCACTTGGACGCAAATGAAGGATGTCATGAGAGCACGATTCGTGCCAAACTACTACAACCGCGACCTCTTCAAGAAACTCCAACTCCTCAAGCAAGGAACCAAGAGCGTTGAAGAGTACTACAAGGAAATGGAGATTGCCATGATAAGAGCCAATGTCACGGAAGATGATGAGAAAACTATGGCACGTTTCTTGAATGGACTCAATCACCCTATCAAGAAGATTGCCGACTTCCAACCATACTCGAACCTCATCGAGCTCGTGCACCAAGCTACCAAAGCGGAACGTCAAGTGCAAGATGACTTCAAGTATGCCAAGTTTTCATCCAAGTCCTATGGCTTCTCCAATACCCAAGCTTCAACGACTCCATCAACCTCTACTTCAACCAAACCATCTACAAGCAACGGCGACAAGTCAAGTTACAAGAAAACTTCGACAACCTCAAGTCGTCCTCCTACTACAAGTAACTTCAAGCCGAGAGCTTCATCATCATCTACCCCAACCAATGAGACCATCAAGACAAGTACCTTCAAATGATTCACATGCGGCGGCCGAGGCCACAAGTCCTTCGAGTGCACAAACAAGCGCACCATGATCCTCAACGACGACAGAACCTATGACTCCATGAGCGAAGGAGAATTGTAAGCCCTTGAGGAAGTGGCCATGCACCGGCAAGTGAACAATGAAGACGAAGATGATCAAGTCTTTTGTGACGAAGATTCAAGTCCCGCTCTCGTTGTCTCCAAGGTCTTGACTCTTCAACATCAACAAGAAGACGACCAAAGATGCCATATCTTCCACACCAAAGCCGGCATCAAGGGACGGTCCGTCAAGGTCATCATCGATGGAGGGAGTTGCCATAACTTAGCAAGTGGCGAACTATGCTCCAAGCTTCAATTGGTCAAGATGAAGCACCCGCACCCATACGAGGTTCAATGGCTAAGCGACAATGGCACCATCCAAGTCGAGCATAGGGTACAAGTTTCTTTCAAGATCGGAGCTTATGAAGACACTTTGGAGTGTGATGTCCTTCCGATGACCGTTTGCCACCTCCTTCTTGGACGACCATGGCAATTTGACCGAGGTGTCATCCACAACGGACGCACAAACCAATATAGCTTCAAGATGAAAGGGAAGGAGTATGTGCTACGACCTATGTCTCCAAGCCAAGTGCTCGCCGACAAGCAAGCCACCCATCGTGGAGAGAATAGTGAGAGAGCGAACCACCATAAAGAGAGTGAGCGCCACAGGCCAAAATTGAGTGCCTCCACGATGAGCGACAAGACAAACTTAGTTCTATTTGCCACCAAACGTGAGATGAGAGAAGTGTGTGCGAACCCATCAAGTGTCCTACACTATGTCCTTTTGTGCAAAGATGAGGCACCAAAAGCAAACACCTCTCACAATCTTCCTCTAGTGTTATCTTCTCTTTTGCAGGAATTTCAAGATGTTTTCCCCGGCGAGCTACCTCCGGGTCTACCTCCACTACGAGGCATCGAGCACCGCATCGACCTCATCCCCGGAGCGCCACTTCCAAACAAGGCTCCCTACCGAATCAACCCTGAAGAAACCAAAGAAATACAAAGGCAAGTAAAGCATCTCATAGACCATGGACATGTGCGTGAAATTTTGAGTCCTTGTGCCGTACCGGTCATTCTTGTGCCAAAAAGAGACGGTAGCTTTCGCATGTGTTCCGATTGTAGACCCATCAACGCTATCACCGTTAGATATAGTACCCCATTCCACGCCTTGACGATATGCTAGATGAACTTAGCGGTGCCACTATTTTTTCAAAAATTGATCTTAAAAGTGGTTACTATCAAATCCGCATACAAGAGGGTGATGAATGGAAAACCGCTTTCAAAACAAAGTTTGGTTTGTATGAGTGGTTAGTCATGCCTATGGGTTTATCGGAAGAACCCGGTACTTTCATGCGTCTTATGCATTATGTGTTTCGCCCTTACATTGGTGAATTTGTTGTTGTCTACTTCGATGATATCCTTGTTTTTAGCAAATCTCTCAAAGAGCATGTCACCCACCTTCGAACCGTGCTACAAACTCTTTGAAAAGAGCGTCTCTATGCTAATATGGAAAAATGCCTCTTTGGTGTTGATAAGCTTGTTTTCTTGGGTTTTGTAGTATCTTCTAAGGGTGTTCATGTTGATGAATCTAAGATCAATGCTATTAAAACTTGGCCCCAACCAACCAATTTGCAACAAGTGCGTAGTTTTCTTGGTTTAGCCGGTTTCTACCATCGATTTGTGAAGGATTTTAGCACCATTGCATCTCCTTTACATGCTTTGAGTAAGAAAAATGCACCCTTTGTTTGGGGACCATCTCAAGATAGTGCTTTCAATGAGCTTAAGAATTTGCTTACTCATGCTCCCGTGCTTGCATTACCCAACTTTGACAAACCTTTTGAAATTCATTGCGATGCTAGTGGTAATGGCATAGGAGGTGTGTTAACGCAAGAGAAGCGCCCCATAGCATACTTTAGTGAGAAATTTTCCGGCGTGCAACTCAATTACCCCATCTATGACAAAGAGCTATATGCTTTAGTGTGAGTTTTACGCGAATGGGAACATTATCTCCGCCCTCATGAATTTATTATCCATACCGATCATGAAACGCTTAAATACCTTAAAGGTCAAACTAAGTTGAACAAGCGTCATGCTAAGTGGTGTGAATTTATCGAGTCATTTCCTTATGTCATCAAGTATATTAAAGGCAAGGAAAATATTGTGGCGGATGCGCTTCCCCGTATATGCATGCTTGTTACTCAACTTGAATTGAATGTCATTGGCTTTGAGCACATAAAAGACTTGTATGAGCATGATCCTATTTTTGCTATTCCTTATGCAAAGTGCTTGACGCATCCATCTTGGGAACGCTATTACATCAAAGATGGTTATCTTATGAGAGCTAACAAACTTTGCATCCCCGAGTCTTCTCTTCATTTGTTGCTTTTGCAAGAATCTCATGGCGGAGGACTAATGGGCTATTTTGGACGTGATAAGACACTTGCTACGCTCTCCAAGAACTATTTTTGGCCAAAGATGTTTCTCGACGTCAACCGCTTCACCAACCGATGCTCTACATGTCGCAAAGCTAAGTCTAAAGCTCAATCTCATGGCCTTTACATGCCACTTCCAATTCCATATCAACCATGGGAAGATATTAGCATGGATTTTGTGCTTGGTTTGCCTAGAACTAGAAATGGCAAGGATGGCACATTTCATTCCTTGCAACAAGATAGACGATGCTTCACATGTTGCCAATCTCTTTTGTAGGGAAATCTTGCGACTTCATGGTGTGCCAAAGACGATTGTCTCAGACCGCGACGTCAAGTTCTTGAGTTACTTTTGGAAGACCTTATGCGCCAAGCTCGGAATCAAGCTACTCTTCTCCACGGCATACCATCCACAAACCGACGGCCAAACAGAAGTGACGAACTGAACACTCTCCACTCTACTACGCGTCTTGATCAAGTAGAACATCAAGGAGTGGGAGGAGTGCTTACCTATCGCCGAGTACGCCTACAACCGTGCAAGACATTCGACTACCGGCAAGTCCCCTTTCGAGGTCGTCTACGGCTTCAACCCGTTGTCCCCATTGGACATTCTTCCTCTACCACTACAAGAGCGCATCAACATGGACGCGAGCGCCCGAGTCAACTACCTCAAGAAGATGCATGAAGATACAAGGCACACCATCGAGCGCCAAGTACAACGACTCGCGACCAAGCTCAACGTCAACGAACAACCCATGATATTCAACATTGGAGATCTTGTGTGGCTACACCTTCGCAAGGACCCCTTCCCCAACGAACGCAAGTCCAAACTTCTACCACGAGCCGATGGACCCTTCAAGGTGCTAGCACGCTACAACAACAACGCTTACAAGATCGACCTCCCGCGCGACAAGTACAACGTGAGCGACATCTTCAACGTCAAAGATCTTTCACCGTACCATGGAGATGAGGATTTCGATCCGAGGTCGGATCTTTCCCAAGGGAGGGGAGATGATGCGGAGCATCCCAAGGTCATCCCCATGGACCAACCTACGTCTCCCACGACACCACTTGGACCCATGACAAGAGCCCGAACAAAGGCTATCGAAGATAAGGTGAACTCGCTCCTTTCCGAACTACTACTTTCGACTCATGAGACATGGCTACTACCTCAAACGGAAACACTATGTGTGCTTAGGTACTTGGAGGACAACCATGGAACATCTACATCCAATGGACAAGACGGCAAGGACACCAAGTGCGAAGGACAAGAAGAAGGACTGCCGAAGAAACTACAGCCACCGGACGACCGGTCGGGACCGGATGTCCGACGCCTGAAGCTCAACATGCCCGAGTCCCAGCCAACACAGGCTACAGCGAGCGGACGCCCGGCTAGGACCGGATGACCGACCACACCCTCCAGCGAGCGGACGACCGACAAGGTCCGGACGTCCGGCGTCTCCGCACCGGAGCCAAAATTAGCGAAAGTCCGAAGTCACCGGACTTCCGGCACCGCCTCCACAGAATGGAATTAGCGGAAGTCCGACGACACCGGACGTCCGGACGCCCATGAGCCACCGGACGACCGGCCCCCAGCAGACGTCCGGTACCTGTTTGCGCACAGTTTCGGGCCGAAGCCCATGTACCCCTTCACTTCGCCCCTCTTTTGCACTAAGACTATAAATAGACCTCTTCCTCCTCCTAGCTAGGGCAGCATTGGTTTAGCTCATATTAGAGATAGAGCTTTGCTCATCCATTAGGATCTACTCCACGTGAGAGACCGCGGCCCTCTACGGAGAAGATCTACGTTGGATTCAAGACCCCCTTTTGGGTGGCCCCATCAAGACCTCCTCACGGAGAAGAACCGGTTACCTCATGTATCGTCCCTTGTTGACTTTGGATCATGTATCTCACCTTGTGTTTCGAGGATCTAGCACATGTGTAATCGAATCTTGTTGGTTTGAGTGATTCTCTCGTGTTTTCCCTCGTGTTTCCCCTCGCGTTCTTCGTGTTCTTAGTTGGGATCCGCTCCTTTCGTGAAAGATCAGCCATCTAGGGTTCCACCCTACATCACTCCGGGCCAAACCCTCCGACTTGGTAGCTTTACCATGACCGCATGTTCGGCCGTTAAGCCGACGATGTCCTCTCGAGTCATCGAAAATCGTCTCCGCATTGACTCCGAGTACTCCAAACGGATGGATCCGACGGAGTTGTCGTCTTTAAACGAACTCCTAGATCGCATCGCCGCCTTGGGGGTCGCTACAGACTACAATCGGATTGGGCTTAAACCTGACCAGAGAGAAATCAAATCTCCGCCGATCACCCATTAGATAGCGGTAGTGGAGGATCAAGACAATAACTCTTCCTCTATGTTGAGGATGAACTATGTTCGGATTTCCGAGCTCGAGGAGCCGGATACCTGTCCGCGGAACGACGCGCCCTGCCCTCCGAACCTAGAATCGGACGACGGGCCTAAAGCATCAGTTGATATCCCGGAGTCCGAACCATTAAGTCCGGAAGATTTACAAACTCCGGATCCCAAATCGGGTCAGGGTTCATATCTAAAACCACCCACCCACCTAGCTATATGCGATCTTATGTACATACGACAGCTGTCTCAGGAAACGGTCCATCATTTCTGGGCCAGATTCCTCCTTGTCAAAGACAAGGTTAAAGATTGCCGTGATGAAGACGCAATCTCAGCATTCTGCAACAATTGCACGGACGAAGGAATCCTCAACGCCATCAACCACCGTCGCGTACTACACTTCGCTGACTTGGCAGCCATAGTACAGAAGTACTGCGCAATGGAAAGCGCTTGGAAAACTCAGGCAGCTCGTTGGGAACCACCGGTTTCAACTCAGCCCCTCGTCCGGGCAAAAAGGACGCACCCTCGTGGGGCGCCTGACCCAATAGTAAAGAAATCAAAGCCCATTATGGGGCGCGGAACTGTTCTGGAGGGATGGCTCGATAGGCCATGCAAAATACATGCAACACCGGATACCACACCAACCCACAGCCTTAGAGCATGTTGGATACTCCGGCAAGTGGCCAAGAGGGGCGAAGATCTCCTCACCAAAAATACCCCAGAACAACACCCCCCGGAAGACGACGACCTCAGAGTATTTACGGTCTTCGAGACCTTTGCTTCAAAAAATCAGCGCAAAAGGGCACTCCGCGACCTCGCTGAAGTCTGCCAAGTTGCAGCAATAAACCCCTGGAACGACACGATCATAACTTTCAATGCCGATGACGAACCAAAATTCAGGACAGTCCGGGCACCAGCCGCCTTGGTCCCAGTCCAATTGTGGACGGCTTCCGGCTCACCAAAGTGCTCATGGATGGCGGCAGCGGACTAAACCTCATCTACGAGGACACACTCATAAAAATGGAAATAGACAGGAGCCGCATTCGGCAAAGTAGCACGACCTTTCGGGGTATCATTCCTAGTCGGGAGGCGCGATGCGCGGGAAAAATCACGCTCGACGTGGTATTCGGCACGCCGGAGAATTACCGGTCCGAAGATATAACCTTCCAAGTGGCCCCTTTCAACAGCGGATATCACGCCTTACTGGGGCGAGACGCATTCACACGCTTCCAAGCTATACCTCATTACGGGTACATGAAGCTCAAGATGCCCGGGCCCAACGACACCATCACTCTTGTCAGTGATCCGGACATAGCATTGCACACCGAAAATAAAACCGCATCCTTGGCCCTCGAGGCATTGTCTGAAGCCCTCGCGGCCGAAGAGCTGACTGCGCTGCGCTCCACTTTGGATAGGGATGACATAATCCTGGACAAACGACCCAAATCCACCTCCTTCAAACCAGCAGAAGAAATAGTCAAATTCCAAGTCCATCCAACGGACCCCAAGAAGACAACATCTATCGGGGCACAACTAGACCCAACGGTCGGCACCGCGCTATGAGAGTTCCTGCGCGAGAACTGGGATATATTCGCCTGGACCCTTCTGATATGCCAGGAATCCGACGCAGGTTGGCCGAACACAGCCTCAATATATTGAAGGGATATAAACCGGTCAAGCAAACACTGCGGCGCTTTTCCGAACCCAAACGTCAAGCTATGGGGGAGGAGCTAGCCAAGCTAATCGAGGCCGGATTCATTAAAGAAATAAAACACCCGGACTAGCTAGCAAACTTGGTGATGGTGCCAAAGAAGGATAAATCCTGGCGCCTGTGCGTCGATTTCAAAGACCCCTGCCCTAAGGATCCCTTCCCCCTCCCCCGCATCGACCAGATCATTGATGCTACCGCAGGACACGATTCACTGTGCTTCCTCAATGCATATTCCAGATACCATCAAATCAAAATGAAGGAATCCGATCAAGCCGCAACGGCATTCATTACCCCATATGGGCCATTCTGCTTCAACACCATGCCCTTCGGGCTCAAAAACGCCGGGGCCACCTACCAACGCATGATTCAAACATGCCTGGAGAAACAGATAGGCAAGACAGTTGAAGCATACGTGGACGATGCCGTCATTAAAACTAGGCATGTCGAGTCACTAATAGATGATTTACGTCTCACATTCGACAACCTCCATGCATATGACATCAAGCTCAATCCGGAAAAGTTTGTTTTCGGTGTCCCAGCTGGAAAACTGCTGGGCTTCATCGTTTCCAATAGAGGAATTGAAGCAAATCCAGCCAAAATCCGAGCTTTGTCACAATTGGCTACGCCAACGGGCCTTAAACAGGTGTGGTGGTGCTGGAAGTACGATGTCCATGGAGTGTGGATTGTCGGGGCATACTTTGGCTGCAGCTGTGCTTCCTCTGGCAAGGCCGCCCGGATCCACGCGATCTCGCCTCGACATTCAGCGTCCGAGGGCGGCGGGGGCACGGGGACGACTCCGGCGCTGAGCCTCCAAGAGCCTGGTACACCGCACACGCATGTCGGGCGGCGCCGGGTAGTTGGCCTCATAGAGAAGGCGCGCCTCCCACTCGTGAAGATGGCGGCGGCAGAAGCCGTTGGCCGTCGCTCCGTCGCCGGGGAATCTCTCGGCCATCTGTCTAGAGTGAGGAGAGAGGGCGAGAGCAAGGGCGGCGAGGGAAAGAAGGTGGTCGGTGGCAAGAGAGAGAGAGGGCTGTGGAGGCGAGTGTGCGGCCAGCGGCGACGAGGCGGCTTTTATAGCGATGAGGGGGCGGCAGCAGTGCGGACACGTGGTGGGAAGTGGCGGGACGCGCGGCGGCTCGCCTTTACTGCGCCGCCCGTGATCAATGGAAGGCTAACTGGCGGCAGGCTTGGCATTGATTCACGCGGGAGGCGAGGCGATGAGATGAGGACGACGATGCAGTCACTGACTCGGCGGGCCCACGGGGTAGGAGTCCGGCGCGGGAAGTTTTGGCGCATTTTTTCTTCCCCCGGTGCCCCCGGTCGCCCCCAGCGTGCTGGGTTCGGCCTGGTCCGTCGGCACCAATTTCAGCCCTAACCGGTGAAATTTGGGCTCATGGGGCGTGACTGGGCCGGTGTTTTTGAGCCGGCGATAAAAAAGAGACATGGGGGGCTGTTGAGGGGGCGAGTGGAGATGCTCTAAGTCCAACTTGTGCTAGTGTGTGAACCTCGGTGGTATGTAATTTTCGATTTTGTTTGCCGCGCATGATCATAGAACATTTCCGTTCGGAAATGTGATAGCCTTTTATTTTCTAAAACTAAATAAAAAAAGCAGGATTCTTTTTTTTGCGGGATAAAAAAAGTAGGGTTCAAGTAGACTCAATCCACTGAAAGGTGGTCATGCGCCATGGGGACTCTCAGATCAGGAGGTTCGCAGAAAGACATGGTGATGAAGGACCCATCTTTGAAAAAAATCTAGTACTATGTAAAACGTACTCTGTCATTACAACTAGTACGCACCATTTCAAGTCCTTTTATGGTTAATGTGACTGATTAATCTGAAATGACCTGGGTATTTGAGGAAAATAAAAATTGTAGTGAAGACTTGCTCAACATGATGGACAAGGAGGAAAATGAGCAGCCCATTGCTGACGCCTGTGGTGTTGGTTACGGAGAAGGGAGAAGATGATGATAGGGGATCTGGGTGAGTGAGTAGCGCGATTATATAAATTGGGTTGACGCCTCGATCGTGGTCCTGATGTTTCACATAGTCGGTCCAGGAAATGCTACCATGACCCTAGACCGTAGAGGACTAACATATGTTCTAGCATTAATTGTGCACAGGAGGGAGCCACAACAACTTTTCCTATATTCCAACCAAAAGCAATACATCTAGTTATACAGCCGCAGGACCAGATCCCTATGCAAACCATAGGTCCGGATAATATGAGCATATGATCGTATGAGCCATGTTGAATTTTCGCCTTACCTAAAAGATTTGCATTCCTGGTCCCTTGTTGATCAAGTTGATACTTATTACACAATGAAAAAGTAAGTAAACCAAAGCATAGTATGATATGGGGCAATCGTAATCAAGGGGAGATGGTTTGGTACGTACTATACTTACCATCGTGGCGAGTCTCCTGCTCTAGAACTACTTGAATTACTACAAAAGGGGCGTATGTTCATGTTGAAGTCTATCCAAATCACATTCAAACACATATGAAACCCACATGAATAAATAATAAGTCACACCAAATTCGGATATAATAGAGAGGTAGAAAGAAGGCAAAAATTATGATAAATGAAGAAGCAAATGTCAAAGACAACTCGTTTGGCCACAGCTAGTAATGTCCTTGAATATAAAAAACGATGCCACACTGATCAAAAAACAACCTATATGTGGGATATTTTTGTGATATTAATAGAACAAAACTGAAATCTGATGGTGAAAAACATCTATGTATTTTATCCTTTTAGCTCATGCAAACTTGATAGAAAATAGCAGCTTCAAGCCTCAACCACAGAACGACGTGTACATAAGCTAAAACAACCTGATAAAAGGTTCCATCTCTGTAATATTCCTTTACCTCAATCATCCGATAGGCGATCACTCACTGCATTATTCATTCAACTATATGAAGCCTAGAATAAAATGTGGAGCATGGAGTAAAACGACATCAAGAAGAAAGAGATCAATTGTACCTAAGCTCAAATTAGCCCCAAAAGACTTCTCTACACATTATTCTTCAGTTATCCCAGGACTGGACAGCAAAATAGTGGCTGCAAAAGGAACTCCTACCTCTGCACCCGCAAAAAAAACTTCTTAACTGAATCTTCTTGGATGATACAATTTGTTGTTCTTAATCTGATATTAACCATTGTTTCCAGCTTAAAATTCTCTGGAAAACACAAATTGTATTGAAATTCTTGCAGCACAAAAGTTATTAGCCAAATAAAATTCTTGATCCGTTATTAGCCAAATAAAATTGTGTTTTCATGATCCGTTATTAGCCATCGCCATCAGGTACAACAAATCTGCAGATATAAAAATATCAGCACAAGTTATGAGCACGAAGCAAAAGCAAATCCATGCAAGTCTTCATCCTTTCCGATAAATATTAGAGGATACAATTGCGAAATGAAAAGTAAACTAAATTGAAAATGTTGACACACCAAATTATAGCACTTGCGTCAGCAATGAAGTTACTGTGCATACGACAGTTTGTCACACGATTTTTGTATGATCCTCCAATCAATGGTTAAACAGCCCACAAAACAGATATGATGGATGGCTGTTATTTTTTCTTGTACTAAAATCGGACTCAATCCATCGTACATGTGGCAATGCTCTGTAAATTGTTTCTACTGAATGTGAAAGAAGCAGATTAAATATATTCTCTGAAACATAATGGTGTAAAATTAGACCTAGAAGACCATGTGTTGAGTCGTACTTGCTATGAACATAAGAATTCGAAAAGGAACTTGTAAAAACGTCATGAGTTTTGGGGACATGCCAATTCCATGTAAGCAGGGGATGGCCACCTGCGCTGGATACTGTTGCCCATGACGTACATCTTTAAAATGCGCAATATGAAAAAATATTTAATCAATCTTACTTTATGAACTGCTAATCCCAGATTTGTACAACGTAATCAACAACCTCAAATCTACATGTTTGAGACATGATAAAAGACAACGAAGAGAAATCTTTGGCAAGGAGAATAATTTCATGAGCTGGGGGCAAATCTAAGACCAACACAATGTGACAAGGTTGTTGTTCGCAGACCACTCGATCAAAACCCAAGGTCGCCATGGTGGCATAGCTAGGCGAAGAGGAAACGCTGGTCTTGCGATTGGGGAAGCCAACATGAGTAAGAGGATGGCCAAGGTAGCGCATCAGAGGGAGATGGATGGTAGTGGTGAGGGAAGTCCGGGGATGCAGGGTGGGGATTATTGATCGGTGGAGGGGGAGTGGAAGGGACAGGGCGGAGAAGACCGAGTTATTCCTTCCATATATCACGAAAGGAGGAGACGAAGTAATTGATCTACTCATCCCACTAAGAAACTGTTCGTTAGCCCCTCAATAAAGAAAACTGTTCATTGGAAGAAAAAAGAAAAATAATTGTTGAGTGGGCTGCTGGTAACTGATTGCTAATGCGGTTGTCTTGTAGGGTGATGGGTCCCACATGTAAGCCGGTAATAAAACGATGATGTGGCTGGTTTTGCTGACGTGGATAGCTTATGTGTTAAGATAAATAACTTAATGGGGCTGAATCTTTTAGGTATATATAGGATATCTGGGCAGATGGCATCCTACCGAGCATGCCCTCTCCGCCTCAACAGATCGCATCGCCGCCCAGGGAAACGATGAGCCGCGAGGCCAGCGGCGCGTCGGTGAGCTCTGCCCCGGTGCCCGAGCCAGAGCGGCAGCAGGGGCAGGGGAACCAAGGGGAGGAGGCGGGGTGGACGCCGCTGGAGAAGGTGGCGGATAAAGTGGAGGAGCTGTACAGTCTCCGTGACACCTTCTTCCCCCGAGACCCCTCCGAGAAGTCTGCGTCCCTCCGCGCCTGCGCCGACGCCGCCCTGGGAGTCCTCGATTCCCTGCCTCCCGGTACGCATCCCCACCCCCCAACCGGCAAACAAACTATTCATCTTCGTGTTAATATTCTTGTTTTCTAGCCAGCCCTTTTATTTTTGTTACTGTCACGTGTATTGATACTCCTAATTTAGAAGAAAACTCTAGTATGGGTGTCAACAGCTTCTGTAGATATCTGGTGCCGGGGTCTGGGAGCTATTAAGCGTGGTGGCTGGCCGCTGGCATGACATACACTAGGGGGAGTCTATGGTACAAAACAGACAAAACCAGTATTGGGGTAAGATAGTGATGATCACGGTAAGATGACAGTTTGAATGCCATTGGTATGTATATGATGATTTTCTGACCTAGCCAGAACACGCTTAAAGAATTAATTGTACAACCGTGGAACCTCGGTTGTCCTGTTGGCATGCTAAATCAGAAGAGGGTTTACTGTATTGTAGGAAAGTTATGTTAGAGTACTGTATATACTGGACTATGGCACCATGGGAATACTAGTTGCATATTTCCTATCTGCGGATGCCTGGTCGGAAGAAGAGAAACTCACTGCAGAGGATAATATACTCCTAACCAGTGAATTCACAGAGGAAGAGGTGAAAAAGCATTGTTCGGCATGGATAGTAATAGGGCACTGGCCCAGACAATATCCTGGCTGAGTTTTATAAGCATTGTTGGGATTTTGCTAAATCTGGCATTATGCGTTTGTTTCATGCTTTTCATAATAACACTCTGGATGTGGCTCGTCTAAACTATGGTGTGATCACCTTGATACCCAAAATGAATGGTGCTAAGAAAATCCAACAATATCGCCCTATTTGTCTCCTTCGATGTCCTTATAAGTTGATCATTAAGGTGATGGATAACAGAGTAGCTATTTTTGCTGACAAGCTTATCAACAAACACCAGAATGCTTTTATTAAGTACAGGAATATTATGGATGGGATCCTCACTCTCCATGAGGTGCTACACCATACTCATCAAAATAAAAAAGTGGGCGTAGTGCTTAAGCTAGATTTTGAAAAAGCCTACAACAAGATAAACTGGGATTTCCTCCTTGAATGCCATAGTAACCGAGGGTTTGGGACAACTTGGTGTGGCTGGGTGAAAAAAATCCTGAATAATGGTACAGTAAGCATAAAACTCAATAATGAGATGGGACCTTATTTCCAGAGCAACAAAGGTGTTCGCCAGGGCGATCCCTATTCCCCTTTTCTGTTTAACCTTGCTGTAGAAGCACTTTCTAAGATGATTCACAATGCTCAGAAAGAAAAAATGATAACTGGGCTCGCTCCGGACCTCATAGAGGGTGGCGTGGCCATCCTCCAATATGCTGACGATACGGTCATTTGCTTTGAGCATTATGAGGAAGCTGCTGTTAGTTTGAAACTCCTCTTATGTATCTTTGAGCTTATGTCTGGACTCAAAATAAACTTCCTTAAAAGTGAAATTTTGTGTGTTGGGGGAGACGATAATATACTAGCTTCCTATGCGGAACTATTCAACTGTCAAATTGGGCATTTCCCGATGAAATACTTGGGAGTGCCAGTAATCTACTCCACCTTGCATAGCCTGGAATGGAGTTTTGTAGATGACAAATTTCTAAAATGTTGTGAATCGTGGATTGGTAATGCCGCATCCTCGGGAGGAAGACTTATACTCCTAAATTCCTCCCTTTCTAGCATTGTCTATTACTACATGGCTATGTTCTTACTTCCTAAGATGGCGATCTACAAATTAGACAAACATCATAAAAAGTTCTTCTGGGAAGAAACTAATGGCAGGAAACGACATCATCTTGTGAAATGGACCAGGATCTGCAGATCTAAGAATAAAGGGGGATTGTGGGGGGGGGGGGTGAAAGATCTCCGTAAGCAAAATATTAGCTTACTCACGAAATGGTGGTGGAAACTCGAGACACAACAAGGGTTGTGGCAGGATGTGATTCGAGCTAAGTACTTGAAAAAAGGTACGGTAACATTGGTGAGAAGTAGATTCGGAGATTCACCGATTTGGAAAGCCATTATGAAGGTCAAAGAGTGCTATCTGGCTGGAAGAGGGGTGGTCCTGAAATCTGGCAACATTGCTAGAATGTGGATTGACTCCATTGCCAATAATCCTCCTTTGCGTGATAGATTCCCTGAACTTTATAGTATATTGCAATGATCAGGAGATTACAGTTGCCGAGTTTAAAAAAAATGTTGGCGTCGATTTCTTTAGGAGGTGCTTGCACCCTCCGCTGCTGGATCAGTGGGGGGAAGTCAAGCGAGTGGTTGATTCCTGGTTACTCTCCAATGAGCCCGACCAAGTAGTCTGGAATCTTGGGAAGAATAAACGCTTCACAACTAAGTCTGTATACGCATACATGGAAAAGCATCTAGCTTGCTGTGATTATAGATGGATATGGAAAGCTAAACTCCCTCTTAAGATTCAAATCTTTTTATGACAATTATTCCAGGACGCTGTGTTGACACGAGATGTCATGAGCAGACGAAACTGGGCTGGAAACCCGAAGTGCTCCTTTTGTATGGATAGAGAAACCTCGCAGCACCTTTTCTTTACCTGCCCTGTCGCCAGGGTAGTCTGGAGAACCGTTGGGTGTCCTGGGCACGAAATTATGCCCGAACAATCTATGGCAATACTTCTTCTCCTGGTGTTATATTTTCTTGCCGGGTGGATCTAAATTCTATACCTTTGGCCTTGCTGCGATATGCCGGGCTATGTGGAACTGTCGCAACAAGGCCACATTTGAACATAAAAAGCTAAAGACTCCTTTTGATGTGGTTTTCTCTGCGTGTGGTGTCTTGAACTATCGGCAGGTCTGATGGTTGGAGTTGATCGCGATGCAATGGAACGTGGCGCCAAGATGCTCAAGACCAACGCTGCGACTATGATGAGGATCTGCGCGGCCCCAGCTGAACCAGCGATGGACTGACGAGTTGTTGCCGTCCTGCCTCACATCAGAAAAAATGCCCAGCTGTTATGTTAGACTTTGATCATTGCACCTGCGTGGGCTTTTGCTTTCTCCTCATCCTGTGAGCCTTACCCCCTTTGGAGATTGTTTGTTGGTACCCTCGTTGCACTGGTTATGCTAGTTGGTTTTTAGGTGTGTTTTCGCCCCATAATGAGCTGCTTGATGACGAGTGCTTACAGTGGGTTTCCTAGTGGTGCCTTGAAATCGCTTTTCCCTTTCTAGCTTCCTTAAGCTCGAACTACTGTATTTCCCTTATGATAAGTAATGGAAAGGGGTTATGCCCGGTTCAGAAAAAAACATCAAAGCGAGCCTCCAGCGATCGATTCAGATCGAAGCCAGCTCCAAGAACCTCTTGCTGGCGATCGATCCAGATCAAGCCCGCACAGGAGTCTCCGCCCGCGATCGATCCAGATCAAGCCCGCACAGGAGTCTCCGCCCGCGATCGATCCAGATCAATCCCGCACAGGAGTCTCCACCCGCGATCGATCTTCCGCCGCCGGCCCCGTTTTTCGCCGCCCCTCACCGGATCCGGCCACTAGTCGTCGGTCTTCGTTGCCCTCGTCCGGTCCGGCTGCCCCTCTCCGGATTCCACCACCTCTGGCTGGTCTCTGTCGCCCTCGTTGGATCCCGCTCCTGCTGCTGGCTCTCGTCTCGTCCATCTGCTGCTGCCGCGAGCGCTGACTGCGGCTGATCATCAGGACTCTCTGTCTGTACTCCTGCCTGCCCGGTGATTGCCGCAAAAATGTCTACAACATCAGGCTATATTGCAGTTCCTTGTTGTCCGGTGATTTTTGATGGCACCAACTACATCGAGTTCGTTGCCTTCATGCGCATTCATATGCGTGGCATTTGTCTGTGGGCCGTTCTTCCTGGCGAGGTCCGTTGTCCGCCGTGCCCGGTTCCTCCTGTGGCCCCTACTTTGTCGACACCACCGGTTGTTGCTGCGGATGCTACTCAGGCTGTGAAGGATGTAGCTAAGCTTGTTGATGATGCCGCCGTTCGTGCTTATGATGAGCAGGTTTTGACTTATGAGGAGGCTCTTCACACGTATCACGAGGCTTTGTCTGCTTATACTCAGTGGCTTGTTGATGATGCTCGTGCCCCAGCTATTCTCACTGCTAGCGTTCTGCCTCAGTTTGTCTCTGAGTTCTTGGGCCTCCCTACCGTATTTGAGATGTGGATCCGTCTTCGTCAGCGCTACCAGCCCTCTCGTGATGCCTTGTACCTATTTGTGGTCCGCCAGGAGCATGCTCTTCAGCAGGGTGACTCCACTGTTGATGATTTCTATGCACAGAGTTTTGCTATCTGGCGTCAGCTTGATTCTCTTCGCAGTGCTGGTTGTCGTATTTGCCAGTGTTGCCACTGCTGGTTTGGAGTTTCATCGTGTCTACGAGTTCTTATCTTGGCTCCGTAAGGAGTTTGAGCCCCGGCACGCTCAGTTGTTTGCTCGTGGCCGTATTTCTCTCATGGAGGTGCTTTCAGAGATTCGTGCTGAGGAGACTTGCTTACGTGGTGCTGGTTTACTTGAGGTTTCCTCTGTGCTTGCTACTCGAGCTCATGCTATGCCGCATGCTGCACCGACTACTCCCCGCTCCAATGCTCCGTTGCACTTGCCCACTCCTACTGGCGGTCAGGGCCGCTCTCGTCCTCATTGCGGGTACTGTAACCAGGATGATCATGTTGAGTTTCAGTGCTTCTAGAAGAAGCGACACATGCGTAAGGCGCGGACATCATCTTCAGGGACTTCTACTTCTACTTTGACATCTTCAGCCACCGCCTTGACTGAGCAGGATATTCTAAGACTTAAGCGTCTGCTTGCCGCTTCAGGTTATTCTTCGACGGGTACTGCAGGTTCTGTGACTGATGCTTCCCGCACTGAGCAACCACCCACTACACAGTCAGGTACATTCGCATGGGTTTTGGATTCCGGAGCTTCATTTCATATGTCTTCTCATTTTTCCAATTTGTCCTCTCTTAGATCGCTTGATTTTCCTGTTCATGTACTCACTGCTGATGGTACTCCTCTTTCTGTTGCTAGTCGAGGCACTCTTACCACTTCTTATTTTGTTCCTGATGTGGCTCATGTTCCTCGACTTACCATGAATCTGTTTTTTGCTGGTCAACTTACTAATTTTGGTTGTCGTGTCATTCTTGACGTTGACTCTTGTTCTGTTCAGGATCGTCGCACACACACTTTGGTTGGGACTGGTCATCGATACTATATTATTTTCATAGATGATTTCTCTCGTTACACTTGGCTTTAATTTATGACTTCTCGCAGTGAGGTTTTGTCTATCTATAAGCATTTTGCTGCCATGGTTCACATGCATTTCTTTTCGCCCATTCGTGTGTTTGTGCTGACTCCGCTGGCGAGTATATTTCCAAGATGTTGCGTGGTGTTCTTGCTGAGCAGGGGACTCTTTCTCAGTTCTCTTGTCCTGGTGCTCATGCTCAGAATGGTGTGGCTGAGTGAAAGCATCGTCACCTTCTTGAGACGGCTCGTGCGTTGATGATCGCCACCTCTCATCCGCCTCATTTTTGGGCCGAGGCTGTCTCCACCTCCACCTATCTCATCAACCTTCAGCCATCCGCTGCTCTACAAGGCGGCGTTCCCTTTGAGCGTCTCTTTGATCGTTCTCCTGATTATTCGGCGCTTCGTTTGTTTGGTTGCGTTTGCTATGTTCTTCTTGCCACCCGTGAACGCACCAAACTGACCGCTCAGTCTGTTGAGTGTGTCTTCTTAGGCTATAGTGATGAGCATAAGGGCTATCGTTGTTGGGATCCATCGGTCATCGGATGCGTATTTGGATGTGATTTTTGACGAGTCTCGTCCCTTCTACCCGCGGCCATCTTCCTCGACCTTTTCAATGGAGGATCTCTCTTTCCTCACTTTTCCTGACACACCTATCACTCCTGTCGAGCCCTTGTCTATTCGTCGTGCTACCCCTGCTTCTCCGCCTATTGCCGATCCACTGTCACCATCTCCCATGGTTTCCTCACCTTGCCTGTCATCGGATTCCGCACCTTCATCCTGGTGACTTCTTCGTCTCCATCCCCTGAGTCTACCTTGGAGATCCCTCCTTGGATTCTTCCATCTTTTCCTTAGTATTATACTAGTCGTCCACGTGTCGTGGATGCATCTACTGATGAGCTATCTACTTCTGATGTGTCATCTTCCTCCTCTCAGCCTACTTATGGCTTGCATTCTCGTCCGCTTCCGCTTGTTGATCGCCTTGGTTTTCCAACCGCTGGTGCTGCTGTTCTTGAGCCGACTTCTTATTGTCAAGTTGTTGTTCATCCCGAATGGCAGTTTGCGATGGCAGAGGAGCTTGCTGCCCTTGAGCGTACCGACACGTGGGACCTTGTTTCTCTTCCTCCTGGTGTTCGTCCAATCACTTGTAAGTGGGTCTACAAGGTTAAGACTCGCTCTGATGGTTCTCTTGAGCGTTACAAAGCTCATCTCGTGGCTCGTGGTTTTCAGCAGGAGTATGGTCGTGATTATGGTACAGTTTGCACACTCCTTGCCGTGGCCTCTGTTCGCCATTGGTCTGTATCTCAGCTTGATGTTAAGGATGCCTTTCTTAATGATGAGCTGTGCGAGGAGGTTTACTTGCAGCCCCCAGCTGGGTATTTTGTTCCTGATGGCATGGTATGCCGTCTTCGTCGCTCTCTCTATGGCCTTAAGCAAGCCACGACCTCCTCCTCCCTAGGCAGTCGCGGGCCGCCGAACGCGCAAGCCGAGCTGCTCATGGTGCGCGAGCTGCTGTGCTATCGCCCGGCTGACGCCGGTTACGACGCCTGGCTAGGCCCGAGATAAGGCTAGTTGCCCGATCGTGCATCGTGCGCCGCCTGACGCGCGTGTGCTCCTCGAGCAGCAGCGCCAGCGCCAAGACCAGATCGTGCAGGAGGTCGCGGCGGCAGGGCGCCAAAACCGCGCCGCCCACGCCCGCGGTGCGCCCACAAGCACCGTCGGCTGCCGGGCCTTCACTTGCGAGCTGCGCCAGGTGGTTTGGCCTGTCAAGTTTAAGCCTGAGTTGCCCCCGCGTTACGACGGCATTCCCGACCCCACAGAGTTCCTCCAGCTCTACGTGCTGAGCATGGAGGCGGCGAACGGCAACGACAAGGTCATGGCGAACTAATTTCCCATGGCCCTCTAGGACGGCGCGCGCTCCTGGCTCATGAACCTGCCCGAGGAGTCAATCTCTTCATGGAGCGAGCTATGTGATCAGTTCGTCGCCAACTAAAAGGGCAGCTACGATCGCACCCTCACCATCAACGACCTGCGGCGTGTGAAGCAGCGCCCTGGAGAGACCCTCCGCAAATACACTCAGTGCTTCAGTCAGGTGCGCAACAAGATCCTACTCGCCTTGGATGAAGCCATTATCTTGGCGTTCTACAGACGTCAGGATGTGCGAGAAGCTCGCCATCAATGACTATCTGAGCTCGGTGCTGGATCTGTTCAACATGGCCGATAAGTGCGCCAAAGCCGAAGAGGGCCGCCTTTTCAACCACGATAACCTCGACGCCGCGCTCGACGACAAGAAGGCCAAGAGCAAGGAGGTGAAGTGTAAGGGCCCTACTGTGCTGGCGGCGGAGCCTGGGCAAAAGCGCGGCCGCGACCGCGATGAGCCCGTCTAGGATGGCCGCCTGTTCTGCGTCTACCATAACATGCGCGCACACAACATCGACGACTGCCAGGAGCTCAAGGCGCTCCGTGACGAGCGCTTGGGCCGTCGCCCCGACCGCAACGACCGCGGAGGCGGCCGCGGTGGCGGTCGGTGGGACAACCGCAACGGCAACCCCCACCAGGGCTGGCGCGACCAGCCACGCGACGGCGCTTGGCGCGGTCAGCCTCGCGAGACGCGCCCTCAGGACAACGCTGCCCTTCCGCCGCCGCCGCCAAGAAATGACGACAACCTGCAAGACGAGGGAGCTGGGGGCTACCAAGAGCCTTGCGTGATAGCCTGTATCCTCGGCGGAGCTCAGGCCCCCGCGTCCAACCGCCTCTTCAAGCAGTTCACTCGCGAGGTGAACGCCGCCCTCCCGAGGCTTGAGGCCGCGCGGCCCCTCAAGTGGTCGCAGTATGCCATCACCTTCGACTCCAAAACCACGTCAGGTGCTCGGCTCCTGCCGGTGCGCTCCCCATGCTGCGCACTCCCATCATCAACAACGTCGCTGTCACCAAGACCCTCATCGATGGAGGTGCTGGCCTCAACGTGATCTCCATCGCGACCTTCGAGACGCTCCAGATGCCCTATGACCAGCTGATGCCGACCAGGCCCTTCTCTGGGGAGACGGACGGGTCCATCGTTCCCCTGGGACAAGTGCGCCTCCCTGTCACCTTCGGCACCCGCAGCAACTACCACACTGAGCTCATCGACTTCGACGTGGCCCACATCAACCTTCCGTACAACGCCATTCTGGGGAACCCTGCGCTCGCCAAGTTCATGGCGGCAACCCACCACGGCTATAACGTCCTCAAGATGCCTGGCTGCAGTGGCGTCATCACCATCGCCTGCAATGAGAAGGATGCGGTCTGCTCCCTCGAGCTATGCTTACCGGACCGCCGCAGCCGAGAACTCCGACGGCGAGGGCGCTGCCGCGCTCCCTGGGGCCGCCCCCGCAAAGAATTACGCAAAGAAGAACCAGCTCCTCTCCAAGGATCGCCCTGAAGCAGAGAAGCAGCCGGCTGGTGGCGACACCCAGGGCCCCGCCCCTGAGGCCGAGGGAGGCGTGCCTCAACGCGCGCCCCCTGGAGCAAGGAGTACGACGCCAGCAGCCAGGAGCACAGGAATTCATCGCCTAGGAAACTTACAAGTTGCAAGAAGCGCGGGCCATCCGCGGCGAGCGTCGCCCCGCGTGTCCAGCCGTTGTCCCCAAGGAGGACAGCAAGGTGCACGTGTGCGTTGACATCGCGGGCCTCAACAGGGCGGGTTCCCCGGACCTCTTCTGGCCGTCGCGTGTCGGCCAGAGCAGAGGCATCGCCACCAACTACATCCACCTGCCCTTTGGCCTGGTGAATGCCGGCGCCACCTTCGAAAGGTTCGCGCAGCTCGCGATGGCGCATCGCGAGGCTTCAGCCGCCTCACTTTTGGTTGTGTATTGGTTCTGATTATACTCTAATGAGTTATGTACTTGCTTAACTTCGTGCTTGGTGCCGCGTCGCCATTGGAGGTGCCACCTCGTGGGCGCCGCGCGCTGCAAATCTACTTGTGATCGTTTCGCGAGCAGGGGCTATTGGCATGACGCCTGTGCTCGGGTCCGTCCCTGCAGCGCTGATAAACCCAAGCGATCGAGCTTTGGCTTGTGGGCCTGCCCCATGCACGTCACCTCACTAGGTCCTTGGTGCCTTATTTCCTCACGAAACAGTCATGAGTAAGGTTGGCAAGCGCGCGTCGTCCCCTATACCTCGTAACCTATCAGCATACAGCAGCTTCAGGAGCTAGACGCTTAGATGTCGTATGAGTAGCGCTTCGCATTGCCTCAGGAGGCCCAGCCTCGGGCGACGCGTCTCGAGACGGTCTGATTAGCGCTACCGTTCGCGAAAAGCTAAGTACAACCACTTCACGCGGCGCTCCCGCTGCCGTTGGAACTCCTTCACGCAACCTTGGCGAGGCGTGTCACCTCTTTTTCGTGCGAGTCACTTGCACGTCGAAAGGGGAACCCCAGAGCATCGCACCTCGGGGGCTCTCACTGGCTCTCGGTGCCCCTCACCCCCCGGCCTTATTCCAGGCATCGCTACCTGACATACCAGCGGCTGCTGAAGCCCGCCCGCTCGAGGGCGGGCCCCTGAGGACGTAGAGCATCGTTTGGCGAGCAAGAAAAAGAGGGGCGAGCCTTGCGAGGAAGCATGGGGAGGAGATACACAGTTTAAATCACAGAGGTGCTGGTTAAAATGCGAAGGTGACAATTTTTTCACGCACCCCTCGCGGGCTTAACATTGACCCATCGCAGATAGAAGACGGAATAAAGATAAAAGCTCCAGGGAGACGCGTCCTGACGTCGCGTGAATTCCTCGCAAGCCGCGGCCGCCTCGCGCCGTGCCCCGAAAAGCTAAGTTAACAGACCCACGCGGCTCGATGGTCTTTGATAGCGTTCCTTCCTCCCGTGGCCTCGTTTGGGGCGGAAGCCCCTCCTCCCGCGTGAGCCGCTTGCGCGTCAACGGGGACCTCCTAAGCACCGCACCTCAGGAGTTCTTACCGGACCTCGGCCCCCTCACCTCCTGGCCTTGTCCTAGGCATCGCGACCTGACATACCAGTGATGGTCGAGGCCCGCTCGGGGCTGGGTCCTAGCGACGCAGAGCGTTAGGGTGATCCCGAAAGAAGGGGGCAAGCTCAACAAGGAACGCTAAGGATGAACTCGATTTCGAACCGCAAAAGCATTAAAGTTAAGGCGCAAACGCCATAGTTCCTTACATGCCCGCACGGGGCCCATGTCGTTTCGACGCAGGGATAAGAAAAAAAAAACAAAAGGAAACCTCATCGCGAAGGCCGCCGCTCCTAGGGCGTCGGCTCGGGCATCGATCACGCCCTAATCGGAGTCCTCGTCTTCGCTCTTGAGCCTGGGGGAGCCGCTGCTGCTTCCGCTCCTGTCAGAGGAGGACGCGTCGCCGTCGTCGCCGCCGGGGCTGTCGCTGTTGTCGCTCTCCATGCAGCACTTCAGGCGGCAGCCGGCGACCCTGAAGATCTTCATGAAGAGCGTGACGGCCCCGTCGTGCTTGAAGTAGAGGACGTGCCCCTCTTTCAAGCCGCGGGCGAGGGCGAACGACTTCCACCCCCGCTTCAGGAACATGAAGCCGGCGGGGGAGAACTCCGTCGCCACCCAGGAAGGGCCGTTGCAGCAGCCGTCTGGCTACACCCACAAGCCCAGCGGTGCGCGGCCCGCCATCTCCTCCGCGAAGGAGTCTGGGAGCTGGAGCTAGGTGCAGGGATCGTGGTGCATGCCCACGATGAACTCGTAGGCCGCATCAGCGGAGTGGCTCCACGCCTGGGGCGGAAGGACGGCTGCGCCGCTTCGGCCACCCCGGCCACGACCGCCTTGCCCCCGCGTCCGCGGGCAGAGCTTTTTTAGTGGCTGCCTGAGCCGGCGTAGGCCGCCAATAGAGGAAGCCCGCGTCCTCGGGGAGGCACCCCGGGCGCCGCGGCGGACTTGCGAGGGCGGCGTCGCCCCCTCGCTGGCTTCGGCGGCTCCACCTCCTCTAGCGCTGCCTTTCCCTTCTCAGCAGCGGAAAACCTCCTCATGGGCGCCATGGCTGCAGCAACGAGTGGAAACGGAAAGGCGCGAGCGGAGAAGATGAGCCAAGGGGTTCGTCCCCTTGCCCTTATATAGTGTTTGATGGGGGCCGGTCCGTGCCCCTTCGCCTTCTGAAGATGGATGCAGAACAGAGGAAGAGCAATGATGGCCCCGCGCCGTGCCCGACAAGCTTTATGTTAGCCCGGGCAGTTGCCGAAGCATCGTGGGGAAGTGGGAGCGTCCAGCGCCACGTCGTGCGCCACGCGTCGAGCCTGACCCGCAGGCGAATGGGGCCCGCGCCGTTTCGCCCCCTCCCTTCGCAGACAGGGTCGTGCACGCTGCGGGCCTGGGGGCTACTTTCGGGCCCGTGGGACTGGGGTACCCAGGCCCGTCTGCCTGCGGCCCAGAGCGCGGCGCCACCAGTAGGCCCACCTCCAGGGCGTCATGAGTAAGACCCTCGCGAGGGCTTTGCCTCGCGAGTCGTGCGTCATCGAGTGTCACCATGAGCCTCGCAAGGCCCTCTCGCGGGGCGGCTTCCTGAGGCTGCCTCCCGAGGCCCCTTGCAGGGGCATGCGAGTCAAGGGCTGCGCGGCGGAGTCACGCGGCCCTGCGTCTTCACGTGGGTGATGCACGTGGCGACGTGCGGAGCCAGAGGGGCGCCAGCAGGCGCGGATGAGGAGTCTTTCCTCTTCGTGCTAAGGGAGCAAGGACAACGCACCGGTTCCCAAAGCAATCCCCAAAGGTTATCCGTTCGGTGCAAGAAGACCAAGACGCTCGCCAGGACGGAGGTCATCACCGGGCCCACCGACGCGTCACGGCAGGAGGCTTTTGCAGGTGAAGACCGCTTTTGTCAGGATAGACTGCACTCCTGTCCCCCTTCAAACTGGCCGTTGAGGCAACCCTTCCCGCCATGTGTTTTCGGGGGAAGAGGACCAAGGTTAGTATAAGTGAGGGCAGGGTGCCACCGTAGAGAGGGGTTCGAAAGTCATCCATCTTCCCCTTGTACACAAATACTCATCCTCCCTCGCGAGGCAATCCAACCACAAAGCAGGAGTAGGGTCTTACACCACAAGGTGGCCCGAACCTGGGTAAACAGCTGGGTACACTGTTCTCCTCCTTAGCTCGAGCATTCCGGAGCATCGTCGTGGAGTTGAGGGTCGCGAGGTAGAGCGGAACGTAGGCAGCGAGCCCACCCCAGAGTTCGAACCTTCTTGGGTCCCCGGAGCCCCGATTCCGACAACTACTATTTGGAAAACTTTAAAATCCTGCATCCCCTGGGTTTTGCAATCTTCCTGCTGTGTGCTACATAATGGCTCGCTCATCTCTTTCTGGCATGATCAATAGTCACCCCTGGGCAGGCTGCACTTGATTTCCCCCGTGCTCTATTCTTTTGCTTGAGACCCTTCCTGCAACGTCTCTTCTCAGGTTGAGAAGGATTTTTGGCACAGAAGCTGCACCCAAATCTTCCGTCAATGGCTTCCAGAGAGTTAGAATGGATGTTGCTGTGCCTAGCTCTCTGTTTCCACCAAACTCACATAATTGACCTCTGGTCACCTGGACTATGGCTCGTTTTGAATGCATAAGGTAGACAATGGTCTACCTTTTCTTTAAAAGAAAGTAAACTAATTATCTGACTGGTTTTCTTAAAGAAAGAGTTCAGATTGGTTGGAAACTATTCGAACTGTTTTTACGCCTATTCATATAAATATGTGCATATGTATCTTCATCAGATTTCTTGTAATAGTTCACCCTTGTAGAAATGTTCCTGCCATGCTCTGTTTCTGTATTAATTTTAGTTTCTCATACGTTACAGAGCAAAGAAAATCCCCAGAAGAGCGTGTTATTTATGAATTTTTGATGGGGAAAATACTCGATGTCTTCCCAGATTATTGTAAGGAGGCTGAAGAGCATTTATCCAAAGCAGTACGTAGCAGAAGATTAAACAATTCCTTCTCTTGCTCCTGGAGTTTGCCTGGTTAGAATCCTAAATAATGTCTGTTGCTCTGGATAGGTAAAGCTGAATCCATCTCTTGTGGATGCATGGCTATGTTTGGGTAACTGCATCTGGAAGAAGGGGAATTTGGCATCAGCAAGGAACTGTTTCTTATTAGCACTAAGTAAGGTAAATTAATCTGGATGTAGTTACTTATTCTGTTCTTATATGTTTCTTAATTCTCCAGAGCATAATTTCATTTGGCAGGGCACAGATAAGAAAATACTATGTCAACTCTCAATGCTTGAAAGGAGTATGGCTCAATGTAAGGATGTCTTCTATCACTCAGCCGATGGTTTTTCAAAGTCCAAAGTTCTATTGCAAACTATGCCACCGCCCTAACTCCACCGATGAATAGCTAGGCATGCATAATCTGCTTTTTGTATACAATTACAAGAAAATTTTCTGCTCTTTTTTGTGTGAGATAATAAAATTAATCTGCCATTTTTGCTCAAATTATCTTACAGCATTACTTGGATGATAAGTAAAGAAGTTTTTAACAAGACTATCGCGAGACTTAGTATTGTATTGAAGCATTGGCTATTAGTTGTAGTGCTGATGTCATTGTGCCATTGTGCCTGTTGTTAGAGGAGCAACTTAGATGTATTGCATAGCCCATGGGGCAAACATGTAGTACAATATACTTGGGGTACAAGGAAGGAAATCTATACTAATACAAATACGTAAAGAGACATAGGCCAATATAGATTCGTTTCGACAGTACCGTCAAGAGGATGTCGAGTTTGTTCGGAGGGACGAGCATGGGGGAAGTCGGAATGGACGAGAGAGAGAGAGAGAGAGAGGGAGGGAGGAACTCCTACCCGAGCTGACGACTCCTGGGCTCAACGCCACGTGCTGACCCCTGCTCAAGCGTGTGCCCACTTCCAGACGTGTGCCCCCGCTGGTTAGACGTGGGCTGCCGCCTCCTTTCCATCGCCAACATCTCCCAAATCAACGAGTGCGGCCAGCTTACTGCCTACACATGCCAGTCAGGCCCTTCTCCGCCATCCATGTCGCTTCTGCCCTTCCGGCCACCGCCACCATTGCTAGGAATCTCCTTTCAAGTTGCCCCTGATGTTGTGTACGGCTGTGCTAGCTGGGTGTTGCTAGTGCTTGGGCCTGTTACTTCTTGGTCACCTCTGTTCTCCTGATTGCATGTCCATCTGTGTCGGGCGATGTTCTAAGAAAATCAAGAAAAAATGTTTCTAAGAAAATCAAGAAAAAATGTCATCATGAGGCACTGTCTTTCTTCCTCGACGCTTGGTCATTTTTCAACGGTTTTCTTTGCCGACTCCATCTCGCACATGCACCTTCAACTGTTGTTGGGCGCTCGTCCGCTAGTTGCTCTTTTCCGCTGCTCCTCGTCAGCATCTTATCCTCACCGCCTCCTACTTAGCCTCTTTTGCAAACACGATGGCTCATGTATCATTGTCTCATGTGTGCTTCCTAGCTTCTAGCTTTGTTCTATTTTCCATTGTGTCTACCAAGTCTGTTGTGCTTTTATATTTCTCATGCCATGCGATCCCACCATGTTAAGGAGTATCAGTATTGGTCTAGCAGTCCTTATTAGGCTATGTCTCTTTTCTTGTACCCAAGTCTTGTGTAATATGCATATACCCCTTGGGCTATGCAATAGAGATAAGTTGCATCCATAAAATTAGTGGTTTCTCCAAAAGGCTCGAGAGTTGTGTGAAGGAGTTTCAACAAGTCCCACACAATCTGCAAAGAAAAGATCGCCTGGCACTCGAGGGCTACTAACGAGGTTGTAGAGCAAAGAATGCGAGACATGATCCCGAGGGCTCCCTTGGTCCCTCTGAAAGGGCGATCCCATGACGGATGAAGTTAGAGTACTCAGCCCGGAGAGGGTCGCGAGCCTGAAGTAGATGCAGACAAGATACAAGACCCGAGATGTGAAGCTGCGTAGGTCTCGAGGCCCTGAACCATCCCGGGTCAAGCTGTGTAACCCTAGCCACGCCAGTATAGAAGGTGTGGACTAGGGACCCACCCGATGCCGCCGAAGATAGAGAAAAATAGATCTAGCCTTCTCAAGGAAGACAAGGAAGGAACTCACAAAGAGGATCTTGCAATTCAGAGGGAGGGACGACGACGACACATGTCTAGCTAGAGGTGGCATGAGGTCCTAGTGGATGGGGGCGGCCTGAAGATGCGAATGATGAGTGGTGGCGACCAAGGCATCACATATTGGGCGGGGACTCTTGCTTCGACCCAGCACCAGAGTGGAGCATCGATGTGCTCCGTTGGATTTCCGGCAACTTTGATCCTAGAACTATCAATGGAGGCATCATCCAGGGGCTCTTTGATCCTAGCACTATCTTGGGAGAAGATGGCTTCGACCCAGGGACTCTAGCTTCCAGCACCCATGTGCTATGATGTCGATCCAGTCAAGGAGATGGCCATTGGAAGCTTGGACCGTGAAAAATGATGGGAACGGGGGAAGACTGGGAAACAGTCGAGATTGAGTACGAAAACGGGCCTGACGCTTCATGCCGGAGAGGAGGGATCATCCATAGGACCGAAAAAAGAATCGATAGGGAGGAGTGGAATCCATTTGATAAGAATGAGATCGGGGGAGAGGCTGAGGGAGGTGATCGAGAGGACGAGTTGCGGATGTCTGATTTTTTCCCCTAAACCTAGGCGCATGATAGGATATTATGAATGCATCTATTGCATAGTCTAAGGGGCAAATATATAGTACGGGGGACTTGGAGTACAAGAAAGGAAATCTAGACTAATACGAACACCTAGACGAATAGTAATACCCCTTAACACAAATCAGACTTTGATAGTTTAAATTAGTGATTTTTGCTTAGTCCCATTTCCGTTGTATAAGCCTTGCTCCATAGATAATCTTGATTTTGGCTTGAATTGGTTAGTTTCCTTTTTGATGGAGTTGTCACTAAATTGAGTAGAATTTGAGAACTTCATGGGTGGTCCGTGAGCTTTAATTTATGGTATGTCCTTTTCTCTCATAGGTGTTCAGATTAGCCTCTTGCTCACCGATCCGCTTTACAAAAAGGACTAGGCATTATTGGTTAAGAGTTATTATTTTGGGGAAGTTCAACATAATTTTCTGATGTGTTGGATTATCTATTGTTGATTGTTTCTGTGCATGAGTTTTTTCCTCTTAGATAATATTTTGCACCTAGTTTGATAGAAGCTGATTTTTGTTGTCGGCAAATTTTCATCTCGTTGCACTCATGTATTTTCTATTTGCATCTGCAGCTAGTGAAGACCAAGCGTTGTTAGTGGAAGAGAGCATTAATCATGCAAAAGAAGCTGTAATGCTGGACATAAAAGATGGAAATTCCTGGTGTATGAGTCCCTTGTTTCTAAATATATTTGCATATGTTATGTGCTCTCACCTAGCTAGAGATGGTATTGTAGTCTTAATTCCATGGTGTTAGTTTGCTGATAAAATATAGTAGGTGATTTTTGAGTTGAAGATGCATTGATTATGTGATTTTTGCATATTATCAATACATTGTATGACCTTGAGCTCGAGTTAGCTGTATGGATGCATAATCAGAAATCTAAAATGGCCACTCAAGATCTTTAACCTATTTTCTGACCAGGAATATGTTCTTAAGCATGTTCTGCCTCCTAGGGCATAAATTGCTTTTGGTTTTTATTTTCTTATTCTCTAGAAATTATTAAAACATGGTAATTCTAACCTTCAGTTTTGCATGTCAGAACATCTGATTGCATGACATGTTGTAGGTCTTGGTTCGGTCGCCCACAGGCCCACCAAGCGCAGACCAATCTATTCCACCGTGGCTTATAGACTACAAAGGTCAAGTCTCACTCGGGATATGATCTCCAAGCCCTCACAAATTTCTTGGTGCCTTCACACCTTGAAGGCTCCCAAGCACACCTAGTCGATCTAGGAGGCGCACACCCTCAAAAGTTTACAATATAAGGTTGCCTTTGATGAATCCCTTGAAAGGGAGCCTTGGTGCAGCGGTAAAGCTGTTGCCTTGTGACCTTGTGACCATGTCACGGGTTCGAGTCCTGGAAACACAGAAATGTAGGGAAAGGCTGCGTACTATAGACCCAAAGTGGTCGGACCCTTCCCCGGACCCTGCGCAAGCGGGAGCTACGTGCACCGGGCTGCCCTTTCTTTTTTGATGAATCCCTTGGTTATGCTTCATAAGATAATCTCCTCCACACTCAAACTGTCATAGGATAGATCTTTGGATTTGGAGAGTTTGGATGTTTGAAAGATAGACTTGAGAGCAAATAGGAGAGAAGATATTCAAAGGTTTGACGTGGATGTTGGAGTAGAATGCTTTTTGAACTCAGCGCAATGATAGCCACAAGGGTGTTTAATCTTTCGGTGGGAGGCACTTATTCGATTTGCGTTGAATCGACCTTTAGGTCCTTGACTACCTAGCTACACCAGACACTAGATGGTGCACCCTACCGCTAGACTTGTATCCTTGGGGTTACCGATGATGTCAGAGGCACGGCCAGCCTGCCCATGAATGTCTAATCCCCTGTGTTTGACTGAGAATAAAAGAGAACTAAGAATAGCAATCTAAGTATTGCAAACTAAGGATTGATTAAACTGGGGTTCCAAATGCGTTCGCTAATGGCGTTGCACATGTCAGTTTACATGAAGTTGGAACATTGGCTAGCTTTTGAGTAAACCAAACCCAATTCTAAACGATGCCCTAGGGTGGTATTTATGGTGGGACAAAGGGGAAATTCGGCCAGCCCAAGGAGGGTGCCGAAATCCACCCTAAGTCCGTTTTCTCCACTAATATGGACTCTAAAAACTGCTTATTGTTCTGTATTTCATTATTTTATGGGCCTGGCCTAAAAGCGAGGTCACACAACACCTATGGATGATTATGGACAAAGTTATGAAGTGTCGTCTTGTATATTTCATCCATGTTTCCATGTGTCATTATGGCGGACGCAAAGTCTTGAAATCCTCTTATCCTCACTAGAAGGGCCATCTTCATTCCTCGTATGCTTGCTCATGCTGCAGTGCTTGCCCCTCTCGTCCATGCTAGGTGCTTTATTCCTTAATACTCCCTCCGTTCCTAAATATAAGTCTTTTTAGAGATTACAATATGGACTACATACGGAGCAAAATGAGTGAATCTACACTCTAAACTACGTCTATATACATCCGTATGTAGTCAATATTGAAATCTATTACTCCCTCCGTTCCTAAATATTTGTCTTTTTAGATATTTCAAATGAACTACCACATACGGATGTATATAGACATATTTTAGAGTGTAGATTCACTCATTTTGCTCCGTATGTAGTCACTTGTTGAAATCTCTAGAAAGACAAATATTTAGGAACGGAGGGAGTAGAAGACTTATATTTAGGAACGGAGGGAGTAATATAAACATATTTGATTTAGTTAGAGTCATATTCTCATGAGCATTAGTGTAAGTTCTTAGAATTGAATGTACCTGATATTTAAGTTGACGTGTGTGAGGTCTGATGATCGGTCTTTGTCTTTCTGTTACTTGAGGAGGTGTGGCTGGGGGCTGTGAGTATAACTGTAGTAGACAAGTCCTCACAGCACTTAACTTCTCTCTTAGAAGTGGATGTTTGAGTTGAAGCGCTTGAGTGAACTTGGTGGGACAGGGTTAGGGTATATATAGGTTAGACCTAAAATATCTGACTGTTGCACACTTCTCTGTACAGCTCAGAGGCACCGAATGATCAGCTTGGAGGCTCCGACTGAACTGCAAAGAGGCAACTTTTGTATAGCTCGGAGGGTCTGGAGAAAGTATCCAGAGGCTTCAACTGGCATTGACACACCTGCGCGCGCTACTGGACCTCATTCGGAATCTCCGATCGGCGATGGTTCATAGGTTCAGACCGATGTACAGAGGCTTGCACGAGTGCTTTCGTGGCTTTGAGTGGAGTTGTCATGTAGGCTCCTGATGGGCAAGGGTTTTGGAACGACTATCTCTCTGAATGAATCTGGCTTGGTGGCTCCTAACAGTGTAAAGAGAGCGAGAATATTAGGGAAATAGTTGAGGTTTTTGGGTGATTTTGGGTTTCGATCTTTAAGCACATAGCAAGAAGCTCATCACTACACATACTTGATTCCCTTTTGATGGTATAGACATACCTATGGACTCAATGTGATCTTGGATCACTAACAACTAAAAATTTGTCCTTGGCCTTGCTAACACTTGTCCTTGAAGAAGTGGGGGTCACCAACCATTAGTCCCTTTAATCATGTTGTCATATAATGCAAAACCCGTAGGTGGCAATAGATGCAGTTTCAGTCTCCCTGTTTTTGGTCATTGATGACAACATTTATTAAAGTTTCGCGAAAGATATGCAACAAGTGTACAAAGTTATAATTAGATATATATGAAATATGGGAGCTCCCCCAAAAATTGTGCATTATTTAGAATTTGCTTTTGAAATGCAAATGCACAACAATCTTTTGGGAATGTGAGAAACTCTCTATACTATAGAATCCGTGAGAATACATCGTGTGTACAAGAATGTAAATATGCTCTCTACCACGCAACAAACATGGGATAAAACACTTGTTAATGACCTCAAAAGATGCACTAAAGCATAAGCATAAAGTGCAAGTGCAAAGTTGCTTACAACGTCATAACATGGAACTTAAGAGTTTACAAGTCATAAGAATCAGTTAAAGTAGCAAGACTGGTAACTCAACAATACTAACTCCTAAACAACTGCCCCCCTTGGAAAGCTCTTTCCCGAAAAGCACGAAGCTAGTCTAGAATTACACCCTCCCCTCCCTTGGCATCAAGACACCAAAAAGTGAGAGGACTATCGTCCCACTAGACTAAGCTTGATCAACATCCGGAGGAGAAGATGCCCTTACGGCAGTCTCGTTGTTGATGATCATGGAAGGAGTCCGGAGGAAGGTCATGGCTTTGATCTCGGTAGTGGTGGCTGACGGGGGATCTTTTTGAACTAGAGGTGAATAGTCACCGAAGAAAATCCGGTTGCCAAAGGAGGTGGTGGTCACCAACAAACTCTAGGTGCAGGTCACTGTCATGATGTCATCATGCTCATGATCATCGCTAGATCGCATGGCATCTTCATCATACTCTATCCGTGCCTTGATGGCTTTCACGTCCTTGGCAAGAGGTTTGACTTGAGTGCTCATAGAGTGAAACTTGCCCAACACCACAACCCTCGAGACCTTCTCGGCGGGAAGGAACGGTAGCTACTCCTTGATTTTCTGTGCAAGAGCAGCACTGGTAAAAGGAGAATTATGCACCACTAGTCTTTGGAACCTCTGTGGGGGCAACCGAGCTGGTGGTGGCGGAGGAGCAGAAGTGGAAGGTGCTTTGGCTGTGGAAGTAGTAGGTGTTGTTATGGATGCAACTTATCTCTATTGCATAGCCCAAGGGGCATATATGTATAATATATTACACAAGACATGAAGGACAAGGGACTAATACAGACTCAATAGACCAATACTAATACTCCCTAACACCCCCAATGCTAATACTAATATTCCTTCTCTCAATCATCTCTCCTCGGACAAATTATGCCATATGTGAATATTCCATATGAATAGTTTCTTTAAGTTAGGCGCCACTTCTAGATGATGGCTTAGTTTGTGGTTGCTGAACTATATTGCGCTGGAATAATTCTTTCTAAACAAAAGATAGTTTCAACTAACTGCAATGACAAACGCAGCCGAAGTGGTACTCAACCCACATTTAAATGCGAAAGGTTTCTCTTCCTGGCATTACTAGAAGTTATATATATGAAAACAGCTAACAGGTCGTTCGAGAAAAAGGGAGCCAACAGGGCAGGGTCACTAGTAGTATCGAAAGAAACAAAAGATAAATTATTCTTTTGCTTTATGAGTACATTAAATCTGTTTTTTCCTCCGCTTGTTTAGGCTAGCATTATGTAATGACCAATGATTGTCTTGCTGAAACAACTTCTATTGACTATTCTGAGATGTAATTTCAGTTTTTTCAGCAAGATTACCATTTCAACAACCGTTCACTTGCCTTTTTCTGTATATAGATAATCTGGGTAATGCATACCTCACAAGCTTCTTTGCGAGCGGAGCCTGGGACAAAGCTAGGCTTCATCATTCGATCAAAGCATATCAAAACGCTGTAAGTTGTGCATGTCATGCTTCTGCGCATCTTATTAGTTTGCAAATTGTAATTTCTTAAATTATGAGATGGATTTTTTTATATCGATTTCCATTCTTTCAAAATGTAAAGCATGTATTATGTTGTTTCAATAAATTGTTTCAGGAGAAGGATGAAACTATGAAACTAAATCCAGACCTCTACTATAATTGTGCCACAGTGAGTAGCCAGATCTTTAATGGGTAGCAGAGTCAGCTAAAAATTCCACCAACACTTTCCATTTCCATAATATTTTTGGTTCCTTTCAGGCTTACAAATACTTAGAGAACTATGAAAGTGCCATTCGCGGATTTGAAGCTGCTGCATTAAAAGATCCTGCTCTCAGGGCTGACATAGAAGTTCAGAAGATCATCAATCTCCTTGATAAGTTAGAGAATGCAATGAAGGTACCTTCTGTAACTATAGTAAGTGCACTTGCAAACTGCAGCACTGGACATGAACTAACAGAATTGTCTCATTGGTCTCATTTGAGCTTTAGTCTCGATCGTGTGATGCTACTTAATGGTTATGCATATATGTAGAAGTTAACAATTTTCATGGGATTCAGTACAACCTAGATGAAATGATATGATAACATTTGTTACAACATCAATTCCATGCTCAGTTTTAGCGTGAGAGTGCTCTTGTCAGGTTTATAGTTTCAGTTTGCCCATAACTCGTACCTTTTAAGTGTTAGTTAACTCCTTAGGATATAACTATTTGTGGCACATAGGCCTGCTGTTGTGATCCCCCGTTTAATCAGTTTTGCGATGAAAACCAACCCAGCCCAGAAAGTGAATGCCTTTGATGGGTTTGAATAGAGAGTGGTTTATATGGGTCGATGGTTTCCTATAAGCAGGCAATAGAAAGCCAGACAGAGAGGGAGGGCGGCTGCTGTCCGCACTCATCAACTTTGAGTTAATTGAACTCGTTTTGTGATTGTTGTTGAATGGAGCAGCATCAATCAGTGGTGTGGTCAGCACCTGTTCCTGGTGTGACGTAGCAACACATCTTTGCGCTCACCGTGGTGAATGCGACAATGGAACAATATCTTACAGTGGCAACTGCAGCAATGGCAAAGTCACCAGTCTAAGGAATCATCCCTTGAGGCTGTGGTGGAGGAGATTGGTAGCTGCCGCTGTCGTGGCGGACAAGGTCCGTGGTGCCACTGATTAGCAGACTGATCACCTGGATAGAGATGGGTTCAGTGGTTCTGACACGACCTTGACCTTGGTCCTAGAAAACTGCGAAGGAAGTTTAGTCTGGGTTTGGTTCATGGTTTGAGCCCAAACCATTAACAGCCCTAAGTGGCACACATGCTTTCCACGATTCAAATTTTATTTGCCCAACTATTTCCGATGCTAATGCAATGACTTAAAGCACACCATTATTGTGCTTTCAAAACTATTTTTTTGTCTGTTGGTGCAAAAGTTTCTACCTATGACTTCTTTCACAGGGACGACTACGACCCAAGAGATCAGCATCATTGGTGTCATCTCTGAATGAAGTCAATTGTAATACTCTTTTTGGCACTGCGAACATTGAAGTTGTATACTGTGTTAAAATTGTTCTACTGTTGTTTAACTTCTCCCTCTATGCCATCATAGTCAAGTTATTCCACAAGAAAGCAACCATAAGCATCCTATCAGGAGGTTTGAACAAGACAGTTGCTGTTGTGTGTAAAGTGGTTCTTTGGATAAGACATGACGATGATGCTCCACTGTAAGTTGTCTCAGTCCTTAAATTCAATAAGTTTCTTATGCTTGCTCCATTATAACTTGATTTTTGTTATCATCATACTGCGTTGTTTCAGAACATTTGGAATTATCTAAAAAAATAAAACATGAATTTTTATTATGTATGCTTGAACAGTCTGCTGTATTAGCAGCTTCAGTACAAAAATTACTCTATGATGCATCATCTAGTTTGTACGGATTTTGAGCTCTTTGTACTAGCGTGACTAGAAATGACGATATGCTGATTTGGTCGTTAGGTCTCCCGAAGAAGATGGTGTCCTTATACGGTGATCCTCCACCTCATAAGTGAGATTAACTACAGCTAAGAACTTCTGCTTAATAGTAAAGATGAGGAGCAGGATTTGCACTAGTATAAATCAATACTGTCGATGCACTGCGACTCACTGTGCTGCATCATGCTATTTGGTCGCCACAATAATCCACATGGTCCCAAGGCCATCCCCACGGTAGGTGGCAGTTATGCTCTTTCTTGGCAAAATGTGTAACCCTAAAATTCATATAAAGAGCAGTACAGATTCAAAACGGACAGGAGTTTGCAGCTGTATACAATGCAGTACATAGTGCTCTGTTCTGAGCCCCGCACTTAACACTGAGCCCGCACCCATTCAACCACCACTTGTGGAACTTTGGCTGGAGCCTTCCCACACACCCACCTTGCCACCTAGGTTTATTTTTTGTGACAACCTCCCCATGCCTCCTCCACCGCCACCACCCGTGTCCTGCATGTCTCTGCACCACCACGCCTCTCCACTTGTGAGCAACACACATGCTGTGGCTGCCCCTCCTATGTTGCTATGTGTAGGCCCTGTCAGAGCCACCTCTGGTTAGAACAAGCTATATTTAGAAGAGAGAAGTTCACCTTTTAACCCTCAAGTTACTGCTTTGTTTAAGACTCAACCCTGAACTCCGAAACCGGTTACTGCACACCCTCGAAATTATTCCGTACACATACCAACATCAGGAAATAGTACGTGATTAATAAACAGTTAAAGGGCTAAATTGCAGAAGGCTTGATAGGATTTCCTCTTTCTTTCCGGCCGCCGCTGTCCGCTCATACCTGCTCCCCAACTCCAACACGAGGCAGCCCAACCCAGACGCTGCCAGCTCGAGGTGATCCGACCATGACACCGTCGCTCTGCAGCTACTGCATGCAGCAAAACCGCCCGCTGCTTTCGTGCACTGCAGCTGTCGCGATTGAGCTCACAGGAAATCGCCGTCCTCCGCCGCCGATCGTCTCCCAGGCGACCTAGGCCACCCCGAGCCTTATCCTCGCGCCAGAAGCTCCACCTCGTCGCGCCCTACCCATCCCTGCTGGCCTCCCTCTCGCCCTTTTCTCGTGTCTGTTAAGCTTCAACACCCCCTCACGTGTGACGCGGGAAGTCAACAAGTTGTGGTATGTAATGTTCAACCAGTTCGTAGTGTCTAATGCACTGGCGGAGCTTCCAGCAAAAGATTGGTCGGGCCACAGTGCAAAAGAATACCAATGTCTGATTTTTCTGGGCTCATGAGCTGACTTTCATAGAAGGAAATGCTACAAAGCTGGGCGGGCCATGGCCCATGTAGCCTTGCTGTAGCTCCGCCACTGGTCCAATGCATGAAAATATTCCTCGTCGACTTCAGTTCGTAGTGTTCAACCAGTTGTGGTATGTAGTGTTCAACCAGTTGTGGTATGTAATACTTGAAAACAAGGCTGGTACATTCCGAACATTGTGTAACAATCGTTTGCATCGCTAAGGTTTTCAAAGACCCACTGTTGCGCTGTACATAATGGTCTCTCCTCTTTTTCTTCAAGTATTTGGGTTATGATCCATAACATAATAGGCATCCATAAGCATGAGCTCATCTTCTTTTGTTTGAGCTATCCATACCAGTCCCATCATCATTATTATTTGTGCACGTCTAAAAACTCAGCAACATATGGTTATTTAATTAAGTTTCATGCACTCCAAAAACAAAAATGAAATCAACAAATGTGTTGCTGCGCGAAATTGATCCACACAGCACCACAGAATCCTCACTTTCATGGAGGTAAACCGACCTTTTTTCAATGCAAAACGGCAAAGATTAGCCAAACCCTAGGGTTGCTAGGGCTGGGCAGAAGCTACGAGCTAGGTGCTGGAAAGAAAAGAACGTAGGAGAAAAAGGAACGTAAGGTTGTAAAAGGATCGATTGATTCTTCAATCGGCCATGTACCCACATATATAAGGGTATGCCTGGCCTTTGGCAAATTGGAGTAGGACTCCTGACGTGCTGTTTCCTTGGCACATAAGCCAAAAGGCTTTTCGTAATCTTTAATTAATTCGTCTATATCTGTAAAAACATCAGCCTGGGCCCAATACTACTAGACTTTCCATATTAGCTCTGTTTTGGCAGAATAGCTGATTATGCAAAATCTTTTCCATCTTCAGTTTTCCAAACCAGACCTCTTTCCTTCTTTCTCTCCATGCGTGAGCTCTAACACACAATTCTGTTCCGTCCAGCCTGCTGCATCTAGCCTCTGTACTTGCAATCATGTGTGCATTCTCAAACAATTAGCTTGACCACCAAAACTAAATAATCTGGGCGACCCCTCAAGCCAGATCCAAATTAGACTATCAACAAAATGCACATGACCAAATTACACAATAAACCATGATAAGTATAGATAGACAACCGCGCATATAAAACAACAAGAATTCAAACATCAATCACATGCTAAGATTATCTATGTTGAATGTTACAAGACCAAGTAATTGTTCCAAGCTAAAAGAAAATAACACATCCAAGTTTAAGTTACACACAACCAACAAAATAATCCATAGAAAATAAGAGGGCACCTTCTGAAAGTAAGTTCTCATGACAAATATGTAGAAGTACAACATGACCTAAGGCATGAGTACAGGAGCCGGTTGGATGAGTCTTCGAAGGGGCGGGCACAAGGGATTGCTGAGCAAGTTAGCTCCACTTCAGTATCCTATATGAAATTATACAAATAGTTCCACAAACCTAGATAGACGGATATTGCTCATCATCTATCCTATTTGGGGAGTCATAATCGGACATGATGTGATGAAGCTTCGGCCTGTGGCGGCGCGCACGAAGAGGGAGGGATTGAGGGAACTAGGAAGCACCGAGATCAGTGTTTTTTTTTTTGCTTCTAGTGCAATTTTTAGAAGTCCTTCTCACATGCTCATCAAAAAGCAATGTGTGTGTGTTTGTGTGTGTGCTTTTAGGGGCCAAGAAGTTCCAAAGGCTGAAGCACAAGGCCAAAAAACAAGGTCTCAGATCGCTATGCCAAAATCCGTATACAACTACATAATTTCGAAGCGCAGTACACAGATTCACAAATAGATAGTATGCTCAAGGTAGCAAATGTGGTACAGAAATATTCCAGAATAGTTGTTATGCAACCAATTGCAAATTAGAAGAAATAATATAGTATGGTCAAAGCCAAATAGTATTTCTGAATAGATTAAAGAAGCTATTATCTTTGTTCAACTAGAAAGATAGAAAAAAAATCCATTGCACAGCTGTGTGCCCTTTAATATTTGTCGATAAGATTCAGCACCCTTTTTATGATGTCAAAGCACAATAGAGTTAGGTATGTGAATCTATACAACTTTGTTCCTTTACAGAGTCCGTACAAGATTGTTGCATCTCTTTTGTTCCTACTAGAGGATGGGGCGCCACCTGAGGCAGGCTTGTGCACACTTATCTTGTGTCGGCACAATCTCCTGTCATGTTTGGTCCTAGTCTCACTTATTTACATTAATATGTGTGTATGCTATAACATTAGGATTTATTATTAGCGCATCGATCAAACATACAAATACTACTATATTATTTGAGTTTAGAACTAACTATATTATTTGAGCTAGAACCATCATAGGCAACGGTACCTCTAAGGGGGATATGTAGGACTCACCCATGGATCATAGATGGGTGAGATGATGCATTACAATTAATTCAAAAGCAAAGACAAGCTAACAAGAAGTGTTTCAGTTGGCTGAAGAAAGGGACCCCATGAGGCCATGACTTGGATCTGTCAGAAGCCCGATGTACGAAGGACATGAGACGACCAACAGCAGTGCGATCCAGATACTCACGTCCGGAATTATTTTGTAGCATTGCCACTGGACCCCTTACGCTTTTATTCACATAAATCCAAATGAAGTTGCATCAAGAAAATTTCAGAAATGAGAAGCAACAACAGCAGATTAAGAAAAAAATGTGCATGTTACATAAAGTAATATTTCCCTGCAGCCTAATGGTACGAACAAATCAAAGTCGTTGGATTTGGCAGTGTAGCTAAAAGATAGAAAATGCAAATTGACTATAATGTCACTGCTAAAGAAGCATAAATAGCAATCAATGTATAATGAAAAACAGAACAGAAGGAATTATTTTCAGAAAGTACATATCATCCACATACTTTTCTTTTGCTACATCAGTTGGTGAAGGCGTTCTTGCATATGTCAAAAATAGTAATACCATGAAACTTGGAACAGACACAACACAAAAAATGCCATGAAACTTGGAAGATCATAGAAGGAAATATAACCATGATTAAGGGTTGGACCTCTATTCTGGATTGCTCTTAAAACCTTTGCATGATAATATGCTATTTAGAAAAGGTTGCCTAGATTTTAACAGGAAAATGGTACTGCTAAAATGCCAAAATAAAATGGGATAACCAGCTAGTGCCAAGTCATAAATAACCGGTCTTTCCTAATTTTATCAAGTAAACTGCAAATCTAGCATGAAGAGAACTGACTGTTTAAAGGTGTACAACCTCAGATCAAGCACACCATTTTTCATCGATGAATACGGAATTGAAACCCGATTACTCAAAGCAGAATACTCGTTGAGATAAAATGTGTTCCATGCAAAAAAGAAAATCATCCAAGAACATATAGAAATATTACCTGGTGTGTGTACAGCTTCACATAGATTAGTGGGTTCATCTTGTTGTAATGCTTGACAGCACAATGGAGTTCATCCTTCTCAGTTGTATAAAATAAACAATGATTCAGAGCTACGAGATAATTATATTTTAAAATGTGGAAAGAAAAATCTTCAATTTATCTGGCGAGCTGCTTAAGAGTAGATTACCTTAATTCTGATGGTGTATGTTGGAGCACTTGATCGCGCAATCCAAGTAGCCAGATGGTTTCAAGAAAACGTCTACCGTGGCACGTTTGCTCTGTATGTACATTATCAAGAAATGATGCATTAGTTATCGGCATGAAGCACACATCAGGTGATGAACATTCTCCAATTCATAAATGCATAAACTTGCCAGACCATGAGTTTACATGCAGTTCAGTTTATAGTAAGTTAGTAAGGCTGCCTTCAGAGACCCGTGGGCTATACCCTCGCCGTAAGCCCTTGGAAAAAGCAGGGAGTTGGCCTGCAGCAAGCAGACCATGGCCATTAAGTGCAGCTCAGACAGCGCCTCCTGCAATCAAAAATTTGATCCATGTTAGAGCTGAAGACAGAAGTAAATACTGGTCAAAGCTTGACATGGGCAAGCAAGTAGCTCGACCTTGTCCTCTTGATTACTCCATACAAACTGCACACTGTGCCTGAACTCACTACCTGCGCATTTTACACGATAACTGAAAGGAGAAAATATACAGAATTGCCGAGCATCAAAACCAAAACAGCAAAAAAACCAAAAATGGCAGCAATTACTCACCCTCTTCAACCAATCCGAGCAAAACTGGCAGGTACACTTCCAACACCTGCATGATATTACCAGTGCTAGATCCTGCAGAAAGCGTGACAGAGAAAAATCAAACCCAGTGTCAGTTCAGAGGTCAACATCTTGCACGTAGCACCATCCAACATTCAGTCAAAAACCACCCAAGAATCCAGACGCTGTACATACCTTGTCATGTGGCGGTCTTTTGCCTTGGCTTATTTTGGGCTGGTTTGTTTGTGGCTTACTTTGACCTGTGTACATGAACATCGTTGTATTAGCAGCCGAGTTTTTGCGTGGGTTGTGTTAATGCGGACCAGGCGACTCTAGAAAACGTGTATTAGGAGACTGATGTTGCGTTAATGCCTCTGCCCGCCTGCTAAGCTTGGCTTCTTCCCATGATAAAACAAAAATAATAACACAACACAATTTTAACTATCACTATCTAATTATCTGGGCAGATCATTTCACCAACAAAGAATCACTCAACCCATCTAGTTTGTGACAAAATATAGGTATTTTTCAAGTTAAGCAGCAAGACTGGTCTCGAAGCAAAACATGTATCATCACATTTTGGCTTTGTTCGGGTTTTGGTTCAAGTCATCACATCTTGATGCACTGAAAATCTATGTAAAATTGGCTAGTGCTGCTTCTAGCAAATCACTGGAACGTGAGCATCTTAATTTGTGCATAACGCTTCACCCAGTTTGACAGGCATGACGCCCGGCATGTCTAAAACTCTCTCCAATGCACCAAATAAAAATTCAAGAAGAGTAGAGCTCATGATCACTCACACACAAGTCCACGCCCATGGGCGTCTGAACTCTGGAGTCCCGGAAGGAAAACAACAACGTCGCCTCTGGCTGATGATGTCAATAGCCCGTCGTCGTAGTCATCGAGGGAGCAACGGTCGATCCAGATATAGGAGGAGCCGGGCTTGATCTGGATGTCGTCGATGTCGCGACTCCCGTCGAACTCACCATGATGGCCCGTCTTGGTCGACGTGGGTGACGCGAGGTTCCAGATCCCCCATGTACTGTTCTCCAGCCGTGTGTTCCTCTCCTGCGGACTCCACATTGCATTTGCCTGCGACGCATCCAACATATCGATCAATAAATCTGAAGCAAACCAGAGAAATCAAAAAGTATGGGATTTGTGTGTCTGTGTAGACCATGTACCTGGAGCCATGTCATGTAGAGGTCGGTCTTGTCGTATCCAGTGATGACCTCCTCGACGAAGTAGACGTCCGGGGAAAAGTGGCCACGCTCGCGCAGAAGGGCGCCTCTCCCGCTGGCAGCGCCATGCTCCGTCTCCTGCTGATAGCCGTGAACGGGGAGGACCAGATCATGGTGCTGCTGGGAGGCGGAGATGCAACACGGGGCGAAGCTGAAGCAGCGTTGTGGGCGTACCATATCTGAGCCTGCATCGGATCTGGACCAGCTGCTCGATCTAGGGTGAGGAGGAGGCCACCGGTGATGGGGAGAGCGTGAGGGGAGGGGAGAAGGGGTGGGGGCACCGGTGGTGGCGGTGGCTGTGGGGAATAGCGCTGGTGAGTGGTGGGTGGCAGCGGCAGACGAGGGAGAAGGAGAGGAATCACGGGATGGGGAATGGGGCAGCGGCGACGGCGGTCGCGGTAACCCTAGCCGCCACTCCTAGAGGGAGGACAAAACTAGAGAGGCGAATGAGGAGACGAGGACAGGAATAGGATCGATGGTTCGATGCATTTTCACCTCCTTTGTCTATTCCTCTACGACACAGTAAAAATCCAGGTGGCATAGCCCATCGGCCGCTCTTTACGCGTAACTTATTGTCATGGATTTTTATCTCATACGTAAAGTTATATGCTACACTCCACTGAGACAACAATTTTATGGTCTTTCAGGTATTATTTAACATGTGACTTGGATCAGTCTTATTTCATACTATCAGTTTACGGGCTACAGAATGAAGCAGTAAGATCTCTCATATCACTGCTGAATAATTTTTATATGAGAAATTGAGATACTGCGTCATGATTTTATCCTAGTGGGTGTAGCTGTGCTTGCATGCTTAAGCGTCAAATGTATGGAACATAAACTGGTGTCTATGCTGTTATAGTGCCACACCATTGGGATTACTAAGAGCAATCTTAAAACATACTCCCTCCGTCCCGAATTGCTTGTCGCGGAAATGGATAAAAATGGATGTATGTAGAACTAAAATACGTCTAGATACATCCATTTCTGCGACAAGTAATTCCGGACGAGGGAGTATGATCCAATGTCCTTCTTGTGCCAATAGTTTTTGTTGTCCCAGAATTCATTACTATTTAAATAGCTACCAAGCCCGTCGATATTGAAGTTCCCCAAGTTGCTCTTGCTGGTACTGTATTTTATGTAACCATTCTAGTGTAATCCTTGTATGCCATAGATTAAAGAAGGCGATCGAGTGGTACTGCTGGAACCATACTACAAAATCCTAGATATATCTTGGAAAGAACAGGTATACCTTTGATACCATCCTCCTCCTGTTCTTCATAAACCTATCATTAAACTTCTGCCCTTTTTTTCTACTCATTACTGGTGTTTTTTGAAAGGAACAACTAGTATTCGATTAAACTAATACATGCCGGCAGAGTCGCCGGCTACAGAGTTCGTTACAAAGTCTGGAAAATGGCCAACCGAGATTTCAAAGTTGCCATTCCCTAACCCAGCTCCATACAGCTAAATTGTGCGCAGCAACATTACATGATCTTGGGCAAGTACCTAATTTAACAACATCAAGAGCTTTATTTCCTGAAACAGAGAACCTAGCGCAGCTGAATTGCAATCTTGAGTTGAAACCACCTGCTTTAGCACCATAGAGTCGGTCTCCAATATGATTTGACTGCATCCCATTCTTGCAGTAGCATTTATAGCGTGCAACATGGCCAGGGCTTCAGCGTGTAGTGCACATGAGACGTGCTCCGGATAACCTGTTCCTGCAGAAACTAGATTACAAAGATCATTCTTAATTGTGAAATCTCAACCACCTGAGTTTATTTCAGAATCTCACGTGGGGGAGGAGACAAATCTACTGTCCATTTTACTCCCTCTTCACCAATACATGCTGTTCTGGGTCTTATAGACATGGTCTCTAGCATGCAACATTTTTTTTTGCGGGGCTCTAGTATGCAACATTGACGATTCTTTTCATATGGACACCTTATTAAACATTACAAATTCTATTTCTGAATGAATATAAAGACGCTATTTTCACTTGACTAATCTAAATCAACATCATATTTCTGAATGAGTAGTAATTTGACTGTTTTCGAATAAAGGTAGTCGAGGAAAATATGGCTTAGTAGTGTTCTTTGTGGTGATGCTACCAGCTTCATAACCTGTTATGCTCAGTATTTACATGGTCTTTTCTTCCATGTCAAACAGCGCTATAAGTTCAAGTCAATTCGTGTGGACTTCCCAGAACAAATTATTATCAACGAGAAAGCTCCAGCTGCTCATCATGTTGCCCGGGCTTCAATTCGGGCTCAGCATAAACCATAACTGTTAGCAAAACTGTCACGCCTGCAGATGAACCTGCAGCGGACTGAAGAGTGCAAGTGCAGAACCTGAACTTGCAACGACCAGTTAGCGGGGAGGCTGGGCTGGGACCCACCTGCCAGGGGTGTGCGTGTGTGCTACGCCAGCTGTAGCCTACTTGTAACCGTGTGAGTGGACAGATGATGGCAATGAGAAAATAGATGAACTACTTTCCCCTTCCTCACGTCTCTCTCGCTCTCACCTACCCTGCTCCTCTTCCTCTCCCCTGATCTCCTTTCCCCTCTTGATCCCCTCTCGATCGGGTCGTGACAAAAACACCCAATTATTACCTTATTTGTTGTACTGGACTTTTAGGCGTACAAGAGAAAGTGTACACAAAAAGGTTATTAATTGATGTCCATCCACTCATTATGCCTATAATTCCATGTAAATACTTTTTGTAGAGTACACCGTTGGCATAATAATTTTTATAGAAGTCAGCAAACAAATTTACAGGACGCTCAAAGGCTCAAAGGAACAACGCAACTAGCGGGATCACCTCCACCTATCATACTCCCTTTGAATGATTATGGCGTGTCAAAATTTTACTTTGGTCAATGTTTAACCAACCAAATGTGAGTTATGTGTAACAAAAGTTATACCGTTAAATTCATATTGAAAAAATGTTTTCACTAATATAGTTTTAATAAGTCACATAATTTATAGCAAAATAAAAGCTAGAAAGCTAGCAAAATAAAAGTGCATGGCCTTGTGATAGGAGACACATGGCTTGCACTAGAAAGCTAGCAAAATAAAAGTCGTGCAGCAAGGGCAATTCTAACACGGATCACCAAATTGTCCCTAAATGTCCGGACCAGATAGTCCGAACAATTTTGTCATCCAGCGGAGGTCAAGATTATTCGGACGTTTGAAATCACATAAATTGGAACAAAACTAAAGGACGATTTGGGAAAGTGCAGACGTCCGTCACGAATGCATTCGACAACACAGACGCACCCAGAAAAACCTCTCGTGGCAAATTAGAAGCCAATTCTCAGTGCCCACATTTGTGGCCACGTTCTCTATGTACGTAGCCAACTAGGTTGTAACCCTAGACCCTCGGTACCTATATAAACTGAGGGGTAGGGCTTGTAGACGATAAACAACAATCTCGTGGTAGATCACATGTACTTTGTACCCCTTCCCAAATCAGTACAAGACAAGCAAGACGTAGGGTTTTATCTTCAAGGAGAGCCCGAACCTGGGTAAAAACTCGTTCTTTGTTACCATCATGTCAAGACTACTAGCTCGGGACCCTCTACCCGACATCTGTCGGATTCGATCCCCACATTGGTGGCCCATGCAGGTCTAGCTACGTAGTTGTAGCGATTCGACGGGGATCAAGATCGGCGAGCAGATCGACACCGACATGACCCTCGTGTCGGGCCAGATCTTTGTCTTCGGTAACATCGCCATTTTGCTGACTGGACCGACCACCTAGGCCATGTTGAGACCTTCGCTCCAGGCCAACTCGCCAGACTCGACAAGCTGGAGTACACCACGGATTCTTGCGGAGAACTAGTCTTCTCAAGCTGGGTGTTAGACTAGACTGAGGAGCAACAAGACGCACTCGCTCAGATGCAAATCTCAAATCAAACCCAGAATAGGTGTGAGAATCACTCGTCGGATCTGCCCATAAGTCAGGATCCGATGACACACCCTGAGCCAGACAATGGATCTGGTCCCATACAAAGAACCCTGATACGTCTCCAATTTATCTATTTTTCAAACACTTTTGCTCTTATTTTGAACTCTAATTTGCATGATTTGAGTGAAACTAATCCGGACTGGTGTTGTTTTCAGCATAACTACTTTGATGTTGTTTTTTATGCAAAAATAAAATTTCTCGGAATTGGACGAAACTTGGTGGAGATTTTTTATTGTATATATAAAAAATACTGGTGTAAATATCCACTGGAGGGGGGTCACCAGCTGCTCACATGGCAGCAGGGGGCGCCTACCCCCTAGGTGCGCCCTCGTGTCTTGTGTGGTCTACCGACCTCCGTCTGACCTAATTTCACTTCCATAAGTACCGTCCTCACAAGAAAAAAAATAAGAGAAGAAATTTCATTGCGTTTTACGATACGGAGCTGCCGCCACCTCCTGTTCTTCCTCAGGAGGCCTGATCTGGAGTCCGTTCGGGGCTCCGGAGGGGGTAATTCGTCGTCGTCGTCATCATCCACTCTTCTTCATCAACAATTCCATGATGCTCACCATTAGGAGTGAGTAGTTCCTTTGTAGGCTTGCTGGATGGTGATGAAGATGGATGAGATTTATCATGTAATCGAGTCAATTTGTTAGGGCTTGATCCCTAATATCCACTATATTCTGAGATTGATATTGCAATGACTTTGCTATGCTTAATGTTTGTCATGAGGGCCGAGTGCCATGATTTCAGATCTGAACCCTTTATGTTTTCATCAATATATTTGTGTTCTTAATCCTATCTGCTAGTTATATGCACTTGTTATTGTTCTGAACCGCAGACCCCATGGTGACAATAATTGGGATACTCTCCGGGGATGACTGTAACGCGAGGAGTTCATGTATTCACTATGTGTTAATGCTTTGTTCCGGCTCTCTATTAAAAGGAGGCCTTAATTACCCTTAGATTTCCATCAGGACCCTGCTGCCCTGGGAGGGTAGGACAAAAGATGTCATGCAAGTTCTTATTATAAGCACATATGACTAAATATGGAATACATGCCTACATACAATTGATGAATTGGAGTTATTGTGTATCACTCTAGGTTGTGACTGTTACATGATGAATGTCATCCATACAAATATCCCTCGCTGGTCCAATGCCTACACTTTGCTCATATTGTCTTTGCTAAGTTTCTCTTGTTGTTACTGAAGGAAATATGCCCTAGAGGCAATAATAAAGTTGTTATTTTATATTTCCTTATTCATGATAAAGGTTTATTATTCATGCTAGAATTGTATTGATCGGAAACTTAAATATATGTGTGAATACATAAACAAATACCGTGTCCCTAGTAAGCCTCTACTAGACTAGCTCGTTGATCAAAGATGGTTAAGGTTTCCTAACCATAGACATGTGTTGTCATTTAATAACGGGATCACAACATTAGGAGAATGATGTGATGGACAAGACCCATCCGTTAGCATAGCATATTGATCGTTCAGTTTATTGCTATTGCTTTCTTCATGTCAAATACATATTCCTTCGACTATGAGATTATGCAACTCCCGGATACCGGAGGAATACCTTGTGTGCTATCAAACGTCACAACGTAACTGGGTGATCATAAAGATGCTCTACAGGTATCTCCGAAGGTGTTTGTTGAGTTGGCATAGATCGAGATTAGGATTTGTCACTCTGATTATCGGAGAGGTATCTCTTGGCCCTCTCGGTAATGCACATCATAAGAAGCCTTGCAAGCAAAGCGACTAATGAGTTAGTTGCAAGATGATGTATTACGGATTGAGTAAAGGGACTTGCCGGTAACGAGATTGAACTAGGTATGAAGATACCGACGATCGAATCTTGGGCAAGTAACATATCGATGGACAAAGGGAATTACGTATGTTGTCATAACGGTTCGACCGATAAAGATCTTCGTAGAATATGTAGGAACCAATATGGGCATCCAGGTTCCGCTATTGGTTATTGACCGGAGGTGTCTCGGTCATGTCTACATAGTTCTCGAACCCGTAGGGTCCGCACGCTTAACGTTCGTTGAAGATATAGTGTTATGTGAGTTATATGATTTGGTGACCGAATGTTGTTCGGAGTCCCGGATGAGATCACAGACATGACGAGCAGTATCGAAATGGTTGTGAGGTAAAGATTGATATATAGGACGATAGTATTTGGACACAAAAGTGTTTCGGAGTGCATCGGGTACTCATCGGGGTCACCGAAAGGGGTTCCGGGCACCCCCGGCAAGTGTATGGGCCTTATGGGCCAAAGGAGGGGACAGACCAGCCCACAAAGGGGCTGGTGCGCCCCTTCCCTTGGTTGGCTGGCCCTAGGGGAAGGAAAGGAGAAGGGATGGCCCCTCCCGCCTTTCCTTCCTCATGGGAGAAAGGAAGGGGGGGAGGGGCGCCACCTCCTCCTTCTTTCCTCCCGCACTTATACAAGGAAGGGGGGGGGGGCGACACGTGGTTCCTCTGGCCATTGAGAATTTTACATGTGGAAAATCCCCATTGGTCTGGACTGTTAACGGGTTATCAGATCTAAACTGGAACCCGATAGCTTAACGGCGACCCATTACGGTGGATGCCACGTGTGGTTACCCTTGTCGAAAACACTTCCATGACACGCCATTTATCGTCATGGAAGTGGACACTTCCGTGATGATAATTTTGGTATTTTCATGGAACACTTCTACGACAGCACAGGTGTGACTATCTTGATTCTGTCATAAAATCATCATGGATGTACATGCATGACAGAAAACATGACCTACTTTGACAAACACGTCTCATCACGAAAGTGGTTTTTTTGTAGTGTATATCTATCACTATCAGATCTCATCCTTGCAAGTAACCGTGAAGGGATTGACAACCACTTTATCGCGTTGGGTGCAAGTATTTGTTTTTTTGTGTAGGTGCAACCATTGGTGACTTGTGTGTTCCTCCTACTGGATTGATACCTTGGTTCTCAACTGAGGGAAATACTTATCTCTACTTTGTTGCATCACCCTTTCCTCTTCAATGAAAAAACCAATGCAAGCTCAAGAAGTAGCACCCACCGTGTCCATTGTGTTCACCGTGTTCGCACGCATCTTTTGACCTCTTTGCTTCATTCAGACATGGACCCAATCGATGCCCGCATCATCAACCAACTCCCTCCACTGTGCAAACTCCGGCGAGCTCGCTCTTGCCGTCTCCGTCATCCCTGAGGCCGGCAACGACCACCAGCAGCTCCAGCTCGTCAAGCCTCATCGAGTCATGCTCTCCGCCGCGCCCAGGACACCCTGCATCACCGTACCCGTCAAACCCGAGTCGTGCGCCACCTCCCGCCGCCGCATACGCGCCGTCGCCGACGAGTTTCTCCGGTGAGTAGTAAACCCTAACCCCTCCATCTAATCTGAACCGTTGGATTTAGATCCAACGCATCCCAGCCACCCACTTAAACGAAACGATACCAGCCAATCAGAGCATGACACATGGTCAACATTATCCAAAACATTATCCGAAACTATTTCTATTAAATTTGATTAATGTCAATTTTGCAGAAAAGCCCCTGAATTTAAAACAACCATAACTAATTATCTACTAGTCCAAATTAGATGACTGTTTTTGCATAATGATCCTCATGAAATATACTTTTACCCTGTCTAGAAATATTGCACATTTAAATAACTTAAATTCAAATAGAATGAATTTGAATGTGAATAGGGCATAACTTGCACATAATAAATCCAAATTAAATGATTCTTTTTGCAACTTGAACCTAGTGTATTCATTTCAAACATAGTTTGAACATAAATTTGAAACCATAGGTTCAAATTGAATAAACAATGCAATATAATTTAATGAAATGAATTAAACCTTGTAATCACCTTTGAGATAAATTTGACTATAGCGAAAGATGAGCTCAAATTAAATTAAATAAAGTTTGAAACTATTTGCACTTAGTAAATCAATTGAACTCACAAACTTTGGTTAAGTAAAACCAAATGAATAAATTAAGGTAAATATATTGGATCTATAAATGACTTGGTGAAACTGAAATCAGATTAGTAAACCTTGGTAACCACAATGGATTGGTACTTGACTTTAGTTTAAATAAATTGAATAAATGAACTTGGTAATCAACTGAATTCATAGTTGACTTTAGTTAAACTAAGATCAAGTAAACAAACTATAGTAATTATATTGAAATCATAATTGACTTTAACTTGGACTAAGCATTTAAGCTATATAATCTTTATTGGACTTGCACTTGACTTTATGGAAGACATTAGTTATAATTGAACCAACTTAGTCAACTATGAAATAGTTCATAATCCAATTTGAGTTAGTAGAACCCAATCAATTTTTTAACTCAATTCAATTTGAATTCAAATGATATGAACCCTAATTCATACAAATTTAATTGGAGGCTAGACCAAGTTAACATTCCCAGACCTTAGTGTATTCAAGCTCATGAAAGGTCACCAAGTTTGAATTGTCATTCAAACTTGGACTTGAACTTGGCCACCGATGATTCATAGACCGTGCCTGTGTTGATAACATTCTTTTCCAGAATCTAACAACCACAATTTCACATCACATACTCCTTATGTGATGAACCCTTATTGAGACATGCATGTGAACCCCTATGTCACTTGTATTCCAATGATAACCACTATGTTGTTTCCAAAAATCTTATGAGTTGACTCTGACACATGATCTCACAGAACAATGACACTGCCACAATGCATAACACTTGTTACATGTTGATTGTATTGTATTGTATGGTTGTTTATGATTACTCTTTTCTTTGTACAGAGGGCAAAGAGTAACGTGATCAAGATTGTGAGATTGAAGGATCACTAATACAGGCAAGTGGAACCTTTGATCATAACCTATGTTCTCATGCATTGTAGTTGTTTTCAACTGGAATTCCCTGTAGGATTTTACTTTATGCTTGATAGAACCCAGTAGAAGAAATATAGGTCCATTTATACCCTGACCTTGTAACCAACGACTAGTTGCTTAGCTGCTATGTCGTGGATTGGGAAACACCTATATTATTCCACCATGCAAGCACATGGTTGACTACTTAACTACTACTTAATTAATGCATCATCTGGGTGGTGCTTCAGTTTTTCTTGGATGGTATCAGTTTTGTGGGCGACCACCTAGGCTCAAAGGAATTGTACAAGTTCAAAGTTGAGTAGCTTCCATTGTTGGGGAATGTAGTAATTTCAAAAAAGTTCCTACGCACACGCAAGATCATGGTGATGCATAGCAACGAGAGGGGAGAGTGTTGTCCACGTACCCTCGTAGACCGATAGCGGAAGCGTTAACACAACGCGGTTGATGTAGTCGTACGTCTTCACGATCCGACCGATCAAGTACCGAACGCACGGCAACTCCGAGTTCAGCACACGTTCAGCTCGATGACGTCCCTCGAACTCCGATCTAGCCGAGTGTTGAGGGAGAGTTTCGTTAGCACGACGGCATGGTGACGATGATGATGTTCTACCGACGCAGGGCTTCGCCTAAGCACCGCTACGATAATATCGAGGTGTAATATGGTGGAGGGGGGCACCGCACACGGCTAAAAGATCGTTGATCAATTGTGTGTCTCTGGGGTGCCCCCTGCCCCCTATATAAAGGAGCAAGGGGGAAGGCGGCCGGCCTAGGAGGAGGGCGCGCCAAGGGGGGAGTCCTACTCCCACCGGGAGTAGGACTCCTCCTTTCCTTGTTGGAATAGGAGAAGGGAAGGGAGAAGGAGAAAGAAGGAAGGGGGCGCCCCCCTCCCTAGTCCAATTCGGACCAGTCCATGGGGAGGGGCGCGGCCACCTTTTGAGGCCTTTCTCTCCTTTCCCGTATGGCCCATTAAGGCCCAATACGAATTCCCATAACTCTCCGGTACTCCGAAAAATACCCGAATCACTCGGAACCTTTCCGATGTCCGAATATAGTCGTCCAATATATCGATCTTTACGTCTCGACCATTTCGAGACTCCTCGTCAAGTCCCTGATCTCATCCGGGACTCCGAACTCCTTCGGTACATCAAAACACATAAACTCATAATATAACCGTCATCGTAACGTTAAGCGTGCGGACCCTACGGGTTCGAGAACTATGTAGACATGACCGAGACACCTCTTCGGTCAATAACCAATAGCGGAACCTGGATGCTCATATTGGCTCCCACATATTCTACGAAGATCTTTATCGGTCAAACCGCATAACAACATACGTTGTTCCCTTTGTCATCGGTATGTTACTTGCCCGAGATTCGATCGTCGGTATCTCAATACCTAGTTCAATCTCGTTACCGGCAAGTCTCTTTACTCGTTCCGTAATACATCATCCCGCAACTAACTCATTAGTTAAAATGCTTGCAAGGCTTATAGTGATGTGCATTACCGAGTGGGCCCAGAGATACCTCTCCGACAATCGGAGTGACAAATCCTAATCTCGAAATACGCCAACCCAACAAGTACCTTTGGAGACACCTGTAGAGCACCTTTATAATCACCCAGTTACGTTGTGATGTTTGGTAGCACACAAAGTGTTCCTCCGGTAAACGGGAGTTGCATAATCTCATAGTCATAGGAACATGTATAAGTCATGAAGAAAGCAATAGCAACATACTAAACGATCGAGTGCTAAGCTAACGGAATGGGTCAAGTCAATCACATCATTCTCCTAATGATGTGATCTCGTTAATCAAATGACAACCCATGTCAATGGCTAGGAAACTTAACCATCTTTGATCAACGAGCTAGTCAAGTAGAGGCATACTAGTGACACTCTGTTTGTCTATGTATTCACACATGTATTATGTTTCCGGTTAATACAATTCTAGCATGAATAATAAACATTTATCATGATATAAGGAAATAAATAATAACTTTATTATTGCCTCTAGGGCATATTTCCTTCAGTCTCCCACTTGCACTAGAGTCAATAATCTAGTTCACATCGCCATGTGATTTAACATCAATAATTCACATCACCATGTGATTAACACCCATAGTTCACATTGTCATGTGACCAACACCCAAAGGGTTTACTAGAGTCAATAATCTAGTTCACATCGCTATGTGATTAACACCCAAAGAGTACTAAGGTGTGATCATGTTTTGATTGTGAGATAATTTTAGTCAACGGGTCCGTCACATTCAGATCCGTAAGTATTTTGCAAATTTCTATGTCTATAATGCTCTGCACGGAGCTACTCTAGCTAATTGCTCCCACTTTCAATATGTATCTAGACCGAGACTTAGAGTCATCTAGATTAGTGTCAAAACTTGCATCGACGTAACCCTTTACGATGAACCTTTTGTCACTTCCATAATCGAGAAACATATCCTTATTCCACTAAGGATAATTTTGACCGCTGTCCAGTGATTTACTCCTAGATCACTATTGTACTCCCTTGCCAAAATCAGTGTAGGGTATACAATAGATCTGGTACACAGCATGGCATACTTTATAGAACCTATGGCCAAGGCATAGGGAATGACTTTCATTCTGTTTCTATCTTCTGCCGTGGTCGGGCTTTGAGTCTTACTCAATTTCACACCTTGTAACACAGGCAAGAACTCTTTCTTTGACTGTTCTATTTTGAACTACTTCAAAATCTTGTTAAGGTATGTACTCATTGAAAAAACTTATCAGGCGTCTTGATCTATCTCTATAGATCTTGATGCTCAATATGTAAGCAGCTTCACCGAGGTCTTTCTTTGAAAAACTCCTTTCAAACACTCCTTTATGCTTTGCAGAATAATTCTACATTATTTCCGATCAACAATATGTCATTCACATATACTTATCAGAAATGCTGTAGTGCTCCCACTCACTTTCTTGTAAATACAGGCTTCTCCAAAAGTCTGTATAAAACCAAATGCTTTGATCACACTATCAAAGCGTTTATTCCAACTCCGAGAGGCTTGCACCAGTCCATAAATGGATCGCTGGAGCTTGCATATTTTGTTAGCACTTTTAGGATTGACAAAACCTCCTGGTTGCATCATATACAACTCTTCTTTAATAAATCCATTAAGGAATTCAGTTTTGTTTATACATTTGCCATATTTCATAAAATGCGGCAATTGCTAACATGATTCAGACAGACTTAAGCATAGATACGAGTGAGAAACTCTCATCGTAGTCAACACCTTGAACTTGTCGAAAACCTTTTTGCGACAATTCTAGCTTTGTAGACAGTAACACTACTATCACTGTCTGTCTTCCTCTTGAAGATCCATTTAATCTCAATGGCTCGCCGATCATTGGGCAAGTCAATCAAAGTCCATACTTTGTTCTCATATATGGATCTCATCTCAGATTTCATGGCCTCAAGCCATTTCGCGGAATCTGGGCTCATCATCGCTTCCTCATAGTTCGTAGGTTCGTCATGGTCAAATAACATGACCTCCAGAACAGGATTACCGTACCACTCTGGTGTGGATCTCACTCTGGTTTACCTACGAGGTTTGGTAGTAACTTGATCTGAAGTTACATGATCATCATCATTAACTTCCTCACTAATTGGTGTAGCAGTCACAGGAACAGATTTCTGTGATGAACTACTTTCCAATAAGGGAGCAGGTACAGTTACCTCATCAAGTTCTACTTTCCTCCCACTCACTTCTTTCAAGAGAAACTCCTTCTCTAGAAAGGATCCATTCTTAGCAACGAATGTCTTGCCTTCGGATCTGTGATAGAAGGTGTACCCAACTGTCTCCTTTGGGTATCCTATGAAGACACATTTCTCCGATTTGGGTTTGAGCTTATCAGGATGAAACCTTTTCACATAAGCATCGCAACCCCAAACTTTAAGAAACGACAACTTTGGTTTCTTGCCAAACCATAGTTCATAAGATGTCGTCTCAACGGATTTAGATGGTACCCTATTTAACGTGAATGCAACTGTCTCTAATGCATAACCCCAAAACGATAGTGGTACATCGGTAAGAGACATCATATATCGCACCATATCTAATAAAGTACGGTTACGATGTTCAGACACACGATTACACTGTGGTGTTCCAGGTGGCGTGAGTAGTGAAACTATTTCACATTGTTTTAACTGAAGGCCAAACTCGTAACTCAAATACTCTTCTCCACGATCAGATCGTAGAAACTTTATTTTCTTGTTACGATGATTTTCCGCTTCACTCTGAAATTATATGAACTTTTCAAATGTTTCAGGCTTCTGTTTCATTAAGTAGATATACCCATATCTGCTCAAATCATCTGTGAAGTTCAGAAAATAATGATACCTGCTACGAGCCTCAATATTCATCGGACCACATACATCTGTATGTATGATTTCCAACAAATCTGTTGCTCTCTCCATAGTTTCGGAGAACGGCGTTTTAGTCATCTTGCCAATGAGGCACGGTTCGCAAGCATCAAGTGATTCATAATCAAGTGATTCCAAAATCCCATCATTATGGAGTTTCTTCATGCGCTTTACACCAATATGACCTAAAACGGCAGTGCCACAAATAAGTTGCACTATCATTATTAACTTTGCATCTTTTGGCTTCATTATTATGAATATGTGTATCACTACGATCGAGATCCAACAAACCATTTTATTGGGTGTATGACCATAGAAGGTTTTATTCATGTAAACAGAACAACAATTATTCTCTAATTTAAATGAATAACTGTATTGCAACAAACATGATCAAATCATATTCATGCTCAACGCAAACACCAAATAACACTTATTTAGTTTCAACACTAATCCCGAAAGTATAGGGAGTGTGCGATGATGATCATATCAATCTTGGAACTACTTCCAACACACTTCGTCACCTTGCCTTTTACTAGTCTCTGTTTATTCTGCAACTCCCGTTTCGAGTTACTACTCTTAGCAACTGAACCAGTATCAAATACCGAGGGGTTGATATAAACACTAGTAAAGTACACATCAATAACATGTATATCCAATATACCTTTGTTCACTTTGCCATCCTTCTTATCCACCAAATAGTTGGGGTAGTTCTGCTTCCAGTGACCAGTCCCTTTGCAGTAGAAGCACTTAGTCTCAGGCTTAGGACCAGACTTAGGCTTCTTCACTTGAGCAGCAACTTGCTTGCTGTTCTTCTTGAAGTTCCCCTTCTTCCCTTTGCCCTTTTCTTGAAACTAGTGGTCTCGTTAACCATCAACACTTGATGTTTTTCTTGATTTCTACCTTCGTCGATTTCAGCATCACGAAGAGCTCGGGAATTACTTTCATCATCCCTTGCATACTATAGTTCATCACGAAGTTCTACTAACTTGGTGATGGTGACTAGAGAATTCTGTTAATCACTATTTTATCTGGAAGATTAACTCCCACTTGATTCAAGCGATTGTAGTACCCAGACAATCTGAGCACATGCTCACTGCTTGAGCTATTCTCCTCCATCTTTTAGCTATAGAACTTGTTGGAGACTTCATATCTCTCAACTCAGGTATTTGCTTGAAATATTAACTTCAACTCCTGGAACATCTCATATGGTCCATGACGTTCAAAACGTCTTTGAAGTCCCGATTTTAAGCCGTTAAGCATGGTGCACTAAACTATCAAGTAGTCATCATATTGAGCTAGCCAAACGTTCATAACGTCTGCATCTGCTCCTGCAATAGGTCTGTCACCTAGCGGTGCATCAAGGACATAATTTTTCTGTGCAGCAATGAGGATAATCCTCAGATCACGGATCCAATCCGCATCTTTGCTACTAACTCTTTCAACATAATTTTTCTCTAGGAACATATCAAAAATAAACACAGGGAAGCAACAACGCGAGCTATTGATCTACAACATAATTTGCAAAATACTATCAGGACTAAGTTCATGATAAATTTAAGTTCAATTAATCATATTACTTAAGAACTCCCACTTAGATAGACATCCCTCTAATCCTCTAAGTGATCACGTGATCCATATCAACTAAACCATAACCGATCATCACGTGAAATGGAGTAGTTTTCAATGGTGAACATCACTATGTTGATCATATCTACTATATGATTCACGCTCGACCTTTCGTTCTCAGTGTTCCGAGGCCATATCTGCATATGCTAGGCTCGTCAAGTTTAACCTGAGTATTCCGCGTGTGCAACTGTTTTGCACCCGTTGTATTTGAACGTAGAGCCTATCACACCCGATCATCACGTGGTGTCTCAGCACGAAGAACTTTCGCAACGGTGCATACTCAGGGAGAACACTTTTATTTTGAAATTTTAGTGAGAGATCATCTTATAATGCTACCGTCAATCAAAGCAAGATAAGATGCATAAAAGATAAACATCACATGCAATCATTATAAGTGATATGATATGGCCATCATCATCTTGTGCTTGTGATCTCCATCTCCGAAGCACCGTCATGATCACTATCGTCACCGGCGCGACACCTTGATCTCCATCGTAGCATCGTTGTCGTCTCGCCAACTATTGCTTTTACGACTATCGCTACCGCTTAGTGATAAAGTAAAACAATTACATGGCGATTGCATTGCATACAATAAAGCGACAACCATATGGCTCCTGCCAGTTGTCGATAACTCGATTACAAAACATGATCATCTCATACAATAAAATATAGCATCATGTCTTGACCATATCACATCACAACATGCCCTGCAAAAACAAGTTAGACGTCCTCTACTTTGTTATTACAAGTTTTACGTGGCTGCTACGGGCTTAGCAAGAACCGTTCTTACCTACGCATCAAAACCACAACGATAGTTTGTCAAGTTGGTGCTGTTTTAACCTTCGCAAGGACCGGGCGTAGCCACACTCGGTTCAACTAAAGTGAGAGAGACAGACACCCGCCAGTCACCTTTAAGCAACGAGTGCTCGCAACGGTGAAACCAGTCTCGCGTAAGCGTACGCGTAATGTCGGTCCGGGCCGCTTCATCTCACAATACCGCCGAACCAAAGTATGACATGCTGGTAAGCAGTATGACTTATATCGCCCACAACTAACTTGTGTTCTACTCGTGCATAACATCAACGCATAAAATCAGGCTCGGATGCCACTGTTGGGGAACGTAGTAATTTCAAAATTTTTCCTACGCACACGCAAGATCATGGTGATGCATAGCAACGAGAGGGGAGAGTGTTGTCCACGTACCCTCGTAGACCGATAGCGGAAGCGTTAACACAACGCGGTTGATGTAGTCATACGTCTTCACGATCCGACCGATCAAGTACCGAACGCACGGCACCTCCGAGTTCAGCACACGTTCAGCTCGATGACGTCCCTCGAACTCCGATCCAGCCGAGTGTTGAGGGAGAGTTTTGTCAGCACGACGGCGTGGTGACGATGATGATGTTCTACCGATGCAGGGCTTCGCTTAAGCACCGCTACGATATTATCGAGGTGTAATATGGTGGAGGGGGGCACCGCACATGGCTAAAAGATCGTTGATCAATTGTGTGTCTCTGGGGTGCCCCCTGCCCCCGTATATAAAGGAGCAAGGGGGAAGGCGGCCGGCCTAGGAGGAGGGCGCGCCAAGGGGGGAGTCCTACTCCCACCGGGAGTAGGACTCCTCCTTTCCTTGTTGGAATAGGAGAAGGGAAGAGAGAAGGAGAAAGAAGGAAGGGGGCGCCCCCCTCCCTAATCCAATTCGGACCAGTCCATGGGGAGGGGCACGGCCACCTTTTGAGGCCTTTCTCTCCTTTCCCGTATGGCCCATTAAGGCCCAATACGAATTCCCGTAACTCTCCGGTACTCCGAAAAATACCCGAATCACTCGGAACCTTTCCGATGTCCGAATATAGTCGTCCAATATATCAATCTTTACGTCTCGACCATTTCGAGACTCCTCGTCAAGTCCCTGATCTCATCCGGGACTCCGAACTCCTTCGGTACATCAAAACACATAAACTCATAATATAACCGTCATCGTAACGTTAAGCGTGCGGACCCTACGGGTTCGAGAACTATGTAGACATGACCGAGACACCTCTTCGGTCAATAACCAATAGCGGAACCTGGATGCTCATATTGGCTCCCACATATTCTACGAAGATCTTTATCGGTCAAACCGCATAACAACATACGTTGTTCCCTTTGTCATCGGTATGTTACTTGCCCGAGATTCGATCGTCGGTATCTCAATACCTATTTCAATCTCGTTACCGGCAAGTCTCTTTACTCATTCCGTAATACATCATCCCACAACTAACTCATTAGTTACAATGCTTGCAAGGCTTATAGTGATGTGCATTACCGAGTGGGCCCAGAGATACCTCTCCGACAATCGGAGTGACAAATCCTAATCTCGAAATACGCCAACCCAACAAGTACCTTTGGAGACACCTGTAGAGCACCTTTATAATCACCCAGTTACGTTGTGATGTTTGGTAGCACACAAAGTGTTCCTCCGGTAAACGGGAGTTGCATAATCTCATAGTCATAGGAACATGTATAAGTCATGAAGAAAGCAATAGCAACATACTAAACGATCGAGTGCTAAGCTAACGGAATGGGTCAAGTCAATCACATCATTCTCCTAATAATTTGATCTCGTTAATCAAATGACAACCCATGTCAATGGCTAGGGAACTTAACCATCTTTGATCAACGAGCTAGTCAAGTAGAGGCATACTAGTGACACTCTGTTTGTCTATGTATTCACACATGTATTATGTTTCCGGTTAATACAATTCTAGCATGAATAATAAACATTTATCATGATATAAGGAAATAAATAATAACTTTATTATTGCCTCTAGGGCATATTTCCTTCATCCATGTGTAACAGTGATACAATATGGGCTTTATCTAGACCAAGTAAGTTGTGGGAACCCTCCTCCGGCAGAACAACAGATGTAGATTTGTATGTAGGGACACCAGACTGGGTTTGTCATTTCTAAGAGGGCTAGTACCTCCCAAAAGTCTTGCCTTGGTCTACCTAGCTACTTCACAAGTGAAGTTTAGTATCACAAAGGTGTGATCGGGAATCAAGGCTAAAGTACACAAACCTCTGTAGAGTGTATACAACTGATCATGATTAGCTGTGTCCCCGGTTATGAACAACTTGAGCAACTCATTTAAGAATTGTCAGCTTGATCTCATCATCTCTTCTTAAATAAAACTAGTAAATGTGTATGTGAAATGCACGTTGATATTAGGTAATATATTAATTACTAGTCCTTGAGGCGGCCTCGACCTGGCCAGGCTCTCCTGCCCGGCAAGGGAGGCTTTCCCAAGGTGACATCTAGCAGTCTTGGTTTGTCTAGGATATTATTTACGTATTAATTACATTATTAGCATTGACAAAAATATTTGGTATGATATTAACTGCACACTAAACGTGTTGAGTGCTAACCATTGGAGCAGCCTGAGTCATTGGATTGACCTGATTTGACGGTCGGGATTTGTTGGATCTGCCCCTTTGGGTCTTTTTATATTGGTATAGATGAATGGTTTGAACCAAAGGGGAGTATGGGCTGACTCAGATGGCTGATGTGATACCAGTAGCATTATATGCGAATGTTGGGGCTACCGCGTGATTGGGAAACTACATGCTCAAATGCTATATTTAGAGTAGACCACTACTACAAAGGTAGGAAAACTATTTTTGCATGTTTACTTATCCAACAAGCCAATCCTAGCGAAGTTTGCCAATACATTAGATGTACTGACCCATGTGGCTACAACGTATCATTTTGCTAGTTTGCTGTATCAAATGGAATGTATAAAGTAGGGTTACGACGCTATACTCAACTTCTGCCTTTGAGTGCATGGACGCCACAAGACTAGGATATTACCTTGGCTGCATGATTGAATTGTAAGCTAGCCTACGACCTAAGCATGTTTGTATTGTAAAGCACTCGATCCATGATGTAATACTTGACACATGATGTATTCTCAGTATTTCATCGTCGACTGTGTGTGTCAGCTATTGATCCAGGGACTGACATAGTAAGTGATACGTCTCCAACGTATCTATAATTTTTATTGTTCCATCCTAATATAGTATCAATCTTAAATGTTGTATATGCATTTATATGCTATTTCATATCATTTTTTGGTACTAATCTATTAACCTAGTGCCCAGTGCCAGTTGTCATTTTTTGCTTATTTTTGGCTTTTCAGAAAATCATTATCAAACGGAGTCCAAATACGATGGAACTTTACAGTGATTTTTTTATGGACTAGAAGGGACCAACTAAGGATTGGGAGAAGACCAGAAGAGTCATGAGGGAGCGACAATCTCACCATGTGCGTCCCAGGGGGGCGGCCCCCAAGCTTGTGGGCCCGTCGTGGCACCTCTTGACCTAATTCCACCTCTACAAATTCGCAAATATTCCCACAATAACAGAGAGCCACCCAAAACACTTTTTCCACCGCCGCAAGCTTCTGTTCTTTCTCGAACCCATCTGGAAGCATTCTTTGGTACCCTACCGAGGGGATCAAGCATGGAGGGCTTCTACATCATCCTTGCTGCCTTACCATTGATGCGTGAGTAGTTCACCACAGACCTACAAGTCCATAGCTAGTAGCTAGATGGCTTCTTCTCTCTCTTTGATCTTCAATACAATGTTCTCCTCAATGTTGTTGGAGTTCTATTTGATGTTGTCGGTACAACAAACATTTACGTTTGTTGCCCAGACTTGTACACTGACGTGTTGGCGTCAAGTAACTGCACCAACGTGCAAATCAATACCAAACCAGAGAAGCAGCACTTTGAGAGATCAAGGAGCGGATCAAGAAGACCAAGAAAAAAAGATGTCACCTTGGGAAAGCCTCCCTTGCCGGGCAGGAGAGCCTGGCCAGGTCGAGGCCGCCTCAAGGACTAGTCCAAGATTTCCCCGGCATGCTTGTCGGGTCCGCCAAGGGAAAATCTACCCGCCAAGGCGCCACCGCTCCACCGCTCCACCGCACCACCTCGCAAATCACCTATCAATGCCGTGTCGAGCCCCCAAGTAATTAAGTGGTTTCCACTAGGCACGTGGCAGCAATTTGGAAGACATATTACCTTCATATGACACCCGTCCAGAGGTGTGTCAAACAGATAAGCAGAAGATGATTAAGCGGCACGACAGGCTTGCCGGGCTGCATCCTCAGCATGACACCTAGTAGTGCATTTAATGCACTTTGTCCTAACAGCTAGAATTAGGTATGATAGCACTGTTAGCTATCTAATCAATAGATAATGACTATTTTGCCACTGTGGTTACCCCTTGAGCTATAAAAGGAGGGCCATGGCAAGCTAACAAAGGATTCAGACCCTTGCATACTTGTACGTGTGTAGCTGCTCTCCCCGAGGCCACCTTGCCTTGCTCGAGAGCTGCACGTTCATTAGGTTATCCCATCAATTCCACCAAAGCAGGAGTAGGGTTTTACGCCTCACGGCGGCCCGAACCTGGGTAAAAACCACCAGCGTCACCGTCATAGTGTTGTTTCATGGCCTCCGCTCTTTGTGCAACGTGCTCTTCCCCCTTGCCGAACCACAAAGGGTCGATGGCCCCATGGGTGATTGTGTTGACCTATGACATCTTTGGCGCGCCAGGTAGGGGGAAGCGCTTGTGTGAATCCGAGGTTGTGAACAACATGTCAATCTTCATCATCGTCTTCTTCATCGTCAATTTCATCGTCCATGGCGCGCAAGAAGAAGCCCGGCGCAATAGCTCATCCTTCCACTTCGAAGGCCTCCTCGCATGCATCCGCTGACGCCATAGGTGCCGCGACGGCGTTGGGGGAGGCGGGTGCTGTAGGTGACATGACCAGCGCGGGCGGCGCTGTCGTTGTGTCCCCTATGGTCGGAGCTGGAGCAGAAGACGTCGGGGGAGGGCAACATCAGCAACATCCCGACGGCCAGAACCCATAGGACACAGGCGGGGAGAACGTTCAGTCCCTACCTCCCCGCGCGCTAGTTGGCGTAGTCGCAGCGACAATGTCCGCTCTGGCGCAAGCCTTGATCCTCCAGTAGCACCTACCACAGGTGCGGCTACTGGACACGCGCCTTGCTCAGAGCAAGACGAGCAAGACAGAGTGCCGAACGGGGCCACCGATCCTCGGGCGCACCCTAGTCATCATCAAACTACCATGGCGACCGGCTTGCAGTGGCGAGAACACGGCGCTGCCCCTGCTGGTACTACGAGGAGTCGAGCGACATTGCGGTCTGCATCATCATCTATGCCAAGCACAGCCTCGGAAGCCATGGAGCGAGCCCAACTCCTGTTGAGATTTCCACCAGCAGCTGATCAAATGGATGAGTAGAGAGCCACCATCTAGAGTTTGATCGGCTTCGCTGAAGCCAAAAAATCTAAGCAGGCAGGGCCATCGCAGCACCAACGAACAACAACAATAGCCTGGACTGCTGGCCATGTTGAGGGGGCCACACCAACGATGCAGTCCCCTTCACGGCAGCTACAAGAGCAACGTCACACGAGCCTGATGAAACGTCGATGGCCTTGTCTGATCCATGGGCCCGTCGAGATCAGCGGCAGGTCCTGGAAGATCGGCGGAGGAAAGATGCGCCCGTCACTATAGAGCGGCGCCAGGAGACCTGAGGGAGTCCTGGATTAAGGGGTCCTCGGGTGTCCGGGCTATGTGCCATGGGCCAGACTGATGGGCTGTGAAGATACAAAGTAGAAGACCTTTCCCCGTGTCCGGATGGGACTCTCCTTTGCGTGGATGGCAAGATTGGCGTCCGGATGTGGAGTTTCCTTCTTCTGTAAACCGACTCTGTACAACCCTAGCCCCCTCCGGTGTCTATATGAATCAGAGGGTTTAGTCCATAGAGGCTATCAGAATTCACATAGGCTAGACATATAGGGTTTAGCCATTACGATCTCGAGGTAGATCAACTCTTGTAATCCCTATATTCATCAAAGTCAATCAAGAAGGAAGTAGGGTATTACCTCCATTAAGAGGGCCCAAACCTGGGTAAACTTCGTGTCCCCTTTGTCTCCTGTTATCTTCGATCCTCAGACGCACAGTTCGGGAGCCCCTACCCGAGATCGACCGGTTTTGACACCGACATTGGTGCTTTCATTGAGAGTTCCACCGTGTCGTCGACGGCAGGATCGATGGCTCGCCTTGTCATTAGCGACAACATCACCTCTGGAAGGGCCCTAGCTCCAGGACAGGTCCTCCAGCTCGGCGGTTTTACCATGGGCGCCCGCTTGGCCATTAAGCCAAAGGCAGCCCCCGAAATCGCTAAACATCGCCTTCGCATCGGCCTTGAACACCCCAAAAAAATGGATCCAACAGATGTCTCGTCCTTAAACGTGCTACTAGATCGCATCCCCGCCCTGGGGGTTGCAACACACTATGATCGGATTGGGCTTAAACCCAATCAGAGGGAAATCAAGTCCCCGCCGATCACCCATCTTGTAGCGGTCGTGGAGGAACAAGCCGAGAATACTTCTCCCCTAAGTTAAGAAAAAGCTATGTTCGGATTTCCGAGCCCTGCGAGCCGGATACCCATCTTCGGGGAGAGACCTCATGTCCTCCGAACATAGAACCGGGCGTTGAGCCCAAATCCATCAGGACACTCCGGATCCTGGGCTGGTGACCTCGGAAATTCTTCAAACTCCGGATGCAATAGTGGGTCAGGGTTAGGATTTTAGCCCGCCCACCCACCACAAGCAATGTTCCCCAAGCAATTCAGGTTCTCTAGATGTATGCGACCTAGTGTATGTGCGGCAGCAACCTGAGGAAACGGTCCATCACTTTCGGGCCAGATTCCTCCTTGTTAAAAACAAGATTAAAGATTGCTGCGACGACAACGCGGTTTCAGTATTTTGTTGCAATTGTACGGACGAGGGAATCCTCAATGTCCTCACCAGCCGCCGCATGCTGCACTTTGCAGATTTGGCACACATCGTACAGAAGTACTGCACAATGGAAAGCGCCTGGAAAGCCTAGATAGCCCGGTGGGAACCTCCTGCCTTTAAGCAGCCCACCAGACGGACAAAAAGGATGCACCCTTACGGGGCGCCCGATCATCATCTCATGGACAAAAAAATCAAGCCCTTCACGGGACACAGAACTGTCCTTGACGACCTGCTTGACAAACCCTGTCAGATACACACGACGCCGAATACCGAACCAACACATAGCCTTCGGGCATGTTGAGTACTCCGGCAGGTGGCTAAGAGCGGCGAGGCCATCCTCACCAACATCACTCCGGAGAGGCACTCTTCGGAGGACGCCAATCTCAATGTTTTTACGGTCTTCGAGACCTTTTCTTCCAATAACCAGCGAAAAAGGGCATTACGTGACCTTGCCGAAGTCAACCAGGTAGCCGCAATAAATCCTTGGAACGATATGGCGATAACTTTCACCGTCGATGACGAGCCAAGGGCCAGATCAGTCTGAGCACTAGCCGCCTTGGTCTTAAATCCAATTGTGGATGGCTTTCGGCTCACTAAAGTGCTCATGGATGGCGGCAGCGGACTGAACCTCATCTACGAAGATACGCTCCAAAAAATGCAAATGGACAGAAGTCGCATTGAGCAAAGCGGCACCACCTTCTGAGGCATTATCCCCAGTCGAGAAGCACGAAGCTCGGGGAAGCTTAAACTTGACGCCGTATTCGGCACGCCGGAGAACTACAGGTCCGAAGAGTTGCTCTTCCACGTGGCACCTTTGAACATCGGATATCATGCCCTGTTGGGGCGAGACACATTCACACACTTTCAAGCCATACCCCATTACGGGTACATGAAGCTCAAAATGCCAGGGCCCAACAGAGTCATCACTATCACTAGTGATCTGGATATAGCACTCCACGCCGAAAACAAAACTGCATCCCTGGCCCTCGAGGCACTATCCGAGGCCCTCGCGGCCGAGGAGCTAACCACTCTGCGCTCCATAGTGGACAAGGATGATTCAATCCTCGACAAGAGGCCCAAATCCACTTCCTTCAAGCCAGCAGACGAAATAGCCAAATTTCAAGTACACCCAACGGATCCTAACAAAACAGTAGCCATTGGAGCACAGCTGGATCCAACGATCGACGCCGCTCTAAGAGCATTCCTGCACGAGAATTGGGACATCTTTGCCTGGCATCCTTCAGATATGCCGGGAATCCACGCAGACTGGCCGAACATAGCCTCAACATAATAAAGGGGTTCAAACCAGTCAAGCAAACGCTGCGGCGATTTTCTGAACCCAAGCGACAAGCTATGGGCGAGGAGCTAGCAAAACTACTTGAAGTCGGGTTCATCAGAGAGATCAAACACCCGAACTGGCTAGCAAACCTGGTCATGGTGCCAAAGAAGGACAAATCCTGGCGCCTTTGTGTCGATTTCAAAGACCCCAACAAGGCCTGCCCTAAGGACCTCTTCCCGCCGCCCCACATTGACCAAATCATTAACGCGACTGCAGGACACGATTCACTGTGTTTCCTCGACGCATACTCCAGATACCATCAAATTAAGATGAAGGAATCCTACCAGGCCGCAACGGCATTCATTACTCCATATGGGCCTTTCTGCTTCAACACTATGCCTTTCGGACTCAAAAACGCCGGCGCCACTTACCAATGCATGATTCAAACATGCCTGGAAAAGCGAATTGGCAAGATGGTGGAGGCATATGTACATGATGTAGTCATCAATACTAAACATGTCGAATCATTGGTGGACGACTTACGCCTCACATTCAATAACCTCCGAACATATGACATACGGCTCAATCTGGAAAAATGCGTTTTCGGCGTTCCGGCCGGAAAGCTGCTCAGGTTCATTGTTTCCAATAGAGGAATCAAAGCAAATCCAGCCAAAATCCCAGCCCTATCACAATTGGCAACGCCAACAGACCTGAAGCAGGTCCAAAAACTAGCTGGGTGCGTGGCAGCTTTGAGCCGCTTTATCTCCAGATTGGGAGAAAAGGCACTACCACTTTATCGCCTGCTCCGACGTACCAACCACTTTGAGTGAACGGATGCGGCAACAGCTGGATTGGAAGAAATTAAAACATTGTTAGCAAGCAACCCAATCCTTGCCGCACCAAACGTCAGCGAACCTATGTTGCTCTACATATCTGCAACTCACCAGGTGGTGAGCGCGGTGCTCGTTGTCGAACGAGAGGAAGAGGGACACAAATTCCCACTCCAAAAACCAGTATACTATGTATCGGCGGTCCTTACACCATGCTAATCCCGATACCCACACTATCAAAAGATAGCGTATGCAGTCTTTATGGCATCCCAGAAGCTGCGACACTACTTTCAAGAGTGTTCGATCACGGTGGCTTCCAAAGTACCACTCAATGACATCATAAACAATCGGGACACCACCGGCTGCATTGCCAAATGGGCCATCGAGCTCTTACCATTTGAAATAACATACAAGCCACGCTGAGCTATTATATTAAATCTCAGGTGTTGGCCGACTTTGTCGTCGAATGGACAGAAGCCGAACTCCCTAAAGAGTACAACACATACTCCAACTGGGTGATGTACTCTTCGACGACTCTAAAATGTTAGCCGGATTGGGGGCTAGTGTCATCCTAACATCCCCTATGGGGGACACAGTCCGTTATGTATTACAAATTATGTATACGGACTCCAACAACGTGGCCGAATATGAGGCACTACTGCATGGTCTCTGAATGGCTGTTTCTATGAGCATACAACGCCTCGAGGTGCGTGGGGTTTCAAACCTTGCAATATCCCAAATAAATGGAGAGTTCGATGCAAAAGATCCAAAGATGGTGACCTACCGCAACGCTGTACTCAAAATATCAGCACGGTTCGAGGGGCTCGAGTTTCATCACGTGGCTCGAGACAGTAATCAAGCAGCAGACATCCTTGCTCGAATGGGCGCTAAACGCGACCCTGTCCCACCTAAAACCTTTGTGGAAAGGATTTTCAAGCCATCCATGGCATGCCAGGACAAGAGCGGCAATACTAGTCCGGTGCCGATCATACCCTCAGATGCCGAACAAAATTCTGATATCATCGGGGGCTCGGGCACTGAAATGACACCTTCCGCCCATGAAATCATGGCTGTACTCGCTCCATGGACCGAACCTTTTCTGGCCTACCTTAATAGGCGGGAGCTCCCTGATGACCAGAATGAGGCACGTCACGTCGTTCGACGCTCAAAAGCTTACAAAGTTCATGAAGGAGAACTCTACAAGAAAAGTACTACTGGAGTTCTTCAAAGATGTATCTCCGAAGAGGAGGGACGGCACCTCTTGGCCGAAATACATGCTGGTCTCGGTGGCCATCACGCCGCAGCTCAGGCTCTCGTAAGTAAGGCCTCTCGTACAGGTTTCTTTTGGCCCACGGCCCGAGCAGATGCACAGGCACTTGTACAACGCTATGACGGATGCCAGTTGTTCGCCAATCAAATTCATATGCCGCCTACCGCCCTAAAAACAATTCCCATTACCTGGCCTTTTGCGGCCTGGGGGCTAGATATGGTCGAACCCCTTAAAGGGGGAAGCCATAAAAAGAAATATCTGCTGGTTATGGTGGATAAATTCACTAAGTGGATATAGGCCAAACCAGTAAAAACGGCTGAAGATGGGCCGGTGATCGACTTTATATCTGGCATTATACACCGTTATGGTGTCCCGCACAACATTATTACTGACAATGGCTCTAACTTCATAGCCGATGAGGTGAAAAATTGGTGTGCTAATCTGGGCATTAAGCTCGACTACGCCTCAGTATATAACCCTCAAACAAACGGTCAGGTTGAACGGGCTAATGGCCTGATAATGAGCGGCATCAAACCCAGAGTAGTGCGATCCCTACAGGAATCAGATAAACACTGGGTCGAGGAACTCGATTCCGTACTCTGGGGGCTGCGAACCACGCCCAATCGCACGACCGGGTACACACCCTTCTTTATGGTGTACGGCGCAGAGGCCGTCTTGCCCTGCGACATTATTCATGACTCACCTCGAGTGCGCGTGTATGAAGGGAGAGAAGCCGAGCTTGATCGGCAGGACGATCTAGATGGCCTGGAGGAGGAGCGCGATGTTGCGAAGGCCCGTTCAGCATTCGATCAACAACAGGCTCGGAGATACCAAAGCAGAGAAGTGTGGGCAAAGACTTATAACGTCGGTGAACTCGTTTTACGCCGAGAGAAGAAAAAGGACAAGCTCAAACCAAAATGGGAAGGTCCCTTCATTATAGATGAAGTCCTCACTGGAGGAGCCTACCGCCTTTGCAACGCATCGGATAATCGCTTAGAGCCGAACCCATGGAACGCTGCCCGGCTCCGAAGATTCTACGCATAAGTTCGGCCATACTTCTTTTTCGTTCCTTTTTCTCCTTTTCAATTTTTCTTTTTCTTCTCGTTTTTAGACGTTTTCCAGGATGTGTTTGGATAAGCCGAACACTTGAGGGGTACACATCCTTAAATGTATACACCTCACCATGACTGCGGGCTTCTGTAAGTAGAAGCTTATTATTATTCCAAGCCTAGAGCTCACAATATATGTGTCGTTTGCTGATATACATCCTTTTTGCCATTATATGCACCTCTATGACTTAAGTTTTTGCCAAGCTGGGTTGCCTTGCTCCTGTGCTTATGCCCTACATCCCCGATTGTTCAGCTAGGTCATAAAGGGAGCACCTCTGCGATTGATACAACCGGGTTATCCGGACATGTACCTCAGACGGGTGAAGCTGAAATCTAGCGTTCTTAAGGGAATAATTGGTCGGCAATCAAACGAGAGATTGTAGCCGTATTGCAACCACTTCAAACACTGTGAGACTGTTTTTCCGTATTACGGATCACACACCCTGGCACGTGTAATTATAGTATGCCGAGCCAAGGAAAGGAACCCTTAACAGAACTATTTTCCTTGGAAGATGTTTCTTACATATGTAGTATAACATACATCCTGAACTCAAATTTTTGTCTATTCGAGCACAATGACTGGGTTGCCTGTTTTCCGGACATAGTAAATACTTCCTTTTCATTTCAAATAAATATCTGGAAATACTCCACCATTTTGGTTTGGAGGTTAAAGCCGAAAGCCTGCGATGACAAGTCTTTTCACATGTTTGGATAAAGACACAGGTTGATCATAAATGTACATTAATACATTAAACCAAAAACCTATTCCTTATCTATTCCATCTATAAGACTGTCTAACCTATAGTCTTCCTGCGAATATTTCGCAGCTATCATTACTTGATCATACACCAAATTCAGTGGAATTTCTTTCCCATCTGGTCCCTGTGGTCCCACTCGGGCCATATGATTTGGGTCCAGTTTAGTGAAGCGTGTCTTCACCATGGCCCAGGCTTCTTGTGCGCCTTCACGGCAGGCGGATGTCTTCCATAGCTCGAACTGGCACCGAGCACCTTTGAACAAGTTTGCCAGGCCTTCCATACTTTCTGGAGGGGTATCAGATGGCCATAAAGCCTTCACCATACTCTTCATGGCTTTCCGGGCCCGAGCATGTACCGTGAACAGCTCCTTTAGCACGTCGCCTTGAATCCGGATACTTCCTCTTCCGGCCGACCAATTAACAGACCTGCAGCAACAGAGTCATGATATTCCGCATTATGGACTAAACATGAGCACCTAGGGTGGTTCTAAATAAGAGAGGAAGACATACCAAACATGCCGCTCTTCAGTTTTTCGTTCTCTTTCTGAACGACTGATAACTGAGTCTTCAAGCTCTCTATCTCTTTAGATTGTTTGTCCTTTTCCTCCTCAAGATTTTTCTCCCTAGACACGCCCGTTGCAATATTTTTCATTTCCGCCTGTTTGGCCTTGACCGCATTTAGTTGCGTCTTGTTTGCTTTCAGCTCCTGGGCTAGCATAGTGTTCTTTTCTTTAAGAACCTTCAAATATTATCGATCCTTAAATTGGGTTGCTTCACCGCTTCAAGTCTCGGGGCTACTGGCATATGACCATACAAATTGCATCAACTTTTACCTGTATGTCCTTTGAGAACAATTGAGTGAGTCCGGCAAGTCCATCTCGAGCCGCTCGGATGTATGCATCCACCGAACAGAGTGCGGTAAATCCTTGCTCAGAAAAGGCTAGAGCGCGCATGCCCTCTTTCGATCGATGATGATTCATCACACTCTCTACTTCGGAGTTCATGACAGATACATCATCCGAATCCTCATGAGGCAGCGGAACTTGCATTGCATCGGCTCCCGTCCCAGTTGACGAGTTTGGGACCGGATTGGTTGACATTCCGCTAGCAGGACGCTTTCCCACCATCTGCCGCGTGTTTCTCCTGACATCAAGAAGAAAGGAGACTTTGAACAATCCGGATTCGTACCCGGGCATGTATTAAAGTGGACATACCTCTTGGACGACTGTGAAGTTTCTGCAGCACTCCTGGTCCCTTTTCGTTTCGAACGATTACCCCGTGTAGCGGTTGCCCTGGTGGAGGTACGGGCCGCCGAGCGCCGATCCTATTAAAATTCGGATTGGTATAATGGGCAAAAGTACAAATAGGGATTTCCTTTCAAGAGCCCTCCAAATACTCACGATGCAGAAGGGATAGAGGCGGGGGTAGTCGGCAGTGATATCACGTCTGAGCCGTCAAGGCTCGCTTGATAAAAAACCCCGTCATCGAACTCTATGTATATGTCCGAATCCTCGCAAAAACCAGGGTCTTTATCGCGGTTGTGATCCTCTGGCTGGGGAGCAGGACAGTGGACGCCCTTGGTCATTTTCGTCCATGTCTGTTCGTGGCGACAAAGGGAAAATTTGATCAGTGTCTATAATAGCAATAGAATAACACAGATGATCGAAATCTTACCCACTCGATAGGGTTGTACATGGAGTAGCCTTCACGACAGCTCAAGCGGAGGAAATCTTCTTTCTCACCCTTATACAGATCGGCCAAGATTGTGGCCAGTTCAGCTGGGGTATCCAGACCCTTCTGCATGTAACGGGACGGGTCATATTCTCCGTTGTAACACCATAGCGGGGTTACTCTGGATTGGAGAGGCCGAGCACACCTCTTTATTGCAATGGCCATGACCTTGATTATCGAGAGCTCGGTGTGGGCCAGCAACCTGACCTTGCTGACCAACCTCTTTATCTCAGCACTGTCTTCCTCCTTGGGACTTCGGGGACGCCAGTTGAGGCACTTCTTTAGAGGAGCACTGGAAAATTCAGGAAGGCCACATCGAACTGGGTCCGGCAGCGGGGCGTCGTCCATGTAGAACCATTCCGAAGACCATGTTCGTATACCTCTTTGGGAGTTTCAATGAGGTATCCGGATCCGGCTATGCGCCATACTTCGGCGCCGCCCACTTCAAATATGGAACCTCCTCGATGGCGGGGGACGAGGCAAAAGAACTTCCTCCATAGTTCAAAATGGGCCTCAATGCCCAAGAACAGTTCGCAGAGGGCAACGAAGCCTAAGATGTGCAGAATCGAACCGGGGGTAAGGTTGTGCAGTTGGATGCCGTAAAATTCCAATAAACCCCTGAGGAAGGGATGGATTGGAAATCCTAGGCCCTGCAATAAGAATGGGACGAAGCACAACATCTCCTCCTTATTGGGGTTGGGGAAGTTCTCGGCCATCACATCGTTGCCGATTGAGGCCAAACTCGCTCGAACGGAGACTAGAACTGCGAGGGGAAGATAGCCCTGCGTCTGGAGTCGACTCAGCTAAAGATGAGGCATGGAGCAACTCTGTCAGTCACCCTCCTGAGGGCCATGGGGGTGCGAAGAGGAGCCTGGAGCGCTGGCCATGTTGGAAGATTTTTGTTCGTAGCTAACCTTGGCGGTTTTTCCTCTACGCGATGTGAGATTGTTGGGGAACATAGTATTTCAAAAAATTTGCCTACGATCATGCAAGATCTATCTAGGAGAAGCATAGCAACGAGCAGGGAGAGTGTGTCCATGTACCCTCATAGACCGAAAGCAAAAGCGTTTAGTAACGCGGTTGATGTAGTCGAACGTCTTCGCGATCCAACCGATCCAAGTACCGAACACACGGCACCTCCGCGATCTGCACACGTTCAGCTCGATGACGTCCCTCGAACTCTTGATCCAGTTGAGGCCGAGGGAGAGTTTCGTCAGCACAACGGCGTGGTGACAGTGATGATGAAGTTACCGGCGCAGGGCTTCGCCTAAGCACTACGATGATATGACCGAGGTGTAAAACTGTGGAGGGGGGCACCACACACGGCTAAAGATCGACTTGTGATGTCTGTTGTCCTTTGGGGTGCCCCTTGGCCACGTATATAAAGGAGGGAGGAGGAGGAGGCCGGCCTTGGAGGGGCGCACCTATAGGGGGAGTCCAACTAGGATTCCCAATCCTAGTTGGAGTCCCCTTCCTTTTCCAAGAGGGGAGAGAGGGAAGGAGTAGGAGAGGGAGAAGGAAAGAGAGGGGGGCGCCGCCCCCTCCCTAGTCCAATTCGGACTTGCCATGGGGGGGGGGGGGCGTGGCCACCCCTTGAGGCCCTTCTCTTCCTTCTCGTATGGCCCATTAAGCCCACTACTTCCCCCGATGAATTCCCGTAACTCTCCGGTACTCCAAAAAATACCCGTCACTCGAAACCTTTCCGATGTCCGAATATAGCCTTCCAATATATTGATCTTTACCTCTCGACCATTTCGAGACTCCTCGTTATGTCCGTGATCTCATCCGGGACTCCGAACAACCTTCGTTCATCAAATCACATAAACTCATAATACAAATCGTCATCGAACGTTAAGCGTGCGGGCCCTACGGGTTTGAGAACTATGTAGACATGACCGAGACACATCTCCGGTCAATAACCAATAGTGGAACCTGGATGCTCATATTGGTTCCTACATATTCTACGAAGATCTTTATCGGTCAAACCGCATAACAACATACGTTGTTCCCTTTGTCATCGGTATGTTACTTGCCCGAGATTCGATCGTCGCTATCACCATACCTAGTTCAATCTCGTTACCAGCAAGTCTTTTTACTCATTCCGTAATGCATCACCCCGCAACTAACTCATTAGTCACATTGCTTGCAAGGCTTATAGTGATGTGCATTACCCAGAGGGCCCAGAGATACCTCTCCGACAATCAGAGTGACAAATCCTAATCTCGATCTATGCCAACTCAACAAACACCATCGGAGACACCTGTAGAGCATCTTTATAATCACCCAGTTACGTTGTGACGTTTGATAGCACACTAAGTGTTCCTCTGGTATTCGGGAGTTGCATAATCTCACAGTCATAGGAACATGTATAAGTCATGAAGAAAGCAATAACAATAAACTAAACGATCATAATGCTAAGCTAATGGATGGGTCTTGTCCATCACATCATTCTCTAATGATGTGATCCCGTTCATCAAATGACAACACATGTCAATAGCTAGGAAACTTAACCATCTTTGATAACGAGCTAGTCAAGTAGAGGCATACTAGGGACACTCTGTTTGTATATGTATTCACACATGTATCAATTTTCCGGTTAATACAATTCTATCATGAATAATAAACATTTATCACGATATAAGGAAATAAAATAATAATTTTATTATTGCCTCTAGGGAATATTTCCTTCAGAGATGGCACTTGGGGATCTAAGTATCTTTATATAGATGCCGTCCGAGCATGGTGAGGGGCTTATTTGCAAGAAATCACAGACCATTTGTATTCATTCGGCGCGCAAAGATCGAGGCGACCATAGGAAGGAATCATAAAGGCGACGTATTGAGGTCAGAGCCAGACTGTCGTCAATCCGAAGTATGAATGAAGGACCCGCCTTGCAAAGCCAAAGACATAAGACGGATACTACGTCATCATTGAAGGCAAGTTAGGGGGCTACCGAGGGAGTCCTGGATTAAGGGGTCCTCAGGCGTCCGGGCTATGTGACATGGGCCGGACTGATGGGCCGTGAAGATACAAGGTAGAAGACCTTTCCCCGTGTCCGGATGGGACTCTCCTTTGCGTGGATGGCAAGATTGGCGTCCAGATGTGTAGTTTCCTTCTTCTGTAAACCAACTCTGTACAACCCTAGCCCCCTCCGGTGTCTATATAAACCGGAGGGTTTAGTCCATAGAGGCTATCAGAATTCACATAGGTAGACATCAAGGGTTTAGCCATTACGATCTCGAGGTAGATCAACTCTTGTAATCCCTATATTCATCAAAGTCAATCAAGCAGGAAGTAGGATATTACCTCCATTAAGAGGGCCCGAACCTGGGTAAACATCATGTCCCTTTGTCTCCTGTTAACTTCGATCCTCAGATGCACAGTTCGGGACCCCCTACCCGAGATCGGCCAGTTTTGACACCGACAAGACCCACCGTCCATCTGACAGGCGCAATGGCCCAGACGTCGACGAACCCACGCCCAATGAGGGCGGGTACTTACCTTTCGAGGTTGGGTGCCCTGCCTTCACTCGCTAGCTGCGACAAGTCCATTGGCTAACTGCCTGCGTTTTCAAGCTAGAATTGCGAGAAAAATATGATGGAAAGTTGAACCCGGCACAGTTCTTGAGAATCTACACAATAGCTGTTCAGGCTGCTGGGGGAAGAGATGAGAAGGTATTCGCCAACTACTTCCCTTTGGAACTCAAGCCAAACGTGAGGTCATGGATGATGCACCTGCCAGAGAATTCCATTTCGTCATGGGCCAACCTATGCAATGAATTTGTTGGTGCCTTCACGGGCGGCCATCAAGAGCCAGGACGACCCAGTGATTTGCAAGTCCTTCCATAGAAGTAAGGAGAGAGCTTGCGAAAGTATATGCAGAGATTCAGCTGAGTGCACTGCAACATTCTAGAGATACGCTCGGCAGCTGTGATTGCCGCGTTCTACTCGAACATGCGCAACAGGAGGATCCATTCCAAAATGAATGTCCAATTTCCCAAGACCATCAATGAGTTATACACCTTGGCAGAAAAATGCGCTCGGGTTGAAGAAGGAAGGCAACTCCCCGAAGAGGAAGATGGCATCGAGGTCAATTCAGATGACGACGACGAGGCCGCTGGCTCGAAGAGGAAGGGGCGGAAGCGCAAGGAAAATTCAGTATTGGCCGTTGAGAGCTCTGGCCATCCTGGCACCAGCAAGAAGGCCAAAACCGAAGCCCCAGCAAGGAAGCTACCGCGTGCGCTGATTGCCAGGAGGCTGCGGCTGCAGAGAAAGCTGGAAAGTCCGATGGGCCATACTGCAAAATCCACCGTACCAAGGGTCATTATCTCCAAGAGTGTCCTCAAGTCGAGCAACTTGTCAAGAAGCACAAAGCTGAGTATGATAAGCGCGACAAGGAGAGAGGCCAAGAAGGTGCTGGTGGGAAGGGCCGTGGCGGTAGAGTAGGCCGTCGCGACAATGTTACGCAAGGAACTCGAAGTTCCCACCAAGGATAGAGCCGCATATTGAAGACGCTTTTGCAAGGTGGATATCACTACATCGTACCATTACATAATAGATGGGGATACATGCGGAGGCATACAAATGCCACAAGAATACATCAATACATAGAAAACACCATACAGAAGATTGGCATCCGACTACGGATGAAGACAAATGAAAAACAAGAACGACATCCACCCTGCTAGCCCAGGCTGCAGACCAGGAACCTATCCCCTGATCAAAGAAGAAGCAGAAGAACTCAAAAACAAGCAATCATTGCTCCCACGTCGGATCATCGCATTACCTGTACCTGCAACTATTGTTGTTGTAAACTGTGAGCCATGAGGACTCAGCAATCCCATTACCATGGGTATCAAGACTAGCAAAGCTTAATGGTTGTGGAAAGGATAAGTGGTGAGGTTGCAGCAGCACTAAGCATTGTATGGTGGCCAACTTACGAGTACAAGAGTAAGACGAGGAACTACGCAAATGGTTGCAAACTAGTAATGATCAAGAAGTGATCCTGAACTACTTATGTTCAAACATAACCCCACCGCGTTCTCTTCTCGACTCACTCGAAAAGAGACGGTCACAGTTACGCATGCGGTTGGTGTATTTTATTTCGGGTCCGATGTCAAGTTCTCTACAACCGGATATTAAAATATCCCATGTGCCACATAACCGCGGGCATGACTTTCAAAAGATTAAACCCTGCATGGGTGTACCACTTAGCCCATGACAAGCTCACGATCCGCGGAGACAATCCTCCATCACAGGACAACCCGATCAAACTCGGGATCCCGGTGCACAAGACATTTCGACAATGGTAAAACAAGTCCAGCAAGACCTCCCGACGTGCCAACACCCTGATAGTAGCCACACGTGTCAGTCTAAGGCCACGACGGATGAGCGACGCGTACAGGTGCCAAAATACCCCAAGTTGCCAAGGGGTGGCCCCGCATAGTGCTCTAGTTTGGACCAACACCAACAACATTGGCCCCCTGTATTATGTGTAATTAAGAATCCTCGGGTTCATGACACCCTATGTAGATTAATTATTTTGTTCAATATTATTATGTTGGCAAATGTTAAAACCAATGTTGGGCCTTGCTGGAAGAGTTTTATTCAAAGCGAACTGTCAAGGGGGGCCCATAAACCCCGACCGTGTTAGGAACGCAAAATCAAGGAACATAACACCGGTATGACGGAAACTAGGGCGGCAAGAGTGGAACAAATCACCAAGCAAAAGGCTAAGCCTTCCACCCTTTACCAAGTATATAGATGCATTAATTAAATAAGAGATATTGTGATATCCCATGATATGCATGTCCCAACATGGAACAACCTGCAACTAACAATGCTTTAAGAGGGGCTGAGCAAAGCGGTAACATAGCCAAACAATGGTTTGCTAGGATGGTGAAAAAGGTTAGTGGCTGTCATGGCAATTTGGGAGGCTTGATAAACAAGTGGTAGGTAGCGCGACATAGCAATAACATCGAGACAACTAGCAGACCAAAGATAGTAATGGTATCCATGGTAACGGTCATCTTGCCTGAGATCCCGCTAGGAAGAAGACCGAGTCCATAAAGAAGAAGAACCCACATAGTCAAACGAATCCTCGCAATCGCAACGTTACCGGAACTATCAAGAAGAAGCAACACCGGAAAGAAGAAAAGAACATGCTAAACACACAACACATAACATGGCATGATGCTCATCCAAGTATGATGTATGACAAGTATACGTGATGCTACTCGCGGCAAGAGAGGATGCATACAAGAACCCCACGTCAAAGCAAGTTTAAATGAGGCCAGAAACAACATATAACAACTCCGGTAAGTCCTCATATGCAAATTTCGAAATTGGTCCAGATCTGAATAACACATTATGTTGAAGTTGTTAAACAACAAGTTAATATGCGCCATGGTGATCTAAATGATTTTCTAATCAAGTTACATATAAAGTTCATTTAATTCGGAGCTACGACTTAGGAGCAAAACAAGTTAAACATGGCATTGGTGCAAAATGCATACAAACATCAAGCACACATACTCAAATCAAGGATGCAGTATGCCATGATGAAACTACATGCAAAACCAAGCAAGTTTCATATAGAGCATGCCACAAACGGAGCCACGGTTCAACACATACACATGAAACAAGTTTAAATGACAAGTTGTCCAAAACAGCGACTAGGCATATAGCCAGCATCAAAACAACATGCTACAAGGAGAAGATTGCAGAAACGTGATGTGCACTTGAAGAACATGTAACATGCTTCAAATAACATTAAGGTTCAGGTTCATAGGCATCAATATTAATCCAACATGATCAATACAGAAAGCAACTTTATAACACAGATTAGGACTGAAAATCAGGGAATACATGTGAGCAGGAATAACATGTTGACATGTTGGAGGCATGGAACAATGACACTACAATGCAAGAACATAGCAAGCGAAAGCATGGCATTAAAGTACAGGTTAATAATGGAAAAACGTGATTACTAAGCATCTCCATATAGCCCATAGATCAATCGCATTCATCAAGACAAGATTGCAAGTTATAACAGATTCTCAGACTTTGTCGCCGAATGGACAGAAGCCGAACTCCCTAAAGAGTACAACATATACTCCAACCGGGTGATGTACTTCGACGGCTCTAAAATGTTAGCTGGATTGGGGGCTGGTGTCATCCTAACATCCCCTACAGGGGACACAATCCGTTATGTATTACAAATCATGTATACGGACTCCAACAACGCGGCCGAATATGAGGCACTACTGCATGGTCTCCGAATGGCTGTTTCTATGAGCATACAACGCCTCGAGGTGCGTGGGGATTCGAACCTTACAATATCCCAAATAAATGAAGAATTCGATGCAAAAGATCCAAAGATGGCGGCCTACCGCAACGCCGTACTCAAAATATCAGCTCGGTTCGAGGGGCTCGAGTTTCATCACGTGGCTCGAGACAGTAATCAAGCAGCGGTAGGCCGAGATACTAGTTCGGAGCCATACTCAAAATATCAGCTCGGTTCGAGGGGCTCGAGTTTCATCATGTGGCTCGAGACAGTAATCAAGCAGCGGACATCCTTGCTCGAATGGGCGCTAAACGCGACCCTTTCCCACCTAACACCTTTGTGGAAAGGCTTTTCAAGCCATCCATGGTATGGCAGGACGAGAGCGGCAATACTAGTCCAAAGCCGATCATACCCTCAGATGTCGAACAAAATTCTGATGTCATTGGGGGCTCGGGCACCGAAATGACACCTTCCGCCCATGAAATCATGGCTGTAAGCGCTCCATGGACCGGACCTTTCCTAGCCTACCTTAATAGGTGAGAGATCCCTGATGACCAGAATGAGGCACGTCACATCGTTCGACGCTCGAAAGCTTACAAAGTTTATGAAGGAGAACTCTACAAGAAAAGTACTATTGGAGTTCTTCAAAGATGTATCTCCGAAGAGGAGGGACGACACCTCTTGGCCGAAATACATGTTGGTCTCGGTGGCCATCACTTCGCAGCTTGGGCTCTCGTAAGTAAGGCCTTCCGTACAGGTTTCTTTTGGCCCATAGCCCAAGCAGATGCACAGGCACTTGTACAACGCTGTGTCGGATGCCAGCTGTTCGCCAATCAAATTCATATGCCGCTCACCGCCCTAAAAACAATTCCCATTACCTGGCCTTTGGCGGTCTGGGGGCTAGATATGGTCGGACCCCTTAAAGGGGGAAGCCATAAGAAGAAATATCTGTTGGTTATGGTGGATAAATTCACTAAGTGGATATAGGCCAAACCAGTAAAAACGGCTGAAGCTGGGCCGGTGATCGACTTTAAATCTGGCATTATACACTGTTATGGTGTCCCACACAACATTATTACTGACAATGTCTCTAACTTCATAGCCGATGAGGTGAAAAATTGGTGTGCTAATATGGGCATTAAGCTCGACTACGCCTCAGTATATAACCCTGAAACAAACGGTTAGGTCGAACGGGCTAATGGCCTGATAATGAGCGGCATCAAACCCAGACTAGTGCGATCCCTACGGGAATCAGATAAACACTGGGTCGAGGAACTCGATTCCGTACTCTGGGGGCTGCGAACCACGCCCAATCACACGACCGGATACACACCCTTCTTTATGGTGTAGGGCGCAGAGGCCGTCTTGCCCTGCGACATTATTCATGACTCACCTCGAGTGCGCATGTATGAAGAGAGAGAGACGCCGAGCTTGATCGGCAGGACGATCTAGATGGCTTGGGGGAGGAGCGCGATGTTGCAAAGGCCCATTCTGCATTCTATCAACAACAGGCTCGAAGATACCAAAGCAGAGAAGTGCGGGCAAAGACTTATAACGTCGGTGAACTCATTTTACGCCTCCCAGAGAAGAAAAAGGACAAGCTCAAACCAAAATGGGAAGGTCCCTTCATTATAGATGAAGTCCTTACTGGAGGATCCTACCGCCTTCGCAACACATCGGATAATCGCTTAGAGCTGAACCCATGGAACGCTGCTCGGCTCCGAAGATTCTACGCATAAGTCCGGCCATACTTCTTTTTCGTTCCTTTTTCTCCTTTTTAAATTTTTCTTTTTCTTCTCGTTTTTATACGTTTTCTAGGATCTGTTTGGATAAGCCAAACACTTGAGGGGTACACATTCTTAAATGTATACACCTCACCATGACTGCGGGCTTCTGTAAGTAGAAGCTTACTATTATTCCAAGCCTAGAGCTCACAATATATGTGTCGTTTGCTGATATACATTCTTTTTGCCATTATATGCACCTCTATGACTTAAGTTTTTGCCAAGATGGGTTGCCTTGCTCCTGTGCTTATGCCCTACATTCCCGATTGTTCAGCTAGGGCATAAAGGGAGCACCTCTGTGATTGATACAACCGGGTTATCCGGACATGTACGTCAGACGAGTGAAGCCAAAAGCTAGCGTTCTTAAGGGAATAATTGGTCGGCAATTAAATGACAGATTGTAGCCGTATTGCAACCACTTTAAACACTGCGAGACAATTTTTCCGTATTACGGATCACACACCCCGGCACGTGTATTTATAGTATGCCGACCCAAGGAAAGGAACCCTTAACGGAACTATTTTCCTTGGAAGATGTTTCTTACATATGTAATATAACATACATCCTGAACTCAAATTTTTGTCTATTCGAGCACAATGACTGGGTTGCCTGGTTTCCGGGTATAGTAAATACTTCCTTTTCATTTCGAATAAGTATCCGGAAATACTCCACCATTTTGGTTTGGAGGTTAAAGCCGAAAGCCTACGATGACAAATCTTTTCACACGTTCGGATAAAGACACATGTTGATCATAAATGTACATTAATACATTAAACCAAAAACCTATTCCTTATTTATTCCATCTATAAGACTGTCTAACCTACAGTCTTCCTGCAAATATTTTGCAGCTATCATTACTTGATCATACACCAAATTCAATGGAATTTCTTTCCCATCCGGTCCGTCTGGTCCCACTAGGGCCATATGATTTGGGTCCAGTTTAGTGAAGCGTGCCTTCACCATGGCCCAGGATTCTCGTGCGCCTTCATGGTAGGCGGATGTCTTCCATGGGTCGAACTGGCACCGGGCACCTTTGAATAGGTTTGCCAGGCCCTCCATACTTTCCGGAAGGGTATCAGATGGCCATAAAGCCTTCACCATACTCTTCATGGCTTTCCGGGCCCGAGCATGTACCGTGGATAGCTCCTTTAGCACGTCGCCTTGAAATCCGGATACTTCCTCTTCCGGCCGACCAATTAACAGACCTGTAGCAACAGAGTCATGATATTCCGTATTATGGACTAAACATGAGCACATAGGGTGGTTCTAAATAAGAGAGGAAGACATACCGAACATGCCGCTCTTCAGTTTTTCATTCTCTTTCTGAACGACTGATAATTGAGCCTTCAAGCTCTCTATCTCTTCGGATTGTTTGTCCTTTTCCTCCTCGAGATTTTTCTCCCTAGACACGCCCGTTGCAATCTTTTTCATTTCCGCCAGTTTGGCAGTGACCGCATTCAGTTGCGTCTGGTTTGCTTTCAGCTCCTGGGCTAGCATAGTGTTCTTTTCTGTCAGAACCTGCAAATATTATCGATCCTTAAATCGGTTTGCTTCACCGTTTCAAGTCACGGGGGCTACTGGCATATGACCATACAAATTGCATAAAATTTTACCTGTATGGCCTTTGAGAACAACTGAGTGTCTCCGGCAAGTCCGTCTCGAGCCGCTCGGATGTATGCATCCACCGAACTGAGTGCGGTAAATTCTTGCTCAGAAAAGGCCGGAGCGCGCATGCCCTCTTTCAATCGACGATGATTCATCACACTCTCTACTTCGGAGTTCGTGACAGATACGTCATCCGAATCCTCATGAGGCGGCGGAACTTGCATTGCATCGGCTCCCGTCCCAGTTGACGAGTTTGGCACCGGATTTTGACATTCCGCTAGCAGGACGCTTTCCCACCGTCTGCCGCGTGTTTCTCCTGACATCAAGAAGAAATGATACTTTGAACAATCCGGATTCATACCCGAGCATGTATAAAAGCGGACATACCTCTTGGACGGCTGTGAAGTTTCTGCAACACTCTCGGTCCCTTTTTGTTTCGAATGATTACCCCGTGTAGGGGTTGCCCTGGTGGAGGTACGGGCCGCCGAGCGCCGATCCTATTAAAATTCGGATCGGTGTAATGGGCAAAAGTACAAATAGGGATTTCCTTTCAAGAGCCCTCCAAATACTCACGATGCAGAAGGGATAGAGGCGGGGGTAGTCGGCAGTGATGGCACGTCCGAGCCGTCAAGGCTCGCTTGATAAAAAACCCCATCATCAAACTCTATGTATATGTCCGGATCCTCGCAAAAGCCAGGGTCTTTATCGCGGTTGTAATCCTTTGGCTGGGGAGCAGGATAGTGGACGTCCCCGGTCATTTTCCTCCATGACTGTTCGTGGCGACAAACGGAAAATTTGTTCAGTGTCTGTAACAGCAATAAAATAACACAGACGATCAAAACTTTTCCCATTCAATAGGGTTGTACATGGAGTAGCCTTCACGACAGCTCAAGCGGAGGAAATCTTCTTTCTCACCCTTATACAGATCGACCAAGATTGTGGCCAGTTCGGCTGGGGTATCCGGACCCTTCCGCCTGTAACGGGACGCGTAATCTTCTCCGTTGTAACACCATAACGGGGTTACTCTGGATTGGAGAGGCTGAGCACACCTCTTTATTGCAATGGCCATGACCTCGATTATCGAGAGCTTGGTGTGGGCCAGCAACCTGACCTTGCTGACCCACCTCTTTATCTCCGCACTGTCTTCCTCCTTGGGACTTCGGGGACGCCAGTTGAGGCGCTTCTTTAGAGGAGCACTGGAAAATTCAGGAAGGCCACGCCGAACTGGGTCTGGCAGTGGGACGTCGTCCATGTATACCTCTTTGGGAGTTCCGATGAGGTATCCGGATCCGGCTATGCACCATACTTCGGCGCCGCCCACTTCATATACGGAACCTCCTCGATGGCGGGGAGAAGGCAAAAGAACTTCCTCCATAGTTTAAAATGGGCCTCAATGCCCAAGAACAGTTCGCAGAGGGCAACGAAGCCTTAGATGTGCAGAATCGAACCGGGGGTAAGGTTGTGCAGTTGGATGCCATAAAATTCCAATAAACCCCTGAGGAAGGGATGGATTGGAAATCCTAGGCCCCGCAATAAGAATGGGATGAAGCACAACCTCTCCTCCTTATTGGAGTTGGGGAAGTTCTCGGCCATCAAATCGTTGCCGATTGAGGCCAAACCCGCTCGAACGGAGACTAGATCTGCGAGGGGAAGATAGCCCTGCGTCTGGAGCCGACTCAACTGAAGATGAGGCACGGAGCAACTCTGCCAATCACCCTCCTGAGGGCCATGGGGGCACGAAGAGGAGCCTCGAGCGCTGGCCATGTTGGAAGATTTTTGTTCGTAGCTAACCTTGGCGGTTTTTCCTCTGCGCGATATGAGATGGCATTTGGGGATCTAAGTCTCCTTATATAGATGCCGTCCGAGCGTGGTGAGGGGCTTATTTGCAAGAAATCACGGACTGTTTGTATTCATTCGGTGCACGAAAATTGAGGCGACCACAAGAAGGAATCATAAAGGCGACGTATTGAGGTCAGAGCCAGACTGTCGTCAGTCTGAAGTATGAATGAAGAACCCGCCTTGCAAAGCCGAAGACATAAGCCGGATACTACGTCGTCATTGAAGGCAAGTTCGGGGGCTACTGAGGGAGTCCTGGATTAAGGGGTCCTCAGGCGTCCGGGCTATGTGACATGGGCCGGACTGATGGGCCGTGAAGATACAAGGTAGAAGACCTTTCCCCGTGTCCGGATGGGACTCTCCTTTGCGAGGATGGCAAGATTGGCGTCCGGATGTGTAGTTTCCTTCTTCTGTAAACCGACTCTGTACGACCCTAGCCCCCTCCCGTTTCTATATAAACGGGAGGGTTTAGTCCGGAGAGGCTATCAGAATTCACATAGGCTAGACATCTAGGGTTTAGCCATTACGATCTCGAGGTTGATCAACTCTTGTAATCCCTATATTCATAAAAGTCTATCAAGCAGGAAGTAGGGTATTACCTCCATTAAGAGGGCCCGAACCTGGGTAAACATCATGTTCCCTTTGTCTCCTGTTACCTTCGATCCTCAGACGCACAGTTCGGGACCCCCTACCCGAGATCGGCCAGTTTTGACACCGACAAGACCCGCCGTCAATCTGACATGCGCAATGGCCCAGACGTCGACGAACCTGCGCCCAATGAGGGCAGGTACTTACCTTTCGAGGTTGGGTTCCCTTCCTTCACTCGCGAGCTGCGGCAAGTCCATTGGCTATCTGCCCGCGTTTTCAAGCCAGAATTGCGAGAAAAATATGATGGAAAGCTGAACCCAGAACAGTTCTTGAGCATCTACACAATAGCTGCTCAGGCTGCTGGGGGGAAGAGATGAGAAGGTATTCGCCAACTACTTCCCTTGGCACTCAAGACAAACGTGAGGTCATGGCTGATGCACTTGCCAGAGAATTCCATTTTGTCATGGGCTAACCTATGAATGAATTTGTTGGTGCCTTCATGGATGGCCATCAAGAGCCAGGACGACCCAGTGATTTGCAAGTCCTTCCATAGAAGGAAGGAGAGAGCTTGAGAAAGTATATGCAGAGATTCAACTGAGTGCACCACAACATTCGAGAGATACGCTCGGCAGCTGTGATTGCCGCATTCCACTCGAACGTGCGCAACAGGAGGATCCATTCCAAAATGAATATCCGGTTTCCCAAGACCATCAATGAGTTATGCACCTTGGCAGAAAAATGCGCTCGGGCTGAAGAAGGAAGGCAACTCCCTGGAGAGGAGGATGGCATCGAGGTCAATTCAGATAGGACGCTGGCTCGAAGAGGAAGTGGCGGAAGCGCAAGGAAAATTCAGTATTGGCCATTGAGATCTCTGGCCATCCTGGCACTAGCAAGAAGGCCAAAACCGAAGCCCCCAGCAAGGAAGCTGCCGCGTGCGCTGATTGCCGGGAGGCTGCAGCTGCGAGAAAGCTAGAATGTCCGATGGGCCATACTGCAAAATCCACCGTACCAAGGGTCATGATCTCCAAGAGTGTCCTCAAGTCGAGCAACTTGTCAAGAAGCAGAAAGCTGAGTATGATAAGCGCGACAAGGAGAGAGGCCAAGAAGGTGCTGGTGGGAAGGGCCGTGGTGGTAGAGGAGGCGCCGCGGCAATGTTACGCCCAATATGCGAACCTATCCGAGAGGAACTCGAAGTTCCCACCAAGGATAGAGCCGCATATTGAAGACGCTTTTGCAAGGTGGATATCATTACATCGTACCATTACATAATAGATGGGGATACATGCGAAGGCATACAAATGCCAAAAGAATACATCAATACATAGCAAACACCATACAGAAGATTGGCATCCGACTACGGATGAAGATAAACGAAAAACAAGAACAACATCCACCCTGCTAGCCCAGGCTGCCGACCAGGGACCTATCCCCTGATCGAAGTAGAAGCAAAAGAACTTGAAAACAAGCAAGCATCGCTCTCACATCAGATCATCGCATTACCTGTACCTGCAACTGTTGTTGTTGTAAATTGTGAGCCACGAGGACTCAGCAATCCCATTACCATGGGTATCAAGACTAGCAAAGCTTAATGGGTGTGGAAAGGATAAGTGGTGAGGTTGCAGCAGCACTAAGCATTGTATGGTGGCCAACTTACGAGTACAAGAGTAAGACAAGGAACTACGCAAATGGTTGCAAACTAGTAATGATCAAGAAGTGATCCTGAACTACTTACGTTCAAACATAACCCCACCGTGTTCTCTTCTCGACTCACTCGAAAAGAGACGGTCAAGGTTACGCACGCGATTGGTGTATTTTATTTCGGGTCCAATGTCAAGTTCTCTACAACCGGATATTAAAAACTCCCATGTGCCACATAACCGTGGGCATGACTTTCAAAAGATTAAACCCTGCAAGGGTGTACCAACTTAGCCCATGACAAGCTCACGATCTGCAGAGACAATCCTCAATCGCGGGACAACCCGATCAAACTGGGGATCCCGGTGCACAAGACATTTTTACAATGGTAAAACAAGTCCAATAAGGCCACGACGGATGAGCGATGCGTGTGGGTGCCAAAATACCCCAAGTTGCTAAGGGGCGGCCCCGCACAGTGCTCTAGTTTAGACCAGCACCAACAACACTGCCCCCCTGTATTATGTGGAATTAAGAATCCTTGGGTTCATGACGCCCTATGCAAATTAATTATTTAGTTCAATATTATTATGTTGGCAAATGTTAAAACCAATGTTGGGCCTTGCTGGAAGAGTTTTATTCAAAGCGAACTGTCAAGGGGGGCCCATAAACCCCGATCTTGTTAGGAACGCAAAATCAAGGAACATAACACCGGTATGACGAAAACTTGGGTGGCAAGAGTGGAACAAATCACAAAGCAAAAGGCTAAGCCTTCAACCTTTACCAAGTATATAGATGCATTAATTAAATAAGAGATATTGTGATATCCCATGATACCCATGTCCCAACATGGAACAACCTGCAACTGCACCTGCAACTAACAACGCTTTAAGAGGGGCTGAGCAAAGTGGTAACATAGCCAAACAATGGTTTGCTAGGATGGTGAAAAAGGTTAGAGGCTGTCATGGCAATTTGGGAGGCTTTATAAACAAGTGGTAGGTAGCGCGACACGAAATACTTTTTCTGTCGCCGCAAGTTACAGAACCACGAGACCAATCTATAGGCCTTTTCCATCACTCTGCCAGAGGCGACAACAATCACAGAGGGGTTCTTCATCATCCTTGCTGCCCCTCCAATGATGCGTGAGTAGTTTACCACAGACCTACGGGTCCATACTTAGTAGCTAGATGAATTCTTCTCTCTTTTTGATCTTCAATACATTGTTCTCCTCGACGTTCTTGGAGATCTATTTCATGTAACTCTTTTTTGCGGTGTGTTTGTTGGGATCCGATGAATTGTGAGTTTACGACCAAATCTATCCATGAATATTATTTGAGTCTTCTTTGAACAATTTTATGCATGACTGTTATAGCTTCATATTTCTTCTCTAAATTATTGGTCTTGTTTGGCCAACTAGATTGATTTTCTTGCCACGGGAAGAGGTGCTTTGTGATCAGTTCGATCTTGCGGTGCTCAATATCAGTGACAGAAAGAGACATGCCACACATGTATTGTTGCTATTAAGGTGTCGGTACAACAAATGTTCATGTTTTCCGATCGGACTCATGCATAGGCGTGCTGATGATCATGCATCCAGCACCAGTACGTGATACAAAGGATAAGTCAGAGAAGCCTCTCTTCGTGAGATCAAGGAGAGCATTAAGAAGAATAGATGAGCAAAGAAGATTACCTCAAGAGAGCCTCCCTTGCTGGGCAGGAGAGCCCGGCCTGTCGAGACCACCCCTGAGGGACAAGTTCTGTTGGATTCAGGGCTCCGCAGACCCAAGAAAAGTTCGAACTCTGGGGCGTGTGCGAAGAACTCAACCTATCTAGCCTAGCAGCTCGTCGCCCCATGGCCTAGCTCGATTCACACGAACAAGGAAGAAGATGAACACGGCGGTTTACCCAGGTTTGGGCCACCTTGCGGTGTAAGACCCTACTCCTGGTTTGTGGTGGATTGGCCTCATGAGGGGCCGAGGATGAACTAGTATAAGGGATGAACAACCTCGCGAGGTTCGGGGGTGATGGAAATGAGTCGACCCCTTCTACGGTGGTGGCTAACCTATATTTATAGTGGCCTCGGTCCTCTTCCCCCAAAACGTAGGAGGGAAGGGATCCCTCAGCGGCCAATATGAAAGGGGACAAGTAGTACATCTTATCCTGATGAAAGGTGGTCTTCGCCTACAAAGCTTCTGGTCGTGACACAACGGTAGGCTCGGTGGTGACATCCGTCCTACCGTGCTGCCGGCCTTGGTCTCGTTGCACCAGAATGGAAACCTTTGCCAAATTCCTTAGGAACCCACGCCTGTTCTTGCCTCCTTACCACCAAAGAGGAAACTGCCTCCTCTGCGCTCGCTGGTGCCCGCCTGCCTTAGTCGTCATGGCTTGTGTCATGGTAGCATCATGAGGCTGGGTACCTGCATAGAAATCTCCGCTCCTTGGGAGGCCGCCTTGGGGGGGGGGCGCTCCTTCAAGAGGTCTTGACGTTGTCGACCTCACGAGGCTTGGCCCCTCGCGAGGGTCTTGTCTTGGTGGTCTCGCAGATGGGCCATACTAGGCCGTCGATGGAGCCACGCCGTGGGCCGCAGGCAGGCAAGTCTGGGTACCCTGGTTCCCAGAACGCCGATAAGTTCAGTTCACCCAGGCAAGCCTTGCCGGGGCTCACCAAGACCAGAGCCCGCGAGGTTCCTTGCCGGAAGGACCTCACCAGGACACCACCGCTCCACCTCATCACACCCAAGTCATTTATCAGTGCCGTGTCAAGCTATTGAGCAGCTAGGTGGATCCATTTAAGCACGTGGCAGCATAGAAGAGACGGGATTAACTTTATTTACACCTGTCTAGGAGGCGTATGAAGCTAATAAGGAAAAGGATGGTTAAGCAGCACGACTGGCTTGCCGGGCTTCATCCTCAGCATGACACTTGGCAGTGCATTTAATGCACTTTGTCCTAACTGCCAGAGTTAGGTATGATAGCATGTTAGCTATCTAATCACGTTCAAATGACTCATTTTCCATTGTGATTGCCCCTTCAGCTATAAAAGGAGGCCTGAGGCAACCTAGCAAGGGGTTCAAACCTTTCGACCCCTCACACTTGTACATGCGTAGTTGCACTCCCCCAGGTGAGGGAGTCCTGGACTAAGGGCTCCTCGGGCGTCCGACCTGTTATCCATGGGCCGGACTGGTGGGCTTTGATGACATGAAGGCCGAAGACTGTACCCGTGTCCGGATTGGACTCTCCTTGGCGTGGAAGGCAAGCTTGGCGACCAACTATGAAGATTCCTTCTTATGTAACCGACTCTATGTAACCCTAGATCCCCCCGGTGTCTATATAAACTGGAGGGTGTAGTCCGGAAAGCATATACTCATTACCATAGTCATATAGGCTAGGCTTCTAGGGTTTAGCCATTACGATCTCATGGTAGATCAACTCTTGTAATACTCATATTCATCAAGATCAATCAAGCAGGAAGTAGGGTATTACCTCCATAGAGAGGGCCCGAACCTGGGTAAACATCGTGTCCCCTGTCTCCTATTACCATCGACCTTGGACGCACAGTTCGGGACCCCCTACCCGAGATCCGTTGGTTTTGACACCGACATTGGTGCTTTCATTGAGAGTTCCACTATGCCATCGACGAAAGGTTCGATGGCCCCTTCGATCGTCTATAGTGACGCTGTCCAAGGAGAAACCTTCCTCCCTGGACAGATTTTCGTATTCGGCGGCTTCATACTGCGGGCCAACTCGCTTGGCCATCTGGAGCAGATCGATAGCTACGCCCCTGGCCACCAGGTCAGATTTGGAAGCTTGAACTACGTTGCGGATATCCATGGAGACTTGATCTTCAATGGATTTGAGACCGCGGCGATCGCTCCGCCTCGTTCCGATGAACATGACTTGAATCTGTCATCGGACCAGATTCAGGAGATGGTTCCTGTAACTACTACGGCCTTTGATCTGGAGCATATCACACCATCCGAAGCCACGAAGTCTGCGGCATTGGAGCCGCACACAGACTCAACACCTTGCAATGTCTGCGTTAACGGAATTCCGGACTCGTCTCCGGCTATAAGTTCCGAACCACGCACGCCTGCGGGCGCAGAGCTGGATCGGTTATCGATCTTCGAGTTCGGCGCCGCAGATATCTTCCAACACTCGCCCTTGGGTGATGCGCTAAATTCATTAAAAAGCCTGTCCTTGGCGGAGGACTCACTGCCGAACTATGTCCGGTTCGAGCTAGAGGCTGTTAACAGAGAATTTCGCTTCCCACCCGCCACCCACTTCATAGCCACTGTCGAGGACTCAACCGACATGCTTGATTATGGTTCCGAAGACATCGACGGTATAGACGACGATGCCAACAAGGAGCAAGGCCAAGACCCGCCATTCACAGGACGTGGGACGGCCACCTCTTCGTACGACGTGTACATGGTCGATACATCTAACAAAGCCAGCGATGATGACAAAGAAGATCCAGTTGAGAATAAACCTCCTGAGACACAGTCTAAGCACCGGCGCCCTAAACGCCGCTCTAAGTCACATCGCCGCAACGCTGACACCGGAGAAAATAGCACTCCGGACGACGCCGAAAACAATGAAGACCCTGTTGGAGCAAGATCTGAACAGGAGGAACAAGAAAACGGGCAAGCCAGCCCCGATGAACAGGCCCTGCCCAGCGACAATTCGGAGGACGACAACTACCTTCCGCTCTCCGAAGATGAGGTAAGCCTCGGCGACGAAGACTTCATCGTACCCGAAGAACCCCTCGAGCAGGAGCGCTTCAAGCGCATGCTAATAGCTACTGCAAGGAGCCTGAAAAAGAAGTAGCAGCAGCTTCAAGCTGACCAAGACCTACTCAATGATAGATGGACCGAAGTCCTGGCCGCCGAAGAATACGGCCTTAGCGGCCCAGCCAGAAGCTATCCGAAGCATAGATTGCTACCTCAGTTCGATGACGAGGCGTTGGAGCCCGTACCACCATTACACAATGCGGCAGGTCGTCGACAACTCTGTCCGGATAAAGAGGCAACTCAAGCCGAACACCCGACCGTCCCACCTCGCCGTAAAGCCAAGAATAATACAGCTCATGGTTGTACAGACAACCTTCGACGGAACTTGGACAGAAGAGCAGGACACGCAAGATCGATCTACGGATCGCAAGGGCACGCCTCGACACGCGACGATGGCTACCTATTCGGACGTGACAAACCTAGCCACGCCCGGGCCGAAAACCGCAAATGGACTCCTTCGGAGTTATGTCGTCGTGTGGCCCAACGCAGAGGCGCCGCACACCCTCTTTGCTTCACTGATAAAGTAATGGATCATGAATTCCCCGCAGGATTCAAACCCGTCAATATTGAATCATATGACGGAACAACCGATCCCCCAGTATGGATAGAAGATTTTATCCTCCACATCCATATGGCCCGTGGAGACGACCTCCATGCCATTAAATACCTCCCGCTACAACTAAAAAGGCCAGCTCGACACTGGTTAAACAGCCTACCTGAAAATTCCATAAGCAGCTGGGAAGACTTGGAAGAAGCCTTGATTGACAACTTCCAAGGAACATATGTCCGGCCACCAGATGCCGATGACCTAAGTCACATAGTCCAGCAGCCTGGAGAGTCAGCCAGGAAGCTCTGGACTCGGTTCTTAGTCAAAAAGAACCAAATTGTCGACTGTCCGGACGCGGAAGCCCTCGCAGCCTTCAGACACAGCGTCCGGAACGAATGGCTTGCATGCCACCTCGGTCAAGAAGGACCTAAATCCATGACAACCCTTACTGCTCTAATGACCCACTTTTACGCGGGAGAAGACAGCTGGCTCGCTCGTAGAAGCAACAACGCCAGTGACCCGGGCACTTCCGAAATCCGAGACGGCAACGACGACGAAGCAAACACAACAGTCGCAATGATAATGAAAGATCACACAACACAGCGGCCAACGTCAGATTCAGCAATCCCAAGCCCGGTCAACGGAAGAAGCCATTCAAGGAGAACCGAGATGAACCATCCAACCTAGACAGGATATTGGACCGACCCTGCCAGATTCACGGACACCCCGATAAACCAGCTAATCATACCAACAGAAACTGCTGGGTCTTCAAGCAGGCCGGCAAGATCAACGCCGAACACAAGGGGAGGAGGCCGGCAGGCGACAGGGACAGCGGAGAGGTTCACCAACAAAATACCGGTGGTCAGAAGCAATTCCCACCCGAGGATCAATCACTCCCGGAGCGAAAATAGCAGTCCGGCTTCCGCCGCCCACCTCGTACACCCGCAAAATGTGTACCGCGCATACATCACTACGCACTCAAGATAACCATGGGCATTGGAGGAAGCACACTACGGACAAGCCTGCAAGCATTCCCGTAATACTTTTTATATATTTTATTTTCATTTATTCGATTATAAGGTGTTCAGCGAACGGGTACTTACCAGGGTGTCCGGATGATTACAGTCTAGGCTGATATCTTCGGTGGTGTCCGGCCATTGCTTTCGTTTCCTGAAAAATAATCTCCACATTCCTTCGTGCGTAGTGCCGAAGAAGTGCTGAAGAGTCCGCAGCCCTTCTGGATTGAACTCCCACATGCGGAGAGGCTGTCGCTGGCACGGTAGGGTCCGGCGGACTAGCATTACTTGAACAACGTTGACGACATTGATGTCCCTCTCAATGAGGCTTCGGATGCGACTTTGCAAAGCCCGCACCTCATCCGTTGATCCCCAGTCCAACCCCTTATTAATCCACGATGCAAGCTGAATTGGGGGGCTGGATCAAAATTCGGGCGCAGCTGCCCACTTGGAGCCACGGGGCTCGGTGATATAGAACCACCCATGCTGCCATAAGTCGGAAGATTTGGCAAAAGATCCTTTCAGCCAAACAACACTAGCAAGCTTGCTCACTATGGCACCACCGCACTCTGCCTGCTCCCCCTCTATCACTTGCGGCTTCACATTGAAGGTCTTGAGACATAAGCCAAAGTGCGGAGGAGTTCGGAGGAAGGCTTCGCACGTGACGATAAACGCCGAGATAAGAAGAATAGAGTCCCGGGCCAGATCGTGAAAATCTAGGCCGTAATAGAACATGAGCCCTCGGACGAAGGGGTTAAGAGCAAACCCTAACCCGCGGAGGAAGTGGGACACGAACACGACCCTCTCGTCAGATCTGGGGGTGGGAATAACCTACCCCTCGGCAGGAAGCCGATGAAAGATTTCGGCGGTCAGATACCTCGCCGCCCGAAGCTTTGCAATATCTCCCTCCATGACAGAAGAAGCCACCCACTGGCCTTGATGGCTGGATCCGTACATGATTGGAGCTTGTGGCGATTGAAACCCAGGGTGTTGGAACTCGGGGAAGCATGGGTTGAGGAAGAAGCAAGCGTGAAAGAAAAAGATGGGTCTCTACCCCTATATAAAGACTACGAATATCAAACGTCTCTTCCTAGGCCTCAAAACTTGCCTATTCCCTAGGAGTTGTACCCAAGCGACGGTTGGGTTACCCACGTCTGGGTTGATAAGAATCCCTTAAAAAGGGGCGGCATGATCTCCGCTGGGATAAGACATGCCAATAGAACCACGTCTCGAGACGTGGGACGGCGGGCTAGCTAACGGTTCAAAAATAATGGCCGAGCAGGCGTGATGTCATATTACCAAAAAGTTGTCAGTGGATTGGACTCGTGAAATATTATATCCTCTGCAGTTGTGTATACAGGTCCGGATACAATCATTACGTCTGAAGACTATCTTGGAGTTCGGAAAGGGGAACCCGCCTTGCAATGCCGAAGACAATCTGTGCACCGGACTCCTCGTCATTGAAGCCAGGTTCAGGGGCTACTGAGGGAGTCCTGGACTAAGGGGTCCTCGGGCGTCCGGCCTGTTATCCATGGGCCGGACTGGTGGGCTTTGAGGACATGAAGGCCGAAGACTGTACCCGTGTATGGATTGGACTCTCCTTGGCGTGGAAGGCAAGCTTGGCGACCAACTATGAAGATTCCTTCTTATGTAACCGACTCTATGTAATCCTAGATCCCCCCGGTGTCTATATAAACCGGAGGGTGTAGTCCGGAAAGCATATACTCATTACCATAGTCATACAGGCTAGGCTTCTAGGGTTTAGCCATTACAATCTCGTGGTAGATCAACTCTTGTAATACTCATATTCATCAAGATCAATCAAGCAGGAAGTAGGGTATTACCTCCATAGAGAGGGCCCGAACCTGGGTAAACATCATGTCCCCTGTCTCCTGTTACCATCGACCTTAGACGCACAGTTTGGGACCCCCTACCCGAGATCCGCCGGTTTTGACACCGACACCAGGCGCCCTTGACGGGCTAGTGCGCTTCGTGTCATCGTCTTCCTCAAGTTTAATCCACCACAGCAGGAATAGGGTTTTACGCTGCAAAGCGGCCCAAACCTGGGTAAAAGAGAGCTGCCCGTCGTTGTGCTGTCCCCTGCTGCTTCTGCTCTTTGTGCAGCGTGGCCGTCCCCATGCCGAACCACAAAGGGGCACCCATGCCCCATAGGTGACCATGCTTCCACGCCGACATCTTTGGCATGCCAGGGTAGGGGGTGTCGGTTGTGCGAACCTGAAGCAGCAGTCAGCGCGTCGACCTTCGTCAATCTTCATCATCAATGGCTCCCAAGAAGCAAAGTGGAGTAGGGGCGCATCCTTCTACCTCGAAGGCTTCGTCACGCACGACTGCAGGTGTTGCGGGCGCTGCGGCTATGGCGGGAGGAGCCGGCGATGCGGGCGGTGCTGCTAGCACTCCCGTCGTGGCTGGAGCAGAGACCGGGGCTGCAGGCGCGGCTCAACCTCTTGAACATGCCACCGATCATACTTCCGCCGGTGCGGGTCACAGAGGCACTCAGCTTCCTCTCGGTCCCCCCACCGGCAAACTCAACAAACACGATGTTGACGCCCGCTCCGGTGCGAGCCAAGACCTATTGGTCGTGCCGCCTAGAGGGGCAGAGACGGGACCTGCACCTCATCTCGCGTCGGGCGAGCGCAATTATACGTCTCCATCATATCTACTTTTCCAAACTCTTTTGCACTTGTTTTGGAATCTAATTTGCATGATTTGAATGGAACTAACCCGGACTGACGCTGTTTTCAGTAGAATTGCCTTGGTGTTATTTTTGTGCAGAAATAAAAGTTCTCGGAATGACCTGAAACTTCACGGAGAATATTTTTGGAATTAATAAAAAACATTGGCCAAAGAATCAACCGAGGGGGACCCACTTGCTGTGCATAAGGGTGGAGGGCGTGCCCACCACCTAGGGCGCGCCCCCCTGCCATGTGGCCCCCCTGGACCTCCACCGACCTCAACTACAACTCCATATATTCATGTTCAGGGAGAAAAAAATCGAAGAGAGGGATTCGTCGCATTTTATGATATGGAGCTGCCGCCACCTCCTGTTCTTCATCAAGAGGGCAGATCTGGAGTCTGTTTTGGGCTCCGGAGAGGGGAAATCATCGCCATCGTCATCATCAACCATCCTCCATCACCAATTTCATGATGCTCACCGTCATGCGTGAGTAATTCCATTGTAGGCTTGCTAGACGGTGATGGGTTGGATGATATTTATCATGCAATCGAGTTAGTTTTGTTAGGGTTTGATCCCTAGTATCCACTATGTTGTGAGATTGATGTTGCTATGACTTTGCTATGCTTAATGCTTGTCACTAGGGCCCGAGTGGCATGATTTCAGATCTGAACCTATTATGTTTTCATGAATATATTTGTGTTCTTGATACTATCTTGCAAGTTGTAGACACCTATTACGAATTATGATCCGCATACCCCAAGGTGACAACAATTGGGATTCTTTCCGCTGATTGCCGTAGTTTGAGGAGTTCATATATTCACTAAGCGATAATGCTTTGATCCGGTTCTCTATTAAAAGGAGGCCTTAATCTCCCTTAGTTTCCATTAGGACCCCGCTACCACGGGAGGGTAGGACATAAGATGTCATGCAAGTTCTTTTCCATAAGCACGTATGACTATATTCGGAATACATGCCTACACTATATTGATGAATTGGAGCTAGTTCTGTGTCACCCTAGGTTATAACTGTTACATGATGAATGCCATACGACATAATTATCCATCATTGATCTTTGCTAAGTTACTTTGCCGTTGCTACTATTACAATTGCTACAAAACTGCTACTATTACTTTTGCCACCGTTACCGTTACTTCCATACTAGTTGCTACTAAATATTTTGCTGCAGATATTAAGTCTTTCAGGTGTGGTTGAATTGGCAACTCAGCTGCTAATACTTGAGAATATTCGTTGGCTCCCCTTGTGTTGAATCAATAACTTTGGGTTGAATACTTTACCCTCGAAAACTATTGCGATCCCCTATACTTGTGGGTTATCACGCCACAACACACCGAGTAGTGCCGTCGACCCACAACGACCACACCTGCACGAGAAGAGCCCAGCCGACCAAGAGCCTGGTTGCCAAGAATAGCTCCGATCGCATCAGATCCCTTTGGCAATGGGCCCGAGATAGCGAGATCCCAACAACACTCCTTCTGGCTCAACCAGAAGTCAAGCAGTGGCGCGCTCTGCCTCCGCCACTACAAAAAATACACTTCCTCTATGATACGTGTTTGTCACAGCAGGTCATGTTTTCTATCATGCATGTACATCCATGACGATTTTATGAGAGAATCAAGATAGTCATACCTGTGCCGTCGTAGAAGTGTTCCATGACAATACCAAAATTATCATCACGGAAGTGTTCACTTCCATGACGATAAATGACACGTCATGGAAGTGCTTTCGTCAAGGGTAATCGACACATGGCATCCACTATAACAGGTCGCCATTAAGCTATCGGGTCCGGTTTTGGATTCGATAACCCGTTAACAACAACGACCAATGGCGATTTTCCACATGTGAAATTCTCATTGGCTGGAGGAAACACGTGTCAGCTCGTCATTGGGTCAGATAGGGCACCTATGATATGTCGACACGTGCGACGGCCCAACACTGGCCCATTTAGCTTACAAAGGCCGGCCCATTTGAGTTGGTCAAAAGCTACTGGGCCGGCCCATGAAAAGCCTGTTAACAGTGTGTTCGCATATAGCCCATTTTACGGCCCGGTAACTCACATCCTGTTATGGCGTTCCCGAAATCGGCCCAACAGCATCATGTGGGCCGTCCATTATAATACCAGCATGTTTCATTTTCGGCCCATGTATGGCCCACGACGTGTTTCGGCCCATATGAGGCCTTTCGTATCTTTGGGCCCTTTAATGGGCCGCGGTGACTCTGGCCCATAATAAACAGTAAATTCCTTAATGCAGAGTAACGACCCATGATTCACATGGCCGTTTCCAGCCCATGTTAGCTTTCGGCCTACTAATGGCCCATACATTATTGGGACCCTTTCTGGCCCTCGATTACTTCTGGCCTGGTACTGGCCTGTTCCCCTAATGGGCCAAATTCGGCCTGTGGTTAGAATCGGCCCGTTTGTGGCCTGTTAACCCATTGTGCCGTTTCCAGCCCGTCCTATATTCTGGCCATTAACGACCCATTATGCCTGTGACAGAATTAAGCCTTTGCTGTCTTCCGGCATGTTAACAGCCCGTTACCCTGCTGGACCGATACCAATTACGCCCGTTTACGGCCCATGTGGGCCCATTTATCTGATGGCCCGAGGCCCACTGAATCTACGGTCCGTTGGAGGCCCATTTATCCGATGGCCCGTAGGAGGCCCATGGATCCTACGGCCCGTAGCAGCATCAAGGTTACCACGGTCCGTATATGGCCCATGGTTGTTGCGGCCACTAGCAAACCAAGGAAAAGGAAGACTAAGGAAATAAATAAGCCTGAAACTAACAATAGGGTATTAAGGCGATTGGACAGATTACATCCACTGGGCATAAAAGTTCGCCACCAGTGCAAATATAGGGAAAACCCTACACTATACAAAAATGGCTCACTGTTTTCTTGAGCCGATGGCTGCACGTTAAGAAAAAAATGTGTATCGCACCAAAAAAAATTACAACCATAAAACAAAAGGAAGGATGGCATAAAAGTTAACAGTCCGGCAGATAAATGCACCACCAGAAGTTCAGAAGCTCAGCTCCTTTGACCTGACTGCTATGTTTTCATGCTGTACTGTCCGATGGAGCACCATAACCTTCACCTTCATTTCTCCTAGACTCCTGAGCAACATAGCAAATATCTGATAGTCTAGTTTCAAAACCATGCATATCTTGACGACATCGAACAATGGTTGTCCTTGTTTCACAAAGGGTCTCTGTTAGGAAATGGAATTGTGTCTGGAGCGTAGACATAACATTGTTTTGAGCTTTCATATCTTGATCATGAGGACGTTTGGACGAGATTGCCTTAACTACCAACCCAGTATTATGCAGGAACGTGTTTTTGGCACTATTAGTGGACATGTACTTACCCACTGCAGTAAAAGGTGACATTGCGGTTAAGTTGCCTCTTCACCTTCAGAAGGTGGCGGTTCCACCATTTGTTCCATAGCTTGCTGAAAAGTTGAGTTTTTTTTACATTAGTAGTACTAGAACAGAAGATATTAAGGAGGCAGCAAAATCAAACAAAATAGCTTTGGTCTATATACAGAACTTATTTTGGTGAACCTGTGTAAAATATCAGTTGTATTTTACTACAAAGTACATAATAAAACCAGGTTCAAAACATATGACCATGTACCATGTCTATTGTATTGTCTATTTCTTCACATTGTATTGACCACTAAGGATAAAGAGACAACGTTTATAATACGGTAAGCATAGTATGACATCATTCATAAAAAAACAACTAAGAACAGACAAACAGGCAATTGTAACCTTGTGTAGATAAGTCCAGCACGGAACTAGATTACAGATCAAGATCAAAGGAACATCACTCCTCTCTTTTAAACCGTGTAAGGTGCAATGATATGGTAAGACAATTGTGTATTGAATTGAAAAGAGTAATAGACATTGGCTGCAAACCATGCAGTTCAATGCACAAGTCAGAGTAAGCAGTGGTCAAAAGGCATGAGGATTGAGGACTTACAACAGCGGCTGTGACTGGTGTAGTCATGCCCTTCGTCTTGCTGGTGTGACAGTCCTTGAAGATTCACTGGTACACGTTGGTGATATACAAACGGTTTTTAACCCCTTTCCGCGACAGCATTTGGAACCGTCGCCAAGTGAGTGTGGGCGGAGCGACTAGAGAGAGGCGACTTGGCCGACGCCTAGGCTAGTGCCCTGCGTGGGTGGCCACTCCGGCCCCGGTGGCTACCCTCCTCACCCCATCGTCTGGCCACTCCGGCCTCGGTGGTCCACCGTCCATGGTCAACTCCTTTATGGTCGTCGGCATGGCTTCAATCGCCCTCAACTTTGATCGTGGCAAGCTTTTCCAAGCGAAGATGAGATCCAAGTTCGGGCACCCTGTGGTGTTCTCTCCTAGATTCAGGCACAAGGAATTCATCCTCGTCATCTCTTTCTACCGTGCATCCTTCAAGTTGGACATGCAAACGCTTAGTGTTGCGCTTCAAGCTTCTTTTGGGGGCTATGCCCAAGGTTTTCGTGTTCGTCATCTTAAGGATCGCTCCTTCAAGTTCTCGATGGCTTCCAAATCTGCGTGTTTTGATATTTATAATGTTGGTAGAGTTTGTAAAAAAGAGTTTGATATTGCTTTTAGCCTTTGGGGCAATGGGGGTCCTAATTTGATCCGTGAAGAGGCCGCTTTTTATGCTGATGAGGATCAGGAATGGAGCTTAGTTGGTAAAAATGGAAAAGCCGTTGTTCCGGCCGGCGGTGCTCGCCGGAGTCCTAGAGCCTTTCCCCCCACCACAAGTTAGTTTTGAGCGGTTAACGGGGCGTATTCATGATGAGCAGAATTAGGGTTGTAACTCAATTACCCCCAATCTTAATGAGCCTATCAATGGGTCAGCAATGGTGCAATATGATTACTCTGATCGACATGATTCTTGTTCTTACGTGCATGTTGTGTGCCATGCATGCGGGGAGTTGGGCCACATGGAGCGCAACTGTCCAATGCCAAACCTCCCAGGGCTATGGACTTTTCTCTATTATGATCCGTTCTCCAGCCCGCCAGATTGGGCTTGGGCCCCGGGGGTGGTCAGTGGCTGGTTTCGTGCGAGTGGGCCGCACTGTCAAGTTAGGCAGGTCTCGTCATTTAGGGAGCTCGTCTCAGGATTGTTTCCAAACTTCTAGCCGAGACCTCTCCTTGCCTCTTTGCATTATGCCTTTGTTCTGCCCACCAGCTCTGCTTCGACAAGCTCGCCACAAACCCTGCCCCTGCTACGCTTCTCCGGTCAGGTCTCCTCGATGATGGCTAACATCCCGATCGATCCGCATCCATTCGTCCCTCCTGGGTTTCAGATTCAGCAGATCGAGGGCTGGAATGGAGTGGCTCAAGTGGTTCTGCCGCGCCGTCCACGCGGCCATGAAGAATGGGCGATTGTGACTATCCAGCCGCTCCCGGATGAGGTACATTTCCACAATGTTCGTGAAGTAGTTGAGGAGTTCTTGGAAGGAGTAGAGCAAGTAGGCCATGGCAGTATTCATGCCTGCCCATTTGGCGAAGCTTATGTGCAATTCATTCATATCCGAGACAAAGACAGACTCATTCGTCAGAGTCCGCATGCATTTGGCGATGTCTTTTTGTCGTTTGTGCTGCCTGATCAGGGTAGAAACTGGAGGCGGCTCAACTTTAATAGAGTTTGTTGGCTGTTGATTGTGGGGGTTCCGTTTGACCATTGCAACACTGAGGATATTGCCATGGCCATTGCCAAGTTTGGCCGTATTATCAATTGGGAAAAGGAAGATGCTCGAAGGCGCAAGGTTTTGGTCAAGGCTAGATGCGCTGAACTGATTGACATACCTAAAAGCATTCGCTGGTCTGAAGGGGAAGGTTTTGAATAGGAGTCCTGGACTAGTTCAGTTGAAGTTATTTTAGAGGAGCTGCAGGGTGGTGGGCCTGAGGATGAAGATCCTATCCCCCCTCCAGATGTTGATCCCCACCCACTTCCTCAGAATGCTAATGATTTCCAAGGTTTCACATTGCCCCTCCTGTCAACAATGCAGTTGCTAACAATGAGGAGTGGGATGAGCAAGGTCATTGGGCTTTCCCTCAGCCTGTTAACCAGAACTTTGCTGAAGAAGATCACCAAGTTGAAATGCAAGTTAATGAGGATGATATAGCCCCTGACAATAGCACTACAACCAATGTTTCTCTGTCTGAAGGAGATCAATCACATAACAATCTGGTGTTAGCTCTGCAACCTTATGAAGAGGTCACTCAAGGAGTTCTTAACCCCCCTGGGTGTGGGTGTACAGAACATATTCATTGCCTATGCTAATGAGGAGCCAGAAGCTCAAATGATGCACAATGATCCACTTGTCAACCTTGGAGGGGAGCAAGTCCCTCCTTTTGTCCCTGGTTCTGCTTCTGCTGTAGTCTATGCACCTGTTGATGTTAAGGAGCAGGCTGGTACTTCTGTAAATAATAATGCCTCTAATAGTCTGATGTTAGAATCAGTTCTCAGTCATATTGATCCTGTTCCTCCAGTTGCACCACCCAGTCTAGAGGGTGCTCCTACTGATCAACTTTATGAAAATCTCAATGAGAGCTTTGTTATGAGGCCTGAAGGTTCTGCTGGTCCACTGCTGAATGTTGTTGATTTTCCACTACCCGCTCCTTCTGAAATTGCTGTGGTGGCTCTAGTTTCTGTGGGGGAAGACCCAATCCCCAATGTTTCTCTGGGGGCTGTCTCTGGCAGGGCTATGGAGAACATTATATCTTTACCCAAGGCAACCCATGCTTCTGGCAAAGGTATCTCTGTGGGTCCTCTTCACATTCAGTTAACTTGGATAACATAGTTGAGGAACATGCTCTATCTGTGATTGATGGTGCCCACCTAATTTCAAAAGAGGGCCTAGACTTGTGGGTTACACATTTTGCACCTGGAACATCTAACAAGGAGAATTTTTTCAAGATTATGATACCTGTAAGCTGGTTTAATTTCATTATGCACCTCTTGTTAACTCCTGATAAGTTTGACTGGACTCTGCACCTGCTTAAGTCATCTTTGTGGCAACTGCTAACTGCCAATTGTGTAGCAAAGGATGTACTTGAATTCCATATTCCTGAAACTTGTGCTATTGCTCAAGCACCCAATTGTTTGCAGGAGTCTCATGAGAGCTTAGAGAAGGACAAGCATCTGACCACCTTGGCACAGACTCCTGCTGCATCTCCTAACAAAGACATCACTGAAACTTTTGAGGGCACTGGCACAAGGAAAAGGACAGGAAAAGGCCCCCTTATTGAATTTGAGGTAAGAAGGAGTGAAAGAATCAGACTTGAGAATAATGGTTTCAAAAGAAATTCTTGCTCTGGCAATGTTTGTTTACCATGTAATGCCCTTCCACCTGTTACAAACTTTCATGTGGTCAAAAATCTCACAAAATCCTTCTGCAAGGTGGCTGAGGAGGAACTACATGGGAAGCTGTCTAAGAAGCCAAAGATGAAAGAGCAAGGAGGAGTGGCTGGGCTGCCCAAGACCACTGGGGACAAGGCCAAAGGAAAGAAATGATGACCAAGTCTCCCTCCAACAAGGTCTTTGGGTGGTTAGGCCCTTTTAGTGTTATGGATGAGGTTTGTATTTTGCTTATGAGGACATTATTAGACTGTTGTAAGAATATATGTAATCTGGTCCTTTTGATGGAGACCTCCATGCCCCAGAACCTGTGGGCCTCTTATGCTGGATTATGTCACTATTCTGTTATGAGATGGTGTGTGATGTTTATGCTGCCCATGTGTGATTGCTTGTTGAGTGTCTGGTTGCTAATTCAAGGGATGGACCTTGAATTTTTTGTTGTTCTAAATATTAGTTACAATGAATAACAACAGATCTTGTAGTATTTTAAACTGGAACATTAGAGGCCTTAACTCTCCTGATAAATGGTTGGCTTTGAGACAAAAGATTGAAGAAAGTGCAGCTGGCATTGTATGTTTGCAAGAAACAAAAAGAGAGGATTTTGATCTGCCCTACATTCACAATTTCTGTCCACAAAGATTCCATTAATTCCTTGTCAGGACCCCAATTCTAAGTCACACCGATCTAGCCTGTAACACCTCATATCACTTTGCGGCCTCACGCACGGTATTCCCACGGGTGTCGCCTTACCATGGCCCGAGACCGTTTGCGCCTTTTGGCTCACGTATATGATAGTGTCGCTAGCATCCATATGATAGAGAAACCGGGCCAACATGACTAGTCGTGAACCCAAAGTGGCACCAACTTACGGGGACATGCATACATGAGTCAACATCGAGCATGTCGGTCAGCAGCGTGCGAATCCGGGCTGTAGCACTGGGCTAACAGGACTCCGGGAACCCAGGCTATAGCAGGCTAGGTAGGACTCCGGATGTCACCGCGTGACATTTCCCCGAAGGGACAGACACAGGAACGATGTGAATCACATGCCGGCCAGTCAAGTGTTCCGAAGCAGTAGTGCTGGGCTAGCAGGACTCCGGTGAACCGGGCTGTAGCGGACTACCATGGATCATGGAAGTACAAGACTACAGTTCCCCATAAGAGAGGCTACCAAGGATAAACAACTAGGTTGTCGGATCCCACACATACCAATCATTTCAATCATACACACAATATGCTCGATATGTGTAAATACAACATGGCATCACAACAAGACTCTACGACTGAGAGTATTTATTCATTAGGCTCCGAGGAGCCAAGTACTACAAACATGGGTCTCATGACCCAACATTCAAAGCATAGAAGTCAAAGCACATGCGGAAGCTTAACATGTCTGAGTACAGACATCTACAAATGAAAAAGACTGAGAAGCCTGACTATCTACCAGATCCTGCCGAGGGCACAAGATCGTAGCTGAGGTATCAAGCTAAACATCGAAGTCCACACGGAACTACTAGCGAGACTGACGTCTCTCTGCAAAACATAAAATAGGCAAATGTGAGTACAAATGTACCCAGCAAGACTTACATCAGAACTAGCTACATATGCATCAGTATCAACAAAGGGGGGTGGTGGAGTTTGACTGCAGCAAGCCAGCTTTGGCTCAGTGGCTATCCTAAACTATGACTGCAAGTAACTCTTTTGAGGTGGCGCACACGAGTCCACATGTTCACCATTCAATACACCACTATGGATCCGCTCCCGTCTACCTACGAGAACGCCATCCATAGCACTCACGCTTATCTTGCGCGTTTTAGAGTATCCACTTTCACTTGTCTATGAACTGTTATAGGCAACCCAGAAGTCCGTCACCGCGGACACGGCTATTCGAATAGATGATGTTAACCCTGCAGGGGTGTACTTCTTCACACACGCTCTCGCCACTTACCATCATGTACACGTCGTGTATCTCGGCAACCTTCAAGCGGAAGCCTGGCGAGGCAGTCCGCCACAGCCTACCTAAACACTCAAGACTCTAGTCTAGGTTTATCGCCTATTCAGGTTCCATCCGCAGGGAGTCCGGCCGAGGTTTCCACATACGGCCCCGAACGATGTGTGCAGGGTTCCCGAGACACCACACGGGCGCCCGGTACACTATGCCATGTGCTTACCGCATCACAGCCCACCCCTTGGGTCAGCGCTGCGCATGGCCTCCAGCATACTACAAACACCAGAAACTACTTGCAACTCCTGGACAGAGGACAAGGGCGGTTAAGAAGTCGAGAGGGTCCATTGGTTTCGGGCCCAATGCATGGTAGTAGCTGTTCATGGATCACAAACACAGAACTCGGTTCCTAAGGACGGCTTCAATGAAACAACCCACCATGTACTCCTACATGGCCTCTCATCGATACCTTTACCAAATCGTGTTCACAAACTTAGCTCTCAACAGTAGGACATGTTCACACACTTCCAATTCATTCCCGATGAATCAGACCTGACTCAACTCTAAGCAGTAGCAGGCATGACAAACAAGCATGAATGAGTAGGCACATCAGGGCTCAAACAACTCCTACTCATGCTAGTGGGTTTCATCTATTTACTGTGGCAATGACAGGTCATGCAGAGGAAAGGGGTTCAACTACCGCAGCATGTAACAGTTGAATCGTTGTTGTAATAATGCAGCAAAAGAGAGCAGGAGCGAGAGAGTGGGATTGTATCAGAATGAACAAGGGGGTTTTTGCTTGCCTGGAACTTCTGAAGATAATATAGCTGTTCATCGGTGTCATCGAACTCATCGTCGAAACCACGTCTACTAAGAGGGGACAAAAACCGGCAAACAAGAAAGAAAACGATCAATGCAATGCAACAATTATGATGCATGATAATGACATGGCAAAATGAGTGTGTTGAGCTAGTGCAACTACAACCAGATGGGTTTGAGCTATTTTGAATCAAAGATTCAAAGTTCAAGCTCATTTGTGATCTTAAATAGTGCTTTATCATGGTTTGCACTAAACAGCAGGTTAACTTGTTTAAATATGCATGAAACCAGTACAGATGGATAGATTGAATTTTTCTGATCATTTTTCATATATAATTTGTTTGATTTGGAGTTACAGATTAATTTCTATGAAATTTTGAAGTTAGCATTATTTTCTGAATTTTCCTGAATATGAATAAATCCAGAAATTAATTAACTACGTCAGCATTGCGTCAGGGTGACGTCAGCAGTCAACGGGGACGGTCCAGGTCAAACCTGACCAGTGGGTCCCGCGTGTCAGTGTCATTAGACTAACTAATTTTAGTTAGTCCTAATCCTAGGTTAATTAGCAGGGCGGGGCCCGCACGTCAGTGGCTCATCTAATTAGCTAAGTTAGTTAACACTAATTAAACCTAACACGAATTAAACAGGCGCCTGGGCCCACACATCAGGGGAGGTCAAGCCAGTGGTTAAACCCCGGTCAAACGAGTCAAACCCGCCAGTGACTCGACGCCGGCGAGGCCAGACGCGGTGGGGCACCTCAGATTTCACCTACAGGGCACCGTTCGAGGCGCCGTTGGGCTCTACGGCTGCGGAGCGACGAGGCGCGTCGGGTGGTGGCCGTGGGCGGTGCCGGGGCGGACTACGGCGGCGATGGCAAAGACGACAGCGGCGGCCAGAGCACGGCTATGCGCGGGCGGGGTGCTGAAGCTCGAGGCGAGCGAACGGAGGTGCTAGGCAGCACCTAATGGGCAGCAGGAGCACGCCAGAGCAACTAGTAGGAGCGGAGGGGCTCGGGGGCACAGAGCTCGCCGGCCATGGCGGACGGCGGCTTCGGGTGCTCGCGGGGCAGCGGCTACGGGGCGTGCGCGAAGAAAAAGGCGGAGGGGAGAGGTTCAGTGGCTCACGGCGAGTCGTCCGGTGCAGACGGCGGGGCCGGGGAGGTGTCGGAGTGAGCGGGGCGGCGAGGCGGATCTCCGGCGACCCGAGGAGGATGAAGGGGTCGGGGACGGTGCTTCGAGGTGTTCGGCGCCGCGTGGCTCGGCGGAGAGGACTAGGGCGACGAGGCGGATCTTCTGGACTGCTCAAGGGGACGAGGGGGAGGCGATGGCCGCGGTGCTGCTAGTCGGCGGCGGGCGCGTTCGGTGAGGTGGGGAACGGCGAGGGAGGGGGCAGGGGGGAAGAGATGAGCGGGTCGGCGCGATCCAGACGACAGCGGCGAGGTGTTTCGCGGCGTCGTGCTGGCCTCGGGCGGCCAGGCAGGTAGGTGATGTGGCACGCGGGGAGCGAGCGCGCGTCGGGCACGTGCCCTGTCTACTGGAGCCAGGAGGACGACGACTGGCGCTGGGCCAGTGGGCCGCACAGTAGTGGACTGCACAGGTGAGACCAGGTACTTTCTCTCTCTCTCCTTTATTTCTGTTTTCTATTTATTTTTCTCTGTTTTGATTTAGTTTGGAAACTAAACCATTTATATAAATTCTGAAATTATTTGTGGGAGCTCTCTGCAATATACCAGCGATCCACAATTACTTTCAAAATATTTGGAGCTATAAAATTAGTTATAGATTTTATTTGCTCCAACTCAAATACAATATGGATTAATTCAAAAATCCATAAATGGCCAAGAAATATGCTCATCATTTATGGCAGAGGTTTTCACCTTTATCATAAATCATGAACATTTTCAAAGGGCATTTTGGGGTCATTGAAAATATTTTTAAGTTTGAACCTAGTTGAATTCATTTGGTGCTAGGGTTTCAACATCCCCATTTCAAGTTTCTTTGGAATGTAAACATGATGGCATGATGAGCAAGCAAAGTCAAACAAGGGCTGATCTGGGGCTGTGGCAGCTCACCCCCACTAAACAAGAATCTTGTCCCGAGATTCAAGACGTGAGGTAAGAAGACAGAGGGACACAAGCCAATAGAATCTTCACTATCCAGATGTCTTTCTCGAGGATGTTGATTCATTGCACCACCTTGATCTGGACGTCTTTGCTTTCGAAATCTTCATTCAACTTGATGACGACAAAAAGAGATTCTACATGAAACGATCTTCTCGAAGATCGAGCAATTCACGATCAACTCACGGGATGAGACACGGTAACTCTCTTGAGTTGAGACACAAACACACATCAAGAGGGATGGAAGAAACAGATGTCGAAGGTTCGATTTGGTAGGCAACAATTCCACGCTTAAATAGATGGTGAGGGGGTTTCAAGGTAGCGAGGAGTTAAGTTGCCCATGATACCATAATGAGACATCTTAGGGGAGATGACTTGTAGAGTTATTTCCTTAAGTGGAAAAAAGAATTACTTTTGATACGGAGATCATTGAAACTCTCTATACCAGCCTAAGGCAATTCACCAACAATCGTTTGGCGGAGTTCAGAGGAATGGCATACCCAGACTAGAATGGATGATGTGGACTACCTTGTTGAAGACAACGCGATGGATGATTTTGCCTATCATCGGGAATAGATGGGACCCATGGTAGGACCACTTTTGAAGATGATCCTAAACAACAATTACTGAGAGGGCAGCCCATGGGAATTGGCACAATGGCGGTGCAAGCTAGGAACAAAATGTAGATGTTGGGAATGTTCCAACCATCATATCTGCCTGAGATTCAGATCTGGTTGGTGTCAAGATATTCCAGACTCATCCAGTCTGGAGAGAAAAATGAAAGATTGCAACACAAATCGACGAGATGGCGTTGCGAGACTCTCGGGAGATGAACTACGATAGCAAGCTCCAAACATGAGTTGGTTCTGCTACATACATGTGAACACGTTGTCCAAGACAAGCATGACCACACAGTAGTCTTACAATGCAACACTACCGAGTTCCGATTGGGAACCATCATTGCGGAGAGCGAAGTCCTGCGCATGTACCTTTGGGTCCTTAAGGATTAGCACTTAAGAACTTCCTTTCCTTGAACAAATCAATCAGTGGCTTGGTGTGCTAGGGATTACACATGGAGTGGAGGTAGCGAGCCTATCAAACCATGGAATACTTCGCACATATGCATGACTGATTTGGGATGATTCCAGGGGAAACAAAACAAACCTTTCTCAAATTCATGGCGGCAATTTACACCTAATGCACATGAACTTGGAGAAAGTCACTTCTTTCACCAAAACATATACCTCATGAGCGGAACACGAAGGCAATGCTTACAAAATTTCCAACACTAGCTTGATGTTCAACATGAATCATGGAGGAGACAGGATGCTGCTGATGGGCTCAATAGCAACTCATCGGAATTTCCATATCACTGGACTTCCACCATCATGTGAACAATGTGATAATGTTGGTCAGACCAAAGGATATAATGGCATATGCTCGAGGAAACTACCACGAGTAAGACAACATTACGAATATTGTTGGTTCTGATTTGATTTGATGATAACCCATACTCAAATCAAAGTCTGGACAAGACAATAGATCCAACAATTGATCCCGAGGACCAATCGACGAAGACATCATCTTTCTTCAACACACACTTCAAAGGATATCCCTTAAAATGAACTAAGTTGGACAAAGCTTTTATCTTCCAACTCTCGAAGTTGTTGTTTAGCTTGACCAACTAGCTCATGGGTATCCAGCACAGATTCTTGGAGAAAGAGTGGTTTATTGGGGAACCAACTTGATCACGAACTTAACATATCGGTCAGGGGACGACCTGGTGATACTTCCGTGAAGATATCCGGAAAATCACGAACCACCGATATGTCTCTAAGCTCGAGGACAATCATTCTTTTCAAGGCAAGACGACATGATCAGAAGAGCAAGGGATTAATCCTAACTCAAAGATCGGAGAGTGCACCAGAAATAAGGACAAGGTAGCACGATCAATCCTAATATAGTGATTCGATAACCAACACGCTAAGAATGATATTAATGTCCATTAACTACCAAGCAACGGGGTTGCTAGCAGTACTGATTTCACACATCACAATTCGCTTGTCAGTATGCCGGATAAAAAACATGGAAAACCGAGGAATGAATGATAATGGCAAGAAGTATCACTGCGTCAAGAATTCGTAAGAGTTGGTGCAATTCTCATGACATTCTTGGCATAAGATGGTAATACTTCAGGGTAGAACAGAACAAAAGCTGGATTGGCATTTTGATCTGCGGGATACAACTACTTTGACCCAATCCTAGAAATGGACGAGGTACTTGAGTTTGTTTCTCCTAGTCATTCCGGAATAGAATGGCTTGACGGACCACAAGAATAATAGGCATCGATAACATGAATGCACAACTACTCTTGACCAACAATTGACAGACGAAGGTCAGATAACAACTAAAGAGGGACAACTCAAGGAACATATAACTTTTGAGTTGTGGATGCATAGATTAGCATGTCGAACGAGTTCAACATGTTTCTCCCGGATATCCCATGCAGAAAGGTAGAATTGGTAGAGTCACAACATAGAATCAAGAACTCGTCAAGAGCACTCTTGTTGTGATCTTTTGGTTCAAAAGAATTTCTTCCATAATCAGTTCACGGTATTTGGAAGAAGGAAATACCACGGACCTCGAGGACTATCGCAAAGGTTACTAATATCCCTAAGGTACGAGCAACACTATCGACACGAGGTAAGTAGAGTGAATCTTGGGCTTAAGAACCCAGAAATAGAATGCCTACTAACTAGTTGGCACCACGGGATGCTTTCGAGAATGGTGGCCAGAATCATCACACGGGGAACACAAAACATGGCGAGTTTACTAGGTAATCTTCTAAGACACCTAGGGTCGTAATAATAACTCCAACATATATGTCGAGGCAATAAATTACCTCAACGCACCGGTTAGTGTGCTTATTCTGACCATAAAGGACATCGGGAACAGAAAGAAAGGATTTGCAAATGCATCATACTATTTAGAGACCTGGGATGACTCGGACAGCATAACGGCTGTAAATGCTTAGAAAAAGATTTGAGACATTCACAAAAGTTTGCAAAACCACTCAACAACATCATATCAAGGTTCTGGTTCAACTGACAACATACTAAAAGTAGTAGAAACTGAACTGAGGCTTGTAACCAACAATCCTATAAGTTACTACGGATTAGTAACACGTGAACCTGATAGAGAGAAGAGAGCCTAGTCCTTAACCCACGTAGAATGAGAAGAGAATGACTCAGATCAGAGGGCATAAGGTAAAGGAGTAAAAAGAGCCTTACGTTCCCTCCCACAATCAATTCCCCTACATATAACTAGAGCATTTCTAGACTCAACTTCGACTAGTTTGGCTTGGTAATCCTACAGGCAGTCAGGCTCTGATACCAAAGCTGTCAGGACCCCGACTCTAAGTCACACCGATCTAGCCTGTAACACCTCATATCACTTTGCAGCCTCACGCACGGTATTCCCACGGGTGTCGCCTTACCATGGCCCGGGACCGTTTGCGCCTTTTGGCTCACGTATATGATAGTGTCGCTAGCATCCATATGACAGAGAACCCGGGTCGACATGACTAGTCGTGAACCCAAAGTGGCACCAACTTACGGGGACAGGCATACATGAGTCACATCGAGCATGTCGGTTAGCAGCGTGCGAATCCGGGCTGTAGCACTGGGCTAATAGGACTCCGGGAACCTGGGCTGTAGCAGGCTAGGCCGGACTCCGGATGTCACCGCGTGACATTTCCCCAAAGGGACAGACACAGGAACGATGTGAATCACATGCCGGCCAGTCAAGTGTTCCGAAGCAGTAGTGCTGGGCTAGCAGGACTCTGGTGAACCGGGCTATAGCGGACTACTATGGCTCATGGAAGTACAAGACTACATTTCTCCATAAGTGAGGCTACCAAGGATAAACAACTAGGTTGTCGGATCCCACACATACCAAGCATTTCAATCATACACACAATATGCTCGATATGTGTAAATACAACATGGCATCACAACAAGACTCTACGACTGAGAGTATTTATTCATTAGGCTCCGAGGAGCCAAGTATTACAAACATGGGTCTCATGACCCAATATTCAAAGCATACAAGTCAAAGCACATGCGGAAGCTAAACATGTGTGAGAACAGACATCTACAAATGAAAAAGGCTGAGAAGCCTGACTATCTACCAGATCCTGCCGAGGGCACAAGATCGTAGCTGAGGTATCAAGCTAAATGTCGAAGTCCACACGGAACTACTAGCGAGACTGACGTCTCTCTGCAAAACATAAAATAGGCAAACGTGAGTACAAATGTACCCAACAAGACTTACATCAGAACTAGCTACATATGCATCAGTATCAACAAAGGGGGGTGGTGGAGTTTGACTGCAGCAAGCCAGCTTTGACTCAGTGGCTATCCTAAACTATGACTGCAAGTAACTCTTTTGAGGTGGCGCACACGAGTCCACATATTCACCATTCAATACACCACTATGGATCCGCTCCCGTCTACCTACGAGAACGCCATCCATAGCACTCACGCTTATCTTGCGCGTTTTAGAGTATCCACTTTCACTTGTCTATGAACTGTTATAGGCAACCCAGAAGTCCTTCACCGCGGACACGGCTATTCGAACAAATGATGTTAACCCTGCAGGGGTGTACTTCTTCACACACGCTCTCGCCACTTACCACCATGTACACGTCATGTATCTCGGCAACCTTCAAGCGGAAGCCTGGCGAGGGAGTCGGCCACGACCTACCTAAACACTCAAGTCTCTAGTACAGGTTTATCGCCTATTCAGGTTCCATCCGCAGGGAGTCCGGCCGAGGTTTCCACATACGGCCCCGAACGATGTGTGCAGGGTTCCCGAGACACCAAACGGGCGCCCGGTACACCGTGTCACGTGCCTATCGCATCACAGCCCACCCCTCGGGTCAGCGCTGCGCACGGCCTCCATCATACTACAAACACCAGAAACTACTTGCAACTCCTGGACAGAGGACAAGGGTGGTTAAGAAGCCGAGAGGGTCCATTGGTTTCGGGCCCAATGCATGGTAGTAGCTGTTCATGGATCACAAACACAGAACTCGGTTCCTAAGGGCGGCTTCAATGAAACAACCCACCATGTACTCCTACATGGCCTCTCATCGATACAGTTACCAAATCGTGTTCACACACTTAGCTCTCAATAGTAGGACATGTTCACACACTTCCAATTCATTCCCGATGAATCAGACCTGACTCAACTCTAAGCAGTAGCAGGCATGACAAACAAGCATGAATGAGTAGGCACATCAGGGCTCAAATAACTCCTACTCATGCTAGTGGGTTTCATCTATTTACTGTGGCAATGGCAGGTCATGCAGAGGAAAGGGGTTCAACTACCGCAGCATGTAACAGTTGAATTGTTGTTGTCCTAATGCAGCAAAAGAGAGCAGGAGCGAGAGAGTGGGATTGTATCGGAATGAACAAGGGGGGTTTTACTTGCTTGGCACTTCTGAAGATAATATAGCTCTTCATCGGTGTCATCGAACTCATCGTCGAAACCACGTCTACTAAGAGGGGAGAAAAACTGGCAAACAAGAAAGAACACAATCAATGCAATGCAACAATTATGATGCATGATAATGACATGGAAAAATGAGTGTGTTGAGCTAGTGCAACTACAACCAGATGGGTTTGAGCTATTTTGAATCAAAGATTCAAAGTTCAAGCTCATTTGTGATCTTAAATAGTGCTTTATCATGTTTTTCACTAAACAGCAGGTTAACTTGTTTAAATATGCATGAAACCAGTACAGATGGATAGATTGATTTTTTTTGATCATTTTTCATACATAATTTGTTTGATTTGGAGTTACGAATTAATTTCTATGAATTTTTGAAGTTAGCATTATTTTCTGAATTTTCCTGAATAAGAATAAATCCAGAAAATAATTAACCGCGTCAGCATAGCGTCAGGGTGACGTCAGCAGTCAACGGGGACGGTCCAGGTCAAACCTGACCAGTGGGTCCCGCGTGTCAGTGTCATTAGACTAACTAATTTTAGTTAGTCCTAATCCTAGGTTAATTAGCAGGGCGGGGCCCGCACGTCAGTGGCTCATCTAATTAGCTAAGTTAGTTAACACTAACTAAACCTAACACAAATTAAACAGGCGCCTGGGCCCACACGTCAGGGGAGGTCAAACCAGTGGTCAAACCCTGGTCAAACGAGTCAAACCCGCCGGCGACTCGACGCCGGCGAGTCCAGACGCGGCGGGGCACCTCGAATTTCACCTACAGGGCACCGTTCGAGGCGCCGTTGGGCTCCATGGCTGCGGAGCGATGAGGCGCGTCGGGTGGTGGCCGTGGGCGGTGCCGGGGCGGACTACGGCGGCGACGGCAAAGACGACAGCGGCGGCCTGAGCACGGCTATGCGCGGGCGGGGTGCTGCAGCTTGAGGCGAGCGAACGGAGGTGCTAGGCAGCACCTAATGGGCAGCAGGAGCACGCCGAAGCAACTAGTAGGAGCGGAGGGGCTCGGGGGCACGGAGCTCGCGGGCCATGGCGGACGGCGGCTTCGGGTGTTCGCGGGGCAGCGGCTACGGGGCGTGCGCGAAGAAAAAGGTGGAGGGGAGAGGTTCAGTGGCTCACGGTGAGTCGTCCGGTGCAGACGGCGGGGCCGGGAGGTGTCGGAGCGAGCGGGGTGGCGAGGCGGATCTCCGGCGACCCGAGGAGGATGAAGGGGTCGGGGACGGTGCTTCGAGGCGTCCGGTGTCGCGTGGCTCGGCGGAGTGGACTAGGGCGACGAGGCGGATCTTCTGGACTGCTCAAGGGGATGAGGGGGAGGCGATGGCCGCGGTGCTGCTAGTCGGCGGCGGCGGGCGCGTTCGGTGAGGTGGGGAACGGCGAGGGAGGGGGCAGGGGGGAAGAGATGAGCGGGTCGGCGCGATCCAGACGACAGCGGCGAGGTGTTTCGCGGCGTCGTGCTGGCCTCGGGCGGCAGGCAGGTAGGTGGCGTGGCGCGCGGGGAGCGAGCGCGCGTTGGGCACGCGCCCTGTCCACTGGCGCCAGGAGGACGACGACTGGCGCTGGGCCAGTGGGCCGCACAGTAGTGGACCGCACAGGTGAGACGAGGTACTTTCTCTCTCTCTCTCCCGATTCCTGACCACCTCCATACGGGTACCTCTCCCAATGCTCCACCATGTAGAGGCTGGCTCTTGCATGAGAGCCCACTCCTCCACTTTTTCCTTGGCTCTTTCCTCCATATGCAAAAATGCCATGTAAAGCGGGCTTATAGCCCACTATTGTACTCCCTCCGTTCCAAAATAGATGACCCAACTTTGTACTAACTTAAAGTTAAGTTAGTACAAAGCTGAGTCATCTATTTTGGAACAGATGGAGTACTTACTTGCTCCTACAGGTGCTAAGCTTGCCACATAGGCATAAAGTCTGATGTGGCAAGTTAATTAAGAAGAGAGAGACTAGTTTGGTGACCCAAGGAAGAAACGGTGCTAAGCGCGTGTACCTAGGTGAAAAGACAATTTTGAGTCTATAGTTAATTAAATGAAGCAAACTTAGCAACAAAAAACTAAGCACCTATGCATTGGGGACTTGATTGCTAAGCCATTTAATGCCCTTAGCACCTCATCTAAGCACCATTTCATTGAAAGAGGTCACTCCTTGGCAAATGCAATAAATACTACGAAGAAAGAGATAGAGAGAAGTAAAAAAAACTCTTATAGCCAACCTTATAGCTAGCCTTGTTGTAGTACGAGTGACTAAGTGATGACCATGTATGACATGCCAACATCAGATAGCCTAACGCAACGTGTTAAATCTCCAAGGGCGCGACCGCGCAAGCGAGGCGATGGTCGTGGTAGGCGGCGCGACCATGATACGGGCTGCTGGCAGCCCTTGGATCTGAGATCGAACGGTCGCATGCTAAGTTGCTGAAAATTTGCAGAATAACCCTCCAGGATAGGATATTCACCCATAGGTCTAGAATCACGCCATGCAACTGTTCGATCTCAGATCCAAGGGCTCTTGGAAGCCCGTATCATGGGAGAATGGAAAGCTTCGTATCACCTGTAATTTTCCCGACAGTTGACATGACATCGAAAGCCATTTAATTGGGCGTCGAGTAGACATGACATCTAATTGGGCCCCCATAGCACTGCGCATGAATCCATTTATCCAGCCGGTAAGCCACTACCCTGCCATTCGCACGCCCCACTCAGCATTTTTACAATCGAAAAACCGTTGGCAGTTCGCTCCTACTCGTCCCCGGACGTCCTTTAACATTACGGTAGTTTGCTCCTAGTCGTCCCGTCCTTTCACATTACGGCAGTTCCACTAATCCTAACCCTCCTCCCAAATTCATGGCGTCCCAAATCTCCATGATCAGCGGTGAGTACAAGGTTAGAACCATCACCGGCGATGAGTTCGAAGTCATCTACACCCATTCTTCCGTGACGGTGAAAGGATGCCTTGCTCGCTTCAGTCGCATGTTCAAAAACTCAAATGAGAGTGGGTCGCTGGGCTAGATGTTGAGTACACCACATTCCTGGGACAAGAGAAGGATCTAAAGGAGGAAGAGAAGAAGAAGCCCGCCGTGATCCAGGTTTGCGTGCATGAGTTATGCTTGGTTTACCACATATGCCATGCTGACTTTGAGTGCGAGGAATTTAAGAACTTCCTCAAGGGCGGCCTAGTCAAATTCATTACTGTAGACTTTACGAACGACAAAAGAGTCCTGGGTCGGATAGGCCTCATTGTAGGCAACCCCTTCGACCTCCAGAAGAATCGGCTGCTGCCCTCCCGTGGTCAGCCTTCAATGCTGACCCTGGCAGGAGCCATGGTTCATCCTTCGTATGGTACACTAGAGAAACCTCCGTACACGTTTCATCGTCATGCATGGCCGTGGAATGTACTAGATATAGACCACATCCACTACGCTACAATGGATGGCTACCTTTGTTTCAATATCTACAAGGGTTGGATGAAGAGCAAGAGCCAAGTGTGCGGTTCAAGCAAAGAAGTATTGGCCAAGAGGAAGAGGGACAAGGAAGAAGTCGAGGATGTGGACGAGGACTCCGAGTATGGTGGCAGTGTCGTTGCTCATGGTGGTTCTAATGCAGTTCTACCAGATTAGTTGCATAGTTTCATTCCAGGTGTGCTTAGTTTAATTTGAGGGGTGTGTTGTGCTGAGCCCCCAGCAGAACTATGTTATGTTTCTTCTTGTTATATTTCGTACATTTCATCTTTTAGTTGGTATAGCACTACCACTCATTTCTTCACATTATATACGTACAATATATATGGCCAACATCATATAGCCAGCAGTTTAGTTGTCAAAGAATTTCAGGGTGCTTAGTTTTGTCAAAGAATTCCAGGGTGCTTAGTTTTATTTGAGGGGTGTGTTGTGCTGGACACCATTAACTTATCATTGTGAGAATCGGCTTATTTTTGTCATGTAACATGGTCAACGGGTTTGACGTGAAAATAACAATGTCTAATGGCATTTCTGAGCAAACATCTAACTTAACGATGGCATTTTTTAGATATCTAATTGCATTTTTGAGCAGGCATCTCACGGATCGATGGCATTTTTTGAGTAGTTGTAACTTCTAATGGCAAAACTGAGTAGTGATACACAACTAGTGGCATAAATAATAAGAACCCAAGAATTAAATAGGTATGCTAATTTTTTATTTCTTTATACCTTTGTGTGCGAAACAATATACGCTGCCTCTCCCCAGATTTTCTTTACAAAGGCAACATAGAACTATATGAGTGCCTTGTTAAATTTTGGAATTATTCCAGGTTCGTTTGGCCTTTTTTATACATTAATTCAGTTTCTGGTCATTTAATGTGCATAATTCAAATTTGAACTACAAGCACATGCTCCCATGCACCAAAGTTGATTGAAAAATCACATGTGTGTCCTCGGGTGAATTTCTAGGTCCTATGCAAGAAATGGGAATGAAATTCAAACATCTGGGCATCGTGGCCCGGCCGAGAACATTGATAAGCTTGGTTTTAAAATTCTTGTAAATCCAAAACACCCTGAAAATCATGAAACTTGGCATGGTGTCATGTCATGTACTACCATGCTGTGGTAATTTTTTTTGCAGAATAGGAACAAGTTTTGGTATAAGTTTCTTGCAAACCGGAGCGTCTCTCAAGAAGGCTCGTGGTTCTGAGAGGGAACGTGTCACCTTTGTGTGCATAATTCAAATTTTAAATACAAGCACATGCTCCAGTGCACCAAAGTTGGTTGAAAAATCACATGTGTGTCCTCGGGTAAATTTCTAGGTCCCATGCCAGAAATGGGAATGAAATTCAAACATCTGGGCGTCATGGCTCGGCTGGAAACATTGAGAAACTTGGTTTTTTAATTCCTGTAAATTCGAAACACGGATGAAAATCATGAAACTTGGCTTGGTGTCATGACATGGCACCAACATGCTGTGGTAATTTTGCTGTCCGATTTGCGAAGGCGCACACATAACAATCAACAAAGTCATTTTGGAACAAGTGCTGTCACGTTACAATCGGAAACACAAGTATTATTGAAACTGTGGGCGTTCTATTTACCATTTATGTGCCGCCACGCGTCCCCTTTTTTTATTAGCTATGAGGCGCCGTGCAGGGTAGCTATTTGAGTACGGGAGGCGTGCGATCAGACCCCTGCGCGTGCTTATCGGGAGGAGAGCCCTTTGACCTCCATCTGCCGTCCACCTCTCTCCCAAGGTCTCCATTAATGGCGCCCGAGCCTCTGTCTAATGGCGTGGCAATGTCTCACTCGATTGAGATTTAAGAGAGAAAAAAGAAAATCTGAAAAGAAAATTTTGCACGGATCTTGATGTAAGGTCCGACGGACCTATATAGCATCTACTACGACTTATAGCAAGACTGATGAATATATATAAGGACCACGAGAGTGGATAATAATTGTCTTACATAATTAGGAAGATAATTTAAAAAGCCACATGCGGCTACGCCCGAAATACACAAGGGCAAAAGAAGAAGGAAGACGCATACAACGATCTGGCTCGCTGATCTCTACTTTCTTTATGCGCTGCAGGTCGTGGAGACTAGTTCTCGCAGCGGGCGATGATCTCTTTCATCAGTTTCATGTCCTTAATACGCTGCTTGGCAGCATCCATGGATTCCTCCACCAGCCTGTTGCGCTCGATGCGGAGCATGGCATTCTCTTCCATAAGTTTCTTGATGATGACGCCCGTCCTCTGCAACAAGGCAGCGGTCTCCTCCTCCTGCTTCACCCTTCCAGCGATCTTCGCCCTCAGCAGGTTGTGCTCGCCCCGGCGCTTCGCATTGCCCTCCCCTAGTTGCCAGATGACGCCGATAGCCTCGTCCTGCAACCTCGCCAGCCGGAGATCTGATCCATCTGGCTATAGACCATCGCATGCATGTGCCTGTAAGAGTCCTCGCCTGCCCGCGAGAAATTTTCCCAGGACACCGCGGCACGGTGGGACCTCCGTGCTGCTTCGGCGGCACGCCGGGACATCTCTGCTGCTTCCGCGGCGTGGCCGGACCAGTCTGCTACATCGACGGTGCGGCGGGACCTCCGTGCTGCTTCGGCGGCGCGGCGGGACCTCTGTGCTGCTACTGCTGCGCGGCTGGACATGTCGGCTGCTTTTGCGGCGAGGCGGGACATCTCTCGTGCTTCCTCTTCCATGCTCACCTCTCCCTGGTGGAAATCTCTCAACCCAGAACTCACGCTGGCCATGGCTTGATTGACTTGATTGTTTTTTGTGGATGAGGAGTTGAGGAGGAATGTGCAGTCATCTTAGCATAGTAGTATTTATAACCGAGTACTACTAATACACTCCTAAGTGGGAAACCGTTTAGGTTGTGATCGGTGTGAACAGGTTTGCAATTAAATATAGCGTGCTAGTAGTAGTAATTTGGAATGTGACGAGACGCGCTCAAAATTTATTGACGGTTCTAGTTTCGAAGTGCGGCACTATTCCCGGATGGCGTAACGTCGGCACGTTTTCTCAGCCGTGGTGTAGCATATGCCATGGTACTAGTTCTTTTTCTACTGCTGTGTACGTACAAAAACTGGCACCGTCAGATACATATCTTACGCTTGGCGTTCGACAGGAATAGCCTCATGGCGAGCTATAGACTAGTCTTTTCTTCAGACGCATTACACCTATCTCTCGGGACTTCTCGCACGCACCATCACTACTCCCTAGTTCGATGCCACCCACATACACTTGTACTCTGAGAAGAGGTGCACACACGCACTCGTCCTCTCTCACACACGCATATGTAGCTACGAATTGTAGTGTTCTCAACCATCCGATTGGCTCTATCATAGGTTTCATGTTGCTCCTTGGCCTTGAGATTGAGAAGTTTATAACGCGGAGGCTAAGATGGAGGCGCGAGGTTTTGGTTAATGTGCGGGCCGCACACGACACCAAGACGACATGAGCTTCGTCTGCCTGGTGCGCATGCAGTCGGGTGAGTTGTCCAAGTATAGACACAACCAGTCCCTCGTTGGTATCCGCGCCTCGACTTTGGCTGGTCATAGTGGAGAGTAACCTAGACTAGTTACTAGTCTATGTTACTAGTACCTTCATAGTGGGTAGTTTCATATAGTATATGCATAATTTGGCGACGAGCGCTCTCTATATGTACCACCTTTTTTCTTTAATTTCATCTTGTTAGTTTTGCTCCATGGCGCAATCCATCGATACTACTACTGTACAAATGTAAACATTTTTTAAAAGGCTAGAGGGCGGGGCAGTCTAGCTTGGTTCTTTTCACGAGAGGCGAGGGCCTTTGTGATTTGACGACTCATTACTGCTGGAAGGCGGGGCCTTGTGATTTGACTGCTTGTATAAATGTGCCGACGACCTGAGGAGGAGCAAAGAACCGTGCGGTATACTCAAGTTTTCCACTGGAGTAGTACTACGACGGAGGAGCACGAAACACGACAGCCCAGTGCCATATGGCGATAAAAAATGATCTAATTTGCTAGTCATCTCATTGTTAGCATTGTTCTATTCATGCCTCGCAGAGAATGTGACACGTGCGGCGAAACATCTGAAGCAAAAGAAGAAACACAGGAGCAAAAGAAGAAACACAGGAGCAAAAGAAGAAGGAAGATTATCACCCAAATGATCTAATTCGCCGCGGAGTCGTAACTGCTTCTTCATCGCCTCCACGACCTCCATCTCCTTGCGCGTCTCCTCCGCCATCTTCTTCATTCTGTCCATGACGCGGGATTTCTCGATGCGAGCCTTCATCATCTGTTCCACGGCCGCATTACGTACCTTGACAGCAGCCGGGTGCTCGATGCGGAGCTTCGCCAACTCCTCCTTCTGTTCCATGACGAGGGCCTGCAGCATCTTCATCGAGGAACTACTAATCTCATGCAGCTTCTTCCAGCCGGCGTTCTTCTCCTTCAGTAGGTCGAGCTCATGGCAGAGCTTCGCCTTGTCCTCCTGAAGTTGCAGGATTTTGCCGGTCGCCTTCTTCTCCGAGGCAATGCTCTTCTTCGGCAGCATCACCAAGCCAGCGATCAACTCCCCCTGCTTAGTGAGCTCAGCGGGCATGTCGTTAAGGCTCTCCTTCAGCAGCTCCACCAAGCCGTGGATGAACTCCTTCTGCTTATTGAGGTGCTTATTGAGCTGATCGGGCATGCCGTCGAGGGATAACGACTCCAGCGCCGCCAGCTCGGCATGTTCGCCTCCGCGGCTAGGGCGCTCCTGGGAGCCATCGGCAGCCCGTGAGAGATCTTTCGAGGTCTCAGCATGGAGGCGAGCCCTCTCTTTTTTTTCCGCAGCCTTGATTGCCGCCCCCTTGTTACGAGTAGTTCTCGACCTAGAGCTCTGCGCACCGGACATGGCAAGGACGGACGAAGAAGAAGCACTTATGAGGAGGAAAGGTAGAGTAATTTTCGGTTAGGTAGTTCCCCTTTTTATAACCTAAGTACTAGCACTAGTACTAATACCTGCATAGTGGGAACACGTTCATGTTTGGTACGTACTAGTAGGTGTGAGCTGGCTTGCACTTAATTGTAGCACTAGTACTTTCGAAGGTGATGGGAACAAGGTAAAGATAAATTGATGGGTTTTGGTTTCGAGGCCCGAAATGGCTCCCGATGAGTTTAGTGGAACATAAATTTCAAGTAGACTACACTGCTCAGATGTGTAAATATTATGTTACTGTCAAAAATTGGCACAAAATACGAAGGAGACCAATGGAAGTACTACTAGCAACCCATGATTTAACTACTCGCGTGCGCGTAGTGGAGTAGTAATGTCTTTCTTCCGCCCTCACATCCACTCAATTTGCACGCGCTGTATTAATTGACCATCAATGAAGTGAAGTACTTTACACGCGTCAAATTATCACATGGGGTGGATCTTGGTACAAAATTGCGTCCGCCCGTGTACCCGCGTGTGCGTGCGAGGGAATGAGTGCGTGCGTGGCGTCCGTGCACATCATCGCTTCGTGCATGTACCGACAGTGTGGCTCAGGGAGGATGAGTACATTCTTCTGGAACCAGCAGCACGTCACTGTGATCAATCCACACAAGGATGTCGCGACAATGCCTCCACATGTGCCACGTGGCTTCATGAACTGTAAGAGAGACACTGTGTAGCGTGCCATTGTGTTTTGCACATACTCGAAGTACTAGTAAGGTACACGTGCATTGCACGCGTCAGATTTTGCAACCAAATTATGAATAAATACCACACTATAGCATGTAAGCTCTGAGTCATATATGCCTGATGTAGATCTTCGTTTAATTCTTATAGTTCATCTCATTCAAAATCAATTAGTTTTTATAAAAAACCTAGGGCCTCTTTGGTTCATAGGATTTCCCAACGCGGGAATAGGAAAAACATGGGATTAGAGTGGAATGTCGTCTTGAATCCTACAGGATTATACGAGTGTTTGATTGTGCATAGAAAAAACGCAGAATTCTTTCAAAGAGGTTTGAGTGGATGGGATGTTTCCTATGAAATCTAGTGCAAATGAATCATATGGAAAAATTCCTATGGTTTACAATCCTACGAATCAAACAACCAAGATAGGAAAAATTCCTAAGGATTAGAATCCTCCAAAATTCCTTTGAGAATCCTTTGAATCAAAGAAACCCTTAATCTATTTTATGATTCATGGAATTGTGCGTTGTAAAGCATAAAGTTAAAACAAATAATGGCAATTCAACTAGAAAATATGTTTGGGCAGTTATGATACGGAAGATTCTAGAACAAAGGAGAACCACTGTTGTTTTGAGATTTGTGCATTATGCTTAAGTTCAACCATGGAGTCTGCTAGATTGTACATATGGCAAAATCCGGTGGGGGGCTAGAAGATGGTGCGAGGGGCCGAGTGGAGGGAGACTATGAAGGAGTGCACAACTGCGAGATTGATATTTAGAGAGAGGGGGCGAGAACGTGCCCTGTTGCGTGCAGTGGCAGAGCCGTGAAAAATGTCCCATGAGCTAGGGGGCCAAGCATTGCTAATCCTTTACGAGGAGGGCCAATTCATCAACTTAAACCATTTTTACCAGCAATTGTCTAATGATCACATTCATATTAGCCTCGATATATAGTGATGTTAGGGGCGGGGGCAGGGCCCTTGCTGCCCCCTGTCTTCGCCATTGTGCGCGCGTCTGAGAGATGACGTGGAAGGCATGGATGATGAGAGGGGGCGTTGGATATATAATTAATGTGGGTGTATTAGCTATATATGTAATCCTATATAGAGAGGTATAGATTGATCGATGTGGACGTGGGAAAGAGGGTGAGACCTCACTAGATATATAGATTGATCGGTTTATGTGGAAAACTATGAAAGACCTAGCTATATACACACACACATAGAGGAACATCGATCGTTGCGCATGCATGTGAGAGATAAAGAATGCTCGATATGATGGAGAGGGGGATGTGTGTGTGTGCCTTCATGGAAGACCGACCTGAAGAAAAAGAGTTCATGTGTGCGATGGATAATGCCGACTGGTAGTGTGTGTGCATGCAGGCACGAGAGAAAGTTAGTGGTACAATTATAAAGAGAAGACCAATGTGTGGGTGTAAAAGACTAGGTGAGGTCATAATCAATGTAAAGTTGAATTCAAATATTTGAATAAGAGATCATGATGTTTGAAACCCATGCATGCATGAATATAACGGAGATCTGCGTGGTGTGGTTTGGAAACGAGCATGTTGTAATGTATACACATTGAACAAGGTCAGACTGGTTTGAATTTGAGATATCGATGGCATACATCGTTTGGCCACATTGCATCCGTGCATGGACACACTATTCTAATTGGAGATGATGGGTGGCTTTCGCATCACATATCTATATCTATACCCCTATATATATTATATTTTATATTTTTTATATAGTGTGCAGATAACTTTAACTTTTAAAGATGGTCGTTGGATGAGGCCAATCCGATGGTGCAGAGCGGGCAAATTTGAGCACTACTGGCCGTTGGATATCATCTAGATTCCACCAGATTTTGCCACATGTACAATCTAGAAGACTCTATGGTTGAACTTAAGCATAATGCACAAACCTCAAAACAGAAGCACTTCTTCTTTGTTCTAGAATCTTCCATATCAGAATTGCCCAAATGTTTTTCTACATGATCTGTTTATACTTTATGCCTTACAATGCACAATTCTATGAATCTTAAAATAGATTAGCTTTCTTATAAAAACTAGATGATTTTGAATGAAATGAACTATAAGAATTAAATGAACATCTACATCATGCATATATGACTCAAAGCTTATATGCTATAATGTGGTATTTATTCATAATTTGGTTGCAAATCTCATGTGTGCAGTGCAGGTGTACCTTACTAGTCTAAATGGTGTCTGTGTGTGTGTTGTGCGTGTTAAACACATTGTATGTAGTATATCATACTAGTCTAAATTGTCTTTTTTTGGGTACACCTTAAGCTTGTTCTCCCAAAATTTCAAGCCGCCCCTTGTTATGCCGAAATTTCAAGCTAGCGTCTCTGTCTATCGTGCTGCGAAACTCCCGCCTCTTCAACCCACGCCTTGGTACCCCGAAATATTTAAGATAAATCTTTGTCTCGTTGTGCTCTGACAACTCCCTCCATCTCAACCCGTGCCTTGCTATTCCAAAATTACAACGCGCGCGAAAACTCCCACCTCCTGTGAAATCCCAACACGCGATATGCCCGTGATACCCCTGAACCAAAAGAACCGCCTCAAATCGGTGGGGGTACTTTCGTAGCTTAGCCCACATTTCGGACAAGCGCGTCCCTAAGCCATGGTTCCCATTCCCATCCCATCCGCCCACCAATTCGTACACCGAGGCCGCGAAAACCCGCAAAGCCCCACACCCTCCTCCGTCCGCCACCCAGCCGGAGCCTCTTCCCCGACGACGTCGTTCACAGGAACACCTCGACGTCCCTCATCCACCGTACCGGATGAGGATCCGTCGTCGATCTGGTCGTCCCGACGGTTCAGCCACCCCGTCCTCCACCTCCAAGGAGCTACCCCGACGTTCCCCTCGTCTTTCGCGCCACCTCCATTCCCACACAGTCGTCTTCACCTGCACCACCGAAAGAGCAGCATCATCACCGTTTCCTCGGATGAAGTTGCGGCCTAATCGGTGCCACCAAAGAGGTTGTACACTAATCGCCGCATTTTCTTCTTGATTCGACCTCACGGTGCTGCCGGCGCTCAGTCCCGAGCCAACACGGCGCGGCTCCACCCACGGCGGCGTCGCCGGCCACTTCCTCCACGGTGTCGCTCCCTCGGCGGCGACGTCCACATCAGTAGGAGCTGCTGCTGCTTTAGCTCTCGCTCGCGCTGCTGCTCTGCTCTTGCTCTCTGTCCCCTGCCTGGTCTGCTCTTGCTCTTGCTCTTCCTCGTGCTGCTGCTCTCGCTCTTGCTCTTGCTTGCGATGCTGCTCCGATTTAGCTACACTTCAGTCGACTGAATCGACTTTTGGGTTAGTCGATTTTTAGGGGGTGGGGGGGGGGCTTGCCGGAGTTAAGGAAGAACCAGCCGCAGCGGGGAGGGGGGCTCGCCGGAGAGGTACCCCACTATCTATCTCAGGGTTCAGGGTGGGGGCGGTGGTCGCCGGCGGTGGTGGGGCGGTGGCGTGGGGATCGCCGGAGAAAAAGCTTGGCACGGGGGGCCTAGAGGGATGGCCGGGGTGGCGGCGGACCGGTGGTGGGGAGTGTTTTCGGGGCAGGCGGGGTGGCGCACCACCGGCCACGGGCGGCGGGGGGGGGGGGGGTTGTTTGGCCGGTGGAGGCTCACGGGGGTGGAGGTTGAAGATGAACTGCAGGCCCTTGATTTCGTATCCAACGGCTGCAAAATCGACTGACCAGAGATGAAAAAGTCAGTCGACTGACATGTAGCCTCACCTCTAGTGTGTTTAGTTTCGACAGTACAATTCAGTTTCGACAGTTAAGTTCAGTTTCGACAGTTAAATTCAGTTTCGACAGTTAAGTTCAGAGATGAGCGGCTGATGTATTTTACATCTAGCACTTTGTGGTTATGTATTTTACGTCATCTATTGGAGATGCTATTAGAATTCCACTCAGGTTAACGTTGTCTCTCTTGTCCTGCTTCAGCCTCAGCGTCGTACAACTCACCGGAGCTGCTCCAACGACGAAACCCTCCATCACAGTGGAGCAGTACCTCGGGCTCCATCTCCTGACGCCTAAGATCTTCTTCCGCTCCTCCGACAGCCAAGTCAGCCGGAGCATCCTCACCGGCCAACCCAATCACGCTGAGATGGACATGGCTTCGCCAAAGAGGTTGTACACTTGTTGCATCTCTTTTTTACTCGACATGTTATATATATTGTCCACTGAGCACACGGAGTAATGGGAAATACGACTATTTTATCCTACTATATGACAAGCAGTGAGGTACTAGGAAACTTAGCTATCCGTGATGGACTCTCTTGAACGCCATCATTATTTATCTCTGCGCGTTTGAGCTGTGCATTTGTCGATGGCCCTGGGAGTTGAGCTAGTAGGGCAGTGGCCTGGGTCCACAGTAATAGAAGTAGCACAAAAACATTTTTTTAGTGTAGGCTTTTCCTTGCTCAAGCCTGCCTACTAGAATCGCCAGTGCTTGAAAGGAAAAGTGAATGTAAAACATAGGAATTGGAAAGTTTCGTATGGTACTACTTTTCATGAGTTTGGTGCAAAGGAATGGAGCAAAGGAAAACTGTAAGATTTGTTCCTTTAGTGTCTCCTTGAAAGAAATACCTTAGGAATTTTAATTTCCACTTGTCCTCCTTTTCAAATTCCTATTCATGAAGCACAAGACTAAGAGATAGTAGCATAATAGCATTATAACCGTACATTTTCTTGTGGTTTGACTTAATCTCACCATGCTTCTTTGCATCCTGTGATCTTCCAATTCTTTTTGAACCAAACACCTAGATTGGCAGAAATCCGGTGTTTTTAAATTCTTTGTTTTGCACGTGCTTTCCTATCCTATTCCTGTCTATTTCCTATCCCTGCATTGTTAGAATCCTCAAATTCAAACAAGCCCTTACACAATTACTTCTGTTACAGATGTGTGTCAAAGAAAACCTTGTGTGGTTTATCCTGCTCCTGCGGTGCTGTGTTCCACCCCAGCTCAGCTGCTCCAACGACGGAAGGGTTCACCACAGCAGGGATCCGCTCTCCAGACTGTCTTTCGCCGCCTCAGATCTTCTTCCCCGCCGCAGGCAGCCACGACAACTGCATTACCATCATGAAATGAGCAGATGACCTTGAGGACTACACGGGTCCGCAAGAGGGTTTGCACTCTTCCGTGTCTGCTTACGTTATGCATCGCTTAATATGATGACATGCTACTTTATCGTCGTGTTCACCTATTAGACTCTAAGTCAGGTCCAAACTTATGCTGAAACTTGAGTTTTTAAATGGTTGTGGGGTACATATTGGGCTAGCAATCAGTACTATCTGTCTACTATCTGGTTAATCTCGGGTGTCTACTATGAGTTTCATGTTGGGTGCAAACAAACATTAAAGGAGCCATTATCTGTAATTTCTAACTAAATTATCTGCCTGCTATCATTGGTTTTGGGTCTATCCACAGTTTGCTACCATCACTCTGGATTTGTGCATGCACTCCTTACATAATCTCACTATGTTTTATTCCTATGCATGCCAGTTATTGTACACAATGGAACTGAACATGTAGAGCAAAAGAGACGAGCCTTGCGTGGCAATAAAATTTCATGCAGACGTCGCTCCATGGTGGGCTCAAAGGCAGCCCCCCTCCACCCATTTCGGATCGTAATCAAGAGGAAGATAACTGTTCTGAGGGGGATTCAGAAGCAGAAGACCACTCCTATTTACCCCATGAGGTCTTCGCTCTAACTTGGCATGCTGATGTTGGTAATATCATGCATATGTTGCCTTGCATTGCTTACTGTATACATCAAAGATGTCATCTGCTTAGTTTAGACATGCTTTGTGTCAATGCCATCTGTTGAGTTTCTTTATCGTATATGTGAATCATGAAACGCCATCTTGTTTAGCCAGGCATCATATATGTGAATTTTGCAATGCCACCCTGGTTAGCCAGTCATCTTATATGTGAATTATATCATGACATCATTTTTATTACATGTTAAATTTGTCAACAATTTTAGTACATTCAATTACTCTTCCCGTGCATCAGCCATTCGGCACGGTCATGGAAAAATCTGGAGCGGAAACAAGGTCTTCAGAGCAGACAATGCTATCTGACAAAACACATGTCTTTCTGGTTACAGATAGCTCCTTAGAGGAGGATTCAGAGACAGATGACCAGTCCTATTTCCCCCCCGAGGTGCATGCTCTAACTTGGCAGGGTTATGTTCCTCATATCGTGTGTATGGTATCTTGCATTGCTATGTCATTTGCTTAGTTTAGACATGCTTTGTGTGAATGCCACCTGTTTAGTGTCTAATTACCATATGTGAATTATGCAATGCCATCTTGTTGCAAGACATTATATATGTGAATTATGCAATGCTATCTTGTTGCAAGGCATTATATATGTGAATTATGCAATGCCATGTTGTTTAGCCAAGCGTCATATATGTGAATTATATCATGCCGTCCTTTTATTTGTATTTCTCATTGCTTTTGTCGACAATGTTTGTATATTCAACTGCTCTTCATATGCATCAGCCATTTGAATTGGTGATGGAGAAATCTGGAGTGAAAACAAGGTCTTCAGAGCAGACAATGCTACATGCTGAAGCAGATATCTTGCTGGTTACAGATAGCTCTTCAGAGGAGGATTCAGAGGCAGATGACCAGTCCTATTATCCTCCCGAGGTGTATGCTCAAACTTGGCAGGGTTATATTACTCATATCATGCATATGTTGTATTGCAATGCTTAGTTTTTACATCATAGACACGATATTGAATGCCATCTCCTTAGTTGACACATCATATATGTGATTGCCCTCTGCTCACTTCCTTAGTATATAAATCATATATTTGAATTATATCATGCCATGATGTTTACATAGACAGCATGTATCTGAATTATGGCATGCCAACCCATTTTCTAAAGACATAATATAGTTATATCATCTCATCCTGTTTACATAGTCATCATATTTTGAATTATGTCATTCTATCCGTGAATTATATCATGCCATCATGTTTCCATCGACGACATGTTTGTGATTTATGGCATGCCAACCACTTTAATAGACACATCATATAGTTATATCATGTCATCCTATTTACATAGTCATCATATTTTGAAGTATGTCATTCTATCCTGTTTAGTTAGCCATCCTACATGTGAAATTGTGTCATGCTATCCTGTTTAATTAGCCATCATATATGTGAAATTATGTCCTGCTATTCTGTTTGGTTAGACAACATAAATGTGAATTATTTCATGCCCTGTTTTCTTCCCTACTATCCATTGCACCTGTCTATCTTACAATGTCTGTACATTTAATTACTTTTCTTGTTTATCAGCCATTTCAATTGGAGGGGGTGATGGCAGTATTTGTGGGAGTAAAGACACGGTCTTCAGAAAAGATCGTGCTACCTGTCGATGGAGATAGAACCACGGTTGTACTTGCCCAAGAACCAGCCCCACCACACATAATCCAGACTCACGCGGATTGTACCCCTACCCAGTTGGACAGAGAACCAGCTACACCCCTTCTAACCCCAACCCCAGCAGATAGTAACCCAGTTCCCGTTGACACAACACCGTCTCCACCACAGAGCACCCAAACACGAGCAGTTAGTAAGGCAACTACAGTGCCCAAATCACGAGAACCACCACTCCGAACCCCAAGTCAACGCTTAAAGTAGAAGAAGAATTGTTCTCAGGTCAGGTCCCATAGCTATGGTTCATACTACTTTGCTCTTGCATCACTGTATTTACTCATACCAACTAATTTCAAATTTGAAGGATGCAATTGAAACTCCAATGGCGCAACAGGTATGTTTTAAACCCGTTTCTTTAATGTGTTTGCTGTTGTAACTTGCTCTATGTTGATTTCAGTTTCAATTGAATAAACAGTTATGTTCTCATGCCATGCACATTACAACTGTTGTTATTGCTGTGTAGTTTCCCACACTTATATTCTATCTATGCTGCTTTGTCTTAAATAGATATGATTCAAACTGTATCTATCTTGATTTGGCAACATAAACTAGAATGATATAGACCATACAGTGACCATACTACATAGATATATGTTTGTTTCATGCTGTTATCCTGTCCACCTTACTACTGAACTGGTTTACCAAAATGAGTTTCATATACTACATTGTAAACCTGTGATGAGTTTGTTTGTTTCTCTAGAGCAAGTGCGCCTCCCAGTCACCGTCGGCAAGCGTGATAACTACCACACTAAGCTCATCGACTTCGACGTCGCCCACATCCGCCTCCCGTACAATGCCATCCTCGGGTACCCGGCCCTTGCCAAGTTCATGGCAACAACTCACCATGGTCACAACGTCCTCAAGATGCCAGGACGCGGCGGCATCACCACGGTCGCTTGCGACGAAAAGGATGCAGTGTGCTCCCTTGAGCGCGCCTACCAGGCTGCAGCGATCAAGAACTCTGACGATGAGGGCGCCATCCTGCCTCCTGAGGCTCCTCCCCAAGGGCCGTCCGGAGGCTGGGGCGCCTACCAATCGTGCCTCAGGCCCCGCGCCCACTGCTGGGGTGCCGTTCCCCCATGCATAGGAAGGCGCGCCCGGCGTCCCCCTTAGGACAGGCTCGGGGGCTCTAATCTGGAGGTCCTCTGACTTGACCAGTGTGACCAGGGAGGCGTTCGAGCACCACATGGAGGTGTGCTTTGACGCGTTCCTCCATGAGCAAGGCGCAAGGCGCGGGGCACCAAGCGCGCATGTGTTCATCACCAAGGCGATCGAAGAGCTTCAGGATGCACGGGCCATGCGTGGGCAAGCGTTGCCCCGCACCACCACGCACAGCCGCGACCCCTGACATGGGTGGCGAGCTGCGCGTCTGCGTGAACATCCCATGCCTGAACAGGGTTGCTTATCAAGGGCCTCTTCTGGCCATCCCGCGCCAGCTGGAGTTGGGGCTACTCCTGCAGCTATGTTCGCATGCCGTTCGGCCTGCTGAACATGGTCGCCTCGTACCAGTGCTTCGTGCAAGGTGCCAGGGCCGCCCATGAGGCGAGGCGGCAGGCGGTCCTGATGGAGGAGGTGCCGGACCCTCGCGAGCTTTCCGGGCCTCCAGAGCCTCCCGGGCCTCAGGAGCCGGGTGGCTCATGAGAAGCGATCTCTGCAGCGCGCATCTTCAGCCACCCCAATGCTTCTACGACGATGGTGCCAGGTGACTTTATGGTTTGTTCAACTGAGGGCGCCCCTTGGGCTGCATCATCCTCAGGCTGCTAGGGCATGGCCCAGCAATTTAATCGTTTTCGTGCATGTATTGGAATTGACCTTGCCTTTATGAATTCCCCAAGTATTTCAACTGCATGCCCGGTGCTTCGTCACTATGATGTCGCTGCGCCCTCGCGAACCCACCCGTGACAACCTCATGATTAAGGACCGGCACGGCGTCTGTGCTTGGGTCCGTCCCTGCAGCATTGACAAACCCAAGCGACCGAGCTTTGTCCCATGGGCCAGCTCCCGTGCGCATCACCTTCCGTGGTCCCTGGTGCCTAGTTCTCGCATGAGCTAATCGTGTGTGGGCAAGTAAGGGCGTGCAACCCAGCTCATACAACTGAGGTTCGGTGCTTCACGGTAGCGGGAGCCGTGCGCTGGCTGTTTTTCCGTGGGATCATTGCATGAGAAGACTTTGCACGGCGTCTGTGCTCGGGTTCGTCCGTGCAGCATCGATAAAACCAATGGCTGAGCTCTGTCTGGCGGGCCGGCCCCATTCATGTCACCTCCTGGGGTCATTGGTGTCCGGCCTTCTGATGCGATAGCCTCTGGAGGGGCATTCGATGCAGGACCCCCCACATCGCCCCACAGGTGTCTTAAGCGCGCCCCGCGCCGCAAAAATCAGGCGCAACCCGCCTTGAGGTAGGGCCTCGTGAGTCCCGTGCTGGCTCACGAGTGCCCAGATACACCTCCTCCAGTTCTGCTGTGCTAGCCACGTGTATGAACGGGGCTGTACATGCCCTGGAGTCTCCCCCAGAGGGAACTCCCAGCCACGCACCAGTGGAAGCCCCAAGCTCCGCGCTGGCGGACGACATGGTCGAGGAGTGACTATGCCCACGCACCAGTGGAAGCCCCATGCTCCGAGCTGGTGGACGACACGATCGAGGAGCGGCTAGTCCCACGCAAAAGTGGAAGCACCATGCTCCAACTGGGGCGCACTAGGGGCCGCACTAACCTCAGGATAGCCTCTCGGCTCTTTGAACGGTCCTATAGCGCAGCTTTCTCCTCCGGAGGTATGCGCGAGGGAGCTGGACACGGGGCAACGCCTAGGCCAGGCATACTATCGGATTTTGGGTTTCGGCAAAACCCGTGAGGTTCGAACTCTGGGGTGCGCACGAAGATCTCTCCTCCCCCTAGCTCACGCACTCACCATGATCTCAAAGCTCAGCACGTCGAACTCGAAGAACAAGGGACACATGGTTTATACTGGTTCGGGCCACCGATGTGGTGTAATACCCTACTCCAGTGTGGTGTGGTGGATTGCCTCGTAGGCTAAGGATGAACAAGTACAAGGGAAGAACAACCTCGTGAGGAGAGGTGTTCTTGGGCTCGATGAGCTTGTGTGGATTAGGATGATCTGAATGATCCGCCCTCCATCCTCCCTTTGCTAAGGTGGTGGCTAGTCCTATTTATAGAGGCCCGGGTCCTCTCCCCAAATATTAGGCGGGAAGGGATCCCACAACGGCCAATTTGAAGGGGGACAACTAGTACGAGCTATCCTGACAAAAGGTGGTCTTCGCCTGCCAAAGGCTCTGGTGGTGACGCCGTCCCGGGCTCCACGGTGACCTCCGTCCTGCCGTCCTGCTGGTCTTGGTCTTGTTGCACCGATATGGAAACCTTTGCCTGATGCCTCGGGACACCTCGCCTGCGCCTGCCTCTTTAGCACCAAAGAGGAAATGAGTACACTGCACGCTGGCGCCTGCCTGGCGCCCGCCTGGCCTTGGTCGTCATGGCTTGCGTCATAGGAACCTCACGAGGTGCCCCTTCCCTTGATCTCTCCGCCCCTCGCGATACAGCCTAGTGAGGCCGCCCCCGAGGAGGTCTTGTGTCATCCGCCTCGCGAGGCTTGGCCCCTCGCGAGGGTCTTGAGTGTTTGCTGGTGAAGATGGGCCATACCAGGCCGCTGGTGGAGCCACGCCGTGGGCTGCAAGCAGGCAATTCTGGGGACCCCCGTTCCCAGGACGCCGACAGTAGCCCTCGGGCCCAAGGTGCGCTCGGACTTGGCTTTGAGGCGAAGCCAAGGGGCAGGTGCGGAGCGCCGCGGGCCCTAACAGCCTGCGGCTTCGGTTGACGCATGGCGATTGATGGGACGTGGGCGTCTCCGTTTCCCCACGCTGCCTCGGCAACTGCCTGACTTGACGAGTCCCTGGTGCATGCAGAGAAAACCATCATTACTTGTGATCGTGGGGGTCGCCGGTTGGCCTTCTCCTGCTATAAAGGAGGAGGGGGCGGAGCCCCCATAGCCCATCTCTTCCTGTTCCGCTCGCTTCTTCTTCCTTGTTTCATTGCTAGCAGTGACACCCATGGTGCCCATACGGAGATTCTCGGCCGCAGAGAAGGGAAAACCCCCCTGCGACGAGCCGGGGCCGCTTCCGCCGAAGAAGAGGCTGGCCCACCGCCGCGACATGGTCATGAGGCTGGAGGTGTCGAGGCCTTGGAATGAGCGGCCTCCCCCCGGGTATCCTCTGCCTTTGTATGCCCAAGCCGAGGGCTCCGGAGGAAGAGGCGGCGACCAGCGCCGTCCACACCGTGGTCGTGGTCGCCGCGCCATGGTGGCGCGCGCCGTTGCCCCAGGAACCCACGCCGAGGGATCCTCGCGCGAACTCGTGATGTGAGCGGCAATGCCTCCACGCGCTTGGATTCGCTTCCCGCAGGTCTTCTCCGCCGAGATGCCGCCGAGGGGTCCCCTCGAGCTATGGCTGCAGCACGTCCGAGTGCGATGCCCCGGCGACAGGGGCGGAGGTCGAGGTCGTCTCCCCGGGCAAGATCTTCATGACCCGCGGCTGGGGTGAGGTCGCCCGAGTTTGCCGTACGGAGGGCGCCCTTGCTATCCACTTCAAGTAAGACGTCGCCTCCACATTGTTCTTCAAGGTCTTCGACGAGGAAGGCCGCCGCTTGGAGTGCTGCCCTGGAGGGGGTCGCCGGGACGGCGCTGCGGCAGGAGCCAGGCCTGCCGCTGGCCTCGCCAGTGGTTCCTCCGGCAGCAGCGGTGGCGCTTGCGAATCTAGCGACTCTCCCGAGCCCTACGAGACTCCGGAGACGAGCGACGACAGCTACGTGCCCCCGAGCTCTCGCCGTGCCTGGAGCGCGGCCGCAGCGTCCGGCCGCCGCCGTCGCTGATCTGTATGGGGTTGGCGCCGACCTCCCGTGGCCCATTGTTGATGATGGCGCCGGCGGCGTTGGCGCGTGTAGATAGGGCTCCTAGAAACCTCCTTCTTTTGTTCCCTGCGAGGAATCGAGACAGACCCTGTGGGGGGCGTGTAAAGGGTCTGTATTGCCTTTTGTTGATATCATCCCTATTATGAAGATTTATGAATGCATGTCTTGCTTCGTCTCGGTCTCCCCTTTCCAACTTCGCGGTAGCTTGGTGCTCTACGCCGACAGGTACCGGTCCCCAGGCAGGCTACAGCCGTCGCTGGTATGCCAGGTCGCGATGCCGTGGTCAAGGCCAGGAGGTGAGCGGCCCGAGGTCCAGTAAGAGCTCCTAGGCGCGATGCTCATGAGGTCCCCTTTAGCGTGCAAGCAGCTACCTAAAGGTAGGAAAAGGAGGCGACGTCGCCGTAACAAGGCTGCAATAGGTGGGAATCCTATGCCGTAGCGCTTGGCCGACCCGGGTGCGAAACTTATCTTTGCAGTCTAGAGTCGATTCCTTGTGCAGCACCAAACTCGTGCGTCGACGGCCAGGTTAAGCCCGTGCGGGCCTCCCCCTCTTTTTTGTGATCTTCTGTGTGCTCTAAGTCCTCGGGTCCCGGCCCTCGAGCGAGCTCATCCGCCGCTGGTATGCCAGGTCGTGGTGCCGTGGTCAAGGCCAGGGGGTGAGGGCTGGAGAGCCAGTAAGAGTTCCTGAGTCACGGTGCTCAGGAGCCCCCCCTTCAACACGCAAGCGAATTGCATGGGAAAAGAAGGAGCCCGCGGTGCCGCGTGCTGTCGCCCTCAGGAGGTTCCTACAGTGTTAGCGCGAGGAGGGATACAAATTGCAACCATGCTTGCCGGTCTGCCACTGGTCGTTCCGCAAGAAGATGAAGGCACTGAGGGCCTGGCGAGGTGACGTGCATGGGGAGTGCCGCGAGCCAGAGCTCGACCGCTCAGATTTGTGAGCGTTGCAGGGACGGACCCGAGCACAAGCGCCGTGCCAGCATGAGTAGCCTCCACTGCGGGATGAGCAAGGGGCCGATCGGCGACGCGGGCAGCCGCGGTGGGTGACAATCAACCAGGTGATAACCATGGATAACTCATGCGAGGAAGCAAACTAGTTCATGTAGATGCAGGAACGATACATGCCACTGGGACGGACTCGAGCGGCCTGGGGATGATGCAACCCGAGTGGCACCCCCAGTAGAGTAAGCTAAAGATGCAAAAGGATACACGCCGCAGGGGCAGGCCCGTGCGACCTAGGAATAATGCAGCCCGAGGGGCGCTCCCAGCTGAATAAACTTGGAAAATGTCACCTGGTTCCGTTGTCGAAGGAGTGTTGAGGTAGCTGAAGACGCGTGATGAAGGAGCTGCTCCTCATGAGCCGCCAGGGCCCTGAGCCTCTGGAGGCTCTAGGGGCTCGGGCGGTTCCTTGAGGACCGCTGCCATCTCTGCTAAGACTGCGTGGTGCCTGGCCTCCTAAGCCGCCCGGATGCTCCGTAGGTTGTGCTAGAAGGCGGCTGCCACGCTCGGCAGGCCAAATGGCATGCGAACATGGCTGTGAGGTGGACCCTCGCACCGCCCGACGCGCGAAGGCCAGAAGCGCTCCTGAGATGTGGCCTAGTTGAGTCCTGGGATGTCGATGCAGATGCGCAGCCCGCCGTTCTCGCCAGGATGGGGAGCTACGCTGGGTGGTGGGCGGCGGTCGCCGCGCATGGCTCTTGCATCTTGTAGCTCCTGAGTGGTCTTGGTAATGAACTCCTGAGCACCAGGCGCTCCTCGCCCAGTGCCCTGCTGAGGGAAACGTGCCGCGAAGCACGCCTCCACGTGGTGCCCGAGCGCCTCCCTCGTGATATTGACTAGGTCTGAGGCCCTCCAGAAGATAGCCCCCAAGCCTCGCCCGAGGAGGGCGCTGGGAGCACCTTCCTATGCGAGGGAGGGAGGCGCCCCAGGTGCGGGCGCTGATCCTGAGGTGGCGCCGCTAGGGACGCCGCTCTCCTGAGGCTCTGTGCGGAGTAGTTGCTTCTTCTTCTTGAGGATGGCCTCAGGAGGGTATTGGATGCCCACGCTATCAGGGTCTTCGATTGCCGTGGCTTGGAAGGCGCGCTCCAGGGAGCACACCGCATCTCTTTCTTTGCAGGGGACTGTGATGATTCCGCCGCTTCCTGGCATCTTGAGGATGTTGTAGCCGTGGTGGGTCACTGCCATGAACTTGGCTAATGCTGGGTACCCAAGGATGGCGTTGTACGGTAGACGGATGTGGGCTACGTCGAAGTCGATGAGCTCGGTGCGGTAGTTGTCGCGCTGGCCGAAGGTGACAGGGAGCCGGACCTGCCCTATCGGGGTGGTGGAGCCGTCGGTCACTACTGAGAAGGGCTGGGTAGGCTGTAGCTGATTGTATGCCACTTGGAGGCTGTCGAATGTCTTACGGACAGGACGTTAAGCCCTGCACCACCGTCGATGAGGTTCTTGGTGACTTGGACATTGCTGATGACGGGCGAGCAGAGCATCGGGAGGGCGCCAGCAGTCGCCGCACACTTGAGCTGGTCCGACGAGCTGAAGGTGATGGCGCACTTCGACCACCTGAGCGGGCGCGTGGCCTCGAGCCTCGGAAGAGCCGCATTGACCTCGCAAGCGAACTACTTGAGACACGCTGGGATGCTGGGGCTTGAGCTCCGCTCAAGATGCAGGCGATAGCGCGTGGTTCCTGGAAGCTCCTAACCCCTCGTCTTGATGGTGGTCGTCGTTCCTTGTTGGTGGTGGCGGCAGTGGAGGGAGACCAGCATTGCCCTGAGGGCGGCCCTCGCGAGGCTGATCCCTCCATGCGCCCTCACGAGGCTGGTCCTGCCAGCGGTCCTCATGAGGCCGGTCGCGCCACTCCTGGCGGGGGCTGCGATCATCCCAACGTCCTCCACTTCGTCCTCCTCCTCGGCCGTAGTCCGGTCGCTGCGCTCGGGGCGTCGACCGAAGCGTCCATCTCGAATGGCCCTGAGCTCTTGACAATCATTGGTGTTGTGGCTGTGCACATTGTGCAAGGCGCAGAACGGACAGCTGCTCTTGTACTACTCGGGGTGGTCCCGGCCGCGCTTCGTGTCTGGCTCCGCCGCGAGCACGGCCACCCCCTTGCGCTTCACGTCCTTGGCCTTGGCTTTCTTCTCCTCTGGGTCGGTAGCAGGGAGCTCGAGGAGGGAAAGGCACCCTTCCCTCAGCTCTTGCGCACTTGGTCGCCATGTTGAATAGCTCTAGAGCCGTGCATAGCTCCTCGTGGATGGCGAGCTCCTCCTTCATCTTGATGTCGCGGACGCCATCGGAAAATGCTAAAATGATGGCCTCGTCCATCACCTTGGGGATCTTGAGGCGAACGCTGTTGAAGCGCTGGATGTAGTTCTGCAGAGTCTCTCCTGGCTATTGCTTGATGCGGTGCAGGTCACCCGCGGCCGGAGGGCGGTCGCGAGTGCCCTGGAAGTTGGTGACGAAGCGGTCGCGCATCTCACCCCAAGAAGAGATCGACCCCGGGGGCAAGTTCAGGAGCCACGAGCGAGCACCATCCTTGAGAGACATGGGGAACCAGTTTGCCATGACTTTCTCATCGCCGTTGGCCGCCTCGATGCTCAGCTCGTAGAGCTGCAAGAACTCTGCAGGGTTGGGGGTGCCGTCGTAGTGAGGGGGCAGGTCTGGCTTGAACTTACTCGGCCAGACGACGCTACGCAGCTCTGGAGTGAAGGCGCGGCAGCCTACTGTGGCCACCGGGGCCCTTTGCAGAGGCGGAGCCTGCCCTTGATGTCCGTGCACCGCCACCGCAGGCGGCACGCGGTCTTGTCGTGGTGGCGTCGGGAGCGCAGGAGCGTTTTCTTGCGGTCGGGGAACCTCTTGGAAGCTTCCTTCTTCTCGCGCGGGCGCCCGACGCGGTGGGTCGCGCCGGGGGGGGGGTGCCTCGGCGTCAGGGCGGCGTCTTGGTGTGGAGGTGGTGGAGGCGTTCCGTGATCCACGTCGCCCACGGCTGGCGGAGGGTGAGGCAGTGAGAGGGACGGTGCGGGAGAGCCCCCAGCAGCGCTGATGAGCTCGGTGATGCGGTCCAACCAGTCCTCGTAGAGGTCGTCGACCGGGCAGTAGCGCAGGAGCTCGCGTGCCATGAGCAGCGCGGCCTGCGCGTCCGTGGGCACGCGACGAGCGTGAGACGGTGAGCCGGCCGGAGTCAGCGACGGGGTGGCGGTGCGGCCGTCTCGCTGCACCGAGGGGTGCAACGAAGATGCTTGCTACTCATTTCCCGCCGGGCCAGTGGCGGCGGGTGACGGAGAACGATGGGGAGGCCCGCCGACATGAGCTGTCTGAGCGACACGGGCGGCCCGACGCTTGGCCCGGGCTCGACGTGCGTCTGCCATGGATGCGGTGGAGCGGTGGAACGTGGATCGACGAAAGGAAAGCTTCAGCGCACCCCTACCTTGTGCGCCAAATGTCGGATTTCGGGTTCCGGTAAAACCCTTGAGGTTCCAACTCTGGGGTGCGCACGAAGATCTCTCCTCTACTAGCTCACGCTCTCACCACGATCTCAAAGCTCAGCATGTCGAACTCGAAGAACAAAGGACACATGGTTTATACTGGTTCGGGCCACCGATGTGGTGTAATACCCTACTCCAGTGTGGTGTGGTGGATTGCCTCGTAGGCTAAGGATGAACAAGTACAAGGGAAGAACAACCTCCTGAGGAGATGTGTTCTTGGGCTCGATAAGCTTGTGTGGATGAGGATGATCTGAATGATCCACCCTCCGTCCTCCCTTTGCTAAGGTGGTGGCTAGTCCTATTTATAGAGGCCTGTGTCCTCTCCCCAAATATTAGGCGGGAAGGGATCCCACAACGGCCAATTTGAAGGGGGACAGCTAGTATGAGCTATCCTGACAAAAGGTGGTCTTCGCCTGCCAAAGGCTCTGGTGGTGACGCTGTCCTGGGCACCATCGTGACCTCCGTCCTGCCATCCTGCTGGTCTTGGTCTTGTTGCACCGATATGGAAACCTTTGCCTGATGCCTCGGGACTCCTCGCCTGCGCCTGCCTCTTTAGCACCAAAGAGGAAATGAGTACACTGCGCGCGCTGGCGCCTGCCTGGTGCCCACCTGGCCTTGGTCGTCATGGCTTGCATCACAGGAAACTCGCGAGGTGCCCCTTGCCTTGATCTCTCCGCCCCTCACGAGCCAGCCAGGTGAGGCCGCCCCCAAGGAGGTCTTGTGTCGCCTGCCTCGCGGGGCTTGGCCCCTCGCGAGGGTCTTGAGTGTTTGCTGGTGAAGATGAGCCGTACCAGGCCGCTCGTGGAGCCACGCCGTGGGCCGCAGGCAGGCAAGTCTGGGGATCCCCATTCTCAGGACGCCGACACATACCGCACGCCACCCTACCAAGTCCGGGTACTTGGTCTTCTCGCGTCCCTCCCAGGAAAAAGCTGGCGAGGAAAGGTTTGGGGGCTCTGGATTGACCTCGCCATTGCTTACGCTTCCTTCTCGCATGTCAAGGGGGAGCTCCTGAGCATCGCGACTCAAGGGCCTCACTAGTCAAGTACCCCCTCACCCCTTGGTGTCGTCCTGGCGATCCGGACGCCCCAACGGCGGTTGAGGTATGTGCGGGGCTGGGCCCTCCCGACGCAAATCACAAAAGCAAACAGGAAGGAAACCAAGTAAATCGCAGAGCCCTAACAGTTATTACAAGCACAAGTGTTCCCCTAGTTCAAGCGGAAGTTTTACGCCTCCACGAGGCATGGTAAATGATTGCAGGGGTAAAGTTAGGAAGAAGCACCGCCGCTGCCTTGGCCATAGCCGCCACTCGCCCTAGTCGCCGGAAGCCTGTCGTCAACATCGTTGCCGCCGGCATCAGCGCCACCCCAACCTCTGCTGCTAGAGCCTTCGGACGGGGACGTAGAGGACCTTCTTCAACACGGTGTCTACATGATACTTCACAGCCTCCGCAGCAGTGGCACGGGACTCAGGAGCCATCGAATGGATCAGCATGTCAAGGTTGAAGCTTGGGTCCTGAAGGTAGAGATGGCTGAAGACGCGCGTCGCGGCCACGGTGAATAGCGAGCGACTCCGCCTCCAAGAAGGAGTCCACTTCAGCGGCTGCACCCTTAAGCGCTTCAGCCAACATGGGGAGGAGCCCTGCAAGGCCATCCTCCGGAGTTGCCAGCGGTTCTGCGTACCCTCCCTTGTGGATGGAGCGAAGCGCCTCATGAAATCTGAGCTCAAGGGAGTGGAAGGCCTCGCGTCCTATGACAACGTCCTTCTCAGCGGCGGCGAGCACCTTCTCCCTGGCCTCCGGCTAGGTTGCCATCTCAGAGATGTACCGAGCATGATTTGCCTGGGCATCGGCCACCTCTTTCTCTAGCGCGTCCAGGCAGATCGGTGGCACCTGGGCCAGCTTGGCGTCGCGATCAACGAGCCTCGCCTCACGGACCTTCAGGTACTCCTCCTGCTGCTGGAGCCTTTGGTTGCGCGAGGCTTGTTCCTCCTGGAGGGCCTTCATCTTGGCCTCTGCCTCGGCGTGGCGCTCCTCGGTGGATGCAGTGTTCGCCAATGCTGTGTCATGAGCCTCCTTGGCCTCAGCGTGCTCCTTCCTGCTTTCTGCGGCAGCGGCCTCGGCCTGGCCCCAGGCCAACTTTACAGACGTGTCAGCCTGGAGCCACCCAGAGATAAGCCCTATGCGCTCCCTCATGAGGCACTTGCCGGCGTCTTGAAGATCGGCACGGAGCTTCTCCAGCGCGGTGTGGGCGTCGTCCAGAGCGCCATGCCTGATAAGGGGCCCGCGGTCCGCTAGCACGAGTGCCTGGGAAAGAGGCGGCACAAGCCTGCCGGCAGTCTCCACCACTGGAGAGTAGCGAGGACTTCTTGAGGCGCCACAGGCTCCGAGCCCCCCTCGAGCATGATAGGGATGGACGGTCCCGCAACCTACGAACATGCGGGGGCAGACTCCTCCCAAAGCTGCACCACCATGTCCTGAGGGGGGCTGCTCCGCCGCGAGGAGATGTAGGACATCCTCCCCCGCCTGCGCCGTAGTCGCTGCAGCTGCGGCAAGAGGTGGCCACCGGAGCCCAGGCTTTTTCCTTCCTCTTCTTCACCATGATGCCCATCATGGTCATCAAGGGGGAGTGCTGTGAGCATGGTATAAATATGCGCTGAACAAAATAAGGTAAGATGCTTACTCGTCGGGGTCGATGTACGCCCTCTTCTTCTCCTTCTTGGCCGGGGCATGGTAACCCCGACTTTTCCTTGGCACGGCCTTGGTTGGGCCGCGGGAGTTGGCGGGGTGCTCTTCAGTCATCCTCGGGGTGACGATGCCACCTGGCAGGGAGGAGGAGTCGCCCTTAGGGGCCAGGGCCCGCAGAACCGCGTCCGCTCCAGCGGCGAGAGGGGCGCCCCTCGGAGGAGGTGATGCCCCGCTCTTCTTTGGTGTTGCTTGGCCCAACCTTTGCCGGGCCTGAGGAGTGGCCCCTAACCTCGTGAGGACCCAAGTGGAGAGCAGGGATAACACGGCCGGGGGCTCGTCAGCGTCGTCGTTGTAGGCGAAGCCATGGAGAAGTTTGCTTTGTGATGGGGGAGAGATCTCTGCCACACCATCCTCGGTCGCCCCCGAGTCCTCCATGCCGTCTTTGCCGACGCTGTCGCCGGAGGACACCGGCACTGGGGAGTTGGGGTGCGCGGGCGACGCGAGCCCCAACTCATTAAAGATTGCCATGGCAGCGACAAGTGCCTCCCTGTCGGCACGGCGGTACAACAGGGTGTAGGCCTCCGAGAGGTCCCGTGGCTCACCCTCAAGCAACAAATTAAGAAGAAGGCATTTCAACAAATTAGAAGCAATGAAAGCTGGACACCATACGAAAGATGCAACGAATATCACTCTACCAAGTTAAAACTGTCTCGTTAGCGCCATTTCAAGCAATTAGAAGCAGTACAAGCTAGAAATTAATGCGAGATGCAACCTATATCACACTCCCAAGTTAAACGTGTCTTATGATAAGTGATTGTTGCAGGTTACACAATTGTAGTACTTTGATGTAAGAACATGGTGTGATAGATAGATATTGTATGTTCTAGAAACAGGAACACGTGTCTTATTCACAAGTATAATGTGTAAAGTAAGCAGATGGAATTCAACAAAATTAGAAGCAATACAAGCTAGACATCATACATAACATGCAACCACATATAACAGTGCCAAGTTAGAGGGAGCACCTATGATGGTGCACTAGGGGAGACGTGCTCATCATCAACCCAGCTACGTTGAGTGTCTATGCATGTATTGTCTTGCAAATCTTCTTGGGGGGATGGCGGAGTAGAATCTATAGAGGCCCTCCATTTCAGTTCTTTGGAAGGAGCACCTTTATCCACTGCCTTGCTAAATTCATTCCGCTTTATTGATTGTGCATTGTCAAGTCAAACCGACAAGAAAAAGCAATTAAATTCACTCTTTAGAACTCATTCATGCATGATATTGACAATCACTACTTTGATGTAAGGAGAACACATGTTACGAGGATGGAATATGTATGAAAAACAGGACGGCATGGCATATTCACAACTATTTGTGTAAACTAAGCAGAAGCCATTTCAACAAATTAGAAGCAATGCAAGCTACACACCACGTGAAAGATGTAACCAATATGACTGCCAAGTTAAAACCGTCCCATCATAAATGGCGTTTCAAAAAATTAGAAGCAGTGCATGCTATAAATCATATGAAAGATGCAACCAATATCACTCTGCATATACTAAAGGTGTTTCATCATAATTGATTGATGCGGGATAAAAAACAGTAGTTTTATGTAAGGACATGCTTAATAGACAGATGTACTATGTACCAAAAACAGGAAGGCATGTCACATTAACATGTATAATGTATAAACTAAGAAGAATATCACATGCAATTTAACCAGATTGGAAGAATTACAATCTAGACACTATATGCAACATGCAACCACATGTCACGCTGCCAAGTTAGAGCAAGCACCTGCGATGGTGGTGTAGGGGAAATGCGTGAAGGAAATATGCCCTAGAGGCAATAATAAAGTTACTATTTATTTCCTTATTTCATGATAAATGTTTATTATTATTGCTAGAATTGTATTAACCGGAAACATAATACATGTGTGAATACATAGACAAAACAGAGTGTCACTATTATGCCTCTACTTGTCTAGCTCGTTGATCAAAGATGGTTAAGTTTCCAAGACATAGACATGAGTTGTCATTTGATAAACGGGATCACATCATTAGGAGAATGAAGTGATTGACTTGACCCATTCCGTTAGCTTAGCACTTGATCATTTTAGTTTACTGATATTGCTTTCTTCATGACTTATACATGTTCCTATAACTATGAGATTGTGCAACTCCCGATTACCGGAGGAACACTTTGTGTGCTACCAAACATCACAACGTAACTAGGTGATTATAAAGGTGCTCTACAGGTGTCTCCGATGGTAATTGTTGAGTTGGCATAGATCGAGATTAGGATTTGTCACCCCGATTTTCGGAGAGGTATCTCTGGGCCCTCTCGGTAATGCACATCACTATAAGCCTTCCAAGCAATGTGACTAATGAGTTAGTTGCGGAATGATGCATTATAGAACGAGTAAAGAGACTTGCCGGTAACGAGATTGAGCTTGGTATTGAGATACCGATGATCGAATCTCGGGCAAGTAACATACCGATGACAAAGGGAACAACATATGTTGTTATGCGGTTTGACCGATAAAGATCTTCGTAGAATATGTAGGAGCCAATATGAGCATCCAGGTTCCGCTATTGCTTATTGACCAGAGATGAGTCTCGGTCATGTCTACATAGTTCTCGAACCCATAGGGTCTGCACGCTTAACGTTCGGTGATGATCAGTATTATGAGTTTATGTGTTTTGATGTACCGAAGGTTGTTCGGAGTCCCAGATGAGATCAGGGACATGACGAGGAGTCTCGAAATGTTCGAGACGTAAAGATCGATATATTGGAGGGCTATATTCGGACATCAGAAAGGTTCCGAGTGGTTCGGGTATTTATCGGAGTACCGGAGAGTTATGGGAATTCGCCGGGGAGTATATGGGCCTTATTGGGCTTTAGGGGAGAGAGAGGGGCTGCCTAGGGCAGGTCACGTGCCCCCCCCAAGGCCTAGTCCGAATTGGACTAGGTGGAGGGGCTGCGCCCCCTCCTTCCTTCTCTTCTATCTTCCCCTTCCTTCTCTCCTACTCCTACTACTTGGAAGGGGGGGGGGAATCCTACTCCCGATGGGAGTAGGACTCCCCAGGGCGCGCCATAGTAGAGGGCCGGCCCTTCCCCTCCTCCACTCCTTTATATACGGGGGAGGGGGGCACCCCATAGACACACAAGTTGATCATTGATCTCTTAGCTGTGTGCGGTGTCCCCCTCCACCATAATCCACCTCGGTCTTATCATAGCGGTGTTTAGGCGAAGCCCTGTGTCAGTAACTTCATCATCACCGTCATCACGCCGTCATGCTGACGAAGCTCTCCCTCGAAGTTCTACTAGATCTTGAGTTCGTGGGACGTTGCCGAGCTGAACGTGTGCAGTCCGCGGAGGTGCCGTACCTTCGGTGCTAGGATCGGTGGATCATGAAGACGTACGACTACATCAACCGCGTTGTTCTAACGCTTCCGCTTTCGGTCTATGAGGGTACGTGGACACACTCTCCCCTCTCGTTGCTATGCATCACCATGATCTTGCGTGTTCGTAGGAATTTTTTTGAAAGTACTACGTAACCTAACAGTGGCATCCGAGCTAGGTTTATGCGTTGATGTTATATGCACGGGTAGAACACAAGTGAGTTGTGGGCAATACTAGTCATACTGCTTACCAGCATGTCATACTTTGATTCGGCGGTATTGTTGGATGAAGTGGCCCGGACCGACATTACGCGTACGCTTACGCGAGACTAGTTCTACCGATGTGCTTCGCACACAGGTGGCTGGCGGGTGTCAGTTTCTCCAACTTTAGCTGAATCGGGTGTGACTACGGCCAGTCCTTGTTGAAGGTTAAAACAACACTAACTTGACGAAATATCATTGTGGTTTTGATGCGTTGGTAAGAACGGTTCTTGCTTAGCCCGTAGCAGCCATGTAAAACTTGCAACAACAAAGTAGAGGACGTCTAACTTGTTTTTGCAGGGCATGTTGTGATGTGATATGGTCAAGGCATGATGCTATATTTTATTGTATGATATGATCATGGTTTGTAACAAAGTTATCGGTAACTGGCAGGAGCCATATGGTTGTCGCTATATTGTATGCAATGCAACCGCCCTGTAACTGCTTTACTTTATCACTAAGCGGTAGCGATAGTCGTAGTAGCAATAGTTGGCGAGACGACATTGATGCTCCGATTGAGATCAAGGTGTCAAGCCGGTGATGATGGTGATCATGACAGTGCTTTGGAGATGGAGATCAAAGGCACAAGATGATGATGGCCATATCATATCACTTATATTGATTGCATGTGATGTTTATCCTTTATGCATCTTATTCTGCTTTGATTGACGGTAGCATTATAAGATGATCTCTCACTAAATTTCAAGGTACAAGTGTTCTCCCTGAGTATGCACCATTGCCAAAGTTCGTCGTGCCGAGACAGCACGTGATGATCGGTTGTGATAAGCTCTACGTTCGCATACAACGGGTGCACGCCAGTTTTGCACACGTAGAATACTCGGGTTAAACTTGACGAGCCTAGCATATGTAGATATGGCCTCGGAACACTAAGACCGAAAGGTCGAGCGTGAATCATATAGTAGATATGATCAACATAGTGATGTTCACCATTGAAAACTATTCCATCTCATGTGATGATCGGACATGGTTTAGTTGATTTGGATCACGTGATCACTTAGATGATTAGAGGGATGTCTATCTAAGTGGGAGTTCTTAAGTAATATGATTAATTGAACTTTAATTTATCATGAACTCAGTACCTGATGGTATTTTGCATGTCTATCTATGTTGTAGATCAATAGCTCGCGATGTAATTCGCCGTTTATTTTTGATATTTTCCTAGAAAAAAAATAAGTACAAAGATGTTAGTAGCAAAGATGCGGACTAGCTCCGTCAACTGAGGATTATCCTCATTGCTGCATAGAACTATTATGTCCTTGGTGCACCGCTAGGTAACAGAACTATTGCAGGAGCAGATGCAGACGTTATGAAAGTTTTGAAAAAATCGCGGTATGATGACTACTTGATAGTTTAGTGCACCATGCTTTATGGCTTAGAACCGGGACTTCAAATTTTTTTTGAACGCCATGGAGCATATAAGATGTTCGAAGAGTTGAAATTGGTATTTCATACTCATGCCCCTGTCGAGAGGTATGAGACCTCTGACAGTACGTTGCCTACAAGATGGAGGAGAATAGCTCAACCAGTGAGCATGTGCTCAGATTGTCTGGGTACTACAATTGCTTGAATCAAGTGGGAGTTAGTCTTCCAGATAAGATAGTAATTGACAAAGTTCTCTAGTCACTATCACCAAGTTACTAGAACTTCGTGATGAACTATAATATGCAAGGGATGACGAAAACAATTCCCAAGCTCTTCGCGATGCTAAAATCGGTGAAGGTAGAAATAAAAAAATCAAGTGTTGATGGTTGACAAGACCACTAGTTTCAAGAAAAAGGGCAAAGGGAAGAAGGGGAACTTCAAGAAGAACGACAATCAAGTTGCTGCTCAAGTGAAGAAGCCCAAGTCTGGACCTAAGCCTGAGACTAAGTGCTTCTACTGCAAAGGGACTGGTCACTGGAAGCGGAACTACCCCAAGAATTTGGCAGATAAGAAGGATGGCAAAGTGAACAAAGGTACATTTGATATACATGTTATTAATGTGTACTTTACTAGTGTTTATAGCAACCCCTCAGTATTTGATACTAGTTCAGTTGCTAAGAGTAGTAACTCGAAATAGGAGTTGCAAAATAAACAGAGACTAGTTAAGGGCGAGGTGATGATTTGTGTTGGAAGTGATTCCAAGGTTGATAAGATCACCATCGCACACTCCCTTTACCTTCGGGATTAGTGCTGAACCTAAAATAAATGTTATTTGGTGTTTGCATTGAGCATGAATATGATTAGATCATGTTAATTGCAATACGGTTATTCATTTAAGTCAAAGAATAATTGTTGTTCTATTTACACGAATAAAACCTTCTACGGTCATACACTCAATATAAATGGTTTATTGAATCTCGATCGTAGTGATACACATATTCATAATATTGAAGCCAAAAGATGCAAAGTTAATAATGATAGTGCAACTTATTTGTGGCATTGCCGTTAAGGTCATATTGGTGTAAAGCGCATGAAGAAACTCCATGCTGATGGGCTTTTGGAATCACGTGATTATGAATCACTTGATGTTTGCGAACCATGCCTCATGGGCAAGATGACTAAGACTACGTTCTCCGGAACAATGGAGCGAGCCACTGACTTATTGGAAATAATACATACCGATGTATGCGGTCCAATGAGTGCTGAGGCTCATGGCGGGTATCATTGTTTTCTGACCTTCATAGATGATTTGAGCAGATATGTGTATATCTACTTGATGAAACACAAGTCTGAAACACTTGAAAAGTTCAAAGATTTTCAGAGTGAAGTAGAGAATCATCGTAACATGAAAATAAAGTTTCTATGATCTAATCATAGAGGCAAATATTTGAGTTACGAGTTTGGCCTTCAATTAAAACAATGTGGAATAGTTTCACAAACTCATGCCACCTGGAACACCACAGCATAATGGTGTGTCCGAACGTCATAACCGTACTTTATTGGATATAGTGCAATCTATGATGTCTCTTACCGATTTACCACTATCGTTTTGGGGCTATGCATTAGAGACAGCTGCATTCACGTTAAATAGGGCACCATCTAAATCCGTTGAGACGACACAATATGAACTGTTGTTTGGCAAGAAACCAAAGTTGTCGTTTCTTAAAGTTTAGGGTTGCGATGCTTATGTGAAAAAGTTTCATCCAGATAAGCTCAAACCCAAAATCAGAGAAATGTGTCTTCATAGGATACCCAAAGGAGACAGTTGGGTACACCTTCTATCACAGATCCGAAGGTAATACATTCGTTGCTAAGAATGGATCCTTTCTAGAGAAGGAGTTTCTCTCGAAAGAAGTGAGTGGGAGGAAAGTAGAACTTGATGAGGTAACTGTACCTGATCCCTTATTGGAAAGTAGTTCATCACAGAAATCTGTTCCTGTGACTCCTACACCAATTAGTGAGGAAGCTAATGATGATGATCATGTAACTTCAGATCAAGTTACTACCGAACCTTGTAGGTCAACCAGAGTGAGATCCGCACCAGAGTGGTACGGTAATCATGTTCTGGAGGTCATGTTACTTAACTATGACGAATCTACGAACTATGAGGAAGCGATGATGAGCCCAGATTCTGTGAAATGGCTTGAGGCCATGAAATCTGAGATGGGATCCATGTATGAGAACAAAGTGTGGACTTCGGTTGACTTGCTCGATGATCAGCAAGCCATAGAAAATAAATGGATCTTCAAGAGGAAGACGGACGCTGATAGTAGTGTTACTATCTACAAAGCTAGACTTGTCGAAAATGGTTTTGACAAAGTTTAAGGTGTTGACTACGATGAGATTTTCTCACTCGTAGCAATGCTTAAGTCTGTCCGAATCATGTTAGCAAATTGCCACATTTTATGAAATCTGGCAAATGGATGTCAAAACTACATTCCTTAATGGATTTCTTAAAGAAGAGTTGTATATGATGCAACCAGAAGGTTTTGTCGATCCTAAAGGTGCTAACAAAATGTGCAAGCTCCAGCGATCCATCTATGGACTGGTGCAAGCATCTTGGAGTTGGAATATACGCTTTGATGAATTGATCAAAGCATATAGTTTTATAATGACTTGCGGTAAATCCTATATTTACAAGAAAGTGAGTGGGAGCACTACAACATTTCTGATAAATATATGTGAATGACATATTGTTGATCGGAAATAATGTAGAATTTTCTGGAAAGCATAAAGGAGTATTTGAAAGGAGTTCTTCAAAGAAAGACCTCAGTGAAGGTGCTTATATATTGAGCATCAAGATCTATAGAGATAGATCAAGACGCTTGATAAGTTTTTTCAATGAGTACATACCTTGACAAGATTTTGAAGTAGTTCAAAATGGAACAGTCAAAGAAAGAGTTCTTGCCCGTGTTACAAGGTGTAAAATTGAGTAAGACTCAAAGCCCGACCACGACAGAAGATAGAAAGAGAATGAAAGTCATTCCCTACGCCTCAGCCATAGGTTCTATAAAGTATGCCATGCTGTGTACCAGATCTATTGTATACCCTACACTGATTTTGACAAGGGAGTACAATAGTGATCTAGGAGTAGATCACTGAACATCGGTCAAAATTATCCTGGAATAAGGATATGTTTCTTGATTATGGAGGTGACAAAAGGTTCGTCGTAAAGGGTTACATCGACACAAGTTTTGACACAAATCCTGATGACTCTAAGTCTCAATCTGGATACATATTGAAAGTGGGAGCAATTAGCTAAAGTAGCTCCATGCAGCGCATTGTAGAAATAGAAATTTGCAAAATACATACGGATCTGAATGTGACAGACCCGTTGACTAAGCTACTCTCACAAGCAAAACTTGATCACACCTTAGTACTCTTTGGGTGTTAATCACATAGTGATGTGAACTAGATTATTGACTCTAGTAAAACCCTTTGGATATTAGTCACATGGCAATGTGAACTAATCACATGGTGATGAGAACTATTGGTGATAAATCACATGGCGATGTGAACTAGATTATTGACTCTAGTGCAAGTGGGAGACTGAAGGAAATATGCCCTAGAGGCAATAATAAAGTTATTATTTATTTCCTTATTTCATGATAAATGTTTATTATTCATGCTAGAATTGTATTAACCGGAAACATAATACATGTGTGAATACATTGAAAAAATAGAGTGTCACTAGTATGCCTCTACTTGACTAGCTTGTTGATCAAAGATGGTTAAGTTTCCTAGCCATCGACATGAGTTGTCATTTGATAAACGGGATCACATCATTAGGAGAATGATGTGATTGACTTGACCCATTCCGTTAGCTTAGCACTTGATCATTTTAGTTTATTGCTATTGCTTTCTTCATGACTTATACATGTTCCTATAACTATGAGATTATGCAACTCCCGATTACCGGAGGAACACTTTGTGTGCTACCAAATGTCACAACGTAACTGGGTGATTATAAAGGTGATCTATAGGTGTCTCCGATGGTACTTGTTGAGTTGGCATAGATCGAGATTAGGATTTGTCACTCCGATTGTTGGAGAGGTATCTCTGGGCCCTCTCGGTAATGCACATCACTCTAAGCCTTGCAAGCAATGTGACAAATGAGTTAGTTGTAGGATGATGCATTATCAAACGAGTAAAGAGACTTGCCGGTAACGAGATTGAGCTAGGTATTGAGATACCGACGATCGAAATTCGGGCAAGTAACATACCGATGACAAAGGGAACAACGTATGTTGTTATGCAGTTTGACCGATAAAGATCTTCGTAGAATATGTAGGAGCCAATATGAGCATCCAGGTTCCGCTATTGTTTATTGACCGGAGATGAGTCTCAGTCATGTCTACATAGTTCTTGAACCCGTAGGGTCCGCACGCTTAACGTTCGGTGACGATCGGTATTATGAGTTTATGTGTTTTGATGTACCGAAGGTTGTTCGGAGTCCCGGATGAGATCAGGGACATGACGAGGAGTCTCGAAATGTTCGAGACATAAAGATCGATATATTGGAAGGCTATATTCGGACATCAGAAAGGTTCTGAGTGGTTCGGGTATTTATCGGAGTACCGGAGAGTTACGGGAATTCGCCGGGCAGTATATGGGCCTTATTTGGCTTTAGGGGGGAGAGAGAGAGGGGCTGCCTAGTGCAGGCCACGCGCCCCCCAAGGCCTAGTCCGAATTGGACTAGGGGGAGGGGCTGCGCCCCCTCCTTCCTTATCTTCTCTCTTCCCCTTCCTTCTCTCCTACTCCTACTACTTGGAAGGGGGGGAATCCTACTCTCGATGGGAGTAGGAGTCCCCAGGGCGCGCCATAGTAGAGGGCCGGCCCTTCCCCTCCTCCACTCCTTTATATACGGGGGAGGGGGCACCCCATAGACACACAAGTTGATCATTGATCTCTTAGCCGTGTGCGGTGCCCCCTCCACCATAATCCACCTCGGTCATATCGTAGTGGTGCTTAGGTGAAGCCCTGCGTTGGTAACTTCATCATCACCGTCATCACGCCGTCGTGCTGACGAAGCTCTCCCTCGAAGCTCTACTGGATCGTGAGTTCGTGGGACGTCGCCGAGCTGAACGTGTGGAGTCAGCAGAGGTGCCATACCATCGGTGGATCGTGAAGACGTACGACTACATCAACCGCGTTGTTCTAACGCTTCCGCTTTCGGTCTACGAGGGTACGTGGACACACTCTCCCCTCTCGTTGCTATGCATTACCATGATCTTGCGTGTTCGTAGGAATTTTTTTGAAATTACTATGTTCCCCAACAATGCGGTCATCAAACTATAGATCTACGTTGACTATATTTATCTAGCAAAGTTGTTTCTTGAGAATCATGTGGGGAGGCTGACACTACATTCTTTAAAAGAGGATATTTTGTCACAGTAATCCATTGGCCTGACTGTCTCATCATAAGTGATTGATGAGGGATACACAAGAACATTAGTTTGATGTAAGAACATGGATAATAGACAGATGTAGTTGTATGTACCAAAAATAGGAAGGCATGTCATATCCAAAGGTATAATGTGTAAGCTAAGCAGATGCAATTTAATCAAATTGGAAGCAATACAAGCTAGAGACCCGGCTGGAGTGGTGAGCATGATCATCGAGGACCTGAGAGCCTGGTGGGAGGCGAGCTGCTTCGCCACCACCATGGCTTTTTAGTTGGCCTGCAGGTGATGCCTGTCTGTGTTGGACTTGTCACTGGTTCGTCCAGTGCCCTGACTAGCTATTGGGCTTCCGGTGCTCCCGGGATGGTGGTTCATGTAAAAATATCTTTCCTTATCTTAATAAAGACCGACTTTGGCCTTTCGAATACAAGTTGGACACCATATGCAACATGCAACCACATATGACACCGCGAAGTTAAAGCAGGCACCTGGGATGGTAGTTCATGGCGAGTGAGATCATCAACTCCAGAGCTACATTTACCATCTCCATCTGTTGAACATGCAACCTTTAAAGTGTCGAGACGTGTCTTGCCTACCCAAGAAGAAAGCAGGAGCGAATTCTCTCTTTTATTTCGTGCTTCTGTCAACAGTTTGGCAGGGGCTGAAATACCCGCGCATAAAAAACAATAATGAGAGTATGGGTGAAGTGTGTGCAGAACTAGTGCACAATAAAAGAGGCTGATAGCAGGTGGCTGAAAAATAAATGACAGGAGACATATGATAGCTCTACAACATTGCATGGCAAAAAATTAGATTCTACTCCGCATGATTTTGTAATATATGATCACAGGGATGGCTGGGAAATGCAGGTACTCCTCCAGCACACCACCACATGTGGTCCTATCAAAATAACAGTCGACTGAAAATAAATAGGTCAGACGATTTTTTTAGGAACCGTCTGATCTACAAGGAACGGGCAGATGGCCTTCGTCTACCTCTCACCAGTCACTGTTGATGATCTTTCTCGAACCACTACCGACCACTGGCATTGACCCTTCATCCGCTGCCACGTCGTCCCCTTGAAGTCACACCACCGCCGTGCTTGGCAGCACCCCCCGGCCATCCCTTTAAGATCGGACGACCTCCAGATCGGGCGCCAGCAGCTCCTAGGCCCCACACACCCCTAAGATAAACACCGAGGCACTGCTTCCCTGGCATAATAGGCAGACTAGCGCCTATTACGCCGGGGAATGCTTCCTTTAATTGGGAATCAACTGACCAGGAATTGAAATCCAGGGGGGCGTCGGACCTCTACCTAAGATCAAATAGTATTTGAGGAGAAACCTTGTGCATCGCGAGTTACTAGAAACATCTAGTATCAGGAAGAAGGTGTCGGAGGAAGCGGTCAACTAGTGTCTTATGTCACCGTGCAAGTAGACACGTAAGATTTGCACGAATAAGGAAAGAGGAGTACTAGTTCCGGTTGCAAGTGCTATGTCCTCCTGTCGAGGCAATGTTCTTCTTTTTACCGGGGGAATCGATGTTTTCGCTGAGGGTGGGGCCTTGGACGAACCCGTGGACAAATTGTTGATTGTGTTGCAAGGACCGTCTGTCGGTGGAGGGGAAGCATATCCGAGGCGGCGAAGGACGGCGTAGCGGGAACAACTCTGGTGCGGTGGACGGTGGCGACATTGGAGCGGCAGCGGTGAGGCGCATGATGGCGTGGTTGAACTGGGTCGGCTATAGCGCACGTTGGCATCCTGGAGGTAGCCCGGCCTCGGCTTAAACTACTAGCCATGGAGGGCGTTGCGGTTGCGGTTGCGGTGGACGACGACATCGGGGTATCGGCTCCGGCGTGATGGAGGAGGGCGGCGGTTGATGGGTGGGATGGGGTGGCAGACAGAGGAAGTCGGGGTTTCGTGGCTGGTGGAGAGGTAGTTGTGGTGCCCACGGAGTACAAATGGAGAATCAGACAGGGGGAGCTAAGGGGGAACCATGTTTTGGTCTGGGACATGCTTGTTTTTGGTTTTTTCAACTGATGGGACGTGCTTGTTTGAAATGTGGGGAAAGTACAAACTTTGCTCCCCTCTTAAATTTCAAACCTACTACAGGTCAGGGGTAGGACGGTAATCCTAGGTGTCCCAAATAGTGGGCGGGAGAGATTTCGGCCAAGCGAATGTGTGTTTAGGTAGCCATGGTGTATGAATGTATTCCAGAGGGGGTAGCATGGCGTCTAAATGAAGTTACAAACCTACCCCGTCTCGGTGTTCTGGGAGTGGGGGTACCCAAACTTGCCTACCAGCAGCCCACGACGTGGCTCCATTGACGGCCTGGTACGGCCCAGCTTCAGCATCAACAACTCAAGACCCTCGCGAGGCGGACGACACCAAGACCTCCATGAGGAGCGGCCTCCTCAGGTTGGCTCCTGAGGAGCGGAGATTTCTTTGCAAGCCTCACCTCGTGAGGTTCGGACAACATGAGCCATGACGACCAAGGCCAGGTGGGCGCTAGCGGGCGCAGCGTACCAGTTTCCTCTTTGGTGCTAAGGAGGCAAGTGCAGGCGCGGAGTCCCGAGGAATCAGCCAAAGGTTTCCATTCCGGTGCAACAAGACCAAGACTGCGAGGATAGAGGTCATCGCTGAGCCCACCATGACATCATGATCAGAGGCTTTTGCAGGCGAAGACTACTTTTGTCAGGATAGCATGTACTAGTTGTCTCCCTTCAAATTTGGCCGTTGTGGGATCCCTTCCCGCCTTCATTTGGGATGAGGACCAAGGCCACTATAAATAGGACTTAGCCACCACCATGGAGGGGGGACCGGACCGGATCGGATCCGTTCCATCCTCATCAGCTCACTCGAGCACCAGAACACGCCTCCTCCTGATGTTGTTCTCCTACTGTACTAGTTCATCCTCAGCCCCTCGAGGCCAATCCACCCCAAAGCAGGAGTAGGGTTTTACACCGCAAGGTGGCCCAAACCTGGGTAAACTTCTGTGTCCTGTTTGCTTCCCATTCATCGATCTAGGCCACGAGATAGGCGCGTAGGCAGGCTGGGGAGATCGATTTCTTTGCACGCACCCTAGAGTTCGAACCTCTCAAGGGTCTGCGGAGCCTGAAATCCGACATTCGGTGCGCCAGGTAGGGGTGCGTCGGAGCCTCTCTTCCTCCAGTCGATTCGCCACCGCTTCACCATCCCAATGGCTGATGCTCGTCGAGTTCGTGCTGAGCGTCGGGCCGCCCTCGCCGCCTGCGTCGCCCAGACGGCCCCTATAGGCGATGGTGCTCCCCGCTGTTCCCCGTAGCCAGTGGCGAACACCGCCACCGGTGTCAGCGTTCTGGGAACGGGGGTCCCCAGACTTGCCTGCCTGCAGCCCACGGCGTGGCTCTGCAAGCAGGCCCGTACAACCCATCTTCACCAACAAGCATTCAATCGCGAGGGGCCAAGCCTCGCGAGGCGGACGACATAAGACATACTAAGGAGCGGCCTCACCAGGTTGGCTCGCGAGGGGCGGTGAGATCAAGGCAAGGCAAACCTCGCGAGGTTCTTGTGACGTGAGCCATGATGACCGAGACCAGGCGGACGACAGGTTGCGCCAGCACGCACAGTGTCCTTGTTTCCTCTTTGGTGCTAAGGAGGCAAGCGCGGGCGCAGAGTATCGAGGCGTCAAGCAAAGGTTTCCATATCAGTGCAACGAGACCAAGACCAGCAGGACAGCAAGACAGAGGTCACCATGGAGCCCAATCCCTAGCCACACACCGAGCACAAGAACACCTCAACCTTAGGAGGTTGTTCTTCCCCTTGTAACTGTTCATCCTCAGCCCGAGAGGCAATCCACCACCACACACTGGAGTAGGGTATTACACCACAACGGTGGCCCGAACCAGTATAAATCTTGTGTTCTTTATGTTGTGAGTTCGTCGAGTTAGCCCTTGAGAGTTAGCAAAGCTAGGACGTAGATCGGTAGGGGAAGAACTTCGCGCGCACCCCAGTGTTCGAACCTTAAGGGTTTTGCCGGAACCCGTGATCCGACATTTGGCGCGCCAGGTAGGGGTGCGCCGAAGCTTCCTTTCCATCGCTTCGCGTCCCGTCACTTCATCGTTTCCATGGCGGACGCACGCCGCGCTCGCGCTGAGCGCCGGGCTGCCCTCGCCGCCCGTGTCGCCCAGACGGCTCCCCTCGATGGGTCAACCCATCGTTCTCCGTCGCCTGCCGCCAACGCCGCCACCGGCCCGGCGGGGAACGAGCAGCAAGCATCCTCGCTGCACCCCTCGGTGCGGCGAGACAGCCGCACCGCCACTCCATCACTGACTCCCACTGCTTCATCATCCCACGCTCATCGCGCTCCCGGGACGCGCAAGCCGCTCTGTGCATGGCGCATGAGCTCCTGCGCTACCGTCCCATCGACGACCTCTACGAGGACTAGCTCGACCGCATCGCCGAGCTTGTCAGCGCGGCCGGGGGCTCTCTTGCGCCGTCCCTCTAGCCGCCTCGCCCTCCACCAGCTGCGGGCGATGTGGCCCATGGAGCGCCTCCACCACCTCTGCCCCAAGAGGGCGCCCTGGCGCTAAGGCGCGCGGACCCACGACGTGACCTGCCGCATCCGGTGCCCGCGCAAGAAGAGAGAAGCTGCCAAGAAGTCCCTCGACCGCAAGAAAATGCTCCACCACTCCCCGCACCGCCATGTCAGGATCGCTTGCTGCGGCAGGGCCCCGTGCCGCTTGCCGTGGCGGCGCGCGGGCACCAAGACCAAGCTCCACCTCCAAGACAGGCACCGGTGACCACGGCCGGCTGCCGCGCCTTCACCCCTGAACTGTGTAGCGTCGCCTGGCCAGGCAAGTTCAAGCCGGATCTGCCTCCTCGCTACGGCGGCACCCCCGACCCCGCGGAGTTCCTGCAGCTCTATGAGCTGAGCATCGAGGCGGCCAACGGCGACGAGAAAGTCATGGCAAACTGGTTCCCCATGGCTCTCAAAGATGGTGCCCGCTCCTGGCTCCTCAACCTGCCTCCAAGCTCGATCTCCTCCTGGGACAAGATGCGCAACCGCTTCGTCGCCAACTTCCAAGGCACTCGCGACCGCCCTCCGGCCGCGGGTGACCTACGCCGCATCAAGCAACAACCAGGAGAGACCCTCCAGAAGTACATCCAGCGCTTCAACAACGTTCGCCTCAAGATCACCAAGGTGACGGACGAGGCCATCATCTCCGCGTTCTCTGATGGCGTCCGTGACGTCAAGATGAAGGAGGAGCTCGCCATCCACGAGGAGCTCTGCACGTCCCTGGAGAGATTCAACCTGGCGACCAAGTGCGCAAGAGCTGAGGAGGGGCACCTCTCCCTCCTCGAGCTCCCGGCTACGGACCCGGAGGAGAAGAAAGCCAAGGCCAAGGACGTGAAGCGCAAGGGAGCAGCCGTGCTCGCCGCGGAGCCGGACACCAAGCGCGGCAGAGACCAGCCTGAGTCATCCAAGAGCAGCCGACCGTTCTGTGCCTTGCATAGCCTGCATAGCCACAACACCAGCGACTGTCAAGAGCTCAGAGCCATTCAAGAAGGACGCTTCGGTCGACGCCCCGAGCGCAACGACCGGGGTTACGGCCGAGGAGGAGGATGTGGTGGCGGATGCTGGGATGACCGTGGCCCGCGCCAGGAGTGGCGCGACCAGCCTCGTGAGGACCGCTGGTAGGATCAGCCTCGCGAGGGTGCCTGGAGGGACCAGCCTCGTGAGGATCGTCCTCAGGGCAACGCCGGTCTTCCTCCACTACCGCCACCACCAAGTAGGAATGACGACCACCATCAAGACGAGGGGGCTGGGGGCTTCCAGGAGCCGCGTGCTATCGCCTGCATCTTGGGCGGAGCTCAGGCTCCAGCCTCACAGCGTATCTTCAAACAATTTGCTCGTGAAGTGAATGCAGTCCTCCCCAAGCTCGAAGCGCCGCGCCCGCTCAAATGGTCCAAGTGCGCCATCACGTTTAGCTCGGCAGATCAGCTCAAGTGCGTGGCTACCGCTGGCGCCCTCCCGATGCTTTGTTTCCCAGTCATCAGCAATGTGCAAGTCACCAAGACACTCATCGACGGCGGCACAGGGCTCAACGTCCTATCCGTCGATACGTTCGACAACCTTCAAGTGTCGTATGACCAGCTTCAGCCCACCAAGCCTTTCTCAGGAGTGACCGACGGCTCCACTACCCTGATCGGGCAGGTCCGCCTCCCTGTCACCTTCAGAGAACGCAACAACTACCGCACCGAGCTCATCGACTTCGACGTCACGCACATCCGTCTGCCGTACAATGCCATCCTCGGGTATCCAGCCCTGGCCAAGTTCATGGCGGTGACCCATTACGGTTACAATGTCCTCAAGATGCCAGGAAGCGGCGGAATCATCATAGTCTCGTGCGAAGAAAGAGACGCGGTGTGCTCCCTCGAGCGTGCCTTCCAAGCTACAATAATCGACGACCCCGACAGCAAGGGCGAGTGCCCTCCTGAGGCCACCCCCAAGAAGAAGAAGCAGGTACGCCGTGCAGAACCTCCGGAGGGTGGCGTCGCGAGTGGAACCTCGTCAGGATCAGCGCCCGCGCCTGGGGCGCCTCCCTGCATCGAATAGGAAGGCACGCCCGGCGCCCTTCTCAGGCAGGGCTCAGGGGCTCTCTTCTGGAGGGCCTCAGACCTTGCCAACATCACGAGGGAGGCGCTCGGGCACCACTTGGAAGCGTGCTTCACGACACATTTCCCTTAGGAGAATACAGGGCGAGGAGCGCCCACCGCTCAGGAGTTCATCACCAGGACCACTCAGGAACTGCAAGACGCAAGGGCCATGCGCGGCGACCGCCGCTCACCAGGCGTAGCTCCCCATCAAGGCGAGGATGCCGGGCTGCGCGTCTGCATCGATGTCCCAGGGCTCAACAAGGCCGCATCTCAGGAGCTCTTCTGGCCTTCGCGTGTGGGACGCTGCGAGGGTCCGCTGCACAGCTATGTTCGCATGCCCTTCGGCCTGCCGAGCGTGGCGTCCGCCTATCAGCGCAACTTGCGGCGTGTCCTGGCAACTCAGGAGGCCAGGCACCACGCCCTCTTGACGGAGATGGAGACGGTTCTCAAGGAACCGCCTGGACCCCCAGAGCTTCCCGAGGCTCAGGGCCCCGGTGGCTCGTGAGGAGTGAACCCTTCGCCACGTACCTTTAGCTGCCCCAACATCCCTTCATCAACCGAACCAGGTGACATTTTCCATGTTTATTTAGCTGGGAGAGCCCCTCGGGCTGCATCATTCCCAGGCCACGTGGGTCCGTCCCTGTGGCATGCATCCCTTTTTCATGCCTTTAGCTTACCCTGCTGGGGGCGCCCCTCGGGCTGCATCATCCCCAAGCCGCTTGGGCTTGACCCAGTGGCATGTATCCTTCCTGCATTTACCTTAGCTAGCTTGCTTTCCATGCTTAATCTATCTATGACTATCGCCTGTTTGACTCTCACCTCCCACAGGGGCTACTCACGCTGGCACGACACTTGTGCACGGGTCCGTCCCTCCAACGTCGACAAATCTGAGCGGTCGAGCTCTGGCTCGCGGCACGCCCCGCGCAAGTCACCTCACCAGGCCCTCAGCGCCTTCATCTCCTTGCAAAGCAACCAGCGGCGGACCAGCAACCATAATGGCAAACTGTGTTTCTCCTTGTGCTTGCCTGCAGGAATCTCATGAGAATGACAGCAGGCGGCACCACGAGCTCCCTCTTCTCCCATGCAATCCACTTGCGCGTTAAAAGGGGGGCTCCTGAGCATCGCGACTCATGATCTCTTACTGGCTCTCCAGCCCTCACCCCCTGGCCTTGACCACGGCACGCGACCTGGCATACCAGCGGCGGTTGAGCTCGCTCGAGGGCCGGGACCTGAGGACGCAGAGCATGAAGGAGAGCGTGGAGAAGAGGGGAGGCTCGCATGGACCTGACTTAGCTAAGCATGAACATGGCGCATCGCGAGGAATCGACCTCGGACCGCCAAGATAAGTCTCGTGCTCAGATCTGCTAATCGTTGGAGCCTAGGGGTCACGCTCGCCGCAGCCCTGTTGCGGCAACGTCGCCTCCCTTTCTTACCTTATCACGGCTGCTTGAGCGCTAAAGGGTACCTCCTGAGCATCGCGCCTGAGGAGCTCTTACTGGACCTTGGGCTGCTCACCTCATGGCCTTGACCACGGCACGCGACCTGGCATACCAGCGACGGCTGAAGCCTGCCTGGGGACCAGGACCTGTCAGCGTAGAGCACCAAGTCGTCGCGAGGTCGGAAAGGGGAGACCGAGCTGAAGCAGGACTTGCGCTCGCAAATTTTCATAACAAGGATGATATCAACAGAAGACATTATAGACCCTTTACATGCCCCCACGGGGTACTCCTTGATTCCTCGCAGGGAACAAAAGACAAGAACTTTGGGAATCCTAACTACACGCTCCCACAGCCGACGCCATCATCAACAGTGGGCCACGGCAGGCCGGCGCCAAACCCATCCAAATGAGCGACGGCGGCGGCTGGACGCTGCAGCTTTGCTCCGGGCGCGGCGAGAGCTCGGGGGCACATAGCTGTCGTCGCTCGTCTCCGGAGTCTCGTAGAGCTCAGGAGAACCGCTGGACTCCCAAGAGTAGCTGCTGCTGGAGGAGCCGCGGGCCGGGCGCGCATTGTCCTGGCGCTTCCCTCCAGGGAAGCACTCCAAGCGGCGGCCCTCTGCATCGAAGACCTTGAAGAACAACGTGGAAGCGCCGTAGTACGCGAAATGGATTGCAAGGGCGCCCTCCGCGCGGCAAACTCGTGCGACCTCACCCCAGCCACGGGTCATGAAGATCTTCCCGGAGGAGACCACTTCAACCTCTGCTCCGGTCACCGGAGCGTCGCAGTCAGCATGCTGCAACCAGAGCTCGAGGTTCCCCTCGGCGGCATCATGTCGGAGAAGAACCGCGGGAAGCGGATCCAAGTCCTTGGAGGCATCGCTGCCCACAACACAGTTCACGAGAGGAGTCCGCAGCGTGGATTCCAGGGCGACGGCGCGTGTCGCCACGGCGTGGCGTCCGTGGTCGCGGCGCGGGCGGCGCCGCTCCTCGTTCCTTCCTCCAGAGCCCCCAGCTTGGGCGTACAAGGGCAGCGGATACCCTGGAGGCGGCCATTCACACCAGGGCCTCGTCACCTCCGCCCTCACAACAATGTCGTGGCGGTGGACTGGCCTCTTCTTTGGCAGAAGCAGCCCCGGCTGATAGCGGGGAGCCTTACCTTTCTCCTTGGCGGAGAATCTTCGGATCGGCACCACTGGAATTGCTACTAGCAGTGGAGCAAAGAGGACGAAGCAAGCGGAATGGGAAGAGATGGGGGACGGGGGCTCTGCCCCCTCCCCATTTATAGCAAGAGAAGGCCAACCAGCGCCCCCCACGATCACAGGTAATGATGGTTTTCCCTTGCATGTCGCAGGTGTTGGGGAACGTAGTAATTTAAAAAAAAATTCCTAGGCACACGCATGATCATGGTGATGCATAGCAAAGAGAGGGGAGAGTGTTGTCCACGTACCCTCATAGACCGACAGCGGAAGCGTTATCACAACGCGGTTGATGTAGTCGTACGTCTTCACGATCCGACCGATCAAGTACCGAACGCACGGCACCTCCGAGTTCAGCACACGTTCAGCTCGATGACGTCCCTCGAATTCTGATCCAGCCGAGTGTTGAGGGAGAGTTTCGTCAGCACGACGGTGTGGTGACGATAATGATGTTCCACCGACGCAGGGCTTCGCCTAAGCTCCACAACGGTATTATCGAGGTGTAATATGGTGCAGGGAGGCACCGCACACGGCTAAAATATCGTATATCAAGTGTGTTTAGAGGTGCCCCCCGCCCCCGTATATAAAGGAGCAAGGGGGAGGCCGGCTGCCCTAGGCGCACCAAGGAGAGGGGGGGAGTCCTCCTCCTAGTAGGAGTAGGACTCCCCTTTCCTAGTCCAACTAGGAAAAGAAGGGGGGAAGGAAAGAGAGGGAGAGGGAGAGGGAAAGAGGGCTGCGCCCCCCTCTCCTAGTCCAACTAGGATTCCTCCTGGGAGGGGGCGCGCCACCTCCTGGCTGCTGCCCTCTCTCTCCACTCTAGGCCCACTAAGGCCCAATACTTCCCCGGGGGGGGGGGGGGGGGGGGGGTTCCGGTAACCCTCCGGCACTCCGGTTAAATCCGAAACTTCTCCGGAACACTTCCGGTGTCCGAATATAGTCGTCCAATATATCAATCTTTATGTCTCGACCATTTCGAGACTCCTCGTCATGTCCGTGATCACATCCGGGACTCCGAACAACCTTCGGTACATCAAAACATATAAACTCATAATATAACTGTCATCGTAACTTTAAGCGTGCGGACCCTACAGGTTCGAGAACTATGTAGACATGACAGAGACACCTCTCCGGTCAATAACCAATAGCGGAACCTGGATGCTCATATTGGTTCCTACATATTCTACGAAGATCTTTATCGGTCAGACCGCATAACAACATACATTGTTCCCTTTGTCATCGGTATGTTACTTGCCCGAGATTCGATCGTCGGTATCTCGATACCTAGTTGAATCTCGTTACCGGCAAGTCTCTTTACTCGTTCCGTAATACATCATCCCGCAACTAACTCATTAGTCACAATGCTTGCAAGGCTTATAGTGATGTGCATTACTGAGTGGGCCCAGAGATACCTCTCCGACAATCGGAGTGACAAATCCTAATCTCGAAATACGCCAACCCAACAAGTACCTTTGGAGACACCTGTAGAGCACATTTATAATCACCCATTTATGTTGTGACGTTTGGTAGCACACAAAGTGTTCCTCCGGTAAACGGGAGTTGCATAATCTCATAGTCATAGGAACATGTATAAGTCATGAAGAAAGCAATAGCAACATACTAAATGATCGGGTGCTAAGCTAACGGAATGGGTCAAGTCAATCACGTCATTCTCCTAATGAGGTGATCTCGTTAATCAAATGACAACTCATGTCTATGGCTAGGAAACATAACCATCTTTGATTAACGAGCTAGTCAAGTAGAGGCATACTAGTTACACTCTGTTTGTCTATGTATTCACACATGTATTATGTTTCCGGTTAATACAATTCTAGCATGAATAATAAACATTTATCATGATATAAGGAAATAAATAATACTTTATTATTGCCTCTAGGGCATATTTCCTTCAGTCTCCCACTTGCACTAGAGTCAATAATCTAGATTACACAGTAATGATTCTCACACCCATGGAGTATTGGTGCTGATCATGTTTTGCTCGTGGAAGAGGCTTAGTCAACGGGTCTGCAACATTCAGATCCGTATGTATCTTGCAAATTTCTATGTCTCCCACCTGGACTAAATCCCGGATGGAATTGAAGCGTCTTTTGATGTGCTTGGTTCTCTTGTGAAATCTGGATTCCTTTGCTAAGGCAATTGCACCAGTATTGTCACAAAAGATTTTCATTGGTCCCGATGCACTAGGTATGACACCTAGATCGGATATGAACTCCTTTATCCAGACTCCTTCATTTGCTGCTTCCGAAGCAGCTATGTACTCTGCTTCACACGTAGATCCCGCCACGACACTTTGCTTAGAACTGCACCAACTGACAGCTCCACCGTTCAATGTAAATACGTATCCGGTTTGCGATTTAGAATCGTCCGGATCAGTGTCAAAGCTTGCATCAACGTAACCATTTACGATGAGCTCTTTGTCACCTCCATAAATGAGAAACATATCCTTAGTCCTTTTCAGGTATTTCAGGATGTTCTTGACCGCTGTCCAGTGATCCACTCCTAGATTACTTTGGTACCTCCTTGCTAAACTTATAGCAAGGCACACATCAGGTCTGGTACACAGCATTGCATACATGGTAGAGCCTATGGCTGAAGCATAGGGAACATCTTTCATCTTCTCTCTATCTTCTGCAGTGGTCGGGCATTGAGTCTTACTCAATCTCACACCTTGTAGTACAGGCAAGAACCCTTTCTTTGCTTGATCCATTTTGAACTTCTTCAAAACTTTGTCAAGGTATGTGCTTTGTGAAAGTCCAATTAAGTGTCTTGATCTATCTCTATAGATCTTAATGCCTAATATATATGCAGCTTCACCGAGGTCTTTCATTGAAAAACTCTTATTCAAGTATCCCTTTATGCTATCCATAAATTCTATATCATTTCCAATCAGCAATATGTCATCCACATATAATATCAGAAATGCTATCGAGCTCCCACTCACTTTCTTGTAAATACAGGCTTCTCCAAAAGTCTGTATAAAACCAAATGCTTTGATCACACTATCAAAGCGTTTATTCCAACTCCGAGAGGCTTGCACCAGTCCATAAATGGATCACTGGAGCTTGCACACTTTGTTAGCTCCCTTTGGATCGACAAAACCTTCTGGTTGCATCATATACAACTCTTCTTCCAAAAATCCATTCAGGAATGCAGTTTTGACATCCATTTGCCAAATGTCATAATCATAAAATGCAGCAATAGCTAACATGATTCGGACAGACTTAAGCATCGCTACGGGTGAGAAGGTCTCATCGTAGTCAATCCCTTGAACTTGTCAAAAACCTTTCGCAACAAGTCGAGCTTTATAGACAGTAGCATTACCATCAGCGTCAATCTTCTTCTTGAAGATCCATTTATTTTCAATGGCTTGCCGACCATTGGGCAAGTCAACCAAAGTCCATACTTTGTTCTCATACATGGATCCCATCTCGGATTTCATGGCTTCAAGCCATTTTGCGGAATCTGGGCTCACCATCGCTTCTTCATAGTTCGTAGGTTCATCATGGTCTAGTAACATGACCTCCAGAACAGGATTACCGTACCACTTTGGTGCGGATCTTGATCTAGTTGACCTACGAGGTTCAGTAATAACTTGATCTGAAGTTTCGTGATCATTATCATTAACTTCCTCACTAATTGGTGTAGGTGTCGCAGAAACTGATTTCTGCGATGATCTACTTTCCAATAAGGGAGCAGGTACAGTTACCTCATCAAGTTCTACTTTTCTCCCACTCACATCTTTCGAGAGAAACTCCTTCTCTAGAAAGGATCCATTCCTAGCAACGAATATCTTGCCATCGGATCTGTGATAGAAGGTGTACCCAGCAGTCTCTTTTGGGTATCCTATGAAGACACATTTCTCCGATTTAGGTTCGAGCTTATCAGGTTGAAGTTTCTTCACATAAGCATCGCAACCCCAAACTTTAAGATATGACAACTTTGGTTTCTTGCCAAACCATAGTTCATAAGGCGTCGTCTCAACGGATTTTGATGGTGTCCTATTTAGATTGAATGCAGCCGTCTCTAAAGCATAACCCCAAAATGATAGCGGTAAATCAGTAAGAGACATCATAGATCGTACCATATCTAATAAAGTACGATTACGACGTTCGGACACACCATTACGCTGTGGTGTTCCGGGTGGCGTGAGTTGCGAAACTATTCCGCATTGTTTCAAATGTAGGCCAAACTCGCAACTCAAATATTCTCCTCCACGATCAGATCGTAGGAATTTTATTTTCTTGTTACGATGATTTTCAACTTCACTCTGAAATTCTTTGAAATTTTCAAATGTTTCAGACTTATGTTTCATTAAGTAGATATACCCATATCTGCTCAAATCATCTGTGAAGGTGAGAAAATAACGATATCCGCCACGAGCCTCAATATTCATCGGACCACATACATCTATATCTATGATTTCCAACAAATCTGTTGCTCCCTCCATAGTTCCGGAGAACGGTGTTTTGGTCATCTTGCCCATGAGGCACGGTTCGCAAGTACCAAGTGATTCAAAATCAAGTGATTCCAAAATTCCATCAGTATGGAGTTTCTTCATGCGCTTTACACCGATATGACCCAAACGGCAGTGCCACAAATAAGTTGCACTGTCATTATCAACTCTGCATCTTTTGGCTTCGACATTATGAATATGTGTATCACTACTATCGAGATTCATTAAAAATAGACCACTCTTCAAGGGTGCATGACCATAAAAGATATTATTCATATAAATAGAACAACCATTATTCTCTGATTTAAATGAATAACCGTCTTGCATTAAACAAGATCCAGATATAATGTTCATGCTCAACGTTGGCACCAAATAACAATTATTTAGGTCTAAAACTAATGCGGAAGGTAGATGTAGAGGTAGCATGCCAACGGCGATCACATCGACTTTGGAACCATTTCCCACGCGCATCGTCACCTCATCCTTAGCCAATCTTCGCTTAATCCGTAGCCCCTGTTTCGAGTTGCAAATATTAGCAACGGAACCAGTATCAAATACCCAGGTGCTACTGTGAGTATTAGTAAGGTACACATCAATAACATGTATATCACATATACCTTTGTTAACCTTGCCATCCTTCTTATCCGCCAAATACTTGGGGCAGTTCCGCTTCCAGTGACCAGTCTGCTTACAGTAGAAGCACTCAGTTTCAGGCTTAGGTCCAGACTTGGATTTCTTCTCCTGAACAGCAACTTGCTTGCTGTTCTTCTTGAAGTTCCCTTTCTTCTTCCCTTTGCCCTTTTTCTTGAAACTAGTGGTTTTACTGACCATCAACACTTGATGCTCCTTTTTGATTTCTACCTCCGCTACCTTTAGCATTGCGAAGAGCTCGGGAATTGTCTTATCCATCCCTTGCATGTTATAGTTCATCACGAAGCTCTTGTAGCTTGGTGGCAGTGATTGAAGAATTCCGTCAATGACGCAATCATCCGGAAGTTGAACTCCCAGTTGAATCAAGTGATTATTATACCCAGACATTGTGAGTATATGCTCACTGACAGAACTATTCTCTTCCATCTTGCAGCTATAGAACTTATTGGAGACTTCATATCTCTCAATCCGGGCATTTGCTTGAAATTTTAACTTCAACTCCTGGAACATCTCATATGCTCCATGACGTTCAAAACGTCGTTGAAGATCCGGTTCTAAGCTGTAAAGCATGGCACACTGAACTATTGAGTAGTCATCAGCTTTGCTCTGCCAGACGTTCATAACTTCTGGCGTCGCTCTTGCAGGAGGCCTGGCACCTAGCGGTGCTTCTAGGACGTAATTCTTCTGTGTAGCAATGAGGATAATCCTCAAGTTACGGACCTAGTCCGTGTAATTGCTACCATCATCTTTCAACTTAGCTTTCTCAAGGAACGCATTAAAATTCAACGAAACAACAGCACGGGCCATTTATGTACAATTAACATAGACAAGCAAGATACTATCAGGTACTAAGTTCATGATAAATTTAAGTTCAATTAATCATATTACTTAAGAACTCCCACTTAGATAGACATCCCTCTAATCATCTAAGTGATTACGCGATCCAAATCAACTAAACCATGTCCGATTAACACGTGAGATGGAGTAGTTTTAATGGTGAACATCACTATGTTGATCATATCTACTATATGATTCACGCTCGACCTTTCGGTCTCTGTGTTCTGAGGCCATATCTGTATATGCTAGGCTCGTCAAGTTTAACCTGAGTATTCCGCGTGTGCAACTGTTTTGCACCCGTTATATTTGAACGTAGAGCCTATCACACCCGATTAACACGTGGTGTCTCAGCACGAAGAACTTTCGCAACGGTGTATACTCAGGGAGAACACTTTATCTTGAAATTTTAGTGAGAGATCATCTTATAATGCTACCGTCAATCAAAGCAAGATACGATGCATAAAGGATTAACATCACATGCAATCAATATAAGTGATATGATATGGCCATCACTATCTTGTGCTTGTGATCTCCATCTCCGAAGCGTCGTGCTTGTGATCTCCATCTCCGAAGCACCGTCATGATAACCATCGTCACCGGCACGACACCTTGATCTCCATCGTAGTATCGTTGTCGTCTCGCCAACTTATTGCTTTTACAACTATCGATACCGCTTAGTGATAAAGTAAAACTATTACATGGCGATTGAATTTCATACAATAAAGCGACAACCATATGGCTCCTGCCAGTTGCCGATAACTCGGTTACAAAACATGATTATCTCATACAACAAATTATATCACATCATGTCTTGACCATATCACATCACAACATGCCCTGAAAAACAAGTTAGACGTCCTCTATTTTGTTGTTGCAAGTTTTACGTGCCTGCTACTGGCTTAGCAAGAACCGTTCTTACCTACGCATCAAAACCACAACGATAGTTTGTCAAGTTGGTGCTGTTTTAACCTTCGCAAGGACCGGGCGTAGCCACACTCGGTTCAACTAAAGTGAGAGAGACAGACACCCACCAGTCACCTTTAAGCAACGAGTGCTCCGAACGGTGAAACCAGTCTCGCGTAAGCGTACGCGTAATGTCGGTCCGGGCCGCTTCATCTCACAATACCGCTGAACCAAAGTATGACATGCTGGTAAGCAGTATGACTTATATCGCCCACAACTCACTTGTGTTCTACTCGTGCAAAGCATCAACGCATAAAACCAGGCTCGGATGCCACTGTTGGGGAACGTAGTAATTTCAAAAAAATTTCCTACGCACACGCATGATCATGGTGATGCATAGCAACGAGAGGGGAGAGTGTTGTCCACGTACCCTCGTAGACCGACAGCGGAAGCGTTATCACAACGCGGTTGATGTAGTCGTACGTCTTCACGATCCGACCGATCAAGTACCGAACGCACGGCACCTCCGAGTTCAGCACACGTTCAGCTCGATGACGTCCCTCGAACTCCGATCCAGCCGAGTGTTGAGGGAGAGTTTCGTCAGCACGACGGCGTGGTGACGATGATGATGTTCCACCGACGCAGGGCTTCGCCTAAGCTCCGCAACGGTATTATCGAGGTGTAATATGGTGGAGGGGGGCACCGCACACGGCTAAAATATCGTATATCAAGTGTGTTTAGAGGTGCCCCCCTGCCCCCGTATATAAAGGAGCAAGGGGGAGACCGGCTGCCCTAGGCGCGCCAAGGAGAGGGGGGAGTCCTCCTCCTAGTAGGAGTAGGACTCCCCTTTCCTAGTCCAACTAGGAAAAGAAGGGGGGAAGGAAAGAGAGGGAGAGGGAGAGGGAAAGAGGGCTGCGCCCCCCTCTCCTAGTCCAACTAGGATTCCTCCTGGGAGGGGGCGCGCCACCTCCTGGCTGCTGCCCTCTCTCTCCCCTCTAGGCCCACTAAGGCCCAATACTTCCCCGGGGGGGGGGTTCCGGTAACCCTCCGAAACTCCGGTTAAATCCGAAACTTCTCCGGAACACTTCCGGTGTCCGAATATAGTCGTCCAATATATCAATCTTTATGTCTCGACCATTTCGAGACTCCTCGTCATGTCCGTGATCACATCCGGGACTCCGAACAACCTTCGGTACATCAAAACATATAAACTCATAATATAACTGTCATCGTAACTTTAAGCGTGCGGACCCTACAGGTTAGAGAACTATGTAGACATGATCGAGACACCTCTCCGGTCAATAACCAATAGCGGAACCTGGATGCTCATATTGGTTCCTACATATTCTACGAAGATCTTTATCGGTCAGACCGCATAACAACATACGTTGTTCCCTTTGTCATCGGTATGTTACTTGCCTGAGATTCGATCGTCGGTATTGGGGCCCACGGCGCTCCGCACTTGACCTTTGGCTTCGCCTCGAAGCCAAGCCCGAGCGCGCCTTGGGCCCGGGGGCTACTATCGGCGTTCTGGGAACGGGAGTCCCCAAACTTGCCTGCCTGCGGCCCACGACGTGGCTCTGCAAGCGGGCCCGTGCGGCCAATCTTCACCAACAAGCATTCAAGACCCTCGCGAGGGGCCATGCCTCGCGAGGCGGACGACACAAGACCTCCTCAGGAGAGGCCTCACCAGGTTGGCTTGCGAGGGGCGGAGAGATCAAGGCAAGGCAAACCTTGCGCGGTTCTCGTGACGTGAGCCATGATGACCGAGACCGGGCAGGCGCTAGCGCGCAGTGTCCTTGTTTCCTCTTTGGTGCTAAGGAGGCAAGCGCAGGCGCGGAGTACTGAGGCGCCATGCAAAGGTTTCCATATCAGTGCAACGAGACCAAGACCAGCAGGACGGCAAGACGGAGCTCACCATGGAGCCCAAGACGGCGTCACCACCAGAGCCTTTGGCAGGCGAAGACTACTTTTGTCAGGATAAGCTGTACTAGCTGTCCCCTTTCAAATTGGCCGTTGTTGGCCCCCTTCCCGCTCAATATTTGGGAAGAGGACCAGGGCCTCTATAAATAGGACTAGCCACCACAGTAGGGGGGACGAGACAAAACGAAGCCTCATGCATCTGATCTTGAGCCAATCCCTAGCCACACACCAAGCACAAGAACACCTCAACCTCAGGAGGCTGTTCTTCCCCTTGTAACTGTTCATCCTTAGCCCGAGAGGCAATCCACCACCACTCACTGGAGTAGGGTATTACACCACAACGGTGGCCCGAACCAGTATAAATCTTGTGTTCTTTGTGTTGCGAGTTCGTCGAGTTAGCCCTTGAGATCTTAGCAAAGCTAGGATGTAGATCGGTAGGGGATGAACTTCACGCGCACCTGTTCGAACCTTAAGGGTTTTGCCGGAACCCGTGATCCGACAATTGGCCCCGCAGGCCAGGAGCAGCAAGCTTTGTCGCTGCACCCTTCTATGCGGCGAGACGGATGCACCGCCACTCTGTTGCTGACCCTAGCGGCTGCTTCGTTGTCCCATGCTCGTCGCGGGCTGGCAACCGCGCAGGCTGCGTTGGTCATGGCGCGTGAGCTCCCGCGCTACCGCCCCATCGATGACCTCTACAAGGACTGGCTAGACCGCATCGCCGAGCTCGTCAGCGCCGCCGGGGACGCCCCTGCACCGCCCCGCTTGCTGCCTCACCCGCCCCCTGCCGTGGGTGACGTAGTTCACGGAGCACCTCCTCCACGTCCCAGGAAGGACGCCCTCATCGAACCAAGGCGCAAAACTCCACGACGCAACCCGCCGCACAAGACGCCGACGCACAACGAAGAAAGCTTCCAGGTGGTGTAGCGGCTGCAAGGAGAGGCACGTGCGCTCCCAGCACCGCCAGGTCAAGACCGCGCGCCGCCACCGCAGCTGGAAGCCGTGCGTTCACTCTGGAGCTGCGCAGCATCGTCTGGCCAGGGAAGTTCAAGCCCGACCTGCCTCCATGCTACGACGGTACCCCCGACCCAGCCGAGTTCCTGCAGCTCTACGAGCTGAGCATTAAGGAAGCCAGCGGTGACGAGAAGGTTATGGCGAACTGGTTTCCCATGGCCCTCAAGGACGGCGCGCGCTCGTGGCTCCTCAACCTCCCCGCGGGATCGATCTCCTCCTGGGACGAGATGCGAGAGCGTTTCATCGCCAACTTCGAGGGCACTCGTGACTTCCCACTAGCTGCTGGCGACCTGCGGCGCATCAAGCAGCAGCCGGGAGAGACCCTGGAGAAGTACATCCAGCGCTTCAACAACATTTGCCTCAAGATCCACAAGGTGTCAAATGAAACCATCGTCTCGGCGTTCACCGATGGTGTCCATGACGTCAAGATGAAGGAGGAGCTCGCCATACACGAGGACCTGTGCACGGCTCTGGAGATGTTCAACATGGACGCCTCTCCCTCCTCGAGCTCCCTGAGGCTGACCTAGAAGACAAGAAGACCAAGGCCAACGACGTGACCCGCAAGGGGTCGGCTGTGCTTGTGGCTGAACCTGACATGAAGCGTGGCTGCAACCACGCGGAGTCATCCAAGGGCGGCCTCCCATTCTGCGTCTTCCACAACGTGCATAGCCACAACACCAATGACTGCCAACAGCTCAGGACCATCCGCGATGGGCGCCTCAGTCGTCGCCCCGAGCACAATGACCGAGGCTGCTACTACGGAGGAGGCCGAGGCGAAGGACACGGGGACGGCCGCGACCCCCGTCGGCAGTGGAGCGACCAGCCTCGTGAGGACCGCTGGCAGGGTCAGCCTCGTGAGGGCGCCTAGAGAGATCAGCCTCGCGAGGACCGTCCTCAGTGAAACGCTGGCCTAGCCCCGCTGCCACCACCACCAAGAAGGAACAAAGACCAAAACCAGGACGAGGGGGCTGGGGGCTACCAAGAGCCTTGTGCCATCGCTTGCATCCTCGGCGGTGCTCAGGCCCCAGCCTCCCATCGCATCTTCAAGCAGTTCGTGCATGAGGTGAATGCGGCCCTCCCCAAGCTCGGGGCAACGTGCCCACTCAGGTGGTCCAAGTATGCCATCATCTTCGACTCTTCCGACCCGCTCAAGTGCGCGGCCATAGATGGTGCCCTCCCGATGCTCTGCTCACCCATCATCAGCAATGTCCTCGTGACCAAGAAGCTCATCGATGGCGGTGCGGGGCTCAATGTCCTCTCTGTCGAGACGTTCGGCCGACTCCAGGTGTGTAACACCCCGCATGTAACTTTCCATATTTGTAACTCCAACTCTTGCCATTTCCGGCTATGTGTTATGATATTCCCTTTGTGGTCGGGTTTTGTTTTTCGTTTTGCATTTTGTTCATGTCATGCATTTCATATCATGTCATCATGTGCATTGCATTTGCATACGTGTTCGTCTCTTGCATCCGAGCATTTTCCCCGTTGTCCGTTTCCCAATCCGACGCTCCCATCTCCTCCGGTGCACCCCTTTTGTTTTCGTCTCGTGTGCGGGTGTCAAACGTTCTCAGAATGGACCGAGGCTTGTCAAGTGGCCTTGGTATACTACCGGTAGACCACCGGTCAAGTTTCGTTCCATTTGGAGGTCGTTTGGTACTCCAACGGTTAACCGGGTAACCGCAGATGCCTTCTGTGTGTTCCAGCAAAAACCCCCTCTCTAAACAGCCCAAAACCCACCAAACTCTCTTCCATGCTGTAGTTCGTTCGATCACGATCGTGTGGGCGAAAACCGCACCTCATTTGGACTCTCCTAGCTCCCTCTACCTATTTATATGCATCTCTCCCGAAAAACGCACGCAGATCAAACCCTAGACCCGCTCCCTCTCCGCCGCCGGACACGTCCGGGCAGAGCCGGACGCATCCACCACCGCCCACCGACCAATCCGGAGCCGACACGTCAGCGCATCCGGCCTCCCACCGCCGCCGGCCCGGCGAGCCCGAGGAAGGCCCTCCCGGGCCCGAGCGCGCCCGTCGCCCGTCCTCTCTCCTCCGCTGCGGCCCCGCCGCCGAGCCCGCGCCGGCCGGCCCCGCCTCCTCGTCGCCGGCCACCGCACCGCCCCGCCGCCGCGGCCGCCCGCCGCCTTGACTCCGCCGCCGCCACCTCCGGCCCCGCCGTTCCCGGACTGCGCCTCCTCCCCGCCGGCCTCATCTCCTTCCTCCGGGCCCGCCGTCGTCGCCACTTCCTCTCCCAGCTCCGGCCACGGCGAGCTCCAAGCTCCCTCGATCGGATCTGAAACTACTGTAGCAGGTTGACTTTCCCCGAGACCCTGAAAAATCCCGTCATTTATTTTTTACAATAAGTGCCCCTGTTCATCATAGCATAACTCTCTGCATGTAACTCCGTTTCGCGTGTGTAATATATCCAATCGTTCGTCTCGTGATGCTCTTCATTTTGTTCAATTGCACCATGTTCATTAGAGGCCATTTTGATTCCCAAATATATGGTGCAAGAGTGCTAGTTGCTGTTATCTGCTGGTTCTTATCAGAACTTGGAGATTTGTCATTTTTGTATCATTTAATCTGTGCATCTTCTGGGCATGAGCTCTACATGTGTTTTGTTGTATGCCATGCCATCGTTTCAAGGGTGTATGCCATGTATTTTTGTGATCTCTGTGGTGACTAGCACAAGCATGCAAACTAGGCCCCGTAATGTTTCTGATTTCAGAGAGTGATTTCTCAAGTCTTTGTCTGCTGTTATTTTGTTGCCATGTAAACTTGATGTTACAGAGAGATCCATGCATATTTTGGAGATGTTCAGTAAGGATGTTTTGTAGATATTTTTGTAATTGATCCATTCCTGCCCTTTTTTGCAATTATGGAGTGCCATAGCATGACTCAATCTTGCTATACTTTTGCTATAAAATATTTCTGGCAGATTCTTAACATGATATGCTATTTTGTCAAGCTTGTTGTAGTTGATCCATACATGCTATGCTTTTGTTCATGCCTTGGATAGCTTCATAAACATGCCATATTGCTGTAGGTATGCTTGTTTTGTAATGCATTGCTCTGTAGTGAGTGCATCAAGCTCACAAAGAGGCCTTCATATTATTATTTCTGCCATGCTCTGTTTACATGCTTGCCATCATATCTTCTGGTCCTTTTTGGCTTATTGTCAGTAAGGGACTTTTGTCATATGCGTTTAGTAGAACACTGCCGTGCCTTATTTAGCCATGTTGACTTCCCGTAGCATGTTATTTTCGTGCTCTGAACATTGCTACCTGATGCTGTTTCAGTCATGTCCAGTAAATTCACCAAGTCTGTGAACCTGTTATCTTTTGCACTTTGGCCATGCTTGTTTGAGCCTGATATGTTGTGAACTAGCCGTAGCGCACTGTTCATCTTTTGTCAAGCATCTCCTGTAGATTACTTTCATATGCTTTGTTGCTACGTTGGGGTGCTGTAGCATTGTTACTTGTTGCATTTTAAGTGCCATCATGCTGTTAATCGCAGATTTGTGTCATTCTTGTTTTGCTTGCCATTTGCAAACCGTGCATCCGTTTCTGGTGATCTTTATATCGATTTCGACCGAAATCATCTCATCTTTCCAGTGACATGCTTGGTTTGCCAAGTTACTACCTTGTTCATCATTTTCCTTCCGGAGCACGCATATGCATCGCATATCATATCTTGCATATCATTCATGTTTTGCATCATGTTGCTTGTGCATTTCTCGTGATTGATTGTGGTTCCGTTTGCTTGTGCTCTTGTTTTGGGTAGAGCCGGGAGATGAGTTCGTGAACGAGGAACCTGTTGAGTACGCTTACGAGGATCAAGCTTTCGACAACTCTGAGAACCTTGCAGGCAAGATGACCACCCCTCGAAATCACTTCTATCTTTGCTTTGCTAGTTGTTCGTTCTATTGCCATGCTGCGCTACCTATCACTTGCTATATCATGCCTCCCATATTGCCATGTCAGCCTCTAACCATCCTTTCCTAGCAAACCGTTGTTTGGCTATGTTACCGCTTTTGCTCAGCCCTTCTTATAGCGTTGCTAGTTGCAGGTGAAGTTGAAGTTTGTTCCATGTCGGAACATGGATATGTTGGGATATCACAATATCTCTTATTATGTTAATGCATCTGTTGAGGATATAACCGTTGGAATCACCCGCCCAAGAGGGTCGGGTTATGGTATAATGGTCATCACGCGAAGCCCAGTACCAAGCTTGAAGACGGCGGGTTAATAATGGGCTTAAGACCCGGAGATGGCTTCGGGCCCATAGTGATAAACTGCCGTATGGCAAGACTTGTAGTGTAAGGCAAGAATAGTTAAGAGTCCGAGCCGGACACTGTTATGAGCCGGCCGGGACTCTGAGAGCCGCTGGGCGTCAACCTCTCTATATAAAGGGACGACCCGGCGGCGGTTTAGGGACAAGTAAGACAACCTCGATAACCAGGCAGGACGGCTTAGCTCCTGGTGATCGAAACCCTAATCAATACAACCTCAACTGAACGTAGGCTTTTACCTTCACCGTAAGGGGCCGAACCAGTATATCCCTCGTGTTCCTTGTACCGTTTAACCCCTTTAAGCTTCCTAGCTGCGATGGCTCCACGACTAAGTCCTTGCACGAGGACATCTGCCGTGACCATTCCATGACAGTTGGCACCCACCGTGGGGCTGACGCATGGTGGATTTGAGTTCTTGAAGGGCAGCTTGGAAGGGCTCAAGGGATACGCTGTGGGCCGGATGACCAAGAGTCGTCGCAGCAAGCTCTACATCGACGATGCAAACTGGGGCCCCGACGCTGGCTCAATTGAGTACGGGTACCGGGTCCCCTTCGGCGGAATTCATGTCTTCATTGGCAAGATTGGTGAGCCAGGCCCTGAGCCGGATCTCTGCGCCGATCTCATCGAGACGGCTCAGTGTGCACGACCCGCCCGGGCTCTACCTGCCTTGAAGCATGCTTTTGTGGGATGTGTCCATGCAGGACTGTCTGAAGGATCTGGATCTGGTGATGAGACGGCCACAGGCTCTGACGGCGAGTCATCTACGGATGAGTCAAACTTGTTGTATCAACTTCAAGATGGCATGCTCAGGGGTTGTTCCGATGGCGACAGCATTCCGGACCACTTTGAGCCGCCGAGCCGGGTTGCAATCTTCATGGCCGGCGCACAACCTGTTCAAAACCCCACCTCCGGGTCAGGAAGCCCGGTGCCTTCGCCGGCTCAGGTGCTGATGGATCTCATAGACAAGATGACGGCCCTATTGACCGCTACGGTGGCTCCGGCGGATCAAGTTCAACATGACGCGGAGGTGGCACAGTTAAAGTTGGATCTAGCAAAGGCCAAGGAGGATCTGGCGGCGGAGGGGATCAGGATGGCTACAGAGAGGGCGGCTCTCGACGCCCAGACTCAGTCGATTCAGGCGCAGTCCTTCCGGCTCACGATGGATCAGAATGCGTCCCAGGAGGTCATGAGAAGGAGGTATCAAAAGGCCCAATCTCGACTCCCTCTGGTTTACGATCCTCGAAACCTCTTCAACACGCCGGGTGCAGGGTCTAGTAACCCGCCGAAGATCATAGTGCCCGGGGCTGGGACGCCAATTCAGCCCCAAGTGATGGGACCTCCCCGGGTGAACCCTGCCCCGCCTCAGTACGTACCAATACCACCGGGTCATTATGCCAACCCGTTGGAAAACATGGTCGCCGCGGCAGCGCGGCTGGCGGCTCTCCCAATTGATGGCGACTCTCCAATGGCGGTTGAAACCCGCCGGGTCAGAGAACTCCTTCAGACGGCTCTGGCGCAGCAAGAGGCGTATTCTTATAGCGGGGATAGGATTCATTCAACCCCTCGTCCAGGCCGGAGCCCGAGTTATAGCAGACACATGGTCTGAGCGACCGGCTCAAGTAATGTCCGACGCCATGACTTGCCACATGGCCACGGCCCGGCTCGCAACGGAGCCTTTCACGCAGCAGACCAAGACAGAGCACGGCAAGAGGCGGAGTAGGTGCCTCAGTTGACGGCTTACCAGCCACCCCCGGCTTATCCGACGGCTTCCATCGATGTGGGTATCCCTACAAGGACTGGAGGTGTCCCTTGTCTAGTGCCGGCTCTCCGCAATGAACGTCTGCCCAAGGATTTCAAAGGGCCTAGGAAGGTGCCTAATTACACGGCTGATTTACAACCCGGAGCCTGGATTGAGAGTTACGAGATGGCCATGGATTTGCTGGAGGTCAGCGAAGCGGCGATGGCCAAGTACTTCACCATGATGTTAGATGGGACTGCCCGCACTTGGTTGAAAGGGCTGCCGCCGAATTCTATCGGGTCTTGGGCTGAGCTGAAATCCCGGTTCATCCAAAACTTCAAAGATACCTGTAGGCAGTCTATGTCAATTGTGGATTTGACTAACTGTAAACAGCAGGAGGGTGAGTCTACGACACATTGGGTCCGCCGGGTCAAAGAGATAATACATTCATCTGATAAGATGGATGCCGGCTCCGCAGTCTTGATGTTGGAGCAGAATTGTCGTTTCCTGCCCCTGAAGATGAAACTCGGGCGGCTCAAGCGCGATTGCAATGATATGGGTACGCTGATGGCGGCTCTCGTCAAGTACGCCGACTCTGATAGTACCAAGGACCCCGCGTCAGATGATGAAAAGACAGGGAAGGGAAAGAAGAGCGGCAATGGCAAGGGTCCTCAGCATAACCCGGCGAACCAAGGAGGTAACAAGTGTAAGGCTGATGGCAGCATGGAGTTTGTGGCCAATGCCAGCTCACAAGGTAACAATCAGCGACGTAAGGGGAGGCCACCTCCCTGAGCCGGCGGTTCAGGCCCAACGCTTGAGCAGTTGTTGAATGAGCCTTGTCCAAGGCATGGCTCTAGGGAGAAGCCAACTACTCATCTATGGAAAGATTGCGCAATCATGAAGGCCTTTAAGAATTCCAATGCCTTTAATGGCAACAATGGCTCGGGCGGCGGCTCAGGCGCCGGCGGCTTTCATGGCCCGGGCGGCGGCTCAAATTCCAATCCTCAGAATGTTCAAGGGGGCTTTAATCAGCAGTCCGGCCAGGGTCATCAACAGCAACAGGGGGGATACCAGACCAATCCAAAGCAGCTCAATGGTGGACAGTATCATGTGTTTACCACCAGTCTGTGTAAGCGAGATCAGAAGCTTCATAAGAGGGCTGTGAATGCTGTTGAGCCGGCGGTTCCACGCTATTTAAGATGGTCTGAGCAGCCTATTGTGTGGAGTAGGGAGGATCACCCTCCCCGGGTTGATAATCCGGGTCACCTAGCCCTGGTGGTGGCTCCTCAGGTGGGAGGATATAAGTTCACTAAGGTGCTCATGGATGGAGGCAGCAGCATCAACATCCTTTATTATGAGACCTTCCGTCGTATGGGGTTGATTGATAAGAACCTCAGTCAGTCCAATACTGTTTTCCATGGTGTGGTGCCTGGTAAGTCGGCTTATCCGGTTGGTAAGATTGAGCTGGAAGTGGCCTTTGGAGATGAGTACAACTACAGGGCGGAAAAATTGACCTTTGAGGTGGTTAAGATAAGAAGTCCGTATCATGCCATATTTGGGCGGCCGGCTTACGCCAAGTTCATGGCACGGCCGTGTTACGTATATTTACAGCTCAAGATGTCGGGTCACAATGGGACCATTACGGTTCATGGCAGCCGAAAGATAGCCTTGGAGTGTGAGGAAGGTGACGCGGCTTATGCAGAATCTGTTTGTGCAACAGAGGAGTTAAAGTTTTACAATGACAATGTTGACCCAACAGATATGACATCTCTGAAAAAGCCGACCATGGAGCATGAGCCGGCAATGAAATTTAAGTCAGTTGATGAGACTAAACTTGTTGACTTTGTTCCAGGTGACTCATCTCAGCAGTTTAGCATCAGTGCCAATCTGGATCCAAAATAGGAAAGCGCGCTCATCGAGTTCATCCATGAGAACAAGGACATTTTTGCATGGAAACCTTCTGACATGCCAGGTGTACCTAGAGAACTCGCTCAGCACACTCTCAATGTTGATCCGAAATTTAAGCCGGTCAGGCAATTCCTTTGGCGGTTTAATGAGGAAAGGCGGAAAGCCATTGGTGAGGAGGTGGCCCGGCTCTTGGCGGCCGGGTTTATTGTCGAAGTCTTTCATCCAGAATGGTTAGCTAACCCGGTGCTCGTACTCAAGAAGAATGGCACCTGGCGGATGTGTGTGGACTACACGGACTTAAACAAAGCGTGTCCGGCTGATCCTTTTGCTCTCCCCCGTATTGATCAAATCATTGATGCTACGGCGGGTTGTGAGCGCTTAAGTTTCTTGGATGCTTATTCTGGATACCATCAGATTAAAATGGCAATTAAGGACCAGGAGAAGACGACGTTCATCACTCCCTTTGGAGCCTTCTGTTAAGTGTCTATGCCTTTTGGACTCAAGAGTGCACAGGCGACTTACCAGCGTTGTGTGCAGAATTGTCTTCATAACCAGATTGGGCGCAATGTTCATGCCTATGTGGATGATATCGTGGTTAAATCCAGGGAGAAGGAGACTCTAGTCGATGACCTTAGAGAAACCTTTGATAATCTCCGGGTTTACAAGATGATGCTTAACCCGGCCAAGTGTGTTTTTGGTGTTCCTGCAGGCAAGCTCTTGGGTTTCCTAGTTTCTAATAGAGGCATTGAAGCTAACCCAGAAAAAATCAAGGCAATCACCTCTCTGGCTAAGCCGGCGTGTATAAACGACGTCCAGCGTCTAGCAGGCCGCATTGCTGCTTTGAGCCGGTTTATAAGCCGCTTGGGTGAAAAGGCCATGCCACTCTACCAGTTGATGAAGAAAATTGATGGCTTTATGTGGAATGATGCTGCTAATGCTGCTTTTGAGGATTTGAAGAGGCAGCTGGCTGAGCCCCCAGTCCTTGCTGCTCCGGTTGACAAAGAGCCCTTATTACTGTATGTTGCTGCCAACACACGAGCCGTCAGTGTGGCTGTGGTGGTGGAGCGCAAGGAAGAGGGTAAGGAGTACCCAGTTCAGCGGCCGGTTTACTACGCCAGTGAAGTGCTCATTGAGTCCAAACATCGGTATCCACATTGGCAGAAGCTTGTTTATGGTGTGTTCATGGCAAGCCGGAAGCTTAAGCATTATTTCCAGGGTCACCCTATCACTGTGGTTAGTTCTGCTCCCCTTGGAGATATCATCCAAAACAGAGAAGCCACAGGAAGAGTGGCTAAGTGGGCTATAGAGCTCGGGCCTCATGGTCTGAAATACGTACCGCGCACTGCTGTTAAATCTCAAGCTTTGGTGGATTTCATCAACGATTGGACAGAGCTACAGGTGCCCGAAGAAAAGCCGGATAATACATATTGGACTATTCACTTCGATGGGTCTAGGCAATTGGAGGGCTCGGGGGCTGGAGTTGTGGTTACTTCCCCTAAAGGTGACAAGTTTCGTTATGTGCTACGGTTGATGTTTCCATGCACTAACAATGCGGCTGAGTACGAGGCTTTGCTCCATGGTCTTCGGGTGGCTAAGGAGATGAGCTTGAGCAGAGTAAGGTGTTTGGGCGATTCAGATCTAGTGGCTCAACAAGTATCAGGCAAGTGGGATTCCAAGGACCCTCTCATGGCGGCTTATCGCCGTGAAGTTGATGCCGTTGCTGGACACTTTCAGGGTTACCAAGTAGAACACATCGATCGCAGGAAGAACGAGGAGGCTGATGCATTAAGCCGGCTGGGCTCTCAGCGAAAACCGGTGCCGCCTAATACCTTCTTGGACATCTTGCATAACCCTTCTGTCAAGTTACCTATAGAGGAAGACTTGGCTGTCCCTGACCCGGAAGCACAGTTGGTGGCGGCTCTCCACATCACCCCAGACTGGACAGTACCATACTTGGCTTACATGACCCGGGGAGATTTGCCTGAGGATGAAACTTTGGCCAGACAAATAACCCGACGGTCTAAGTCAATGGTCATTATCAATGGCGAGCTGCATCGTCGCAGTGTTACTGGAACTTTCCAGCATTGTGTCTCCCCTGAGGAAGGCCAAGATATTTTGCGTGAGATTCATGAGGGGGATTGTGGCCATCATGCCGGCTCAAAATATCTTGTGGCCAAGGCTTTTCGTCATGGTTTTTATTGGCTGACGGCTCATGCTGATGCGGAGGACTTGGTCAGTAAATGTGACGGTTGTCAGAGGTTCTCGCGACGGGCTCATGTGCCAGCTCAAGAGTTGAGGATGATACCAATCACTTGGCCATTTGCGGTCCGGGGGCTTGACATGGTTGGGCCTTTTAAAAGGTCCAAGGATAAGAAGACCCACCTCTTGGTGGCAGTTGACAAATTCACAAAGTGGGTTGAAGGAGAGCCAGTTAGTAAGTGTGACGCACCCACGGCGGTTCAGTTCATGAAAAGGGTGATATTTCGCTTTGGCTTTCCACACAGCATTATAACTGACAATGGTACCAATCTGTCTACGGGCGCTATGGAGGAGTTTTGTCAACGAGAGCATATTCGACTTGATGTTTCATCAGTGGCTCACCCTCAATCCAATGGTCAAGCTGAGAGAGCTAATCAGGAGGTCTTGAAGGGCATGAAGCCCCGGCTTTTGGTCCCTTTGCAACGGACGCCGGGTTGTTGGGTGGAGGAGCTACCCTCCGTGTTATGGAGCATCAATACTACTCCTAACAGGTCTACGGGTTACACGCCTTTCTTCATGGTTTATGGAGCGGAAGCAGTCTTCCCCAGTGACATCCGTCATGACTCGCCTCGAGTGGCAGCTTATGTTGAGGCGGATAATGAGCGGGCGTGCCAAGATGCTCTTGACTTGTTGGACGAACAGCGTGATGTGGCAGCAGCTCGCTCGGTGATTTACCAACAAGACCTGCGCCATTATCACAGCCGCCGGGTTAAGTCCCGGGTCTTCCAGGAAGGTGATCTGGTGCTCCGGCTCATCCAAGACCAGACAGATGCACATAAGTTATCCCCGCCTTGGGAAGGGCCCTTTGTGGTCAACAAGAACTTGCACAACGGGTCATACTACCTTATCGACGTTCGGGAGCATAAGGATTCACGTAAGTCGGAGGAAGAGACCCGTCGGCCGTGGAACGTAGCTCAGCTTTGGCCTTATTACACTTGAGCCACCGGCTCTCATAATGTACATATTTCTATAGCCATGTATATATTATGGTAAATAATAAAGCAGGACCTCTGTCCTTTTCTCCTCCAAAGGTAAGCGTGTTATTTCCATTACAACATCACATGGTCGCTTGGAGGTGGATCCGTCTTATGATCATATTCGAATCTAGCCGTAAACATTATGATCATTTGGGGGCTTCCTATTCAAACATAGGTCGTATTCGAACCAAAGAGAACATAGCTGTCGATACCCACTTGATTGGCAAATTGCCGAGCTCATTGGGGAGTTTTCTTTGATCATATTTGAATCATAGCTCAACCCCCTTTGGGAACCGACGTGGATCGTATTCGAATCAGCGTCGTTAAACAACTCTTAAGGTCATTTGGGGGCTTCCTGTTCAAACATGGGTCGTATTCGAACCAAAGAGAACATAGTTGTCAGTACCCTCTTGATCGGCATCGCCAAAGCCACTGGGGGCTATATGATCGCATTCGAATCTTAGCTTAACCCCTTTGGGACGGTTCTCTGGTCGTATTCGAACCGGAAGCCCCTACATTTTTGATCTTCTGACTTACAACAAGTTCTTTTGGTCACATCAACAGAGTGCAAGGGCGGCTTTACTTCGCCGGCTTAATTTTGATTCACAATGGTAATACGTAGTAAGTATTCTTGATGCTGGTAAACCGGAGTTTACATCTTCAACTCATTATTCGGGTTACATAAACCGGATGTATACTTGAAGGCTTGTAAGTATGCTATTATGGTTACATCAAAGATATAAGTGAGGGCCAGTCTTTGGCGACTTTTTGTTCATGTTCCGGGTTATATATATAAGGTTTATGATTCTCAGTACGGTAAGCCGCCTAGAGATTTGTGACTTGTTTTCTATGCAGGATGGTTAAGTGCAGCTATTCGAGCTTAGGGAAAATAACTGATCAATTATAACCCGGAGGAATAAGAAGAAGCAGCTCCAATGGAGTTAAGCATTCAACACGTGCACGATGGCACGACAAACTTAAGTGTTTGTCCTACTCTATTACAAGACTCCCCGAGTCCAAAAGGTGAGGCATTGTTTTAAGGTGTAACCATGAGTCGCCTGAAAGTCAAGGTGCTTGTTGAGTTGAAGCTTCCGGCTCATCCCTCTCTGCTCCTCCGGCTGATTCCATGACCTGGAAGGTTGATGACTTCCAATCAATGCCGCTCAAAGCCTCAAATTGAGCCTCGTCATCAATTAACCCGGCCGGGTCAACTTCTGGGGCAAACGTGTGCTTACGAGTCGGCGGGATCAAGCTGATGGCTTCGTAACGTGGAGTGGGGATCCTCTGATTTTCTGCGTCGTAGCCCGACTGGTACTTGGTAAGGTCGGTGTCATTCCCAATCAGGGTAGCCACCGGGCACACGATCTTCACGCAGGCAGCAAAGTCTTTTTGGTCGAAGGGGGTGCCGTCTTCCTTCAGGCTGGGGTATCCAAGCGCGATGTCGGCCGGGTCTAGCTCCGGAAGAAAAGCCTTGGCCCGGCTCAAAGCAGCTATCGCTCCGGCTCTTGCAGAGGCCCGTCTTAGCTCTTGGAAGCGCTGAGGAAGAACGGAAAGCCGCCTGAGTATGTCCGCCAGGTGAGTCGGAACCTCGTTGGACAGGGCCACAACGGCTAACGCACGCTGTGACCCGGTATAGAGTTGCTCCACCAAGGTGTACACGGCTTTCAGCTTCGTCAGGACATTCTGGTTAAGGTTGGAGCTTCTGGGACCAGTTTAAACAAAGTCAGGTAAGCCGGAGACAGTAGGGGGACTTATGAGACATAAGGAAGGAAAACTTGGTAAAAGCTTGCAGAATGACTTACCAAAGATTGCGGAGACCATCTGTGACACATGGCGCTTTAAGCCGGAGAGTTCGGCGGTTCTTTCAGTCAGAGCAGCCTCTACTTTTTTGGCCCGGCTCAGCAAGGCGGCTCTCTCTTCAGCCCAAGTCTTCCTCTCTGTCTCAAATTTCTTCTTCAGCTTTTCTTGTGTAGCAACACTGAACTCAAATTTGGCATTGGCCTTCCGGGTCTCAATTTCCTGAGTCTTCAGGCGGTTCTTCAGCTCAGAGATTTCAGCTTCAAATTTTTTGCAGGCAGCATGTACAAATTCCGGGTTACAGTTTGAGTAATTATTATGAAACATTAAAGTCCCAAGCACCTTGCAAGCAAAGACACTTGGCACTTGGGGGCTAATGTATGCTGAAAGATTCTGTCTCTAATTGCTGGTTAATGAAGGTAAGCCGGAAGTTAAGTCTACAACATATTCTATCATAAGTAGTAGACTTGGGGGCTAGTATGGTAAGGATGACTATGCAGTAAGCAGGAGAATTGTACCTCAGATTTCTGCTGTATCTGCTTCACCATGTCAATCTCCATGTCCCGGCTATTGTGCACTTGACCAATATAACTTGAAACAATGTCTCCAATGCTCAAATTCGCATAGTCAGTGATTTCCAGCCTGGCCCTACGGCGCTCTAGCAGCTCTTCCTTGGCAGAGCATTTTGCCAGCGCAGTGGGTCTCCCCGGCTCGACAAATTCTGTCCGGGTAATTACAACATCCGGGTCATCGGCCGGCTGAACTGGGATGGAGATCTCCGGATTAGTTGATGTCTCTATGACTGGCTCGCCTGTTGGAGCGGTGGCTTCAGGAGCTGAGGCAGATGGCGGTTCTTGGGCTGAAACTTCCGGTTCAGTCAGGACCGGCTCTTCGACCGGTTTATTCTTCTTCGCCCTCTTGCTGAGCTTTGCTTGAGCACTGAAAGGACAAAAGGTTAGTACAAAAGCATGAGTAAAGATAAGCACAACATAAGATGATTATCATTACCTGGGTGCGGTTTTGAAAGCCGGCAGGTTCGATTGCATAGAATCACCAGAGGAAGGTGAAGTTTCCTGATAATTTGAATCAGAAGAATTGAGCGGTTGACGAGTAACGCCCGCCAAAGGATGAAAAGGATATAAGTTGGAGATAACCTCGGTCCGGCGCTTCCTTGATGCTTCAGGTAAGCCGGAGGAGAGGTCTGCATCCTTGTTGGTCCGGGTGTGCCGCCGGCTCTCATGAATCTGCCGCTTCAAAAGAAATTGAGGATCTTGATAAGCTAAAGGATGTGAAAATCTTACTTTCCGGGTTACTCTTCGGACTTTCAGCCTTGGCAAGGGCTCCGAGTCAGAGGAAAGTGTAGTTACCTCTTCAGTCACCGGGTTACTCGCTCCGGTGTCCTCCTGCTGATAATCAGTATCGGTAAGGCGGATAGGAATAAATAAGAAACAAAGGAAGAGCCTAAAGATTCAAGGGTTACCTCTGACTTGGAGCTGTCACTTAGCTGAAGCAGCTCTGAGGCAGTAGGCCTGCTTCCCTTCTTGCGAGGAGCGGCTCTCCTGGTGGCTTTCTTAGCCTTCCTGACTTTCTTAGCCGCCTCATGGTCATATTTGACCTTCCAGAACTTGTCATTAGCCTGAAAAATACAACAAAGGTTTCTTAAAGTTCAGAAGAAAACTATTGAAAGGAAAATCAAGGTGTTCAGGTCAGTGGCTTACCGCCGGAGCCGGGTTAGCTTGGCAGAAGGGGTTTAAGCCGGTCCTCCCATAGTCAGCTAAGCTCTCATTCAGGAGAGACTTGGTCATGTCGTCCACGATGTCCTCAGGAAGATCGTTGGGGCTGTGCTGCAGAGGGTCATCCTTCCGGCCCGTGTAGTCACACATTAAGTCGGGGCGGCGGCTCAAGGGGATCACCCGCCAAGAGATCCAGACCCGGACCAGATCAATGCCGTTGAGGCCATTTCCCAGGAGAGCCTTGATCTTATTGATGGTGGGGATCAGAGGTTGACGCTCAGCTTGAGATAGTTTGTCTGGCAGGGGGTGATTAGGCTCCAGACGCAGGGCACGAAAGCCGGGCAGAGGGCTCTCGTCAGCCGGCGAAGTATCTTGGTAGTAGAACCAAGTCTGGTTCCAGTCCTTTGGATGGCTTGGTGGCTCAGCATAGGGAAAGAGACAATCTCTCCGTCGTTGAATGGAGATTCCACCAAGTTCCAAGCTCGGCCCGTTGGCGCACTTGTTCTGGCGGTTCAGATAAAACAGCTCCCTAAAGAGCAGTAGGCTGGGCTCTTCTCCAAGATAGACTTCGCAGAATACTTGGAAGTTGCAAATATTTGACACGGAATTGGGTCCTATGTCTTGCGGCCGCAGATCGAAGAAGTTCAGAACATCTCAAAAGAATTTTGAGCCGGGCGGTGCGAAGCCCCGGCTCATGTGATCAACAAATATCACCACCTCGCCATCTCTAGGTTGAGGTCTCTCCTCCGACGGGTCAGGGGGACGATAAGACATGACCTCCATTTTGGGCAGGTAACCCGTCTTCACGAAATCAGCTAAAGTGTCATCAGTAACAATGGATCTCATCCAGTTGCACGTGATGGGTGCCTTGGGAGCCTTAGGTGGCATTGTGACAAATGAAAGCCTATGACAAAAGGATATGTCCGGTTCAATTATAAGCCGGAAGAAATTTACAGTTCAACATTCAAGATGGCGGCTTATTAAGGGGCCTAATGATATACGGCTAATTCTTTCGGGTTATCTAAGCTGCTGTGGGCATCGTGAGTAATTCAAGTTGTCTAAAACTTTATCATAAATGAGCCGGAAATTTTACAGCACGTGGCCTCTTTTAAGCCGGAAATGTGAGCCGCCATAGCTAAACAGATGCAGTTTTTGACTTAGTGTGGTGCAAACAAGTTTCACAGATTGCAGTAATTATTTTGGATCAAACGGTCAACTAAAAAGAAAAAAATTCTAGACCTAGAACTGACACAGAAGAAGTTCATGGATTCAGAACGAGATCTTATTGCAGACAAAGGGGATCTACTAGCATAAAAATGGATGCGCAACAACTACCGCAGGAGCTCCGTACTACTTTGGGATCAAACATGACTGCAGTGGAAGAACTATGAGGAACTCGAGAAGAACAGCAAAGAACAGAGGAAGAACAGCGGAACCCTAAATGCAGATCTACGGTGGAGAGGTGCAGGGACTTACCGGTGCTGAGGAGTTGCGGAGGTCGCCGCCGTTTCTCTGGACAAGTCAGGGTGATGCAGCGGCCGAGGTTGACGAAGGTCAGGAGAGCGGCGGCGACGGCGGAGCTTGAGAGGCGGTACAGTAGCGAGAGGAGGAAGACGATGGAGGCGACAGGTGAAGGAAGGCTCATGGGCCGGGTTTATTTATAAGGAGCGGACAGTAAGTGGGCGCGAGAAACGAGGAGGCCACGACGTGATTATCGTGCCACGAAAACACCTTGATTTTTGGGATAGCCATTAAAGATAAGATCCGTTGGGATATGGTGGAGTAAAAAATGAACTTAATGGAAGATGACGTCACGGCGGGTTACTAGGAATCCAGAAGATGACGTCACGGCGGGTTATAACTTTCGCATGAATATAAGCCGGAAGATTTTCTCTCAAGGGGATTGAAGATTGACATGAACCGGTTCAAATCAATCTGGGGCCTAATGTTGAGGATATAACCGTTGGAATCACCCGCCTAGGAGGGGCCGGGTTATGGTATAATGGTCATCACGCGAAGCCCAGTACCAAGCTTGAAGACGGCGGGTTAATAATGTGCTTAAGACCCGGAGATGGCTTCGGGCCCGTAGTGATAAACCGTCGTATGGCAAGACTTGTAGTGTAAGGCAAGAATAGTTAAGAGTCCGAGCCGGACACTGTTATGAGCCGGCCGGGACTCTGAGAGCCGCTGGGCGTCAACCTCTCTATATAAAGGGATGACTCGGCGGCGGTTTAGGGACAAGTAAGTAAACCTCGATAACCAGGCAAGACGGCTTAGCTCCTGGTGATCGAAACCCTAATCAATACAACCTCAACTGGACGTAGGCTTTTACCTTCACCGTAAGGGGCCGAACCAGTATAACCCTCGTGTTCCTTGTCCCGTTTAACCCATTTAAGCTTCCTAGTTGCGATGGCTCCACGACTAAGTCCTTGCACGAGGACATCTGCCGTGACAATTCCACGACAGCATCTATATATTTGGTAAAGGGTGGAAGGCTCGGCCTTATGCCTGGTGATTTGTTCCACTCTTGCCGCCCTAGTTTCTGTCTTACCGGTATTATGTTCCTTGAGTTTGCGTTCCTTACACGGTCGGGTGATTTATGGGACCCCCTTGATAGTTCGCCTTGAATAAAACTCCTCCAGCAAGGCCCAACCTTTGTTTTACCATTTGCCACCTAAGCCTTTTCCCCCGGGTTTTCGCGAGCCCGAGGGTCATCTTTATTTTAACCCCCAGACCAGTGCTCCTTCGAGTGCTGGCCCAAACCGAGCGATGTCTGGCGCCCCCTGGGCAACCAGGGTCTATGCCAACCCGATGTCTGGCTCATCCGTTGTGCCCTGAGAACGAGATATGTGCAGCTCCTATCGGGATTTGTCGGCACATTCTGGGGCTTTGCTGGTCTTGTTTTACCATTGTCGAAATGTCTTGTAAACCGGGATTCCGAGACTGATCGGGTCTTTCTGGGAGAAGGTTTATCCTTCGTTGACCGTGAGAGCTTATGATGGGCTAAGTTGGGACACCCCTGCAGGGTATTATCTTTCGAAAGCCGTGCCCGCGGTTATGAGGCAGATGGGAATTTGTTAATGTCCGGTTGTAGAGAACTTGTCACTTGACCCAATTAAAATACATCAACTGCGTGTGTATCTGTGATGGTCTCTTCTCGGCGGAGTCCGGTAAGTGAACACGGTTTGAGTTATGAATGACGTAAGTAGGAATTCAGGATCACTTCTTGGTCATTGCTAGATGACGACCATTCCGTTGCTTCTCTTCTCGCTCTCAGTTGCGTATGTTAGCCACCATATATGCTTATTGCCGCTGCAGCTCCACCTCATTACACCATCCTTTCCTTTAAGCTTAAATAGTCTTGATCTCGCTGGTGTGAGATTGCTGAGTCCTCGTGACTCACAGATTCTACCAAACAGTTGCAGGTGCCGACGATGCCAGTGCAGATGATGGGATCGATCTCAAGTGGGAGTTCGATGAGGAACGTGGTCGTTACTATGTGTCTTTTCCTGATGATCAGTAGTGGAGCCCAGTTGGGACGATCGGGGATCTAGCATTTGGGGTTATCTTATTTTCATTTGGATCTTGACCGTAGTCGGTCTATGTGTGTATTTTGGATGGTGTATGATTTATATTTATGTATTGTGTGAAGTGCCGATTGTAAGCCAACTCTTTATCCCATTCTTGTTCATTACATGGGATTGTGTGAAGATGACCCTTCTTGCGACAAAACCACTATGCGGTTATGCCTCTAAGTCGTGCCTCGACACGTGGGAGATATAGCCGCATCGTGGGCATTACAAGTTGGTAATCAGAGCCATCCCCGACTTAGGAGCCCCCTGCTTGATCGAATCGCTGGCGTTGTTGAGTCTAGAACAAAAATGTTTTGAGTCTTAGGATTATATATATCGGAGAGTAGGATTCTTTTTACTCCTCAGTCCCTTCGTCGCTCTGGTGAGGTCTCCTGACGTAGAAGTTTTGACTCTTCTCTCCTCAAATTTCACTAATTTTTTTTTAGGATCACGCGGGTATCTTGGAATCGTTCCGATGGTTTTGTGACGAGAACATTGTTCTTGGTGCCTCCTGACATTTAGGGGTTGTGGCAGTGTCCCGGGGAGTTGAGCTCCGAGGTGTTGTCGTCACAATTTTATCGTTGCAGTTCTGGAATACCTGAGTTTCGCCGACATCGAAATCTCTTTTATGCAGTTGTTGGTGAGATCACCTCGACGCCACCCACTACTGGGGCGGGAGTTCGGGAGTATTGCCATAACTTGTATAACGGATGCTTTTCGAAGGTTGAGGTAAACGATTTCCGAAGGTTTCTTGGTTATGTGTTGACGGATGGATACAGCTGGATCTAGGGATTGCTAGTTTGGGTGATATATTTTGTGTCCCCTGTATCCCCAACACCAGATTGCATAACCAGAAAGTTTCGGGAGTTTATAAGTGGGAATTCAAGTAGCTTTAGGATATCTTTCCGACAGACGCATGAGATGAGATTGGGGTTCGACGTCTAGTGGTCCGCCTGTACACGGTTGGTTTTACAGTGGTCTCGTAGTGTCTTAAAGAGTCCTTGGCTATGCCGACTCGGGGACGCTTCGTATGTCATGTGCACAGCCTTGTACATGATGGTGCTGTATGATTGAGCCCGTGTGGGCCCCACCACGAAAACTTCTGACGAAATATCTATCATATGTTTGTTCCGGCTTATTCTGCAAGCCAATACTTTGTTTTGTTTCGAATTGTGGTATTCGAGTTGCTTCGAAGGCATATGTTGATTCCATATCTTTTTCAAGTGGCTTCTCAACTTATGGAAGTGTGATGATTTACTATGGAATTCATTCGTTCATCTTCATTCGAATGTTTATTGTGAAGACTATATGTTGCAATTTCTATCTGTTGATTCTACTTATCTATTTGTCTATCAAGATGCTAACGGATGTCACCCTCTTCAGGATGGCTCCGCCAACGCGTCAGAATCCGGACCGCAATGAAGGGAGTCAAGCGAACCCTCCGCCACCACCTCCGCCTCCGGAGGCATGGCAAGCTATCATGGCAGCCACCAACGCCAATGCTCAGATGATTCTACAACTCTTGCAAGAACGCACCCAAGGGCAAGGCAATCAAGGCAATCAAGGTCAAGGCAACAATCAGCCTCACTTCGCTACACTCAACCAGTTTCTCGCAAATCAGCCCAAGTCTTTCAGCTACTGTGCCAAGGCCATGGATGCCGATGATTGGCTCGTGGACATCAACAAGCATTTTGAATGTAGCAATGTCAGGCCTGAGGACTATGTCAAGTTCGCTTCTTTTCAGCTCAAGGACCAAGCTGCTGATTGGTTTCAGCAATACAAAGATTCCAGAGGAGGTCGTGTGATCACTTGGACTGACTTCTGTCGGGACTTCAAAGCGCACCACATTCCACAAAGTGTTGTTGAGAGCAAGCGTGAGGAGTTCCGCAATCTCAAGCAAGGCAACATGTCTGTGTATCAATACAACATCCAGTTTCAGAAACTTGCTCGCTTCGCTAAACAAGACGTTCCTGATGAAAAGAGCATGATCTATCACTTCAGAGGTGGCCTTAGAGAGGATCTGCAGTTAGCTCTCGTTCTTGTTGAGCCTACTCAGTTTGATCAATTCTATAACATGGCACTGAAGCAAGAGGCTGCTCAGCTCAAGTGTGAGGCTTCTAAGAAGAGAGTCAGAGACGCAGTTCAGTCTTCTTCTTCCTCAGTTGTGGCAGCTAAGCAACAGAAGTTCTGGTTGCCTCCTCCTCCTCCGTTTCATCAGCCTTACCAGCAGAAGAACAAAGGTGGCCATGGTTCTTCCAACTCTTCCAACCCTGGCTATCAGAACAAGTCTCAGAATCAAGCTCCAAAGTCCAATGCTCCTTATCATCGTCCACTCTCAGAGGTGACTTGCAACAAGTGTCAGCAGAAAGGTCACTATGCTAACAAGTGCTTCAAACAAAGGCGTCTGCCTCCTCCTCCTCCTGTCAGATCTTCCAGCAATGCAGTGGTCAAGCATAATCCAAAGTCTGCAAAGGTGAACATGATGAATGCAGCTCAAGCGGAGGAATCTACGGATGTGATAATGGGTAATCTTCCTGTTTATGATATTCCTGCAAAAGTCTTGTTTGATACTGGTGCATCGCTTTCTTTCATATCAAGACCATTTGCATTTAAGCATGAGTTGGTTTATCAAGATTTGCCTAGACCGTTATCAGTTGTCTCTCCGGGTAAATTCATGAATGCAAGCTCCATGGTTCCGGATGTTTCCATCAAGATGGGAAACTATAAATTTCTGTCTTCTCCAGTTGTTCTTGGTGACTCGGATATTGATCTAATTCTCGGGATGGACTGGCTTTCTAAGCACAAAGCTCAACTTGATTGTGCTGCCAGGGAAATTCAATTGACACACTCTTCTGAGGATGTGATTATTTATGCCGCTCGTGATGAAACCATTCGGTTTTTTTTCTCTCAATGAGAAGGGCAAATTGAATGCCATCTCTCAAATTCCAGTCGTTTGTGAGTATCAAGATGTCTTTCCAGAAGAGCTTCCGGGTATGCCTCCTCATCGGCCAGTTGAGTTCATTATCAAACTAGAGCCTGGCACTGAACCCGTTTGCAAGCGTCCATACAAGCTTGGACCCAACGAGCTGAAAGAATTGAAGGAACAACTTGATGAACAAGAGCGTCTGGGTTTGATCAGACCGAGTTCATCTCCATGGGGCTGTAGTGTTCTTTTTGTTAATAAGAAGGATGGCACGAACCGACTTTGTGTCGACTACCGTCCATTGAACAAGAAGACAATCAAGAACAAGTATCCACTTCCCAACATCAATGAGCTATTCGAGCAACTCAAAGGTGCTAAAGTATTCTCCAAGCTTGACCTTCGTATGGGTTATCATCAGATTCGCATTCGTGAAGAAGATATTCCCAAGACAGCATTCAGAACAAGCTTTGGTTCTTATGAATATACTGTCGTGTCTTTCGGCCTTGTCAATGCTCCTCCAGTTTTCTCTCGGATGATGAATTTCATCTTCAATCCCTATACCAATGAATTCGTCCTGGTGTATCTCGATGATATCTTGGTCTTCTCCAAGAATAAGAAGGACCATGCCAAACATTTGCGATTGGTGCTCGACAAGCTCAGAGAGTATCAATTCTATGCGAAGTTCTCCAAATGTGAGTTTTGGCTCGATGAAGTTCTTTTCCTTGGTCACATCATCTCTGCCAAGGGCATCGCTGTTAACCCCGAGAAGGTGTCCGCAATTGTGAATTGGGAACCTCCTCAGAATGTCAAGCAGCTTCGCAGTTTTCTTCGTCTTGCAAGCTATTGCCGAAGATTCGTTGAGAATTTCTCCAAGATTGCAAAGCCTCTTTCCAACCTCCTCCAGAAGCATGTGAAGTATGTCTGGTCTCCTGAGTGTGACGTTGCTTTCAACACTCTCAAAGAGAAACTTGTCACAGCTCCTGTCTTGACTCCTCCTGACGAATCCAAGCCATTTGAAGTTTTCTGGGATGCTTCTCTCCAAGGTCTCGGTGCTGTGTTAATGCAAGAGAAGAAAGTGGTGGCCTATACCTCTCGTCAGTTGAAGCCCAATGATAAGAACTACCCCACTCACGATCTTGAGTTGGCGGCAGTTGTCCATGCATTAATAACGTGGAGACATCTCTTGTTGGGAAGACAAGTGGATATTTTCACCGATCACAAGAGTCTCAAGTACATCTTCACTCAGCCCAACCTCAATCTCAGGCAGACTCGATGGGTCGAAATGATTCAAGAGTACAATCCGAGTATTGAATATACTCCAGGCAAGGCCAATGTCATTGCAGATGCCTTAAGCAGGAAGGCTTATTGCAACAGCTTAATTCTGAAGCCATTCCAACCGGATCTTTGTGAAGCTTTCTGCAAGCTGAATCTCCGAGTTGTTCCTCAAGGCTTCCTTGCCAACCTCATAGTCTCTCCTACTTTGGAAGATCGAATTCGTGAGGCACAACTTCTTGATGCCATGGTGAAGAAGGTGAAACATGGTATCGACAAGGGTCTTTCCAAATACAAGTGCTATCGCATTGATGACAGAGACACTTTGTTCTTCGAGGACCGGATTGTGGTTCCTAAAGGTGATCTAAGGAAAGTCATAATGAACGAGGCACACAATTCTCTCCTTTCCATTCATCCTGGAAGTACGAAGATGTAACATGACCTCAAGCAGTCGTATTGGTGGACTCGAATGAAGCGAGAAATTGCTCAATTCGTGAATGAATGTGATGTCTGTCGAAGAGTGAAAGCAGAACACCAATGACTAGCTGGTCTCCTCCAACCTCTTGCTATCCCAGAATGGAAGTTTGATCATATCGAAATGGACTTCGTGACTGGTTTTTCCAAAATCCAAGCGTGGAAATGATGCTATCTTCGTTGTCATCGACAAGCTTTCTAAAGTGGCTCATTTCCTTCCAATCAAAGAATCTATCACAGCAGCTCAGTTGGCAGAGCTATACACCTCCAGAATTGTCTCCTTGCACGGCATTCCACAATTGATTTCTTCTGATCGTGGAAGCATCTTCACCTCTAAGTTCCGGGACTCCTTTCAGAAGGCCATGGGCACAAACATTCGCTTCAGCACAGCTTTCCATCCTCAAACTAGTGGCCAAGTTGAGCGAGTCAATCAAATTCTTGAAGATATGCTCAGGGCTTGTGTCATTTCCTTTGGCATGAAATGGGAAGATTGTCTTCCATATGCTGAATTCTCCTACAACAACAGTTTCCAAGCGAGTTCGGGCAAGGCCCCATTCGAGATTCTCTATGGCAGAAAGTGCCGTACTCCTCTCAATTGGTCAGAGACTGGTGAACACCAACTTCTTGGCAATGACTTAATCACTGAAGCTGAAGAAATTTGTAAAGTCATCCGTGATAATCTCAAAGCCGCGCAATTGCGCCAGAAGAGTTACTATGATAGTAAGCACCGTGATGTGGATTTCGAGATCGGAGACCATGTGTACCTCTGCGTCTCTCCAATGAAAGGCACTCGTCGCTTCGGTATCAAAGGGAAGCTTGCCCCTAGATACGTGGGTCCTTTCAAGATCATTGGCAAAACAGGCGACCTCGCCTATCAACTTGAGCTTCCTTCCAACTTCGCGAACGTGCACGATGTGTTCCATGTGTCACAGCTTCGCAAGTGCTTCAAGACGCCTGAGCGCACTATTAACTTCAAAGAGATTGACCTCCAAGAAGATTTGTCTTATCATGAGCACCCTGTTGCTATTCTTGAAGAAACTGAGCGCAAGACTCGCAACAAGTCAATCAAATTCCTGAAAGTGAAGTGGTCGCACCATTCCGACCGGGAAGCCACCTTGGAACGCGAGGACCATCTCCGTTTCGAATATCCGGAGTTCTTTCAGTCCTAGATATCGGGACGAGATCCTCTCGTAGTGATGGAGTGTTGTAACACCCCGCATGTAACTTTCCATATTTGTAACTCGAACTCTTGCTATTTTCGGCTATGTGTTATGATATTCCCTTCGTGGTCGGGTTTTGTTTTTCGTTTTGCATTTTGTTCATGTCATGCATTTCATATCATGTCATCATGTGCATTGCATTTGCATACGTGTTCGTCTCTTGCATCCGAGCATTTTCCCCGTTGTTCGTTTTCCAATCCGGTGCTCCCATCTGCTCCGGTGCACCCCTTTTGTTTTCGTTTTGTGTGCGGGTGTCAAACGTTCTCGGAATGGACCGAGGCTTGTCAAGTGGCCTTGGTATACTACCGGTAGACCACCGGTCAAGTTTCGTTCCATTTGGAGGTCGTTTGGTACTCCAACTGTTAACCGGGTAACCGCAGATGCCTTCTGTGTGTTCCAGCAAAAAACCCCTCTCTAAACAGCCCAAAACCCACCAAACTCTCTTCCATGCAGTAGTTCGTTCGATCACGATCGTGTGGGTGAAAACCGCACCTCATTTGGACTCTCCTAGCTCCCTCTACCTATTTATATGCATCTCTCCCGAAAAACGCACGGAGATCAAACCCTAGACCTGCTCCCTCTCCGCCGCCGGACATGTCCAGGCAGAGCCGGACGCGTCCACCACCGCCCACCGACCAATCCGGAGCCGACACGTCAGCGACTCCGGCCTCCCACCGCCACCGGCCCGGCGAGCCCGAGTAAGGCCCTCCCGGGCCCGAGCGCGCCCGCCGCCCGTCCTCTCTCCTCCGCTGTGGCCCCGCCACCTCGTCGCCGGCGACCGCACCGCCCCGCCGCCGCGGCCGCCCGCCGCCTTGCCTCCGCCGCCGCCGCCTCCGGCCCCGCCGTTCCCGGACCGCGCCTCCTCCCCGCCGGCCTCATCTCCTTCCTCCGGGCCCGCCGCCGTCGCCACTTCCTCTCCCAGCTCCGGCCACGGCGAGCTCCAAGCTCCCTCGACCGGATCTGAAACTACTGTAGCAGGTTGACTTTCCCCGAGACCCTGAAAAATCCTGTCATTTATTTTTACAATAAGTGCCCCTGTTCATCATAGCATAACTCTCTGCATGTAGCTCCGTTTCGCGCGTGTAATATATCAAATCGTTCGTCTTGTGATGCTCTTCATTTTGTTCAATTGCACCATGTTCATTAGAGGCCATCTTGATTCCCAAATCTCTGGTGCAAAAGTGCTAGTTGCTGTTATCTGCTGGTTCTTATCAGAACTTGGAGATTTGTCATTTTTGTATCATTTAATCTGTGCATCTTATAGGCATGAGCTCTACATGTGTTTTGTTTTATGCCATGCCATATTTCCAAGAGTGTATGAAATGTATTTTTGTGATCTCTGTGGTGACTAGCACAAGCATGCAAACTAGGCCCCGTAATGTTTCTGATTTCATGGACTTAGTGATTTCTCCAAGTCTGTCTGCTGTTATTTTGTTGCCATGTAAACTTGATACTACAGATAGATCCATGCATATTTTGGAGATATTCAGTAAGGATGTTTTGTAGCTATTGTTGTAATTGATCCATCCCTGCCCTTTTTTGCAATTATGGAGTGCCATAGCATGACTCAATCTTGCTCTACTTTTGCTATAAAATATTTCTGGCAGATTCTTAACATGATATGCTATTTTGCCAAGCTTGTTGTAGTTGATCCATACAGGCTATGCTTTTGTTCTTGCCTTTGATAGCTTCATAAACATGCCGTCGTGCTGTAGGTATGCTTGTTTTGTCATGAATTGCTCTGTAGTGAGTGCATCAAGCCCACAAATAGGCCTGCATATTATTATTTCTGCCATGCTCTGTTTTCTGCTAAGTCTGGAACCCAATAACGAAACTTGCTATGTTTACATGCTTGCCATCATATCTTCTGGTCCTTTTTGGCTTATGGTCAGTAAGGACTTTTGTCATATGCGTTTAGTAGAACACTTCCGTGCCTTGTATTGCCATGTTAAGTTCATGTAGCATGTTATTTTCGTGCTCTGAACATTGCTCCCTGATGTTGTTTCAGTCATGTCCTGTAAATTCACCAAGTCTGTGAACCTGTTATCTTTTGCACTTTGGCCATGCTTGTTTGAGCCTGATATGTTGTGAACTAGCCGTAGCTCAGTGTTCATCTTTTGTCAAGCATCTCCTGTAGATTACTGTCATAAGCTTTGTTGCTAGTTGGGGTGCTGTAGCATTGTTACTTGTTGCATTTTAAGTGCTATCATGCTGTTAATCGCATATTCGTGTCATTCTTGTTTTGCTTGCCATTTGCAAACCGTGCATCCGTTTCCGGTGATCTTTATATCGATTTCGACCGAAATCATCTCATCTTTCCAGTGGCATGCTTGGTTTTCCAAGTTACTGCCTTGTTCATCATTTTCCTACCGGAGCACGCATATGCATCGCATATCATATCTTGCATATCATTCATGTTTTGCATCATGTTGCTTGTGCATTTCTCGTGATTGATTGTGGTTCCGTTTGCTTGTGCTCTTGTTTTGGGTAGAGCCGGGAGACGAGTTCGTGAACGAGGAACCTGTTGAGTACGCTTACTAGGATCAAGATTTCGACAACTCTGAGAACCTTGCAGGCAAGATGACCACCCCTCGGAATCACTTCTATCTTTACTTTGCTAGTTGTTCGTTCTATTGCCATGCTGTGCTACCTATCACTTGCTATATCATGCCTCCCATATTTCCATGTCAGCCTCTAACCATCCTTTCCTAGCAAATCGTTGTTTGGCTATGTTACCGCTTTTGCTCAGCCCTTCTTATAGCGTTGCTAGTTGCAGGTGAAGTTGAAGTTTGTTCCATGTTGGAACATGGATATGTTGGGATATCACAATATCTCTTATTATGTTCATGCATCTATATATTTGGTAAAGGGCGGAAGGCTCGGCCTTATGCCTGGTGTTTTGTTCCACTCTTGCCGCCCTAGTTTCTGTCTTACCGGTATTATGTTCCTTGAGTTTGCGTTCCTTACACGGTTGGGTGATTTATGGGACCCCCTTGACAGTTCGCCTTGAATAAAACTCCTCCAGCAAGGCCCAACCTTGGTTTTACCATTTGCCACCAAAGCCTTTTCCCCCGGGTTTTCGCGAGCCCGAGGGTCATCTTTATTTTAACCCCCGGACCAGTGCTCCTTCGAGTGCTGGCCCAAACCGAGCGATGTCCGGCGCCCCCTGGGCAACCAGGGTCTATGCCAACCCGACGTCTGGCTCATCCGTTGTGCCCTGAGAACGAGATATGTGCAGCTCCTATCGGGATTTGTCGGCACATTCGGGGGCTTTGCTGGTCTTGTTTTACCATTGTCGAAATGTCTTGTAAACCGGGATTCCGAGACTGATCGGGTCTTTCCGGGAGAAGGTTTATCCTTCATTGACCGTGAGAGCTTATGATGGGCTAAGTTGGGACACCCCTGCAGGGTATTATCTTTCGAAAGCCGTGCCCGCGGTTATGAGGCAGATGGGAATTTGTTAATGTACGGTTGTAGAGAACTTGTCACTTGACCCAATTAAAATACATCAACTGCGTGTGTAGCCGTGATGGTCTCTTCTCGGCGGAGTCCGGGAAATGAACACAGTTTGAGTTAAGAATGACGTAAGTAGGAGTTCAGGATCACTTCTTGGTCATTGCTAGATGACGACCGTTCCGTTGCTTCTCTTCTCGCTCTCAGTTGCGTATGTTAGCCACCATATATGCTTATTACCGCTGCAGCTCCACCTCATTACACCATCCTTTCCTTTAAGCTTAAATAGTCTTGATCTAGCGGGTGTGAGATTGCTGAGTCCTTGTGACTCACAGATTCTACCAAAACAGTTGCAGGTGCCGACGATGCCAGTGCAGATGATGGGATCGATCTCAAGTGGGAGTTCGATGAGGAACGTGGTCGTTACTATGTGTCTTTTCCTGATGATCAGTAGTGGAGCCCAGTTGGGACGATCGGGGATCTAGCATTTGGGGTTATCTTATTTTCATTTGGATCTTGACCGTAGTCGGTCTATGTGTGTATTTTGGATGGTGTATGATTTATATTTATGTATTGTGTGAAGTGGCGATTGTAAGCCAACTCTTTATCCCATTCTTGTTCATTACATGGGATTGTGTGAAGATGACCCTTCTTGCGACAAAACCACTATGCGGTTATGCCTCTAAGTCGTGCCTCGACACGTGGGAGATATAGCCGCATCGTGGGCGTTACATGGTGCCCTACAACCAGCTTCAGCCTAGCAAGCCCTTCTCAGGAGTGACCGACGGCTCCACCGCCCCAATTGGGCAGGTCCGCCTCGCTATCACCTTCGGCAAATGCGACAACTACCACATCGAGCTCATCGATTTTGACGTCGCCAACATACACCTCCAGTACAATGCCATCCTCGGGTACCTAGCCCTGGCCAAGTTCATGGATGTCACCCACCATGGCTACAATGTCCTCAAGATGCCAGGAAGCTGCGGCATCATCACGGTCGCCTACGAGGAGAAGGATGCGGTGTGCTCTCTTGAGCGCGCCTACCAGGCTGCAGCGGTTGAGGACCTAGATAATGAGGGTGCTGTCTACCCTTCTAAGGCAGTCCCCAAGAATAAGAAGTAGCTACTCCGCCAAGGACCTCAGGAGGGTGGGGCGTCCGATGGTGCTACCTCAAGCTCTACGCCCACTGACGGGGCGCCTCCCTCTCTCGCACAGGAAGGCGCGCCTGGTGCCCCTCTCAGGCTGGGCTCAGGGGCTCTACTCTGGAGGGTCTCAGAACTGGCGAACTTCACGAGGGTGGTGCTCGGGTACCAAATGGAGGCGTGCTTCAACGCGCGTTTCTGTAAGGAAACCGCAGGGCGTGAGGCGTCAGGCGCTCAGGAGTTCATCACCCAGGCAATCGAGGAGCTTCAGGAAGCAAGAGCTATGCGAGGCGATAGTCGCACACTGCCCGGCACAGCTCCCTGCCCCAGCGACGAGAGCGAGCTGCGCGCCTGCGTCAGCATCCCTGGGCTCAACAGGGCCGCGTCTCAACAGCTCTTCTGGTCGTCCCGCGTTGGCCGGTGCGAGGGCCCACCTCATAGCTATGTTCGCATGCCTTTCGGTTTGCTAAACAGGGCTGTCGTGCATCAGCGCGACATGCGGGGCGTCCTGGCGGCTCATGAGGCCAGGCATGAGGCGATCCTGATGGAGATGGTGACGGATCCTCGCAAGCCCCCGAGCCTCCATAGCCTCCCAAGGTTCAGGACCTGAGCGGCTCATGAGGAGCGACTTCTGCAGCACGCGTCCTCGACTACTCCAACATTTCTTCAGCAACGGTGCCTGGTGACATCCTTTGGTTTGTTCAGTTGGGGGCGCTCCTCGGCCTGCATTATCCCCAAGCCACGTGGGTCCGTCCCTGCGGCATGTATCATTCTTGCATCTATCAGAGCTGACTTTAACTTCTTCCATGGGTTGCTTTATGATTATTACCTGCCTGTCCGGTGCTTCATCACCACGAACGTCGTACGCCCTTGCAAGCCAACCCACGACCGCCTCACGATTAAGGACTGGCACAGCGTCTGTGCTCGGGTCCGTCCTTGCAGCGCTGCTAAACCCAAGTGGCTGAGCCCTGGCTCGCAGGCCAGCTCCCATGCACGTCACCTCCCATGGTCCTTGGTGCCTTGTTCTCGCATGAGCTAATCGCAGGCGGATGAGTGAGGGCGCGTGACCAGGTGCCTCGCCACCGCGGGAGCCGCGCGCCAGTTGTCTATCTTTAGGACTTTCGCATGAGAAAATTGGGCATGGCATGTGTGCTCGGGTCCGTCCCTGCAGCGTCGACAAACCCAACTGTTGAGCTCTGTCCTGCGGGCCGGTCCCGGTCACGTCACCTCCTGGTGTCGTTGGTGTTTTGCCTTCTCATGCAATAACCTCAGGAGATTCACTCGGTGCAGGTTGCCTAACCATCTCGCAAGGCCATCTCAAGTGTTCCGAATCAAATTCAGGCGCAACCCGCCTTGAGGCAGGGCCTTGTGAGTCCCGCTCTGGCTCACGAGTGCCAGTACACATCTCCTCTAGCCCTGGCATGCAAGCCATGTGTCAGGCCGCGCTGTACACACCCCGGTGTCTCCCCTCAGAGGGAGCTCCCACCCACGCACCAGGAGAAGCACCAAGCTCCGTGCTGATAGTCGACACGGTCAAGGAGCTGCTATGCCCGTGCAAGAGCAGAAGCGCCATGCTCCACGCTGGTGATAAACAACTAGGGGTGGCCTCATAGCTGCATTAACCTTAGGCGAGCCACCAGGTTCGGTGCTCAGCCTCACGGTGCCTCTTTCCCCTCGGGAGAGTTGCATGAGGGGGCTGGGCACGGGGGCTACGCTCAGGTAATTCCTGGCGTACGCCACCTCGCCAGGTCCCCCGGACCTGGTCTTCGTGCACCCCCTCCCAAGAGAAAGCCCTGCAAGGAAAGGTATGGAGGTTTGTTTGCACGTCAAGGGGGACTCCTGAGCATCACGAATCAGGAGCCTAACTAGCCACGTAGCCCCTCACCCGTTGGTCTCGTCCTGGTGATCCGGATGCCCCAATAGCAGCCGAGGTATGTGCGGGATCGGGCCCTGCCGGCGCAGAAAGCTAAGACCTACTCTCGCATCTCCTTCCCGAGGGTTGTTTGTACGTCAAGGGGGACTCCTGAGCATCGCGACTCAGGAGCCTAACTGGTCATGTAGCCTCTCACCCGTTGGTCTCGTCCTGGTGATCCGGATGACCCAATGGCAGCTGAGGTATGCGCAGGGCCGGGCCCTGCCGACGAGAACACTAAAGCAAATGGAAAGGAAATCGTGGAACCCTAGAAAATTATTGCAAAACATACTGTCTCTTAAAAGTACCAAGCATAGGTTGTTATGCCTCCACAAGGCACGATACATGTTGCACGACTTAAACAGGGGGAAGAGCCACCATCGAGCCTCTGCTTCAGCCTTGGACGCCACCGTCACCGACTTGGGGAGCCCCGTCGTCGACGATATCGCCGCCGTCCTTGCAATCAGTCGTGGTCATGGGGTTGACGGTGAGGAAATTCCGCAGCAGGGCCTCCACTTGGTCCTTCACGGCCTCGGCAGTAGCGGTGTAGGAATCAGGGTCCACGGGCTCAAGCAAGGCACCAAAGTCGAAGATGGGGTCCCGAAGATAGTGGTGGCTGAAGACGCGCATCGCGGCCCAGGTGGAAAGCGCGCGGGCCTCTCCCTCCACCATGGGGCCCACTCCGAGGACGATGCCTCGAGCGCTGCGGTGAGCTTGAGGAGCAGCCCGATGGGGCCCTCCTCCGGAGTTACCAGCGGCTTCTCGTACCCGCTCTGGTAAAGATCCTGCAGCGCCTTACAGGACCTCAGCACGAGGGAGTTGAAGGCGACACGCCCCGCGGCAGCCGTCTCCTCAGCCGCGACAAGGAGATTCTCCCTGGCTTCCAGGCGAGCCTTCTTCTCGGACACGAGGTTGGTGTGGGAGCCTGGGCCGCCTCCACTTCCTCCTTCAGCTTCTCCAGGCGGCAGTGCTCCGTGGCCTGTTCCTGGGCTGCAACCTCCTGGTCCTTCAGCTTCTCCTCTTGCTCCTCGAGCTAGCGGGCATGGGTGGCCTGCTCGTCGCAGAGGGCCTTCAGCTCGGCCTGCGCCGCATGGCAACGCTTCTCGGCGTCCTTTGCGTCCTTCTACGCCACATCACGAGCGGCTGCAGCTATGCCGACCACCTTTTGGCCCTCTTATGCGGCCGCCTCGACTTGGCCCCAGGCCGCCCGAACGGACGAGTCAGCTTGGAGCCACCCCGAGACCAGCTCCAGGCGCCCCGACGCCCTGTGCCGATCGGGGCCCCGAAGATCGGCCCAGAGCTGGTCCAGCGCAGAGAAGGCCTCCTCCAGAGCACCAGGCGCGGCAGAAGAACCACGGGCCACCGACATGATGGCTGGGGGAGGAGACGGCACTGGCGCCAGGACCAGCGAAGCAGCAGCAGCAAGAATGGGCGGGGGTTCTGGCACCATCGGGTCATCAGCAGGCGCGCTAGAGGCGAGCGCCTCCAGAGTCGGCTCGGATACAGGGGCTGTCTTTCCCTGAGGCTAGGCCCTCGAGCCTCGGGAGGACAACCCTGCCACAGGAGCACGCGAAGCGGCCTCGTCCTTCTGCAACCGGAGTCGTCGCGGGCACAGCAGGCCGCTTGGCCTCGGCAGCTCCGGCATCCTCCTTCTTCCTCTTCGCCGCCGACGTCAGCCTGGCGTCAAGACGAAGATGTTGAGACCCGCGTCAAGATGAAAGAGCAAAGGCAAGTAGATACACTTACTGGTCCACGGCAACATAGTCCGTCTTCCTGCTCAGGAGCGCGGCGGCTCCAAGCTTCCTAGGCACAGGCTTCGTCGCGTATTCAGGGACGGATGAGCGTGCTGCTGGCTGCACAACGGTGGAGGACAGCGACGGGGTGGAGGCGCCACCCCGAGGGAGCAACACCGACCTGTACTTCTTTGGGGTCCCCTGCCCCAGCCTCTTAAGAGGGGTGCTCCCGGACCTCATGGCGACCCAGATGGAGCGCTCCCTGATTGAATGCTCGCTGGCGTCATCATCATCTGGGTGGACGCGGAGGAGTTCACTTTGCTGCGGGGGAGAGCTCTCCCCCGCCCCCTCCAAGATCTCCTCCGAGTCACCCTCCTCCTTCTCCTCGGAGTCGCCGTCGGAGGACACCAACACCGGGGAGCCCAGGGGCTGGGAAGGCTTCAACGGCACGATCCAACGCTCGTTGAAGGTGGGCATGGCAGCGGCCACCTTCTCTCCATCGACGCGGCGGTACAGCGGAAGATGAGCGTCTTAGGGGCCCCCTAGTCTTTCCCGAGCAAGGTGCGCATGACCTTACTCAGCTCGTCGTCGGAAAAGTTGCCCGGGTGCATCCGGAGGTTGTCTTCCGTGCCCTTGAAGCTCCATAGGGGGCGCGAGTGCGCCTGGAGCGGAGCCAGGCGCTGCGTCAGGAACTCCTTGACGATCATGGCCCTTGTCAGCTTCTCCTTCGGGTCATTTGCCTTCAGGTCGGCCTTCATCCTCTTGAGCAACTGCTCCGCCTGGGGGTCAGTGAGCTTCTCGCCAGCCCATCCATCCAGGGGCGTCGGCAGCACAGTCGGCAGCTCCAACCGAGCGTGGGAGCGCTAGGCGTCCATGAAGATCCACTTGTTTCGGAAGTCCTCCACCTTCTTCCTGGTCCATGAGATCGCATTGCTGCTGTTGGCAGCGATGAAGCTGGCGCACCCAGAGCACTGGCCGCTGCTTATGCGGAGGTAGAAGAAGTGGAGGAACATAACAGCGGAGGGCATCAACCCCACGAATGCCTCGCAGTAGAAGGCGAAGGTCAACAGGGGGCAGATGGAGTTGGGATGTAGATGGAGGGCGTGGAGCCCGTAATGGCGGAGGATGGCGTAGAAGAAACTGGAGAAGGGGGGAACCAGCCCAGGGAAGACGTTGTACATGAAGAAGGGGTAAAAGGTGTCACCCAAGGATTCTGGCTTGGTAGAGCCGACCCGGAGCGCCGTCTCTCCCCCCTCATTGGCACTGCACGCAGCCAGCTGGAGCACGACGGCAAAGTGCTTCTCTTCAGTGATGGTGGACGTGCTCAGGGCCGGCTCAAACCAAGAAGCCGGGCGCGCAGCCAGAGCTGAAGACTTCGCCTTGTCGGTGGCCATCGGTGGTGAGCTTAGGGAAGAGATTTGGCAGATCTGGAGGTTTTCTGAGCAGAGGGAGAAAGGGATCTGGAGCAAGATGAAGGAAAAGCGATGAAGGCTCAGTGGCAGGCTCCAGCCTATTTGTCAGCCAGGGACAGTTGCCGTGGCCGCGTGGGGAAGCGGAGGCGCCCACGTCCCATCAATCACCACACGTTGACCAAGGCCGCAGGCGGTTAGGGCCCGTGGCGCTCCGCACTTTCCCTTTGGCTTCGCCTCGAAGCCAAGTCCGAGCACGCCTTCGGCCCGGGGGCTACTGTCGGTGTTCTGGGAATGGAGGTACCTAGACTTGCCTGCCTGCGGCCCACGACGTGGCTCCATTGATGGCCTGGCACGGCCCAGCTTCAGCATCAACAACTCAAGACCCTTGTGAGGAGCCAAGCCTCGCCAGGGGACAACACCAAGACCTCCACGAGGAGCGGCCTCCTCAGGCTGGCTCCTGAGGAGCGGATATTTCCATGCAAGCCTCACCTCGTGAGGTTTGGATGACATGAGCCATGACGACCAAGGCTAGGCAAGCGCCAGCGGGCGCAGCGTACGAGTTTCCTCTTTGCTACTAAGGAGGCAAGCGCAGGCGCGGGGTCCCGAGGAATCAGCCAAAGGTTTCCATTCCAGTGCAATAAGACCAAGACCGCCAGGATGGCAGGACGGAGGTCATCGCCGAGCCCATAACGGCATCACAATCAAAGGCTTTTGCAGGCGAAGACTACTTTTGTTAGGATAGCATGTACTAGTTGTCTCCCTTCGAATTTGGCCATTGTGGGATCCCTTCCCGCCTTCATTTGGGATGAGGACCAAGCTCACTATAAATAGGACTTAGCCACCACCGTGGAGGGGGGACCAGACCGTATCGGATCCATTCCATCCTCACCAACTCACCAGCTCACTCGAGCACAAGAACACGCCTCCTCCTGAGGTTGTTCTCCCACTGTACTAGTTCATCCTCAGCCCCTCGAGGCCAATCCACCCCAAAGCAGGTGTAGGGTTTTACACCGGAAGGTGGCCCGAACCTGGGTAAAGTGATGTGTCCCGTTTGGTTCCTGTTGATCAAGCTAGGCCACAAGATAGGCGAGTAGGCAGGCTGGGGAGATCGAGTTCTTCGCACGCACCCCAGAGTTCGAACCTCTCAAGGGTCTGCGGATCCCGAAATCCGACAACTCGGTTTAGACCTATAAACATCGGGCCGGTAGGCTTCATGGGTCGGAGTTAGAAAAGTAATTTCCTTCTACCAAACATTGGTCTCACGCGGTTTTCGGCTAGTAGAGGCTCTTTTGGCACTTCGTTTGAGATTTTGAAACATAAGCATTCACGTTTAGATTACTCTTGAACTTTGAGGATTAACCTAAATAGACAACGTTAAATTTGACCTTGTATGTTTGAAAACCTCATTAAATTATGCGCTTCTTTTTGAAATTTTGACACTTTAAAATCCTATAACTACGATTATTTTGGAATGGAGGAGGTAAATTTGAATCTATTTCGTACACGACTATATATGCTATTATGTACAAAAGCAGAGCAAAGATTGGTGCCCCATAATTTAGGTATGATTTACAAATGCCATGATCTCGAATTCAAATAATTGAATGGACTTCATGATGAACTCAAAATTTTTAAACCACCTTAAGTTGAATTCAAATGTATGCTAGTTCATAGCTAGCTATTTATAATGTTCATTGTGTAACTTTTGTATGTATAATGTTCTATGTGGAGACGAGTAGGCCAAGGTGCCAGTTCCTAAATTGGCACACGACACACCATTATTGTTGTACTGGTTTCGTAAGAGCGAAGAAGCATTCACGTCTACTATACAAACTGTAGATATGAGTTAAAAATGCTATGAATACGAATACAAATATTTGAATCCTCTTTATGCCCAATTTCTCTCTATAGGCCCTCCAAAAGTACATCTAGCAACTATGCAATACATCACTACTACTACACTCTAACACAATAAATGATATGTGTTTTTAGTTTTACTAGATCTCATATTATTACTCAATTATTCAGTTTGCATACATTAAAATTGCATTTGAAATGTATGGCTAGTATCATCTACTGCGCGGGAAAAATCCCGCCCTTGCCTGTTTAATTGGGTTTGTGTCGATGGATCGTGCGAAACAACAAAAGTATAGTAGTACTACAGTACAAGTAACAGTTCACTGGGCCGCCGTGTCGTGTACTCCTCCGTCGTAAGAGTGGAGCGCTTGCTTTCATAAATGTTCTAGTCCGTTTTGCCGACACGTGGGACATCAAGCAACTGGGCCCACGTGCCATACCAAAATAACAGTGCAGAGCAACAGGGGAGAAGCAACCTAATCATGGCGCAGGCATAGTAATGAGCAATGAGGCGTCAAATCACAAAGTTGCACCTTTCCCGTAGTTAAGTTGGAGGGACGAAGCAACCATCATTTCACTCATTGCTAAATCTGCTTCTCCCTCATCTTATTCAAGTTAACCACACGTTGCTTCTGCCATTGTTCTGACTCATGTGGGACGCCGATCGGGTTGGTAAAGCACTAACACATGGGACCACATGTTAGCAAACCGCCAGGCCAACGTCCTCTAAAAACAAGAAACATGCCCCACCTTCCGTGCGGCAAAATCACCTCCTTTTTTACTAATCTTGATACTATAATTTTTTGGATCAGTATAACCGAGATATGTATAGATAGCACACATGAGCAAAACCAAGTGGTATGGTTAAGGGCATCCGCAATCTATAGCCAAATGTGAAAATAGCATATGGCATCGATGGGAACCATTGTGGAGGGTGCTGCCAAAGCCAAAAAGATGGAACCGAAGCTCCCTAATTGATTGATTGAAGGAATAGAAAAGTGCAACCTCTCTCCTCTTTCTCCCGAGCTTGGACGCATGTACAGTATGGAGCACAGAGTCTACTCCCCTATTCCTTCTATCACAAATCACAAAGCAGTGAGGTGTCAAATCACAAAGCAGTGAGGCGTCAAATCACAAAGCATGGACGAAGCAACCATCATTTCACTCTTCGTTGACTCGGCTTCTCGATTGTCTCCTTTGAGAAACCACCTTACCGCACTAAGCTGGACGGACGACACTATTGTGTAGTGCTACTACATTTACGCCTCCTTTGGTTCAACGGACTTCCTGGATGCAAAGAAGATGATTGTCTCGGCTTGCAAGGGGCACTTGCGAACGACTTATTGTGGTCTCCCTCAATGGCGTGCTCCGTCGAATGCAGTTCGCCAAAGCCACAACGTTCGAGATATCATCGACGTCACCACAATGGGGAAGGAACTCAAATAGTTACTACCTCCATTTTTTATGCAAGGCCAGTATCTAAATTACCATTTGCAAAAGGCCACTAACACTAATTGAGGCAAAATTGATGGGGTTTGCCTCATACTAGCAACCAAGGACATTAACATACCCTTGCATGCATGCGGAAGTAAGAAGGTTGGTTTGCATGGCGCTGCATTAATATATCAATGAGGAGTGAGATGGTTAGCTCTTTGGGTGTTGGAGAAAACAATACGCATTCATTGACACGTCAAATGAAGATTTGTATCTATCAATCCCGCGAAGGAAAACCCCGCCTTTCTTTTTTAACACAAGTAGTACGTACGTACTTGTATCCTGTTTGGGTCTAGGCCTTGCATTTGCATACTTTGCGACACATTTTGGCCAAGCTTGCCTAAAGTTTTTCAAAATGAAAAGGAGGTACACTTGGCACGGCTGACACGGTTGCACCGCACCCTCACACAGTCGCTCCTGCACGCTGCAATCCCAACCAAGGGAACGCACCCTCACTGACACGTGCTACCGCATGTGATCAGACCAAACTCAGCCATCCTATCGCCGACACATAATTTTCGTTCATATAGTATGTTTATCCAACCACATGTTGGGGAAGATCCGTGTGGCCTGTGCGGTGGTCTGTTGGGGAAGAAGAGGTGAGGAAGAAGAAGGGTTAGGGGACATAGGATGTTCATCCAACCGCCTGAAATGGTCGACTGTCCCAAATGATGAAAGTCAGGCGACTTACATAAATATATGTTTTTACACAGCAAAAGATCCCTAAAAGCAACAACATAAAGAAAAACTATCACTTCTCGCGGAACAAGAAGGCCTCGTCATTTTTGGCTGCTGTAGCTGTCGACGTGTGTCTCTGCACCGTGGTTATCCTCGGCCTCCAACAACTCGTTCACGCAGAGCGTGCGGGCGCTCTGCATCGATGCGAGCATCGCCCGGTTCACCTCCACGACTATTGGTTCCGCCTGCAGGAGGGCCTTGATGGCAGCAACATCTGTGCGCTCCGCGTCGAGTTGAGCCTCCTCCGCCCGGGTCAAGTCGAGGACGTCTGGTTCTGCCTGCAGGAGGGCCTCGATGGCAGCAGCATCCGCACGCTCCATGTCAAGTTGAGCTTTCGCCGCTCGGTTCACATCCACGACATCCGGTTCCGCCTGCAGGAGGCCCTCGATGGCAGCTGCATCCGTGCGCTCCACGTTGGGTTGAGCCTCCGCCTCCCGATCCTCCTTTAGGGTCACCATGTTCAACTACTGGTCCGCCTGCACCATGGGGGACCCGGACGCCAGCACAAGTCGACGTCCATCGTCTCATACGCATCGGGGGCCTTCTGCGCCGTGACCTCCGCCATGAACATTGGATCGGCTTCCTCCTCCTCGGAGCTTGGCTCTAGAGAACTCAGGGATTGGCCCACCGCAAAGCGAGCTTGGGAATGGAGGTCTGTGGTGCCGACCGCCGCCGCGATGTCTGTGTGGCACTTCGGTGTCAGCATCTTGTAGTACGTGATCTTGCAGCGCACCATGTCTTTCCGGCGAAGTAGGGGACGACTGATGTGGGCTAGGGGATCGAAAGGTGGGGGAATGGGCTAGAGAGGAGGTGTATTTTTGGGGTAGTGGTGACCGGCCGGCAAGTAGCTGGGGTAGGGCGAGCAGTGAAGGTTCTGGTGTGAATAGTGGTTCTGGTGACGACCCGTCAATCGGTTTTGACTGTGCAGAGTTTGCAAAGCCTGACGGCTGGAGCCTAGAGAGTTGTGGGGTGGGATGGGACCAAAGTTTCAGAGTTTCACGTGGTAGATGTCTGAACCTCCCCAGCGTCCCTGTCTACGACAAGGCGGTGACTTCGTAAATCTCAAGATGACTAGCAAGATGCCCATGCATTGCACGAAACATCAGGATGCATTTTTTATGATATCTCGAGAATTTCATCAAAAAATGGTATCTCGAGAATTTCATCGAAAAATGATATCTCGAGAAAGATGAGAGATAAGGTGAGGAGGAGTGGGGCACGGTGGTGATCGGTGGTTGGACTTGGCGGAGGCATGGGGATGGACAATGCGGGCAGCAGCCACCATGCCAGATTATTCTAGAGGCTTCCTTTTTTAATTACTCAACAATGAAGTTGTTCGAGATAAGGATGAACGACAGAGGTGCGTGCATCCTTTTGCAAAATTGCCATAGTTTGCTTTCTATCCATAGGATATAGATCGGGCGGTCCATATTGCAAGATGGCAGGCACACCATCATCACCGAGCGTAGAGATAAGAGTAGAGATAGAGGTATGACAGCTCAGTCTCTCGAAGGTGCTCATAGGGGTAGGGTGTGTGCGTTCATAGGGGTGAGTGTATGCACGCATGTATGAGCGCTTGCGTCTGTACTGTGTTAAAAAAGGAGGACTCAAAGTATGCAAGTTCATAAGGAACGGACGGTGTACATCACTCTTGTCGCGTTCGCGTTGCACCCCGTCACGCTGGACCCTCCACGTTGCTCACCGAATGGAACATGCTTCGTCTTGCGTTTTCGCTCGCTTGCGGGACCGCTGTTGAGAGCAAACCGACGTCCCTTGCCCTCCCCCGCCCGTGTCATTTATACTACTAGAAGAAAGAGAGAGGTCGGCCGATTGGTACTAGTACTCCCTTCATTTCTATTTACTCCGCTATTAGTTTTGGTCAAAGTGATGCTTTACAAACTTTGACAAAGTTTACAAACAAAAATATTAACATATACAATAACAAATCAATACCATTAGATTCGTTGTTGAATGTACTTCCACATCATATATATTTGCTATGCTAAATATTTATATTCTTTTCTATAAATTTGGTCAAACTTTACAAAGTTTGACTTCAATCAGTTCTAATATGCGGAGTAAATAAAAACGGAGGGAGTGATATACTGCAAGTACTTTGAGCGCTGCATACTCTAGTGCAGATGTTGTCAGTACTCCACTAGTACTACTACTTCTACTACTATTGGATAGGGAGCTTAAAAGAATTTACTATTGGACTGGCTATACGTGGCGAAATCCTAGTCGAAAGAGCATGCGCGAGAACAAAAAATCACTTGTTTGAATACAAATTGGAAATGATTTTCGTTTAAATAAAATCTTAAAGTACGTATGAATCTAACAATATTGATTGGGTGTTGTTGAATGTTGATACTTTTTTCTGTAAGTTTGATCAAAGTAGAGATACTTTGACTACACATAAAACTTATATGTAAACTAGAAAGGATCGGAGGGAGTATATTGTACGTTAAAAAGCGAAATGAACATTGAATACCCTTGATATATGATTTGCTGATGCTATGATCACCGGTTCAAAATTTTGAATCCGCCTTAGTTATCACACATCACCCACTCATTCTCTCTCGGTTTCATCTCGGGGTCTCTCTCTCCCTCCCTCCCACTCTCTCTCTCTCGCACACACACACATACCACCTCTCTTCCTCTTTGTGCTTGAACCTAATTGGTCTCCCGAGGTATCGGGATTGTACCTCGCTCGTCGTTAGGTCGCTCTTCGACACACGCCTAGGTAACTCTACCATGCATTAATTGTAACGAAGCCTTTCATCTATCTTTTTTTAAGCATACACTCATCCTCTCCGCCCCTCTCTAGATCGGTCGATCTCCGGCCCACCCTAGTCCTCTTTCAATTGATCTAGCTAGATGGTACATGGCCGACGCGTGCACACAGACCCCCCGGGTCATTTCTATCATAGAAACACGCCAAACCTTTTTCCTCCTTGCACGATACGTACTTGATCTCTCAACATCAATCGATCTCGTCAAGATGTGTCGGGGCATGAACCAAATGGGATGTCAAAACTAAGATGAGAAGCGACACGTTGTGGAGGCAAAGTGAAACTTTAAACAAACCATTTATCTATATGCATGCCGTACAAATTACAACATTGAAAATACAAGCATGGTCTAGGCCCACATGCGAATGACACTCGACGGAATGTTCAAATGAGGCATGCGGGAGGATGGACTCTACCGGAGGGCGACATGATCGATGGAGAAGAGGGTCGGAGAGGAATGAGAAATAAGCAACGCCACATGATTATACTTGAACGTCTCAAATACACATTAGGTCTCGTTTTCCCTTCCGTTTAGGTCACGGAGTAACATACTCCCTCCGTTTTTGTTTACTGTGCATATTAGGTTTGACTGAAGTCAAAGTTCATAAAATTTGACAAAATTTATAGAAAAAATATGAATATTTACAATAGCAAATCTATATGATGTGAAAGTATATTCAATAATCATTCTAATGGTATTGATTTGTTATTGTACATGTTATTATTTCTGTCTTTAAACTTTGTCAAAGCTTACAAAGTTTGACTTTGAACAAAGCTAAAATGCGGAGTAAATAAAAAACAGAGGGAGTACGCAGGGACTTGTATAGTTACTACTGCCGGAACATGGTAAGTTGGACACCTAAATGCGGGCACGGACCGGGCATACCTCAATTATTCCTTCAAACAGTCGGACACCTAAATTAGCACAACATCCGGCTACTTAATCAAGTGTTATGCTTCACGAGTTGAAAAGGAAAAGGGTGGTACTATACCCAAAACCACAACACCTGGGGCTAGGGTAACAACTTGGTACTTACCAAATTTGAACCAGGGCACAAAACGACATGTTCTGTGCCTAATGCGTAACGCGGAGCACTGATGCTCGAATTTGGCCGGGAAAATAGGGTAACCGACATGTGGGGCACACCTGTCACGATGACATGGCACAGACTAGTCCAATGGAGGAGCTGGCTCACGACCTCCTCGCCACCGGCAACCGTTCATGTGGGTCGTGGGGGCCAACAACATGGCACGACCAACAGATCAACACCCGGCTCGTTGAGGAAGCATGGGGTGCCGAAGTGCGCGTGCCATGACGCATCCGCGGAGTGTTCTAGCACAGCCAACTGTATCCCCAGGACCTAAGCCCATGCCGGGTCGTCTTGCTTTTTCAATGACATGTGGGGATCGCATGTGAGCAAAGGGCATCTCCAACGTTGCCATGACCGCAGCTGACTACCCTGGCACACCGAAAACCGTCGTCCCTTGCGCCGTCGCGTGCGTGCGTTCCCAGCCGGCGCCAGCTGCCCGTATGCCCTCATTAAGCGGGCTTGGTGCCCGAAAAACCAACTCCAGCGACTTAATGACGCACCCAGATGCTTGGCCTCACCGAAATGTGCTACTTAAAGCGGCAACGCCCAGCTAAACTCTACACCATAGCGCATCCTCCTACGTGGCACCACATCCACCATGACTGCGAGCGGGAACACTCTGCGGGAGAGCTTGTCTTCGGGGATGAAGCTTGAGGTCACCGCCCTCGCTCAAGTCGCCGCTCACAACGCAATAGCGGTGTAGGCAGACACGGATGCGACTGCACAAGAGGTGGCCACGCTGGCGGCCGATGACGGGAGCACCATCAGCCACGCGTCCTACTTGCTGTCGTCCAACGTTCGGTGGCGCATGTGGTACGTGAAGCGACGGACCGTCCACGTCCATCATCAACGACCTCACGTCCACCAGCACCACCGAGGTCGGGGACTCCTCCGAGGATGAGTAGGCAATGGGAGGCGGAAAGGCATGGTGTGCCAACTGGCCCGTCTATCGCCTGTGTTGTACTCTTCCTCGTCGGAGACCGCACCTTCACTTCACGGGTCTTGAACCCTGCCTCCATACATGGACATGGCAAATGGAGAACGTCGGTCACAGTTGTAGAATAGGTTTTGGGTCGGGTTTCTTTTATTTTTCTGTCCTATAAAAGTTCAAAATGTTATGAAAATCTGCCGTGTTTGCATGAATCTCGTCCAGTGTATAAGAACTTTCAGAATAATAGTAAGATATATTGTATGAAAATATATGGAATGATGATTCGTTTTTGTGTGTATAAACTTAGAAGGTTTGACCCGAGACAAAGCTAACATGCGAAGTAAATAAACACATAGGGTTTACATACACAATTTATCTTAGGCACTCCAATAGTACGTCCACTACACATTCACGCATTTTACATCTTTCTACATGTACGGGAAGCTATGAAAGGGTTAATGTAAATTGCCTCTCTCTCTCTCTATCCCCTGATTTTCATGGTGGTGGGCCCCTCCCTCCCCCAATCTCCAATGAACAGCCCACACGTTTCACATTACATTAATTACGTAACTGGCATTACGTAGGTGTAGCATTACTTGTCCTAAAAAACCCAACTAAGCCAACCTCCCAGCATATCATGCGGGAAAAGACCCGGCCGCGCCGTTTTAGTCGGGATTACCAGATTACAAGTAGTACTATCGATGGATCGCGCGAAGCACTAAGTTTAAAAGGGAAAAGGCGGTACACTCACAACACGCCTATCGCGGTCGCGTTGCACCCCTCACACCGTCGGTCCTGCACACGGCTCATACAAATGTAACGCGCTTCTCCTTGGCTCTTCACTGACACGTGGGGCCACACTTGGAGAAATCGACCATGTGCCAAACCCCCCCGCCTGTCGCTGTTGCATTGCATTCCTCACACAGTCGGTACTACACACGGCTCACGCAAACGGAATGCGCTTCGGCTTGCCTCTTCACTGACACGTGGGATCGCATTTGGAGAAACCGACCATGCACCAAACTCCTCCGCCCACCGCGCAAAAATTCCCCCCAAATCCCAAATTTAACTGCCCTTCGGCCAACTAGTGAATAATATTCCCCAAACCCGTCTCCCCCCGACCCCTCCAGTCCATTCGCTCCGCCGAAACCGCCCTCCCCGCCGCGCCGATACGTTGGCGCCGTGGGACGCACGGCGATCCTCTCGCTCCCAAAGTACGCTCTTGTAGAGTGCCATCCTCTAGCCGCGCCGCCAGCATTGGCGACATTCATGTGGAGACGCACTGCGGCCAGCTTCTCCCATGGTACGTGCATTCTAGACTGAGGCCCCGTGCATGTCGAAGTAGCATTGAATATTAGCTGATAGACGCTATTAATATCACTGTTTGCCGAAATAGTTTACAGTAAATATAATATGCTTAAGAAGGTTCCTTGCCCTGTTCTACACTCAATATGCTTAGCTGAGATGGCATGCCACACCCGATTAGTTGCTCAAATATCTTGCCATATATTTATTGTGAAGTAGATTGCCATAGTCTAGTAGCCAATCTGTTAGGTGAAATAGCTCGACACCATTTTATATTCGATCTTTGTTGCTGAGATGGCCTTTGATGGTTGTTTGCTCGGCCTCATTGATTGCCGAAATAGCCTGCCATAATTTAGCACTCAAATATGTTTGCTGAATTAGCTTTACATATATTTCGTTACTTAGATCTACTTGTCCAAATATCTTGCCATAGCTTTAGACATCTACCTAGGTGTTTTTTTTTCTGGACTTCATAAAAAGCATATATGTTTTTCCTGTAATATCTAGTAGAAGAACTAATTTATATGTCTAACAGATGGACAGGACTTGGATAACTTCAGCTGGAAGATTCTTCGCTGCATATGTTGAGGGGGTTGATAACTTCATGACCTTTATCAGAGCTGAGTATGATGGTCCAAAATCATATGTGCTCTGCTCGTGTAGCAGTTGTATGAATTCAGTTACAAGATCCTAGTCAACTGTGCAAAATCATCTACACTTGTATGGGATGTCGGTCACATATACTTGGGGTGTTCATCATGGTGAAGCTGTGAACGTCAATGTTACAGACTATGTGGAAGCAGCAAATCACCATCTTGATCTACCTGATGCTCGGGTGGAAGAGGAGGAGGAGGAGGTGGTGGTGGCGGAGCCAGTGAGTTTGACCAACATTGAAACAATGTTACGAAATGCTTGTGCATTCCGTGAACTTTCACCTACAAAAGAAAAACGGTGGGCCCGCATGTTGGAACAATGCAACATGGCAGTCACCGCAAGAAATAAGCTGTCAGTATTCTCAACTATTTTCACCTTTCTTTAGGTGAAAACATCTGAGTGGATGACCAACAAATCATTCGATGCAATGTTGGCTGCTTTTTGCAAATCTTTCCTAGATGCGTCTGAGCTGCCACACACCTACAGTAAAATGAAGAATTTCCTTAAGAATATCTGAGCGGATGACCAACAAATGAAGCTTCGTGCAGGTGGAGTTGGATATGATATGATCCATGTTTGTAAGAATAATTGTGTTCTGTTCTGGAAGGATTATGCCAACTTAAGTGAATGCCCAAAATGCAAATCATCAAGATGGAAAGATGGCGATGTTGTGAAGAGGATTCCTCATAATATTCTGAGACATTTTCCAGCTATACCAAGATTGCAGAGGTTGTTTCATGATAATGAAACAAGAGAGGATGTACCGTGGCATTCTAGGAACCAGGAGTACAGAGATCAAAATGTAATGAGCCATCCATCTCATCGTAGTGACTAGAAAAGCTTCAATCAGAAACACAAAAAGTTTGCTACTGACCCGAGAAACATTGGACTTGGCTTAGCTACAGATGGATTTAACCCATTTGGCCTCCAGAGTGCCACATATAGCATGTGGCCAGTGCTTGTTATTCCTTACAACATGCCACCAAATGTCTGCACCAAAGAATCAAACTACATGACGGCCTTGCTCATCCCAGGTCCAAAAAGTCCTGGAAAGGATTTTGATTTATTCAGGGAGCCTCTTGTGGAGGAACTTCAACAGCTATGGAGGGGTGTTCTCACTCGGGACCTATATAGCAGCCCACCAGCTGATTTTTTCTGCGTGCTGTTATAATTTGGTGCATCCATGATTATCCGGCTTTGGGCACTATGTCAGGGTGAACGACACATGGTTACAATGCATGTGGTCGCTCTGACAAGAATCGTCTGTCATACGCAATACTTAGCAAGATATGTTACATTGGACACCGCCGTTTCCTTGCCAAGGATAAGCCGTGTCCTACAAAATACCGAAGACATGTGTTCAATGTAAAGCATGAAAACCATGAGGTGCCAAAGAGGCTCACCGGCGATGAGTTGCAAGTGGAATTAGAGAAGCTAAGGCATATTACAAAAGGAAACCATCGTGATAATGGTAGCGGGAAAAGGAAGCGTGGCAAGGCAGAAGAGAGTTTATTGTTTACCCGCAGGTCCACTTTGTGGGACTTGGAGTATTGGAAAGATTTGGATCTGCGGCATAATGTTGATGTGATGCACATGGAGAAAAATATATGTGACAACATTATCGGCACAATTATTAACATTGAAGGCAAGACGAAAGATACCTTAAATCTAGGATTGATTTGACACACCTGTGTATCAGAAAGGATTTGCGGGTGGAAGATGAAGGTCCACCATGGGATATGGCACCAGTTGTGTACATCTTGGACAAGGTAAAAAGAAGAGAATTCTGCAAGGTCCTGTCACATGTGAGATTCCCACATGGATTTGCTTCCAACCCTGAAAGGAGAGTCAGTGTCGATGGAAACAAGGTACAAGGGTTGAAAACTCATGACTACCATGTCCTACTTCAAAGCGTTTTTCCTGCTATCCTTAGAGGATTGGGCCGCCCTGACTTATACAGAGCAGTTGCAGAGTTGGGACAATTCTTCAGGGAACTCTACAGTAGAATTATTAGGATGGATGCTTTGGAGCGTCTTAGAGACAACATACCAACTATCCTATGTGACCTTGAGAAGATATATCCTCCAGCCTTCTTTGATGTGATGGTGCATTTGGCTGTTCATCTGCCAGGTGAGGCACTACTTAGAGGTCCAGTATAGTATGGCTGTATGTATCCTATTGAAAGGCGGCTAGGCATTTTCAAGGGCTATGTTAGGAATAGAGCTAGACCTGAGGGTTCCATTGCAGAGGCCTACTTTGCTACAGAAGCGTTGACATTCTGCTCAAAATACATTGAAACAGTTGATTAGCTTATCAAAGGGGTGGGTGAAGACAATCCCGAGCTCAGTGTTTTCGATTGTTTTATTCTAGTTACAGGGAAGAGTCGACAAGACGACAAACCTAAAGATTAGGACAAAATGGTTTGGTATGTGTTGAATAACTTTCCTGAGATTCTACCTTATATTGAGTAAGTACTAAGTACTGCAGCTTATACATCGTAATCTACTAAACTTGCAGCACATTCTTATATATTCAGATGTTTGACGTGATCACTATGTTGTGCAGCATCTACAAAAAGGAGTTACTCCTGCAAAATCCAAGAAACATTGACAAACTGGTTATGGTAGGATTTGCGAAATGGTTCAAGAGCCATGTATGCTTTTGGATTGCATTGTCAGTTTTTTTAATATATTGAGGACATAAGATGATCAGCTTGTCTATTTTCTAACCATAGGTTAAGACGATGCGGGAGTATGGGTAGGTAGTTAATGATGCCCTTTACACACTAGCAATGGGTCCTGATACTCGGGTAAGACATTATGAATCTTGCGTTGTTAGAGATGTGCGCTACAACACCCTTGCACGCGACGAAGGTAGGAAGACACAAAACAGTGCCATCATGAGCATGGATATGTATGGCAAAGAGACAACTGAAATGTATGCTAACATAACAGACATTGTTCAGTTGTAGTATATTTCCAGTTTTGAGGTTCATCGGTGTGTGGTTCTATTTTGCTGTTGTTGGTATAACCTAATTTTCAGGATCGCAAAACCCAAAGCTGATGATTATATCAAATCCATCAACATCAAGGCAGCGTACCAGACCGACAAGCCTTTTATTTTTGAAAATCAAGCAACACAGATATTTTTCTTGGAAGACACATATGTATGTAGCGATGACTGGAGAGTATTACAAAGGTTTGAGCAGAGGAATTCATTTAATGAATTTGCACAATAAGATGATGCTTACACTACTCTTGATGTAGAAGATTCCATAGATGTTCCTAATATCTTTGACAACCATCACGTCAATGACGCTGGCGAAAAGATTGCCTGTCGAGATGTGGACATACGAGAGTTGATCAATAGGACGCGAATGTTCGAGGACATTGAGGATGAAGAATAAGATGACACTGGGGGGATTTACGATTCTTACTGATACACATGGTGAAGATATTGACACTGCTGCTGTGGATGATGATTAGATTGCTTTTGTCATATTTACCTGTGAGAAGATGACTTTTTAACTACTATGTGAAATTGTGTTTGCTATGACAACTAAAACCTGATGAAGTTGTTGTTTAGTATTTTGCTGTGAGAACATCACTTATTATGTATGTTGATTTGTGTTTGGTGATTGTATGACGACTAAAACATGATGACATTGTTGTTTAGTTGTACTCATATTTGCGTGTGAAACTTGTATTTGATGACATAGTTTGTTGTTGGACTACAATTTGCTCTATGTCTTCAAATGGGAATGAAGCTGACCTGACAGGGCCTCTACTAATTTATTTATTTATTACAAAAGGGCCTCTACTATTTATTTATTTATTTATGAGAAAAAGGGGATACCCCCCGATTTACGTTAATAGAAATCATTAGATGTTCACAACACTACGCCCAGCCTACTAAATAGGTTTCATTCATTACTAGTTTCAGCAAAGTGCTCATGTCATAGCCACCGAATAGATCACGAGTGCTACATACACTGCAAATAAAGAGACAATCATCCTACAGAGCACAACGATTTTGCCCATTATCTTCACAAGCTCTTTCATCTCCTCATTGTTGTCAAGCCGATCAAGAGCTGTTGCTTGGCCCTGCTAAGAGGAACTGCATCTTTAACCTTCTGCTCTGCGTCTTCCTCTTATATCGTTCCTTCAGTTACTTGTCCAACACCCCAACCTGCTGGTATTGGGATTCCCCGGCCAACCAAATAATCAGCGTAGTTCCATTCGCCCACATATGCAACTTCCTAGAAATACAAATCACACGAATCGTTCCTTTTCTGCACGAATCAAATTGGAAGATCATCAACCAAACTATTAAAAAAAATCAGCAACTGAAAGTTGCCAAACAACACTAGAACATATTATTACCCCATGATTCGGGCATTTGTAGAAGACTCTGCCAGGGTTGAGGATTGTAGTTGAGACGCGACGGATGACTCTGCGTGATTTGCAGCAGTGGCACCACAGCAATGGCAGCGGGTTGCGATGAGCAACCGGCTGCGGTGCATGTGCCAGCGGGGGTGCGATGAGACCCACAGGCAATGTTACGGGTGGCAACTTGGCGCATATCTGGTTGTTGCCTGCTGAATAGTAGGTGTACCAGCCGCCAGCAGACATGGTTGCTACGGCCAGAGCTTTCTGATTCTAGGCAGAGTAAGTAGAGAAGAGGAGAAGCGAGCATTGGATATGTCAGTTTCATTACTTGAAGAGTAGCATAACACCATATATAGTCATAGTCTAGGTTTGGATTTGAACCAGCTACAGGAGCACGTCTCTCTTTTTTTATAAAACTCAGCAAAGTCTCTTTACTGGTACACTAGCTTTTTCTATACGCCTTCTCAAGTCTTTGATTTTCTTTTTTTTTGCGAGGAAGGAAGGAGGAGAAAATTGAGAGTTCCTAGGACTCGAACCCAAGGCCTATCGGTTGAAAACCATGGGTGCTAGTCAATTATGTGGCGAACGTTCCCTGGGAGGAGGACGGCAAACGAACACATTTTCTTGGCAGTTTTAGTTGCGACGGAAGATCAAACGGTCATAGTTTCGGGAATGTTATCTGGCGAAGGAGCCCATTTTTTCTTTTGTTCCTATAAAAATGTATGCTGAGTGGTGTTGGCTTAGTAAACAAACCATTGTGCCAACCTTGACCGTTGGATTGACATTCAACGTCTGTCGTGTTTCTTCAGTCTCTTCTTCCAACCGCCAAAGCCAAACCAACGCCGGTGGGACTGCCTGCTCCCGCCTCCCACGGCTGGTTGTGCTGCCGCGCACGCATCATGGCCACATCGCACGCTAAAACTTTGCGCATCTTCCTCGGCTCCTGTTCGTTCCCGTCCGAGGCCTCACCATCCTCCTCCACCTTGGTTTGCTCACCGCGGCGCCGCCCTCCGATGTTGTCAACATGGTCAACAACTGAGAGGAATAAGGAGATGACTATACCAGGTGAGGATGACAGTAGGGACCCACCAGGATCATGGCAGTAGGCAAGCAAGTGCCTCCATTATTAGAAGAAAAAACAGGGTTCCTCCTGATGGTTTCCTGCCATCTGGGTCGCCCGGCACTGTCAACGTAGGCAATAAGCCAGATAACTGCACAAGGAGCGGCTGACACCCATTTCCCAATAGTGCGCGCGGTATTTTCTTTTTTCTTGTTTTCGGGACGAAGAAGGGTATCAATTGGGTTGTGCGGGAGCTGTGGCCCGTCCAGCCTAGGCTTTTATTTCATATGTTTACCACATGACGAACCCAATTTTTTTCCTTTCTAAAAATGGCTAGCCCAGCTATTTTGTTCTTTGCAGAATAACCAGCTAGACGATGGCTCCCACCTTTCTCCTCTCCACCTCTGGCGACTACGATGGCGATTCTAGGGTTTGACCCTACGATCTCCTCCTGGCGAACCCAATGGATGGCCTACTCCATTGGGACTTTTCCCCCGGCCTTAAGGTCGAGGCACAGGTGCGTGCACGGTTTGGATCTACGGTCCACTTCGTCCCCAACTCCGGCTCCAAGGAATTCTTCCTTGAAGTTTCCTTCTCCTCGGCCTCTTTTCCCCTTTCGGTGGATTCGGTTGGTTTCGCTCTTCAGTCTTGTATTGGAGGGCTTGGTGCGGGTTTCAATGTCGTTCGCTTGGGTGATCGTCATTTCCGGTTCTCGGTGGCATCAAATCGAGTGGGACATTTTATCTTTGGGCTACGAGACCGTATTTGGCCGGACTTTATTTGTCATTTTCATTTGCATCGCGGTATGGACAAGCGCCCCAGGATTCAATCATGGCATACGGATTCTGAGCTGACTGGTTTGGCTTCTTCACCTGGCCCGGCGATCAAATCTAAATGGTTATCCTCTCAACATAATATGCCTATGGACCCTGCATCTATTCCAGTGTTTCAGAATTTGGGTTTGATCCCGCCGCCGACGGACTTGCATTCCGGCGAGCCCCCGACTGTGCTCTCTTTTGGTAGTTTTCGGGCTCCGGTTTCTCCGGATATTTTTCGGATTGGATCCTTATCCATACCTATTTCCTCCGATATTCCGGCCAAGTTGCCCTCTTTTCGAGGTGGGTTGTTTGATCGGGGTTTATGGGAGTCCATTCCGGATGATACTCTTTATTCCATATTGGATGGATGGCAGGCTGGTTATGATAATGACAGTGTCAAGCAAATGGTACAAATCTCTTCAGTTCCTACCAAAGATTATATATACAAGCGGCTTAAACATTGTCCTATATGTGATCGGCTTGGTCATGATGCTGACTGTTGCACTGGGTATTTTTATCAGTCTTGTGGGGATGTTTCTGGGCATGGCTCCTGTGTTTCTTCACGTAGTAACCCCAATTACCATGTGCCATGCAAGGTGGGCCCGGACCCTTTAGGCCATCCATGCAATGCCTGTTCTGCAATTGATCACATGACTAGCCTTTGTCTTGGGCTTCGCCGTTGCACGTTCTGCCACCGTCTGGGTCATGCGGCCCGTAAGCCCAGATATTGCAATTCTTTACCTCATTTGGTTTGGGCACAAAAATCTTTACCAGTAACAATATCTGAGAGGATCCTGCCTCGGGGTGAGCTGGGGGCGTCTGTGTTTGGTAATTCTATGGTTGTTGGTATGGCCCGTGTTGCGAGGGATACGCGGGCCCGTTGGATTTGGAAACAGAAACAGAAAATCCCACGCTCCTCGGAAGTGGCCACCGCCCATCGCTTGACGATACGCCTCCCTGGTCAGGGTGTAGTCACTTCAGCCTGCCAAAAACCCCAATCGAGTCAGCCGGCGTCCTCGAGCTCACCACCCCAACCTTCATTGCCCCCGCTCCCACCGACTTCTTGCTGTCCGTCATCGGCGATTCCTCTTTCGGTGGATACCACATCTCCGGCAACTCTAGCTATGGAGAACTTTCCAGTGCGCCCGTTCGCCTTCGCTCCGATTGGATCGACCTTCGACCGTGGCCCTGCTCATCGCGTTCAGCGCCATGTCATGGTGGTAGATGATCCGCCCCTCAACCATGACAGGTATGCCATTGTTTCGGTCCATCCTCCAGTCCCTGATCATCAAAAGGAGCTTTGGTTGGCCGAGGTCTGTTGCATCATCACTGGGGATCTAGAGTATGATTTGGTGGATGATTTTATTTACCCATTAGGAATTGGCTGTGTGGTCTTTGCGGATATGGAGAGTCGGGATGCTGCAATTAGGGAGGGACCTCATGCTCTGTCTGAGGATTCTACTTTCTCTTTAGTACCTCATGATGAATGTCTCAATATGCGCATGCCTGCTTTTGAATATGAGGTTTGGGTTATGTTTCTAGCTTTCCCAATGGATTACCAGACTGAGCACTATATTCATAAGGCTGTTTCTAATTTTGGAAAGCTCCTTGTGTGGCCACGTCTGGGTCTCAACAAAGCGAGAGTTCTGGTTAAGTGTCATATCAAAGATGTGGCTGAAGTGCCACACAGTCTGTTGGTTACCAGGGTTGGTTTGCTGCCAGGGCTTGCTCAATCCTGGTCTGTACCAGTGTATGTTCTGAACGGCAGGAATACTATTCCCAGTTTAGTTGGCAACGAAGATGCTCCTCCGCTTCTGAACGCATCACCCCACCCTTATGAGCTTCCTTACTACACACTCATGCAGCAAGCAAGAATTGATGAGATGGCTGCCCAAGAGGCTCTGAATGAAGCGGCATGGAACGCCCCAGATCCGGCCCAGGTGCAAATTCAGGATAATGGTTGGCCTATGTGGCCTGTGGTTCCTCCGCCATACACAGGGTTCAGTTTCAGAACGTTCTTCCAGTACGACGGACCGTCTCTGATGGATGGTGTCGATCCTGAAAACAACGTTCAGGACAACCTGTCGGATGTTTGGTCTTCTGACTTAGAGTTTCAAGCGGTGGAAGCATTGGCTGATGGTTTTGTGCTTGGGAATCCTACCGCACGACTTGCGTTCGTCAGAGCTGGAGGAGATTCAGCTAATTTCTTTGTGGCTGTCGATCATGATTTGTTGCTCTGGATGGGAGGGATGCTTAAACGCATATATACGCCGGCCCTAACCTTTCAGACATCTGAGGCTGTTATGTTTCCCCTTAATCCTTTCAAGTTTATACAGAACCAGTTGAATGTTGCTGTGATTACCTGGCTGGAAGGCATAGTCCCAGAGCGTGATGTTCTGACAGAGGTGTTCAGTTCAATCTTTCAGTTGGGGGCTGCCATCATACCCTCGTCTTGGCTGCAGGAGGCCGCTGAATACAGGTTTTCAGCGTTTGACACTGATTGGGGGAGGGCGGCTCGCTCTCCTGGTCTCAAGGACATTTCATGACTTGTTCCCCAAGATGCAGAGTTACAGCCAATGACCTTGTCTGTTCAGGAGACGGCTCTTCAGGTGATTGCTTCTACTTCTCTTTATAATGCTTCCCAGTCCCGCAATGTGCTTGTGCCTCTTGACACAACCACTGTCAGAAGAAGCACTCGTTCTAATAAGTATGATGGTTTCAAGATCAATCACGTCTCTGATATCAAGCGCTCTAAGTCACGGGTGAAACCACGCGAGACTTCTTTTATCACAGCTGTTTCTTTGGCTGCTGCCCCCGTGCAGGTTCGGTCTGATGATTGTCCCCCTCCTATGACGATTGAAGATCTTCAACAGATGGGCAAACGCTGCGGGATTGCGCAGGATGTTCTTTCTCCTGAGAAGCTGCTGGATGATCAGCGCTCGTCCACGGGAGCTGGAGACTGAACTTTCTCTTGTTCATGAATAAGTCGTGGAATGTTCTGTCGTGGAACATCAGGGGCATCAACTCCGATGCTAAAGCTTTGGCTCTCAGGAATGCTATCGATACTAGTGGTTGCTCTGTGATATGTATCCAGGAAACAAAGCGTGACTCTTTTGATCTGGCGTTTATTAGAACTTTCTACCCTAAGCGGTTTGATAAATTTGTGTTTGCCCCATCTGTGGGTGCCTCTGGTGGTCTTATTATTATCTGGAATAGCTCCATGTTTGTGGGCACACCTTGGTATGTTGACTCGTTTGCTGTGGGTGTCTCTTTTGTGGCTACACAGTCCAGTGATTCGTGGAAATTGATCAATGTCTATGGTCCATGTTCTGGTCAGCGTCGGGTGGATTTTACTAATTGGTTATTTGACCTACATATACCTGATGATGAGAACTGGTTGATCCTTGGAGATTTCAACTTTATTCGTTCCACGAATAACAGAAACAAACCTGGGAGTGACGCTGCGGACATGTTGCTTTTTAATGAAATCATTCGAGCGCAGTCCCTGATGGAGTTACCTGTGACGGGCCGAACATATACCTGGAGTAATATGCAAGACGACCCCTTACTTGAACAGCTTGATTGGTTCTTTTCGTCCTCTTGCTGGACTACCTCGTTCCCAAACACAATGGTCTTGCCATTGGGGAAATCGGTGTCTGATCATATTCCATGTGTGGTTACAATTGAGTCCACTATCCCCAAGTCCAAACTCTTCCGTTTTGAGAATTTTTGGATTAACCATTATGGGTTTATGAACGTGGTTGCCGCCTCCTGGTCCAAGGCATGCCATGCCCCGAACGCTGCCGCCCGCATTTGTAAAAAACTGAAAACTCTGAGGTATGATCTCAAGGGATGGAGCAGGGATATCTCAAAGCTGAAAATCATAATCCAGAACAGTAATGAATCTTTAGCTACGATGGATAATCTCGAGGACAAAAGACCTCTATTTATCCAGGAATCAAACTTCTGGAAAATTTTGAAATCTCACTTGCAGACATTGTTACAGTTTCAGAATGAATACTGGAGGAAAAGATGCACGATCAGATACTTCAAATTTGCGGATGAAAATACCAAACTCTTTCAATCCCTGGCCACGGAAAGATATAGACACAACTCTATCGCCATGCTTCGTGATGGCGATGTGGAAATACATGACCATGTTGGCAAGGAAGGGGTGTTGTTCAAAACCTATAAGGAACGTTTGGGTTCTTCTAAATCCACTCACATGCGTTTTGATCTTTCCAGAATCATCCGCCGGATTGAGGGACTGGAGCACTTGTCGGCACCTTTTTCCAATGAAGAGATTGACACTGTTATTGAGGAAATGCCGAGTGATCGGGCTCCGGGTCCTGATGGTTTTAATGGTTGTTTCCTTAAGAGCTGCTGGCAGATCATCAAGTTGGACTTCTATGAGCTGTGCCATGCATTTCATGCCGGAGGACTAGATATAACCAGTATTAGTGAGGGGTACATCACCTTGATCCCAAAGAACTCTTCTCCAGAAACTGCAAATGATTATAGACCAATTACTTTACTGAATTGTTGTCTGAAAATCATCACTAAGATCTTGGCTAATCGGCTACAGAAAGTCATCCTCAAGATCATACACAGAAATCAGTACGGTTTCCTCAAAGGGAGGACAATCCATGATTGCCTGGCGTGGTTGTTTGAATACATCCATCAATGTCATACTTCGGCGAGGGAAAACATCCTCCTCAAATTAGACTTTGCCAAGGCGTTTGACACTATTGAGCACGCCCCCATGATGGCAATTATGAAGCACATGGGTTTTGATGACAAATGGCTTGGATGGATGAAAACGATCTTTGGCTCGGGGGTTTCTTCTGTACTCCTTAATGGAGTCCCTGGTCGAAAATTCAACTGTAAGTGTGGAGTGCGCCAGGGGGACCCTCTCTCACCGTTGATCTTTGTCCTTGCGGCTGATCTCCTCCAAGCAGCAGTTTACGATGCTTTTACTAGAGGACTAATTGATCTTCCTCTCCCTCGTGATAGGGCGGGTGACTTCCCTGTTGTCCAATACGCTGACGACACGATTTTAGTTATGCAGGCATGTCCCGTGCAGGCTGCCCGTATGAAAGCTATCCTAGAAGATTATGCTACTTCCATTGGGCTGAAGATCAATTTTCAGAAATCAACTCTTATACCCATTAACATTGATCACCGACGTGCTTGTGAACTGGCTGGGGTTTTTGGTTGCTCTGTTGGTTCCATGCCCTTCACATACCTCGGCCTGCCAATGGGTACGACGAGGCCTAGTGTCCTTGATCTTATGCCGCTGGTTCATGCAGTTGAGCGGAAGACATCCACTGCGCTATCACTGATGTCATCCGGGGCTAAACTGACCTTGGTCAATTCAGTTGTGACTTCGATGCTGATATATGCAATGTGCACAATCAAAATGCACCCAAAGGTGATTGAACATCTGGACAAGCTGCGTAGATATTGCCTCTGGGCTAAAAACTCTGACGATGGGGTCAAGAATAACTCTCTCACGGCCTGGGAACTTGTCTGCCGCCCAAAACGCTGCGGAGGCCTTGGTGTTATTGATATTAAAACACAAAATGCAGCCCTCCTCCTAAAACATCTATTCAAATTCTATAATCATGAAGATGTTCCCTGGGTGGAGCTTGTTTGGGATGCCTACTACAGAAACAGGATACCGCATGCATCTGAGGCGGTGGGCTCTTTCTGGTGGAAGGACGTGATGCAACTCAGTGGGATCTTCCGAGGGATCACTAAAGTCACCCCCGGGGATGGCTCTAGTGCTCTGTTCTGGAAATATGTTTGGTTTGATAATACTTAGGATTCCCCAATAATGGATATATACCCACGAGCCTTTTCATTTTGCTTGAATGAGGACGACTCCATTGCTAAGGTTCTTACTGCAACTGACCCAGCCACGATTTTTAGTCTACCTCTCTCGATCCAGGCGAGGGAGGAAATCAAAGAGATCCAGGAGGGGTTGCCACAAAATCGGATGGCCGCCAATCACTGTGACGTCTGGGAATGCACGCTCGGGCGTTTCTCGTCCAAGCAGTTCTATAACAACTACTACAAACAGGTTGTGGCAGATGAGGCGTTTGGATGGCTCTGGAAAGCTAAAAGCCCGATCAAATTCAAGATGTTTGGGTGGCTACTCCTAGTTGATTGGTTGAATACCAGGAATATGCTCAAACGCAGACATTTTGTTGTCGTGGGGGGCAACTATGCATGCATGTTCTGTCAAAACCCTCCAGAGGAAACGGTGGAACATCTGTTCTTCAATTGCCCCCTTAGTCAACGCTGCTGGGATGTAGTTGGAATGACATGGCCGATAGATGACAACAGACTGGCTCTTCTGGGTGTGGGTAGGGATAATTGGAGACAACCTCTTTTCATGGATATTTTTCTTTTGGCTGCTTGGAGTCTTTGGATGGAGAGAAACAACCAACACTTTAGAGGGATTCAGCACTCTTATGGAGCATGGCTGGCTAGATTCAAGCATCTCTTGGAGCTGCTAACACATAACTGCCGGGAGGAACTTCATCCCTTCCTATCTAATTACATCGTAAATTTGGGTCACTAGGACCGTGGATAGCTTGCATGGCCGGGGGGCCACAAAAACCCTTTGTAACACATATGTAATTGTTCCTTTGTGAGTAATACAAAGTCAGTGGGAGCCTCTCCCACTGTCATTCTTTCTCAAAAAAAAACCAACGTAGGCATACTTACTTTTCTACGCCCAGCTGGGCCAGAAATCTTTCAAGAAAAGGAGGGATGCATTCGGGCTTGCCCTGAAAATGGGCAATAAGTAATAAGAAATGGGCTATAAGTAACAAGAAATGGGCTGTAAAATGAAAAAATACAGCAAACATGCAATTAGTTCCAAAATACTTGTTCCTTTCGGATTTTGATATTTAAATTTCATTTTTTTGTGCGGGTAAAATTTCATTTGATTTAAATTACGGTATGTTTAGTTTTTAAATTAATTTGAATCTGGCTAAATTTTTTCGGCTGTATGCTGTTTGGGAAAGATTTGAAGGCTGACTTGTGGGTCTACTAGCTAGACGTGTATGAAAGGCTTTCTCAACTTAGTCCACTAATGATTCTAGCAGGAGTGACCGTTGGATGTCAATCCAACGGCCGTGCTGCTTCTTCAATATCTGGTCTTCTTGCTCCAACCGCCCAAACCAGCGCCGGTGGGACTGCCTACTGCCGCCACCTGTGGCCGGCTGTGTTGCTGGACAGGCCGCACTGCCCCACCATACTCCATCGCTGGCCAGGCTATTCCTCTACCACACCTCCTGTTATTTTTCGGGGACGGCCGCCGAACCAATAAACCCTCGTACTCCCCACCGGATGGGAAACCAATGCCGAGTCTTTCCCGGCTCCAAGTCCTTCCCTTCCTAGGCCTCACTGTCGTCCACCGCCCTAGTACTATCTGTGCGACGTGGTGAACGTGGTCAACGAATGACATCCATTGGAAGAGGACTGTATGTGGAGAGGCTGACAGCTGGGTCGACGGTCGTACGCAAGTAAGTGCCTACTTATTACGTGCAAAATAATGATTCCTCCACCTGACAGTGGGGACACACCGTAAGGGCCTCTATATTTTGCGAAAAAATGTTCCTCCCGCTGACAGCTCAGACCCACCAGCTATATCTTAGGACGCAAGGAAGTGCCTCCTTATTACGCCCAAAAAAATGAATACTCCCCCAGCTAGCTGGGACCCACCATATTTGGAGGCTGACATGTGGGCCTACTAAGTTGACGGGGACGCATGATTTGTCAACTTAGTCAATATAAACGATTCTAGTTGCAATGACCTTACGATGTCCATCCAACACCCGTCGTGCTTCGTCAACCTCTGGTCTTCTTGCTCCAGCCACTTAAACCATCGCCGGCCGTGCTGCCCGCTCCTACGTCTCGTGGCGGCTGTGCTGCCGTGTAGGCCTCACAGCCCCACCCTACTACCATCGCTTGCCTGGCCATCCCTTTACTCACCCAAACCTCCTATTATTCTCCTGCGACGGCAGTGTCACACTGCAGCCGAAGCAGTAAACCCTCGTACTTTCCTCCACGTGGGAAACAACTGTCGTGTCTTCCCCAGCTCCTGGTCATTCCCTTCATAGGCCTCGCCGTCATCCCCGCCTGGTGCTCTCGACGCGGCGTGGTCAACGTGGTCAAGGGACAACTTCCATCGGAAGAGGACTGCACGGGCAGAGGCTGACAGCTGGGTCCACGGCCACTGCAAGGAAGTACCTCCTTATTATGCGCAAAATAATAATTCCTCCTCCTTACAACGGGGACCCACCAGAAGGGCCACCGTATTTTGCAAAACATCATTTCCCCCCTGACAGCTGGGACCCACCATCTACATCTTCGCACACAAGGAAGTGCGTCCATATTACGGGCAAAAAATGATTCTTTCCCGTGACAGCTGGGACCCACCAGCTATATCTTCGCATGCAAGGAAGTGCGTCCTGATCCTCCCTGACAGCTGGGACCCACCCGGTCGAAGCGTACGTAGCATTGTCGCGAACGTGTATGTACATACTGGTCGGTCGGTCTGTCTGAAGTGATGAAATGTGGCCGAGTAAGGAGCGGCACGTGTCATAGTAGAAGCACGGACATAGCATGTCACGCAGTCCTGTCTATATTGTGTACACGTACGTACAGCCGCGCTGCAAGAAAGTAAATACGACTACATACGTACATACGAGCTGGGTCTCGAATGCGTACATCGACATCGTCCTGTTCAACAGTAGCCAACCAGCTGGGTCACAACGGAGGAAATAGCGTCGTGTTCATTGGGAGGCAACGGAATACATCGTGTTCATCGGGAGCTAACCGGCTTGGACGGAAGAGCCGAAACAAGGTACGGGGTACCGCAGAATGGAGGAAATGGGCCTTCTGTTCGACCGCGTATGGTAGAAACGGGGTCATGTTGATCGGGAAGGTTCTGGCGTACCGCAAAACGGAGGAAACGTACTGCTGTTCGAGTGCCTCGCTCCAGCCTCCACGGGCTATGGTTCATCCACCGTCGACCTCCTCCAGCCTCCACGAGCTACCGTTCATCCACGGGCTACTGTTCATCCAGCCTCCACCGGCTACTGTTCATAGAGCCTCCACGGGGTCCTGTTCATCCAACCCCAACCGGCTGGGGTGCGGCGGCCTCCTCGGGGTCCTGGTCACCCAGCGGCAACGGCCAACTACCACGGGGTCCTGTTCATCCAACCCCCACAAGGAACTATTCATCCACAGCCAACCAACCAGCTCGACTCACCACGTCTCGACTCATTCAACGTACCGTGCGCATGGTAGCAACGGTCAATGTTCATCGAGAGGCAACCCACCACCGGCTGGCTACGTCTCACACGGGGGCTCGATCGGCTTCAGTAAGCAGCAGCGGTGATTGACCGCTCGGGTTTAGTTAGCAGCAGCAGCGAAGCAATCGCTTGGGTTCAGTCAGCAGTGAAAGAATCGCTCGGGTTCAGTTAACAGCCAAGGGATCGATCGCTCACGTTCAGTAACATGCGATCGCTCGGGTTCAGTTAGCCAACGCCTCGCACACACGAGCGTACACGATAGAAACACACAAACAACAGTGCATCGCTCGGCCCCGACCACCCACCGTAACCGGGAACTCCCCGATATTTTCCTCGCCCTTGCTTCTACCATGATTTTTTCCATCATGGACAGCCGAAAGAATGTCATGCAGCCGCATCTCCGGCCCGCCCAGGACGAAAAGCCCATTTTCTGTCATGATTTTTTGTCATAGAAGTAGGAGCCCACCACATCAATGATGATATGTGCTTTTGTCACAATTATCGTCATAGAAGTGTCATAAGCATGATAGAAAAAAATATGTTCGGGCCAAAATGTCACATATGTGTCTTTTATTTGTAGTGCACGCCATGCCAGAGACGGCGGTCGAAGCAGTGGCAAGAGCTCATTTGTTGTTGGACTTTCCTGCAGTAGCAAACAAGATGGACGAGTTGAGGGCTACCATCCAAAGCCTCCTTGGATTTGCTGAGGTCAACAAGTCAACGTGTGCAGAGCTGTCGTGTAACGCCCATGATGCGGCTATATCTCCCACGTGTCGAGGCACGACTTAGAGGCATAACCGCATTGTGGTTTTGTCGCAAGAAGGGTCATCTTCACACAATCCCATGTAATGAACAAGAATGGGATAACGAGAGTTGGCTTACAATCGCCACTTCACATAATACATAAATTAATTCATACATCATCCAAAATCCACACATAGACCGACTACGGTCAAATCCAAATGAAAATAAGATAACCCCAAATGCTAGATGCCCGATCGTCCCAACTGGGCTCCACTACTGATCATCAGGAAAAGAAACATAGTAACGACCACGTTCCTCGTCGAACTCCCACTTGAGCTCGGTTGCATCATCTGCACTGGTCTCGTCGGCACCTGCAACTGTTTTGGTAGAATCTGTGAGTCACGAGGACTCAGCAATCTCACACCCGCGAGATCAAGACTATTTAAGCTTATATGAAAGGATGGTGTAATGAGGTGGAGCTGCAGCAGGCACAAAGCATATATGGTGGCTAACATACGCAAAAGAGAGCGAGAAGAGAAACAACGCAACGGTCGCGAAGCTAGAAATGATCAAGAAGTGATCCTGAAACTACTTACGTTCATGCATAACTCAAACCGTGTTCACTTCCCGGACTCCGCCGAGAAGAGACCATCACGGCTACACACACGGTTGATGTATTTTAATTAAGTCAAGTGACAAGTTCTCTACAACCGGACATTAACAAATTCCCATCTGCCTCATAACCGCGGGCACGGCTTTCGAAAGATAATACCCTGCAGGGGTGTCCCAACATAGCCCATTATAAGCTCTCACAGTCAACGAAGGATAAACCTTCTCCCGGGAAGACCCGATCAGTCTCGGAATCCCGGTTTACAAGACATTTCTACAATGGTAAAACAAGACCAGCAAAGCCGCCCGATGCGCCAACAAATCCTGATAGGAGCTGCACATATCTCGTTCTCAGGGCACACCGGATAAGTCAAGCTATGAGTAAAACCAGGCCTCGAGTTTCCCCGAGGTGGCCCCGCAGGCTGCTCGGTTCGGACCAACACTCGCAGGAGCACTGGCCCGGGGGGGTTAAATAAAGATGACCCTCGGGCGCGCGAAAACCCAAGGGAAAAAGGCTTATGTGGCAAATGGTAAAACCAAGGTTGGGCCTTCCTGGAGGAGTTTTATTCAAGGCGAACTGTCAAGGGGGTCCCATAAATCACCCAACCGCGTAAGGAACGCAAAACTCAAGGAACATAACACCAGTATGACGGAAACTAGGGCGGCAAGAGTGGAACAAAACACCAGGCATAAGGCCGAGCCTTCCACCCTTTACCAAATATATAGATGCATTAATTAAATAAGAGATACTGTGATATTCCAAAATATCCATGTTCCAACATGGAACCAACTTCAACTTCACCTGCAACTTAGTCACTTTGGAGGTTGACACCGCACTGATCGATGACGTGCGTCGTGATGAAGTGGTACAACGGGGTGGTTCTGCCTCCGTAAGGCCCGGCAGGCCTGCCGAGACTACCCGAAGGGTTGCTTCCGGGGGTAACCCCATCCTCGCCAGGCTTGCTTGCCTGACTAGGGAGGTTTTTCACTTTGCAATATCTTGCTTCTCTGGCTCGTCTTGGTCATCTTGTGCTGTACGCCGGTCCTTTGACGAACTGATCCCTTGCGCTCCAATCTGACCTTGCTGCTGCGGTCTTGTTCGCCTGTGCATAGTCTGGGCAACAGACCCAGGGTTTGTTGCACCGACAGAAGTCCCCAGGCCTTGCCCGAACGCGCTGCCAGGTGCAATCGGGGTAGGCCCTAGCAAGTGCATAGGCAGGGGCGTGGAAGTGGCTGGCCCCTTGAGATCTTCTTTGCTTCTCCAATAACTTGCGTTCGGGCCAGTTTCCGGTTTTCCCGCGCATCGCGTAAAGTCAACCTAGGTGGGGCCACTTCTTGTAATGGCCCGTGAATGACTTTAACGCACGGGGGAGTAACTGCCAATTCACTCTTCCCACCACGCCCTTATTCTCATCCACGTATGCTGCATGCATCATGAGGGGTAGTTAACAGAGGCGCATGGTGCGGGAGAGCATCAAGGCAGGGGCCCGGTCTTCTTGAGTTGCTGGAGAAGGGCGGCGGTTACCCATTGAGGGATTAGCTCTCTTCCCCTACCCGCCTATAAAAGGAGGGGCGGGGGAAGAGCGGAGGCATTCATCCTCGCATCCCTTCTCACACATCCTCTGCTTTTTGCGGGTTATGTTGAAGAAAAGGGCCTGGGGCCAGGCCCCAGGCAGTAGCTTGAGGTTGCCGTCACCAAATGCTCGTATTGATGCTTGGGGAGTGAGAGTGGTCCAAGCCCAGAGAAGATGCGGCGGACGAGTCGTTCGTGGTGTCGGAGATATCAAGCTTCCCCATTACGGGAAAATGCTTGTGTCCTACCACGGTCGGTCGTCCGTTAGGTCATGCGGCACCTTGCCTTGAGTTGCTGCTTATTAGCCCATCGATGAGGTTCTTGGCGCACTCGACGTGCACCCGGGATGCAGGGCTGGGGATCGTTGATAATCCCAGCACTGCCCCTTCCGGTGGATCTGGGGCTGATGTTGAGGGGAGGTGCGTCTTCCTACCCGCCAAGTTGGGGAGCGGTGTGCCCCGAGCCCCTGGTCGTCTTGGCCCTCGGATGCTTCTCTGGGGAAGGCGTCCGGCTGGGGGCCTGCATTTCTCTGAAGTTGTGTTGATGAAGATGAAGCCGGGGAAGACAGAGAAGGTGGGAGCTAGGCCGCCAGGTTGGAGTACGATAGCACCTACGCGTTCGTCTCGTACTGGCGACCTGCTGCCTCGGCTTTCCGTCTTTCCCCTACCTTCCTCTGCACCGTCATCACTGGCTTCTCGGTTCCGGGGGAAGAGATCGCCCTCCTAGTGTTTTCTCCTCCTCCAGCAGTCTTCCAGCTAAGCTCCAACGGCCTTCCCAGCCAGGGCTTGTGCCGTGGCTTCTAATTGGCCCTGGAGGCGGTGACCAGGGGACCGTCGAGGTGCTCCCTCCATCGTCCTCCTTCGCAGCCTCGCCACTCCCGATCTTGTCAGGCTGTGCCTGGCAGGTCCTCACGCGATTGGGGTGACGTTTGCCGATGCGCACCTTTCTCCCTCTTCTCTTCCCACCGCAATACCTGGGATAAGAGGGACAGGGAGAGGAGTTTACAAGGCACTTATCTCTTTTCAATCTTAAATCTATAAGCACTTGCCAAATTTTAGTTCAAATAATGTAATCTCTTGAATCCATGTCTGTGACCTGTAAGGTCTGTACTTGTTTGATCAGCATATTAATGAAAAATATGAACCTTAACGGCGACTCGTGCACGTATATGTCCATGCAGAGATGGAACGCCTCTATATTTTTAAATAAATGAGTTTCCCCTGGCATGCTATCCTGCCTGTACCCTCCATTTTCTTGCCAGGGAATTAAGCCTATCAGGCACAAATTGTGATGAGGGACCAGCTGTCAGGACCCCGATTCTAAGTCACACCAATCTAGCATGTAACACATCATATCACTTTGCGGCCTCACGCACGGTATTCCCACGGGTGCCACCTTACCTGGCCCAGGACCGTTTGCGCCTTTTGGCTCACGCATATGATAGTGTTGCTAGCATCCATATGACAGAGAACCCGGGCCAACATGACTAGTCGTGAACCCAAAGTAGCATTAACTTACGGGGACAGGCATACATGAACTAGCATCGAACGTGACGGTCATCAGCGCGTGAATCCAGGCTGTAGCAACTGGGCTAACAAGACTCCGGGAACCACGTGACATTTCCCCGAAGGGACAGACACATGAACGAAGTGGATCACATGCCGGCCAGTCTAAGTGTTCCGGAGCAGTTGTAACTGGTCTAGCAGGACTCCGGTAAACTGGGCTGTAGCAGACTACCATGGCTCAGTGGAAGCACTAGACTACATTTCCCCATAAGAGAGGCTACCAAGGATAAACAACTAGGTTGTCGGATCCCACACATACCAAGCATTCCAAAATCATACACACAAAATGCTCGATATGTGCAAATACAACATGGCATCACAACAAGACTTTACGACTCAGAGTATTTATTCATTAGGCTCCGAAGAGCCAGATATTACAAAGGGTCTCATGACCCAGCAATCAAGTCATACAAGCAATAGCACAAGCGGAAGCTTAAACATGTCTGAGTACAGACATCTGCAAATGAAAAAGGCTGAGAAGCCTGACTATCTACAAGACCCTCCCGGGGGTACAAGATCGTAGCTGAGGTAACAAGCTAAACGTCGAAGTCCACGCAGAACTACTAGCGAGACTGAAATCTCTCTGCAAAAACATAAATTAAGCAAACGTGAGTACAAATGTACCCAGCAAGACTTACATCAGAACTATCTACACATGCATCAGTAGCAACAAAGGGGGTGGTGGAGTTTAACTGCAGCAAGCCAGCTTTGACTCGGTGGCTATCCTAAACTACGACTGCTGGTAACTCTTTTGAGGTGGCGCACACGAGTCCACATATTCACCATATTAAAACACCACTATGGATCCGCTCCTGTCTCCCTACGAGAACGCCATCCATAGCACTCACGCTTATCTTGCGCATTTTAGATTATCCACTTTCATTTATCTATGAACTGTATAGGCAACCAAGAAGTCCTTTACTGCGGACATGACTATTCGAATAGATGATGTTAACCCTGCAGGGGTGTACTTCTTCACACACGCTCTCGCCACTTACCACCATGTACACGTCGTGTATCTCAGCAACCTTCAAGCGGAAGCCTGGCAAGGGAGTCGGCCACGACCTGACTAACCACACAAGTCTCTAGTCCAGGTTTATCGCCTATTCGGGTTCCATCCACAAGGAGATCCGGCCGGGGTTTCGCTCACGGCCCCAAACCATGAGAGCAGGGTTCCCGAGGTACCAAACGAGCGGCTCGGTACACCGTGCCTCATGTCTCTACCGCAACATAGCCCACCCCTAGGGTCAGCGCTACGCACGGCCCCCAACACATAACCTACAAACACCAGAAACTAGTTGCAACTCTTGGACAGAGATCGAGGCGATTAATAAGCCGAGAGGGGTCGAGTTACCGGAACCCAATGTGTGGTAGTAACTGTTCATGGATCACAAACACAGAACTCAGTTCCTGAGGACGGTTTGAATGAGACAACCCACCATGTACTCCCACATGGCCTCTCACCTCTGCCTTTGCCAAATCGTGCTCACACACTTAGCTCGCACCCAGTACGACATGTTCATCACCCTTCCAATTCATCCCCGATGAATCAGACCTGACTCAACTCTAAGCAGTAGTAGGCATGACAACAAGCATGAATGAGTAGGCACATCAAGGCTCAAACAACTCCTACTCATGCTAGTGGGTTTCATCTATTTACTATGGCAATGACAGGTCATTCAGAGGAAAGGGGTTCAACTACCGCAGCATGTAACAGTTGAATCGTTGTTGTCCTAATGCAGTAAAAGAGAGTGGGAGCGAGAGATTGGGGTTGTATCGGAATGAACAAGGGGGTTTTGCTTGCCTGGCACTTCTGAAGATAGTATAGCTCTTCATCGGTGTCACCGAACTCATCGTTGGAACCACGTCTACTGAGAGGGTACAAATACCGGCAAACAAGAAAGTACACAATCAAAGCAATGCAACAATATGATGCATGAATGTGACATGGCAATATGCTGTTGATTGAGCTAATGCAACTAGCAACCATATTAAATGAAGTTGGTTTGAACCCTAGGTTCAAATTCAAACTCCATATGTTAATAATCAAATGCCATTCACTTAGTTTGTCCTAAACAGTGATGTTAACTTGCTCAAACATGCATGAATATGGCATAAACAGATTATTCATATTTTTCTGATCATTTTTCATATATAATTTATTTCATTCTGAGCTACGGTTGAATTTCTGTGATTTTTAGAAGTTTAGGACATTTTATGAAATTTCCTGAATTAAATTAAATCCAGAAAATAGCTTATTGCATTGGCATGACATCAGTGTGACATCAGCAGGTCAACATGCCAGGTCCAGGACAAACCTGACAAGTGGGGCCCACTGGTCGGTGACTAAGGGCTGGTTAGTGTCACAAACAGGTGGGCCCAGTCAACGCTGACTAGGTCAAAGTCAAAGCCAGCACGTGGGGCCACAAGGTTATCACTAATCTAAAAAGAAAATTAGTTTAACCTAAACAGGCGCATGGGCTCATGTGGCAGTGGCTCAAGTGGGTGATTAACAGGGGGTTTAGGCCCTAATGGTCGGATTAGGTCAGCGGATAGTCGCCGGCGTAAGTAGAGGCGACGGCGTTCGCGTTCCAGCCATTTCCGGCGATGGTAGGTCGCGTGGATGGGTTCTGTGGGACCGGCGCGACGGGGCGCGTCGGTCAGTGGCAATGGCGGGTGCTGGGGTGGCCGGAGTAGCCAACGGCGGCGAGCGAGGCAGCGGCCGGAGCTCGGCCTCGTGCGAGCGTGGCACTAGAGCAAGCAGGCGAGCGCGTAGAGGGGCTAGGCGGTCTCCTGGAGGCACCAGAAGCACGATGCAGTGCAAGGCCGCGGGTGGTTCGAGCTCAGGCCACGGCAGCGACAAAGCCGGGCGGCGGTGAGCTCCGGTCACGGCGAGAACGGCGCTATGGTATGCAAACGACAACGGGAGGAGGGGTGGAAGGGGGAGTGGTTCACGGCGCTTGCAACGGAAGGACCGGCATGGTTGGGGCAGCTCTGGAGGTGGCGCATCGACGAAGGCAATCTCCGGCAATCCGAGGACGAAGACGACGGCGTGAAGGCGATGCAGAGCTTCCGGCGAAGCGTGGCTTGGTGAGGATGAAGAGGGGAACGAGGCGGTCCTTCTGGACACGACGGAGAGGCGGTGCAGTGGCTCTGGCCGCGGCGAACGGCATTGGTGGTGCTGGCATGCTCGGCCATGGGAAGAGAAAGCAGAGGAGCGAGGGGGAGGGACACTGGGAGAGCGAGAGAGGGTCGAGGGGTTTCCAGGGTGGGTGCGTGGTGCTCGGGGCCGTCTCCAGTAGCGGTAAGCAGGCAAGAGGTGTCGGCCACGGGCGGTGTCTGACTGGCGCGGGGAGGAAGACGACAGAGGGGGAAGTGGTGGTGGGCTGGGCCACTTCTGCCAGGTAAGGCCCAGGTGAGATTCCTATCCTCTCTGTCTTTTCCTATTTCTGTTTTGTTTTCTAATTCTTGTGGGTGTAAGATGAACTAAACCAAAGCCCCACATTATTTTTCAGAATTGGAGTTATAAATATATTTATAGGAATTTATAACCCCAATTCAAATATTTAGGAGTTAACTCAAAGTCCACAAATGTCATGGAAAAATGTACAATATTTATGGAGGAGCTTTTAATCACTTCCCATAATCATGAACATTTTTGAAGGGCACTTTGGAATCATTGAGAATTGTTTTAGGTTGATCTTGTTTGAAATAAATTGGTGCTACGGTTTGGTCATCCCCATTTCATGTTTCAAATAAATCTAGACATGATGCATGGATGCTTGTGCAACTATTTGCAATCAAATTCTAGGGCTATGACAACTCACCCCCACTAACAAGAATCTCGTCCCGAGATTCAAGACGCGAGGTAAGAAGACAGAGGGGATACAAAGCTAACTTGATCTTCATGATCCAACTTGCACTTCATAAGAACGTTTATTTGATCATCATCTTTGTCTTGATGTCTTGCTCTGAGAACTCCAACCAACATGACAACAAGAGGAAATGGAAAACTCTAGAAGGATCGATCTTCTCGAAGATCGAACAACTCAGGATCAACTCATGGAGTGAGACATTGAAAACATCTCTCGAGCTGAGACACGAAGCAAACATCCAGAGGGATAGAGTGAAACAGATGACGAAGATTCACTAGGTAGGCAACAATTCCACACTTAAGTAGGTGGTGAACGGTTGCCAACGTAGCAAGGAAGTAATTGCCATGATTCCATAACGGGACACCTTAGGGAAGGTGACTCGTAGAATTATTCCCTTAAGTGACAAAAAGAATTACTTTTGATACATACATCACTCTAGGTCTTCATACCAGCCTGAGGCAATTCACAATTTATCGTTTAAAGAAATGGCATACTTAGACTAGAATGGATGATGTGGACTACCTTGTTGAAGACAACGCAATGGATGATTTTTGCTTCTCATTGAAAATGGATGGGACCCATGGTAGGACCACTTTTGAAGATGATCCTGAATAACAGTTACCGAGAAGGCAGACCATAGAAAAATGGCACAATGGCGGTGCAAGCTAGGAACAAAATGCAAATGCTAGGAATGTTCCAACCATCATATCTGCCTGATATTCAGATCTGGTTGGTAACAGAATATTTCAGACGTCATTTCTGGAAAAGGAAGTTTGCAACACAAACCGACGAGATGACGTTGCGAGATTCTCGGGAAATGAACTACGATAGCAAGCTCCAAAACATGAGCTGGTTCTGCTACATACATGTGAGCATGTTGTCCAAGACAAGCATGACCACATAGTAGTCTTATAATAAAACACTATTGAGTTCAGGTGGGGAACCATCATCAAGGATTTCGAAGTCTTTATGCAAGTCCATGGATTAGATCCCAAGCATAGACTTCTTTTCCTTGAACAAGTCAATCAGTGGCTTGGTGTGCTAGGGATTCATATAGAATGAAGGTTGCAAGTCTCCAGACCACAAAATACTTCGCACATGTGCATGACTGACTTGGGATGATTCCAGAGGAAGCGAAACAAACTTTCTCAAATTCATGGCGGCAACTTGCACCTAATGCACGTGAACTTGGAGAAAATCACTTCTTACACCAAGCATATACTTCATGAACGGGACATGAAGATAATGCTTACAAAAGTTTCCAACACAAGCTTTAATGTTCAACATAATCATGGAGATGATAAATATGTTGCTGATGGGCTCAACAACAACTCATCGGAATTTCCATATCACTGGACTTCCACCATCATGTGAACACGGTGATACCTTTGGTCAGACCAAAAGATGTAATGGTGTATGCTCGAGGGATCAACCACGAGTAAGACAACATTACGAACATCATTGGTTCTGATTTGACTTGACGATAGCCCATACTCAAATCAAAGATTGGGTAAGACAATAGGTCCAACAACTGATCACGAGGACCAATTGATGAAGATATCATCTTTCTTCAACACACCCACACACACACAGAAGATATCCCTTAGAGATGAACTAAGTTAAGCAAAGCTTTTACCTTCCAACTCTTCAAGTTGTTGTCTAGCTCAACCAACTAGCTCAGGGATATCCAACACAGATTCTTAGAGAAGGGGTGATTTACAAGAAAACCAACTTGATCACGAAACCAACATAGCGGTCAGGTGACAACCAGGTAATACTTCCGAGAAGATCTTCGGAAAATCATGAACCACTAATATGTCAGTAAGCTCCAGAACAATCTTGCTTCTCAGGCAAGACGACATTATCAAATAAGAAAGGATTGGCAGTATCCTAACTCATTGATCGAAAAGTGCACTGGAAATAAGGCTAGGTAGCACGATCAACCTTAGGGTGATGATTCAGAAATCAACACGCTAAGAATGAGGTTATTGTCCATTTAACTACCAAGCAACGGAGTTGCTAGGAGTATAGATTTCATGCATCACGATTCACTTGTCGGCGTTCCAGTTACAATAACACGACGACCGAGGAATGAATAATGATGGCAAGAAGTATCACTGTATCAAGAGTTCATAGGATGGTGTGCAATTTCCATGACATTCTTGATATAAAGATGGTAATACTCCAAGGTAGAACGGAATCAAAAGCTAGATTGGCATTTGATTTGCGGATTACAACTGCTTTGACCCAATCCTGGATATGGATGAGGTACTGGAGTTTGTTTCTCCTAGTCATTCTGGAATAGAATGGCTTGACGAACCACAAGAGTAATAGGCATCGATAACATCAGTGCACGACTACTCCTGACTACAAATTGATAGACGGAGGTCAGAAAACAACTAATGAGGGACAACTCAAAGAACATATGATTTTCTGAGTTATGCATGCATGGATTAGCATGTTATTTCTTCCGGATAACCCATCCAGAAAGGTTGAACTGGCAGAGTCACAATATAGAATGGAGAACTCATCGAAAGCACTCCTGTTGTGATCTTTTGGTTCAAGAGAACTCCTGCCATATAGGTTCATCGTATTGGAAGAACGATGTACCACGGACCTCGAGGACTATCGCAAAGGTTACTAATATCCTAAAGGAAGTAGCAAACACCATCAACACGAGGTAAGTAGTGTGAATCTCGGGTTCAAAAACCCAGAAATAGAATGCCTACTAACTAAATGGCATCACGGGATGCTTTCAAGAATAATGGCCAGAATCATCACACTAGGGATACAAAAGCATTGCTAAATTACTGAGTGGTTCTCGAAGACACCTAGGGTCATAATACTAGCTCCAACATACATGTCCAGGCAACGGAGTACCTCAACAGACCGATTAGTGTGCTTAATCTAGCCCAAAGGAACATCGAGAACGGGAAGAAGGGGTTTACAAATGCATCAGATTGTTTAGAAACCTGGGATGACTCGGACAGCATAACGGCTGTAAATGCTCAAAAAGATTTGAGACATCATGCAAAAATGGTGGCATAACCACTCAGAAGCACAATATCAAGGTTCCGAGACCAACTATGAACTCACAGAAGTAGTAGAAATTGAACTGGGGCTTAAATTCAACAATCTTATAAGTCTACAGATTAGTAACACGTGATCCTGATAGAAAGACGAGAAGCCTAGTTCTTAATCCCCGTAGAAAAGAAGAGGTTGACTCAGATCAGAGGGCCATAAGGTAAAGGAGTAAAAAGAGCCTTACGTTCCCTTCCACAATCAATTCCCTTATATAACTAAACCATTTCTAGACTCAACTTCGACCAGTTTGGCTTGGTAATCCTACAGGCAGTCAGGCTCTGATACCAAAGCTGTCAGGACCCTGATTCTAAGTCACACCAATCAATCATGTAACACATCATATCACTTTGCGGCCTCACGCATGGTATTCCCACGGGTGCCACCTTACCTGGCCTGGAACCATTTGTGCCTTTTGGTTCACGTATATGATAGTGTCGCTAGCATCCATATGACAGAGAACCCGGGCCGACATGACTAGTCATGAACCCAAAGTGGCACTAACTTACGGGGACAGGCATACATGAACCAACATCGAATGTGTTGGTCATCAGTGCGTGAATCCAGGCTGTAGCAACTGGGCTAACAGGACTCCGGGAACCCGGGCTGTAGCAGGCTAGCAGGACCCCGGAAGTCACCGCGTGACAGTTCCCCGAGGGGACAGACACAGGAACGAAGTGGATCACATGCCGGCCAGTCTAAGTGTTCTGGAGCAGTAGTAACTGGTCTAGCAGGACTCCGGTAAACCGGGCTGTAGCAGACTACCATGGCTCAGTGGAAGCCCTAGACTACATTTCCCCATAAGAGAGGCTACCAAGGATAAACAACTAGGTTGTCGGATCCCACACATACCAAGCATTTCAAAATCATACACACAAAATGCTCGATATGTGCAAATACAACATGGCATCACAACAAGACTCTACGACTGAGAGTATTTATTCATTAGGCTCCGAAGAGCCAGATATTACAAACATGGGTCTCATGACCCAGCAATCAAGTCATACAAGCAATAGCACATGCGGAAGCTTAAACATGTCCGAGTATAGACATCTGCAAATGAAAAAGGCTGAGAAGCCTGACTATCTACAAGACCCTCCCGGGGGTACAAGATCGTAGCTGAGGTAACAAGCTAGACATCGAAGTCCACGCGGAACTACTAGCGAGACTCAAGTCTCTCTGCAAAAACGTAAATTAAGCAAACGTGAGTACAAATGTACCCAGCAAGACTTACATCAGAACTATCTACACATGCGTCAGTATCAACAAAGGGGGTGGTGGAGTTTAACTGCAGCAAGCCAGCTTTGACTCGGTGGCTATCCTAAACTACGACTGCTGGTAACTCTTTTGAGGTGGCGCACACGAGTCCACATATTCACCATATCAATACACCACTATGGATCCGCTCCCGTCTCCCTACGATAATGCCATCCATAGCACTCATGCTTATCTTGCGCATTTTAGAGTATGCACTTTCATGTGTCTATGAACTATACAGGCAACCCATAAGTCCTATACCGCGGACACGGCTATTCGAATAGATGATGTTAACCCTGCATGGGTGTACTTCTTCACACACGCTCTCGCCACTTACCACCATGTACACGTCGTGTATCTCGGCAACCTTCAAGCGGAAGCTTGGCAAGGGAGACGGCCATGACCTGACTAACCACACAAGTCTCTAGTCCAGGTTTATCGCCTATTCGGGTTCCATCCGCAAGGAGATCCGGCCGGGGTTTCGCTCACGGCCCCAAACGATGAGAGCAGGGTTCGCGAGGCACCAAACGGGCATCTTGGTACACCGTGCCTCGTGTATCGACTGCAGCATAGCCCACCCCTAGGGTCAGCGCTACACACGGCCCCCAACACATAACCTACAAACACCAGAAACTAGTTGCAACTCCTGGACAGAGGTCGGGGCGATTAAGAAGTCGAGAGGGGTCGAGTTACCGGAACCCAATGTGTGGTAGTAACTGTTCATGGATCACAGACACATTACTCAGTTCCTGAGGACAGTTTCAATGAGACAACCCACCATGTACTCCTACATGGCCTCTCACCGCTACCTTTACCAAATCGTGTTCATCACCCTTCCAATTCATCCCTGATGAATCAGACCTGACTCAACTCTAAGCACTAGCAGGCATGACAACAAGCATGAATGAGTAGGCACATCAGGGCTCAGACAACTCCTACTTATGCTAGTGGGTTTCATCTATTTACTGTGGCAATGACAGGTCATGCAGAGGAAAGGGGTTCAACTACCGTAGCATGTAACAGGTGAATCGTTGTTGTCCTAATGTAGTAAAAGAGAGCAGGAGCGGGAGATTGGGGTTGTATCGGAATGAACAAGGGGGTTTTGCTTGCCTGGAACTTCTGAAGATAGTATAGCTCTTCATCGGTGTCACCGAACTCATCGTCGGAATCACGTCTACCTAGAGGGGACAAATACCGGCCACCAAGAAAGAACACAATCAATACAATGCAACAATATGATGCATGAATGTGACATGGCAATATGCTGTTGATTGAGCTAATGCAACTAGCAACTATATTAAATGAAGCTGGTTTGAACCCTAGGTTTCAAACTTCATATGTTAATAATCAAATGCCATTCACTTAGTTTGTCCTAAACAGTGATGTTAACTAGCTCAAACATCCATGAATATGGCATAAACAGATTCTTCATATTTTTCTGATCAAGTTTCATATATAATTTATTTCATTCTGAGCTACGGTTGAATTTATTTGATTTTTAGAAGCTTAGGACATTTTCTGAAATTTCCTGAATTAAATTAAATCCAGAAAATAGCTTATTGCGTCGGCATGACATCAGTGTGACATCAGCAGGTCAACACGCCAGGTCCAGGTCAAATCTGACCAGTGGGGACCGCTGGTCGGTGACTAAGGGCTGGTTAGTGTCACAGACAGGTGGGCCCAGTCAACGCTGACTAGGTCAAAGTCAAAGCCAGCACGTGGGGCCATAGGGTTATCACTAATCTAAATAGAAAATTAGTCTAACCTAAACAGGCGCATGGGCCCACGTGGCAGTGGCTCAAGTGGGTGATTAACAGGGGTTTTAGGCCCTAATGGCCGAATTAGGTCGGCGGTTAGTCGCCGGTGTAAGCAGAGGCGACGGCGTTCGCCGTTCCAGCCATTTCCGGCGATGGTAGGTCGCGTGGATGGGTTCTGTTGGACCGGCGCGACGAGGCGCGTCGGACAGTGGCAATGGCGGGTGCTGGGGTGGCCGGAGTTGGCGACGGCGGCGAGCGAGGCGGCGGCCGGTGCTCGGCCTCGTGCGAGCATGGCACAAGAGCAAGCATGCAAGTGCGTAGAGGGGCTAGGCGGCCTCCTGGAGGCACCGGAAGCGCGATGCGGTGCAAGGGCGCAGGTGGTCCGAGCTCAGGCCATGGCGGCGACAAAGCCGTGCGGTGGCGAGCTCCGGTCACGGCGGGAACGGCGCTACGGCATGCAAACGACAACGGGAGCAGGGGTGGAAGGGGGAGTGGCTCACGACGCTTGCAACGGAAGGATCGGCATGGTCGGGGCAACTCTGGAGGTGGAGCATCGACAAAGGTGATCTCCGGCGATCCGAGGAGGAGGACGACGGCATGAAGGCGATGCAGAGCTTCCGGCGAAGCGTAGCTTGGTGAGGATGAAGAGGGGAACGTGGCGGTCCTTCAGGACACGACGGAGAGGCGGGGCAGTGGCTCTGGCCGCGGCAAGCGGCATCAGTGGCGGTGGCATGCTCGGCCATGGGAAGAGAAAGTGGAGGAGCGAGGGGGAGGGACACGTGGAGAGCGAGAGAGGGTCGAGGGGTTTCCAGGGTGGGTGCGTGGCGCTCGGGGCCGTCTCCAGTAGCGGTAAGTAGGCAGGAGGTGGCCGAGCGCGTGCTCGCGCGCGTCGGCCATGCGCGGTGTCCGACTGGCGCGGGGAGGAAGATGATAGAGGGGGGAGCGGTGGTTGGCTGGGCCACTTCTGCCAGGTAAGGCCCAGGTGAGATTCCTCTCCTCTCTGTCTTTTCCTATTTCTATTTTGTTTTCTAATTTGTTCTGTTTGTTTTGATTTAGTTCCAGCACTAAATCATTTTAGTTGCTTCTGGAAATTCTTGTGGGTGTAAGATGAACTAAACCAAAGCCCCACATTATTTTTCAGAATTATTGGAGTTATAAATATATTTATAGGAATTTATAACCCCAATTCAAATATTTAGGAGTTAACTCAAAGTCCACAAATTTCATGGAAAAATGTACAATATTTATGGAGGAGCTTTTAATCACTTCCCATAATCATGAACATTTTTGAAGGGCACTTTGGAATCATTGAGGATTGTTTTAGGTTGATCTTGTTTGAAATAAATTGGTGCTAGGGTTTGGTCATCCCCATTTCAAGTTTCAAATAAATCTAGACATGATGCATCGACGCTTGTGCAACTATTTGCAATCAAATTCTAGGGTTGTGACACCAGCCCCCCACCAATCTTTTTTTATCAAAGGCCACTGCGACCATCCTTACCGAAGCAACGTTCACGTCAAGGGATGGGAGCGCCTAAGTTTCAAAAAGCAGCGAGGTTCTCTTATGCAAAAGTCTTTGCTTACAGAACACGTATGGGCAAGAGATGGAACTTACTTGTTTGGCTTGCCGGAGATCGTAGTGTTCGTTCATCTTTGTTGCTTCCCTTAGAAGCCATGTTCTCGGCAGGAACCTGCAGTTTTATGCAGATGGAAATGATGCCAGATGCGATCTTATCAACATGAACATGCGATGCTCATGAAATGCCTATGCATGCATGCAACTTGTCGGGGCCCCCCGGCGCTTCATTTATTTCTCCGTTGCTCAGGGTCTGCGCCTGGCTTTTTACAAGGGGTTACATGCAACTGAGGCAAGGCCTGTACAAAAGGGCGGCTGCCGGGAAGGGCCCGACAGCCGCGCCTTACGGGCTTGTGGAGATGCTCAATATTCCATGAGTTTTGCAATTGAATGCCATCTCCGATCTCCAGACGGACCGCGCTAGGTGTGGTGACTCAAACTACCCGGTAAGGGCCTTCCCACTTTAGCGTCAACTTGTTTGTACCCGTGGCGGACTGAACGCGCCTAAGGACAAGGTCCCCTTCCTCAAAACACCGGGCATGAACCCTGCGGCTGTGATAGCAACGCAGGATCTGCTGATAGCATGCAGCACGCATAGCAGCCCGGAGACGGTTCTCCTCAAGAAGCACATCATCGTCATGCCCGTGCTGATCCTGCGCTACTTCTTCGTAGGCAAGCACTTGAGGCGACCCGTAAATGAGTTTCATGGGGATAACTGCTTCTGCCACAATAAACTAGGGAGTCTGCCCAGTAGCTCCATTTGGTGTCGTTCTAAGGGACCAGAGAACTACCGGCAGCTCATTGATCTATCGCTTGCCGCACTTCTGCAGCATATCAAATGTTCTTGTCTTGAGTCCTTGCAACACTTTAGCGTTCGCCCTTTCAGCTTGTCCATTGCTTCTGGGATGTGCAACAGAGGAAAATGAGACCTTCCTTCCGAGGGCATGAATGTATTGCATGAAGGCGCGGCTTGTGAACTGGGTGCTGTTATCGGTGATGATCCGGGCAGGGACCCCAAAGCGACACACCAATCCTTTCAAGAACTTGATAGTTGACTGAGCAGTCGTCTTTCTCACGACATCTACTTCCGGCCACTTTGTAAACTTTTCAATGGCAACAAACAAGAATTCAAAGCCCCCGGCAGCTCGGGGGGAAGGGCCGAGGATATCGAGCCCCAGACCGAAAACGACCATGACAAAGGGATTGTGTGAAGAGCTTGTGCAGGCAGATGGATGTTCTTGGAATGGAACTGGCAGGCTTCACACTTGGTGACTAGCTCGACCGCATCTTGGAGGGCTGTGTGCCAATAGAATACTTGCTGGAATGCTTTCCCAACTAATGCCCTTGATCAAATGTGGGAGCCACACATGCCTTTGTGTATTTCCTACAGCAGTTCCTTTCCTTCTTCCGGCAGATGCACTTCAATTTCACACCATTGGGCCTTCTTTTGAATAGAGTGTCATCGACAAACTGATACATACTGGACCTCCGGGCTATTCTTTCATCTCATTCTTGCTCATCGCGAGGTTCTCCAGTTTGGAGGAAATGGACTATGTGCCTTGCCCAAGTTGGAGCCCGGGGCTCGGCAACAAGGACTAGCGGCACCTCCTCATCTGCGCTAGCGCGTTCCTCGACTGCGGGGAACAGTGGCCCGGCAGGAGAGCGCAGCCCGGCAATCGCTGGGGAGTTCTTTCCCGCAGGGTCCCTACCAGGAGCCCTGGGAGGCTCTACCGGGAGAGGCTTACCAGAGTCCAACTTCCTCCTCTTTCGGGCCATTGTTGCCGGGGATACGGAGGGCTGAGTAAGATGGAGAACAAAAGTTCCTGGTTCCACAGGAAGTTTTTGCGCATCACACTTTGACAGATGATTAGTTATGCTGTTTTCCACATGGGGTACGTGCTCTGTTTGCAATCCATCAAAGCGCTCCTCCAATCTTCTCACTTCCTCAACGTATGCCTCCATCAATGGACTTTGGTAATCCTTGTTGACTTGTCTCACCACAAGTTGTGAATCTCCTCGAATGACCAGCTTCTTGATTCCCAATTCTGTGGCAATCCTGAGCCCGGCAAGGAGCCCTTCATACTCTGTTGTATTGTTGGTTGCCTCCTCCCGGGGAAAATTCATATGGATAAAGTACTTCAAGTGCTCCCCTGTGGGTGCAATGAGAAATTCCTGGAGATCAGCCCCTGCACCTTCCAAGGAGAATCCACCATCAAAATACATGATTCATTCTTGGGGCGATTCCTTGTCGGGGGTAACTGTTTCCAGTACTTCTTCATCAGGGGTTGGCATCCATTCTACAATAAACTCTGCCAATGCCCTGCTCTGACTAGTTGATGTGCTCTCAAATTTCAGGCCAAAGCTGGATAACTCCAAAGCCCACTCCACTATTCTACTGGTTGCCTTAGGGTTTCGGAGTATCCTTTGCAATGGAAAGCGGGTGACAACTATGATCTCATGGGCTTGGAAGTAGTGGCGCAGTTTCCTTGAGGCCATGATGAGGCCAAAAATCAACTTTTGCACACCAGAGTACCTCGATCTAGCCCCCTATAACAGGGAACTAACGAAGTACAATGGCGCTGCACCACTTTCTTCCTTGCCGCGTCCTTGGGGTTGCCCCTGCTGTCGTGCTCTTCTCTGTCCTGATCCTCATTCGGTCTTGCCGGGCTTTGCTCACTCTCTGTTTCCTCTACTTCCCGCTGTGCCACTAGGGCTGCACTAACCACTTGATTAGTTGCCGCTAAGTACAATAGCAATGGGTCTTGTGGTTTAGGGGCAACCAAAGTGGGCACAGAGGACAAGTAGGTCTTCAAATCTTGTAAAGCTGCGTCTGCTTCCGGGGTCCACTTCATGGGCCCTGCCTTCTTAAAAAATTTGAAGAACAGCAGGGCGCGCTTGGCAGACTTGGAGATGAATCTGCTAAGTGCGGCAATGCACCCTATCAGACACCTCACATCTTTAACTGTCCTGGGTGCCTGGATCTGCTCGATAGCCTTGATCTTGTCGGGGTTGGCTTGGATCCCACGATGGGACACAAAGAACCCAAGTAACTTGCTAGAGGGAACGCCAAACACACACTTCTCCAGATTTAGCTTCAAGTTGATATTGCACAGATTAGCAAATGTCTCCCCCAAATCCTAGATGAGGGTTGACCAGTCCTTGGTCTTGACCACAATATCATCCATATAAGCCTCAATGTTTTTGTGCAACTGTGTATCAAAACCAACCTGGACTACTCTTGAAAGAGTGGACCCGACACACTCTAACCCAAAAGGCATGCGCACAAAGCAGTACGTACCACATGGGGTGATGAACGAGGTCTTCTCTTCGTCTTCCTTGGACATGAAGATCTGAAGATACCTAGAGTATGCATCCATAAAGGAGAGAAAATAACAACCTGAAGTGGAGTCGACAATCCAGTCGATGAGCGGCAAGGGAAATGGGTCCTTCAGGCAAGCCTTGTTGAGATCTGTGAAATCTATACAAAGCCTCCATTTGCCATTAGCGTTGCGTACGACCACTGGGTTTGCTAACCATGTCGGATGCAGTACTCCTCTGACCAGACCAGCTGCCTCAAGCTTCATAATCTCTTCAGCAATGACCTGCTGCCTCTCCAAGGCCTGCTTTCGAACGTTCTGCTTGACGGGTCGGGCATGTGGGCAGACAACAAGGCGGTGCTCGATTACCTCCCTAGGAACACCAGGGATATTAGATGGTTTCCATGAAAACATATTGATATCCGCCCACAGGAAGGCAATGAGCGTGGTTTCCTATTTGTCATCAAGGGTGGCACTGACAGTGAAGGTGCCATCAACGCCAGCCAGCCCTGTCGGGACCTTCTTCACATGTGGTGTAGCGACCTTGGATCTCTTGCTGTAGGAACTCTCCGGCAAGTCATCAACAGGCATAGCACACTCCAAAGAGGTACGCTTCCCGGATTCCTTGCTGGTGTCCCTGTTATACTTCTTCTTTCCTCTGTTTTCCTTGGCGAGGACCGCTGCTGCCGTGATCTCTGCCGCGGCTGCGTCCCAGTACATCTTATCCACGCAAATGATTGCGTCTTTCTCGTCCGACGGAATGGAAATGACTCCTACTAGCCCTGGCATCTTCAAAGTGTTGTAGGCATAGTGGGATGCCGCCATGAACTTTGCCACAGCTGGCGTCCAAGGATCCCATTGTACGGCAGGGGGAGGTCGACCACATCAAACACAACCTTCTCAGTCCGATATTTCAATTCTCCCCCAAATGTCACTGGCAACGTGATATTTCCCTTAGGATGACTCCTGCCGGGTTTTCCTTGGTTCCAAAAAAGCCTTGCCGGGGCAATTTGCTTCACCGCCTCTTGACAAGCTGCTCAACCTGATGACTCTTGGAGATCATGGCCTTTGGTCCGATGGATCTTTCAGTACAACCCATCGCCTTTCCCATCCCTCTCGGGAGCCGCAGTTGTTGGGTTCTACGGTAGGGTGCGTCGACTGCAAATTAAAATTTCCTACACGCAGAACAACCAAGAACATGCTATGGGAGGTGGATCACAGATCGTCACCACTAGACGCGCAGTGCCTTGCAGCGGAAGAAGAGTTGGGGCAGTGCATCCGCGTTGATCGTCTCCTCCTCGTCCGATCTACCTCGAACAGCCTGCCGTCGGATCCCACATACAAGTTCGCCGGAGCGGCGCAAGTGCACCGCCTCTAACGGTATCCGCGCGTGCAGGAGGAACACCATGCGGCGGACTGCTAGGTCCGATCACACAGTCGGCAGCGAGTGGAGTTGGCTATTTGCAACACATGCAAACCCTAGTGACAGCGCCGAAGCGATCAACCTCATGAGTGTGCGGCACCTCCAATTTATATAGCCGTCCGTCGCGGGCTCAATACTTGGGCCTCGCACAAACCCTAAAGCCCATAAGTCCACTCGTCCACAATATGAATACAGCTCATATCACATCCGACCAGTGTCCTCGGATCCGACCTCGTTGGTTCCTTCCCTTAAGCACGTGACCCCTTTGGTAAGCCGGCTTGGTCGCAGTTTGGATCACCTCCGAACTGCACGGTTGGTAGCGGCCTCTAGCAAGGCGTACTGACCACCAGGCAGACAATGAAGCCGGTTGGCGAACCTGTACATCACACTTCCATTCCATTTGCCACACGATATATGTTGTCGGGCTCAAGGCGAGTCTGTCATCCTTGTGCTAGCCCAACCTATTTCTCGTTCCAGTGATGCCGACTACAAACCGGATTATCTCATAGTCCTTGTCGCATGGCCATGCTTATCCTAGTCGGATCACATGAGGGGCCGAGAGTGTATCTCTCCTAATCAGAGGGGCAATTCCCATCTTGCTCGACCATGTCTCGCAGCGTGGGTCTGGACAAGCCCGAAACCTACCTTTGTAACTACCCAGTCATAGAGTAGCATTTGGTCGGCCCAAAGCAAGTCTATCACCATCCCGAGTGCATGCATCAGCTCAGGTCTTAGGACATAGAACGTATGTTGTCGTTGTGTCTCATAGTTGGGTCTGTCCGACTCGGACCTTATCTCGACACGAATCCGACTACGTCGAATCCGACCAGATCCTTCCGAGTCCATATTATCCGGTTAGCATCCAATGCTCCATGGCTAGTGAGACCAAGCCATCGACCGTGTCATATGCTAGTCTAGTCGGCTGCGCGTCCACACAGCCCTTTCGACTAGGGATCTTTTAGGACAGTCATCATACATGCATAGTCGCACAAACAAGTCAGATACTTGCTAATACACATCATTGATAATGTCCAAGGACTATCTTTATTAATAAACACGTAGGAAATATCATCATATATGATTGCCTCTAGGGCATATCTCCAACAGTCTTCCACTTGCACTAGAGTCAATCAAATAGACATCGAATGCCCATAGCTCTAACGTGCCCCTCATGCTTGGGTTGTGGAAGCGGCTTAGTCAACGGATCTGCAACATTTGCATCCGTGTGAATTTTGCATAACTCTACATCGCCATTCTTTACGATCTTTTGTATTAGGTGATATTGCCGATCTATGTGTCTGACCTTGTGGTGATTCCTCGGCTCCTTGGCTTGTGCGATGGCAATAGAACTGTCACAATAAAGGTCCAACGGTTTTACCGAGGCTCCGAAAATACCAAGATCATGCAGAAAATGCCAGATCCAAACACCTTCCTTTGCAGCTTCACAAGCCACAATGTATTCGGCTTCTGTGGTAGAATCAGCCACCGTATCTTGCTTGGAACTCATCCAGCTCACTGCCCCTCCATTCATGACGTACATGAATCCGGACTGTGATCGACAATCATCTGTGTCGGTTCGGAAGCTAGCTCGGCGTAACCCCTTACGACGAGCTCTTCCTCACCTCCGTAAACTAGGAACATCTCTTTAGTCCTTTTCAGGTACTTCAAAATAGTCTTTACTGCTGCCCAGTGACTCTCACCTGGGTTGGCCTGGTATTTGCTTGTTAGGCTTATTGCAAAAGCAACATCAGGCCTTGTACATATCATGGCATACATGATAGATCTGATTGCCGAGGCATACGGAATCCTACTCATCCTGTTTCACTCATCAGATGTCAAAGGACTCTGAGTCTCGCTTAGCCTTATACCATGTGAGAGTGGCAAGAACCCTTTCTTCGCCACACTCATGTTGAACCGCTTCAACACTTTATCTATGTACGTGCTCTAGCTTAAGTCGAGCAACCTCCTCGATCTATCTCTATAGATCTTAATGCCTAAAATATACACTGCCTCACCAAGGTCTTTCATCGAAAACTTGCCATTCAATGACTCCTTGACCGAGTTCAGCATCGAAACACCGTTCCCGATCAACAATATGTCATCCACATCTAAGATCATAAACACTATCGAGGTCCCACTTAACTTCTTGTATAAACAAGCGTCCTCTTCGCTTTTGATGAAACCGGGACCAGTGACGACCTCATCAAAACGAATATTCCAGTGATACGTCTCCAACGTATCTACAATTTTTGATGTATTCATGCCATGTTTATAATATTTCTACAAGATTTTGGTCTGATTTGGTTAGAACTTACCCGGACTGACGTTGTTTTCAGCAGAACTACCGTGGTGTTGTTTTTGTGCACAAATAAAAGTTCTCGGAATGCGCTGAAAATCAACGGAGATTTTTTTGGAAAATATAAAAAATACTGGTACGAAGAATTACCGGAGGGGAGTACCATGGGCCCCACGAGGGTGGAGGGCGCGCCCACCCCCTGGGGCGCGACCCCTTCCTCGTGGACTCCCTGTGGGGCCCCCTGACTTGATCTCGACGCCAACCTCTCCTATAAATCCACAAACTTCCAGAACTTAACCTAGGTCGGGAGTTCCGCCACCGCAAGCCTGTGTAGCCAACAAAAACCAACCGGGACCCTGATCCGGCACCCTGCCAGAGGGGGGATCCATCACCGGTGGCCATCTTCATCATCCTGGTGCTCTCCCTGACAAGGAGGGAGTAGTTCACCCTCGGGGCTGAGGGTATGTACCAGTAGCTATGTGTTTGATCTCTCTCTCTCTCGCGCGCGTTCTTGATATGGCAAGATCTTGATGTACCGCGAGCTTTGCTATTATAGTTGGATCTTATGATGTTTCTCCCCCTCTACTCTCTTGTAATGGATTGAGTTTTCCCTTCGAAGTTATCTTATCGGATTGAGTCTTTAAGGATTTGAGAACACTTGATGTATGTCTTGAGTGTGCTTATCTGTGGTGACAGTGGGATATTCATGTGATCTACTTGATGTATGTTTTGGTGATCAACTTGCGGGTTCGGTGACCTTGTGAACTTATGCATAGGGGTTGGCACACGTTTTCGTCTTGACTCTCCGGTAGAAACTTTGGGGCACTCTTTGAAGTTCTTGGTGTTGGTTGAATAGATGAATCTGAGATTGTGTGATGCATATCATATAATCATACCCACGGATACTTGAGGTGACATTGGAGTATCTAGGTGACATTAGGGTTTTGGTTGATTTGTGTCTTAAGGTGTTATTCTAGTACAAACTCTAGGATAGATCGAACGGAAAGAATAGCTTCGTGTTATTTTACTACAGACTCTTGAATAGATCGATCAGAAAGGATAACTTTGAGGTGGTTTCGTACCCTACAATAATCTCTTCGTTTGTTCTCCGCTATTAGTGACTTTGGAGTGACTCTTTGTTGCATGTTGAGGGATAGTTATATGATCCAGTTATGTTATTATTGTTGAGAGAACTTGCACTAGTGAAAGTATGAACCCTAGGCCTTGTTTCCTAGCATTGCAATACTGTTTTTGCTCACTTTTACCACTTGCTACCTTGCTATTTCTATATTTTCAGATTACAAAAACCTTTATCTACCATCCATATTGCACTTGTATCACCATCTCTTCGCCGAACTAGTGCATCTATACAATTCACCATTGTATTGGGTGTGTTGGGGACACAAGAGACTCTTTGTTATTTGGTTGCAGGGTTGTTTGAGGGAGACCATCTTCATCCTACGCCTCCCATAGATTGATAAACCTTAGGTCATCCAGTTGAGGGAAATTTGCTATTCTCCTACAAATCTCTGCACTTGGAGGCCCAACAACGTCTACAAGAAGAAGGTTGTGTAGTAGACATCAAGCTCTTTTCTGGCGCCGTTGCCGGGGAGGCTAGGTAAGCGGCACTAACACCCCGTCAACTAAGCTCTTTTCTGGCGCCATTGCCGGGGAGGTGAGTGCTTGAAGGTATATCTTTAGATCTTGCAATTGCATCTTTTAGTTTCTTGTTTTATCACTAGTTTAGTTTATAAAAGAAAACTACAAAAAAAATGGAATTGAGGGTGCCTCATATGCTTCATCTTTTTAATGTCTTTCGTGAAAATAAGGATTCCGATAATTGTGCCAAAGTGTTAGAAGAAGAATGCATTAAAATGTTTGGCACTAAATCTTTGAATGATGAGCATGATTGCAATGTTTTTAGTATGAATTCTTTGAATATCCATGATGCTAATGATATGCAAAGCCACAAGCTTGGGGATGCTATGTTTGATGAAGATGATATTATTAGCCCCCCAAGTTTTGATGTGGAAGTTTATTATGATGAAAGCACGCCTCCTATCTATGATGATTATTGTGATGACATGTATCCTATAAAGAATAATGATAACCATGGAACTTGTCATCTTGATTTCAATTTTCAATCCCATGATAGTTATTTTCTTGAAATTGCTCCCACTATTCCGAATGAGAAGAATTTTGCTTATGTGGAGAGTAATAAATTTTCTATGCTTGTGGGTCATGAAAGGAATGATTTATGTGATGGTTATATTGTTGAATTCATTCATTATGCTACTGAAAATTATTATGAGGGAGGAATATATGCTTGTAGGAGTTGCAATAATATCAAGTTTCCTCTCTATGTGTTGAAAATCGTGAAGTTATGCTTGTTTTGCCTTCCTATGATAGTTGATTATTGTTCCCATAAGTTGTTTGCTCACAAAATACCTATGCATAGGAAGTGGGTTAGACTTAAATGTACTAGTTATATTCTTCATGATGCTCTCTTTATGTTTCAATTCTTATCTTTTATACGAGCGTCATTGAAATCATCATGCCTAGATAAAAGGCAATAAAGAAAAGCGCTTGTTGGGAGACAACCCAATATTTACCTTTACTGTTTTTGTGTGTTCACATGATTATGCTACTGTAGTAATCATGTTCTATAGCTTTTGTTTCAATAAAGTGCCAAGTAGAACCTTTGGGATAGCTTACGGTGATAGTTGTGTTGATCCTGCTGAAAATCAGAAACTTTTGCGCCCAGTAAATTAATTTTGATAATTCACAGAAACATGCTTTTGATCTGATTATTTTTTATCTGGATTTTTACACAAATTTCTCATTTTTTCCTAATTTGGTAGAATTTTTGGTGTTACAGAAGTATGGAAAGTTACCAGATTACTACAGACTGTTTTGTTTTTGACAGATTCTGTTTTCTATGTGTTGTTTGCTTATTTTGATGAATCTATGAGTAGTATCGGAGGGTATCAACCATAGAGAAGTTGGAATACAGTATATATTACACCAATATGAATTTAGAATGAGTTCACAACAGTACCTAAGTGGTGATTTATTTTCTTGTACTAACGGAGCTTACGAGTTTTCTGTTAAGTTTTGTGTTGTGAAGTTTTCAAGTTTTGGGTAAAGATTCGATGGACTATGGAATACGGAGTGGCAAGAGCCTAAGCTTGGGGATGCCCAAGGCACCCCAAGGTAATATTCAAGGACAACCAAGAGCCTAAGCTTGGGGATGCCCCGGATGGCATCCCCTCTTTCGTCTTCATTCATCGGTAACTTTACTTGGAGCTATATTTTTATTCACCACATGATATGTGTTTTGCTTGGAGCGTCATTTTATTTTATTTAGTTTTGCTTGATGTTTGAATAATATCCCAACATCTGAAATTCTTAAATGTTAGAGATTCTTCACATAGTTACATAATTATTCGACTACTCATTGATCTTTACTTATATCTTTTGGAGTAGTTTGTCATTTGCTCTAGTGCTTCACTTATATCTTTTTAGAGAACAACGGTGGTTTTATTTTGAAGAAATAGTTGAACTCTTATGCTTCACTTATATTATTTTGAGAGTCTTAAACAGCATGGTAATTTGCTTTGGTTATGAATTTAGTCCTAATATGATGGGCATCTAAGAGGGATATAATAAAAACTTTCATATTAAGTGCATTGAATACTATGAGAAGTTTGATTCCTTATGATTGTTTTGAGATATGAAGATGGTGATATTAGAGTCATGCTAGTTGAGTAGTTGTGAATTTGGGAGATACTTGTGTTAAAGTTTGTGATTCCCGTAACATGCACGTATGGTGAACCGTTATGTGATGAAGTCGGAGCATGATTTATTTATTGATTGTCTCCCTTATGAGTGGCGGTCGAGGACAAGCGATGGTCTTTTCCTACCAATCTATCCCCCTAGGAGCATGCGCGTAGTACTTTGTTTTGATAATTAATAGATTTTTGCAATAAGTATGTGAGTTCTTTATGACTAATGTTGAGTCCATTGATTATACGCACTCACACCCTTCCACCATTGCTAGCCTCTCTAGTACCGCGCAACTTCCATCGGTACCATAAACCCACCATTTACCTTCCTCAAAACATCCACCATACCTACCTATTATGGCGTTTCCATAGCCATTCCGAGATATATTGCCATGCAACTTTCCACCGTTTTGCTTATTATGACATGCTCCATCATTGTCATATTGCTTTGCATGATCATGTAGTTGACATCGTATTTGTGGCAAAGCCACTTTCATAATTCTTTCATACTTGTCACTCTTGATTCATTACACATCCCGGTACACCGCCGGAGGCACTCATATAGAGTCATATTTTGTTCTAGTATCAAGTTGTAATATTGAGTTGTAAGTAAATAAAAGTGTGATCATCATCATTATTAGAGCATTGTCCCGTGTGAGGAAATAAAAAAAGGAGGCCAAAGAAGCCCACAAAAAAAATAAAAGGAGGCCAAAGAAGCCCACAAAAAATAAAAGAGGCCAAAGAAGCCCATCAAAAAAATGAGAGAAAAAGAGAGAAGGGACAATGCTACTATCCTTTTACCACACTTGTGCTTCAAAGTAGAACCATGATCTTCATGATAGAGAGTCTCCTATGTTGTCACTTTCATATACTAGTGGGAATCTTTCATTATATAACTTGGCTTGTATATTCCAATGATGGGCTTCCTCAAAATGCCCTAGGTCTTCGTGAGCAAGCGAGTTGGATGCACACCCACTTAGTTTCTTTTTGAGCTTTCATACACTTATAGCTCTAGTGCATCCGTTGCATGGCAATCCCTACTAACTCACATTGATATCTATTGATGGGCAACTTCATAGCCCATTGATACGCCTAGTTGATGTGAGACTATCTTCCCCCTTTTTGTCTTCTCCGCAGCCACCATTCTATTCCACATATAGTGCTATGTCCATGGCTCACGCTCATGTATTGCGTGAAGATTGAAAAAGTTTGAGAACATCAAAAGTATGAAACAATTGCTTGGCTTGTCATCGGGGTTGTGCATGATATAAATATTTTGTGTGATGAAGATAGAGCATAGCCAGACTATATGATTTTCTAGGGATAGCTTGCTTTGGCCATGTTATTTTGAGAAGACATGATTGCTTGGTTAGTATGCTTGAAGTATTATTATTTTTATGTCAATATTAAACTTTTGTCTTCAATCTTTCAGATCTGAATATTCATGCCACAATAAAGAAAATTACATTGAAAATTATGTTAGGTAGCATTCCACATCAAAAATTCTGTTTTTATCATCTACCTACTCGAGGACGAGCAGGAACTAAGCTTGGGGATGCTGATACGTCTCCAATGTATCTATAATTTTTGATGTATTCATGCCATGTTAATAATATTCCTACATGATTTTCGTATGATTTGGTTAGAACTAACCCGGACTGACGCTGTTTTCAGCAGAACTACCGTGGTGTTGTTTTTGTGCAGAAATAGAAGTTCTCGGAATGCGCTGAAAATCAACGGAGATTTTTCTGGAAAATATAAAAAATACTGGAATGAAGAGTTACCGGAGGGGAGTCCCGTGGGCCCCACGAGGGTGGAGGGCGTGCCCCCTTCCTCGCGGACTCCCATTGGGGCCCCCAGACTTGTTCTCGACGCCCACCTCTCCTATAAATCCCCAAACTTCCAGAACTTAACCTAGATCGGGAGTTCTGCTGCCGAAAACCTCTGTAGCCACCAAAAACCAATCGGGACCCTGTTCCGGCACCCTGCCGGAGGAGGGATCCATCACTGCTGGCCATCTTCATCATCCCGGTGCTCTCCATGACGAGGAGGGAGTAGTTCACCCTCAGGGCTGAGGGTTTGTACCAGTAGCTATGTGTTTGATCTCTCTCTCTCTCTCTCGTGTTCTTGATATGGCATGATCTTGATGTACCGCGACCTTTTCTATTGTAGTTGGATCTGATGATGTTTCTCCCCTCTACTCTCTTGTAAAGGATTGAGTTTTCCCTTCGAAGTTATCTTATCGGGTTGAGTCTTTAAGGATTTGAGAACACTTGATGTATGTCTTGCATGTGCTTATCTATGGTGAAAATGGGATATTCATGTGATCTACTTGATGTATGTTTTGGTGACCAACTTGCGGGTACAGTGACCTTGTGAACTTATGCATAGGGGTTGGCACACGTTTTCGTCTTGACTCTCCGGTAGAAACTTTGGGGTACTCTTTGAAGTTCTTTGTGTTGGTTGAATAGATGAATCTGAGATTGTGTGATGCATATCGTATAATCAAACCCACGGATACTTGATGTGACATTGGAGTATCTAGGTGACATTAGGGTTTTGGTTGATTTGTGTCTTAAGGTGTTATTCTAGTACGAACTCTAGGATAGATCACACGGAAAGAATAGCTTCGTGTTATTTTACTACGGACTCTTGAATAGATCGATCAGAAAGGATAACTTTGAGGTGGTTTCGTACCCTACAATAATCTCTTCGTTTGTTCTCCGCTATTAGTGACTTTGGAGTGACTCTTTGTTGCATGTTGAGGGATAGTTATATGATCCAGTTATGTTATTATTGTTGAGAGAAGTTTCACTAGTGAAAGTATGAACCCTAGGCCTTGTTTCCTAGCATTGCAATACCGTTTTCGCTCACTTTTACCACTTGCTACCTTGCTGTTTTTATATTTTCAAATTACAAAAACATTTATCTACCATTCATATTGCACTTGTATCACCATCTCTTCGCCGAACTAGTGCACCTATACAATTTACCATTGTATTGGGTGTGTTGGGGACACAAGAGACTCTTTGTTATTTGGTTGTAGGGTTGTTTGAGGGAGACCATCTTCATCCTACGCCTCCCACAGATTGATAAACCTTAGGTCATCCACTTGAGGGAAATTTGCTACTGTCCTACAAACCTCTGCACTTGGAGGCCCAACAGCGTCTACAAGAAGAAGGTTGTGTAGTAGACATCATCCAGCTCCGAGATGCTTTCCCCAACCCATAAATGGATCTCTTGAGCTTGCATACCTTACTAGCGCTAGTCGGATCGACAAAACCCTTGGGCTATATCATATACACGTCCTCGGTTAATTTCCATGAAGGAAAGCCGTCTTGACATCCATCTGCCATATCTCGTAATCAAAATATGCAGCTATAGCTAGTACGATCCTCACAGACTTCAGCATCGCTACCGGCGAGTAAGTCTCGTCGTAGTCAATTCCTTGAACTTGTCCATAACCCTTAGCGACCAGCCGAGCTTTGTGGATCTGAACATTTCCATCCACATCGGTTTTCTTCTTAAAGACCCATTTGCATCTAATGGCTGTTACGCCAGGCGGTGGATCAACCAAGTCCCGGACTTGATTCTCATCCATGGACTTTAACTTGGATCTCATGGCCTCCAGCCATGCCTCGGAATCTGGGTCCACCATCGCTTCTGCATATGTGGTCGGCTCGTCGCTTTCTAGCAACAATACATCGCGCACTCTGCGCAATCTCTTCGACCTCCGTGGTTCCGGTGCCGCTTCAACTACGGGTTCCCTGACTGACTCTAGTATGATCTAATCACCAGCCGAGTCGTCCCCAAGTGGTCCTCGAATTTCTTCGGGTCGGACTGTCGGTGTCAAAACCGGCGGATCTCGGGTAGGGGGGTCCCGAACTGTGCATCTAAGGTCGATGGTTGCAGGCGAGGGGGGACACAATGTTTACCCAGGTTCGGGCCCTCTCTATGGAGGTAATACCCTACATCCTGCTTGATTGATCTTGATGAATATGAGTATTACAAGAGTTGATCTACCACGAGGTCGTAGTGGCTAAGCCCTAGAAGCCTAGCCTGCTATGTCTATGGCAATGAGTATATCCTTTCTGGACTACACCCTCCGGTTTATATCGACACCGGGGGGATCTAGGGTTACATAGAGTCGGTTACATAAGAAGAAATCTTCATAGTTGGTTGCCAAGCTTGCCTTCCACGCCAAGGAGAGTCCAATTCGGACACGGGTACAGTCTTCGTCCTTTATGTCTTCACTGCCCACCTGTCCGGCCCATTGATAATAGGCCGGTCGCCCGAGGACACCTTAGTCCAGGACTCCCTCGTTAGCCCCTGAACCTGGCTTCAATGACGAGGAGTCCGGCGCGCAGATTGTCTTCAGCATTGCAAGGCGGGTTCCCTTCTATCCGAACTCCAAGATAGTCTTTGGACGCGATGATAGTATCTGAACCTGTCACACACACCATACACAACCACAGAGAGAATATAATTTTACACGAGTCCAATCCGCTGACAACCTTTTGCAGCAGGACATCACGCCCGACCGGTCATAATTCCGGACCGTTTTGCGCCCGCCACTCAACATCCCGAGATGCGGTTGCCGTCGGCACGTCTTGTCAAAGTAGAGATCGTGTCCCCTTATCGTGGGATTTTCATCAATGCGGGCATGGGTAACCCAACCATGCCATTTATACAGCCCTTGGGAATAGGCGAATTCTGAGGCGAGTGGGGAGGCGTTCAATATTTACTGCCTTTATAAGGTGATAAGGATTCCCTCTTCCTCTCCCACGCCTTCTCTCTATCTCCGCCCTTCCAATCTCGAGCTCCAACACCCAAGTTCTCATCTCCTTTCCACTCGAGCTAGTACCCAACCATGTCCGGATCCGGAGGTCAGGGCAAGTGGATGGTCTCCTCCATCAAGGAGGAGGACATTACTGAGCTTCAGGCGGCCAGATACTTGGCGAAGGAAATCGGCCACCATCTGCCCGCCGAGGGACAAGTTGTCCCCACGCCGAAGCCCAACGAGAGGGTGGTATTCATCCCTCATTTCTTCCGTGGACTAGGGTTCCCACTCCACCCTTTCGTCCGCGGGCTGATGTACTATTACGGGATCGATTTCCATGATCTGTCCCCGAACTCCTTCGTCAACATCTCGGCGTTTATCGTCGTGTGTGAGGCCTTCCTCCGCATCCAACCCCATTTCGGGTTGTGGCTCAATGTCTTCAACGTGAAGCCGAAGATGACTTGCCGGGGCCCGATTTCCTCCGCTTGTTCTGCCCTGCTGATGGTTCGACGGATGGCTGAGTTAACCGGAGCAAAAATGTACCTGGTTCCACAGGTAGCTTGAATGCAGCGCGCTTCGACAGGTAGTCGGCGATGTCGTTCTCCGCTCGGGGAACGTGCTCCGCCTGGATACCGTCAAAGCGCTCATCCAGCTTCCTCACCTCATCTATGTAGGCCTCCATCAATGGGCTCTGGTAATCCTTGTTGACCTGTCTGACAACAAGCTGCGAGTCACCCCTGACGATGAGCTTCTTAACCCCGAGGTCTGCCGCGATCCTGAGACCAGCAAGCAGCCCCTCATACTCAACAGTGTTGTTGGTGGACATCTCCCTGGGAAAGTGCATCTGGATCACATACTTGAGGTGCTCTCCGGTGGCCGCGACGAGCAGCACACCAGCACCGGCGCCTTGCAGCGAGAAAGCTCCGTCAAAGTACATAATCCAGTCGCGAACTGTTTCCTTGCCGGGGAGAGCGGTGTCCTGGATTTCTTCATCAGGCGTCGAGGTCCATTCCGCAATGAACTCTGCGAAGATCCTGCTCTGGATCGTTGAGGTGCTTTCAAATCTCAAACCAAAGCTTGACAACTCCAAGGCCCACTCCACAATCCTTCCGGTCGCGTCTGGGTTGTGCAGTATCCGTTGTAACGGGAGGCGGGTGACGACAGTGATCTCGTGGGCTTGGAAGTAATGACACAACTTCCTCGAGGCCATAAGGAGGCCGAAGAACAATTTATGCACATCGGAATACCTTTATCTAGCCACCTGCAAGAGGGAGCTGACAAAGTAAACTGGGTGCTGCATCATTTTGTTCTTCTGCACCACTCCATTCGACGGCACGGGCTTCGTCCCGATGGCGTCAGACTCTGCCGGGGGCCTTGCCTTGCCGGCATGAGGCCCTGCCGGGGGAGTCTCTGACTTGCCGTCCATTGGTCCTGCCGCCGCCACTGCCTCTTCGTCGACCTCCCTCTGTGCTACTAGCGCGGCACTGACCACTTGATTCGTCGCCGCTAGATATAGCAGCAATGGCTCTTGTGGTTTAGGCGCGACTAGTACCGGTGCAGAGGAAAGGTACCTCTTCAGGTCTTGCAACGCCGCCTCGGCCTTGGGGGTCCACTCCATAGGGCCCGCCTTCTTCAGGATTTTGAAAAAGAGGAGGGCGCGCTCGGCAGACCTGGAGATGAATCGGCTCATGGCGGCAACGCAGCCAGTCAGTCGACGCACATCCTTGATCCGCTTGGGTGCCTTAATCTGCTCGATAGCCTTGATCTTGTCTGGGTTTGCCTCGATCCCATGCTGCGGCACAAAGAACCCGAGAAGTTTGCCGGATGGAACACCGAAGACGCACTTCTCAGGGTTCAGCTTGAGGTTGATCTTGCGCAGGTTGGCAAACGTCTCTTCTAAGTCTTGCACAAGAGTTGCTCTGTCCTTGGTTTTGACCATTATGTCATCCATATATGCTTCCATATTTCTATGTAGCTGGGGTTCAAAACCAATTTGGACTGCTCTTGCGAATGTCGAACCATCACTCTTCAACCCGAAGGGCATCCGTAAAAAGCAGTACGTACCACATGGGGTGATGAATGCCGTCTTCTCTATGTCTTCTCTCGTCATGAAGATCTGGTGGTAGCCCGAGTAGGCATCGAGGAATGCTAGCAGCTCACACCCGGCTGTGGAGTCAACAATCTGGTCGATGCGCGGAAATGGGAAGGGGTCCTTAGGACAAGCCTTATTGATATCTGTGTAGTCAATACACAGCCTCCACTTCCCATTTGCCTTGCGCACAACCACCGGATTGGCCAACCACGTCGGATGGAGCACTCCTCTCACAATACATGCTGCTTCCAGTTTCCTGATCTCCTCTGTGATGAACTCCTGTCGTTCCAAAGCTTGCTTCCGGACCTTCTGCTTGACCGGCCGTGCATGAGGACAGACAGCAAGATGGTGCTCAATCACCTCCCTAGGAACGCCAGGGATGTCGGATGCTTGCCATGCAAAAACATCGACATTTGCCCGCAGGAAAGCGATGAGCGCGTTTTCTATTTGCTGTCAAGGGTGGAGCTTATGGTGAAAGCCCCTCCCATGCCATCCTCCTTGATGGGCACCCTCTTGGTCTCTAGTGGCGTAGCTCTGGATTTCTTGCTCTTGCCGGTGGAGCTCTCTGGCATGTCCTCGACGGCAGAACAACACTTCGAAGATGTGCGCTTGCCGGAGTGGGTGCAAGAGGTCTTGCCAGTCTTCTTCTTCCCTCCCGGGGCTCCAGCGGCAGGAGCAAGTGCCTTAGCGGCAGCTGCTGCAACTGCTTCCCGGTTGAGTAGGTCAGCGCAGATCAGCGCGTCCTTCTTGTCGGAGGGGACGGTGATGATGTTCATCGGCCCAGGCATCTTCAGCGTGTTGTAGGCGTAGTGATACGCTGCCATGAACTTGGCCAGTGTTGGGCGGCTGAGGATCCCATTGTAGGGCAAGGGGATCTCGGCTACGTCTAAGACAATCCTCTCCGTCCTATAATTCAGCTCGCCTCCAAACGTCACAAGCAGTCTGACCTTCCCCTTCGGCTGGCTCCTTCCCGGGTTGACCCCTTGAAACGTGCCCGTTTCCTCGAGGTCTCCATCAGGAATTTGCAGCCTTTTGATCACAACGGGCGAGATCAAGTTTAGACCGGCCCCGCCGTCAACCAGCATCTTGTTCACCTTGAGGTTGCGTATTGTTGGTGAAACCAACAATGGCAAACACCCGACCGCAGTCGTGCGGTCTGGGTGATCCTCGGCATCAAAGATGAGGGGCGTGCTGGACCACTTCAACGGCTTTTGAGCGTCGAACGAGGGCTCTGCTGCTGTAATCTCACGCGCCCACTGTTTGCTGGTGGTGAGAAGTATGCAGCGAGGCGCCACCGTCGACGCACATGGCCTCCGTAGCCTTCTGGAATTCTTGCTCGCCGGACTCGTCGTCCTCGTCATGGTCATCATCTACTTGCTTCTTGTCGCGGCCCCGAGCGGGCCTCTCTTGTTGGCTATCCTTGCCGCGGCGGCCTCCTGGGCTGCTACGCTTCTTGGCGGATCCCTCGCACCATCCTGGTCCTTTTCCTTGTCCCGCCTCTCGTACTTAGCTTTTTTGCTTCTCAACAAGCAGCTCGACTTGTCGGCAGTTCTGAAGGTCGTGGCCTTTGGTGCGATGGATCTTGTAGTACTGCTTGCCGGAGCTTCCTAGCTTGTCGGCAGCGGCCAAGGCCCGGCTGGCGGCGCACCCGGCAATCTCCTTGTCGGGGTCGTCTGCCTTGGTCTTTGGCGGCGCCGGTGCTGTCGGATCCCTCGACAGTAAGCACGGCCCTGCCCTTTCGTTTCCTGTTGCGACGCCGGCCCTTCTTCGTTGGGGCGGCGGTGTCCTCGTCAGTAGAGTCGGTTTCCGCACCGGCGTCTTCGCCGGGGTACTTCCTTCCCTCTTCAGCCCGGGCGCATATATCGGCCAGAACATAAAGTTCGGCCACATCCTTAACCTTGTTCATCGCCAGCTCTTCGCGCATCTTGCGGTTGCGCATGTTCTGATGGAACGCGCTGATCACGGCGGCAGGATGAACGTCGGGGATGTTGTACTGCACCTGGCTGAACCTCTGGATGTACTTGCGCAGGGTTTCCCCTTCCTTCTGGGGAATGATATGCAAATCACTCGCCTGGTCGTGAGCTTGGTGGCCTCCAGTGAAGGCACCAACGAACTCATGACACAGGTCCGACCAAGAAGAAATGGAATCTACTGGCAAGTGCATCAACCAGGACATGACGTTGGGCTTCAGTGCCAACGGGAAGTAATTGGCGAGCACCTTGTCGTCCCGAGATCCAGCAGCTTGCATCGCGATGGTGCAGATGTTGAGGAACTCCGACGGGTGGGTCTTGCCATTGTACTTCTCGCCAATGTCGGGCTTGAACATGCGGTGGGACGGCCACTGGAACTGCCACAACCCACGGGTAAAAGCTGGGCAACCCACCTCGTAAGGTAGGCCACCGGAGCTTCCCGGCGCTGGGTGGTCCATAGCGGGTCCCGCCCGCTTGTCCGACTGGTGGCGCGTATCGCGCCGGCGCTCGATAGTGGTTCGAGCATCTTCGTGAGCTCATTCTCGAAGAACTTGGCGCTGGTCGCGGTGAGTCCACGGGTCGGACGATGCTATGGAGATGTTGTCGCAACCGTCACCACGACGGGCTGTCATCCGCGACGGCTGGCGGGGAGGAGGGGAGTGCACCGTCACCGCAGCACCCCCGGTCCTGTCACCGTCGACATGTGGTGGCTTGACGGAGCGCCGACCCGAGGGCCCCGCCGGTCGCGGGTCATTGTTGGCAACGGCGACGAGGCTCCGGATGGTGGCTTTCCATTCGTCGAGCTTCTCCGCAGCAGGAGGGAAGTCGAGGAGTAGCTACGCGCGCGCCAAGGCTTCTGCTGGCGTGGGTGGTGGCGAAAGCTGCGTGGATCGCGGCGTGCTTTGACTTCTAACTACGTTAGAAGGAGCTCTACCACGGCCCAGAGGCTGCGTGCCATTTTCATTAGCGCTTCGGCAGGCATGCTGGACTCCTTCGTCCCGCGAACGATGCACAGGGCTCTTCCCACTGCGGTGTCCGGGGTCTTCAGCGTGGTGACGCGGCTCGTTGCGCACACCCTGGGAAGAGCGCGCTGTGGGCGCCGGCGTGGGCGTCTTGGAGGCTTCTTCTTGGGAGCCATGGCGACGAAGAACTGCTAGGCTAACTACTAGACCAGATTCTCACAATTGCGCCCCCTACCTGGCGCGCCAAAGATGTCGGTGGGAAACGACACCTATGGGATCACAAGAATCTCTACGATAGTTGCCGGAGCGCAGGGTTGTGAGAAGAGCATGATCAACAGTCAGCACAAGGATCGTTTACCCAGGTTCAGGCCGCGAGGATGCGTAATACCCTAGTCCTGCTTTGGTGGCTGTATTTCAGAGAGTTCTTGAGCTCTTGAACTGGCTGCGGTGGCTGCGTGGTTCAAAAGAGCCGAATCCATCTCCAGTATGCTATGGGCCTCCTTTTATAGCCGAAAGGGGCTGCCATAGTGGCACACAGGAGGTGGAAAGGCCTACAGTGCTATGAGCTTATCGCTCGTATTTGTAACGCCCCAGATTCGATGCGCGAGGTGTCCGCCAGTTATTCGTCGTTGTTGCCATGTCATTTGCTTGCGTGTTGCATTTTGCCATGTCATCATCTGCATTTCATCCGCATGTTTTTCAAAACTTGCATCCGTTCGGGTTTCCCCGGTTCTCTCCGTTGTCCGTTCTAAGCCCAACCACACTCGCACGTGCCCGTCGCCCCTCTCAGACCTTGTTTCGTGAGCGGGAGAAAAACGTTTTCGGAATGGGCCGAGATTTGCCGAGTGGCCTTGGTATATCACCGGTAGACCGCCCGTCAAATTTCGTTCCATTTGGAGGTCGTTTGATGCCCCAACGGTTAACCGCGTAGCCCAAAACCCCCTTCTCATCTCAGTCCAACCTCTCTTCACAACCCACCTGCAGCCCACCTAGTCCCTCTCCGCTCCGGACCGTCAGATCGAGATCCGAGGGTCCGTAACGGCCTCAAATCCCCCTAACCTAGACCCCCTGCCTATTTAAACCCCCCTAACCTGCGATTTTTGGCCTAACCTACCCCCTAGCCCTTCCCCTACCTGCAGCCGCCGCCCCTCCTCGAAATCGGTGCAGATCCTGCACGCCGTCCCCACTTGTCGCCGGCCCAGAGGCCGCGCCGCCACCTGAGGCGTTGCCCCGGCCAACCGGGCGCCGCCACGTCTTCTCCCCCGCCTCCCGCAGCCACTCAGCCGCCTCCACGTCGCCTCCCCTCGCCCCTCCAGCGCGCCAGGCCCAGATCGGGGCCAGCCGGGACCCATCGGGGCCCGAGGCAGCCAAGCCGCCGCGCCCCCGCTCTCCCGCAAGCCCGAGCTCCTCCTGAGCAGATCCCGCGCCGCAGTGCCTCGCCGCCCCGCCGCCGGGTCGCCGGAGACCAACCGCGGCGCCTCGCCGGACTGCCCCGCCGCCGCCGCCGACCTCAGGTCCCACCTCCTCCTCTCTTCCTTCTCCCCCTTCACTTCTCCCTCTCACCCCGTCGGCCTTCCTCCCGCAGGTAACCACCGCTGCCAAAGGAGCACCGCCGCCCGCCGGACCTCGACTCCGACACCTAGTCGCCAGATCCGGCAACTCCGGCCGGATCCCACCGCCTCCATCCCTGCCGGCCTCCTCCTCGCTGCCGCTCAGCCTCGCCGGAGTACGGGTCCCCGTCCTCGCCTCCGTTCGCCGCTCGGATCGGATCAGGAGGAGCCCCGATCCATCCGTCCCCCGCGTGGGCCCGCGCCCTCCCAAGTGGGTCGGCCTCGTCCGCAGCGCAGCCCAGCCGCGCCACCACCCTGGGCCAGGCCCGTGGTGAGATGCCCTCTTTTCCCGCCCTGTGCGCCGCTTAGCTAATCGACGCTCACATGTTTTTTTTTCTGAAAAATCGGCTGTCCTTTATCTGTTAGCATCATGTGTGCATCTTTGACATGCCATATCTTCATGCATGTAGCTCCGTTTTGCGTGAATAATATATCAAAATGGTTATTATGAGATGCTGTTCATTTTGTTCCATTGTGCCATGCTTGTTTGAGACCATCTTGATGCCCTAATCATCATTGCAAGAGTGCTATATGATGTTAACTGCTGTCTGTTATCAGAAGTTGTTGTTTTGTCATTTTTGTTGCATTTTGTGTGTGCATCCTTTGAGCATGAGCTCTACATGTGTTTTGAGCTACATCATGCCATCTTTACAGTGGTGCTTGTCTTGTATTTTTGTGATCTATGTGGTGACTAGCACAAGCATGCAAAGTAGCCTCCATGATGTAGCTGATTTCTGTGACTTGGTCATTTCTCCTATGTCTGAGTCTGTTATATTTTGTTGCTATGTAAACCTGCTGCTACCATGAGTTCTATGCATAATCTGGAGATGTTCACTAAGGATGTTTTGTTATACATGTTATGCTCTATCCATCCATGCCCTTGTTTGCATTTATAGCCAGCTGTGTATTGTTGTATCTTGCTCTCAAATTGCTAGATAATGTTGTTGTCAGCCTGTCAACATTTAGTTCAGTTTTTCCATTTGTTTTGCTAGTGATCCATGCAGCCTATGAACTTGCTCTTGCCATTCTTACCTTCATATTTATGCCATTTTGCTGTTGGTTGACTTCACATGCCATGTAATGCTCTATGGTGAGTGGTTCAAGCTCATCAACATGCCTACTTATCGTTGATTCTGCCATGCTCAGTTTTTCTGCCAAGTCTGAATCTGTATATGAAACTTGCTATGTTTACATGGGTGCCATCATATCTTCTGTGCCTTTTTGGCTCATGATCAGTAAGGGACTTTTGTTCTATGCAATTAATAGATTCATGCCATACCTTTGTTTGCTATGATATGTTCCTGTATCATGTTGTTTTATAGCTCTATACTTTGCAACCTGATGTTATTTCTGCCATGTCCAGTGATTTCTGCCAAGTCTGTGAAACTGTTATTATTTGCAATCTTGCCATGTCCTTTTGAGCATGTTCTACTGATTTCTGGAGATAGTTCAGTGTTCATGTTTTGTCATGCTTTACCTGTACATCCTGTCCATGCCTTTTTTTCATGTTGAGTTGCTGTAGGATATTGTTTTGATGCTTGATAGATGCCTAGTTACTGTTTTGGACAGATTGTTGCTATATCTTGTTTGGAGTGTATGTGTTGCACCGTTGCTCCGTTTTGAGCATGCTCTATATGAAACTTGCTTAGTTTTGCATGTAGTTTCATATTCCCTTGTTGCATCCTTGTTTTGAGGTGTTTGCTTGATGTTTGAATGCATTTTGCATCAATGCCATGTTTAACTTGTTTTGCTCATATCTTCTAGGCCCTAGCTCCGAACTAAATGAACTTTATATGTAACTTGACTAGAATTTCGTGTAGATCATCTTGGTGCATCTTAACTTGCTGTTTAACAACTTGAACATAAGGTTTATTCATGTCTGGACCAATTTCGAAACTTGCATATGAGGACTTACCGGAATTGTTATATGTTGTTTCCGGCCTCATTTAAACTTGCTTTGATGTGTTGCTCTTGTATGCATCATCTCTTGCCATGAGTAGCTTCATGTAGCCTCGTCATGCATCATACTTGGTTCAGCATCATGTCTTGTTTATGTGTTGTGTTTACCGTGTTGTTTGCTTCTTTCCGGTTGTGCTCCTTCTCGTTAGTTCCTGTTTCGTTGCGATCGTGAGGATTCGTTCGTCTTCGTGGCTTCATCTTCTTCATGGATTCGTTCTTCTTCCTAGCGGGATTTCAGGCAAGATGACCGTCACCTTGGATCTCACTACTATCATTGCTATGCTAGTTGCTTCGTTCTATCGCTAAGCTGCGCTAAATATCACTTGCTCTTCAAGCCTCCCAAATTGCCATGAACCTCTAACCTTTGTCACCCTTCCTAGCAAACCATTGTTCGGCTATGTTACCGCTTTTGCTCAGCCCCTCTTATAGCGTTGCTAGTTGCAGGTGAAGATGAAGAAGTTTGTTCCATGTTGGAACATGGATGTCATGTTTATGTTCGGATATCACAATATCTCTTATTTAATTAATGCATCTATATACTTGGTAAAGGGTGGAAGGCTCGGCCTTATGCCTGGTGTTTTGTTCCACTCTTGCCGCCCTAGTTTTCGTCATACCGGTGTTATGTTCCTTGATTTTGCGTCCCTTACGCGGTTGGGTGATTATGGGACCCCCTTGACAGTTCTCTTTGAATAAAACTCTTCCATCAAGGCCCAACCTTGGTTTTACATTTGCCTCACCTAGCCTTTTTCCCTTGGGAGTCGCGCATCCCGAGGGTCATCTTTATTTTACCCCCCGGCCAATGCTTGTCTAAGTGTTGGTCCAAACTAGAGCACCGTGCGGGACCATCCCTTGGCAACTTGGGTTACGTCGGTACCTGTACGCTTCGCTTATCCGGTGTGTCCTGAGAACGAGATACGTGCGACTCCTATCGGGATTGTCGACACATCGGGCGGCTTTGCTGGTCATGTTTTACCATTGTCGAAATGTCTTGTAAACCGGGATTCCGAGACTGATCGGGTCTTCCCGGGAGAAGGAATATCCTTCGTTGACCGTGAGAGCTTATAATGGGCTAAGTTGGGACACCCCTGCAGGGTATTATCTTTCGAAAGCCGTGCCCGCGGTTATGTGGCAGATGGGAATTTGTTAATGTCCGGTTGTAGAGAACTTGACACTTGACCTTAATTAAAACGCATCAACCGCGTGTGTAGCCGTGATGGTCTCTTCTCGGCGGAGTCCGGGAAGTGAACACGGTTTTTGGGTTTTGTTAGACGTAAGTAGGAGTTCAGGATCACTTCTTGATCATTGCTAGCTTCACGACCGTTCCGTTGCTTCTCTTCTCGCTCTTATTTGCGTATGTTAGCCACCATACTTGCTTAGTCGCTGCTGCAACCTCACCACTTTACCCCTTCCCTACCCTTTAAGCTTTGCTAGTATTGATACCCATGGTAATGGGATTGCTGAGTCCTCGTGGCTCACAGATTACTACACCACCAGTTGCAGGTACTGGTTTTGCGATGATCATGACGCGAGAGCGATGTTACTTGTTTTGGAGTTCTTCTTCTGCTTCTTCTTCGATCAGGGGATAGGTTCCAGGTCGGCAGCCTGGGCTAGCAGGGTGGATGTCGATTGAGCTTCTGTTTGTGTTTCCTCTGTAGTCGGATGTTAATCTCTTGTATGATATGGTTGTATTCTTGGGGCGTTTGTGCCTTTTGTATGTATCCCCATCTATTATGTAATGTTGATGTAATGATATCCACCTTGCAAAAGCGTCTTCAAGATGCGCTTCTATCCTTGGTGGGACCTTCGAGTTCCTTTAGGATAGGGTCGCATCTTGGGCGTGACAGTATTACAGGACAAAATGCATTTAATGCGTAGCTTAGGTGTCCCCTTGCTTTATCGGGGACGGGAACGAGGCCCGTCCCATCCGTCGCCGCTCCTCCTCGCTTCGACATGCGCCCTAGACAGTGACACATGCGGCGCCATGTAGGCAGGCAGGCAGCTGAGGTGGCGCGGTGGTAGGGTCTTCACGAAGATCTGCATGCCGCCACGCAGGCGTGTGCTGAGTTGGCCTGGAAGCTGCATGTTGCCACGCAGGTGCCTGCCCAGCTGGTTGGGATGGCAGCTGCATGCGAACGGCGGTGGAGACTTGGTTGGTGCGGGCCTGGCAGTGGACCCGCTGACGCCCTTGGTGAGGGCCTTGCCGGGTGGCCCGGCAAGGTTCTTGCCGTGGCACGCCGTCGTCCCCGGCAAGGATCTTGCCGGGGGTCTTCTGGCTTTCCTCGGCAAGGATCTTGCTGAGGATCGTTGTCCTTTAATCCTCATCTGATCCTGGACCCTTCTTGTCTTCACAAAGATCTGCATGCCACCATGGAGGTTGTCAGATGTGGGGTTCCGGCAAAACCCTTAAGGTTCGAACTCTGGGGTGCGCGCGAAGTTCTTTCCCTCCTACCGATCCACGCCCTAGCTCGCCAAGATCTCTCGAACGAACTCGATGAACTCGCAACACAGAAAGACACGAGATTTATACTGGTTCGGGCCACCGTTATGGTGTAATACCCTACTCCAGTGTGGTGGTCGTGGATTGCCTCTTGGGCTGATGATGAACAGTACAAGGGGAAGAACAGCCTCCTTAGGTTGAGGTGTTCTTGTGCTCTGTGGACTTGTGGATGAGAACTTGGTCGGTTCAACCTGGCCTCTCTGTGGTGTCTAGCTCTACTTATATAGGCCCTGGTCCTCTTCCCAAATATTGAGCGGGAAGGGAGCCAACAACGGCGGGCGAATTTGAAAGGGGACAGCTAGTATGAGCTATCCTGACAAAAGCGGTCTTCGCCTGCAAAAGGCTCTGGTGATGACGCCGTCTTGGGCTCCATGGTGACCTCCGTCTTGCCGTCCTGCTGGTCTTGGTCTCGTTCCACCAATATGGAAACCTTTGCTTGATGCCTTGGTACTCCGCGCCTGCGCCTGCTTCCTTAGCACCAAAGAGTGCTAAGGAATGATGGATAGGCCAAGTTCTTCTACCAACCCACTCTTCATCGAGTGAGATGAGGACCCAAACACCTACGTCACCAAGAACCACCTCTTCGGTGCACAACGAGCTTTGCATCAAGAACAACAAGCACTGGGCTTCCGCATCGACAATCTCGCCACCGACTTGTGACTCTTCGAGCAACATACAAGAGAATACCTCGACAACAAGCTCGATGAACAAAAACAAGAGAACAATGCAAGAATGCAAGAGATTCGTGCCTTATTGGTCAACCGCTCTTCTACCACTTCGTCCTATTCAAGGCGGAGCCGCTCGAGTCGACACTCCGATGACACCATCACCGGTTCAAGTACACCAACATCGAACACTCTTCGACGAGCCGCGTGATAATTCTCCAACGTATCTACTTTTCCTAACGCTTTTCCTCTTGTTTTGGACTCTAATTTGCATGATTTGAATGAAACTAACCCCGGACTGACGCTGTTTTCAGCAAAACTACCATGGTGTTGTTTTTGTGCAGAAATAAAAGTTCTCGGAATGGAACGAAACTTTGCGAGGAATTTTTATATAATATATAAGAATTTATGGAGCCAAGACGTACCAAAGAGGGGCCCCTGGGTGGGAACATCCCACCAGGGAGCGCCCCCCTCTTTTGGCGCGCCCAGGTGGGTTGTTCCCACCTGGTGGCCCCGCTGACCCTGAAACCGAAGCTATAAATTCCTATTTTTCCAAAAAAATCAGGGAGAAAGAATTATCGCGATCCACGAGACGGAGCCGCCGTCACCTCCTGTTCTTCATCGGGAGGCCAGATCTGGAGTTCGTTTGGGGCTCCGGAGAAGGGGATCTTTGTTCTTCATCATCACCAACCCTTCTCTGATGCGGAGCATCCTACGATCATCCCCATGTACACTACGACTATTCCCCAAGCCCCAAGTGGGCATACGACTATTCCCCAAGCCCCAAGTGGACTACCTCCAACATGTGCCATTGGACATAAGGTGAACTCTCTCCTTGTTCAACTTCCCTTGGACCCACATGAGACATGGCTACTACCTCAAACAAAGACACTTTGTGTGCCTAGGTACCAAGGAACCAACAAGGAGAAGGAATGGTGCAAGATGGACACCAAGAGCATGGACAGGGATTTTCCCAGCGCAGAGATAGAGGTACTACCGGTCCACCGGTACTACCGCCTAACTACCGGTCAACTACCGATCAAGCTTCTGTGATGAGACCGGTACAAGGCCAGATCAGCACCGGAACAACCACTATATCCGCTAAAACCGGTACTACCGGCCCCATGACCGGTACTACCACCCTGCCTGTGCGCAGTTGAAGGGGTTTCACCCCATGTATCCTCCAACTTACCCCTTGGACTATATATACTTGTCCCTTAGATCCGTACTACGGTTAGCATTGGTTTAGCTCATATGTGAGATAGAGCTTTGCTCATCCATACGGAGAAGATCCACGTTGTATTCAAGATCCCCTCTTGGGTGGCCCCATCAAGACCTCCTCACGGAGAAGAGTCGGTTACCCTACGTATCGTCCCTTGTTGGTTTTGGATCGTGTGATCTCTATGTGTACTCGGATCTAGCATATGTGTGACTATATCTTGTTCGTGTGAGAGATCCTCTTGTGTTTTCCCTTGTGTTTCCCCGTGTGTTCTTCGTGTTCTTAGTTGGGATCCGCTCCTTTCATGAAAGGTCGGTCGTTTAGGGTTCCACCCTACATCATCTTGCTATCATGAGCCACATTGATCACGATTTCGGAGCCTCCCCGTTGTGTTTTCTAGCCTAGTTTTGTTGTGTTCTTCCCCAATTTTGAAAATCCCCACCAAAAATAGCCCCAATTTTTTTGTGATTTGTTGGTATGATGAAGTTTTGTTGGATTTGATCCATAGATTTGCTTGGTTTCGAGTGGATCTAGCATCTCCCCAAGTTTCCCCACTTTCCATCCACGAAATCCATCCAATTTTGCCCCCGAAAACATCCTTTTCCGCCCCAAAATCGCCCATATCCAGATTTTGCGAACAATCCTGACACCAGCGGTACTTCCTCCCTCCCAAACGGTACTACCGCTGAGCACCACAAGTGGTACTACCGGCCTCCAAAGCGGTACTTCCACCCCTCCTAGTTTCAGCATTCCGTGTTTCACCGTTTTGGCCATAACTTCCACATCTGGAGTCCGATTTTGACGTTCATTAGCTCGTTGAGTAGCTATTGACATCCCCCATCCGCCTAGATAGGTTCAAACACCATTTGACTCCATAAAATTTTTGGGATTTTGACATATTTGCCTAGGCCCTCCACCATATCATCCGTATAACCACCACCGACTTCCACAACCTAACCCATTTTGTCCCATATAGCATTTGTGGTTGCTTGAGTAGTGACTTGAGTCTCCTAAGGTGTTTCGGCTACTTAGGGACGGTTGCTTCTTCATCAAACACCACCATAACTTCCGCATAGGCTTGCCCACCATACACTTCCGCCACCCCAGCTTAACCCATTGTTGTTTGTGTTGTGAGTTGTGTCTCCTAAGGTGTTTCGGCTACTTAGGGACCATGCTTACAACTCCGACACCGTGTATAGTTCACTACCTTACCCTCCACTTCCGCATTGCATCTCAAAACCCATCATTGCATTTCCGCAATCCCATTGAGCTTCCGCAAAACCACCATCGCATTCCCGCTACCACCATTTTGACATTTGACATTTGAGATTTTGAGTTCGCGGTTTTTCCGTTTCCTAAGGTGTTTCGGCTACTTAGGGACGATTCTCCATCATCTTGGTAACTACATCAAGAACACCGCCACTCATCTTCGCCACGAGTTCATCATCGACTTTGACCACTTCACCATCATCCATCCGTGGCTTACAAACGAGAAACCTTCGATGGTAACCTCCATATCGGTATCATCTTGGTATCGTGGTATCCTTCCATTGTATATTACCTAGCCATTGCAGTGATAACCCCTAGCACATTTTGCGTTACTTACCTATCGAGACTAGCCATTTGAGTATTGCCGGCAACGTTACTTGTGCACATTAGTGATCTACACCATCCATTGCATACATACCAAATCATATTGGTATCTTATGATCCCTTGTGTCACAAGATTGTTCCCGCATATACACAATTGCTATCTTGGTTTGTGCATTTCGCATTGTGGCCATCCAAAAAAAGAGAATAAGCTTTTAAGAAAAGGAAAAGAGTGAACAAAGAGCTTGTAAGCAAGTGCCATAGCACCATAGTACATTGCATATAAGATTTTCATATCCGATCATCTTGGATCATAACACCGGAACATCATACACATAGCATACTTGGGATAGAAGTTGATACATTTTGCATATCATAGGTTGTGCACAAGAGTCGTATCCGCCTATTGAGCAATCGTGCTAGCGTCTATCTTGAGTTGTGCAACACGAGCGTTTTCCGTGGATTCCACATTTTGTGCTCATTCCTTGGTTGCACGGCCCCATTTATCTATCCGTGTGTGCGTTTCTATGTGCCACGTATTGCTATTGGTCTACTTGTTTCACTTGCGAATTTGTGAATCTCTTTCAACATTATTGACTCTTGCTAACATTTTGCATCAAATTTTTGTGCCACTATCCTGACCGAGCTCCACCATAAGCCTTACTTGTGTAGGTGTGAGAAATTGACAAGATCGGTACCTATTGTGCTATTTCCTTTTTACATTATTGAGTGATCATTGATCCATCTTCAACATCGGTCAAGGTACATTTGGTATAGTTCTTCTCTTTCTTCCACTCATATTTGCTCGAGTCTTGTGATGGATAGGCATGGCATTTCATCTCCGGTCTTTGATAACAACGACGGCGTGAACAACTACATCACCAAAGTGTCAATATTTGATCTACAACGACAAATGCAAGGCGCACAATCAAGATTGCGAGAGCGCATCGAGAACATCTCCATCGACATTCGTCACTCCGAAGCAAGGAAAAGGGACTACATCGACAACAAGCTTTCCGCACAAAAGGAGGAGCAAGATGCAAGGATGATGGAGATTCGAGCCTTGTTGTTAACCGTTCTTCCCCTTCATCGTCCTCAAGGCGGCAACATTCAAGTCACAAGTCTTCGGAGCACAAAAATGATGCAAGCGCAAGTCGTCCACGTCCACATCTCCATGGCGACTACCATCACGTTCATGATCCACATCGTCATGAAGGGCAAGTCATCTCCAAGCATCATGTGCACGACGATGACGAACGCCCTCGAGCTCAAGCACGACAACGACACCATCATCATGAAGATGCTCGCCAAGTGCAAACTTACAAGTCCCAACAAGCTCTAAATCAAGCTATGGCCAGACTCCATGAGCTCAAGAGAAGACCGCGAGAGGACCACAACCAAGACAGCGCTACGGCTACAACAACCACTTCGGCATCTTTGCCAAGTGCTATCAAGGCATCTTCACCTTTGTACGTACGGCATATTCGCCTACTTCCCATGAGTTCACCTACATCGACATCTTCAACAACAAGGCGACCACCTACAAGTGAGGGCGACACTTCCATCTTCGGAAGCCCCTCAAGGAAAATGGCCGAGCATGGGAAATTCCCTTCAGTAATGGAGATGAGCTATGAGGTGCCACATCATATGGGCCTCCAACAACAAGACGGCGACAAGAAGGTCGAGCACGGGCCATCCCCTTCAACCACAGCAACGAGCACGAACGTCTTCAACAACATGAAGACAGCGCACATATTGGACTTATACTCCGAGTCAAGCTACGCGAGCGCACATGAGACCTTCTCTTTGGTCTCGGAGGAGAGTGATGTTTTGCCACATCCTACGGCATTCATCTTTGGAGATGTTTGCACCTACACCTCTCCGACACCCACATATGATGAGATGCCCCAATTCCCATGTGAGGAGAGCCACCAGCCCATGAGTGAGATGAGTGACTCCACCATATGTGACATTGAGTGCATTAACTATGAGAGGATGAGTGTGACCACCACTAGACCCACATTTGAGAGCATGCCACACATCCTATGTGAGGTTGGGAGCCATTTGAGTGACTCCACCAACCATACGAGTGAGAGCATCCAAGAGGGAGTGAGTGAGCCACAACACTTAGTGAGTGAGGTAGTTGATAGGGCACGTGAGGCCACTATGATTTCTAATGACTCAACCTCTCCTCCTAGTGTGTTTTCTTCTTTGGTGCTAGGTCTGCTACATGAGGACATGCCTATCCTCAACGAGTCCATACCTCCAATGGAGCCGGCAAAGGCCATAGTGGACAATGATGCACCCCCCACATGGTTCCATCAAGATGAAGTTGACCACGACTTGGTCTTCGACACCTCACCTACAACACATGAGCGACCTTCCAAAGGTAACATAGGTGATGGTACTTCTCTTTTCCCACTAGCGGACTATCTTACCAATGATTGCTTGCATGATATTGATCCACCTATTCCCATACTTCATGATAGTGCGACTTCTTCATGTCATGACTTACCAATTTATGATGAATATGATGATGAGCATGTTGAATTTCCTAGTTGTGATGCTATGCTCCATAGGATATCATGTGAAAATTCTATAGGTCACGTCATGTTTGACAATCCATTGAACTTGTCATATGCTATGAGTGAGATCTCCCATATTGCATCATTTCAATCTCAACATAGTAACTATGCATGCCCCATTAAAATAAATCATATTTGCACTTATGGCATAGATGACGAGATGATGGTCATTGGCTTTTGTTTCTCTTGTGATGATATTGCCATGCTTCCTTTAAATGATTTGCGCAATTCATCTACTATGCCATGCCATGATCACATTGTTCCAAATATGCTTTGTTTTGGATGTTGTCAATTTTCTCCATGTGATGTTTCTACTAATACTCATGAGGAGACCCCCATAGTTTCCTCATACATATTAGGAGATTTTGATGCATTCCATACTTTGCATGATTCCCATAATTGTGTGCACCGTATGCATTCCATGAATAACAATGCTCTACATATTTCTCATGATGCATTACACAATTTGAGTCTCCATTATTCTATACATAACAACAAACCTCTCATGATGGATGACATGTTTCTATATCACGCATCTCATTTATTTGAGCATTGGATATTTTGTGCTAACCAACACATGCATGTGCGCATCATGATGGATGATGTGTACATATATCATGCACACACATTTTTTCCTTTGTCTTTGTTTTGTGTAGGTACTCACGTATACTCGTCAACCTCTCAATCCCAAGAGTTGATGAAATGAGCTCTTGAGAGCAACGACGATTTGGGATCCCGTGGACTATCCTTACCACCATCCCCTTCGCGCAAGGCCAACGCGCATCTCTTTTACTTGGCTCTCACACGGCTTTGGGCTATATATCACTTGTTACATTATGCCCATTTTATCGTGTTCACTTTGCATGTTATGCCTCATTACATGACTATGCCATGCAATTGTGACCCTTGCTTGCATTTACCAATGATGCACCATTATGATACTCCTATGTGTATTTGCATGCTTGGTGGAGATCCTTGTTGCTATTGCCATGTTTATCATGCACCTCATGCTATTGTTGATTCTTGTGTTGGGAGAGTCATGATGTCCCATTGTATTTACATAGGACTTCTTGCCAACACAATGATGATACTTTCCTCATATCTTGCTTTCATGCTTGTCCTATGTCATGTGAATTATTCATGCACACTATTTGCACCCATGACATGTTTGCCATGATTCCTTCTAGTACGTTGCATCTTCGCACTACTAGCTTGCTTGACTTGATCTCTATGATTGCTTGCTTTGTCGCATCACCCATCTTCCATTCTTACTCGCTTTCTTGGGTTGATGAAATATATATTCATGCCTCCCACGTGATATATCTTGTTCATTGTCGGTTGCCTCCATTAGTGCCATCTATGCTTATTGCTCGTGGAGACTTGGACATATTACTTGTGAAGCATGCTTGTTTGATTGAGCCTATTGTATTTGGTTGTTCTCGCATCATATGCCTCCATACTATGAAATGCTCCCTTGTCCTTTCTTATGATGAGCATGATGCATACACTTGTTGGGTATTTCACCACATGAATGGTAGGTTTTGCATTTCCGCTAACCTCATTTGTTTTTCCGAGTGTTCGTCATGTTCTTTTGTTTTGAAGGATTCACAAGGCGGTACTATCATGAGACAACTTGGTCATGTGAAGGCGTACATGATGCGCAACTCCAACATCCTTGAGAGACTCCTAAAGGTGAATTCCTTCCATTTGAGCCATCCTCAAATATGCATATTGGACGGGTCATTCTTTCATTGTTGTTTCCTTCTTGTTGTCTACATGATACATCTCGCGAACGGAGGAGCGACATTTGAGATTGGCTCTATGGACCTTTACATTGAGGAACGCTCACACTTATCGGATGCCCCTTCGGAACTCCACTCATGCCACGACATCGAGCTTTGGTACATCAACACTTCTTTGACTTTTTGTACTACCACATCCATACTTGTTGATTGTGCTACCACATGTCATGCTCGATGGACATATCATACTCACCACAAGTTTGCACCCTATGCATGGATTGACTGACATTATGCTTGCCTTGTTGCAACAATTTCCATGTCATCCATGATATATGAGCTTGTGCACTACCTTAGCAAATTTGTTGTGATCTTTCTTGATGGCATATTCATACATAATGATCACATTGCCCAGCATCAACTGCATGAGCACATACTCCCATTGAGCACCAATTACCATGTTCATGCTTTTGATAAACCGTCCCATTATGACACCCTTTTGCACAATGGTTGCATTGATCATATTCACAACACATTTGTGTGCACAATGAATGCTTTTGCTTCCATGAACGCTTTGCATGTCACTCTATATCATCTTGTTAAGTTCATGCTCTTTGTTACGAACAATCTTGTTGCATGGACTCATTCCTACATGATGGACAATTTGTGTGCGCTAACCATTGTATTCCCGAGTGTCGCTTGTGTTTGCTCTTTTTGCATGTATACCACTCCGGAGACACCTTGGAGTACTTGGATTGCGCAATGTCTTCCACTTCTTCCTACTACATGTCCGTCCACGACAACCGTTTCCATGGTGATGAGGTTTTCGATCCGAGGTCGGATCTTTCCCAAGGGAGGGGAGATGATGCGGAGCATCCTACGATCATCCCCATGTACACTACGACTATTCCCCAAGCCCCAAGTGGACATACGACGAGACCTCCAACATGTGCCATTGGATATAAGGTGAACTCTCTCCTTGTTCAACTTCCCCTGGACCCACATGAGACATGGCTACTACCTCAAAAAAAGACACTTTGTGTGCCTAGGTACCAAGGAACCAACAAGGAGAAGGAATGGTGCAAGATGGACACCAAGAGCATGGACAGGGATTTTCCCAGCGCAGAGATAGAGGTACTACCGGTCATCTACCGCCCAACTACCGGTCCACCGGTACTACCACCCAACTACCGGTCAACTACCGGTCAAGCTTCTGTGATGAGACCGGTACAAGGCCGGAACAGCACCGGAACAACCACTATATCCACTAAAACCGGTACTACTGGCCCCATGATCGGTACTACCGCCCTGCCTGCACACAGTTGAAGGGGTTTCACCCCATGTATCCCCCAACTTACCCCTTGGACTATATATACTTGTCCCTTAGCTCCATACTAGGGTTAGCATTGGTTTAGCTCATATATGAGATAGAGCTTTGCTCATCCATATAGATCTACTCCTTGAGAGAGACCGCGACACCTCTACGGAGAAGATCCACGTTGGATTCAAGACCCCCTCTTGGGTGGCCCCATCAAGACCTCCTCACGGAGAAGAACCGGTTACTCTATGTATCGTCCCTTGTTGGTTTTGGACCGTGTGATCTCTATGTGTACTCGGATCTAGCATATGTGTGACTATATCTTGTTCGTGTGAGAGATCCTCTTGTGTTTTCCCTTGTGTTTCCCCGTGTGTTCTTCGTGTTCTTCATTGGGATCCACTCCTTTCTTGAAAGATCGGCCGTTTAGGGTTCCACCCTACATCATTCTCCGTCGCCAATTCCATGATGCTCCCCACCGGGAGTGAGTAATTCCTTCGTAGGCTCGCTGGTCGGTGAGGAGTTTGATGAGATTCATCATGTAATCGATTTAGTTTTGTTAGGGCTTGATCCCTAGTACCCACTATGTTTTTAGATTGATGTTGCTATGACTTTGCTATGCTTAATGCTTGTCACTTTGGGCCTGGGTGCCATGAACTCAGATCTGAACCGTTTATGTTATCACAATTATATCCATGTTTTAGATCCGATATTGCAAGTTATAGTCACCTACTATGTGTTACGATCCGGCAACCCCGGAGTGACAATAGTCGGGACCACTCCCGGTGATGACCGTAGTTTGAGCAGTTCATGTATTCACTATGTGTTAATACATTGTTCCGGTTCTCTATTAAAAGGAGGCCTCAATATCCCTGAGTTTCTAATATGGACCCCGCTACCACAGGAGGGTAGGACAAAAGATGTCATGCAAGTTCTTTCCATAAGCATGTATGACTATTTACGGAATACATGCCTACATTATATTGATGAACCGGAGCTAGTGCCGTATCGCCCTAGGTTATAACTGTCTCATGATGAATATCATCCAACAAGTCATCGATCCAATGCCTATGAATTTATCTTATATTGTTTCTGCTAAGTTACTACTGTTATCATCACTGTTACACTTGCTACAAAATTATTGCTATCAATGTTACTGTTACCGTTGCTGTTGTCACTAGTATCAAAACTATCATATTACTTTGCAACTGATTACTTGCTGCAGATAATTAATCTCCAGGTGTGGTTGAATTGACAACTCATTTTCTAATACCCTCAAATATTCTTTGGCTCCCCCTGTGTCGAATCTATAAATTTGGGTTGAATACTCTACCCTGGAAAACTGTTGCGATCCCCTATACTTGTGGGTTATCAAGACCTTTTTCTGGCGCCGTTGCCGGGGAGCATAGCTATATTTGTTGAGTCACTTGGGATTATTATCCATTTATTACTATGTAGAATCTGAAGGATGCTAAGACTAAGATATTTCCCTCAAAGACGAGGGGAGGTAAGGAACTGCCATCCAGTTCTGCTTTAGATTCACCTTCCGTTATAAGTAAACTTGCAACACCACCACATGCTATCAATTCTAATATGTCGCAAGTTATTGATGATGCTACTTCTACTCTGAATGATGCTTATGATGATGCTAGTACCTTGTTTGATAATGATGATGTGCCACTTGGTGACTTTCTTGATGAACAAATTGCTAGAGTAATACAACATGATGTTGTTGAATCTGATGATGAGCTTGAAACTGAAACTCCTGAAACACCTGCTAGAACTAGCCTTCCTAGATCTGAATTGCCTAAGCTACTAGAAGGTTATGTTATGAATGAGGAGACAACTAGAGATATTCTTGCTTGTAGGAAGAGAGATGAACTAGAGAAATTATTATGCAAGTATAAAGAAAAATCTCTGAATGCTAGAATGAAGTATGATCCTAAGTTTGCTACTTCACCTATATTTATTGATGATAAGGATTATGAATTCTCTGTCGACCCAGAGTTAATTACTTGGGATAATTCGTTTTATGCCCCTAGTTGTGTCCCACTCGACAGGAATGCCCCTAATTTTCAAAAGCCAGTGGTTCTGTCCAACCCACTTTGGTCATCTTGTGCTTTTTCCCTTTGACCATTTGACCGTCACTTTGAAAACTTCATAACTAATTCATACTAAATCAGAAAAATGCGAATAAAATACCAAAATGTTTGGGAAAACATCACCTACATGTCAATGTCATTTGCATTCATGACACAAGTGTTGGAAAGTACCCATCCGAGTTTTAGCTGTTATCGTACCACCATGAACAATCCTGACGAGTGGCACACATCTAGGGGCATAAAACCAATTATCCCTAATTACTTTGGTTGAATCTGATCCTTTCCATGGTTATGAAACTGAAATTGTTGTGGCACATCTTACTAAGTTGAATGACATAGCCACCCTTTTTACACATGATGAGAAGACTCTCTATTACTTTATTCTCAAATTATTTCCTTTCTCCTTAAAGGGTGATGCTAAAGCTTGGTACAATACTCTTACTACTGTTTGTGTGCGTAGTCCCCAGGATATGATTTATTACTTCTCTGAAAAATATTTCCCTGCTCATAAGAAATAAGCTGCCTTACAGGAAATATTTAACTTGGTGCAAACTAAAGAAGAGAGTCTCCCACAAGCTTGGGGGAGGCTTTTCCAGTTACTTAATGCTTTGCCTGATCATCCTCTTAAGAAAAATGAAATACTTGATATCTTCTATAATGGACTAACCGATGCTTCTAGGGACTTCCTAGATAGTCGTGCTGGTTGTGTTTTCAGGGGAACGAACTGTTGGACAAGCCGAGGAATTATTGAATAATATATTGAAAAATTATGATGATTGGACTCTTCCTGAACCACCGCCGGAACCCACTCCAAAGAAGAGGGGTATATTATATCTCAGTCCTGAAGATATGTAAGAGGCAAAGAAATCTATGAAGGAAAAAGCTATTAAAGTTGAGGATGTTAAAAATTTACCTCCTATTGAAGAAATACATGGGCTTAATACACCACCACTGCCTAAGGTGGTAGAGGTAAATTCTCTAATGAAGTTCAGTGATAATGACAATCCTCACAATATGCATCCTAGTCAATGCCTTTATGAGTTTGAAAACTACATTAGAAAACAAGATCACTTCAATTCAAATGTTATGAAACAATTGAAATATAATTCTGGTATGATTGCTTGTTTGAGTGACTTGTTATTTAGAATTTCAAATGATGTTAGAGGTGTTGGAAAACATGCCTCTATGGTACAAACCCAGTTAGAACAAGTTGCTAAATCTCAAAGAGAATTGCTTGATGAAATGAATAATAATATACATGACTTTGCTGTTAGAGTTGCAACTAGAGGAGGTAAAATGACTCAGGAACCACTTTATCCTGAGGGACACCCAAAACGAATTGAACAAGACTCACAAAGAAATAACACTAGTGCACCTAGTCCTTCTAAAAGGAAAAAGAAGAAGAAAAATGATAGGACTTTGCATGCTTCTAGTGAACCCGAAGTAGGAAAACCTCCTAATAATGAAAATGAAACTTCTATCTCTGATGCTGAAACTCAATCTGGTAAAGAACATCCACTTAGTGATAATGAAAAATATAATGATGAGGTTCATGAAGATGCTCAACTAAACAATGAAAAAGAACCAGACAATGATGTTGAGATAGAACCACCTGTTGATCTTGATAACCCACAACCTAACAATGAAAGATATGATAAAAGAGACTTTGTTGCTAGAAAACTCGGTAAAGAAAGAGAATCGTGGGTTCAAAAACCTATGCCTTTTCCACCCAAGTCAACTAAAAAGAATGATGATGAAGAATTTGAACGCTTTGCTGAAATGCTGAGGCCAGTCTTTTTGCGTACTCGCTTGAGTGATATCTTGAAAATGCCTCCTTATGCAAAGTATACGAAAGACATCATCACTAATAAGAGAAAAATACACGAAGCTGAAATCTCCACTATGGTTGCTAATTATACTTTCAAAGATGGAGTACCTCAAAAGCTTGGAGATCCGGGAATACCAACTATACATTGCTCCATCAAAAAGAATTATGTGTAAACTGCTTTGTGTGATTTAGGAGCTGGTGTTAGTGTTATGCCTTTCTCTTTATATAAAAGACTTGACTTGAATAAACTCACACCTACTGAAATATCTTTGCAAATGGCTGACAAATCAACTGCCATACCTATCAGTATTTGTGAGGATGTGCCCGTTGTTGTTGCTAATGTTACTATTTTGACTGACTTTGTTATACCTGAGATGCCCGAGGACGACAACATGTCGATTATCCTTGGTAGACCCTTCTTGAATACTGCAGGGGCTGTTATTGATGGCAATAAAAGCAAGGTCACTTTTCATATTAATGGCAATGAGCATACAGTGCACTTTCCAAAGAAACAATTCCAAGTGAATGGTATTAATGTTATTGAAAATCTCCGACAATCACTATTGGAAGTTTTCAAATACCTCTACCTACTTTCAAAAATAAATATGAAATGCTTATTGTTGAGGACATTCATATCCCCATTGAGCTAACTTAGTGATTTACGAAAGTTCTTCGGTTTCATGCTAATCAAAAGTGGTTGTTAATAAGACCTGATCAACCTTATTAATGGATCATTTTTGAACGGTATGAAGTTGATGAATTTAGTAAGCACTACCTTCTGCCCTTACTTTTTGTTTTCTGTTTTTATTAGTTAAATAAAATAAAATGACATGTTTTGTCTGTTTTCTGAATTTCACGTGCAATAAAAAATGACCCAAAAATAAAAGTTCTCAGAATGCTCTGAAAATTTTATACAATTTTTTCTGAATATTTCTGAATTTCTGGTGCAAATAATATCAGAGGGAGGTGCACCAGGTGGGCACAACCCACCTGGGCATGCCAGGACCCCCAGGCGCGCCCTGGTGGGTTGTGGTCCCCACGTGGGCCCCATCATTTATCCTTCACACCACATCATCACTTACCTCCAGAAAAAAAAATTCCCTTGCTCTCTCTCCCCCGTGTTCTTGCTCTCAAACCCGCGGATTTCGATCTCTTTGCTCGAAGTTTCATGTCCGAAACTGTTTCGGGGGATTGTTGCTTGGTATGTGACTCCACCGTTTGTCCGATTAGTTTTTGTTTCAGTGGTTTATATTTTGAATAATTAGCTACTCTTGGCGCTCTTGGAGATGAGCTTGCATGTTAAATTCTTAGAGTTCTAAGTAGTTTGAATGCTTGCTATGGCCTCTATGTATCCCTATGAGTAGTTGCTATCAATTTAATAAAGTTTTGTTGACAAATTTTTGTCACCCAAGAATTTTTCAGAAAATTGTACGCGGACATGATGAACCTATTTGGAAGGAGTTCTTGGAGGAGGAGATCCTCGGGGGGCATCTTCTAGTGACAGTTCCGCTCGCAAGTCTTATGTTGAACCAAGTGAAAGTTCCACAAGAGATGCCGCCACCAAAACATGCTTATGGCCTTGCGATGATTATATGGTGTGTGTGGCATTAAGGAGGAATTTGAGCAATATGTTCACAATGCTGGTCTCGGTCCCTACTTTCAGATAAGTGCGAACAACGCCACCCTCTCGCTGAATCGTTTGTCAAAGGATTTAAATTCCTTCCCCGTGAGTCTAGGGTGTCGTTTATGCTGTATGATAGTCCTTTTGCCATCTCACTAGAAAATTTTGCTTACCATTGCAAACTTCCATCTTGGGGTGCACTTAACGAACCACCAAAGGCTGAGTTTGAAATATTCTTGACTAGTCTTTGTTACGCTGAAAGGAGGGGAGTGACACAAGGTAGAATAAAGAGCATTCATTTTCCCGCAATTCAGTACTTTGCATTATTTAATGGGAAATGCATAGTAGGCAAGCAAAAATATAGTACGCTTTGTGCTCCAGACTTCAGCCTCATACGCACTGCTCTCATCGGTAAAAGGAATTATAACCTTGGAGCAATTGTTGCATGCAGACTTCAGCACAACGCTAACAGTGGCTATTTCTATGGTGGAATTTATGCCACGCGTTTAGCACGAGGGTTGGGTGTTTCACCTTTGCCCATTGATCCTATCCTACCCATGCAGTATATATTTAGATTTTAACACCTTAAAATACCATAAGATCCTTAAGGGAAAGATTGATAACTTCACTTACAATCTATTGTTTAACCAAACATCTGTTGTGCACACATATTTGCCTGTGCCTGCTCTTTTTGACTATCACAGCAAGGGAAGATATTTTGTTCTTGAGAGCGAGGCCCGAGCTCACAACGCAGTAGTGGAGGCAGCACGACAGGGTGAGGCGTCTGCACCGAGAGCCTCTGTGAGCTACCACGCCGACTTCTACCCTCTAGGCTACTGATTGATTACCAAGTTAGGCTAAAAGCCTAAGCTTGGGGGAGTACGTGTTTCTCACCGACATTATATTCATGTTCACGCATATCATTCCATTTGTCGGTGTTCACACTTTTTCATTGTATCATCCATGCTTAGATTTATTTTCATGCTTTCTTCTTGTGTGTTTGAAAAACCTTAGAAAAAGCAAAAAATAATAATTTAGTTGTAGTAGTTTTACTTTTATGCATGCTTAGGAGTAGCAATTAAAAGAAAACCCAAAACGATTTCCTTATTCTTCTTTTGCTTGCTGGGAGCTTTCGCGTGTAAATAGTTTTTCTCATTTTGCTTCTCCCTTTTATTTACTTGTGCAAGAAAACCAAAAACTCCAAAAATATTTCGGTGTGTTTCTCTGAATTTCTTTTCTTTTTATTCGAGTTGTACCAAGGAGAAGACCACGATGAAAATTTTGAGTGGTTCTCCTATGAATAATTGTTGAACTAATAAAGAGTACATTTTACCTTGTCTTCTCTTGTTGAATAAAATGTTTGCAAATTCCAGCTTAGTCCACGGCACTCTTGCACTATTATTATTTTCCTATTGTTTAGTCGTGCAAGTGAAAGGCAATAATGACGATATTCGATGAACTGGTCATGGCAGAGATAAACTGGTATGAACTCGACTTGTTCTGTTTGTGTAAATATGTTTAACCTAGTATCCATGATTCAGCCCATTATGATTAAACATGTTTGCAATGACAATTAGAGATTATAGTTTCTCATGCCATGCATAAGTAGCTGGGAGTGGATAATGATTTAGCTTGGATATCAACATTGCATTAAAATAATTGCGATGTAGTATGATGATATGGTATCCTCCTCTGAACATTCGAGTGGCTTGACTTGGCACATGTTCATGCATGTAGTTGAATCAAAACCAACATAGCCTCTATGATATTTATGTTCATGGTGTTCATATCCTACTCATGCTACTGTCCAATGTTACTTATGCATAATGCATGTTTATGACCGTTGTTGCTCTCTAGCTAGCCGCTTCTCAATCTAATTGCTAGCCTTCGCCTGTACTAAGTGGGAATTCTGCTTGTACATCAAAAACCTTGAACCCAAAGTTATTCCAGATGAGTCCACCATACCTACCCATATACGGTATTACCCTGCCATCTTAAGTAAATTTGCATGTGCCACCTCTAAAAACTTCTAAATAAATATCCTTTTTGTGTGCCTGGATCGTTCATGGAACGACAGGAGGTGGTCGGTATCTTCCATGCTAAGCGGGTTATTCTCAGGTCGAGTGTTTATTCACTCGCCATCGCACGACAAAAGGGCAGTAATAGGGATGCCCAGTCCCAAACTGCAAACATGAAAAAGAGTTAATCTCTCAAATAATCAAACAAAAACTCCCAATGGAGTCAAAACCTTTACTTTTATCGCTTGGGAACCGCCACTAGCGTGCTTAGCATGGAAGAAATTGATAACTGATGGTCGTGAAGTAAATGATAAGGGTGCATGTCCCAAAATATCAATTACCTCTATTTCAAAACTTGAGCTATAGCACCTCTGCAAATCACTGCTTCCCTTTGTGAAGGGACTATCTATTTATTTTTATGTTGTGTCATCACCTTCTAAAACAAGCGCCAGAACCTGAGAGCACAGTTGTGATGACTTATGCATTGTGTGTAGCTAATATTGGGTGCATCATGACTAGATCTTTTCTACCATGAATTACAATGTTTAGTCGCTGCTTGAACTTTGGAGGTGCTCTGCATTTATGTTTTGCGGTCTCAGAAAGGGCTAGCGAGATACCACTATGTTTTGTGGTCTCAGAAATGGTTGTTTTGACAACGTGTTGCTGTTTGAGATTTCTTATTATTGCTCGTTAGCTGATTATGTCATTGATATGAGTTAATATAATCTTTAAGAGTTATTGTCGGCATGGTTAGTTATAATGTTGGCTGAAAACATGGGCGCTGTTTAAGCTTATTTACGCAAACAAGAGCAAAAGAGTTCGTAAAAGTTTTTCTTTTTCACTTTCAGTTTATCAACTGAATTGCTTGAGGACAAGCAAATGTTTAAGCTTGGGGGAGTTGATACGTCTCCAACATATCTACTTTTCCTAAAGCTTTTCCTATTGTTTTGGACTCTAATTTGCATGATTTGAATGAAACTAACCCCGGACTGACGCTTTTTTCAGCAGAACTACCATGGTGTTGTTTTTGGGCAGAAATAAAAGTTCTCGGAATGGAATGAAACTTTGCGAGGAATTTTTATATAATATATGAGAATTTCTGGAGCCAAGACCTACCAGAGAGGGGCCCCTGGGTGGGCACTACCCACCAGGGCATGCTCCCCTCTCCTGGCACGCCCAGGTGGGTTGTCCCCACCTGGTGGCCCCACAGACCCTGAAACCGATGCTATAAATTCCTATTTTCTAGAAAAAATTAGGGAGAAAGAATTCTCGCGATCCACGAGAAGGAGCCACGGTCACCTCCTGTTCTTAATCGGGAGGCCAGATCTGGAGTCTATTTGGGGCTCCGGAGAGGGGGATCTTCGTTCTTCGTCATCACCAACCCTTCTCCATCGCCAATTCCATGGTGCTCCCCACCGGGAGTGAGTAATTCCTTCGTAGGCTCGCTGGTCAGTGAGGAGTTGGATGAGATTCATCATGTAATCGAGTTAGTTTTGTTAGGGCTTGATCCCTAGTATCCACTATGTTCTTAGATTGATGTTGCTATGACTTTGCTATGCTTAATGCTTGTCACTTTGGGCTCGGGTGCCATGAACTCAGATCTGAACCGTTTATGTTATCACAATTATATCAATGTTTTAGATCCGATCTTGCAAGTTATAGTCACCTACTACGTGTTATGATCCGGCAACCCCGGAGTGACAATAGTCGGGACCACTCCTGGTGATGACCGTAGTTTGAGGAGTTCATGTATGCACTATGTGTTGATGCTTTGTTCCGGTTATCTATTAAAAGGAGGCCTTAATATCCCTTAGTTTCCAATATGGACCCCGCTGCCACGGGAGGGTAAGACAAAAGATGTCATGCAAGTTCTTTCCATAAGCACATATGACTATTTACGGAATACATGCCTACATTATATTGATGAACTGGAGCTAGTGCCATATCGCCCTAGGTCATAACTGTCTCATGATGAATATCATCCAACAAGTCACCAATCCAATGCCTATGAATTTGTCTTATATTGTTTTTGCTAAGTTACTACTATTATCATTATTGTTACACTTGCTACAAAATTATTGCTATCACTGTTACCGTTGCTGCTGTCACTACTATCAAAACTATCATATTACTTTGCAAATGATTACTTGCTGCAGATAATTAATATTCTTTGGCTCCCCTTGTGTCGAATCTATAAATTTGGGTTGAATACTCTACCCTCGAAAACTGTTGCGATCCCCTATACTTGTGGGTTTTCACCGCGCGCCAAGACCGCCATGCAAACCACAATCCTCCACACGGAGCCAATCCTCAGGAGCAACTTCTAGCGCAAGAACACCGACATCGTCAAAATCAAGCTACCTTTGCGCAAGCATAAGAAATGCAATGCCAATGCCAACAAGAGGAAGAGCGAGCGCGACAACACCAAGACGAACAAGATACCGAGGCACAACGTCTTCAGCAACAATGGGGTGAAGCTCAAGCACTTGAGGCACAACGTGCCCTCCAAGACACAAGTCGCAATGTCGCCGCACGCAACTGGCACACGTGTGAGCAAGAAGAAGCACTCCGCCATGAAGTTCAAGAGAGGATCTATCAAGCACGATTGCACCATCAAGTTCCTCAAGCTCCTCCACAAGTTCCACAAGCTCGACAAGAACCACTAGTTCGTCAAGAGCAACAAGACAATGGAAGTCATCCACTCCAAGAGGAAGTTGAGGGAGACAATCATCCTCGTCAAGGACATCATCACCCTCGACCCCAACACAATGAAGAGCAACGCTACGGCAAGCTCAAGTTCACCATGCCCAAGTTCACCGGAAGCAATGACCCTGAAGAGTACCTTTCATGGGCAATGAAAGTTGACAAGATCTTCCATTTGCACAACTATGAGGAAGAGAATAAGATCGCCATGGAATCCCTTGAGTTCCAAGACTATCTCCTCATTTGGTGGGAACAAGTCATTGAGCAACGAGAACCAAGAGGTGAACCACCCATCACAACATGGAATCAAATGAAGGATGTCATGAGAGTGCGTTTTGTCCCAACCTACTACAACTGCGACCTCTTCAAGAAACTCCAACTCCTCAAGCAAGGAGCAAAGATCATTGAAGAATACTACAAGGAAATGGAGATTGCCATGATAAGAGCTAATGTCACGGAAGATGATGAGCAAACTATGGCATGTTTCTTGAATTGACTCAATCATCCTATCAAGAAGATCGCTGACTTCCAACCATAGTCAAACCCCATTGAGCTAGTGCACCAAGCCACTAAGGCGGAGCGACAAGTGCAAGATGACTTCAAGTATTCCAAGTACTCTTCCAAGACATACGGCTACAACAACCAACCTTCAACGACTCCACCAACTTCTACCTCAATCAAGACATCTACAAGCAACGATGACAAGTCAAGTTACAAGAAAACTTCGACAACTCAAGGCGTCCTCCTACTACAAGAAACTTCAAGCCGAGACCTTCATCATCATCTACTCCACCCGATGAGACCGTCAAGACAAGTTCAATCAAGTGTTTCACATGTGGCGGCCGAGGCCAGAAGTCCTTCGAGTGTACCAACAAGCGCACCATGATCCTCAACGACGATGGTACCTATGACTCCATGAGTGAAGAGGAGATGGAAGCCCTTGGGCAAGTGGCCATGCATCGACGCATGAACGAAGATGTAGATGATCAAGTCTTTTGTGACAAAGATTTGAGCCTACTCTTGTTGTCTCCAAGGTCTTGACACTTCAAGATCAACAAGAAGAAGACCAAAGATGCCATATCTTCCACACCAAGGCCGGCATCAACGAAAGGTCCGTGAAGGTCATCATCAATGGAGGAAGTTGCCATAACTTGGCGAGTGAAGAACTATGCTCCAAGCTCCAATTGGTCAAGATGAAGCACCTGCATCCCTACAAGGTCCAATGGCTAAACGACTCCGGCACTATTCAAGTGGAACATATGGTGCAAGTCTCCTTCAAGATAGGAGCATATGAAGATACTTTGGAGTGTCATGTCGTTCCGATGTACGTTTTCCACCTCCTTCTTGGACGACCATGGCAATTTGACCGACACGTCATCCACAATGGGCATACAACTCACTATAGATTCAAGATGAAGGGAAGGGAGTATGTGCTATGACCTATGTCTCCAAGCCAAGTGATCGCCCACAAGCAAGCTACCAACCATCATGGAGAGAATAGTTAGAGAGAGAACCACAAAAAACAGAGTGAGCGCCACAAGCCCAAATTGAGTGCCTCCATGATGAGCGACAAGAAAAACTTAGTGATATTTGCCACCAAAAGTTAGATGAGACAAGTGTATGAGAACCGATCAAGTGTCATGCACTATGTCCTTTTGTGCAAGGATGAGGCACCCAAAACTAACACCTCTCACAATCTACCTTTAGTGTTATCTTCTCTATTGCAGGAGTTCCAAGATGTATTCCCCGACGAGCTACCTCCGGGTCTACCTCCTATTCGAGGAATCGAGCACCACATCAACCTCATCCCCGGAGCACCTCCTCCAAACAAGGCTCCCTACTGCGTCAACCCCGAGGAAACCAAGGAGATCCAACGGCAAGTACAACAACTCATCGACAACGGCCATGTACAAGAAAGCTTGAGCCCTTGTGCCGTCCCAATAATCCTTGTTCCCAAGAAAGATGGTACATATCACATGTGTTCTGATTGTCGTCCTAACAATGCCATCACCGTTTGATATCGTTATCCCATTCCACGCCTAGATGATATGCTAGATGAGCTTAGCGGAGCCACCATTTTCTCTAAGATTGATCTTAAAAGTGGCTCTAACCAAATCCGCATACAAGAAGGTGATGAATGGAAAACCGCATTTAAGACCAAATTTGGGCTATATGAATGGCTTGTTATGCCAATGGGTTTATCCGAAGCACCCGACACTTTCATGCGAGTCATGCATTTTGTTCTTCGCCCTTACATTGGCATATTTGTCGTGGTCTACTTTGACGATATCCTTGTCTTTAGCAAATCCCTCAAAGATCATGTCACCCATCTTAGAACCGTGTTGCAAACCCTTAGGAAAGAGCGCCTATATGCTAATATGGACAAATGCCTTTTTGGTGTTGATAAGCTTGTTTTCTTGGGTTTCGTTGTGTCTTCTAAGGGTGTTCGTGTAGATGAATCTAAGATTGAAGCTATTAAAACTTGGCCCCAACCAACCAACTTGCAACAAGTGCGTAGTTTTCTTGGCTTAGCCAGATTTTATCGTCGCTTTATGAAGGATTCTAGCACCATTGCTTTACCTTTGTACGCCTTAAGTAAGAAAAATGCACCATTTGTTTGGGGACCCTCTCAAGATACCGCTTTCAATGAGCTTAAGAATTTTCTTACACATGCTCCTTTGCTTGCTTTACCCAACTTTGATAAACCTTTTGAAATACATTGCGATGCTAGCGGTTACGGCATAGGAGGTGTGTTAATGCAAGAGAAGCGCCCTATAGCTTACAATAGTGAAAAACTTTTTAGAGCGCAAATCAATTATCCCATCTATGACAAAGAGCTATATGCTTTAGTGAGAGTCTTGCATGTTTGGGAGCATTATCTCCGCCCTCATGAGTTCATTCTTCACACGGATCATGAAACACTTAAGTACCTTAAGGGTCAAACTAAATTAAACAAGCGTCATGCTAAATGGAGTGAATTCATTGAGTCATTTCCTTATGTCATCAAGTACATCAAAGGCAAAGAGAATGTTGTGGCGGATGTGCTTTACCGTAGATGCATGCTTCTTACCCAACTTGAATTGAATGTCATTGGCTTTGAGCACATAAAAGACTTGTATGCGCATGATCCTACTTTTCCTACTCCTTATGCCAACTGTTTGATGCATACATCTTGGGAATGATATTACATCAAGGATGACTATCTGATGAGAGCTAACAAACTATGTATCCCAGAGCCTTCCCTTCATTTCTTACTTTTGCAAGAAAGTCATGGCGAAGGACTAATGGAACACTTCAGACGTGACAAGACATTCGCCGCACTCTACAAGAACTGCTATTGGTCCAAGATGTTCCGCGATGTCTCACGCTTCACCAACCGATGCTCTACATGTCGCAAAGCTAAGCCTAAAGCTCAATCGCATGGTCCCTATATGCCACTTCCAATTCCGTATCACCCATGGGAAGATATTAGTATGGACATTGTGCTTGGTTTGCCTAGAACTAGAAATGGCAAAGATTCTGTGTTTGTTGTTGTGGACCCATTCTCTAAGATGGCTCATTTCATTCCTAGCAACAAGATAGAGGATGCTTCCCGTGTTGCAAATCTCTTTTGTAGATAAATCTTGCGCCTCCATGGAGTTCCAAAGACGATTGTCTCGGACTGCGACGTCATGTTCTTGAGCTACTTTTGGAAGATTCTATTCGCCAAGCTCGGAATCAAGCTTTTGTTCTCTTCGGCATACCATCCCCAAACCGAACGCTCTCCACTCTACTACGCGTGTTTATCAAGAAGAACATCAAGGAATGGGATGAGTGTCTACCCATCACCGAGTACGCCTACGACCGAGCAAGACACTCTACTACCAGCAAATCCCCTTGTCGGCATTCCGGTTGCGACAACACGACACCGATGAATGAATAATGATGGCGAGAAGTATCACTACGTCAAGAATTCATAAGGGAAGGTGCAATTCTCATGACATTCCTGACATAAAGTGGGTAATACTTCAGGGTAGAACAGACTAAAAGCTTGATTACATTTGATCTGCGGAATACAACTGCTTTGACCCAATCCCAGATATGGATGAGGTACTGGAGTTTGTTTCTCCTAGTTATTCTGAACTAGAATGGCTTGACGGACCACAAGAATGATAGGCACCGATGAACGAATGCACGCATACTCTTGACTATCAATTGATAGACGAAGGTCAGAAGACAACTAAAGAGGGACAACTCAAAGGAACACATGTTTTTCTGAGTTGTGGATGCATGGATTAGTATGCCGAACAAATTCAACATATTTCTTTCGGATAACCCATGCGAAGAGGTAGGATTGGCAGAGTCACAATATAGAATGGGGAACTCATCGAGAGCACTCCTGTTGTGATCTTTTGATCCAACAAACTTCTGCCATAAGTGGTTCATATTATTTGGAAGAAGGAAATACCACGGACCTCGAGGACTAATGCAAAGGTTACTAATATCCTAAAGGTATGAGCAACACTATCAACATGAGGTAAGTAGGGTGAATCTTGGGCTTAAGAACCCAGAAATAGAAGGCCTACTAACTAAATGGCATCACGGGATGCTTTCGAGAATGGGGGCCAGAATCATCACACTGGGAACACAAAACATTGCTAGATTACTGAGTGGTTCTCAAAGACACCTAGGGTCATAATACTAACTCCAACATATATGTCAAGGCAACGGAGTACCTCAACAGACTGATTAGTGTGCTTAATCTGGCCCAAAGGAACATCGAAAATGGGAAGAAGGAATTTACAAATGCATCAGATTGTTTAGAAACCTGGGATGACTCGGACAGCATAACGGCTGTAAATGCTCAAAAGGATTTGAGACATCCTGCAAAAATTGTGGCATAACCACTCAACATCACAATATCAAGGTTCCGAGATCAACTGTCAACACACAGAAATAGTAGGAACTGAACTAAGAATTGAATCCATCAATCCTATAAGCCTATGGATTAGAAACACGTCATCCTGATAGATAGATGAGAAGGCCTAGTTCTTAATCCCCGTAGAAGAGAAGAGTATGACTCAGATCAGAAGGGCATAAGGTAAAGGAGTAGAAAGAGCCTTATGTTCCCTTCCACAATCAATTCCCTTACATAACGAAAGAATTTCTAGACTCAACTTCGACCAGTTTGGCTTGGTAATCCTACAGGCAGTCAGGCTCTGATACCAAAGCTGTCAGGACCCTGATTCCAAGTCACATCGATCTAGTCGGTAACACCTCATATCACTTTGCGGCCTCACGCACGGTATTCCCACGGGTGTCTCCTTACCATGGCACGGGACCGTTTGCGCCTTTTGGCTCACGTATATGATAGTGTCGCTAGCACCCAGATGACAGAGAACACGGGCCGACATGACTAGTCGTGAACCCAAAGTGGCACTAACTTACGGGGACAGGCATACATGAATCAACATTGAGCATGTCGGTCAGCAGCGTGCGAATCCGGGCTGTAGCACCAGGCTAACAGGACTCTGGTGAACCGGGCTGTAGCAAGCTAGGCAGGACTCCGGATGTCACCGCGTGACATTTCCCCGAAGGGACAGACACAGGAACGAAGTGAATCACATGCCGGCCAGTCAAGTGTTACGGAGCAGTAGTGCTGGGCTAGCAGGACTCCGGTGAACCGGGCTGTAGCGGACTACTAAGGCTCATGGAAGCACAAGACTACATTTCCCCATAAGAGAGGCTACCAAGGATAAACAACTAGGTTGCCGGATCCCACACATACCAAGCATTTCAATCATACACACAATATGCTCGATATGTGTAAATACAACATGGCATCACAACATAACTCTACGACTCATGTATTTATCCATTAGGCTCCGAGGAGCGAGATATTAAAAACATGGGTCTCATGACCCAACATTCAGAGCATACAAGTCAAAGCACATGCGGAAGCTTAACTTGTCTGAGTACAGACAAGTACAAAAGAAAAAGGCTGAGAAGCCTGACTATCTACAAGATCCTGCTGAGGGCACAAGATCGTAGCTGAGGTATCTAGCTAAACGTCGAAGTCCACGCGGAACTACTAGCGAGACTGACGTCTCTCTGCAAAAACATAAAATAGGAAAACGTGAGTACAAATGTACCCAGCAAGACTTACATCAGAACTAACTACATATGCATCAGTATCAACAAAGGGGGGTGGTGGAGTTTAACTACAGCAAGCCAGCTTTGACTCGGTGGCTATCCTAAACTACGACTGCAAGTAACTCTTTTGTGGTGGCGCACACGAGTCCACATATTCACCATATCAATACACCACTATGGATCCGCTCCCGTCTCCCTATGAGAACGCCATCCATAGCACTCACGCTTATCTTGTGCATTTTAGAGTATCCACTTTCACTTGTCTATGAACTGTTATAGGCAACCCATAAGTCCTTTACCGCGGACACGGCTATTCGAATAGATGATGTTAACCCTGCAGGGGTGTACTTCTTCACACACGCTCTCGCCACTTACCGCCATGTACACGTCATGTATCTCGGCAACCATCAAGCAGAAGCCTGGCGCGGGTGTCGGCCATGGCCTACCTAAACACTCAAGTCTCTAGTACAGGTTTATCACCTATTCAGGTTCCATCCGCAGGGAGTCCGGCCGAAGATTCCACATACGGCCCCGAACGATGTGAGCAGGGTTCCCGAGACACCAAACGGGCGCCCGGTACACCGTGCCACGTGCCTACCGCATCACAGCCCACCCCGCGGGTCAGCGCTGCGCACGGCCTCCAGCATACTACAAACACCAGAAACTACTTGCAACTCCTGGACAGAGGACAAGGGTGGTTAAGAAGCCGAGAGAGTCAATTAAGGATCCCAATGTGTGGTAGTAGGTGTTCATGGATCACAAACACAGAACTCAGTTCCTGAGGACGGTTTCAATGAGACAACCCACCATGTACTCCTACATGGCCTCTCACCGCTACCTTTACCAAATCGTGTTCACACACTTAGCTCACACAGTAGGACATGTTCATCACCGTTCCAATTCATTCCCGATGAATCAGACCTGACTCAACTCTAAGCAGTAGCAGGCATGACAAACAAGCAAGAATGAGTAGGCACATCAGGGCTCAAACAACTCCTACTCATGCTAGTGGGTTTCATCTATTTACTGTGGCAATGACAGGTCATGTAGAGGAAAAGGGGTTCAACTACCGCAACAAGTAACAGATGACTCATTGTCGTCCTAATGCAGTAAAAGAGAGCAGGAGCGAGAGAGTGGGATTGTATCGGAATGAACAAGGGGGTTTTGCTTGCCTGGCACTTCTGAAGATAGTAAGGCTCTTCATCGGTGTCATCGATCTCAGCGTCGGTACCACGTCTACTGAGGGGGAACAATTACCGGCAACAGAGAGGGAACACAATCAATGCAATGCAACAATATGATGCATGATCATGACATGGCAAAATGAATGTTTTTGTGCTAATGCAACTAAGAACAGAAAGGTTTGAGCTAATTTGAACCAAGGGTTCAAATTCAAACTCAAGTTATGAATTTATAATGTGCATTATCATGTTTTGGTCTAACAGCAAGGTTAGGTTGTTTAAACATGCCTGAAACCAGTACAGATGGATAGATTGGATTTTTCTGATCATTTTTCATATATAATTTATTTCAATCTGAGTTATAGATTATTTTCTATGAATTATTGAAGTTTTGGACATTTTATGAAAATAAATAAATCAAATAGATTTATTTAAAATCCAGAAAAGCATTACTGCGTCATCGCAGGGTCAGCACGACGTGAGCAAGTCAAAGGCGCCAGCCCAGGTCAAACCTGACGGCCGGGACCCACTTGTCAGTGAAACAACTAATTAACAGGGTTAAGTTAATACTAACTAAACTGTCAGCGGCCTCGGCCCACATGTCAGTGACTTGGTGGGTTAACTAAAAGTTAATTAGCGCTAAGCTAAAATTAGCAGGGCTCTGGGCCCACCTTTCGTTGACCCAGGGGAGTCAAACCCCAGGTCAAACGAGGTCAACTCGCCGGCGGCTCGACGCCGGCGACGATAGGCGCGGCGGAGGGGCTCGGAAATGAGCCACAGGGCATCATTTTGGCCGCGGTCTATTGCGTTCGAACGCACATAGTGGCGCGCATCGAGTGGTGGCAGCGGTAGGTGCTTGGGTGGCCGGAAAAGTGGCCGGCGACGAGGTTCAGCGGCGGAAGCAGCTCAGGCATCCTCGGGGTAGCGCTACAGAGCACGGGAGGAGGCGCTGCGGGTGTCTACAGGCTCATGAGATCGCTCTGAGCACGATGGTGTGCTCGAGCACGAGCTGCGGTGGCTGTGGCCACGGCAGCGAGAAGTTTGGCGGCGGCGCGGGTCGGTCTCCGGCGGAACGATGACTATTGTGTGAAAACGGGACAACGGAGAGGGGGTTCGAGGGAGAGGCTTACGGTGGTTGCAACGGTGCAGACGGCGATCTCGGAGAAGGCCAGGAGCGGTCGGGGCGGCGAGATGGATCTCCGGTGACCGAGGAGGAGGAAGGGGTCGGGGACGTTGAAGCGAGGCACGTCCGCTCGCGTGGCTTGACGAAGACGATGTAGAGGTCGACGGAGGAGCTCCTTGGCGCGTCGGGGAGGCGAGGGGAGCACTGTGGCTGCGACCTTCACGGCGGCGAGCGCTCGGCAGCGTCGGCCATGGCGATCAGAGGAGAGGGAGAGGGCGAGGGGGGAGGGGTGAGGTGTCCACTGGGGTCGGGGCGTCTCCGTGGCATGCGAAGGGAGCTCGGGAGCGTGAGGTAGGCAGGGAGGAGGTGGAGGCCTCGGGCACACAGGCGTCGACACGCCTCTGCCTACTGGCAGAGGGTGAAGACAACTACTCCGGCCAGTGGGCTGGGCCGTCCAGCTGGCCGCGCCAGGTAAGTGGCCTAGGTGGGTTCTCTGCTCTGTTTTAGCTTTTGTTTTGTTTTCCTATTTATGTAAATTTGTTTTAATTTGGTTTTCAAACCAAATCACTTTTAAAAATTCTGGAAATAGTTATGGGCACTAAATGAATTATTGCAGAGGCCCTCAACTAATTCCAAAATTGTTGGAGCATTTAAAAATATTTATAGTATTTAAATGCCCCAATTCAAATACAATATGAGTTAATTCAAAAATCCAGAATGGTCTAAAAATATGTGCATCATTTTTGGCAGAGGTTCTAGACCAATTCAAAAATGATGGACATTTATTAAGGGCATTTTGGATTCATTGAAAAGATTTAATTTTGACCCTAGTTGAATTTCATTTGCTGCTAGGGTTTATCAGTCCCCATTTCAGCTTTACATAAAATTTAAACATGATGCAACAGACAAGTGCTAGCCTAGTGCAAGGTAAAGCTAGGGATGTGACAGAACTATCTCAAGAAGATGCATGAAGGTACAATGCACACCATCGAGCGCCAAGTACAACGACTCGCGACCCAGCTGAACATCAACAAGCAACCCATGATATTCAACACTAGAGATCTTGTGTGGCTACACCTTCGCAAGGAACGCTTCCCCAACGAACACAAGTCCAAACTTCTACCGCGAGCCGACGGACCCTTCAAGGTGCTAGCACGCTACAACAACAATGCTTACAAGATCGATCTCCTGCGCGACAAGTACTCCGTGAGCGACATCTTCAACATCAACGATCTCTCCCTATACCATGTTGATGAGGATTTCGATCCGAGGTTGGATCTTTGTTGGAAATATGCCCTACAAGCAATAATAAAATGGTTATTATTATATTTCCTTGTTCATCATAATTGTCTATTGTTCATGCTATAATTGTATTAACCGAAAACCATAATACATGTATGAATACATAGACCACAACATGTCCCTAGTAAGCCTCTAGTTGACTAGCTCGTTGATCAATAGATGGTTGTGGTTTCCTGACCATGGACATTGGATGTCGTTGGTAGCGGGAACACATCATTAGGAGAATGATGTGATGGACAAGACCCAATCCTAAGCATAGCACAAGATCATGTGTTCGTTTGCTGGAGCTTTTCTAATGTCAAGTATCATTTCCTTAGACAATGAGATTGTGCAACTCTCGGATGCCGTAGGAATGCTATGGGTGTATCAAACGTCACAACATAACTGGGTGACCATAAAGGTGCACTACAGGTATCTCCGAAAGTGTCTGATGGGTTGGCACGAATCGAGACTGGGATTTGTCTCTCCGTATGACGGAGAGGTCTCTTTGGGCCCACTCATTAATGCATCATCATAATGAGCTCAATGTGACTAAGGAGTTAGCCACGGGATCATGTGTTACGGAACAAGTAAAGAGACTTTCCGGTAACGAGATTGAACAAGGTATGGGGATACCGACAATCGAATCTCGGGCAAGTAACATACCGATGGACAAAGGGAATTGTAGACAGAGCAAATCACATGGCTTATTAGCAGCAATCGTCTCTGTTATTATTGGTCTTCTACTTCTTGTGACACTCCCGCCAATTACATAAGTGACTATACAGATCCTTCGCACACACCTCAATAACCAATTGCATGCAGTCTAAAGTAGGAGAAACGATCATCTAGTCATCTACTTCTTGTGACTCTCCCGCCACTGCTCTGTGGCTCGATCCCTCTTCTAGGGCAGGAAGAAGACACTTCCTCATGTCAATGATCCGCCTGTACATCTCATAGCTTGTGTACGCGTCCATGGCCGCGTACTTGACATGTTGTTCATCCAGTCTCTCATGCCACACACTGTGCCAGGCGTTCTTGTCCTTATTGCTCTCATTCTTCATCTTCATGTAGTAGGGGTCGATGATGGCTGAGGCGAGATCAACCAGGGAGTTCAGTTTGTTTTTGTCGCTGCCCCAGACCTTGTAGTGGTGCTGGATGTTGACAAGATTCGGGCATTTCAAGTCCAAAACCTTGAGCGCTTTTAGATCATTGGTGGTGTCCACCGTAGCAAATCTGTAGTCGGAGCTGTTGATAAACCTAGAGAAACGCTCGCAAGGCCTTGTGGCAAGGTGGTAGTGGTAGACGAGGACATCATGTCGCACGCACAACTGCGCGACGCCAACCTTCTGTTCGTGCCCGGCACGACCGGTGGTGTACTCGAGGTCGAAGCCAACCACTCGGTACTTGTTATCGGCAACACTAGCTATTTAATCATCATGTCATTACCACAAACACTAGCTATTTAATCATCATAGTCATAGTGTAGCACATCATCATCTTCAAACTCATTCTAGCTAGCTAATCACTCCTGCTGCTCTCTCTCAGGTAAAATAGCATAGAACATGTGTAGCAGTCCTGATTCATCATATTGGAGCATGCCATTGAACCGATCTCCTAATTGTGGGTTGCGCTTCTGATTGCTTCCCCCTGGTACTTCTCTACGATCATTCACAATTCTGCTCGAGTCTTTGACTATTAAGACTTGCTCGCTTCGAGAAATCCTGAATGCACTCATGTGCAATGTAGGATCTCTTGGCCATAAGCTAACCATTACCATGCGACCTTTAGGCTCGATCCAATGAGGCACAACATTCATCGAGAGCCCCTGTTGAAGAACATCGTAGTAACATACTCCCTCTGTCCCATAATATAAGAACATTTTTGACACTACTAGTAGTGTCAAAAACGTTCTTATATTATGGGACGGAGGGAGTACTTAGCAACGAAGTTTAGCTTAAAAATAATGTATGCAAAAGATGCACTGAGGACAAATAGTAAAAATTCTTACCATCTTTCCTAAATAGATGTGACCATAGTTCAATACGAGCACTATTGGTCGCATGTTTTGAGTACTAAGATTTTCAAGTCCAGGAAAATAATTTCTCTTGACAGCATCTAGATCCTCAAGCCATGAAACATAACGACTTATCTCCTCACAGTTTAGTTCAGCCTCGGACATGTTTGCTTGAATGCAAATAAGCTGTCAATAGAAATTAGTTGTCAACTATTTTTGAATAAACAATATCAAAGACATAAATATGGTTGAGAAACTCACATAATGGTAGAACTGGAGGCGTCTGCACATCGGCCCAGATGTCGATATTGCCTTCAATATCATCTTCGGGACGATAATCAAAGGTGATAAGCATATCAGGCTGAAATGCATCAGCCTTGCATAGTGCTCTCCAATTATTGCATTCAAAATAGGTGTAGGTGTCTGCATTGTAATTTTGCGTCGAAAGTATAACCATGCTCGGTCCTCAAATGAACTCTCTTTACCTCCATAGTTTCCATAGGACTGAAACCAATCTTATCCAAGACAAAAACTCTTGCATGGCAGGGGATACGCTAGTAGAGTATGTCAGATTTCGGGTTCCGGCAAAACCCTTGAGGTTCGAACACCGGGGAGCGCACGAAGATCACTCCCTACCTAATCACGCCCTCATCCTCTCCGCGATCTCAAAGCTTAGCGCGTCGAACCCGCAGAAAGAGGGACACAAGAGTTTATACTGGTTTGGGCCACTGATGTGCTGTAATACCCTACTCCAGTATGGTGTGGTGGATTGCCTCTTCGGCTGAGGATGACCAGCTACAAGGGAAGAACAACCTCCTGAGGAGAGGTGCTCTTGTGCTTGGTGAACTTGTGTGTGGTTGAGGATGATCTGAATCAGTTGCCTCTCTATGGTGGTGGCTAGTTCTATTTATAGAAGCCCTGGTCCTCTCCCCAAATATTGAGCGGGAAGGGATCCAACAACGGCCAAATTCGAAGGGAGACAACTAGTACAAGTTATACTGATAAAGGTGGTCTTCACCTGCCAAAGGCTCTGGTGGTGACACTGTCTTGGGCTCCACGGTGACCTCCGTCCTGTCATCCTGCTGGTCTTGGTCTCGCTGCACCGATATGGAAACCTTAGCCTGATGCCTCGGGACTCCTCGCCTGCGCTTGCCCCTTTAGCACCAAAGAGGAAACGAGGACACTGCACGCTGGCGCCCGCCTGGCGCCCTCCTGGCTCCAGTCGTCATGGCTTGCGTCACAAAAACCTCGCGAGGTGTCCCTTGCCTTGATCTCTCCGCCCCTCGCGAGCCAGCCTGGTGAGGCAGCCCCCGAGGAGGTCATGTGTCGTCCGCCTCGCGAGGCTTGGCCCCTCGCGAGGGTCTTGAGTGTTTGCTGGTGAAGACGGGTCGTACAGGGCTGCTGGTACAGCCACACTGTGGACCGCAGGCAGGCAAGTCTGGGGACCCCCTTTCCCAGGATGCCGACAGTAGCCCCTGGGCCTAAGGCGCACTTGGACTTGGCTTCGGGGCGAAGCCAAAGGGCATGTGTGGAGCGCCGCGGGCCCCAACAGCCTGCGGCCCCGCTTGACGCATGGCGATTGATTGGACGTGGGCATCTCCGCTTCCCCACGCTACCTCGGGACCTGCTTGTCTGACAAAAGGCTGATGCGGGCAACGCTTGCCTTCATTGCTTTCCTTCGTCTTGCTCCAGATCCTCTTTCTCGCTCCTTGCTTCCGAAATCTCCAGATCTGCTTCAATCTCCTTCGGAGCTTCCGACCAATGGCGCCCGAAAGGCCAAGGTCGTTTCGCCGCGTGCCTGGTACGGGCCGGCGCTGGATGTGCCCAATGTCTTGGAGAAGAACCTCGCCGCCACGCACCTGCTGATGGCGGGGGAGAGCAACGAGAAGGGGAAGACCGAGCTCCGGGCTGGCTCTGCCGAGCCAGAGGCTTCGAATAGCACCTTCTACCCCTTCTTTATGAGCAGCGTCGTCGCGGGCCTGGTTCCCCCTTCTCCGACTTCTTCTATGTCGTCCTCCGTCACTACAGGTTGCAAACCCTCCATCTCCATCCCAACTCCGTTCTTCTCTTGTCGATCTTTGCCTTCTACTGTGAGGCGTATTTCGGGGTGATGCCGTCCGTGGCACTGCTGCGCCACTTCTTCTTCCTTCGAATCAACGACGGCCACACCTCAGGGTGCGCCAACTTCGTCGTGGCCAGCAAGGCCAATGCAATCTCGAAGGCCGAGAAGAAGGCCGATGGCTTCAGGAGCAAGTGAGTCATGATGGATGCCAAGTGTGTCCACCCACGGTTGAAGCCGTCGATGGAGATGCCCCAATCTGACGAGGGGTGGTCCCGCACAAATCTTACTGACGACTGGGCGACATCGGTGCTGGAGAAGATGACCGCCAGCCTGAAGCCGGGGAACGCGAAGGCGAGGAAGCTGACGGGGGCCATGCTCCTGAGAGAATTCCTGATGCTGCTGGTGGCTCCACTCCAGGCACGCTCGCGCCCCTTGTGGACGCTTGGGGGCGAAGTAGACAAGCTTCGCCTGAGTCCGGGGGCCATGTCTGACGAGGAGCTGGCTGTGCCTCTCCGCCTCTTGGTCGGGGACGACCAAGAGTATCCGTCGAGTGCCATCGTCCCCTTGTTCCTTCGCAAGGACGGGGCGCAGGTTGTGGCCGCCATGCCCACCTTTGACGAGCGCGGCCTGGTGCCACCGGCGCCCCTTGTGGTCCCAGAGGCGACGGCGCCGGTGGACGTGTCTTCTGGCGACTCCCGCAGGGGGGAGGAAGAGGAGGAGGGCGAGGAGCGCGACTCGGAGGCGACCCCCGAGGGGATGGGGGAGACCTCCCCCTTGCACAAGGACGACATCCTCCGCACCCTGCCTGATGATGATGATGAGGCCGACATCCTCTCGGAGAGAGAGGAGCCGCCCGTGGTTCCGACGAGGGGCAGGTCGGCGTTGATCTCCCGAGATGACGCTCCTGCTCTGACTCTGTCTGGGGCCGCTTCTGGTCCATCCGCTGCCCCTTCTTCCAGTCTTGGAGCCCGCGCGCCTGCACCTCAGGCTGCCAGGCTCTCCGGCTTCAAGCTTACAAAGCGGAGGGACTACGCCGTGGTAGACCAGTAAGTGTTCTTGTCCTATTTTGTTCTTGCTTCTGCCGCTTTCCCTTGACGCTTTTCCATTGTGCAAATAGGCCGACGCCCGTGGCGAAGAGGAGGAAGGAGGACAAGGCGGCGCTGCTTGGGACCAGATCGCCTACGATGGCCGCACCCCTCTCCATGGACAAGGGCAGCGATGGCGCTCGCGCTTTTCCGGCCTGATCATCCTCGCGAGGCTTGGGGGAGCATCCTCGGGAGGAGTCAGCCCCCGTGGCCCCGCTAGCTCTGGATGTGCCAACGCCTGGCTCCGTCGCCGAGATCGCAAAAGCTCAGGAGCCTCCGTCCTCCCAGGCCATGGTGACGACGTCGCCTCCTCCCCCTTCTGCCGCACTGCTTCCACCGGGTCCTTCGGCCTCCCCTGATGTTCTGGAGCACGCTCTTCCTGCGATGACCCTGCTGCGAGAAGATCTTCAAGGCAGCGACCGTCGCCTGGTGGCCGGGCTCCTGGAGCTGGTCTCTGGCTGGCTTCATTCCGATGTGTCCATCCGGGCAACACTGAGCCAGGCTGCTGCGGACTCCGAGAAGGATAGGGAGGCCGTCGCCAAAGCTAAGGCTGCCCACGAGGTGGCGCTGAAGGATGCCGGGGCCGCCAAGGACCGCTACTGGTCGCTGGAGGCTGACTGGAGACCGCGCGGAGGGAGCGCGCGAAAGAAGCCCAAGGCCGCAAGGCGGAGGAGGAGAAGATGAAGGCCCGATAGGACGCCGTCAGGGATCGCAACGCTGAGCTGGAGCAGTTGGCGAAGGCGCAAGCCATGGAGCGCGGCCGGTTGGAGGAGGTGGAGCAGAAGCTGAAGGCGGAGAAGGCCGAGCTTGAAGCCAAGGCGAAGGTCCTAGCTAAGGACTGCGAGGCCTTCAAGCTCCTCGAGGAGAGGTCTCGGACGGCGTTGCGGTCACTCTACGAGAAGGGCTTGGAGGAGCCACTGGCCGCCAGCAACAAGGGCCCCGCCCAGCTGCTTCCTTATCTGGTTGATGCGCTTGAGGAGGTCGTGTGCGGCATCGGCCCCATGGAAGAGGAAGAAGCCCGCGTCCTTTCCTCAGCCGCGTTGATGCGCGTCTTTAGCCACCTCCATCTTCGCGACCCTGCCACCCACCTTGACGAGCTGCTGGATCCTGTAGACGACGAGCATTGCACGACCGCTGCCGCAGCCGTGAAGGGTCAGGTGGAGGCCCTGCTGAAGAAGTTCCACGCCTTCGCTCCCGCGACCTCGACCGGCGGTGCTACTGATCCTGCAACTCCGGTTGGTGGCAGAGGTGAAGGCGACGCCGTTGGGGAAGAAGCGTCCCTTGCAGGGGACGGCGGTGTCCAGGGATGACGGGATGACTTGTCGGCGGCTCCTTTCCTACTTAACTCCTGCAACATGTACCGTGCCTCATGGAGGCGTTTAAACTTGTGTTTGGTATTGGAAGAACCATATGTCTTGTAATATTTGCTTGAGATTTTGCGATTTCCTTCCCATTTTCTTTAGTTCTACGTCGGCAGGGCCCGACCCGGCGCATACCTCAGCCGCCGTTGGGTCGTCCGGATCACCAGGACGAGACCAAGGAGTGAGGGGGTACGTGGCCAGTTAGGCTCCTGAGTCGCGATGCTCAGGAGTCCCCCTTGGCGCGCAAACAACTTATGGGAAGGAAATGCGGGAATAGGTCTAGTGTTCTACGTCGGCAAGGCCCGGCCCCGCGCATACCTCAACCACCGTTGGGGCGTCTGGATCACTAGGACGAGACCAAGGAGTGAGGGGCTATGTGGCCAGTTAGGCTCCTGAGTCGTGATGCTCAGGAGTCCCCCTTGACGCTCAAACGACCTTCATACCTTTTCCCTCGCCGAGGCTCGGCTCGGGAGGGGCGCCCGACGACTAGGTCTGGGGGACCTGGCAGGGTGGCGTACGCTTGGGCGTGACCCGAGCGCAGCCCCCATGCCAAGCCCCCTCGCCCGACTCTCCCAAGGGGAGGTGTTGCGATGAGGCCAGACACTGAGCTCAAGGGCTCAGTGAGGTTGGTACGGCCATGAGGCCACCCTCAATTGTTTATCACCAGCGCAGAGCATAGCGCTTCCGCACTTGCACGGGCATAGCTGCTCCTCGGCAGTGTTGACGGCCAGCGCAGAGCATGGTGCTTCCACTAGTACGTGGGAGGGGACTCCCTACCGCGGAGAGCCCCCGGGGCGTGTACAGCCCCGCCCTGACACGTGGCTTGCACGGGAGGGCTAGATGAGGTGTGTCTGGGCACTCGTGAGCAAGCACGGGACTTACGAGGACCTACCTCAAGGCGGGTTGCACCGGGTCTTTGTTCTTGATGGCTGTGATGGTCCTGCGAGGTGGTTAGACAACCTGCGCTGAACGAATCTCCTGAGGTTATCGCATGAGAAGGCCAAGCACCAACGACCCTACGAGGTGACGTGGACGGGGCCGGCCCGCCAGACAGAGCTCAGCCGTTGGATTTATCGACACTGCAGGGACGGGCCCGAGCACAGACGTCGTGCCTAGCCTCCTTATGCGAAGGATCCTGAAGAAAGACGATCGACACGCGGCTCCCATGGTGGGTGACAATCAAGTAGGTGCTAACCATAGATAGATTACGCATGAAAAGCAAACTAGCTCAGGTAAATGCAAGAATGATACATGCCACTGGATCAGACCCGAGAGGCCTGGGGATGATGCAACCCGAGGGGCACCCCCAGCAAGGTAAGCTAAAGACGTAAAAGGATACACGCCGCAGGGGCAGACCCACGCGGCCTGGGAATGATGTAGCCCAGGGGGCGCTCCCAGCTAAATAAACTTGGAAAATGTCACCTGGTTCCGTTGTCGAAGGGGTGTTGGAGTAGCTAAAGACACGTGGCGAAGGGGTTGCTCCTCACGAGCCACCGGGGCCCTGAGCCTCGGGAGATCCTAAGGGTCCAGGCGGTTCCTCGAGGAGCGTCTCCATCTCCATCAGGACTGTGTGATGCCTGGCCTCCTGAGTCACCAGGATGCTCCGCAGGTTGCGCTGGAAGGCGGCTGCCATGCTCGGCAGGCCGAATGGCATGCGAACATAGCTGTGAGGTGGGCCCTCGCAATTTCCCACGCGCGAAGGCCAGAAGAGCTCCTGAGATGCAGCCCTGTTGAGCCCTAGAATGTCGATGCAGATGCGCAACCCCCCATCCTTGCCTGGATGGGGAGCTGCGCCAGGTGGGCGGCGGTCGCCGCGCGTGGCTCTTGCATCCTACAGCTCCTGAGTGACCTTGGTGATGAACTCCTGAGCGCCGGGCGCGCGTGCCGCGAAGCATGCCTCCACGTGGTGCCCGAGCGCCTCCCTCGTGATGTGGGCTAGGTCTGAGGCCCTCCAAAGGAGATCCCCTGAGCCCTGCCCGAGGAGGGTGCCGGGCGTGCCTTCCTATGCGAGGGAGGGAGGCGCCCCAGGCGCGGGCGCCGATCCTGATCGCGCTGCCAGAGGCACCGCTCCCCTGAGGCCCTGTGCAGAGTAGCTGCTTCTTCTTCTTAGGGACGGCCTCAGGAGCGTACTGCGCACCATTGTTGTCGGGGTCTTCGATTGATGTAGCTTGGAAGGCGCGCTCGAGGGAGCACACCGCATCTCTTTCTTCCCAGGGGACGGTGATGATCCCGCCGCTTCCTGGCATCTTGAGGACGTTGTATGGTCCTTTGGAGGAGTTGTTTAGCGCAACGAACAAGGCAATCAGACTATACAGCTTAAACGCCCTCACTTAGCCATAGGAGTTTTATAATTAAGCAAGTGCGCAGCCCTTGGTCCAAGCCAGGGTGTTGTCAACATCTGATCGGGAAGTGCCGATCCTTCGCATGACGCAGAAAAAATCTCCAATGATTTTGTGACCCTCGAACAGCTGACCGGCTATCGCCGTATCATGACAGTCAGTTTTCGGCTTTCTCTACTGAGGTGCTCATCCGGTCAAGGCCAGGGCACAATCGCAGTAGTTGTCCCTTTACTACCCTAGCCGATAGAGCGGAACGTAGGGTAGCAAGCACAGGAGCCGGGCAACCCAACTATTGACTAAAGACATGATTCGGAGCCAATGCATATAATGCTAAATTCGGGGTGCCGAACTTATATAAGAAGTGTTCGGAGTTTGCTGCCGTATTGTGGGGCGATAAGTAGCCCCTGGCGAATGTGAGACGTACAAAAGAGTACCAATGCAGCCGATAAGCAGATCAAAATAAAATGGAGTAAGAAGCGAAAACCACAGAGACTGGGCCGCAAACCATTTTCATTATAACTGGATGGATATGTCAAGGCGTATCTTGTACAAATAGTGCGATAAGCATCCGGGCTATTTAACATGCCGGGATCAAGAGGGCGTAGCGTGCAGGTCCTGAGAAATAAATATAAATACCGTCGAGAAGACGTATAGAGGTTACTCTACACCCCTATGCTGCTTGCATCCTTTATATGCCGATCCTTCAAAGGGACTGGTCATCAGGCCCGTGGGAAAATGAACCTGAAAAAAAAGGTGAAAGTATGTGTGTCCGGGATCGGTCTAGCCGAACTGTAGATCCCGGGTTAGCTTGTGCCTCCGTCGATGTCCATGGGATTTTGAGTGTGTAATTATGTACGCGTGGTGCGAATGCCACTACTTCATGGGGACTGGGACGGAGGACGAATTGCTAATCGAGCTCTTGACAAGCCATGCTGTCCTGCTGCAGTGTGGTTCGGAATCTCTTAATGATGGCCAGGGGCTCGACAACCGCACTATGGTGCTACTTGAGAAGGCCGCTCTGTACCTCTGCTGCTAGGGCGGCGGTGTGCTCCTCTGTTCGGAGGGAGCGTTTAGTATTGCCATTGACTGTTATGATGCCGCGTGGACCGGGCATCTTGAGCTTGAGATAAGCATAGTGTGGCACTGCGTTGAATCTAGCAAACGCTGTTCGTCCGAGCAGTGCATGGTAGCCGCTGCGGAAGGGGACGATGTCGAAGATTAACTCTTCGCTTTGGAAATTGTCCGGAGAACCAAAGACCACCTCCAGCGTTATTGAGCCCGTATAGCGGGCTTCTACGCCTGGTATGACTCCTTTAAAGGTAGTCTTTGTTGGTTTGATTCGTGAGGGGTCAATGCCCATCTTCCGCACTGTGTCTTGATAGAGCAGGTTGAGGCTGCTACCACCGTCCATCAGGACTTGTGTTAGGTGAAACCCATCAATTATTGGGTCAAGGACTAGTGCGACTGAACCGCCGTGGCAGATACTAGTTGGGTGGTCTCGACGATCGAAGGTGATCGGGAACGACGACCACGGATTGAATTTTGGGGCGACTGGCTCTACCGCGTAGATGTCCCGAAGTGCTCGCTTACCCTCCCTTTTTGGGGAAATGTGTAGCATATATCATGTTCACCATTTTGACTTGAGGGGGGATTTTATTCTGCCCCCCAGTGTTCGGCTGCCGGGGCTCTTCGTCCTCGTCCTCACTTTGTGATCCCTTTTCTTTGTTTTTGGCATTTAAGTTGCCAGCCTGCTTGAAAACCCAACAATCCCTGTTGGTATGATTGGCTTGCTTATCCGGGGTGCCGTGTATCTGGCACAAACGGTCGAGTATGCGGTCCAGGCTGGAAGGTCCTTCATTGTTTCTTTTGTAGGGCTTCTTCCGTTGGCCGGACTTGGAGTCAGTGAATCCGGCGTTGGCTATGGTGTCATCGTTGTTGTTGCCATTGCTTCGGCGTTTGTGTCTATTGCGCCGGAGCTTGCCAGTGCTATTCTTGGCCTCGGAGGGGCCTGTCTTGCTGGCTGTGTTGTTACTACGAGCCAGCCAACTGTCCTCACCCGCGCAAAAGCGGGTCATGAGTGCCGTGAGGGCTGCCATGGACTTCGGCTTTTCTTGGCCGAGGTGGCATGCTAACCATTTGTCACGGATGCTGTGTTTGAAGGCTGCTAAGGCCTCGGCATCCGGACAGTCAATGATCTGGTTTTTTTTTGTTAGGAACCTAGTCCAGAATTTTCTCACTGATTGTCCGGGTTGTTGAACTATGTGGCTTAAGTCATCGGCGTCTGGTGGCCGGACATAGGTTCCTTGGAAGTTGTCCAGGAAGGCTTCTTCCAAGTCCTCCCAGCTGCCGATAGAATTTTCAGGCAGGCTATTAAGCCAATGCCGAGCTGGCCCTTTGAGCTTTAGTGGGAGGTATTTGATGGCGTGGAGGTCATCTCCTCGAGCCATATGGATATGGAGAATAAAATCCTCGATCCATACTGCGGGATCGGTTGTGCCGTCATATGATTCAATATTGACGGGCTTGAACCCCTTGGGGAATTCATGATCCAGTACTTCATCTGTAAAGCAGAGAGGGTGTGCGGCACCTCTGTACCGGGATGCATCGCGGCGTAGCTCTGATGGAGTCCGTCTGCGGCAGTCGGCCCGAGCGTGGTTGGGTTTATCACGTACGAATAGGAAGCCATCATCGTGCCTCGAGGCATGTCCTCGCGATTCGTAGATCGATCTTGTATGTCCTACTCTACTCTCCAGGGTCTGCCGGAGGTCGTACGTGTGACCCCGCTCTTTCGTCTCTATTTTTGCGGGGCGGTGGGGCAGGCTGTTGTTCAGCCCGAGTTGCCGCTTTATCCCGACCGCGGGGTGGCTGGTCGGCCGCCCTGTCTCGACCACGTGGTGGTCGTTCCACATTACACGACGGAGATGTGCGCTCCGGTGCATCCTCATCGAATTGAGGTAGCAATCTGCGTTTCGGGTAGCTCTTGGCTGGGCGCTTGAGGCCGTATTCTTCGGCGGTCAGGACATCAGTCCATCTATCGACGAGCAGGTATTGTTCAGCTTGAAGCTTCTGTTGTTTCTGTTTCAGGCTCCTTGCAGTGGCGATGAGCTGAAGCTTAAAGCGCTCCTGCTCCAGAGGATCCTCGGGCACGATGAGGTCTTTGTTACCGAGGCTTGTCTCCTCCTCGGAGGGTGGATGGTAACTATCGTCCTTCGAGACATCTTTTGTGGCCTGTTCATCAGGGTTGTCTTGCCTGTCATCATGTTCCCCCTGTTCGGATACAGCTCCGACAGGGTCTTCGTTGTTTTCAGCGTCGCCTGGAGTACTATTTTCTCCGGTGCCAGTGTTGCCATCTTTTGAGTGATGAGGCTTGGAGCGGCGTTTGGGGTGCCGGCGCTTGGGCTGCGTCTCAGAGGGTTTATTCGCGTCTGGCTCTTCTTTGTCGTCGCCAGATCCTTTAGGTGTATCAACCATGTACATGTCATACGAAGAGGTGGCCATCCAACGTCCAGTAAATGGCGGGTCTTGGCCTTGCTCCTTGTCGGCATCGTCGTCCATATCGTCGATGTCTTCCGAGCCATAGTCAAGCACGTCGGTTAAGTCATCGACAGTGGCTATGAAGTGGGTGGCGGGTGGGAAGCAAAATTCCTCGTCATCTGCCTCTAGATTGAACCGAATAGTTCGGCTGTGAGTCCTCCTCCAAGGACAAGTTCTGTAAAGAGTTTAGCACGTCACCCAAAGGTGAATGCTGGAAGATGTCTGTGGCGCTAAATTCAAAAATCGATAACCGATCCAGCTCGGTGTCCACAGGCGTGCCTGGTCCGGAACGTATAGCCGGAGGCGAGTCCGGAGTTCCATTGACGCAGACATTACAGGATGTCGAATCCGTGTGCGGCTCCAACGCCGCGGACTTTGTGGCCTCGGAGGGCACGATCTGCTTCGGTTCTAAGGCCATTGCAGCAACAGGAATCATCTCCTGGATGTAATCCGATGACAGGTTTAAGTCATGTTCATCGGGGAGAGGGGGAGCGATCGCTGCAGTCTCAAACCCATTAAAGATCAAGTCTCCACGGGCATCCGCGACATAGTTCAAGCTTCCGAATCTGACCTGGTGGCCAGGAGCGTAGCTATCGATCTGCTCCAGACAGCCAAGCGAGTTACCCGCAGTACGAAGCCGCCGAACACAAAAATCTGTCCGGGGAGGAAGGTTTTTCCTTGGACAGCGTCATTATCGACGATTGAAGGGTCCATCGAACCTTTTGTCGACGGCACAGTGGAACTCTCAATGAAAGCACCAATGTCGGTGTCAAAACCGGCGGATCTCGGGTAGGGGGTCCCGAACTGTGCGTCTAGGATCGATGGTAACAGGAGACGGGGGACACGATGTTTACCCAAGTTCGGGCCCTCTCTATGGACGTAATACCCTACTTCCTGCTTGATTGATCTTGATGAATATGAGTGTTACAAGAGTTGATCTACCACGAGATCGTAATGGCTAAACCCTAGAAGTCTAGCCTATGTGAATATGGTAATGAGTATCCCTATCCGGACTACTCTCTCCGGTTTATATAGACACCGGAGAGATCTAGGGTTACATGGAGTCGGTTACATCAAAGGGAATCTTCATAGTCTGTCGCCAAGCTTGCCTTTCACGCCAAGTAGAGTCCAGTCCGGACACGGGTATAGTCTTCGGCCTTCATGTCTTCATAGCCCATCAGTCCGGCCCATGGCTAACAGGCCGGACGCCCGAGGACCCCTTGGTCCAGGACTCCCTCAGTGGTGGGTCACCGCCATGAACTTGGCTAGGGCCGGATACCCGAGGATGGCATTGTACGACAGACGGATGTGAGCAACGTCAAATTCGATGAGCTGGGTGCGGTAGTTGTCGCGCTGTCCGAAGGTGACAGGGAGGCGGACCTGCCCTATCGGGGTGGTGGAGCCGTCGGTCACTCCTGAGAAGGGCTTGGTTGGCTGAAGCTGATCGTATGGCACTTGGAGGCTGTCGAATGTTTCGATGGACAGGACGTTAAGCCCTGCGCCACCATCGATGAGGGTCTGGGTGACTCGTACATTGCTGATGACGGGTGAGCAGAGCATCAGAGGGCGCCAGCGGTGGCCACGCACATGAGCTGGTCCACCGAGCTGAAAGTGATGGCGCACTTGGACCACCTAAGCAGGCACGTGGCCTCGAGCCTGGGAAGGGTTGTGTTCACCTCGCGAGCAAACTGCTTGAAGATGCACTGAGAGGCTGGGGCTTGAGCTCTGCCCAAGATGCAGGCGATAGCACACGGTTCCTGGAAGCCCCCAGCCCTCTCGTCCTGATGGTGGTCGTCGTTCCTTCTTGGCAGTGGCGGCAGCGGAGGAAGGCCAGCATTGCCCTGAAGGCGATCCTCGTGAGGTTGGTCCCCCCATGCGCCCTCACGTGGCTGGTCCAGCCAGCGGTCCTCGCGAGGCCGGTCGCGCCACTCCTGGCGAGGGCCGCGGCGTCCCAGCGTCCTCCGCCTCGTCCTCCTCGGCCGTAGCCCCAGTCGTTGCACTCGGGCCGTCGACCAAGGCGTCCATCTCGAATGGCCCTGAGCTCTTGACAGTCATTGGTGTTGTGGCTGTGTACGTTGTGGAAGGCGCAGAACGGCTGGCTGCTCTTGGATGACTCGGAATGGTCTCGGCCGCGCTTCGTGTTTGGCTCCACCGCGAGCACGGCTACTTCCTGCCCTTCACGTCCTTGGCCTTGGCTTTCTTCTCCTCCGAGTCGGTAGCTGGGAGCTCAAGGAGGGAAAGGCGCCCCTCCTCAGCTCTTGCGCACTTGGTCGCCAGGTTGAATAGCTCCAAAGCTGTGCATAGGTCCTCATGGATGGCGAGCTCCTCCTTCATCTTGACGTCGCGGACGCCATCAGAAAATGCGGAGATGATGCCCTCATCCGTCACCTTGGGGATCTTGAGACGAACGTTGTTGAAGTGTTGGATGTACTTCTGCAGGGTCTCTCCTGGCTGCTGCTTGATGCGGCACAGGTCACCCGCGGCTGGCGGGCGATCGCGAGTGCCCTGGAAGTTGGCGACGAAGCGGTCGCACATCTCGTTCCAGGAGGAGATCGAGCCCGGGGGCAGGTTCAGGAGCCACGAGCGAGCACCGTCCTTGAGAGCCATGGGGAACCAGTTCGCCATGACTTTTTCGTCGCTGTTGGCTGCCTCGATGCTCAGCTCATAGAGCTGCAGGAACTCCGCGGGGTCGGGGGGGCCGTCGTAGTGAGGAGGCAGGCCCGGCTTGAACTTGCCCGGCCAGGCGACGCTACGCAGCTCGGGAGTGAAGGCTTGGCAGCCCGCGGTGGCCACCGGGGCCCTTTGCTGATGTGGAGCCTGCCCTTGATGCCCGCGCATCGACGCTGCAGGTGGCACGCGGTCTTGTCGTAGTGGTGCTGGGAGCGCGGGCGCATTCTCTTGCGGCCGGGGAACTTCTTGGCAGCTTCCTTCTTGTCATGCGGGCGCCCGACGCGGTGGGTCGCGCCGGGGGGCCGCGCGCCTTGGCGCCATATTGCTGTCTTGGTGGAGAGGTGGTGGTGGCGCTCCGCGAGCCACGTCGCCCGCAGCTGGCGGAGGGCGAGGCTCCGAGAGGGATGGCGCAGGGGAGTCCCCTCCGGTGCTGACGAGCTCGGCGATGCGGTCCAGCCAGTCCTCGTAGAGGTCGTCGACTGTACGGTAGCGCAGCAGCTCGCGTGCCATGAGCAGCACGGCCTGCACGTCCGTGGGAGCGCGACGAGCGTGAGACGACGAGCCGACTGGGGTCAGTGACGGAGTGGTGGTGAGGCCATCCTACCGCACCGAGGGGTGCAGCGAGGATGCTTGCTGCTCGTTTCCCGCCGGGTCGGTGGCGGCGTTGGCGGCGGGCGACGGGGAACGACGGGGAGGCCCGCTGACTGGAGCGGTCTGAGCGACGCGGGCGGCGAGGGTGGCCCGACACTCAGCACGGGCTCGACGAGCGTCTGCGATGGATGCGACGAAGCGACGGGACGCGGACCGACGGAAAGAAAGCTTTGGCACATCCCTACCTGGCGCGCCAAATGTCGGATTTTGGGTTCCGGCAAAACCCTTGAGGTTCGAACACCGGGGTGCGCACGAAGATCACTCCCTACCTAATCACGCCCTCATCCTCTCCGCGATCTCAAAGCTTAGCACGTCGAACCTGCAGAAAGAGAGACACAAGAGTTTATACTGGTTCGGGCCACCGATGTGGTGTAATACCCTACTCCAGTGTGGTGTGGTGGATTGCCTCTTGGGCTGAGGATGACCAGCTACAAGGGAAGAACAACCTCCTGAGGAGAGGTGCTCTTGTGCTTGGTGAACTTGTGTGTGGTTGAGGATGATCTGAATCAGTTGCCTCTCTATGGTGGTGGCTAGTTCTATTTATAGAAGCCCTGGTCCTCTCCCCAAATATTGAGCGGGAAGGGATCCAACAATGGCCAAATTCGAAGGGAGACAACTAGTACAAGTTATCTTGACTAAAGGTGGTCTTCGCCTGCCAAAGGCTCTGGTGGTGACGCTGTCTTGGGCTCCACGGCGACCTCCGTCCTATCGTCCTATAGTTCTTGGTCTCGTTGCACCGATATGGAAACCTTTGCATGATGCCTTGGGACTCCTCGCCTGCGCTTGCCCCTTTAGCACAAAAGAGGAAACGAGGACACTACGCGCGCTGGTGCCCGCCTGGCTCCAGTCGTCATGGCTTGCATCACAGAAATCTCGCGAGGTGTCCCTTGCCTTGATCTCTCCACCCCTCGCGAGCCAGCCTGGTGAGGCAGCCCCCGAGGAGGTCTTGTGTCGTCTGCCTCACGAGGCTTGGCCCCTCGCGAGGGTCTTGAGTGTTTGCTGGTGAAGATGGGCCGTACAGGGACGCTGGTAGAGCCACACTGTCGGCCGCAGGCAGGCAACTCTGGGGACCCCCTTTCCCAGGACGCCGATAGAATAGTAAAATATTAAAATTATAAGTTGAAGCAAAAGAAGCAGAAGTCATGCTTAGTTACGAAAAAGACTTGTCGTTGTGACTTACTGTATCCACTTCGAAGTTCTCATATAGCTTGATGCTGAAGCGCCTATCATCAACTAGGAAATGTTTATCGCACAGGCCGCGCTCGTCTTCGCAGTATTCGCACATACCCAAATCCTTTTCGTTGTCAGACATTTCCTATGTTCATAGTTGAAACATTAATTGAAAATACGGGGCACTCGATATTTCCTACATATTCTAGCACAAGTCATGCTTAAATTCACGGAAAAATCCGGCATGACCTTTGCTAAAATAGGACATATCGAGTGCCTAAAATTTTCCGGGACAGAAACGAATCAACATTCCGGCAAAACATAGGCCACTCGGATGCACATTGCAAACAAGAACACCAAGACATACTCTATATTCAGAATGCTTCATCATCGACATCAATGACATGGCAACTATATAGCACTAGCATTTTCATCATCCACATTTACAACACATTATCATTTGGCTATTCTCACCTAGAGGTCTTAAGGGGTCGATGATGGGGACGACTGCGGGGATGAGGCAGGGGCAAACTTGATTTCTGCAAAAACAAAATATATTAACCACTTACTATAAATAAACTAATTCTATTAAGCACTTATTATAAATAAACTAATTCTATTAAGCACTTACTATAAATAAACTAGTTCTATTTAGCACTTGCTATAAATTAATAAACTAGTTCTATCAAGCACTTACTATAAATAACCTAGTTCTATTAAGCACTTACTATAAATAAACTAGTTATATTAAGCACTTACTATAATTAAACTACTTATATTAAGCACCTACATTCTACCTATCTATACTGTACTTCTAGCCTAACATCTATCCATCCATCCATCTATCTACATATCCATCAATATAACCATCCATCCATTTTAAATTCTACCAACTAAAAATTTCCATTACTAAAATTTCTAATCAAAAGACGTAAAATTTCCTATTCTATTCAAAACACCTAAAATAGTCTAAAAGTTATTCTATTAAAAAAGCTACATTCTACAATGTCTACATTCTAAAATCTACATTTAAATTACCTACATTCTACAAGAACACAGACAAGGGAGGGAGGAAGGAGGAGTAGGAAGGAGGGAGGAGGCGGGAAGGAGGAGGGAGGGAGGAGGTGGAGGTCATCACCCACCCCGCCACCGCCGCCAGAAGGCGGGAGGCGGATGTGGATGCCCGCACGTGCGTCAGCGACCTTGCGCGCTACACCAAGTTCCTGTGGAAGGAGGAGGAGCACCTCGTCGAGCACCCAAAGAGCCTTACCGCTGCCGTGGCCGCGGCACAGCCGCCTCGGAGGCGAGGAATCAGGAGATCTACAAGGAGAACCACCGCATAGAGAGGGGTCATCATTAGCGGCATATGGCGTTCGAGGTGAGCATCATTGAAGGTGCAACAGCGGCAGGCACCGTATTGCGGTTGGCCAGCTCGTCTGTAGGCTCCTCCTCCTCCACCTCTTACTGAGCGCGCTCGACAGAGGAGAGGCAGCCGGAAGTAGTACAAAGCCCCTCCGCAGTAGTAGTAGTATTTAGGGGATATTTTGTTCAGTTCATCTGACTATAGATGTGGTGGAACTGTACAACGTACTTAAAATTAGCTAGTATATATAGTTGAACTAGCTATTTCAGTACGTGGTTGGCAACAATTGGGAAAAGTTTGTTCGGTCCAGCTATCGAGTTGAACTGTTTGTATAAATTAAGAACGACTGCTTAATCTATGAATGAAATCTATGCTTAATTACTGAATTTTAGTTGCAGAAATTAGATACTGCTAGTGATTTTTTGCTTCATTTTTTGACAAATCACAGTGTTACAAGGTTGACAAATGGCAATGTTACTAGATCAACAAATGTCAATCTTTCCAGTTTGACAAATGGCAACATACCCAATATGACAAATGCAAATCTTACCAAATTGTTTCTAAGTGGTTGCACACGGGTCATCCAAAAGAACTGTTTGCGTTGAAGAGATGTACAAGTCCTACTCTCACTTTGCATCATGTTGTCTCGGGATCGACGAGCGGGGCGCGGGAGGACGGCAGCTGGCGGTGCTGAGAGGTAGCGTTTGACGGCGGCGTCCCATGCCGCTGAGGGGGGCACATGCACGAAGAGCAAGGCGAGCGGCCATGGAAGTCAAAGGGCTTGCTTCCCAGTGAGCCTACGCAGCGTACAATTCGAACGCTTCCCGGTGAGCCTGCGCATTCGAGGACAGCTTGCACGCCTCTTGGTCAGCCTGTGCACCGGACTATGGTCGCACGCATCCCATTCTGTCAAGGTCAAGCAGTTGTCCGCATGGCACCTCCTACAGCAATTAAAACCAAGACACGTGGCGTCACGTGAATGGCTAACAGAACGCACATGGTTTGAATTATACAAACGTTTGAGATATTAAAGTGGCAGCTATTTTTTCAAAATGCCTTTGTTGGCTGTCATTATTCGAGTGCGCCTTCTCTCAAAATGGACACGAAAAATACCACAGCATGTCGGGTTCCATTCCATGATAGCATGCCAAGTTTCATGAATTTCAGATGAGTTTTGGATTTACTAGAATTTAAAAAACTAGGTATCTCAATGTTTTGCCGGCAATCAACGGTGCCCTGGTGTTTGAAATTCATTACCATTTCTTGCATGGGACCTAAGCATGCACCCAAGGACACAGATTTGATTTTTCAACCAATTTATATGCACTGGAGCATGTGCATGTAGTTCAAATTTGAATTCTGCACATAAATGAATTGAAAACTCAGTTAATGCATAAAAATGTCCAAACGAACCCTGAAAAATAACAAAAATTGACACAAGACTCCTGTTGTTATATGTTGACATGAGAAAAAATTTAAAAGCAATAAGAGGCAATGGATATTGTTTCGTCCCCAAAGGTGGGACATTCCCTACCGAAACCATCATGCTTGTTGTGAGAAGCTCTGGTTTGTGAGAAGCATATACCCAAATCTGCCCCAAATGGGTCAAAAAATTTACCACGGCATGTTGATGCCGCTCCATGATAGCATGCCAAGTTTCATGAATTTCAGACGAGTTTTGGATTTACTAGAATTTAATAAAAACAGGTATCTCAATGTTTTGCCGGCAATCAACGGTGCCTTGGTGTTTGAAATTCATTACCATTTCTTGCATGGGACCTATGCATGCACCCAAGGACACAAATTTGATTTTCAACCAATTTATATGCACTGGAGCATGTGCATGTAGTTCAAATTTGAATTATGCACATAAATGCATTGAAAACTCAGTTAATGCATAAAAATGTCCAAACGAACCCCCAAAAATCATAAAAATTGTCACAACACTCCTGTTGTTCTATGTTGACAAGAGAATTTTTTTGAAAGCAATTAGAGGGAATGGATATCGTTTCGTCCCCAAAGGTGGGAAGTTTCCTACCGAAACCATCATGCTTGTTGTGCGAAACTCTGGTTTGTGAGAAGCATATACCGAAACCTGCCCCAAATGGGACAAAAAATTTACCACGGCATGTTGATGCCGCTCCATGATAGCATGCCAAGTTTCATGGATTTCAGACGAGTTTTGGATTTACTAGAATTTAAAAACTAGGTATCTCAATGTTTGTGGCCGAGTGACGGTGGCAGGGTGCTTGACATTCATTCCCATTTTTTACATGGGACCTAAGCATGCAACCAAGAACACATACTTGAATTTCCAACCAATTTATATGCATTAGAGCATGTGCATGTAGTTCAAATTTGAATTATGCACATGAATGCATTGAAAACACAGTCAATGCATAAAAATGTCCAAACGAACCCCGAAAAATCACAAAAATTGACACAACACTCTTGTTGTTCTATGTTGACACGAGAAATTTTTTGAAAGCAATAAGAGGCAATGGATATCATTTCGTCCCCAAATGTGGGACGTTCCCTATCGAAACCATCATGCTTGTTGTGAGAAGCTCTGGTTTGTGAGAAGCATATACCCAAACCTGCCCCAAATGGGACAAAAAATTTACCACGGCATGTTGATGTCGCTCCATGATAGCATGCCAAGTATCATGAGTTTCAGACGAGTTTTGGATTTAATAGAATTTAAGAACCAGGTATCTGAATGTTTTCACCCGAGTGACGGTGGCACGGTGTTTGACATTCATTCCCATTTCTTGCATGGGACCTAAGCATGCAACCAAGGATGCAGATTTGAATTTTCAACCAATTTATATGCATTAGAGCATGTGCATGTAGTTCAAATTATAATTATGCACACAAATGCATTGAAAACTCAATTAATGCATAAAAATGTCCAAACGAACCCCAAAAATGCCAAAAATTGACACAACACTCCTGTTGTTCTATGTTGACACTAGGAAAAAAAATTGAAATCGAGAAGAGGCAATGGATATCGTTTCGTCCAGAAAGGTGAAACGTTCCCTACCGAAACCACCACGCTTGTTGTGAGAAGCTCTGGTTTGTGAGAAGCATATCCGCAAACCTGCCCCAAATGGGACAAAAAATTTACTATGACATGTTGATGCGGCTCCATGACAGCATGCCATGTTTCAGGAACTTCAGACGAGCTTTGGATTTACTAGAATTTAAAAACCAGGTATCTCAATGTTTGCGGCCGAGTGACAGTGGCAGGGTGTTTGACATTCATTCCCATTTATTGCATGAGACCTAAGCAGGCAACCAAGGACACAGATTTGAATTTTCAACTAATTTATATGCATTAGAGCATTTGCCTGTAGTTCAAATTTGAATTATGCACATGAATGCATAGAAAACTCAGTTAATGTATAAAAAATTTCAAGCGAACCCCGAAAAATCCCAAAAATTGACACAACACTCCTGTTGTTCTATGTTGACACTAGGAAAAAATTTCAAATCGAGAACAGGCAACGGATATCGTTTCGTCCAAAAGGGTGAAAAGTTCCCTACCGAAACCATCACACTTGTTGTGAGAAACTCTGGTTTATGAGAAGCTTATACCCGAACCTGCCCCAAATGGGAAAAAAAATTACCACGACATGTTAATGCCGCTCCATGATAGCATGCCAAGTTTCATGAATTTCAGACGAATTTTGGATTTACTAGAATTACAAAAGCAAGTACGTCGACATTTGCCAGAGAGCCACGGTGCTGTGGTGTTCGAATTTCATCCCCATTTCTTGCATGGGACATAAGCATAAACCCATGGACACATATATGATTTTACAACCCATGTTGGGGCACCAGAGCATGTGCATGTAGTTTAATTTTGAATTGTGCACCTCAAATGGCTAGAAAACCAATTTAATGTATACAAGTTTCAAACAAACCCTGAATAATTCCAATTCTTTTACGACACACATATAGTTGCAGGTTACTGCAGATAAAAGGTCTAGCAATTCAAACACCGTCCATTGCCGCTGTGACCCCATTATGTAATTCAAATCAAGATGAAAAATCAAGTAGGTCGCACACAGTTTATTATCACCAACCCTGTGAGATGCAGCACAAAATATACCGGAGCACCGTCGGTGTATACTACGCCTATGGCTTATGCGAGAAGGTGTGTCGGCTACAGTCCACAGCCGGCGTCTCAAGCACACTAGCTGGCTCCCCAAATATCATTTCACTGTTCAATCGTCGCCGGTGAAAGATGGGCACGTGGACCCGCGTCGTGAGGGCAACTTCGGTGGCCCACTCCGGCGAGAGCGCGGCCGCAGCCGCCATGCGTGTGCTAACATGGAGCATGAGCGCGACCACAATCAGTGACCGGGCGGCCAAGGCAGCCCAAACGACCGCTGTTGCTTCTCAAGTGGCGGCAGCAACATCTGCCTCGGGGATAGCATTTGGCGAGAGCGGCACAGCAGCTGTCCGTTCTGGAGCAGCGGCCTTAGCCCTGATGGAGGCCACCCACGACCATGTCGAGGCCGCCCACGCCCAGCTCGTGGCGGTCACCGCACAAATCGAATGAAGCTTCTCCGACAACGGTCGGTAACCCATGGCCGAAGAGTTGGCAATCGCCGAGAGCGTTCGAGCAGTCGTTCGTTCCGCCGCTGCATACCTTGCAACGACGGAACCCGTCCAAGCCCAAATCGCGGCCGCCCATGCCCAGCTTGTGGCGGCCTTTTCCAAAGAGATGGCGGACGCGGATGGCGAGATGCTTGCTGAGTATGGTGCTATGGATGCCATGGAGCCCCTTCCCCAGGAGACCGTCGGGCGCGATCTGGACATGGAGGCGGTGGCGGAGATCGAAGAGCATCAGCCGTAGTACTAGTACCCTTTGTTTTGTTTAATTAATTGCCTGTCTTTAATTTGTTAGAGTAATGTTTAGGTCAGCTAGCTCTGTTTAATTGCTGAACTTGCTCGATTAAGAAGTGTGGGTGTGCTATAGTGTCCTTTGTGTACCCAAATTATGCAATGACGTGGATGACCACTGTAACCATGGAGATTCGAACCAAACTTTTTGACGTTCAAACTCATCACACACGGGTTAAGCCATCTGAATCGTTTGTGATGTTCACATATCGTACACAGTTCTGAATAAAGGACCGTGTCTGATGACACTTTGCGCGCCAGTTTTTTCGCTGAAGCGATTACAAATTTTCGGCTTCCGCGGAAATATCTACCTCCCCGCCCCTCCCCCTTACCAAAAGCCACATTTCCCCTCTTTCCGCCTTCCTTTCCAAGTTGAAACCTTCACTCCTTGCGTGCAGCGCCGCCTCCTCGCCGGCGACCCTCCTTCACGCTGCTCGGCCTCGTCTATCCAGGCAGGTAATCCACACCCGACCTCCATCCTCCTCCTTCCACATCCCACATGCCCCGAACGCCGGCGCGAGCGCGACACCTTCCACCCAAATCACCGACCCCTCCACCAAATAAGCGCCGCCTAAGCCATGGTGCACGCATTTTACCCAGAATCTCAAGGAGCATTTGGCAGCAGAGAAGCAAATCGCGGGCGCACGTGCAGATGAGGTCGCGTGGCTGCAATTCGTTCCGACCCCCAGATCTTGAAGGAGCACCTTGCCATGTTCTAGCTACGCCGGTTAAGCATGCTCGGTTTACCCGTTGCGTGTGCTGCTCCTGCCTTTCCTTCACAAATTCTAGTGAATTGTGCTATCTAATTTTACCATGCAATCTGTTGCTCTAGTGTATATGTCCTATATGTCATGCAGTTTGGTGCTCACTTATTAACTGTTTTGTTAATTAGTTGTCGTCTTCAGTTAACTGTTTGGTTCAATTCTGCAAATGTGATGTTAAATTCTTCAGGCTGCAATTTTGTATTGTCTTCCATGTGAGAAATAAATGAAATTTATCTTTACAAAATACATGAGAAACGAATACAATTGCTATATTTCCAAGTTGTCAAGCATGCTTGGTTTGGTTATACATTGTGCAATGTGGTGCTCAGTTAACGTTTGGTTTATTTTTGTTGCGGTGTTTAGTTAACTGTTTGGTTCAATTATGCAATGCGATGTTCAATAGTTGTGGGTGCATTCTGTTATTGTATACCATGTGAGGAATAAATTGAATTTGGTTGTAGTAAATACATGAGAAACAAATACAATTGTTATATTTCCAAGTTGTTAAGCATGCTTGGTTTGGTTAACTGTCTGATCTTCTATTAGGAGTATGTTATATTGTGCAATGTGGTGCTCAGTTAATGTTTGGTTCATTTGTTGTGGTGTTTAGTTAACTGCTTGGTTCAATTCTGCAATGCGGTGTCCAATTGTCGTGGGTAGAATTTTGTATTGTTGTGCATGTGAGGAATAAATCTAATTTGGCTGCACTTAATACATGAGAAACATATACAAGTGCTATATTTCCTAGTTCTTAATCATGATTGGTTTGGATAAATGGGTTTTCCATGTGGCTTGAATTAATCTGATGAATCTACAATGTGCTTATTTTTCATCAACATATTTTTCTGATAGCATGCGAACCCTTACTTAACCTGATGACTAACTACCTTATATGTGTTGTAGGGAAACGATGGGAAGCACTGAGGTTTACAATCGAGGTTAGCATGTGCATGGTTCGTTGTCTAATAGCACATTATTGTGCAATTGCAAGAACCATTCTAATATTTAGGTTTTTAACAATTTGGTCTTGCACATGTAGGTCCTGCTGTCAGAGGTTTTGACCCACTGTTCGACCCTTTTTGCATATGGGGAAATGAGTTGTCCATGAATATCAATCAAATCAAGAAACTGAGAAAGATTGTTAGGATAAAGAAATTAGCGACAAAAAACAACAAGATCTTTGTCTGCACAATGAAGAAGACATCAGTTCACTACAAGATGGTACTAACTATTATACCTTGCCTTTTTTTATTCCTTTGCCCCCATTTCCAATATAGAGAAGATATTTATGCACATCCTTGTTTTCAGGCCTTTCCAAAGTAGTTCACTGATGATTACCTCTCAAACCACCTCTATGGTCAGGAGGCGAGCAAGGCTTTCATACAGCACCCACGATTCAATATTGAAGTGTTCCTGAAGAGGACGAAGGACGGATGGTCAATCATCCACAGGCACTGGTCTAAAGTTGCAAAGACCTTCAACATGAATGAAGGCTCAATATTCGCCTTCCGCTTTAGCAGTTTTCCAGATGATATGTAACATCCCAAAATTCTAAATTTTGGAATGTTATATTAAATAAATAGTTTTGATTTGTTTGTTTGATTGTGGTATGGTTGCTTGTGTGAAACTGAGTGAAATTTGGAACTTTTTGAATGTTGAATGAGAGGGAATAAAATGACTTTCCCAAAACTTTCATCTTGCTTTTATGACCTCCATGAATTCAAATTCATTTCATCACAAAACCCTAGAGTGAAGATGATATGACTTCTTCCATTTAAATAAATGAAAAGTGTTTTGAAAAGATTTGAATTTCATTTGGAAATTTTTGAAATTCAGAACTTTAAGCAACTCAATGACTTCTTCAAAACATATGAAATATGAGTTGGAAGTTTAAAAGAATCAAATTTAAAGTCCCCTTGAAGGTATTTTGAAAATCATATTCAAATTGGAGTTATTTGGTTGTTGTTCAAATTATTTTTTTCTCCAAAAGTAAAATATATGGAAAATAGGGTAAAATGATTCCCTATAGTAGAAAAATGGGCTTGAAATTATTTTGGTATTTTGAAATATGTTTATTTGATTTTTAAACAAACCAGTAGCACTGTTTGCTTTATTTAAATTTTTGTGGAATTTATTTGACGCTAGAACAATGTTCATGTTGTAGAAAAAAATTTCTGAAAATTTTGATATATAATACACCTATATATCATTTTTAATATTTATCGTTTTATTTTATTTTTGTTTTTTGTAAAATTGTTTAAAAAAAAGGGGTTAGGACCGATCGGACCGGGCCGGCCCATTTCGCCAGCCACGGCCCAGCCGACGCAGCACCGCCTTCCCTGACCTCCCGTCGGTTTCCAGCCGCGCCACGGCGCGCTGGTGTACCGACCTCGGCGTCCGTGCCGAGGCTGGACTTCCCTGCCCCCTCGTGCAAGGCACCGCCCTTCCCCACCTTTATAAGCCGCCCGGCCCCTCTCTCTCCTCCCCCGCATCTCGCCGAGCCGCCGCCACTCGCTTCTCACCGCAGCCGCTTACTGCCGCCGCCCCGCAAGCCGCACCGCTAGCCGCCGCTCGCTGCACCGCATCGCCCTGCCCCGCGCCGCCGCTAGCCGCCGCTCACCGCACCGCATCGCTGCGCCGCCCCACGCCGTCCCGCGCTGCCGCCGCCGCCTGCCAATCCGCTAACCGTCGCCGCCACCGGTTTTTCTCGCCGAACCGGTATAAAACTGCCGCCCCGACTCGGTTTTTGTTTCGGTTTTTCTTTGTTAGCCAGTTTATTATTTTAGGTTAGTTTATTTAGTGGACGTTCGTGCGTTAGTTTCGGTAGCGAACGCTTTTCGTTCGTTAGTCTCTGTAGCGAATGTTCATTCATTAGAATTTTTCTTTTTCTGTTTATTTTCGGCCAGGGACCTATACGTAATTTTTCTTCTACACAGTTTAGTCCCTGATCTTTAAACCCTCACAACTTTTTGCTCGTTTATCCAAATCCAATGAAACCAACGCCAAATTCTTCGTCTTGAACCCCTCTTTCCAGATTAAACATGTTTTTGAAAGTTTAAAATTTGATTTATAAACAGATTTGAATTAGAACTTCTTTTGATTGCAACTTAAGTTTTATAACTCAGACTTAATTGATTCTTTTTGCAAATTGAAGCTCTTGATCTAAACTTTCGGTTAAGAACAAATCCACGTAATTTTAATACTATTGAAAATTGTTTTCTGTTTGCAAGAGTTATTTGCCCGTTTTCGAAGTTTTTCAAGATCTTTTCTTCGAATTTTATGCTTGGGTGCTTATGTATGCAATTGCTTCCTCACGATAGATTGAACGGAGTCTGATGAGTAGAACTATCAGAATTTATGAGTGCGAAGGATCTTCATCAATAGTACAAGGCAAGTTCACACTTTGATCATACTCTTTTATACTATAACATCCCAAATTTTCAATTTGGAATGTTATACATTAGATCATCATTGCATCGCATATTTTATTGCATTTTGGCAAAATCCTCGAAAATCCTAAGAAACTCAAGGACCCTCGGAGAGAGTTGGGTATTTTTTTGCGGTTTTCATATTTCACTTCTATCAAATAATGAAATGAGGATTTTCGGTTTTAATTATTTTTCTCTCCAAAAAATAATTCGTATTAAAATAAATGAGAGGAGAAAATATGACTTCTCCAAAATAATTGAAATATTGGAGGAAAAATATTAAAATCAAATATTTGATTTTATTCGGATTTTATTTGCAATTTTATTTGCATTAAAAAAAATTGCACGCTTTCAAAACTGCATTTTTGGGCCAAGAAAATGTTCATCTCGTCCTAATTATTTTAATTAGAGGGTGAAAATTTGTTTTGGTATTTTTGGATTTTTTTTATTTTTCTACGATTTTTTTAGGTTCGGCGAAATTATTTTAAAAAAAACGCGCGAGAGCCGACTGGGCCGAAGCCCAGCCGCGCGTCCCAGCCCACCCCGCGAGCCGTCTCCCTCCTGGAGACCGCCGCCGCCCGTCACCCCCTCCCCCACGGCACCCCCTCCCCCTCTTAAATACCGCACCTCGCCGCCCCTCTCCTCACCCCGCCCCCGACCGGAAGCCGCCGCCGCCGAGAGGAGCCACACCGGAGCCGCCCGACCCCGCCGCCGAAGGAGCCCGACACTGCCGCGATGGGAAGCCGCCGTCCCGCTGCCCCTCGACGCCCCTCGCCTCCCCGACGACGCCCGCACCCCGCCGCCCCTCGCCGCCCCGTCCAGACCCCGTCGGAGCCCGTCCCGAGCCTCGCCGGAGGTTAGCCGCCGCCGTTCACCGTCTGTTTTTTTAAAACCGCCTCGGTTTATTTTTTCCGAACCCTAGGTTTATTTTTTTAGATCGGTTTATTTTTATTTTTTTCTCGTCGGTTTAGTTAGTTAGTGAACGTTCGCCGATCCGTTCGTTTTAACGAACGTGTTCGTCGGTTAGTCGCAGTTAACGAACGTCCGTTCGTTTAACTGTTCGTCAGTTTTCTTTTTCGCCGGATTTTCCGCGATTATTCCAGATCGTGATTTCTGATCAGATTTTCGTTCAGGTATATCTTTTAGCTCGTTTATCGGAATCAGGCGATTCAAGCGCCTAGAGTTTCGTCTCGAAATTATCTTTCCGTTTAACCAACTCAAACAAGTTTTTGGTACTGTAAAATTTGACCTAGATTCAGATTAGTAAATGAAGCTTGTTTCCTTCGCCGTTTGATTTTCGTTGCTTCGTCCGATTTGATTCTTTTTGCAAACCGGAGTTCTTAAGTTGAACCTTCTGGTTAGTTCTTTTATTTGAGTTTTACCTGTGCATTAGTGAGTGCTTATTGTATGCTTGTTTGTTTGCAATAGAGTACCCGGAGTGCGCCACTTGCTACTTCGAATCTCTAGGTTTCACGGATCATCAGCAAGGCAAGTAACACTTTGATCATACTTTTTTTTACTACCCAGGTTTATTGCATTAGACCAATCCTCAAACATTGCATGGTTAGGATCTAAATTAAACTATGGGAATTGGGAAGTAGTTGAGGTAGTACCTATTGCCATGTTTATTATCAAACCTTTGGGAGTTACTTCTACGTTTGCTCATATTGCTATGCTATGCTAGTAGACGTGGATTGGGTTTGAGTGTTACCATGACAGATGTGAGGTTGTTAATTAATGGTTAACCTTAAGGTGGCAACTAAAACTCACATCTGGGTGGATTGAGGTACATGGGTATTCCAGGATTGCCTGTTTTTCTTTTGGACCGCCACCCAGGTTCAAAGGGATCATGAGATTATTCATGCTAGAAACTTCCGTGTGCAGCCACAAGCTATTATGGCCTCTTGCATAGTTGAGTAGGTTACATGATCTCTTGAAGAGTTTGGCTAGCAGATGTAGGGGAAAGTAGGTGTAACTGTCCACCCGGAGTAAAGAGTTATTGTTTCTTAAAGACTGTGTCTCGATCATCTGTTTCTCAAACATCATGTAGTGCGAGAATCAAGCGGAGGCGATCGAGTCTTGTGGGGAAAAGTGCACAAACCTTTGCAGAGTGTATAAACTAATCATGGTTAGCCGTGTCCCCGATTATGGACATCTTCAGTATCTAGTACTTGGATTATCATGTGAATCTCATCATGTTACTTTAATTAATTTTGTTGGGTCTGATGATGATACTTAATTGGGATTGAGAATGCTGTCAACCATTCTCAATGTTTAACAACCACCATTATAGTTAAATAAAATTTATTCCTTTGTAGTAGGGAAAAATTGGCTTTTCGCAAAACTGTAACCATAGAGCCTTCTACCAGCCATATATGCATGTAGTATAGCATTATTATGTTCATTACTCTCTATGTGTTACATTGCCAGCATATTCCATGTGCTGACCCGTTTTTGGGCTGCAACGTTTCATGTTGCAGAGTTTTCAGACGACGAGTAATGTGCCTTAGGTCGTGGTCTTATACTCAGTGATGCCGTTGGAGTTGATGTACTCACTTATCTTCCAAGTCCTCCGCTGTTATCATTTTAGATGGCCTTAAGCCATATTTACCATACTTATTTCTCTTTTGAGATACTCGTTGTAATAAGTGTGTGATTGCTACTCTGTTATAAATTCTCCATTTGTACTGTGCGTGTCAGCATTACTGATCCAGGGATGACACTGGTGCACAGCAGCACAGACTGTTTGAGGTCTGGTCGCTACAAAGGTGGTATCAGAGCACACCCTGACTGTAGGACACGACCACTAAGCTTAAACCCTAGAACACTACTCTCTTCTCATTTCTGACTCCTCTCCACTTTCTACTCTTTTAGGAATGGCGGATGCAAGGAACAAGTTCATGCAACCGGATGAAGATACACCTTTTGGACGACACTTAAAGGAAGTCACTAAGTACCTGAACATCGGAATACAAGCTTCACCGGGACTTACAAAGCCACACTACCAGAAGAGGAGCGCTGGAAGATTCAAGTTCAAGTTCCAGGCAGGACGTTTACGCCAGTCACTGAGCCTATAGAGTTTTCCTTTGATGCACCAACCTGGAGTTTAGGGAAGAGCATGGCAGCCCACATCTCCATGGGACGCATTGGAGAAGTCTACCGCATGGGAGCTTAAGGATACTATTTATCAGATTTGTGGACGCCGAGACGAGCAATGGGAGATGATCAGCACCAAGAAGGATGGATCAATTGCAGCTTTCATCCAGGAGCAAAACCAACACTTCGTCGCCAGGAGAACAAGATGTGCGCAGACATGATAGATCTAAAGAAGGCATTGACCAAGATCACGGAGTTGGAGGAAGAACTCAAGTCTACGCGCGATGGATATGAGGAGGAGATCGCCACGTTGTTGGAGAAGAATGACGACCTGACACAGAAGATCGGAGTATTCATGGGAGACCCAGCACCAGGAGGAGAAGATGATGATTGCGCTTGCCCGGATAACTACATCATCATCGACGACATCGACTCGGACCCCAGTGAAGAAGATTTTGTTGATGAAGCTGGAGCAGATATCATGGAGTCTTCGACCGATCAAAATTTCTAGTAGACCCCCATAATCAGTAGTAGTATTTCCCCATGTATATGGTATAGTCCGAGCACTTTGTAATGATAGTTAGATCGATTGTATGCCTTGTTTGCTTGAGTGATATTGTTTGTGTTTGTCTCATGTGCATATGGGTAGTGTTTTCCCTCTAGACCTCATTCTATTCTAAATTCTCATCTTTTCTAAACCTATCAGATGCCTCCGAGACGCGGCACCAGATTTGTTTTCCCACCGGAGATCACTCAATTGATTCAGCAGCAGAATGCCCTGATGCAAGTGTTAGTATAGAACCAAGGCAACAACTACAACAACCCACCACCACCACCTGTTGAACACTTAGCCCGTTTCTTGAGGTTGAATCCCCTTGATATGTATGAATGGATTTCTGGATAAGTTTAAGTTGCCCACCAAAGTTCTCAGAACACCTATGTTAGTAACCTCGCCAGGAGCAGAGTATATGGCAAGCCAAGGATGTTTTCAGATGCCATTGGCCATAGGTAGGCATGTTTTCCCCTCAGACCTAATAGTTTTGGAGTCGCAAGGTTTGGACGTAATATTGGGTATGGATTGGCTATCGATGTATGGGGGAAACATCGATTGCAACAGTAAGACGATTTTGCTTACCACCCCAGAAGGAAGAAGGATTAAGTATGTATCCCGGCATATGCCGAAGATGACTCAAGTAAATTCCTTATCAGGAGTTGTACAGGAAGAAGTACCAGTGGTGAAGGATTACCCGGATGTATTTCCAGAAGAGTTGCTAGGCATGCCACCAGATAGAGACATAGAGTTTTTGATTGATCTTTTGCCAGGCACAGGGCCGATATCTAAGAGACCGTACAGGATGCCCGCTAAGGATTTGGAAGAAACTAAGAAGCAGATTAAGGAGTTACTGGATAAAGGCTATATTCGCCCAAGTTCTTCACCTTGGGGATCACCCGTACTTCTAGTGGAGAAGAAAGATGGATCGTTGAGGATGGTTGTTGATTACCATGGATTGAATGAAGTGACCATCAAAAATAAGTACCCACTGCCGATGATCAATGATTTGTTTGACCGATTACAAGGAGCTAAGGTATTTTCCAAGATCGATCTACGATCAGGATACCATCAGTTGAAGATTCGAGAGCAGGATATACCTACGACGGCTTTTACCACCAGGTATGGGCTCTACGAGTATACCGTTATGTCATTTGGTCTGACTAATGCACCTGCCTATTTCATGAACCTGATGAACAAAGTGTTTATGGAGTTTTTGGATAAGTTCGTCGTAGTGTTCATTGATGACATTTTAGTCTACTCCAAGAATGAAGAGGAGCATAAGGAACATTTGCGTTTGGTACTTGAGAAGCTCAGAGAACATCAGTTATACGCCAAGTTCAGCAAATGTGAGTTTTGGTTGAAGGAAGTTGGATTCCTCGGAGATGTTATATCCGGAGAAGGAATAGCAGTAGACCCCACCAAAGTCGACACTGTGACAAACTGGGAATCACCCGCATCAGTTGGAGAGATCCGGAGTTTTCTTGGACTTGCAGGATACTACCGGAGGTTCATCGAGAATTTCTCGAGGATTGCTAAGCCCATGACAGAGCTATTAATGAAGGACACCAATTTCAATTGGACGGTGGAATGTGAAGCTAGCTTCCAAGAGTTGAAGAAACGTTTGGTTACATCACCAGTGCTGATTCTGCCAGATCAACGCAAGGATTATGAAGTATATTGCGACGCTTCACGTCGAGGACTTGGAGCAGTGCTAATGCAGGAGGGAAGAGTTGTTCCATATGCTTCACGACAACTTAAACCCCATGAGAAGAATTATGCCACGCATGATTTGGAGTTAGCAGCCGTAGTGCATGCGTTGAAGACATGGAGACATTTTCTCATCGGAAATCACTGTGAGGTGTACACAGATCACAAGAGTTTGAAGTACATTTTCACGCAGAAGGAGTTGAATCTCAGGCAAAGGAGATGGTTGGTACTCATAAAGGATTATGATATGGGATTGCATTATCACCCTGGAAAGGCTAACGTAGTAGCAGATGCGTTGAGCCGCAAGAGCCATGTTAACACACTCATGACCGGAGAGTTACCGAAATTATCAGCCGAGGATCTTCGCAAGCTATGTTTGGAGATAGTTCCAAGAGGCTATTTAGCAACGTTGGAGATTCAGTCTACCTTGATGGAAAAGATCAGAGAAGCTCAGAAGACAGACAAGGAGATTGCAGAAATAAAGGAAAGGATGAGCAAAGGAAAAGCCAAGGGATTTCGTGAGGATGAGCACGATACCTTATGGTTTGAGGACCGAGTTTATGTGCCCAATGATCCGGAGATCAGGAAGTTGATCTTGCAAGAGGCCCATGATTCACCGTATTCGATTCACCCAGGAAATACCAAGATGTATTTGGATTTGAAGGATACTTTCTGGTGGACCGGAATGAAGAAAGATATTGCGGAGTATGTAGCAGTTTGTGATGTATGTCAGAGAGTGAAGGCAGAGCATCAGAAGCCAGCAGGATTGCTACAGCCATTGCCGATACCCGAATGGAAATGGGATAAACTAGGCATGGATTTTATCACGGGATTGCCCAGGACTCCTTCAGGCTATGACTCAATATGGGTTGTAGTCGATCGTTTGACGAAGGTAGCTCATTTCATCCCAGTGAAGACCACTTACACCAGTGCTAAGTTGGCAAAGATATACATGACCAGGATCGTATGTCTGCATGGAGTTCCGAGGACCATTGTATCAGATAGAGGAACCCAGTTTACTTCAAAGTTTTGGAATCAGTTACATGAAACTTTGGGTACCAGGCTAGAGTTCAGTACAACCTTTCATCCACAGACAGACGGACAGGCTGAGAGAGTCAATCAGATTTTGGAAGATATGCTGAGAGCTTGTGCGCTAGATTATGGATCTAGTTGGGACGACAATTTGCCGTATGCAGAGTTCTCTTACAACAACAGTTATCAATCCAGTTTGAAGATGGCCCCTTTCGAAGCTTTGTACGGAAGGAAGTGTAGAACACCCCTGTTGTGGAACGAAGTTGGAGACCGCCAGTTGTTTGGACCAGACTTGATTAAGGAATCAGAACGGAAGGTGAAATTGATTCGCGATAGGCTCAAGGTAGCCCAGTCCAGGCAGAAGAGTTATGCGGATTCTAAACGCAAGGAGATAGTTTACGAAGTCGGAGACAGAGTTTACCTACGAGTATCACCACTTCGAGGAGTTAAGCGCGTTGGAGTTAAAGGAAAGTTAGCGCCACGTTTTGTAGGACCATACAAAATTTTGGAGCGTATGGGAGAAGTTGCTTACAAACTGGAATTGCCTAAAGGATTGTCAGGAGTTCATGATGTATTTCACGTTTCCCAGTTGAGGAAGTGCCACGCAGAGATGGCTGAGATACCACTGAGAGATACGGTGCCATTGGAAGCGATTCAGCTGGATAGTGACATGACCTATGAGGAGAAACCAGTTAAGATTCTTGAGTATGCCAGCCGAGTCACCCGCAGCAAGGTTATCAAGTTTGCAAAGTTCAGTGGAGTCACCATACCGAGGGCGAAGCCACCTGGGAGCGAGAGGAAGATCTATGGAAGAACCACTCTCACCTATTTTCTAGCCAACCTGAATCTCGAGGGCGAGATTCATCTTAAGGGGGGTAGGTTTGTAACATCCCAAATTTTCAATTTGGAATGTTATACATTAGATCATCATTGCATAGTATATTTTATTGCATTTTGGCAAAATCCTCGAAAATCCTAAGCAACTCAAGGACCCTCGGAGAGAGTTGGGGATTTTTCGTGGTTTTCATATTTGACTTCTATCAAATAATGGAATGAGGACTTTTGGTTTTAATTATTTTTCTCTCCAAAAAATATTTCGTATTAAAATAAATGAGAGGAGAAAATATGACTTCTCAAAAATAATTGAAATATTAGAGGAAAAATATTAAAATCAAATATTTGATTTTATTCGGATTTTATTTGCAATTTTATTTGCATTAGAAAAAATTGCACGTTTTCAAAACTGCATTTTTGGGAATAGAAAATGTTCATCTCGTCCTAATTATTTTAATTAGACGGTGAAAATTTGTTTTGGCATTTTTGGATTTTTATTTATTTTTCTATGATTTTTTTAGATTCGGCGAAATTATTTTAAAAAAACGCGCGAGCGCCGACTGGGCCGAAGCCCAGCCGCGCGGCCCAGCCCACCCCGCGAGCCGTCTCCCTCCTGGAGACCGCCGCCGCCGAGTCCCGATCAGGGACGACTCCCGCCGCCGCCCGTCGCCCCCTCCCCCACGGCACCCCCTCCCCCTCTTAAATACCGCACCCCGCCGCCCCTCTCCTCACCCCGTCCCTGACCCGAAGCCGCCGCCGCCGAGAGGAGCCGCACCGGAGCCGCCCGACCCCGCCGCCGAAGGAGCCCGACGCCGCCGCCTCGGGAAGCCGCCGTCCCGCCGCCCCTCGACGCCCCTCGCCTCCCCGACGACGCCCGCACCCCGCCGCCCCTCGCCGCCCCATCCAGACCCCGCCGGAGCCCATCCCGAGCCTCGCCGGAGGTTAGCCGCCGCCGTTCACCATCCGTTTTTTTTAAAACCGCCTCGGTTTATTTTTTTTCTGAACCCTAGGTTTATTTTTTTAGATCGGTTTATTTTTATTTTTTTCTCGTCGGTTTAGTTAGTTAGTGAACGTTCGCCGATCCGTTCGTTTTAACGAACGTGTTCGTCGGTTAGTCGCAGTTAACGTACGTCTGTTAGTTTAACTGTTCGTCAGTTTTCTTTTTCGCCGGATTTTCCGCGATTATTCCAGATCGCGATTTCTGATCAGATTTTGGTTCTGGTATATCTTTTAGCTCGTTTATCGGAATCTGCCGATTCAAGCGCCTAGAGTTTCATCTCGAAATTCTCTTTCCGTTTAACCTACTCAAACAAGTTTTTGCTACTGTAAAATTTGACCTAGATTCAGATTAGTAAACGAAGCTTGTTTCCTTGGCCGTTTGATTTTCGTTGCTTCGTTCGATTTGATTCTTTTTGCAAACCGGAGTTCTTAAGTTGAACCTTCTGGTTAGTTCTTTTATTTGAGTTTTACCTGTGCATTAGTGAGTGCTTATTGTATGCTTGTTTGTTTGCAACAGAGTACCCGGAGTGCGCCGCTTGCTACTTCGAATCTCTAGGTTTCACGGATCATCAGCAAGGCAAGTAACACTTCGATCATACTTTTTTTTACTACCCAGTTTTATTGCATTAGACCAATCCTCAAACATTGCATGGTTAGGATCTAAATTAAACTGTGGGAATTGGGAAGTAGTTGAGGTAGTACCTATTGCCCTGTTTATTATCAAACCTTTGGGAGTTACTTCTACGTTTGCTCATATTGCTATGCTGTGCTAGTAGACGTGGATTGGGTTTGAGTGTTACCATGACAGATGTGAGGTTGTTAATTAACGGTTAACCTTAAGGTGGCAACTAAAACTCACATCTGGGTGGATTGAGGTACCTGGGTATTCCAGGATTGCCTGTTTTTCTTTTGGACCGCCACCCAGGTTCAAAGGGATCGTGAGATTATTCATGCTAGAAACTTCCGTGTGCAGCCACAAGCTATTATGGGCTCTAGCATAGTTGAGTAGGTTACATGATCTCTTGAATAGGTGGGCTAGCAGATGTAGGGGAAAGTAGGTGTAATTGTCCACCCGGAGTAAAGAGTTATTGTTTCTGAAAGACTGTGTCTCGATCATCTGTTTCTCAAACATCATGTAGTGCGAGAATCAAGTGGAGGCGATCGAGTCTTATGGGGAAAAGTGCACAAACCTCTGCAGAGTGTATAAACTAATCATGGTTAGCCGTGTCCCCGGTTATGGACATCCTGAGTATCTAGTACTTGGATTATCATGTGAATCTCATCATGTTACATTAATTAATTTTGTTGGGTTTGATGATGATACTTAATTGGGATTGAGAATGTTGTCAACCATTCTCAATGTTTAACAACCACCATGATAGTTAAATAAAATTTATTCCTTTGCAGTAGGGAAAAATTGGCTTTTTGCAAAACTGTAACCATAGAGCCTTCTACCAGCCATATATGCATGTAGTATACCATTATTATGTTCATTACTCTCTATGTGTTACATTGCCAGCATATTCCATGTGCTGACCCATTTTCGGGCTGCAACGTTTCATGTCGCAGACTTTTCAGACGACGAGTATGGTGCCTTAGGTCGTGGTCTTATACTCAGTGATGCCGTTGGAGTTGATGGACTCACTTATCTTCCAAGTCTTCCGCTGTTATCGCTTTAGATGGCCTTAAGCCATATTTACCATACTTATTTCTCTTTTGAGATACTCGTTGTAATAAGTGTGTGATTGCTACTCTGTTATAAATCCACCATTTGTACTGTGCGTGTCAGCATTACTGATCCAGGGATGACACTGGTGCACAGCAGCACAGACTGTTTGAGGTCTGGTCGCCACATATACCCAGTTTTACTTGCATTAGTTTCACCCTCAAAGATTGCATGAGTAGGATTGGGAACATGTGGTTATGCTATGTAGTTGATGAGGTAGGAACCTATTACCTTGGATCACCCCGGGAATTTATGCTTTGTTACTTATTGCTTAGCCATGCTCGTAGATGTGGATTGATATGTGAGATTCATGAAAGATACAACAGTAATATTAACCAAGGGAAACTTAAGGTGGCTACTTTAATAAACATCTGGGTGGAATGGTTGGGGCACCCTGGAATACCCTTGTGGTTTGCCCGGGCACCTGGAGAACCCAGTGCTTCCCAAGGGGATCCCGGAGTACCCGTGTGATCATCCTATGGAATGCCACCCAGGCTGAAAGGGATCATAAGATTATTCATGCTAGAAACCTCCGTGTGCAGCCACAAGCTATTATGGGCTCTAGCATAGTTGAGTATGTTGTGTGACCTCTTTCGGTGGTAGGCTAGCAGACGTAGGGGAAAGTAGGTGGTACTGTCGACCCAGAGTAAAGAGTTAATGCTTCAGAAAGACTGTGTCTCGAACATCATGTAGTGCGAGAAATTCAACGGAGGAGATCATGTCTTGTGGGGAAAAGTGCGCAAACCTATGCAGAGTGTACAAACTAATCATGATTAGCCGTGTCCCCGGTTATGGACATTTTGAGTATCTGGTATTTGAATTATTTGCTGATCTCATCACGTTACTTAATTAATGTATTGGGTTATTAATAATTTGGGGTTGAGTTGGAGGAACCTTCTCAATAATGGCATCAATTTGGTAGAAAAATAAAATTTATTCCTTTGTTGTAGGGAAAAATTGTCTTTATGCAAAATTAAACTTAGAGCCTCCCCCAGCCAAATATGCATATAGAAGTAGTTATTATCCATCATTATCCTATGGTGTGAATTTGCCAGTACATTCAATGTACTGACCTACATGGTTGCAACTTTTCATGTTGCCGGAATCTTACGACGAGTAAGTGATACATTAGGGTTGCGATGTCTACACTCAACTTTGTTGTTGGCGTTGTTGGGAATGCCACAACTTTGTTCATACTTCCGCTATATGGGTTGAGGTAATAGTATTTACGTTACTTTATACATGTGATTTACCTCTGTTATAAATCCTTGAGTACTGTGTTTGTCAGCATACTGATCCAAGGATGACACTTAACCATAGAGACTTAACCCATTCGGGTCAGGTCGCTACAAGATGGTATCAGAGCACATGTTGACTGTAGGACGTGACCCCTAGAAAGTGGCAAGCCCATAGGAAAGTTTTTCTCTAAACTTTATTTTCAAAAAGATCTTTTACCTCTCTTCTTTTCTGAGCTTTATCAAATATTCCCTTTTAGTTGGACAATACCCTTTTCCCCTTTTGACCACGCAAAGATTCGACGGATGAGACCACTCCAAGAAGTACAAGATATCGGACAACTAAGACCACTTCGAAATGAAGAGGATTTTACTGTGCACTATAATAATGGAAAATACAACGATTGAAGACTCCGAAGACTAGGAGAATTTGAAGGCTCTAAAGAATTTCTAGATTGGTATGACCTAGGATGGCTACCCTTATGGAACCTGTCAGACTATTGAAGCTGTCAATACCCGAGATCAAGGTGTGTTGGAGAAATACCGGAACATAGAGCGTTAAAAGACAAGGTTTTTGTCAAGAACACCCAAAGGCAGGAGATATGAACTATGGAATGATAGCTCATGACACAGACATGGGCGTAAACACGGCTATCCATGATGTTATCACCCGCTTATGCTATTGTCACCATGCTGAATTAAGCATGCATTTCTTCGGAATGATTGGATGACAAAAGGGCTGATGGAGCACCTATCAGCAAAAGATGAAGTTTTAACCTTAGCTGGTGTATCGCCAGGATATGGAGTATTACATCAAGAATTTCAAGAAGCCGTATTTGACAAGGAAACATTTCGTGAAGAACTCGGGACCCCGAAGCGGAAAGTAGCCAAGCTGGAGGAGCAAAACCTCGAGATACCTGAGATTCGTCGGGAACTGAAGTGCAGTTAGGACCATGGTTCATGCCAAGGATGTTGAAACCCAGAAGTGTGGAACGCAACTCCAGAATATTAAAGGACGTCACGAGAGACTTTGCGTCAACAGAGATGATCTAGCAAAAGAACTTAAGAAGGTCAAGCACGATCGGAAGAAGCCCATCGGAGACATGAACCAGACTTGAAGAGTTTGGTGACTTTAAAGATTGATTAACCTATAGAAGACCAAACCCCTGTTATATAGCTACGTTAGTTGCGACGATTGTGAGCTGTCATTTGTTTGATGTTTTTTTGACAGCCACAAAATAAAATCTGTCTCTTCAAAACTATTGTTTGTATTGTGTGTATCCCTCTCTATGTCTCTTATCTCACCCCAAAACCCTTGAAACCAATAGAGGATGAATGGAGATGAACTCATATTTTCTGGACCGATGACTCAATTGGAGACGGACCGATGGATTCAGAACATGGAAGATCACATGAAGAATAACACTATAGCCGGAAAGGATATGGCCCAGCATGCTCTTCAGTGCTTTGAAAGAGGTGCTACTACTTGGTGGAGGATGTGCCAAACCATCAATGGATGGCAAAGAGGAACCACTTGGGAAGAATTTAAGTTAACTCTGCAAAGGTCTCGTCTTGTGTCCCAGAAGTTGAAGCCTTAGGGAAATGATATGAAGAAACCTTGTGCATGCAAGCTCTGTGGAGAAATAGGACACAACCATAAAGAACACCAGGATGAATGCCCTGAATGTGAAGAAAGTCACCCAGCTGAAGAATGTCCAACTAGGCATATTACTTGTTTCTTGTGTGAAGGGACTATCCACTATCCTGCTCAGTGTCACATTTACCCCATGGTACAAATAACCATCCAGTAGAGGAAAGAAGCATTGGAAGGAGCCCTCATGGAAATTTTAGACGAACCTATGATGAAGGAAGAGGTGGAGGACACACCTGAAGAGGACCCAATTAAACCCTGCACCAAGTCTTGCTATTCATGTGGAGAAGAAGGACACATCTCCCAGAATTGTCTGAAGGGGGATCTAATAGCATTCCCGACAGTTGAAGTAGAGTATGACCCACAGGAGATAGAAGCACTGATTGGCACGGAAAAGTCCAGGAAGAGAAATAGATTGGATTCCAGGAACAACCCAATTTCTACAAAGGACCTGAGTCATATCACATGTTTCAGGTGCAAAGATACAGGGCACTACTTCAGCGGCTGCCCAAAAAGAAAGTCGTGGACCCAAGGATGCTATGTAGTCACAAGGAAAACCCAAGACTGGTCAGAAGTAATATGTTTTCATTGTAATGAAGCAGGGCACTTTGCCAGAGATTGTTACAATGAGAAGGAGACTTGTGTTAAATAGTTGAGTCTATGAGAAATATAGTAGTAGCAGTGGGAACATTTGTTTTGTATTGAGGTGTTGAGTTGAGGCATGTAATGGAAATGCAGGAGATTGTAATAATTTGAGAATCAATAAAGGTAGCATCGTTGGTACTGATTTGGACTTTATGAGTAGTTACTCTATGAAGAAAGATTGTGACCATTTTCGAGGATATGAGATATATGGTCTATGGATGAATTTGTGCATTTTAAGGGTGGTAGTACCCTGTGAGGACACTTGACCCCTGGAAAAGATAATGATATTCCACAGAGTGGACTTCGGACAACATAAGTACGAGTTTAATCTCGATATGTGGGATACCCCAATAGTATGAAGGGATGAAGTACTATTGGATATAAAGGAGGTATAATGTTGGTAATATGGAGCAATTGTAACTCCATGACGAGTCTGAGTAATCACGTCTTAGTTTGGTACCAATAGAAGGAAGGGAGACAGTACAATTGGATGGATTTAAGAATGCTGGGAAGCTGGATGTTGGGAATAATGATCAGTTGCCCCGATGATGAGTTCAAGGTTTACGAGTGATGAGATGGACCATAACCCGCAGGCTCCAGGACCTACCAAGAAGCAAGCACACTCTTGCTGAAGGAAAAACCCAGGAAGAAGTTACGACTTTATCAACAGAAGATCTTATAGGAGTAACGCAAAACCTGAGAGTCGTGAAGGAATGATAGATGTTTGTTTGGCTTGCAGAATCCATGGATTTATCCGAACTTGGTTCGTCGACAAGAGAAATTTTGCAATGCTTGTGAGGATGACCGAGTGTTAGAATGCGAGATTCGCTAAACCATATACAAGGTAATGATTTGGGTGCGGGATGGATTGATCACCATACCGACTTACTCTTATTATTCGCCTTGCTATATGGGATGGCAAATCTGAGTGACTTACCCATAGTAGAGAGACGACGATATCAAAACCCTAGAATGGTATAACAATTTCCCCTTGTACAAGGCAGCTGTTGCCAATCGTAGGTCATACGGTGAGAATGAAGCCTAGACCCATTTCCTGTAGGAGAAAACATAAATTGTTGACCACCATGAGATATCGATAATTGTTTAGTATTGGCGCCAGACCCGTCAGCTAAGAAGACCCAGTCACAGGAGGACCGTACCAAGATAAAATGACACAAGAATTGAGGAAAAAGGTTATGCCACTACCGGAAGAGCCCAGAGAAGGAATTATCCTGAAAATCTCAGATGACCGATCCTGTCAACAAAAAGGATTGAGTATATGAGTTTTGATGGAACCGTAACCATGCTTCTAAGGGTGCTAGCACCCCAGACCCCCTGTGATGATCGATGGATTTTGAGAAGACCCCCGAACCTAACCTATTTCTTGCTAGCCTCTCCGAATCTCGAGGGCGAGATTCATTTTAAGGGTGGTAGGTTTGTAACATCCCAAAATTCTAAATTTTGGAATGTTATATTAAATAAATAGTTTTGATTTCTTTGTTTGATTGTGGTATGGTTGCTTGTGTGAAGCTGAGTGAAAGTTGGAACTTTTTGAAAGTTGAATGAGAGGGAATAAAATGACTTCCCCAAAACTTTCGTCTTGCTTTTATGACCTCCATGAATTCAAATTCATTTCATCACAAAACCCTAGAGTGAAGATGATATGACTTCTTCCATTTAAATAAAAGAAAAGGGTTTTGAAAAGATTTGAATTTCATTAGGAAATTTTTCAAATTCAGAACTTTAAGCAACTCAATGATTTTCATGAGAGAAGATAAAATGACTTCTTCAAAACATATGAAATACGAGTTGAAAGTTTAAAAGAATCAAATTTAAAGTCCCCTTGAAGGTATTTTGAAAATCATTTTCAAATTGGAGTTATTTGGTTGAATAAAATATATGGAAAATAGGGTAAAATGATTCCCTACATTAGAAAAATGGGTTTGAAATCATTTTGATATTTTTAAATATTTTTATTTGACTTTTAAATAAACCAGTAGCACTATTTGCTTTATTTAAATTTTTGTGGAATTTATTTGACACCAGAAAAATGTTCATGTTGTAGAAAATCTTTTTCTTAAAATTTCGATATATAATATGCCTATATATCATTTTTAATATTTATCGTTTTATCTTATTTTTGTTGTTTGTAAAATTGTTTTCAAAAAATAAGGAGTTAGGACTGACCGGACCGGGCCGGCCCAGTTCGCTAGCCACGACCCAGCCGGCCCAGCACCGCCTTCCCCGACCTCCCGTCGGTTTCCAGCCGCGCCACCGTGCGCCGCCGTGCCGACCTTGGCATCCGTGCCAAGGCACCGGCCTTCCCCGCCTTTATAAGCCGCCCCGACCCCTCTCTGTCCACCCCCGCATCTCGTCGAGACGCCGCCGCTCGCTTCTCGCCGCCGCCGCCGCTTACTGCCGCCGCCGCCGCAACCTTGCCTCCCGCCGCAAGCCGCGCCGCTAGCCGTTGCTCGCCGCACCGCATCACCCTGCCACGCGCTGCCGCTAGCCGCCGCTCGCAGCACCGCATCTCCAGGCTGCCGCCGGAGCCCGCCGCCGCCGCCGCCGGCCGATCCGCTAACCGTCGCCGCCGCCGGTTTTTCTCGCCGAACCGATATAAAACCGCCACCCCGACTCGATTTTTGTTTCGGTTTTTCTTTTTTAGCCGGTTTATTATTTTAGGTTAGTTTATTTAGCGGATGTTCGTCCGTTAGTTTCGGTAGCGAACGATTTTCGTTCATTAGTCTCTGTAGCGAACGTTCGTTCATTAGATTTTTCTTTTTCTGTTTATTTTCGGCCAGGGACCTATACATAATTTTTTCTTCACAGTTTAGTCCCTGATCTTTAAGACCTCACAACTTTTTGATCGTTTATCCAAATCCAACGAAACCAACGCCAAATTCTTCGTCTTGATCCCCTCTTTCCAGATAATCAACTTAAACATGTTTTTGAAAGTTTAAAGTTTGATTTATGAACAGATTTGAATTAGAACTTCTTTTGATTGCAACTTAAGTTTTATAACTCCGACTTAATTGATTCTTTTTGCAAATTAAAGCTCTTGATCTAAACTTTTTTGTTAAGAACAAATCCACATAATTTCAATACTGTTGAAAATTGTTTTCTGGTCGCAAGAGTTATTTGCCTGTTTTCGAAGTTTTCCAAGATCTTTTCTTCGAATTTTATGCTTGGGTGCTTATGTATGCAATTGCTTGCTCACAATAGATTGAATGGAGTGTGATGAGCAGAACCATCAGAATTTATGAGTGCGAAGGATCTTCATCAACAGTACAAGGCAAGTTCACACTTTGATCATACTCTTTTATACCCATTTTTACTTGTATTAGTTTCACCCCTCAAAGATTGCATGAGTAGGATTGGGAACATGTGGTTATGCTATGTAGTTGATGAGGTAGGAACCTATTACCTTGGATCACCCCGGGAATTTACGCTTTGTGACTTATTGCTTAGCCATGCTCGTAGACGTGGATTGGTATGTGAGATTCATGAAAGATGCGAGAGTATTATTAACTAAGGGAAACTTAAGGTGGCTACTTTAATACACATCTGGGTGGAATGGTTGGGGCACCCTGGAGTACACAGTGGTTTGCCCGGGCACCTGGAGAACCCAGTGCTTGCCCAAGTGGATCCCGGAGTACCCGTGTGATCATCCTATGGAATGCCACCCAGGCTCAAAGGGATCATAAGATTATTCATGCTAGAAACCTCCGTGTGCAGCCACAAGCTATTATGGGCTCTCGCATAGTTGAGTATGTTGTGTGACCTCTTTCAGTGGTAGGCTAGCAGATGTAGGGGAAAGTAGGTGGTACTGTCTACCCAAAGTAAAGAGTTAATGCTTCGGAAAGTCCATGTCTCGATCGTCGGTTTCTCAAATATCATGTAGTTCGAGAAATTCAAACGGAGGAGATCAAGTCTTGTGGGGAAAAGTGCGCAAACCTCTGCAGAGTGTACAAACTAATGATGATTAGCCGTGTCCCCAGTTATGGACATTTTGAGTATCTGGTATTTGAATTATTGGTTGATCTCATCACGTTACTTAATTAATGTATTGGGTTATTAATAATTTGGGGTTGAGTTGGAGGAACCTTCTCAATAACGGCATCAATTTGGTAGAAAAATAAAATTTATTCCTTTGTTGTAGGGAAAAATTGGCTTTATGCAAAATTAAACTTAGAGCCTCCACCAGCCAAATATGCATATAGAAGTAGTTATTATTCATCATTATCCTACGGTGTGAATTTGCCATTACATTCAATGTACTGACCTACATGGCTGCAACTTTTCATGTTGCAGGAATCTTATGACGAGTAAGTGATACGTTAGGGTTGCGATGTCTACACTCAACCTTGCCGTTGGCGTTGTTGGGAACTACACAACTTTGTTGTTACTTCCGCTATATGGGTTGAGGTAATAGTATTTACGTTACTTTATACATGTAATTTACCTCTGTTATAAATCCTCGAGTACTGTGTGTGTCAGCATACCGATCTAGGGATGACACTTAAGCACAGAGACTTGACCCATTCGGGTTGGGTCGCTACATGAGATGCATCTGTCTATATACCGTCTATGATGCTAATTTTGAAAGGTTCTACATGTTGCATGTGAAACTTGGTGCTGGTGCAATTGTCTAATGGGGTAGCTGAGTGCTGAAGCTATATCATGTGGTACTCTCATGTATTTCAATTATGAAATTATGCTTCCTTAATATGGAAATGAAATATATTATGTGCTTAATATGAATGTCAATTAGATTAATAAATAGATTGTTAATAATAGGGCTATTAGCCTGTTAATTGCGAATTAGCCTGCTAACTGGGTTTTGCTATTGCAAACGGTTATTGAAAAAATACCGTGGGCGATGACCTCAAGCAATGCACACAGTTTCTAGGAATAAACCGTGTTGGATCAATGAACAATCACACACGACTTTCTCTTGAAAACTGTTTGCGTTAGGCCACCTTGCGCAAACGTTTACCACATAAAAACTGTGTGTGACAGACAGCCTTTGCCACACAGTTTCTTCTACGGACCGTGCGTGATGCATTCAATAACGCAAAGTATTTAACGGGAAAAATTGTGTGTGATGTACCTGTGAACGGAAACATTTTCCTTGGAGCGACTGTGTGGGATGTACATACGAACGGAAATGTTTAGCGGGGACTGACTGTGTGGGATGTACTTGCGACCGGAAACAATTTGGCCTATATAATTGTATTTTTTAGCTCTACTAGACGTGTTTCCGTATTTGAGCGCTCGCCGGTCGCACACGACCTCATTTTGCCGAGCGTGTGTGCCAGGAGGGCATATCCCCGACGGTTTCTGGTTCATGTGGGAAGGACCCCCATATCGCCCACACTCACTAGGCGACGGTTCCAAATGCCATCACGGAAAGGGGTTAAAAACCGTTTGTATGGCACCGACGCATACTAGTGTGGGCTGAATATGGGTGGGAACCAGCTGTCACGATCGGTTTTTCAATAAAATAATTATTGAGAGACCAATCCCTTTTACGGACCAGCGAGGAAGAATTCCTTCTCACTGGTAGACAATATCTTGGTCACAGAAGAAAAATACCAGGAGTACTAAATATAATACAAGGTTGAGCAGAGACTGCCCAACAATTTATTACAAGCGCGCCGCTAAAACAAAAGGGCGGATAGGGTGGCAACTACTAACTCACGATAATAACGGTGGTGGAAATATCACCGCGAAGCGAGTGATATGATTCCAGAAGACTACAGCTCTTCGAGCGTCGGAGTGAGGCTCGAGAAGACTTATGGCGGGCGGCGGAAGCGTATACAATACAAGTGACCAATATCCGGGATCGCGCAGGACTGACTGGGACTCCTCTAGGCATCGGACGCGCTATCAAACTCTTCATCCAAGAGATCGCCTTCGTCAACATCTGGCCAAATCAACAAGCCAGGTGAGTACTATGAAAGTACTCGCAAGACAGTTCGGACATAAGATATAACAAATGTAAACATGAAGCGTATGAACAAGTTAACTGGTGTGATTAGACATAACGGTAATAAATACTGGGTGCCAAGCGAGGGTCTGAATGACGCCTCGAGCGGAAACTGCAGAATAGTAATACTGGTGCCAAACGAGTGTCTGAAAGACGCCTCGAGCGGAAACTGCAGAATTGTAATACTGGTGCCAAACGAGTGTCTAAAAGACTCCTCGAGCGGAAAAATGCGGAATATTAATGCGGGTGCCAAACGAATGTCTGAAAGACTCCTCGAGCGGAAAATGCGGAACAATAATGCCACAGTCGGGCGTTGGGGCGACACCACATAAAGGGCTTATAACAGAAAATAATAGACAGTGCATGCCGCAGTCGGACGTCTGAGCAACATCACATAAAGGGCTTATATTTAACGTAAGAAACAAGTAAACGCCACAGTCGGACGTCTGCGCGACGTCACATAAAGGGCTTATATCACAACTCATTAATACAATAGTTTGGGAACATAAATTATCACAGGCATGAGACAAATATAAAGTTCGTCCATCCACAGGAATAACAATTATTCTGGATTTGCCACTTGAGCTTGTTCACCGGGGCAAGTTTTGTCACATAGATAGATATGGATATAATTCTTACACTGCTTGATCATGGGTACGATGATTTGGAAAGAATTGACTCTGCAGAGTTTGTACTTAACCACAGCCAACGGATTTCAGTAGTCACGGGGACTAGTTCCGTCTACGGTGTTTTGGAAGGAACACGTCTAACCAGTACACACCCAATTCAACCATCCGAAGCCAGGGATCACCCTCGGCAACTTTCAAGAAAAACCTTGAGACGGGGAGGCTACAACCTCGTGTAGCATGGGATCAAATTTCTATACGCGCGCTTTAAGGGGGTGCCCCCCCTCTCGGTCCCAACCGGAAACACCCATGCCCCCTGACCGGATGACTGGCTTTAATCCTGGGCCAAGGTACCATCATCCCGGCCTCTCTGTTTGGTGTGTACACGGAAAGAGGTTACCAACTTACTAAACCGCCTCCTGGCAATGAGACATGTGTTAGCACGGAAAGGGGAAAGAACGGTAACGCGGCTCCAACCACGTTAACGTGGGAGAAAGTCGGATGTCGCAAGGCTGGCATGCTAGAACAGTACCACCTTGCTGCCATTCATGTCACCACATGATTTGGCCATCTCTCATCAGAGATCATCGCAACTTCGGAACATGAGGAAAAAGATCGATAACGCGGCTCCAACCACGTTAACGTCGAAGAGAGTCGGATGACGCAAGGCTGGCATGCTACAATAGTACCACCTTGCTGCCCTTCATGTCACCACATGATTAGGCCACCTCTCATCAGAGGTCATCGCAACTTTGGAACAACTGGGTCGTTGCCTTACAAGCAACGAGGTATTTACCGACACCCATATGCCACGCACAAACTCTCACGTGAACATGTAAAACATCTGTCATATCAAATGTTCAAAACATGCTTGCCTGGTTCGGAGAAGTCGGAGTCTAGCTCGGCGAAGTTCGCGGCTCCGTCACCTCCCCCGGAACCTACGGCAATCACGAAACGGGTACTAACGTGAAAACCAACACATGCACAGAAACCTTTCCAAATATTTTTCAAATAAATCCCATAAAAAACTAGACAAAATTTTAAGATTGTCAGAAAAAGAATCACTCAAAAATACCTTTTTATTAAAAAGTTATAAAGGTTTCTGTCCAGGGACTTATCTGTAATGAAACAGAAAAGTTCCAGGGTTTTAACTGAGAAAACAGAAAACGCTTCGGCTGGGAATGCGCAAGCGCAAAGGAGAAAACGTATTCTGCCTGAAGGCGCCAACAGAAAATGGTTCGCGAATAAAAGAACAGAGGCTGACATGCGGGGTCCACATGTCAGGTTTGAAAAGCTCGCCGGCGCCCGAAGACTGCGGTGGATGCCGGCGTCGAACCACGGTGAGTTAGGAGGAACGGAGGGTACCAAGAGCTTCAGCGTCCTCTTCCACGTCGGTGGGTGGTGGACTCATCCAACGGGGAGCACTAAGTCAACGGTGGCTCGGGTGAGGATGGGGAACTCCGGTGGAGGGCGGCAAGCTACGAATTGAGGCGCGGGTCAGAACGAGGGATGCAAGGTGAAGCTACTGGCAAGAGAATGGAGGCGGAGGAGCACACACGGGGGCGAATCGGGCTGGATCCCGTGGCGGGTCGCGGCGGCCGGAGTCGAGGAAGGAGACCTCCTCGGGGCTCTACCAGTGGCTAGGCTTGCTCTAGGGGGAGTGCAGTGCTGGTGGGTGCTCGAGTTGAAGCTCGGGGCCTCTATTTATAGGCAGATCGACGGGGTGGCCGTGAACGGAGAATCTCCGGCGAGCGATTACGGCGGAGCAGTGGGTTGGCAGGGGGTTTGAGCGGCCGGGCAGCATCAGTGGAGGTTACTGGACTTGTTTTGCACCCAAACGGGGTCGGTCTTGGCGTAATGGCGTCGGTCCACGGTGAGGTGACCGCACGGGCTCAACGGCGGCAGAGAGCGCGCTCCGCGCCCTGCGGTTCACGACGAGAGCGGCAGCGTGTTCGGGGGAGTGGAAGGCCACGCGGCGAGCTCCGGTGGTTTGGGCGGCGCTGGGTGGCCTCGTCGGCGCTGTGTCTCCTGCTGGCGTCCGCAAAGCCGCCGCCGGCGTCGGTCACGGGGCGGCGCACCTTCTGCTGCTCGTCGCCGACGCCCGCAAGGCGCCAGGCGTTCGTGCGGTGCAGGAACAAGAGGGCGGGGACGAGGAGCAAGGCGACGCGGTGGCACTGGCGAGATCGACGTCCGCTTCTGAAGAAAACGACAGCAGCCACTTGACTGAATCTCTGAAACTCTGAACTTGACAATGACCATGCACTGCAGGTGTTCGACAGGAGGTTTTGGCCATGAGATAAATTTTTCTGGAGCTGTAACTTGGTGAGATGACCATTCAATGCACCCAGAGGCTGCCTGATTTTACTTGGAATTTTTGGAGAAGGTTTGGAATGAATTTCACCAAATTTGGCAAATCTGGTCCAAACTTGCAGCAAGTGTAGTTTGAAAATTTTGAACTGAAGACCAGTGGATCTTCATAGTTCTAGGTTGGGGTTTCAAAGGACTAGGAGGGAGAGTTGGTTTGGTGGCAAAAATCAAAACAGAAAAAGGAGTTCCTTTGTAAATCTCCAAGAGCTAGAGGAGAAGACAGAAATTTCTTTGAATAGAATTTAAATGGAAATAACCACATGGGGAGGTTCAACTTACTGGATTTGATGCAGATCATGATCCAAAGGTGAGGGAAGGGTTAGGAAAGAGGATTTGCACTAAGGTCATGGCAAGAAGAAATTGTTGAAAGTGGCAAAGGACTTTCCAAAAGCCATAGTGCAAATTTCAAGGAGATTTTCAAAAGTTAATTTCCCAAGTGAAAAGTGTTTTGTCTTGAGTCCAAATGAAAAGCAAGAACCTCCAAGATCAAAGACAGATCTTGGGTGAATCCACATAAAACTTTTTCCATAAAGAAAAATATTTGAGAGGGAGAGTTCTCTTGAAGAAAAATTTAAATCACCTCCCTCAAGTCAAATAAAATCTTTTGAAAAAACCAAATAAAAACCTGGGTGTCACACCAACCCCCCTAGTGGGCTGGTGCGCCCCCAAGGGGCCCAAGGCGCCTAGGGTTAAAACCCTAGGGGTGGGGGTGCCCCCCCACCAACGTGGGGGCAAGCACCCCCCTTGGCCGGAGCCCCCCTCTAGATGCATCTAGGGGAGCCGGCCCCTCTCCCCTTCACCCTATAAATAAAGGGGGGTGGGAGGGCAGCCGCACCTCAGCCCCTGCGCAGCCCTTCCCCCTCCTACACCTCCTCCTCCTCCGTTGAGCTTCGCGAAGCTCTGCCGGAGAACCACGAGCTCCACCACCACGCTGTCGTGCTACCGGAGTTCTTCCTCAACTTCTCCTCTCCCTTGCTAGATCAAGAAGGAGGAGACATCCCCGGGCGGTACGTGTGTTGAACGCGGAGGCGTCGTCCGTTCGGCGCTAGATCGGATCTTCCACAATTTGAATCGCCGCGAGTACGACTCCATCAACCGCGTTCCTTGCAATGCTTCCCCTTAGGGATCTTCAAGGGTATGAAGATGCACTCCCTCTCTCTCTCGTTGCTAGAATCTCCTAGATTTATCTTGGTGACACGTAGGAATTTTTTCGAATTATTACTACGTTACCCAACAGTGGCATCATGAGCTAGGTCTATGCGTAGATTCTATGCACGAGTAGAACACAAGTAGGTGTGGGTGATGATTTGGTCAATTTTCTTGCCGTTACTAGTCCTATCTTGATTCGGTGGCATTGTGGGATGAAGCGGCCCAAACCGACTTTACACGTACGCTTACGTGAGACTGGTTCCACCGCCTGACATGCACTTGTTGCATAAGGTGGCTAGCGGGTGTCTGTCTCTCCCACTTTAGTCGGATCAGATTCGATGAAGAGAGTCCTTATGAAGGGTAAATAGCAATTGGCATATCACCGTTGTGGCTTTTGCGTAGGTAAGAAACGTTCTTGCTAGAAACCCATAGCAGCCACGTAAAACATGCAACAACAATTAGAGGACGTCTAACTTGTTTTTGCAGGGTATGCTATGTGATGTGACATGGCCAAAAGGATGTGATGAATTATATATGTGATGTATGAGATTGATCATGTTCTTGTAATAGGAATCACTACTTGCATGTCGATGAGTATGACAACCGGCAGGAGCCATAGGAGTTGTCTTAATTTATTGTATGACCTGTGAGTCAGTATAAACGCCATGTAATTACTTTACTTTATTGCTAACCGTTAGCCATAGTAGTAGAAGTAATGGTTGGCGAGACAACTTCATGAAGACACGATGATGGATATCATGGTGTCATGCTGGTGACGATGGTGATCATGCCGCGCCTCGAAGATGGAGATCAAAGGCGCAAGATGATATTGGCCATATCATGTCACTTTATGATTTGCATGTGATGTTTATCATGTTTACATCTTATTTTCTTAGAACGACAGTAGCATAAATAAGATGATCCCTCACTAAAATTTCAATAAATTTGTTCCCCCTAAGTGTGCACCATTGCGAAGGTTCGTTGTTTCGAGGAACCACGTGATGATCGGGTGTGATAGATTCTAATGTTCGCATACAACGGTTGTAAGCTAGATTTACACATGCGAAACACTTAGGTAGACTTGACGAGCCTAGCATGTACAGACATGGCCTTGGAACACGAGAGACTAAAAGGTCGAACATGAGTCGTATAGTAGATGCGATCAACATGGAGATGTTCACCATTGATGACTAGTCCGTCTCACGTGATGATCGGACACGGCCTTATCGATTTGGATCATGTATCACTTAGATGACCAGAGGGATGTCTATCTGAGCGGGAGTTCATTAAATAATTTGATTAGATGAACTTAATTATCATGAACTTAGTCTAAAATTGTCTTTACAATCTATCTTGTAGACCCAATGGCACACGCTAATGTTTCTCTCAACTTCAACGCGTTCCTAGAGAAAACCAAGTTGAAAGACGATGAAGCAACTATACGGACGCGGTCCGTAACTTGAGGATCATCCTCATAGCTTCCAAGAAAGCATATGTCCTTGAAGCACCGCTAGGTGACACACCCATTTTCCCAGCAACTCAGGACGTTATGAACGCTTAGCAGTCGCGTAGTGATGATTACTCCCTGGTACAGTGCGGCATGCTTTACAGCTAAGAACCGGGGCTCCAAAAGCGTTTTGAGCAACACAGAGCATATGAGATGTTCGAAGAGCTGAGAATGGTTTTCCAAGCTCATGCCTGGGTCGAGAGATATGAAGTCTCCGACAAGTTCTTCAGTTGTAAGATGGAGGAAAACAGTTCTGTTAGCAAGTATATACTCAAAATGTCTGGGTTGCACAACCGCTTGTCTCAGCTGGGAGTTAATCTTATAGATAACTCGGTCATTGACAGAATCCTCCAGTGACTTCCACCTAGCTACAAGAGCTTTGTCATGAATTTCAATATGGAAGGGGTGGAGATCAGAAAGGAACATCAAGTGTTGATGGTGAATAAGATCACTAGTTTCAAGAAAGGTAGGGGTAAGAAGAACTTCTAGAAGGATGGCAAGGGAGTTGCCACGCCTGGTAAGTCAGTTACCGGGAAGAAGCCAAAGAATGGACCCAAGCCTGAGACTGAGTGCTTTTATTGCAACGAAAATGGTCACTGGAAGCGGAACTGCCCCAAGTACTTAGCGGATAAGAAGGCCGGCAACATCAAAGGTATATATGATATACAGGTTATTGATGTGTACCTTACCAGCGCTCGCAGTAGCTCCTGGGTATTTGATACCAGTGCGGTTACTCACATTTGTAACTCAAAACAGGAGCTGCAGAATAAACGGAGACTGGCGAAGGACGAGGAGACGATGCGCGTCGGGAATGTTTCCAAGGTCGATGTGATCGCCGTTGGCACGCTACCTCTACATCTACCTTCGGTATTAGTTTTAAACCTCAATAATTGTTATGTAGTACCAGCTTTGAGCATGAACATTGTATCTGGATCTTGTTTGATGCGAGATGGCTACTCATTTAAATCCGAGAATAATGGTTGTTCTATTTATATGGGAGATATGTTTTCTGGTCATGCCCCACTGGTCAATGGTTTATTTTTATTGAATCTCGAACGTGATGTTACACATATTCATAGTGTGAATGCCAAAAGATGCAAGGTTGATAATGATAGTCCCACATACTTGTGGCACTGCCGCCTTGATCATATTGGTGTCAAACGCATGAAGAAACTCGATGCAGATGGACTTTTGAAGTCTCTTGATTATGAATCATTTGACACGTGTGAACCATGCCTCCTGGGCAAGATGACCAAGACTCCGTTCTCCGGAACAATGGAGAGAGCAACCAACTTGTTGGAAATAATACACACTAATGTATGCGGACCAATGAGCGTTGAGGCTCGCGGTGGCTATCATTATGTTCTCAGCCTCACTGATGACTTAATTAGATATGGGTATGTCTACTTAATGAAATACAAGTCTCAGACCTTGGAAAAGTTCAAGGAATTTTAGAGCAAGGTAGAGAATCAACGTGATAGGAAAATAAAGTTCTTATGATCTGATCGTGGAGGAGAATATTTGAGTCACGAGTTTGGCACGCACTTAAGGAAATGTGGAATTGTTTCACAACTCATGCCGCCTGGAACACCTCAACGTAATGGTGTGTCCGAACATTTTAATGGCTCTATTAGATATGGTGCGATCTATGATGTCTCTTACCGATCTACCGCACTCATTTTGGGGTTATGCTTTAGAGACTGCCGCATTCACTTTAAATAGGGCACCATCTAAATCCGTTGAGATGACACCGTATGAATTATGTTTTGGGAAGAAACCTAAGCCGTTGTTTCTGAAAGTTTGGGGATGCGATGCTTATGTAAAGAAACTTCAACCTAAAAAGCACGGACCCAAATCGGAAGAGTGCAACTTCATAGGATACCCTAAGGAAACTATTGGGTACACCTTCTACCTCAGATCCGAAGGCAAGATCTTTGTTGCCAAGAATGGATCCTTTCTGGAGAAAGAGTTTCTCTCGAAAGAAGTAAGTGGGAGGAAAGTAGAACTTGATGAGGTACCCCCTCTTGAACCGGAGAGTAGCGCAGCTCAGGAAGATGTTTCTATGGTGCATGCACTGACTAGAGAGGAAGTTAATGATGATGATCATGAAACTTTGGGTCAAGTTGCTACTGAACTTCGTAGGTCGACGAGGACACGTTCCGCACCAGAGTGGTACGGCAACCCTGTCTTGGTAATAATGTTGTTAGACAACGGTGAACCTTCGAACTATGAAGAAGCGATGGTGGGCCCGTATTCCAACAAATGGCTTGAAGCCATGATATCCGAGATAGGATCCTTGTATGAGAACAAAGTATGGATTTTGGTGGACTTGCCCGTTGTCGGCAAGCCATAGAGAATAAGTGGATCTTTAAGAAGAAGACTGACGCGGATGGTAATGTGACCGTCTATAAGGCTCGGCTTGTCGCTAAGGGTTATCAACAAGTTCAAGGAGTTGACTACAATGAGACCTTCTCACCCGTAGCGAAGCTGAAGTCCATCTGAATCATGTTAGCAATTGCCGCATTCTATGATTATGAGATCTGGCAAATGGACGTCAAAACGGCATTCCTTAACGGTTTCCTAAGGAAGAATTGTATATGATGCAGTCGGAAGGTTTTGTCGATCCTAAGAATGCTGACAAGGTATGCAAGCTCCAGCGCTCCATCTATGGGCTGGTGCAAGCATCTCGGAGTTGGAATATTCACTTTGATGAAATGATCCAATCGTTTGGATTTATACAGACTTATGGAGAAGCCTGTATTTACAAAAAAGTGAGTGGGAGCTCTGTAGCATTTCTCATATTATATGTGGATGACATACTGTTGATGGGAAATGATATAGAACTTTTGGAAAGCATAAAGGCCTACTTGAATAAGTGTTTTTTAATGAAGGACCTTGGAGAAGCTGCTTACATATTAGGCATCAAGATCTATAGCGATAGATCAAGACGCCTCATTGCTCTTTCACAAAGCACATACCTTGACAAGGTATTGAAGAAGTTCAATATGGATCAGTCCAAGAAGGGGTTCTTGCCTGTATTGCAAGGTGTGAGATTGAGCGCAGCTCAATGCCCGACCTCGGCAGAATAAAGAGAACAGATGAGTGTCATCCCCTATGCCTCAGCCATAGGCTCTATTATGTATGCCATGTTGTGTACCAGACATGATGTGAACCTTGCCATATGTTTAGGGAGGTACCAAACTGATCTTGGAATGGAACACTGGACAGCGGTCAAGAATATCCTAAAGTACCTAAGAAGGACTAAGGATATGTTTCTCGTTTATGGAGGTGCCGAAGAGCTCATCGTAAAGAGTTACATCGATGCTAGCTTTGACACAGATCCGGATGACTCCAAGTCACAAACCGGATACGTGTGTATTTTGAATGGTGGCGCAGTCAGCTGGTGCAGTTGCAAGCAAAGCGTCATGCCGGGATCTACATGTGAAGCAGAGTACACAGCTGCTTCGGAAGCAGCGCATGATGGAGTCTGGATGAAGGAGTTTATCACCGACCTAGGAGTGATTCCCAATGCGTCAGGCCCGATGACTCTCTTCTGTGACAACACTGGAGCTATTGCCATTGCCAAGCAGCCCAGGTTTCACTAGAAGACCAAGCACATCAAGCGCCGCTTCAACTCCATTCGTGAAGATATTCAAGATGAAGACATAGATATTTGTAAAGTACATACAGATCTGAATGTCGCAGATCCGTTGACTAAACCTCTTCCACGAGCAAAACATGATCAGCACCAGAACTCAATGGGTGTTTGATTCATCACAATGTAACTAGATTATTGACTCTAGTGCAAGTGGGAGACTATTGGAAATATGCCCTAGAGGCAATAATAAATACGTTATTATTATATTTCCTTGTTCATGATAATTATCTATTGTTCATGCTATAATTGTGTTAACCGGAAACCGTAATACAAGTGTGACTACATAGCCCACAACATGTCCCTAGTGAGCCTCTAGTTGACTAGCTCGTTGATCAATATATGGTTATGGTTTCCTAACCATGGACATTGGATGTCGTTGATAACGGGATCACATCATTAGGAGAATGATGTGATGGACAAGACCCAATCCTAAGCATAGCACAAGATCGTGTAGTTCGTTTACAGGAGCTTTTATAATGTCAAGTATCATTTCCTTAGACCATGAGATTGTGCAACTCCCGGATGCCGTAGGAATGCTTTGGGTGTATCAAATGTCACAACGTAACTGGGTGACCATAAAGGTGCACTACAGGTATGTCCGAAAGTGTCTGTTGGGTTGGCACGAATCGAGACTGGGATTTGTCACTCCGTATGACGGAGAGGTATCTCTGGGCCCACTCAGTAATGCATCATCATAATAAGTTCAATGTGACTCAGGAGTTAGCCACAGGATCATGTGTTACGGAACGAGTAAAGAGACTTGCCGGTAACGAGATTGAACAAGGTATGGGGATACCGACGACCGAATCTCGGGCAAGTAACATACCGATGGACAAAGGGAATTGTACACGGGATTGATTGAATCATCGACATCATGGTTCATCCGATGAGATCATCGTGGAACATGTGGGAGCAAATATGGGTATCCAGATCCCGCCATTGGTTATTGGCTGGAGAGGTGTTTCGGTGATGTATGCATGGTTCCCGAACCCGTAGGGTCTACACACTTAAGGTTCGGTGACGCTAGAGTTGTAATGGGAATTATATGTGGTTACCGAAAGTTGTTCGGAGTCCCGGAAGAGATCCTGGACGTCACGAGGAGTTCCAGAATGGTCCGGAGGTGAAGATTTATATATGGGAAGTCCAGTTTCAGTGGCTGGAAAAGTTTTGGGGGTTATCGGTATTGTACGGGGACCACCGAAAGGTTTCCGAGGGTCCACCGGGTGGGGCCACCTACCCCGGGAGACCAAGTGGGTTGAATATGGGTGGGAACCAGCCCCCTAGTCGGCTGATGTGCCCCCAAGGGGCCCAAGGCGCCTAGGGTTGAAACCCTAGGGGTGGGGGCGCCCCACCAACTTGGGGGGCACACACCCCCCTTCGCCGCCCCCCCTCTAGATGCATCTAGGGGGGCCCGCCCCCCTCTCCCCTTCACCCTATAAACAGAGGGGGGTGGGAGGAAAGATGCACCTCACCCCCTGGCGCAGCCCTTCCCCCTCCTACACCTCCTCCGTTGAGCTTGGCAAAGCTCTGCCGGAGAACCAGGAGCTCCACCACCACGCCGCCGTGCTGCCAGAGTTCTCCCTCAACTTCTCCTCTCCCCTTGCTGGATCATGCTTCACCAACCGATGTTCTACATGTCGCAAACCTAAGTCTAAAGCTCAATCCCATGGTCTCTATATGCCACTTCCAATTCGGTATCACCCATGGGAAGATATTAGTATGGACTTTGTGCTTGGTTTGCCTAGAACTAGAAATGGCAAAGATTCTGTGTTTGTTGTTGTGGACCGATTATCTTAGATGGCTCATTTTATTCCTTGCAACAAGATAGACGATGCTTCACATGTTGCAAATCTTTTTTGTAGAGAAATCTTGCGCCTACATTGAGTTCCAAAGACAATTGTATCGGACCGCGACGTCAAGTTCTTGAGCTACTTTTGGAAGACTATTCGCCAAGCTCGGAATCAAGCTTTTGTTCTCTTCGGCATACCATCCCCAAACCGACGGTCAAACAGAGGTGACGAACCGAACGCTCTCCACTCTACTACGCGTGTTGATCAAGAAGAACATCAAGGAATGGGAGGAGTGCCTACCCATCGCCGAGTACGCCTACAACTGAGCAAGACACTCTACTACCAGCAAGTCCCCTTTCGAGATCAGCTAAAGCTTCAACCCATTGTCCCATTGAACATTCTCCCCCTACCACTACAAGAGCACACCAATATGGACGCAAGTGCATGAGTGAACTATCTCAGGAAGATGCTTGAAGATACAAGGCACACCATCGAGCGCCGAGTACAACGACTCGCGACTCAGCTCAACATCAACAAGCAACCCATGATATTCAACACTTGAGATCTTGTGTGGCTACACCTTCGCAAGGAACGCTTCCCCAACAAACGCAAGTCCAAACTTCTACCGCGAGTCGACGGACCCTTCAAGGTGCTAGCACGCTACAACAACAATGCTTACAAGATTGATCTCCCACGCGACAAGTACTCCGTGAGCGACATCTCCAACATCAACGGTCTCTCCCCATACCATGGTGATGAGGACTTTGATCCGAGGTCGGATCTTTGTTGGAAATATGCCCTAGATGCAATAATAAAATGGTTATTATTATATTTCTTTGTTCATGATAATTGTCTATTGTTCATGCTATAATTGTATTAACTGAAAACCGTAATACATGTGTGAATACATAGACCACAACATGTCCCTAGTGAGCCTGTAGTTGAGTAGCTCGTTGATCAATAGATGGTTGTGGTTTCCTGACCATGGACATTGGATGCCGTTGATAACGGGATCACATCATTAGGAGAATGATGTGATCGACAAGACCCAATCCTAAGCATAGCACAAGATCGTGTAGTTCGTTTGCTGGAGCTTTTCAATGTCAAGTATCATTTCCTTAGACCATGAGATTGTGCAACTCCTGGATGCCGTAGGAATTCCTTGGGAGTATCAAATGTCACAACGTAGCTAGGTGACCATAAAGGTGCACTACAGGTATCTCCGAAAGTGTCTGTTGGGTTGGCACGAATCGAGACTGGGATTTGTCACTCCGTATGACGGAGAGGTATCTCTGGGCCCACTCAGTAATGCATCATCATAATGAGCTCAATGTGACTAAGGAGTTAGCCACGGGATCATGTGTTATGGAACGAGTAATGAGACTTGCCGGTAACGAGATTGAACAAGGTATGGGGTTACCGACAATTGAATCTCGGGCAAGTAACATACTGATGGACAAAAGGAATTGTATACGGGATTGATTGAATCCCCGACATCGTGGTTCATCCGATGAGATCATCATGGAACATGTGGGAGCCAATATGGGTATCCAGACCCCGCTATTGGTTATTGGCCGGAGAGGTGTCTCAGTCATGTCTGCATGGTTCCTAAACCCGTAGGGTCTACACACTTAAGGTTCGGTGACGCTAGAGTTGTAATGGGAATTGTATGTGGTTACCGAAAGTTGTTCGGAGTCCCGGATGAGATACCAGACATCACGGGGAGTTCTGGAACGGTCTGTAGGTGAAGATTAATTTATGGGAAGTCTAGTTTCAGTCGCTGGAAAAGTTTCGGGGGTTATCGGTATTGTACCGGGACCACCGAAAGGTTTCCGGGGGACCACCGAGTGGGGCCACCTACCCCGGGAGACCAATTGGGCTCAATATGGGTGGGAACCAGCCCCCCTAGTGGAATGGGGTGCCCCCCAAGGGGCCCAAGGCGCCTAGGGTTGAAACCCTAGGGGTGGGGGCGCCCCCCACCAACTTGGGGGGCAAGCACCCCCTTAGCCGCCGCCCCCTCTAGATGCATCTAGAGGGGCCGCCGCCCTCTCCTCTTCAACCTATAAATAGAGGGGGGGTGGGAGGGCAGCCGCACATCAGGTCCTCAACCCCTGGCACAGCCCTTCCCCCTCCTACACCTCCTCCTCCTCCTCCTCCGTTGAGCTTGGTGAATCTCTGCCGGAGAACCACGAGCTCCACCACCACGCCGCCGTGCTGCCAGAGTTTTCTATACTTCTCCTCTCCCCTTGCTGGATCACACTTCACCAACCGATGCTCCACATGTCGCAAAGATAAGTCTAAAGCTCAATCCCGTGGTCTCTATATGCCACTTCCAATTCCGTTGCACCCATGGGAAGATATTAGTATGGACTTTGTGCTTGGTTTGCCTAGAACTAGAAATGGCAAAGATTCTGTGTTTGTTGTTGTGGACCGATTCTCTAAGATGGCTCATTTCATTCCTTGCAACAAGATAGATCATGCTTCACATGTTGCAAATCTTTTTTGTAGAGAAATCTTGCGCCTCCATGGAGTTCCAAAGACGATTGTCTCGGACTGCGACATCAAGTGCTTCAGCTACTTTTGGAAGACTCTTCGGCATACCATCCCCAAGCCAACGGTCAAACAGAGGTGACGAATCGAATGCTCTCCACTCTACTACATGTGTTGATCAAGAAGAACATCAAGGAATGGGAGGAGTGTCTACCCATCGCCGAGTACGCCTACAGCCGAGCAAGACACTCTACTACCAGCAAGTCCCCTTTCGAGATCATCTACAGCTTCAACCCGTTGCCCCCTTTGGACATTCTCCCTCTACCACTACAAGAGCGCACCAATCTGGACGCAAGTGCACGAGTGAACTATCTCAAGAAGATGCATGAAGATACAAGGCACACCATCGAGTGCCAAGTCCAACGACTCGCGACCCAGCTCAACATCAACAAGCAACCCATGATATTCAACACTGGAGATCTTGTGTGGCTACACCTTCGCAAGGACGCTTCCCCAACGAATGGAAGTCCAAACTTCTATCGCGAGCCGACGGACTCTTAAAGGTGCTAGCACGCTACAACAACAATGCTTACAAGATCGATCTCCTGCGCGACAAGTACTCCGTGAGCGACATCTTCAACATCAACGATCTCTCCCTATACCATGGTGATGAGGATTTTGGTCCGAGGTCGGATCTTTCCCAAGGGAGGGAGATGAAGCGGAGCATCCCACTGTCATCTCCATGGACACTACCTCGACAACCCAAGCTCTAAGTGGACCCATGACAAGAGCTCGAGCACATGTTATTCAATCCGAGGTGACATCTCTCCTACTTGAGCTTCCCTTACATTTGAGTGAGACATGGCTGCTGCCTAAGTTAGAAACACTATGTGTGATCAGGTACAACGCACAAGCCACAAAGTCGAGAGTTGAGGAAGAAGGAACATGCGTCAACTCTTTGTTCAAGCCAGAACTTCCGGCACCCAGAACCTCCGGTCGCCACGGAACTTCCGGCCTCCGACGACCCAAACAAGCCCGCGCGTGCCAACTCTCTAGTTAGCCCGGAACCAGCCCGGAACCTGGCCCGGACCTTCCGGCCCCCGGACGTCAGCCCAGCTCCCACCGTGCCAACTCTCTAGTTAGGGCGGACCCTCCCCGGACCTTGGCTCGGAACCTCCGGTGCCCGGAACTTCCGGCCCTGACTACGCGAGTGACTTGGGCCGAGGCCCATGTACCTCTTTTGGCCCCTAGACTATATATACTCTTATCCTACCTACGTTTTAGGGTTAGCAAAGTAGTAGCTCATTTGAGAAGCTTTGCTCTCCACTTGATCCCTTCTGCACCAGAGTTCACGACCTCTACGGAGAAGATCTCCCAAGTGGATTCAAGGCCCCTCTCGGGAAGACCCCTCAAGACCTCCTCACGAAGAAGAACTTGCTAGTTGTATTGTCCCTTGTTGATTGTGGATCGTCTATCTCTTTGTGTTTCAAGGATCTAGCACATGTGTAATCGAATCTTGTTGGTTTGGGTGAATCCTCTCGTGTCTCCCTCTCGTGTTTTCCCCTCGTGTTCTTCATGGGATCCGCTCCAATCATGAAAGATTAGGCATCTAGGGTTCTACCCTACATCATTTTTGTTTTGTTGGTATGTAAAACTAGGTTGTATAAATTTAGAAAAAATATAATTAGGATAGTCTACATACCAAGGAGTATTATGAGAAGCATTTAGGATAGCTAGTTGTTCATTGGGAAAACTATCATCAATAGGTAGTGGGTCATCAAGACTATTTTCCAACCTAGACAAGTTATCAGCTACGGGGTTTTCAGCTCCCTTCCTATCAGTAATATGCAAATCAAATTCTTGGAGAAAAATAACCCACCTAATGAGTCTAGGTTTAGCATCTTTCTTTTCCATAAGGTATTTAATAGAAGCATGATCGGTGTGCACAAATACCTTAGAATCAACAATGTAAGATCTGAATTTATCACAAGCAAACACAGCTGCTAGAAATTCCTTTTCAGTAGTAGCATAATTTCTTTGAGCATTGTCTAGAGTTTTGGTAGCATAATGGATAACATTTAATTTCTTATCAACTCTTTGTCCTAGAACAACACCTACAACATAATCACTAGCTTCACACATAATTACAAAAGGTATGTCCCAATTAGGTGGTTGAACAACGGGTGCAGAGGTTTAGGCTTTCTTAAGTGTTTCAAAGGCTTCTGCACAATCATCATCAAAAACAAATGGAACATCTTTTTGCAAGAGATTAGTAAGAGGCCTAGAAATTTTAGAGAAGTCTTTAATAAACCTCCTATAGAAAGCAGCAAGACCAAGGAAACTTCTTATACCTTTAATATCTTTAGGACATGGCATTTTCTCAATTGCATCAACATTAGCTTTATCCAATTCAATGCCTCGTTCTGAAATTTATGTCCCAAGACAATAGCTTCATTCACCATAAAGTGGCACTTCTCCTAATTCAAGACAAGATTAGTTTGTTCACATCTCTGCAATACTCGATCAAGGTTGCTTAAGTAATCATCAAAATAAGTTCTATAAACGGAAAAATCATCCATTGAAACCTCAACAATCTTTTCACAGAAGTCAGAGAATATAGCAGTCATACATATTTGAAAGGTAGCAGGTGCATTGCATAAACCAAAAGGTATATGTCTATAAGCATAAGTTCCAAAAGGAGAAATAATGGTGTTTTTCTCTTGGTCAGGTTGTGATACAGGTATTTGAGAAAAACCATAGTATCCATCAAGAAAGAAAAAGTGTGTATGCTTAGACAATCTTTCTAACATTTGATCAATAAAAGGTAAGGGGTAATGATCTTTTCTAGTAGCTTTGTTTAGTTTTCTAAAATCATTTACCAACCTTTAACCAGTTACAATTCTTTGTGGAATAAGCTCATTTTTATCATTAGGGACAACGGTAATAGCTCCTTTCTTAGGGACACAATAAACTAGACTTACACATCTACTATCAGCTATGGGATAAATTATACCTGCTTTCAAGAAGCTTTAATATTTCAGTTCTTACCACCTCCTTCATCTTAGGATTTAACGGATGTTGATGATCAACTAGTTTAGCATCAGGCTCCATATTAATTTTATGCTGACATAGAGTGGACTAATGCCCTTAAGATCATAAAGAGTATATCCAATAGCATCATAGTGCTTCCTCAGAGTTCTTAATAATCTCTTTTCTTCATGCTCTGAAAGCTTAGCACTAATAATAACAGGATATATCTTCTTTTCATCAAGATAAGCATATTTCAATGTATCGGGCAATTCTTTTAATTCAAACACAAGTTTAGTTTACATGGAGGAGGACCTCCAAGAGTTTCAACAGGCAAAATGTGTTTAAGGATAGGTGTTTGATTAAAGAACATCTTATCTATTTCATTTCTTTCATTCAAATGCATATCGTTTGCATGGTCTACCAAATATTGTTCTAAAGGATCAGTAGGAGGCACGGGAATAGAAGCAAGACCAATAATTTCGTCTTTACTAGACGATCCCTTATCATGCGGTTGTCTACGAAACTTAGAGAAACATGGGAAATATCACCAAAGTTAACACTGACAGTTACTTTATCGCAATCAGTCTTATCATCAACAGTGTTCAAGAATGGTCTACCAAATATTATGGGACAAAAACCATCTTGTGGAGAACCAAGAACTAGAAAATCAGTAGGGTATTTTATTTTTCCACACAAGACTTCAACATCTCTAACAATCCCAAGTGGTGTAATAGTATCTCTATTTGCAAGCTTAATAGTAACATCAATATCCTCTATTTCAACAGATGCAATATCATTCATAATTTCTTGATATAAGGTAAACGGAATAGCACTCACACTAGCACCCAAATCACATAAGCCATGATAACAATGATCTCCTATCTTAATTAACTGAGACAACAGGAATGCCAACAACAGCTTTATGCTTATCTCTATCATCGGGCTTAGCAATTCTAGTGGCATCACCACAAAAGTAAATAACATGCCCATCTTTATTATTGACCAAGAGATCTTTAACCATAGCAACATTAGGTTCAACTTTAATTTGTTCAAAGGGTCTAGGTGCTCTAATATTACTTTTGTTAACCACGGTTGAAACCTTAGCATGTTCCTTTATCCTAACAGGGAAAGGTGGTTTTGCAATATAAGCAGTAGGAACAACTGGATCAACATTGTAAATGATAGTTTCATCTTTAACTATAACATGCTCCTCAGTATTTTCTTTAATAGGGGGATGATATATAAACCACTTCTCCTTAGGGAGATCAACATGATCAGCAAATGATTCACAAAAATAGGCTACTATCTCAAAGTCAAGTCCATATTTATACTTATGAAAAGCTTTGGTATCCATATAATATTTAACACAATCGAACTCAAATATTATACCTGACTCGTTAGCTTTTTCGAGTTCCCAATGTTTAGAGTTGCATTAAATTCTTTCAAGAAGATACCATCTGAATTCAATAGTTCTCTTCATAAAGGAGCTAGTAGAAGAAGAATCGAGCATGGTTTGATCATCATGAGAAAGCCGAGCATAAAAATTCTGTAAGATAATTCCTTTGGGAGCTCATGATTGGGGCATGTGTACATCATGTACTTAAGGCCCCCAAGCTTGAGCGATGCTTTATCCTTAATGAGGCCAAATATATATATATATATATATATATATATATATATATATATATATATATATATATGTAATTCTGATCACGATAAACCAGATGCATAGGATAAAACATTTGATGAAATTCCAATTTCAACCTATTCCAATCCCACGTTCCAATATCATCACATAGCCTATACCATGTCAATGCCTTTCCCTTCAAAGATAAAGGGAGGCTTCTTCTTAACTTCATCTCCGGGTAAACCTACAAGCCTAAATAATCCACAAACTTCATCCACATAGATTAGGTGCATATCAGGATGTAATGTTACATCTCCTACATAAGGATTAGCTAGTAGTTTCTCTGTCATACCTAAAGGAATCTCATAATAAATATTTTCAGTAGGTGCAGTAGGTTGAGGAGTAACTCTTTGTGCTTCCGGTCGAGGTGAAGATACCCCGAACAAACCCCTCAAAGGATGGTTTTCCATAGTAATAAGTAACAGTAAATTTCAGCATGTACTATAAATGTTTCCTTAACAAATTCCACTTACAAGAGGAGCTTCACTCCCCGGCAACGGCGCTAGAAAAGAGACTTGATGACCCACAAGTATAGGGGATCTATCATAGTCCTTTCTATAACTAAGAGCATCGAACCCAGCGAGGAGCAGAAGGAAATGGCAAGCGGTTTTCAGGAAGGTATTTTCTGCAAGCACTAAAATTATAGGTAACGAGTAGTTTGATGGCAAGATAGTTTGTAACGAGCAATAAGTAGTAACGGTAACAAAGGTGCAGCAAGGTAGCCCAATCCTTTTTGTAGCAAAGGACAGGCTGGAACAGTCTCTTATAATAAGCTAAACGTTCTTGAGGACACACGGGAATTTCATCTAGTCACTTTCATCATGTTTGTTTGATTCGTGTTCGGTACTTTGATAATTTGATATGTGGGTGGACCGATGCTTGGGTGTTGTTCTTACTTGAACAAGCCTCCCACTTATGATTAACACCTCTCACAAGCATCGGCAACTATGAAAGAAGAATTAAGATAAATCTAACCACAACATTAAACATATGGATCCAAATCAGCCCCTTACGGAATAGCGCATAAACTAGGGTTTATGCTTCTGTCACTCTAGCAACCCATCATCTAATTACTACTCCACAATGCATTCCCTTAGGCCCAAAGATGGTGATGTGTCATGTAGTCGACATTCACATAACACCACTAAGGGAATCAACAACATACATATCATCAAAATATCGAGCGAATACCAAATTCACATGATTACTTATGACAAGACTTCTCCCATGTCCTCAAGAACAAAAGTAACTACTCACACATCATGTGCATGTCCAAGATCAGAGGGGTATTGAATAGCATGATATATCTGAACATATGATCTTCCACCAAATAAACCAACTAGCATCAACTACAAGATGTAATCAACACTACTAGCAACCCACAGGTACCAATCTGAGGTTTTGATACAAATATTGAATACAAGAGATGAACTAGGGTTTTAGATGAGATGGTGCTGATGAAGATGTTGATGAAGATGGATCCTCCCATGATGAGAGGGTTGTTGGTGATGACGATGGCTTTGATTTCCCCCTCCTGGAGGGAAGTAACCGGCCCATGTTCTGCCTCGAGATGGAGGCACTCCGTCCCGAAAGTCCTCTCCTTATTTTTTCCAAGGAAAATGGGCTTATATACACTACAAAAAAAGACACATCCATGACATTTTGGGCCAAATGAATTTTTTTCCTGTCATGCTTATGACACTTCTATGATGATAATTTGGACAAAACCCAGTATCATCATAGATGTGGTGGGCTCCTACTTCTATGACAAAAAATCATGACAGAAAATGGGTTTTTTTGTCCTGGGCGGGCCGCAGATGCAGATGCATGACATTCTTTGTGCCGTCCATGACGGAAAAAACCGTGGTAGAAGCGAGGGCGAGGAAATTATCGGGGAGTTCCGGTTACGGTGGGTGGTCGGGGGCCGAGCGATGCGCGTTTCTCTCGTACACGTACGCGTGTGGGTGCGAGGCCTTGGGCTCTAACTGAACCCGAGCGAGGCGTTCGCCTACTGAACCCGAGCGATTGCACTGCAGGCTACGCGTTACTGAACCTGAGTGATCGATCGATCTGGCTGTTAACTGAACCCGATCGAGCGATTCATTCGCTACTGCTGCTAACTGAAGCCGATCGAACCTGCTGCCTCTTGATGAACAGTGAGCATTGTTGGGGGGTTGGATGAACAGTTCCCGGTGGGGGGTTCGATGAACAGGACCCCGTGGTAGTAGAGGCCGCTGCCGCTGGATGAACAGGGCCCCGATCGGTCGAGCCGGTTGGGGGTGGATGAACACGAACCCGTGGAAGGCTGGATGAACAGGACGACCCCGTGGAGGGCTGGTTGAATAGTAGCCGGTGGAGGGCTGGATGAACAGTAGCCCGTGGAGTGGTGGTTGAACACGACCCCATGGAGAGGGCTGGTTGAATAGTAGCCAGTGGAGGAGCGGTGGAGGCTGGATGAACAGGAGCCCGTGGATGAACAATCGCAGGTGGAGGCTGGAGGAGGTTGATGGTGTATGAACAGTAGCCCATGGAGGCTGGAGGAGGTCGACGGTGGAGATGAAGAGTAGCCCGTGGTGTCCCGTTTTGTGGTATGCCACACCCCTCCCGATGAACAGGACCACTGTTTCAACCGTAGCGCTCCAACACAAGTCCATTTCCTCCGTTTTGCGGTACGCCACACCCCTCCTGATCAACAGGACCCTGTTTCGACCGTACGAGGTCCAAGAGAAGTCTGTTTCCTCTATTTTTGTGGTACGCCAGACCCCTCCCGATGAACAGGACCCCGTTTTGACCGTGGCTAGTCGAACACAAGGCCGTTTCCTCCATTCTATGGTACGCCAGGCCTCGTTACGATCGGATGTTCTTTCCAAGGCGGTTGGCTCCCGATGAACACGATGTATTCCGTTACCTCCCGATGAACACGACGCATTCCGTTGCCTCCCCATGAACATGACGCAGTTTCTCCATTCTGACCTAGCCGGTTGGCTTCCGATGAACAGGATTAGTCGATGTACGTGTTAGAGACCCCGCCCGTATGTACGTACGTAGTGTCGTCGTTCTAAGACTGATAGTAGAATGGGGGGTAGGTATGAGGAGGCAAGATCCTAGCTATGGTGAAGTTGTACACACCAGATTTACGAGTTCAGGCCCTTCACGGTGGAAGTAACAGCCCTACGTTTCGGTGCTCGGGAGCTCGGTCAATTGGATTATGTGTGTGGAGTTACAGGGGGTGCGAACCCTTGTCCCTGAGGAGGGGGTGGCTTATATAGAGTTCTCCAAGCCCCTCTGTCGGTGTCAAAACCGGCGGATGTCGGGTAGGGTGTCCCGAACTGTGCGTCTAAGGCGGATGGTAACAGGAGGCGGGGGACACGATGTTTACCTAGGTTCGGGCCCTCTCGATGGAGGTAATACCCTACTTCCTGCTTGATTGATCTTGATGATATGAGTATTACAAGAGTTGATCTACCATGAGATCGTAGAGGCTAAACCCTAGAAGCTAGACACCAGAGGGGGCTAGGGTTACACAGAGTCGGTTACAAAGGAGGAGATCTACATATCCGAATTGCCAAGCTTGCCTTCCACGCAAAGGAGAGTCCCACCCGGACACGGGACCAAGTCTTCAATCTTGCATCTTCATAGTCCAATAGTCCGGCCAAAGGATATAGTCCGGCTGTCCGAGGACCCCCTAATCCAGGACTCCCTCAGTAGCCCCTGAACCAGGCTTCAATGACGATGAGTCCGGCGCGCAGATTGTCTTCGGCAATGCAAGGTGGGTTCCTCCTCCGAATACTCCATACAAGATTCCGAACACAAGGATAGTGTCCGGCTCTGCAAAACAAATTCCACATACCACCGTATAGAGAATAATATTTCCACAAATCTAATCTGCTGACACATTCTGCAGCATGACATCACACCACGGCCCGATCATTATTCGAACCATTTTTCACAACCAGCCACTGCACATATTGTGAGGCGGTTTTCTTGGCACGTCTTGTCGAAGCAGAGATCATGTCCCCTTATCACGGGATTGTCATCAATACGGGTCTTGGTAACCCAACCGCGCCATCAATTACGACGCTTGGGGAATAAGCGAGTTTACCAGGCAGGTGGGGAGGCGCATAGTTTCTTCCACCCTTATAAAGGGACAAGGATTCATCTTTTTCACCCACGCCTTCTTCCTCCTTGCTCATCCATTCTTGCGCACTCGAGCTCCAGCACCCAAGTTCGCATTTTTTCTCCTGAAACCACTCCAAGCATGTCCGGAGCGGGAGGCAAGTGGATGGTCTCCTCCGTTACGGAGGAGGACATCACAAAGCTACAGGGAGCCGGATACCTGGCCGCTGATATCGCGCACCGGCTGCCAGATGCGGGGCAGATCGTCCCTACTCCAGAACCCCATGGGAGGGTGGTATTTCTTACCCACTTCATCCGCGGACTGGGATTTCCCCTCCAACCGTTTGTCCGCAGGCTCATGTTCTATTACGGGCTGGACTTTCACGATCTGGCCCCCAATTTCATCCTCAACATCTCGGCGTTTATCGTCGTGTGCGAGGCCTTCCTCCGCATCAAGCCCCACTTCGGCCTGTGGCTGAAGACCTTCAACGTTAAACCGAAGGTGGTGGTCAGCCAGCAAGTGGACTGCGGAGGCGCCATGGTGGGCAAGATGCCCAACGTCACCTGGCTCGAAGGCTCCTATGTGGAGACCGTAAAGGGGTGGCACTCGGGGTGGTTCTACATCACTGAGCCGCGCGACACCAACTGGGTGGCGGCCCCCGAATTTCGATCCGGAATCCCCATGCGGCTCACCTCCTAGAAAGAGAAGGGCCTATCCTGGGGTTCCTCGGTAGAGCTGACCGGACTACAGACATGCGTCAAAAACATGATGAGCAGGAAAATCAAGCTCGTCAACGTGGTCCAAGTCATGCTCTTCCGTCGGATCCTCCCGTGTCAAAGGCGGGCATTCAATTTGTGGGAGTTCGACCCGGCCGAGCACCAGACGCTGCAAGAGCTCTTCGACACGACGCACAAGGACGTCTGGAAGGTGTTGTTCAAGGGCGCCGAGGTACCTCCTCCCCTTACCGAGGACCGCGGACTCAGCGCAAAGCGCCCTGCCAATCCGGTAAGTCTTTTATATCTCATAAGATGTTCTTTTCCCAAGTATAACCATGCGCGGGATCTAAGCCTCCACGCCATTTAACAGGACTGGGTAGCGACATCGGAGCAGATCGATTGTCCGGCTCCCCTGCCCGAAGATCTAGCAGATGCTCTCCTAACGGAGATGCTGGTTCCGGCGCCTTATGAGGTGCCGGAGAAGAAGGCCAAGAAGAAGGCCACGGGGACCAGGAAGGGTCTCCGGCGCAAGGTTATATTGGACTCATCGTCCGAAAACACCAAGGCGCACTCCTCCCACGAAAACGAGGAGGAGGAATAGGAAAGTTCTCCCCCCCACAGCCAGGGGGGACCGGAAAAGGATGGCTGCCCCATCTTCCCGAAAACACCAAGGCGCACTCCTCCAAAAAGGGGAGGACCCTCCTCCCGGACTGCTCCACGACGGCCGCTTTCAGCGACGAGGAGTGGTTACCCATGGACAAGCCCCTGGCGAAGTCGTGAGTATCCGGATACCATAATAATTCTTGGTACGTCTTATTGTACTGTTCCTTATCACGCCACGCATGATTATGCAGTCCATCCCGAGCCCATATCGACGTGTCTTCGTCGGATGATTCTTTGGGCCCGTCAGATATGAACTGCGATTCACTCCCGACCGCCTCCTCCCCCCGCCCTACGGACGATGCCGAGGTGTTGTCTCAAAGGGAACATAACCAAGGGGAGACAGTTCCGGAGGCGCCCCAAGGCGACATTCCAGGTGCTGGGCATACGAGGGGCAAGACTCCCCTGGGCCCCAATGCCGGGGGCAACAAGTCTAGCCCCAAGCCAAATACGGCGTCAGAACCTCCATTGGTTCCGGATTCTGTCAGGCAACCCCTCGCTAAGGGGGGCAAGCCGTCTGTGCCGATGGCCTCTGTCCATCCAGAGGCATTGGACAACTTGGTGGAAGTGCTTCGCGGCACTTCCATTGACGAGGAGCACCGCCCTATTATGAGTGCGGTAGTCAAGAAGGTTCAGTCCGCTAAGAGCGGACTGACTGAAGCCTGTGCCAGCCTCCTAACCGGCTTTGAGGTAAGTAATCAAATTGTAAGAAAATGTTACAGCATAGACAGTAGCCCCTGATGCTCTGTTTGGCGTTCGCGAAGAAAGGCCGAATAGAGGATCAAATAATAATCGCAGGAGTCTAATCGGAATGTGTTTATGTGAATAAGCAGGCTTCACTGTTGGCCGCCGCCGCTTGTACTGCGGAGGTCACCGCACTGAAGCGGGACCTTCAGCGGTCCAAGGAAGAGCTCGGCCTTACCAAGAGGCAGCTCGAAGAGAACAAAGGTAAGTGACACCCCATCTGAATATTGATAAAGAAAAATTTGGTTTTCGAATAATAGGATCATCATGAATTTTGCTAGGGGCCACGACAGAAGTGGCGGCCCTGCAGAAGGCGCTATCCGAGGCCGAAGACAATGCGGCCAAGGAGCGCATCGAGCGAAAGAAGCAAGAGGCCCGAGTAGGCGAGGTGCAGCAAGAGCTCCAGGCTCTCATCAAGAAACACGAGTCCTTGGAGCTTGACTCTAAGACGCAAGGGTCCGAGCTTGTGAAGGCCCTTGAAAGCGCACAACATGCCAAGGCCGAAGCCCAAAAGGCCCTCCAGGAAATTGAAGCGGTTAAGAAGATAGCAGCGGGTAAGGCATTCATTATGCAAAGCAAGCATGTGAAGGAAACTTTCTTTTTACTTACCCAAGTTCGGAGCTCTCCAGGAGCGTTCACAGATCTAGCCCTCAGTGTGTCGGATGCCGCGCAGTTCTACCGGGCCGAGGAGGGGAGCTCGACGGAGAAGTTATTTTGGTCTCAGTATACTGGGACCGAACACCCAATGCCCTTGAGCGACCAGTTGAAGCAACTGGTCGAGCTTCACAAGGCGGCCGAACAGGCCATGAAGGGTCTTATAGTCCGGATGTGGCCTGGCGAGCCCCTGCCTGGTAGCTACTTCGGTCTGGTGAGGTGGATTGTGAATGCCTGCCCACGGTTTGAAGTCATAAAGCGGTCCGTCTGCATCGAGGGTGCGCACAGGGCTTTTGCCCGGGCGAAGGTGCACTGGGCGAAGCTGGACGCCGAAAAGCTGGTGAAGGAGGGGCCGCCGGAGCACAAGGAGCATCGCCACCCCGAAAAGTATTATGACAGTGTCCTGAAGGGTGCTCGCCTTGTGGCGGAGGAATGTGCTAAGGATGTAATATTTGAATGAATGTACTCATGTGAACCTGTAATATGAAACGAGTTCATTTGCGCTATGCAACACTTGTTAATTTAAAATATTACCTTCTGTGCGGCCGTTTATAAAATCGGCGAGTTGGCCAGTTGTCGGCTTCTGCCCCCATGTAACTAGTACTGAGGTCTTCGGGATAAACCTGAGCACTCTTTATCCCAATTTTGGGTCCTTCGAAGGAGGTGTTCAGCACAACGAACCAGGCAATCGGACTATAAAGCTTTATCACTCTCCCTTAGCCATAGAAGTCTACAATTTTAAATTTTAGCGAAGCCCGTAGTATTCGAAAGGCCGAATTTGGGGTGCTATATATGCCTAAGTCGGGCAAGGCCGACTCCTCGCCCGAAGCAAAAAAATTCTTTAAGGACTTGAGACCTCTCGAACAGCGGCCAGCTCTCGCCTCATCATGACAGTCAGTTTTCGGATTTCTCTACTGAGGTGCTCGTCCGGAAGAACTGGGACACAATCGCAGTAGTTCTCCCAGTGCTACCTTAGCCGATATTGCGGAATGTAAGGTACCAAAACATGGGAGCCGGGCAAACCCAACTATTGACCCAAGACATGATTCGGAGCTGATGCATATAATGCTATAAGTTCGGGGTGCCGCACTGTCGAATGTGTTCGGACTTCTCACGCCGTGTTATGGGGTATACTGAAGCCCCTGGCGCACTGGTCGTACTAGAATGTACGGGTGCAATTTGTCGTGAATAAGCAGACAAGGAAAAAAAAGAAGGGGAATGCAATAATAGGCTAACGCTATGCATTGTTATTAAATAATACGTCAAAGCGTATGGATACAAGTACTGTCATAAGCAAAACATAGGACTATTTGACATGTCCTATCCAAGGGCAAGCTGCGTATGGGTATGTAAAGCAGGTATATCGATCATTATCAGAGACCACCTGGGGATTCCCTTGTACGTCAGAGCGTCTTGCTTCCTTGGTATTTCCTTGCCGCGATGGGTCCAACAATTAGACTACCGGAAAGGGCTTCCAAAGAGTAAGGTGCTGAAAGAGAGAAAATGATGAAGGTATACGGCCCCTGGGGCGGTTGAGCCGCATTGTGGGACGTGTCGTAGTGGTGCCTCCGCCTATGCCCATGGTATCTTGAGTGCGTAGTTATGTACGCGCGGCGCAAATATTCGCCACTTGACTTGGGACTAGGGCGGAGGCCGAATTGCTAGGCGAGCTCAAAACGTGCCTGGCGATCCTCCTGCGGGGTACTCCGGACACGCTTGAAGGTGTCCGGGGTCTTTTTCGCCGAATTGGCGGTTTGCCTAATAAGGCTACTTTGCGCTTCTGCTGCGAGGGCCGCAGTGTGCTCTTCCATGCGGAGCGAGTGCTCTGTGTTTCCATTAACTGTTACAACCCCGCGTGGTCCTGGCATTTTTAGTTTGAGGTATGCATAATGCGGTACCGCATTGAATCTAGCAAATGCGGTTCGTCCGAGCAGTGCGTGATAGCCACTGCGAAAGGGGACGATGTCGAAGATTAACTCCTCACTTCGAAAGTTGTCCGGAGATCCGAAGACCACTTCCATTGTGATTGAGCCCATGCAATAGGCCTCTACACCTAGGATTACACCTTTAAAGGTGGTTTTGGTGGGTCGATCCTCGAGGGGTCTATGCCCATTTTGCGCAACGTATCCTAATAGAGCAGGTTCAGGCTGCTGCCACCGTCCATAAGGACTCGAGTGAGGTGAAATCCGTCAATGATGGGGTCAAGGACCAATGCGGCAGATCCGCCATGACGGATACTAGTGGGGTGGTCCCTGCGATCGAAGGTGATCGGACAAGAGGACCATGGGTTGAACTTTGGGGCGACTGGCTCCATCGCATAGACGTCCCTTAGTGCACGCTTCCGTTCCCTCTTGGGAATATGGGTGGCGTATATCATGTTCACCATTTTCACTTGTGGAGGGAACCTCTTCTGTCGTCCTGTGTTCGGCGGCCGAGGCTCCTCCTCGTCGTTGCTATGCAGCCCCTTGTCCTTGTTTTCGGCGTTCAACTTGCCGGCCTGCTTGAACACCCAGCATTCTCTGTTGGTGTGATTGGCTGGCTTATCGGGGGTGCCGTGAATTTGACACGAGCAATCGAGTATGCGGTCCAAACTAGACGGGCCTGGATTGCTTCTTTTGAATGGCTTTTTCCGCTGACCAGATTTAGAGCCACGAAATCCGGCATTGACTGCCATGTCTTCGGCGTTGTTGCCGTTGTTGCGGCGCTTGTGTCTATTGCGACGTGGTCTGCCGTTAGTATCTTTGGCATCTGAATTGCCAGGATTTCTTGATGTGTTTTTGCTACGAGCCAGCCAGCTGTTCTCGCCTGCGCAAAAGCGGGTCATGAGTGTCGTGATGGCTGCCATGGACTTCGGCTTCTCTTGGCCGAGGTGTCGGGCGAGCCACTCGTCCCGGATGTCATGTTTAAATGCCGCTAAGGCCTCGGCATCCGGACAGTCGACAATTTGGTTCTTTTTAGTTAGGAACCGAGTCCAGAATTTCCTGGCCGATTCCCCTGGCTGTTGGGTTATGTGGCTCAAGTCATCAGCATCTGGTGGTCGCACATAAGTGCCCTGGAAGTTGTTAAGGAATGCATATTCCAAATTCTCCCAACTGCCAACGGAGTTTGCTAGCAGGCTATTCAGCCAATGCCGAGCTGGTCCTTTGAGTTTTAGTGGGAGGTACTTGATGGCATGTAGATCGTCACCGCGGGCCATGTGGATGTGGAGGAGGAAGTCCTCGATCCATACCGCGGGGTCTGTTGTGCCATCGTATGACTCAATGTTCACGGGTTTGAATCCTTCTGGGAATTCATGATCCATTAGTTCATCGGTGAAGCATAGGGGGTGTGCGGCGCCTCTGTGCCGGGCTATGTCACGACGCAGTTCATACGAGTCTTGTCTGCTGTATTCGGCCCGGCCGGATTTGCTTTTAGTGTATCATCGTCATGCGTTGGGGCGCGGCCCCGTGATCCGTAGATCGATCTTGTATGTCCTGCTTTGTTTTCCAATACGTCTCGCAGGTCCCGCATGTTGCCCCGGGCCTTGGTATTTTTCTTTGAATGGCGGCGGGGTGCGGGCTGGACTTCGGGCTGATATGCCACTCTGTCTCGGCCACGAGGTGGCCGATCAGCCTCATCATACGCTAGTAATGTAGGTTTTAATGCTTCCTCCTCGAGTTGGGGTAGCAACCTGCGCTTTGGGTAACTCTTGGTTGGGCGTTCGAGTTCGTATTCCTCGGCCGCCAGGACCTCGGTCCATCTATCCGCTAGTAGGTCTTGGTCAGCTCGAAGCCGTTGTTGCTTTTTCTTTAGGCTGTTTGTTGTGGCTATAAGCCGGCGCTTGAAGCGCTCCTGCTCGACGGGATCATCAGGCACGATAAATTCGTCGTCGCCGAGGCTCACCTCATCTTCGGAGAGAGGCATGTAATTGTCATCCTCTGATTCTCCGTCTGCTGCCTGTTCCGGAGGGCTAGCTTGTTCATCCTCCCGCACGAGGTCTGGCTGGAGGGGATTGTCATCGTCTTCGGCACTATCTGGAGCATTATTGTCTCTTGTGCCGGTATCACTGCTTTTGCTATGGCGGGAATTAGAGCGGCGCTGCTGACGTTGGTGCTTGGATTGCTTCTTGGACGGATTATCCTCCGCTGTCTTATCGCCATCGCCTTCTTTGGGGGTGTCCACTATGTATATATCATATGATGAGGTGGCAGTCCAGCGCCCTGTGGGCGGTGGTTCTTGTTCGTCTCCTGCATCGTCGTCCACACCGTCGATGTCTTCGGAGCCGAAATCGAGCATGTCGGTTAAATCGTCGATAGTGGCTACTAAGTGGGGGGTGGGTGGGGGCAAATTTCTTCGTCGTCCGCATCCCATTCTGGCTGGACATAGTTCGGCCGAGGGTCTCCTGACAAGGAGAGAGACCTCAATGAGTTTAGCACATCGCCCAGTGGTGAGTGCTGAAAGATATCCGCGGAGGAAAACTCCATAATCTGTGCCCAATCGTATTCGATAGGCACTGACGCAGGCGGCTCGGAGCCCGTGGCCGAGGACGAATCCAAGTGTTCGGCAATACGGGTCTCATAGGAAGTGAAGTTGGCATTCGGCTCTATCGCCGTTGAGTGCGCGGCCTTCGTGACGGGGTCCATCCACCCGTCCTCGGACGGCGCAATCTGTTCCGGATTGAGGGCCCGAGTAGTTGCAGGTGTGATGTCCTGAACACTGTCCGACGGCAGAGCTAAGTCATGCTCATCGTGACTGTGCGGCGCACCTGACATGGGCTCGAATCCGCCGAAGATCATGTCTCCGCGGATGTCGGCAGTATAGTTCAAGTTTCCAAACCTGACCTGATGGCCAGGCGCGTAGCTCTCGATCTGCTCCAGATGGCTAAGCGAGTTGGCCCGCAGTACGAAGCCGCCGAATACGAAGATCCGTCCGGGGAGGAAAACCTCACCCTGGATTGCATCGTTGCCGATGATCGAAGGAGCCATCATTCCTTGTGGTGACGTCACAGTGGAACTCTCAATGGAAGCACCAATGTCTGTGTCAAAACCGGCGGATCTCGGGTAGGGGGTCCCGAACTGTGCGTCTAAGGCGGATGGTAAGAGGAGGCGGGGGACACGATGTTTACCTAGGTTCGGGCCCTCTCGATGGAGGTAATACCCTACTTCCTGCTTGATTGATCTTGATGATATGAGTATTACAAGATTTGATCTACCACGAGATCGTAGAGGCTAGACCCTAGAAGCTAGCCAATGGTATGATTGTTGTTGTCCTGCGGACTAAACCCTCCGGTTTATATAGACACCGGAGGGGGCTAGGGTTACACTGAGTTGGTTATAAAGGAGGAGGTCTACATATCCGAATTGCCAAGCTTGCCTTCCACGCAAAGGAGAGTCCCACCCGGACACGGGACGAAGTCTTCAATCTTGTATCTTCATAGTCCAACAGTCCGGCCAAAGGATATAGTCCGGCTGTCCGAGGACCCCCTAATCCAGTACTCCCTCACCCTCCGGCCCTCAGTTACACAGGGTTTAATGTACATAAAGATAGGGCGTTACTGATAACGCCAGCAATAATGATACATGAATGACCATTAAATCTACAGGGTAACGCCTGACCGTTGCCATACAGAGTGCCTTTAGATTTTCTATCCATTGAGTGATTCTTGTTACGGTCGAATGATTACTTTCTGGTCGAATGAACTTGAGTCTTCCGAGTGGAATGTTTTTGGTCGAGTGGATGATGGTATCCCTTGAATGCTTCTGACTTTAGGTAAATGTCCTTGGGGAGTGTCGGGACTCCGATTCTAAGTCACACCGATCTAGCATGTAACACCTCATATCACTTTGCGGCCTCACGCACGGTATTTCCACGGGTGTCGCCTTACCATGGCCCGGGACCGTTTGCGCCTTTTGGCTCACGTATATGACAATGTCGCTAGCATCCATATGACAGAGAACCCGGGCCGACATGGCTAGTCGTGAACCCAAAGCGGCACTAACGTATGGGGACATGCATACATGAATCAACATCGAACGTGTCGGTCAGCAGCGTGTGAATCCGGGCTGTAGCACTGGGCTAACAGGACTCCGGGAACCCGGGCTGTAGCAGGCTAGGCAGGACTCCGGATGTCACCGCGTGACATTTCCCCGAAGGGACAAACACAGGAACGATGTGAAACACATGCCGGCCAGTCAAGTGTCCAGAGCAGTAGTGCTGGGCTAGCAGGACTCCGGTGAACCGGGCTGTAGCGGACTACTATGGCTCAAGGAGGCACTAGACTACATTTCCCCATAAGAGAGGCTGCCAAGGATAAACAACTAGATTGTCGGATCCCACACATAGCAATACACGTTACACGTACGCATAACATGCAAGTACGTGCTGTACAACATGGCATCACAACATAACGCAAACTCATATAGATAAAAGGCCCGGAAGAGCCACATAGCATTAAGTACAAACAGGGGTCACATGACCCATCATTCAGAGCATACAAGCAACGGAAGCATTACATGTCTGAGTACAGACAACTACAAAAGAAATAGGCTGAGAAGCCTGACTATCTACAAGACCCTCCCAAGGGTGCAAGATCGTAGCTGAGGTACAAGCTACTCGTCGAAGTCCAAGCGGAACTACTAGTGAGACTGAAGTCTCCGCTGCAAAAACATAAATAAAGCAACATGAGTACAAAGGTTCTCAGCAAGACTTACATCAGATCCTATCTTACATGCATTTGTATCAAGAAGGTAGTGTGGGGTTTAGTTGCAGCAAGCCAGCTTTGACTCAGTGGCTATCCTGTTCTATGACTACGAGAAACTTCTTTGAGGTAAGAAGCGCACACGAGTCCACTAATCACCACCTCAAGACACCACCATGGATTCATTCCCGTCTCACTACGAGAAGCCATCCATAGCACTCACACTTATCTTGAGCATTTTAGAGTATCCACTTCAAGTTGTCTATGTACCACGTAAGCATCCAAGAAGTCCATAACCGAGGACACGACTATTCGAATAGATCATGATAACCCTGCAGGGGTGTACTGCGTCACACACGCTCTCGCCACTTACCGCCACGTACACGTCATGTACCTCGGCAACCTTCAAGCGGTAGCCTGGCGAGGGTGTCGGCCATGACCTGACTAACCACACAAGACTCTAGTCCAGGTTTATCGCCTATTCGGGTTCCATCCGCAAGGAGATCCGGCCGGGGTGTCGCTCACGGCCCCAAACGATGTGTACAGGGTTCCCGAGCCCACCATCCGGGTGCCACTCGGTACACCGGGCCACGTGTGCCTAGTCTGTCCCAAGCCCACCCTGCCGGGTGCCACTCGGTAGAAAAATAGCACTACCTACAAACACCAGAAACTATTTGCAACTCCTGGATAGAGATCAAGGCGGTTAATAAGTCGAGAGAGCTTGGAGCGCCCGGAGCCCAATGTGTGGTAGTAGCTAGTCATTGGACAACTTACACAGAACTCGGTTCTTAAGGACGGTCCCAATGAGACAACCCACCATGTACTCCTACATGGCCTCTCACCGCTACCTTTACCAAATCGTGTTCACACGCTTCACTCTCGGCACCAGAACATATCGTAACACTCCAATTCATTCCCAATGAACCAGACCTGACACAACTCTAAGCAATATCAGGCATGGCATGGTAGGAACACAACATGGCTCAATCAATTCCTACACATGCTAGTGGGTTTCAACTATTTACTGTGGCAATGACAGGTCATGCAGAGGAATGGGTTCAACTACCGCAGCATAAAGTAGCAGTTGAATCGTTGTTGTCCTAATGCAGTAAAAGAGAGCAGGAGCGAGAGAGTAGGTTTGTATCAGAATGAACAAAGGGGGTTTGCTTGCCTGGTGGATCAACAGGGTGGCACTGCTCCTCAGACAGGTACTCTGGAACACTCTCCGGAGCAGGACCTATCGAGAGGGAACGGTGTCGACTGTCAAAACACAATCATATGCAACAATATGATGCATGAATATGGCATGAATATGTGATGTATTTTGAGCCAATGCATTTAGCATTCAACTTGGAAGAGATCCATTTGAACCAAAGGTTCAAAAATGCAACTCTAATTTAAGTCCTTATATATGCCATTTATATGTTTTCACTTATACAGTAGGTATAAGTTGGTTTGTCATGCATGAAACTAGTACAGATGGATAGATTGCATTTTTCTGATAAATTTTCATATATAAATTATTTAAATCTGAGCTACGGTTGAATTTCTATGAATTTTAGAAGTTTATATCATTTTCTGGAATTTCCTGATTTATTTTAAATCCAGAAAAGGGTTTATTGCATCAGCACTGCGTCATCATGACGTCAGCGGGTCAACGGGCTGGCCAGGGTCAAATCTGACCGGCGGAGCCCACTGGTCAGTGAGACAGGGGTTAATCCCGGTCAAACCCATCATTGACTGGGGTTTGACTAGTGGTTGGGCCCACTGTCAGTGCCTATTAGGGGGTGCTTAGCTGGCAGTGGTTAGCACTGATGGCGTCCACGTCGGCACGCCGGTGTTTGGCCGGCGGCGACCTCAAACCGCGGCGGAAGATGGCCGGAAACATGCTAGGGGCTGCGGTTTGTCGCTCGAGAGGCACCGGACATGAGCTCTTGCTCTCGCGCATCTGATGGACCAGACGGGAGGTCACGGGGCGGCCGGAATCCCGCCGGCGACGAGGTTCAACGGCGACAGAGCCACGGCGTTGTGCGGGACGAGTCTACGGTGCACCATTCCACCACTGGGCAGTGCTACGGACTCCTGCGAGCTCAACTAGCACGGCTGTAAGCTCAAAAGCGGGCGGAGGCGGCTATCGCCACGACGATGACATGGCAGGGCGGCGGCGAGCTTCGGGCACGGCGGCGCTAGCGCTAGAGGACGTGCGGGGCGACGGGGATAGGGGCGAAACGAAGAGGGGCTCACCCCGCGTAGTTTGGAGACGTCAGTGAGCTCGGGGGAGGCCGGACGGCGACTCATCGACGTCGGCGATCCAGGGCGGCGGAGGAGGAAGATGGTGATGTTGCCGGCGATGCAGGGCCTCCGGGCTTGCGTGGCTCGATCGTGAAGATGAGGGGGACGATGGCGGAGCTTCTGGGCGTGGAGAGAGGTTGAGGAGGAGGTGGTGGCTACGGTGAACGGCGTCAGCGGCGACGAGCTCCGCTCGGGCGGCGCGGAACAGAGAGCAGAGGAGGGGAAAGGGTTCCGGGGAGAGTTAGAGGGGTCAGGGGTGTGCGTGGCATCGCGGGAGGCGTCCAGGGCGATGAGGGGGGAGAAGCAGGAGATGGCGCGCATGCGCGCGGGCGGCGAGCGCGTGCCCATCGTCCTCCTGGTGCCAGGAGGACGACGACTGGCACTGGCCAGTTGGCTGGGCCGGCCTGCTGGGCTGCTGGGCCAGGCCAGGCCTCGGGTGAGCACAGGTAAGCTCAGGTAAGGGTTTCCCCTTTTCCTATTTCTTTTTCTTTTCTAATTTTTCTGACATTTGTTTGGTTTAATAAAAATACTAAACCATTTTATTTACTTATGCCAATTTTTATAGGGGCTAGTGGTATTATTCCAGAACTCCTCAACAAATGGCATAATTTTTGGACAATATTATATATATATAACAATATATATCCAAGGCAAATAATTATTGCATTAATTCCAAATGCCCAAGATAAATACTTATGAGCTTCTAAAAATATTGGTTTGATTTTTATCTCTATCCAATATTTTCAGAGAGCAACATGAACATTTTCTTGGACCCTTTTGGAGCAATTTTTATTTGGGTCATTTCCAGAAATGATTCTGAGGGTTTCACAAATCCCCACTTCAATTTAAAATGAAATTTAAACATGATGCACACATGACTAGCTAGTCTAGGTCATACCAGAACTAGGGATGTGACAGGGAGGGTGTCTAGGTCAGGCCTATGACCCTACCCTAGGTACATGTCATCATCATTAGCCACCGAATGGTTCAGGGTTCGAGTGGAAAAAGGAGTGGAAGTTGGTTCCGACTCAGTTACACGCTGTGGAAGCGTTTTCCTTAGACTGACAAGCCATGTGACAACTTTGGCCATGTGACAACTTTGACTTCATTTTCAGTCGCCTTGATCCATTCTAAAGTAGTCGAGTGAACTTTGCTGATAAGCTTCGAGCGTTGATATGGAAAAAATCTTCAGTCTGACAGATTGCTCTGCTGCTCCCGGATCTTGCGGGATTCGAAATTTTGGGAAGTGCGTGGGACGGTGGAGGCTGCAGTAATTGGGATGGATTAGGCAGGGGTGCCTCGATCTCCGCGCCACCTTTTTCGCCACGTACCGAACGAGCGACAGTTGCGGGATTTGACAGGATTGCCCTGGCCCAGCCGTCAGTCACTCGGAAATGACTCCATATAAGGCGTTGGGTTGGGGAATTTTGCACCGTGCGCCCCGATTTCTCCTTCTTCCTCCTCTGCTTCTCCACCACTACCGCTTCCGCTCTCGACGCCGCCTCCCGTCTATGCGCCTCTTGCTGCAATGGCGATGGACAAGACGGCGGTGCTGGAGCGTGCAAAGAAGGGGGCGGCAAAGGGGAAGGGGAAGAAGACCGGCAGGAGCGGGTCATCGTCGAGATCCGCCTTGCCACGCGGTTGGGTTCAGGGCGACTTGATCCAGTCCAAAATCGAGCTGGATGACTTGCAAGATCTGGCCGAGAGTGGGCTGATTGAGCATGGTTCCTGGAGGCTCCCGGGGGATGAAACTGAGGCGCAGCCTCAGGAGGGTGAGTGTGTCTTACTCGCCACTCACGTCGACCGCGAGTTTTCTTTGCCCCCCACATCCTTTTGTCCGTGCCTTTCTGAACTTCTTCGGGGCTAAACTCCACCATTTCTCTCCCAATACAATCACATACCTCACCGCCTTTGTCTCCCTGTGTGAGAATTTCTTGGGCTGTCGACCGCACGGGGGTCTGTTTAAGCACATCTTCACATGCCGCTCGTAGACTGTGAAAAAAGCTAGCCCGAGTGACGGGAGAACCCAGATATTCAGATGTGTGGGGGCTTAGGTATCCAGATGAGGGGGAAGAGTGCCTTTCCCGCGATGACTCTCCCTAACTCGGTTAGAGGGTGGCAGTCGACTTGGTTTTACTACAAAGACAAGTCGACCCCTGGCCATCCGACTGGTCTCCCTCCCTTTTCCTTGGAACGAGTCCAGAAACCCACTTCTTTGAAAGTGACTCCAGCATAGAAGGTGGAGGTGACCATGTTGATGGAGCGAGTAGTTTAGCGGATCTGTGAGGGTGTGACTGGTATGGATCTGCTCGAGGTATTCCTCAGTCGACATATCCAGCCTCTCCAGGCTCGCGATCACTCAATGTGGATGTACTCGGGAATTGAAGATTCCACTCGGATCCATCCGGAGGACGTTGATGAGAAGACGGTGGCCCAATGGGTGCAAGGCATCACCGGAAACAAGGATAACCCCAAGGGGTCCCGAAGAGTTTTACCATTCGACGCCAACAACCAACCAGACCAGGTCTATTCTTTGTTCTGACTTGCAGTTGTTTATTGAGTCGACCATTCTTTGTTCACCTCTTTTGCTTCGCCGACCTATACAGAGACATACTCAATGCCGAATGGGGAGCAAGAGTAGTACCAGGAAGGAGAAGAAAGCGAAGGCGAAAGCATGGATTGGCAATCTGATGGAGGAGAAGAGGAGGAGGAAAGTGAGGACTCAAGCAGTGGCGAAGAAGTCGAGTCACCACCTCACAATGAAAGGCGTTCCAAGCATATGCATGACCTAGCAAGTATTCGTGGTAAAGTTGCTCTGCCGACTGGACAGACTTCCAAGCGCACTCGGACCTCTTCCCCTGTGCCGATTGAGAAGGCTCCAAAGCAGCCCAAAGTTGCAGCATCAAAGTCTCGGAAGACCCTGCCCAAGATCAAGATCGATGTTCCCGTCGCATCTGCGTAAGTGTCTTGTCCTCACTTTTTGCTCAAGGACTTGTGCTGTCGACTCTCGTCCTGATTTAACCGAGTGAATCTTGAAACTTGCAGAGCAGCTACTTCTGGGACTTCTGCTTACAGGGATGGTGACGACGATGTGGAAGACGCGGTCACTTCTAACCCGGGTATGACTTTTGCAATCTTGTCTTTGCTTTCTCAGCCATTTTGTTGGTCGACTGAATTCTGGCGATTGATTCTTTTGCAGCTCCTCCCAATGTCATTGATCTTTCAGACGACGACGAGGATGTGCCGCTGAGGCCCATGGGAAGGAGAAGCAGGAAGACATCAACTGGCAAGGTGCCTCAATCGATGCCATTGACGGAGCCGGTGATCCAGGGGACCAGCATTGCCAACCGGGCTTCTGTGACTTTTGCCGTACAATTGTCGAGTGCCCAGCCTTCAGCGTCGACTGCACAGATCCCAGCCGATCCACCGTCTTCACTCTTCACTGCGCATCACGTCCCAGAGGACCAAGTGAGTGCTGCCAAGGAAGTTATACGCCAGGCAGGCATCATGATGGAGCAGATGAAGGTGGTTCGGGAGGCCAGTCAAGCTGCTTATGATGCCAGCTCAGCTCTCCAGAGCAACGTCCAGGTTGGTTGATTACAGACTGATCCTTTAGCTTGTCGCTTGCTCTGTTAAGATATGCTACCTGAAAACTTTCTTTGTGCATCTTTTCGTCAGTCTGCATTTTGCATTTGTACACCCACTGGGTGTTTAACTTACTGCTGAATAGGTTTGCTTCTTGGGTCGACTAGGTTGTGTCGATTTTCTTTGAACCAGTGGGGGCACGCTGAGTGCACCCACTGGGTGCAGTCCCCGAGACCGTAGTCGACAGCGGGCTGTCGGCTATGGTTTGAGAATCAGAACTTTTTCACTTGGTCTGAACGGATCACGTCGAGTGGAACCCGAACCAGTGGGGGCACGCTGAGTGCACCCACTGGGTGTAGTCCCCAAGACCGTAGTCAACTGCGGGTAGTTGACTGTGGTCTGAGAACAACTTTCCTCTTCTTTTTTTCGACTGGATGGACCAAGTTAATGAAAACATCAAACCAATGGGGGCAGTAGTCTTAGAACTTGTTATTTTATTGCTCGGAAGCAGCCAATCTCCGTGTCTGTGAACTGACAATCTCCTGACCACAGAAATCTTGTGAACTTGGAGCTCGGTTTGCTGACTTAGAACAGAAGCAGATTCAACTCAATCTTGATCTGGAGCTGGCCAAGACAAACTTGTAGAAGGCCAAGGATGAAGCCGTTGGTATGAAAGCTTGTCGACTAATTCGTTCCTGACCTGAGTGTTATCTCCTTCTTCTGAACCGAGCGTTATTTTCTTCAGAAACAATGAACAAGGCTCTGGCGCGGAAGGATCTGGACCTTGCGGCCGCGCGGGAAGCAGCAGAAGAGAAAACTGCACTCGCCGACCAGAAGCTGGCTTCACTCGGTAAATTGGAGGAAGAGAACATCAAGCTGAAGGCTTCCCTTGATGAAGCCAACAAGCAGGCGACTCGTCAGAAGAAGGACAAGAGGGCCCTGACCGGCAAAGTAGAAGACATCGCCCGCAAGAGAGATGAGATGGAGATCTATCTGGGAGGACTTGCCAAGAAGTTATTCGTTACGAATGAAGGTGCTTTCTTTTGTCCGACTGACTTGTTGCTGTTGACTCAATATATAACTATTGAATCATCGCTGTATTGCGTGTGCAGAATTTTGCCAGAACTTCGAGGAAGTGACTGGGCGAATTGAGACAAGCTTGGATCCCATCCTCTCTCCTGTTAAGGACAAAGCTGCCATGAACGTGCTCCGACTGGAATCTCGTGTCGCTGGTGTCGTCGACTACCTTGCTCGGCTGAAAGTTGCGGTGTCGCGAATCGGCACAGCACTCTGGCCAGGGGCGACGCTCTAAGAAGACATCGAGTCTCTGATGGCTCGACTCAATGAGGTCCCTGGTCGAGTGCAGGAATGGAAGAAGTCTTCTGCTCGATGCGGTGCTGGCGTGGCTCTGTCTCTGGTTCATGTCCACTGCAAGGAATCTCGAGAAGAGAAGCTGGCGGCGATCAAGGTTGCCAATACCAAAAGGCACGACTTCCAATATTTCATGGAAACCTTCATTGCTGCTGCCACTCAGATTGCTGATGGAATCGACCTGGACGAGTTCGTCGAACCTGCTAGCCCTCCTCCTGCGGAGTGAACAAACCTTATGCCTTGCCTTAAATTTGCCTTGGATGCCGAGTGATTTTGTAACCATTAAACTCCTTCGGGCCTGATGCCCGAGTAATTTTATTCGCGGTCTGTAACTTCGCGAGATTTATCTGACCTTGGGATTTCTCTGAATATGCTTGTGTTTGCCTTCAAGTAGAACTTGTTTCTTCACTCGGAATAGTCTTTGTATTTGTGATGCAGCTCCGAGGAGAAGGTAGCATTCGACCTGCACCTCGTCGTCCTGGCGGATCAGGACAGAGAGCACAGTGTATTTATGGCGCAGCTATGAGGAGAAGGTCGCAGTCGACCTGCATCTCGTCGTCCTTGCGGATCGGGATGGCGCGTGCATTGTACTTATGGCGCAGCTCTGAGGAGAAGGTCGTAGTCGACCTAAACCTCGTCGTTCTTGCGGATGAGGATAGAGCATGTGGCCGAGTTCCCGAGCGAGAAGATCGGTCCTCACTTGGAACGTGTTTCATACTTAGGCGAGTACTGGATTGCAGCTAAGCCCCCGAGTGAGAGGGTTGCTCTTCACTCGGTGGGATTTTTTTGAACTTAGGCGAGTACTGGACTGCAGCTGAGCCCCCGAGTGAGAGGGTTGCTCACCACTCGGTAGGATTATTTCAAACTTAGGCGAGTACTGGACTGCAGCTAAGCCCCCGAGTGAGAGGGTTGCTCTTCACTCGGTGGGATTTTTTCAAACTTAGGCGAGTACTGGACTGCAGCTAAGCCCCCGAGTGAGAGGGTTGCTCTTCACTCGGTGGGATTTTTTCAAACTTAGGCGAGTACTGGACTACAGCTAAGCCCCCGAGTGAGAGGGTTGCTCACTACTCGGTAGGATTTTTGAAACTTAGGCGAGTACTGGACTGTAGCTAAGCCCCCTAGTGAGAGGGTTGCTCTTCACTCGGTGGGATTTTTCAAACTTAGGCGAGTAATGTACTGCAGCTAAGCCCCCGAGTCAGAGGGTTGCTCTTCACTCGGTGGGATTTTTTCAAACTTAGGCGAGTACTGGACTGTAGCCAAGCCCCTGAGTGAGAGGCTTTCTCACCACTCGGTAGGATTTTTTGAACTTAGGCGAAACGGATTCGCAGCTAAGTCCTTGAGTGAGAGGCTTGCTCACCACTTAGTAGGATTTTTTGAACTTAGGTGAAACAGATTCGCAGCTAAGGCACCCACTGGGGATTTAGCACATATAAAAAGGAAAAATAATCAATTAGGAGACTGTAATACTGTGTCTTTGATAATCAAACTAGGAGGTATTTCTTATTACATCTCAACAGTCTGAATGCTTAAGTACAAAAGGGGCGGAGTAGCTCCGCATTCCAAGCGCGTGGCTCGTCTTTCTTGTGCTCCACATTGTAGAGGCGATATGTTCCGTTGTGGAGCACTTTGGTGATGATGAAGGGGCCTTCCCAAGCAGGAGCGAGCTTGTGTGGTCGCTGCTGATCCACTCGAAGAACCAAGTCCCCCTCTTGAAATGCTCGACCCCTCACGTTTCTGGCGTGGAATCGACGCATGCCTTGTTGATAAATGGTCGACCGGATCAGGGCCATCTCTCTTTCCTCTTCTAGGAGATCAACTGCATCTTGCCGAGCCTGTTCTGCTTCATCTTCTGAGAAAAGTTTGATCGAGGTGCATTGTGAAGTCACTCGGAAGCACAGCTTCAGCTCCATAGACCAAGAAGAATGGAGTTCGATCAGTCGACCGATTAGGAGTTGTCCTCAATCCCTAAAGCACTGATGGAAGTTCATCGACCCAAGCGCCTACTACATGCTTGAGGTCACGCATCAATCGGGGTTTCAGCCCTTTGGGAATCAATCCGTTTGCTCTTTCAGCTTGCCCATTCGACTAGGGATGGGCAACTGATGCATAGTCGACCCGAGTACCTTGGGAAGCGCAGAAAGTTCTGAACTCGACGGAATCGAAGTTCGACCCATTATCTGTGCTGATGCTATGTGGAACTCCATACCTGAATGCTAACTCTCTGATGAAGCTGACAGTAGTACTTGCTTCGAGGTTTTTGATTGGTTTAGCCTCAATCCATTTGGTGAACTTGTTGACTGCTACAAGCACATGAGTGAAGCCACTCCTACCGGTCCTCAGAGGTCCAACCATATCTAATCCCCAAACAGCAAAAGGCCAGATGAGTGGAATGATCTTCAGGGCTGATGCAGGCTTGTGGGACATGTTGGAATAGAACTGACAACCTTCACATTTGTCGACTATGTCTTTTGCCATTTCATTCGCTCGTGGCCAATAAAATCCCGCTCGGTATGCTTTGGCCACAATGGTCCGAGAGGACGCATGGTGACCACAGGTCCCCGAGTGGATGTCATTGAGGATCACTCGACCTTCTTCTGATGTAATGCACTTCTGAGCGACTCCAGTAACACTTTCTCGGTAAAGTTGTCCACCTATTACTGTGAAACCTTTAGATCGACGGACAATCTGACGGGCCTCTTCTTCATCCTCTGGGAGCTCTTTCCTGAGAATATATGCAATGTACGGCACTGTCCAATCGGGTATGACGACCAAAACTTCAATGATCAAGTCGACCATGTCTGGGATTTCAACTTCAGTCGGATCAGTAGGGCTCTTTGGTTGTGGGGGATCTTCCATGAAGGGATCCTCTTGAACAGACGGTGTGTGAAGATGCTCCAAGAACACATTACTGGGAATAGGCTCACGCTTGGAACCTATCTTTGCCAAATCATCAGCTCCGTTATTTTTCAGTCGGGTTATATGATAAAGCTCTAATCCCTCAAACTTCTTTTCTAACTTTCACACTGCATTACAATAGCCAGTCATAGCCGGGCTCTTGATGTCCCACTCCTTCATTACATGATTAACCACCAAATCCGAGTCGCCGTAGACCATTAGGCGACGGACGCCGAGTGAAATGCCCATCCGCAACACGTATAGAAGTGCTTCATATTCAGTTTCATTGTTGGAGGAATCAAAATGAATCTAGAGAACATAGCTGAGCCTGTCGCCTAGGGGGGATACGAATACCACCCCAGCACCAGAACCATTCAACATCTTGGATCCATCAAAGAACATGGTCCAATGCTCTGAGTGAATCTGAGTCGGTTGTTGCTGCTCAACCCACTCGGCGAGGAAATCTGCTATTGCTTGGGACTTGATAGCTTTCTTTGCCTCAAACTTGATATCCAATGGAAGGAGTTCAATCGCCCACTTTGCCACTCGACCAGTTACATCTCTGTTGTTCAGAATTTCCGACAATGGTGCGTCGCTGACGACTGTAATGGAATGATCTGAGAAATAATGTGCAACCTTCTTCGTGGTCATGTAAATTCCATAAACAAGCTTCTGATAATGCAGGTATCTCTGCTTGGACGGAGTCAAGACTTCAGAAATATAGTACACTGGGCGCTGAACTTTATAGGCTTTTCCTTCTTCTTCCCGCTCAACCGTGAGTACTGTACTGACAACTTGTCTAGTGGCTGCAATATAAAGCAGTAAAGGCTCTTTGCTGATTGGGGCAGCGAGCACCGGCTGGGTGGAAAGCAGGGCTTTGAGCTCTGCAAACGCTGCGTCAGCTTCAGGAGTCCAGTCGAACTTATCAGATTTCTTCATCAGTCGGTAAAGAGGCATTGCCTTTTCACCAAGGCGAGAGATGAATCGACTCAGGGCGGCCAAACAAACAGTAAGCTTCTGAATGTCATGCACACGCACAGGGCGTTTCATCCGGAGTATGGCACCAACTTTCTCTGGGTTCACGTCGATCCCTCGTTCGGAAACGAGGAAACCGAGCAACTTTCCACCTGGAACTCCGAATGTGCACGTCAACGAATTAAGCTTAATATCATACCTTCTCAGGTTGGCAAAGGTTTCAGCAAGGTCAGTCAGCGGGTCGGAACCTTTACGCGACTTGACCACAATGTCATCCATATATGTTTCCACATTCCGACTGATTTGAGTGAGCAAGCACTTCTGAATCATCCTCATAAATGTGGCACAAGAATTCTTGAGACCGAATGGCATGGTGACATAGCAAAAGCACCCGAATGGGGTGATGAAAGCTGTTTTTATTTCATCGGGTCCATACGGTCGGATCTGATGATACCCGGAATATGCGTCCAGAAAAGATAAACGCTCACACCCCGCAGTTGAGTCGACAATTTGGTCGATGCGGGGGAGAGGGAAATGATCTTTCAGGCAGGCCCGATTGATATGCTTGAAGTCAATACACATACGAAGTGAATCGTCATTCTTGGGGACCATGACAACATTGGTGAGCCACTCGGAGCGGTAAATCTCTCGAATGAACTCAGCTGCCAGAAGCCGAGCCACTTCCTCTCCAATTGCCTTTCTCTTCTGTACGGCGGACTGTCGAAGATGCTCTTTGACTGGTTTTACTTTTGGATCGACTCGGAAACGGTGCTCAGCCAGTTCCCTGGGTACACCAGGCATGTCAGAAGTTTTCCATGCAAAGATGTCCCAGTTCTCACGGAGGAACTAGATGAGCGCTTCTTCCTATTTGTTGTCGAGTGATGTTGAGATATGAGTAGGAGCAGCATTAGGATCGGTCGGGTGAATATGAACCGACTTTGTTTCACCGGACGACTGAAATGCAGAATCTGTGGCAGCCTTCTTTGCTCGCAACAAATCACTCGGATCTGCATTCTTCTGGTATTCTTGCAATTCAACTGCTGCCATTTGTGCATCGGTAATTTTTGAACCCTTCTGGAGGCACTCTTCTGCCTTCTGCCGATTGCCAGTGACCGTGATCACTCCTCTGGGACCAGGCATCTTCAATTTGAGGTATACATAACATGGTCGAGCCATAAAACGTGCATATGCAGGCCTACCCAAAATAGAATGATAAGCACTCTGGAAATCCACTACTTCAAATGTCAACTTTTCCTTACGATAATTCTTTGAATCACCAAAAACCATGTCAAGAGTGATCTAGCCGAGTGATTCAGCTTTCTTTCCAGGGATAACGCCATGGAAACTCATGTTCCTCTCGCTAAGCATGGACATCGGAATGCCCATCCCCTTCAAGGTTTCAGCGTAAAGAATATTCAGGCTGCTACCACCATCCATCAACACTTTGGTCAGCCGAGTGCCTCCAACAACTGGGTCGACTACCAATGCTTGCCTCCCTGGAGTGGCAACACATGCAGGATGATCAGATTGGTCGAATGTGATAGCTGTTTGTGACCACTTTCGGTATGTTGTCATTGCCGGAGCAACCATATTCACTTCTCTGTTTATCACTTTCAATCGACTTTTGCTCTCAACATCAGCAAAAATCACCAGGGTGGAATTGACATTGGGAACACCGTCATCTTCCTCTTTGTCCTCATCCTTGTCTGACTCCTTCTCCTTTTCATTAGGCTGCTTCTCCCGGAATTGCTGGATCAGGAGCCGACACTATCGAGTGGTGTGTTTAGGATAAATCAGATTACCCTCTTCATCCTTCTTGGTGTGAATGTGACATTATAAATCAGATTTCCTGCTTGATCTTTCACTTTCTTGGGGGTCCAGGGCCCCTTGGGTTTCCCTTTAAACTTTCCTTGGATCACTGCCGCAGTTTCACCAGGTCCTGCAGGCTCAGCTTTACGCTTCTGTTTCGGATTGGAATTTCCTCCACCGGTGTCCTGACCGACTGGTTTGCTCTTTCCACTGCAGAGTCGATCTTCTTCTTCTCCGTTAGCATACCGAGTGGCTATTTCCATCATCCGAGTCAGAGACATATATCCTGTCCGACCGAATTTTAGGTTAAGCTCTCAATACTAACGCCTTCCTTACAGGCACAAACCGTGTGATGCTGAGATACATTTTCCACTTTGTAATCTCTTAGAGTCTCATTCGGTTTTTGCACGCAATGCTGCAATTCTGTCAAACCTGCTGGCCGTTTGCAGGTACCCTCAAAAGTCCTGACAAACACTCGGGCAAGTTCTTCCCAACTGAATATACTGCCTGGGGTCAATTGATTCAGCCATGCTCTGGCCGAACCTTCCAGCATTAGAGGAAGATGCTTCATGGCCACTTCATCATTACCACCACCAATCTGCACAGCCACTTGGTAATCCTCAAGCCACGTGTCAGGCTTGGACTCACCAGTGAACTTGCTAACTCCAGTCGCCAATCTGAAATTGGGAGGAATCTCTGCAGCCCGGATGGCTCTGCCGAAACACTCTGGGCCTGAGACATGAACTCTGCTGCCAGTCGGGCGATCTCTGTCAAGTCCTTCTCTGTGTGCTATGTTCCTGTCGACCAGACCTTGAACAAGAATCGATCTTAGATCAAAGCCTGGCTCTCTTGGGTCGACTGGCAATCTCCGCTCACCATCGTGTGAGCGCCTATCATCATGATGACGGGCACATAGGACCCGCCCCTCAGAGGGGGTGTAGGCACTCGACGACGGTTATTGCGGTCGAATCGATTATCCAATTGCTCATGATTCCGATCCCAGTACTGCTCTTGATGATGCCCAGGTCCCTCTCGCATCTGAGGTGATCTTGGGCTGTGGGCCGACTGGACTGTATCAGCCATCACAGATCTGCTATGAATTCTATCCCCCGACTGAGACACTGTTGTGTTCTGCTCTCCTGCTGCCCGAAGTAAAGCCCGGATCTGCATCAAACCTCTTCCAGCCTCCGACTGGGAAGGCTGAATGGACTCTGCTATACGAGCTGCAGCTGTAAGATTCTCAATCAGAGTGCAGTATACCTGATGCTGAGGTGGGAAAAGCTGTCGCTGCCGTCGACTGGACTCAGGGATCCGCTGCCGAGCAGGTTCGTCGAGTGCATGCAGAAGGTTCTCCAGACGAGTGCGCTCAGCCAAAGTGGCCAGGCGCGCTACCTACAAGGCCCGAGCCTTAGAGGTCTCCCCGATGATAGGCGTGTGAAGCGCTTCTTCGTTGCAGCGGTGAAGTTCCTCCCTCTGCTGCGAGGAAAGGGCTTCAGGATGATACTCCTCGTGAACATGTGACGGGTCGCCACCATCCCCGCCACCATCGTGACGAAACCCGGGTGGGCCGTGCGGCGCATTAACCACCAAGACCTCCATCGCAGGGTCGCTGCTGTCACATTCAGAGAAGGTCTCGACAGAGCCAATCGACAGGTCGAACAGGCCCTAGAGAGATTCGTCATGCTCGATTGCCGCGACTTGTGTGGTGGCCGACTGACGCGCCACCGCGTGTTTCACCCACTGCTGGAGCCGTGACCTACCGGATCACTTGCATCGGCGAACAGCGGGGAGCGCGGACACCACGGGAACCGACCAATACTGGGTCGACGGTTGCCGCCGCAGGACGCCGCGAACGCATGCACAAAAGTGCATCGCCCCACGGACGGGGAGCGTCTCGACGTTGAGGGGAGCTTCCTGGAGCCAGGCGGAGTCATCGGCGACGAAGACGAGCGCGCCGAGACGGATCTTGCGGCCCTCCGCCAATCCACCGCCGGAAACCATGATGATGGGAATCAAAAAAATCACAACCTCACCAAAAAGTTGCTAAGACACCTGCCCCATGGTGGGCACCAACTGTCGTGGTTCTAAGACTGACAGTAGAATGGGTGGTAGGTATGAGGAGGCAAGATCCTAGCTATGGTGAAGTTGTACACACCAGATTTACGAGTTTAGGCCCTTCACGGTGGAAGTAACAACCCTACGTCACGGTGCTCGGGAGCTCGGTCGATTTGATTATGTGTGTGGGGTTACAGGGGGTGCGAACTCTTGTCCCTGAGGAGGGGGGTGGTTTATATAGAGTTCGCCAAGCCCCTCCGGCCCTTAGTTAAACAGGGTTTAAGGTACATAAAGATAGGGCGTTACTGATAAGGCCAGCAATAAAGATACATGAATGACCATTAAATCTACAGGGTAACGCATGACCGTTGCCATACAGAGTGACTTTAGATCTTCTATCCGTCGAGTGATTCTTGTTACGGTCGAATGAGTACTTTCTGGTTGAATGAACTTGAGTCTTCCGAGTGGAATGTTTCTGGTCGAGTGGATGATGGTATCCCTTGAATGCTTCTGAATTTAGGTAAATGTCCTTGGGGAGGGTGTCTAGGTCAGGCCTATGACCCTACCCTAGGTACATGTCGTCATCACGTAGCCGTATTGACTACCTTGCAGCGTGGCCATGCGTACGTGTACACAATATATACGGGACTGCATGACGTGCTACGTCAGCGCCTCTACTTCAACATGTGCTGCTCCTTACTCGGTCACGGTACGTCGCCGCAGAGACACCGATCGACCGCTATGTACGTACACATTCGTGGCCGGACAGATAACGCGACTTTCGCTTCCACCTGGTGGGTCCCAGCTGTCAGGGGGTAAGAAGGCCCAAGATAAAGCCAGTGGGTCCCAGCTATCAGGGGGCAATGTTTTTTTTCGCGAAATATAGAGGCCCTTCCGGTAGGTCCGAGGTGTCAGGTGGAGGAATCATCATTTTGCGCGTAATAAGGAGGCACTTCCTTGTGTGCGGCCATGGACCCAGCTGTCAGTCTCTCCACTTACAGTCCTCTTCTGATGGCTGTCATTCCTTGACCGCATTGATGACGCCGTACCGCCCGAGAGCACCAAGGTGGTGCACGACGGTGCGACCTAGGAAGGGAATGACCCGGAGCCGGGGAATAAGCAGTAGTGGATGCCCACATGGAGGGGAGTACGAGGGTTGACTGCTTCGGCTGCGGTTTGAGGCTACCATCTCCGGAGAATAACAGGGGTGTGGGTGAGTAGAGGGAAGGCCTGGCCAGGAGTATTATGGTCGGGCGTTGAGGCCCGCGCGGCAGCACAGCCGGCCACGGGAGGCTGGAGCAGGCAGTACGGCGGGCGGAGGTTTGGGCGGCTGGAGCAACAAGACCAGAGGTTGAAGACGCAGCTTGGCCATTGGATTAACATCGAACAGTCAGTGCAGCTAGAATCATTTATTGACTAAGTTGACAAAGCCCTGCGTACGCGTTAACTTAGTAGGCCCACAAGTCAGCCTCCAAATCTGGTGGGTCGGAGCTAGCAGGGGGAATCAATTTTTTGGCGTAATAAGGTGGCACTTCCTTGCGTGCGAAGATGTTTTCTGGTTTTTGTTATTTCTTCTTTTTCGAGTTATAATAAAAGAAAACAATTTAGGATCTTCGGTACAATCTATATTTTCATGATAAGGATCATAATAAAGCATGTGGGTCCCAGCTGTCAGGGAGAGGAAACCTTTTATTTTCGCATAATAAAGGAAGCACTTCCTTGCGTGCGAAGATGTAGCTGGTGGTTCAAACCTTTCAGGGGGAGAAATTATTTGTTTTCGCATAATACGGGGGCACTTGCTGCGTGCGGCCATGGGCCATGTGGGTCCCTACTGTCAGCTAATCCATGTACATGCCTCATCCGATGGTTATTGTTTGTTGACAAAGTTGACCACGCCACGCCGAGAGAACCAACCAGTGAACGTTGGCGAGTATTACGAAGGGAATGACCCAGAGTTGGCGAAGACACAATAGTGGATGCCCACACGGAGGGGAGTACGAGGGTTCACTGGTTCGGCTGTGGTGTGAGGCTACCGTCGCCGATGAAGAACAGGAGGTGTTGGTGAGTAGAGGAATGGCCTGGATGGCATTTGGGAGTAGAGTGGGCTGGTGAAGCCTGCGCGGCAGCACAGCCGGCCACGGGAGGCGGTAGCAGGCGGTACCGCCGGCGGTGGTTTGGGCGGCTGCAGCAAGAATATCCGAGATTGAATAAACACTACAGCCGTTGGATGGACATCCAATGGCCACTGCTACTAGAATCGTGTCTTGACTATAAGTTTACAAAGCCTTCCGTACACCTTAGTAGGCCCACAAGCCTTCCATATGCGTCACTGACTATAATTCTCAAAGAAAATAGTAGGCCCAGAGCATCACATCTGTGGCAGAGAACATATAGCCCATTTGCGATTTCTAATAGTGTACAACCCATTTTTGAATTCTAATGGAATTTACTACAACCCATTTATAGTCTGTTAAAATTACAGCCCATTTTCTAGCCAGGACAACGATTAATAATTTCAACCAACCTCTCAAAACAGAATGCACCCAAAAATCCCACAATTTGATGGGATCCAAAAAAATTGGGTTTTTTATTTCTGTGCCCCTCGTTCCTAGCTCTACTCATTCATCCCCACTCTGTTAACTTTTGCTCACTTTTGCCCACTCCCTTGCCCGAAACCCTCAGAATAGGTTATAACGCACATTGCCTACGGGTTAATGCCTTTGACCGTTAGCTGACGAGTGGGGCCGCGTATACGTGGGCACATGCAAGACCGCGGTCGTGGGGTAGCACGTGTCCATGGACATGCCCGAAACGTCCCATCATATAAAGAGAGAAACCACCTCCATCACGCCTACCATTTTCCCCCAAATCCCCTCGCTGCCACATCGTCTTCCTCTCCCCCACCGGTGTCGTCTCGCTCTCCTCCACTGCCTCCACCGCTCCATCTCGCTCTCCCCCACTGCATCCTCTTCCTCACCTTCATCCCCTCCATCTGTCAAATGGCCGACGCTCGTGGCGACACCGGCGCAACGGCCGAAGATGTGGTGGAGCTGCAGGGTCAGGGCGCGGTGACCGCTGATGTCGGCGGCGTCCACGACGGTGCAGGGAAACTCGCAACCGCTGCGGATGTGGAGGGCTCCGCCTCATCGCTGTAGAAGGTGACAACGTCGAGTGGCGCAATCCATCCCGATGCCCCCGTTGCGCCGCCTGCCGTGGAGGAGCAGGTATTTGCATTTGCTTAGCTTGTAGAGTTAGTTGCTCCCTAGTTGCATTGGTTACATTAGTTCAGATGGTTAGAGTAGTTGGTTCGACGGATGGGTCGGGTTTTTCTGTATGGGTTGGGGGATCGGGGTTTTTGGACTAGGGTTTGTTGTATAAATTTGTTGCAAAAATGCTAGCTAGATGTTGTGAACTATGATTTTAGGTGCTGCTATGATTCGGGTTTTTAGATTTGTTTTTAGATTTGGATAAATTCGTTGCAAAAATGCTAGATGTTGTGAACAGATTGGGGTTTTTAAGCCTATGATGCTTATTAGATTTGTTTTTAGTGCTCATAGATTGGGGTTTTTAATGCTACTCACATTCGTTGCCTTAGATTGGGTCCCTGTTAGATTTGTTTTTGAATGCTACTCAGACTGGGGTTTTGAATGTCATATGCCGAAATGGAATCCATTAATTAAGTAGTTATTTGATTCATTAGTATATAATTTTATCCACAATATGTAGTTATATTAGCTCTGTTCTTCAATGTGTGTGCATGATCAATGATCAATGTGTTATTTGAATGTCATATTGGGGGTTTTGATCAATGTGTGTACAAATCTAATACATTGATATACTAGTGATGGATGTGGTTTTTGAATGCATAGAGCTAAGGGGCACCAAAATAAAAAACCCCACTCTAAAACATTTCTGATATTGGGAGTATATTAGCCCTATGATCAATGTGTCATGTGTGCATATGTTAATTTTTAATTGGCTACTACTGATGGATGTAATTGTATATTCAGGAGGATGATGGTTGGGGGGGAGAAAGAGGAAGCTGGCCGACTACGACCTGTACGAGGGGGCGTTTAGTGACGATTCTGAATATGAGGTAAGCATATCCCTTGTTCCTTTGACATGGTGTATATGAATCTATAATGTATTAATGCAATTAATTCATGTGTGCAGTATGATTCTGGAGATGATGTGTACAAGGGCAACGTCGCTTCCTTCACAGCCAAGGAGGAGGAGAAGATCAAGGCCAAGGGAGTTGCCTCCTTCTACAACTAAAAGTTCAAGAAGTGGCACCGCCCCTACTGCACCACCAAGCCAAAGCCAAGGGATGGCCGCTTCGATCACCTTCTGTCTCATGCTCAGGATGTGGCGATTCGCGGGGAGGACTACATGATCAGGGGGCAGCATCCCGCCCTCGCAAAGGCCCTAACTCCGGCGTGATGTGATGCTGTGAACTAAGTTTATCTGTTGGGATACTTTTGGTTTGTTGAACTGAATCTTGTTTGTTATGGTTTGTTCAACTGAATCTCTCATTGGTTATGCTAGTAATCTGGTTGCTATCTATATTTGTATGTCCTTAAATTTGCCTGTGGTATATTTGTCTGTCCTGAATCTATGGTTAGTTATGTTTAGATGTTGTGAACTATGATCTTAGGTGCTGCAATGATCACACATGTTGTGTAGGAAATCAAATGCATGCTCCAAATGAGATCATGTAAACCTTGGCAAACCTGGACAGTACAAATTCAAGAAAATGCAAAAACAAGTAAAACCTTGGCAAACTATCTATGTTTGTGTAGGAGATCATGTGTGCAACATTTGAAGTGATTTACAGGAGGTCAAATAAATTTGAATTTGAGAAAATGTGCTCCAAATGAGCTCCCAGGCTAGGGTAAACAGCCCATTGGTAATCAAGTTTTTTTGAACCTACTCTAAATGAGCCAAATGTTTTTTTATTAACACATATTCACTTTCCATAGTGTAGATTCGAAGTCTCACTATTTTTTGAATTAATCTTCATATTTTTACATTTTCTTTTGAAAACATATGCTTTAATATAAAAACTATTAAAAACACGTTTTGAAATATGAAAATGGAAAACTAGCTTCAGATCCTTCTTATTCACATTAAAATAAAGCTTTAGTGATTTTTTAAAAAAAATTTAATTTTTCAAAAACAGAAGGTAACACCACCTCCTCTCCTTGAACTCTATGAAATAATGTACATGATAGCTCATATGTGTGAAGGTTTTCTCATGAAAATGACCATAGACCAAGTTTATGATTTTTGGTTTGTAACATGTCACATAAGACAACATTGTGCGCAGGTTTTATATTTTTTGATTTTTTTAAATTAATGGTGCTCATTTGACCTCGATCATGCCAGCTAGGATTTTTTCATGAAAACGACCATAGACCAAGTTTAGTATTTTTCCTTGTTAGTTTGTCTTATAAAACAACGAACGATGAAGGTTTCATATTTTTTGATTTTTTTTAAATTAGTTATGCTTAGTCAAAGCCTTCGATGCCCCGTTGACCAGCTCAAAACCCCTCTAAACCCCGCGGGGTTTCTCCTAACCATAGCTCCCAACGCCAGCAGTCCGATCATACCCTCGCACCAAGCGACAGCCCTCATATTTGGCCTTCTAGAAATAACTAGGTGGGCTGGCTGTGTGCAGGCTCCGCGCCGTTGGATCACAAGGATGGCTCCGCATCGTTCGTTCATGGGGCGATCCGCGAGAGGCGATCCCATTGGTTTTGCTCGGTTGCTCGCCCACCACTGACTCCGTGAAAAAAATGTTGTTATTGGGTCGAAAAGGAAACCAAGCTCTGGTTGGGCCGTCGAATTACGTCGTTTTTTGTATCGTTTGCTCTGTTTTTTGTGAACGTGCTGGTTGTGTATTTTTGCATCTTTTTTGCATTGTTTGCTCTGTTTTTTGTGAACGTGTTGGCTCTGTATTTTTGCATCGTTATAAATCAATTAACGTTGCATAGCAAATGACCAATTTTGAAGGGCCAAATTTATTTTTATCATGCAAAATGGCCACAAACTATTCATAAATTGTCTCTTTTTGTTGATATAATATATATGACCACGGATTCCCACACGTGCAATTAGCTTCTTTTTCTTCTTCTTTTTCAAACCACCGTTTCCCATGCGATCTCCCGATGTTGCGGTGGGTTTGAAAACGGGTTACTTCACATTTGACCCTGTTATTGCCATGGCCAAATAACACGTAGCACTACGGCTATTTAAGCCACCCTCTGCCTCTGCCATCCCTCATCCATCTCCCATCCTATCTGCCATCTGCCCTTCTTGCTCTTCGACCACTTCTCCTTCTTCTAGCACATCCTCAGCCATGCAGTACACCGGACCAACATACCACTTCCCACCCACCATGCCGGAGAGGCTCTACCCTCCTGGCGTGTACGTTGAGCGCACACTACGTGTGTGGGCAATATCAAGGTGGAGGACCGCAAGGAACTTCACCGAGTTCTTCCTCGCGTTCGGCTACCACAACCTCCCCCGGGGATCTCCAAGGATGTTCCGTGTTGAGGAGGTCATCCAAAACGGGGTGGTGGTTGCTCTCTGCTACCTCTTGAGCACTGCGTTGGTTTTCCCTTGAAGAGGAAAGGGTGATGCAGTAAAGTAGCATAAGTATTTCCCTCAGTTTTTGAGAACCAATGTATCAATACTGTAGGAGATCACGCTCGAGTCCCATGCACCTACACAAAAAAATAAGAACCTCGCAACCAACGCGATAAAGGGGTTGTCAATCCCTTCACGGTCACTTACGATAGTGAGATCTGATAGATATGATAAGATAATATTTTTGGTATTTTTATGATAAAGAGAAATAAAGATGTAAAGTAAAATAAATGGCAATAAAAAGAGCTAAGTGTTGGAAGAGTAATATGATGGAAGATAGACCCGGGGGCCATAGGTTTCACTAGTGGCTTCTCTCAAGAGCATAAGTATTACGGTGGGTAAACGAATTACTGTCGAGCAATTGATAGAATTGAGCATAGTTATGAGAATATCTAGGTATGATCATGTATATAGGCATCACGTCCGCGATAAGTAGACCGAAATGATTCTGCATCTACTACTATTACTCCACACATCGACCGCTATCCAGCATGCATCTAGAGTATTAAGTTCATAAGAACAGAGTAATGCTTTGAGTAAGATGACATGATGTAGAGGGATAAACTCATGCAATATGATATAAACCCCATCTTTTTATCCTCGATGGCAACAATACAATATGTGCCTTGCTGCCCCTGCTGTCATTGGGAAAGGACACCGCAAGATTGAACCCAAAGCTAAGCACTTCTCCCATTGCAAGAAAGATCAATCTAGTAGGCCAAACCAAACTGATAATTCGAAGAGACTTGCAAAGATAACCAATCATACATAAAAGAATTCAGAGGAGATTCAAATATTGTTCATAGATAATCTTGATCATCAACCCACAATTCATCGGATCTCGACAAACACACCGCAAAAGAAGATTACATCGAATAGATCTCCAAGAAGATCGAGGAGAACTTTGTATTGAGATCCAAAGAGAGAGAAGAAGCCATCAAGCTAATAACTATGGACCCAAAGGTCTGAGGTAAACTACTCACACATCATCGGAGAGGCTATGGTGTTGATGTAAAAGCCTTCCATGATCAATGTCCCCTCCGGCGGAGCGCCGGAAAAGGCCCCAAGATGGGATCTCACGGGTACAGAAGGTTGCGGCGGTGGAAATAGGGTTTTGGCTCCGTATCTGATGTTTCGAGGGTATATGGGTGTATATAGGAGGAAGAAGTACATCGGTGGAGCAACTAGGGGCCCACGAGGGTGGAGGGCACGCCTGGGGGAGGTGGGCGCGCCCCCTGCCTCGTGCTTTCCTCGTTGATTGCTTTACGTAGACTCCAAGTCCTCTGGATCACGTTTGTTCCGAAAATCACGTTCCCGAAGGTTTCATTCCGTTTGGACTCCGTTTGATATCTTTTTCCTTCGAAACACTGAAATAGGCAAAAAACAGCAATTTGGGCTAGGCCTCCAGTTAATAGGTTAGTCCCAAAAATAATATAGAAGTGTATCATAAAGCCCATTAAACATCCAAAACAGAATATAATATAGCATGGAACAATCAAAAATAATAGATACGTTGGAGACGTATCAAGCATCCCCAAGCTTAATTCCTGCTCGTCCTCGAGTAGGTAAATGATAAAAACAGAATTTTTGATGTGGAATGCTACCTAGCATAATCTTCAATGTAATTCTCTTATTAGTGGTATGAATATTCAGATCCGAAAGATTCAAGACAAAAGTTTAATATTGACATAAAAATAATAATACTTCAAGCATACTAACTAAGCAATTATGTCTTCTCAAAATAACATGGCCAAAGAAAGTTATCCCTACAAAATCATATAGTCTGGCTATGCTCTATCTTCACCAGACAAAATATTTAAATCATGCACAACCCCGATGACAAGCCAAGCAATTGTTTCATACTTTTGGTGTTCTCAAAGTTTTTCAATCTTCACTCAATACATGAGTGTGAGCCATGGACATAGCACTATATGTGGAATAGGATGGTGGTTGTGGAGAAGACAAAAAAAAGGAGAAGATAGTCTCACATCAACTAGGCGTATCAACGGGCTATGGAGATGCCCATTAATAGATATCAATGCGAGTGAGTAGGGATTGCCATGCAACGGATGCACTAGAGCTATAAGTGCATGAAAGCTCAACAAAAGAAACTAAGTGGGTGTGCATCCAACTCGCTTGCTCACGAAGACCTAGGGCAATTTTGAGGAAGCCCATCATTGGAATATACAAGCCAAGTTATATAATGAAAAATTCCCACTAGTATATGAAAGTGATATCATAGGAGACTCTCTATCATGAAGATCATGGTGCTACTTTGAAGCACAAGTGTGGTAAAAGGATAATAGCATTGTCCCTTCTCTCTTTTCTCTCATTTTTTTCTTTGGGCCTTTTCTCTTTTTTTATGGCCTCTTTTTTTTAGTCCGGAGTCTCATCCCGACTTGTGGGGGAATCATAGTCTCCATCATCCTTTCCTCACAGGGGACAATGCTCTAATAATGATGATCATCACACTTTTATTTACTTTACAACTCAAGAGTTACAACTCAATACTTAGAACAAAATATGACCCTATGTGAATGCCTCCGGCGGTGTACCGGGATATGCAATGAATCAAGAGTGACATGTATGACAATTATGAATGGTGGCTTTGCCACAAATACAATGTCAACTACATGATCATGCAAAGCAATATGACAATGATGGAGCGTGTCATAGTAAATGGAACGGTGGTAAGTTGCATGGCAATATATCTCGGAATGGCTATGGAAATGCCATGATAGGTAGGTATGGTGGCTGTTTTGAGGAAGGTATATGGTGGGTGTATGATACCGGCGAAAAGTGCGCGGTATTAGAGAGGCTAGCAATGGTGGAAGGATGAGAGTGCATATAATCCATGGACTCAACATTAGTCATAAAGAACTCATATACTTGTTGCAAAAATCTACAACTTATCAAAGCAAAGTATTACACGCATTCTCCTAGGGGGATAGATTGGTAGGAAAGGACCATCGCTCGTCCCTGACCGCCACTCATAAGGAAGACAATCAATAAACAAATCATGCTCCGACTTCATCACATAACGGTTCACCATACGTGCATGCTACGAGAATCACAAACTTTAACACAAGTATTTCTCAAATTCACAACTACTCAACTAGCATAACTATAATATCACCATCCTCATATCTCAAAACAATTATCAAGCATCGAACTTCTCATAGTATTCAACACACTCATAAGATTTTTTTTTACTAATCTTTGATGCCTATCATATTGGGACCAATTTTTATGATTAAAGCAAATTACCAAGCTGTTTTGTAGGACTCTCAAAATAATAAAAGTGAAGCATGAGAGAACAATAGTTTCTATAAAACAAATCCACCACCGTGCTCTAAAATATATAAGTGAAGCACTAGAGCAAAAACTATATAGCTCAAAAGATATAAGTGAAGCACATAGAGTATTCTAATAAATTCCGAATCATGTGTGTCTCTCTCAAAAGGTGTGTACAGCAAGGATGATTGTGGTAAACTAAAAAGCAAAGAATCAAATCATACAAGACGCTCCAAGCAAAACACATATCATGTGGTGAATAAAAATATAGCTCCAAGTAAAGCTACCGATGGACGAAGACGAAAGAGGGGATGCCTTCCGGGGCATCACCATGCTTTGGCTTTTTGGTGTCCTTAGATTATATTGGGGTTCCATGGGCATTCCCAACCTTAAGCTCTTTCCACTCCTTGTTCCATAATCCATTAAATCTTTACACAAAACTTGAAAACAGCACAACACAAAACTCAACAGAAAATCTCGTGAGCTCCGTCAGCGAAAGAAAACAAAACACGACTTCAAGGTACTGTATTGAACTCATTATTTATTTATATTTTTGTTAAACCTACTTTATTCCAACTTCTCTATGGTTTATAAACTCTTTTACTAGCCATAGATTCATCAAAATAAGCAAACAACACACAAAAACAGAATCTGTCAAAAACAGAACAGTTTGTAGTAATCTGTAACTAACGCAAACTTCTGGAACTCAGAAAAATCTACCAAAATAGGAAAGCCTAGAAAAAAATTATTGATCTAATGCAATTGGAATCAATATTTTATCACGTTCTGGTGATTTTTAACAATTGTTTTCGTGAACAGAAAGTTTCTGTAATTTTCAGCAAGATCAAATAACGATCATCCAAGAAGATCCTATAGGTTTAACTTGGCACAAACACTAATTAAAACATAAAAAAATCTAACCAGAGGCTAGATCAAATATTTATTCCTAAACAGAAGCAAAAAGCCAAAAACTAAAATAAAATTGGGTTGCCTCCCAACAAGCGCTATCGTTTAACGCCCCTAGCTAGGCATAGAAGCAAGGATAGATCTAAGTATTGCCATCTTTGGTAGGCAATCCATAAGTGGATCTCATAATAGATTCATATGGTAATTTTATTTTCTTTCTAGGAAATTGTTCCATGCCTTTACTTGATAGTGGAATCTAATATTCCCTTCCTTCATATCAATAATTGCACCAATCTTTCTAAGGAAACGTCTACCAAGAATAATAGGACATGAAGGATTGCAATCTATGTCAAGAACAATGAAATCTACGGGCACATAGTTCCTATTTGCAACAATAAGAACATCATTAATTCTTCCCATAGGTTTCTTAATAGTGGAATCCGCAAAGTGCAAGTTTAAAGAACAATCATCAAATTCACGGAATCCTAGCAAATCACACAAAGTTTTGGAATCGTGGAAACACTAGCACCCAAATCACACAAAGCATAGCATTCATGATCTTTAATTTTAATTTTAATAGTAGGTTCCCAATCATCATAAAGTTTTCTAGGGATAGAAACTTCCAACTCAAGTTTTTCTTCATAAGATTGCACCAAAGCATCAACGATATGTTTAGTAAAAGCTTTATTTTGACTATAAGCATGAGCAGAATTTAGCATGGATTGCAACAAGGAAATGCAATCTATCAAAGAGCAATTATCATAATTAAATTCCTTGAAATCCAAAATAGTGGGTCATTAATATCTAAAGTTTTGATCTCTTCAATCCCACTATTACCATTTTTAGCCTCAAGATCTAGAAACTCCGAATTTTTAGGACGCCTTCTAGGTAAAGGTGACTCATCTCCAGTCCCATCATTATCAAGATTCATATTGCAAAACAAAGATTTAATAGGAGACACATCAATAACTTTTAGATCTTCATCTTTATTTTCATAGAAACTAGAAGAACATGCTTTCACAAAGAAATCTTTCTTAGCACGCATCCTAGCGGTTCTTTCTTTGCACTCATCAATGGAAATTCTCATGGCTTTGAGAGATTCATTGATATCATGCTTAGGTGGAATAGATCTAAGTTTCAAAGATTCAACATCAAGAGAAATTCTATCAATGTTCCTAGCCAATTCATCAACCTTAAGCAATTTTTCTTCAAGCAAAGCATTGAAATTCTTTTGTGAATTCATAAACTCCTTAACACTAGTCTCAAATTCATAGGGAATCTTATTAAAATTTCCATAAGAATTGTTGTAGGAATTACCATAATTATTAGAGGAATTACTAGGGTACGGCCTAGGATTAAAGTTTCCTCTATACGCGTTGTTACCAAAATTATTCCTACCATGATTGCAAAAGACCAAATCTCATATATAAGATGAACTCATACCAAGGGAATAATTAATTTTAAAAGAAGCTTCCATGATAGGATCTACATCTTGTCCATGGGCATGAACACAAATGTTCAAGGTCGACTGTCACATCTTCAATGCATAACCTTTCATTCACTCCTCGTTTTCGAAGAATTTGTAGTGCGAAAGATTTATCTGGTGAAGCACCAGAAGAGTATGACTCGCATAACTTACGAGTTCACACGAATTAGGAAAACCATAGATTCAACCCATCGGGACAACTTAGGAACGTATACCGCAGTCTTTAGGAGTAAATAACACAAACTCGATAGTAAGGAGAGTATACAATTTGCCAAAGGCATCATGTATCAGGGGAAGAACTCTCGAGGTTTTTGAATATGAATGACACTGTCGGATAATAACCAAGCAATTGGTCTCGTGGACCACGATGAACCTGATATGAGTATCGATACTCAGTCAGAAGGAAAATAGAATGCAAAGGTATCAGATTATAGAAACAACTGACTAATTCAAAGATCAAATGCAAAGGAGTTATCATTCCAAATCAAGGGATCAGAAGCCAACGATCTGATTAAGAATGGATAAGTTGAATAGACTTAGGGGTACAATTGACGACAATTTGATTGGTCGATAACCAGCTCATGTTCAAAATGACATCTGAGCCGAAAAGAAAATTTAAAAGGGTCAACCGATGATTGCATGCATTCGCACTCATGTTGAATCAATAGGATCAAATGACGGTGTCAAAGGATGCTAATGAATAACGCTAGTCATATGGAATTAACCATATTTTAAGTAGGTAAGGAAGATCAGGAGCAATAGGCTACCGAGGATTTCGGAAGATCGAATAGCATTTCAAAGAATTTTGTGACACATATGAACAACTGGGGATGAACGAATCCCCAATAATTTGAGGAATTATTCGTAGGGATATTCAGGCGGAAAAGGAGCTGCAAGGCAGCAGGCACAAAGGATTCTCGAAAATTCCAAAGTATTTCAGGTTATCTTGTAATAACAAGAACAGTTGGAAATGAAGGTATGGACAAGTGTATGTAGCTATCCATAGGAATTTATTGGTGATATGGAATTGCAACGACGAAGGGCACAAGGGTTTCGGGGAAACATCGGAGAGTATCTTCGAAATCTTCCGGTGCAGCAAGCAATCATCAGTAATGCCGGGGCTCACCGGGAGGAAGTGGGTACGAGAACCTATTGTCAGAGTAAGTAAAATGTTTATCCCGAATAGATGAGAGATCAGAGTCCCAGGCTATAGACGAGGAATAAAAGATCCTAATACCACCCAATTGGCAACGTGGGCCCGTAAGCCACACAGCCATGTTAGTAAAACCGTTTTCAAGTACCAGACTCAACTTCAGCCAAGGAGTTGGAAAGTGGGATCCTACAGGCAGCCGGCTCTGATACCAACTTGTGACGCCCCCGATTCAATCCTACACTACACGCAAACGTGTACGATCAAGATCAGGGACTCATGGGAAGATATCACAACACAACTCTAAAAATAAAATAAGTCATACAAGCATCATAATACAAGCCAGGGGCCTCGAAGGCTCGAATACAAGTGCTCGATCATAGACGAGTCAGCGGAAGCAACAATATCTGAGTACAGACACAAGTTAAACAAGATTGCCTTAAGAAGGCTAGCACAAACTAGGATACAGATTGAAAGAGGGGCAGACCTCCTGCCTGGGATCCTCCTAAACTACTCCTGGTCATCGTCAGCGGCCTGCACGTAGTAGTAGGCACCTCCGATGTAGTAGGAGTCGTCGTCGACGGTGGCGTCTGGCTCCTGGGCTCTAGCATCTGGTTGCGACAACTAGGTAGAATGGAAAGGGGGAAAAGAGGGAGAAAAGCAACCGTGAGTACTCATCCAAAGTACTCACAAGAAAGGATCTACACTACATATGCATGGGTATCTGTGTAAAGGGGCAATATCGGTGGACTGAACTATAGAATCCCAGAATAAGAGGGGCATAGCTAGTCCTGTCCAAGACTACGCTTCTGGCAGCCTCCATCTTGCAGCATGTAGAAGAGAGTAGATGGTAAGTTCACCAAGTAGCATCGCATAGCATAATCCTACCCGGCGATCCTCTCCTCGTCGCCCTATGTGAGAGCGATCACCGGGTTATATCTGGCACTTGGAAGGGTGTGTTTTATTAATTATCTGGTTCTAGTTGTCATAAGGTCAAGGTACAACTCCGGGTCGTCCTGTTACCGAGGATCACGGCTATTCGAATAGATAAACTTCCCTGCAGGGGTGCACCACATTACCCAACATGCTCGATCCCCTTTGGCCGGACACACTTTCCTGGGTCATGCCTGGCCTCAGAAGATCAACACATCGCAGGCCCACCTAAGCACAACAGAGAGGTCAGCACGCCGGTCTAAAACCTATGCGCGCAGGGGTCTGGGGCCCATCGCCCATTGCACACCTCCACGTTGCGTGGGCAGCCGGAGAGCAGACCTAGCAACCTCCATTACAAAGGAAGTTGCATTACGCGGTCCAACCCGGCGCGCGCCTCTCAGTCACCGACGTCAAGAAGGCTTCGGCTGATACCACGACGTCGAGTGCCCATAACTGTTCCCGCGGAGTTGGTTAGTGCGTATAGGCCAGTGGCCAGACTCAGATCAAATACCAAGATCTCGTTAAGCGTGTTAATTGAAGTATCCGCGAACGCCGACCAGGGCCAGGCCCACCTCTCTCCTAGGTGGTCTCCGCCACAAAGTAACAGTCGGGGGCCGTCGGGAACCCAGGCCCACCTCTACCGGGATGGAGCCACCTGCCCCTTCAGCCCCCATCTCCGAACAGTACCATAAGTAATGTAACAGTATAAAGTATATAGCATATGCCCGTGATCACCTCCCGAAGTGATCACAGCCCAGTAGTATAGCATGGTAGACGAACAAGAGTGTAGGGCCACTGATGGAACACTAGCATCCTATACTAAGCATTAGGATAGCAGGTAAAGGTATCAACAATTGTAGCAACAATGACAGGCTATGCAGCAGAATAGGATTAACTGAAAGCAGTAACATGCTACACTACTCTAATGCAAGCACTAGAGAGAAGGAATAGGTGATATCTGGTGATCAAGGGGGGGGGGGCTTGCCTGGTTGCTCTGGCAAGAAGGACGGGTCATCAACACCGTAGTCGTACTGGCTAGCAACGGCGTCGGTCTCGGTGTCTAGCGAGAGAAGAGGGGAAGAAACAATAAATATAATGAAAACATATGCATGACGATGCATGCCATGACAATGAGCGGTGCTAGGTGTGCCCTAACGTGGTAGTAGGTGATACCGGCGAAGGGGGAAATCATCCAGGGAAGTATCCCCGGTGTTTTGTGTTTATGGTCAGATGAATCGGAGGGGGAAAGTTGCGTGTTCGCTATGCTAGTGATGTGTGGCGGATGAGCAGGCTACGTATCCGGATTCATCTCATCGTTCTGAGAAACTTTCATGTACAAAGTATTTTCATCCGAGCTACGGTTTATTTTATATTAATTTTCTAAGTTTAAATGATTTTCTGATATTCTCTAGAATATTTTTAATTCGAATTTAAATGGGACAATGGCTATGGGTACCCAGAAGTATACCCAGCCAGTGCATGGCAAGTAGGGCTAGTTGACTTGGTCAACTGCCCAGTCAGCATTGACTAGTCAAAGTGAACAGTGAAGATGGGGCCTACTTGTCATGGACTTAGCTATTCTTAATCTAGTTTTGCATTTTAATATAACAGTTGGTCCCACATGCCATCTACTACTAGACTAATTTAGCACTAATTAATACTAACCAAACCTAGTACTACTAATCTACGCAGGGGCCGGCCATTATTGGACAGAGCCCAGCCGGCCACACACGGCCATGTACAGGCGGTGGCGGCCATGGCCAAGAATGGCAGCAGCAACAATACGCAACAGCAGTAGGTAGTAGCTATACGCAGCGGCAGAAGCATTAGCTAGCAGCAGCACATAGCGACAGCAAGCAGAGCAGTAGCGAGCGGCACTGTGAGCAGCAACGCAGAGCCCCGGTAACGTAGGAGCAGCAGTAGCAGCCATGAGCAGCAACAAGCAGCAGCAAAGGGAGGGCAGCGGTACGGCTAGGAGCAACAGCACGCATGGTTTGGTGCGGAGCTTGGCCCGGGCGCGGTGAACGGTGGCGAGGGCACGAGCAGGCGGGCACGGGTCTGCGGCATGGCCAGGTGCGACGGGAGCGGGAGTGCGTGTGCGTAGGGAGCGGAGCTCCAGTTACAACAGCCAAGAACGGGGCAACTGCTGCGGGGAAAAACGACCATGGCGGCGGCCGACTCCGGTCACGGCGGTTCTATGGCCTAGAGGACGTGTGCGCAGTTGGAAAGAGGGGAGGGGGCGAGCGGAGCTCACCGGGGAGGCACAGGAGGGCTCGACGGACTCGGGGCCGCGTTGGCCACGGCGAATCGGTCGGAGGAGGCCGTGGATGCATAGGATGAAGACGGGAGATGGCGGCGTTGAAGCACATCCGGGGGTCGCGATCTTCGGCTTGGAGACGAGTAGGAGACCGGCAATGCTCCTGGGTATGGAGGGGCTGCGAGAGGAGCTCGGTGGGCATGGTGAGCGGCGACGGCGCTCTCTGTCGCGGCAGTTTGGAGAGGAACGGATCAAGGAGGACGATCTGGCGATTTAGGGTTCGTCCATGGGGAAGGGGCCGATCTTATCCAGCCAGAGGAGCTGCGGGATGGCCGGCACGTGGCCATCCTGACCACGGACGCACGTGCTGCGTCCACCTCGCCTGTGGTGAACATGAGGTTGAAGAAGGTTATAGTGGTAGGTTGAGCCGGTTCCTGTAGCGAGGAGGCCAAAGGGCACAGTAGCACTTTGCCTTTTTCTTTTTCTCTTTAAACTTTCTGCTTTTCTTTTTATTTGTTTTGTTTTCTATTTATTTTGAATATTATATCGGTCTTATAATATATGAGACTTTGCCCATAATTAGTGATGCAATATTAGACACTGCCACAAAAGGTTTGGTGGTTATTTAAAATCTAAAAGGCATTTATTTAGTTGTTTTACCTACTATTTTAATTACTTAAGTGCATTTAAATCTTTTATAAAAATGTGGTTTCTCCATCATAATTACCTATGCATTATTTGGCACAACCCGAGCAATTTAGTTTTAATATTTGAAAACTTTTATTGTTTGACTTTAATTCAGATTTAATTTGAATCGGTTTTAAACTAACGCGAGTTCATCGACAGTAACCGAGGTGACGTGGCATCATTAGCAGAGGTTCACTGTAGCTTAATTACCCGGGCGTGACAATTCTCCTCCACTACAAGAAATCTCGTCCCGAGATTTAAGAGGGGGAGTAGGGGAAGGGATTTGGTTACGAAATCCTAACAAGTCTTCTCGGTCTTGGTTGCTCTTCTCGAAGCGGTCGATCCATTATGTTGATGTCTTCATTTCTCTGCTTCCGGTCATCAAGACGAAGTCGGCATCCTTTCTTCGGGAACTCCGTCGTACTTACGAAAGAGAAAACGGGGGGGTATTCCGGGAGAACAGACATCTGCAAGGTTGACTATCTGGTCGATAACATCGGGGAAGGTGGCAGAAACTAACTCTCGAATTGAAACTTAAGAAAATATCGAGAGCAAATTAAGTAGGTACCATGAGAAGTTTTGAGCGGGTACGCAATCGTTCGATGCCTAAAACCAAGTGTGAAAGGGGTCCAGAGCAATGAGAATAAGTATTGCATCTAATACCAGATTAGATCATCTCTAGGAAGGTGGCTGGTGATCTTCATACGAAGCCAATCGTGACGAATAACTTTGGGAACAGGGGGTATACAGGAGAGTCAGGTTTCGATCCTGTGGGACTGTGGGTTTATGGGCCCACCATGTGGTTAAAAGTAGGAAGGACGTTGACATCTTGCACGGTCATGATAGAAAAACATGTCAGAGGGTAGCCTATCAGTTATGTCGGCAACAATGTCGGTACCAAGGGCGAGGGACGAAGAGAACCATTTTCCTGCTCGTTGAATGAGGCAGACCATTAGGCAAAGTTCTCGTCCGTCGGTGGCTACCGGAATGTCATCAACAATAGTAATAGGGTCTTGCTGACAGAATTGTACACCAAGGTGTTTACATAAGCAGGAGAATATTACGGCTTAGATCATATAGACCTCAAGAAAGATTAAACCAAACAATGGAAAGGATAGTATGTTTATCAAATTAAACAGAACAATGGAAAGGAAAATGTGTTTAAACACATATTTCAGGGGTATATCCTTCCCAATGACAAGCAGAGCATGATATCCATGGCAGGATATAAAGTAGAAAACCCTTCAGGAAAGGGAGAGAAATTTCATGACATTACCCATACAACGGTGTTTGGATAATTGATCAAGAAACATTTAGCATTGTGCTACAAATGTGCTTATTGTAAAATCGGAGTACCAGAGACACGCTTCGAGATAGCATTGACATGGTCTTAAAGCAAAGTTCAAACTCTGGATACACGAAGGATCCATCAAGAACAACTTGTGGAATAAGTCTTACAATTTTCTCATGGAAGAATGGTTAACATTGCTAAAAGGAAGAACTATAACAATAGGCCCTCCAGCCAGGTGTGCTAGGCATGACATCACCTTACCGGGTCATATAAAGACCAACGTTATAACTCTTGGAAAATGCATCCGAACCATCATATCTAACCGAGATTCATATCTGATTGGTGTTAGGATACCTCAGACTCAGGATGCCTGAGAAGAAGAGGTGCAACACAATTGACGTGATGACATTATATGATTCTCGGGAAATGAACTATGGAAGCGAGTTCCGAACAAGGGTTCATCATTAAACCAAGGAGAGGATGATGAGGTGGCTGATGGGCTAAGGTCAATTCATAGATATTTCCAAAAGATGGATTTCCACAATTATGTGAACAAGGAGATAACATTTGTCAGATCAAATGATATAATGACGTATGCTCGAGGAAAACATACACAATTAAACATTGGTTGAAGGTGCATCCGAAATATGGGCTTAGGTAGCATAATCAAAGTTAGAATGGTAATTCGATAACCAATGGTCTAAGAATGAATTGTCGAACATTAACTTCAAAGCAATAGGGTTGCTAGAAGTACAGAATCCAAGCAGCACGGTTCACGTGTTGGTATCCCGGTTAAAATCAACACGGGGACCAAGAAAGAATGGTGAGGGTGATAAGTATCACAATACCAAGAATTCCTTAAGAGGTGGAGCAATCCTCACAACATCCTTGACATAAAAGACAGTAATACTTCAAGGTAGAACATAATACAAGTTGGATAGCAAGTTGCATCCATAACATGAACAACTTTGTGACAAAAAAAAAGAAGGTAAGGATGTTGTCAATGGTAACTCAGATTACCAATGGACGACGTTGGTACTTATCAACATGAATTCGATTGATATCCTGGAAAGAGTCCAATTGTCAAACAAGATCATGACAATTTTGTCGAGAGGCTCCACGAAGAAGCAACCGAACAACGACTGCATCAAGCAAAAAATGACTGATGCAGCAAAAGATTATTGGACCCACAAATACGACACAAACTCGGAATCAAGTTTGTTGTTCGACATAAAACAATAAGACGAGGAAACCGACGTAAGCTTAGATCATCATCTAAAGTTGTGCTCCGGGAGGAAGGACCAGGTAGCACAGTTAAAATCGGCACGATAATGATATAGCCGAGCAGGCTAGGAATGATGTGATCGAGTACAAACTCATAAGTAAAGGAGATTAATAAGAGTTGTTTGATCGTGGTGTGAACCCGATTTAGTTATCGGTGTCCTCGAGTGAATAACAACTCGGAACCCAAGAAAGATTGGAATCGGTGAGGAATAATCCTTGATGAAGGCTCATAATAAGCAACATGGTTTGGTGATATTATCGAGATACCAAAGGGTAATACCCAGAGGTAGAGCAGAATAGAGGTTGGACAAGTGTATTGATCCGCAGAAGACAATTACTTTAACTTGTCCGAGAATTATGATCGAAGAAGAAGAATATAGTCAGAACCATGATTGCAAAAGACCAAATCTCATATATAAGATGAACTTATACCAAGGGAATAATTAATTTTAAAAGAAGCTTCCATGATAGGATCTACATCTTGTCCATGGGCATGAACACAAAGGTTCAAGGTCGACTCCCACTTCTTCAATGCATAACGTTTCATTCACTCCTCGTTTTCGAAGAATTTGTAGTGCAAAAGATTTATTTGGTGAAGCACCACAAGGGTATGACTCGCATAACTTACGAGTTCACACGAATTAGGAAAAACATAGGTTCAACCCATCGGGACAACTTAGGAACCTATACCGCAGTCTTCAGGAGTAAATAACAGAAACTCGAAAGTAAGGAGAGGATACAATTTGCCAAAGGCATCATGTATCAGGGGAAGAACTCTCAAGGTTTTTGAATATGAATGACACTGTCGGATAATAACCAAGCAATTGGTCTCGCGGACGACAACGAACCTGATATGAGTATCGATACTCAGTCAGAAGGAAAAAAGAATGCAAAGGTATCAGATTATAGAAACAACTGACTAATTCAAAGATCAAATGCAAAGGAATTATCATTCCAAATCAAGGGATCAGAAGCCAATGATCTGATTAAGAATGGATAAGTTGAATAGACTTAGGGGTACAGTCGACGGCAATTTGATTGGTCGATAACCAGCTCATGGTCAAAATGACATCTGAGCCGAAAAGAAAATTTAAAAGGGTCAACCGATGATTGCGTGCATTCGCACTCATGTTGAATCAATAGGATCAAATGACGGTGTCAAAGGATGCTCATGAATGTCGCTAGTCATATGGAATTAACCATATTGTAAGCAGGTAAGGAAGATCAGGAGCAATAGGCTACCAAGGATTTTGGAAGATCGAATAGCATTTCAAAGAATTTTGTGAGACATATGAACAACTGGGGATGAATGAATCCCCGATAATTGTGAGGAATTATTCGTAGGGGTATTCAGGCGGAAAGGAGCTGCAAGGCAACAGGCACAAAGGATTGTTGAAAATTCCAAAGTATTTCAGGTTATCTTGTAATAACAAGAACAATTGGAAATGAAGGTATGGACAAGTGTATGTAGCTATCCATAGGAATTTATTGGTGATATGGAATTGCAACGACGAATGGCACTAGGGTTTCGGGGAAACATCAGAGAGTATCTTCGAAATCTTCCGGTGCAGCAAGCGATCATCAGTAATGCCGGGGCTCACCGGGAGGAAGTGGGTACGATAACCTAATGTCAGAGTTAGTAAAATGTTTAACCCGAATAGATGTGAGATTAGAGTCCCAGGCTATAGACGAGGAATAAAAGATCCTAATACCACCCAATTGGCAACGTGGGCCCGTAAGCCACACAGCCATGTTAGTAAAACCGTTTTCAAGTACTACACTACAGGAAACAGCTACTTTGCCGTCTGCCATGGCGGACGGCAAAGGCTCGAAAGGCGGACGACAAAGACCTTTGCCGTCAGCCGCTGACGGCAAAAGGCTCCGGCAAAGAAGGCTACAGTAAACAGCTGCTTTGCCGTCTGCTTCCCGGCGGCGGACGGAAAAGGCTCTTTGCCGTCTGCGGCGGACGGCAAAGAGGGCGGACGGCAATATTTGCGCTGTCAGTCCGTTAAGTGGCTAACGGCAGACCTTTGCCGTCCGCCTTTGAGGAGGGGCTCACTGTGGGGGAGGGCCGGGGCGGGGCCGGCGACGGAGGGCCGGGGCGGGGCGGCGGGGGCCCGGCCGGCGGGGGGCCGGGGCGGGGCGGTGGAGGAGGCGGGGCGGCGGGGGCCCGGCCGGTGGGGGGCCGGGGCGGGGCGGTGGAGGAGGCGGGGCGGCGGGGGCCCGGCCGGCGGGGGGCTGGGGCGGCGGGGGGGATGGGGGGCGGGGGGCCGGGGCGGGGCAGTGGAGGAGGCGGCGGGGGGCCGGGACGGCGGGGTGCCGTGGCGGCGGTGGGGCGCGGGGCGGCGGGGGGCCGGGGCGGGGGGGGCGACGGGGCGGTGGGGCGGCGGGGAGCCGGGGCGGCGGGGGCAACGGGGCGGCGGCGCGCGGCGGGCGGCGGCGGCGGCGGCGGGGTGGGAGGAGAAGGGCGAGGCGAGGACGAAGTGAGTAACGGGCGGGGGGTACCTGCCGTTAGGCAAGTGCCCTCTTTGCCGTCCGCCAGCCTTTGCCGTCCGCCTTTCTGCCTCTTTGCCGTCCGCTAGCGGACGGCAAAGAGGTGGGCCGTTAGGATTTTTTCAAACGAGCGGGGGGTGGGGGCCACCACACTCTTTGCCGTCCGCCAGCGGACGACAAAGATTCTTTGCCGTCCGCTGGCAGACGGCAAAGACCTGGCAGATGGCAAAGAGCTTCTTTGCCGTCAGCCTTTTCTTTGCCGTCTGTTTATGTGTAGCTGATGGCAAAGAGCTTCTTTGCCGTCAGCTAGCAGACGGCAAAGATCTGGCAGACGGCAAATTAGCTGATTCCAGTAGTGCTAGACACAATTTCAGCCAAGGAGTTGGAAAGTGGGATCCTACAGGTAGTCGGCTCTGATACCAACTTGTGACGCCCCCGATTCAATCGTACACTAATCATACACGCAAACGTGTACGATCAAGATCAGGGACTCACGGGAAGATATCACAACACAACTGTAAAAAAAAGAAGTCATACAAGCATCATAATACAAGCCAGGGGCCTCGAGGGCGCGAATACAAGTACTCGATCATAGACGAGTCAGCGGAAGCAACAATATCTGAGTACAGACATAAGTTAAATAAGATTACCTTAAGAAGGCTAGCACAAACTGGGATCCTCCTAAACTACTCCTGGTCGTCGTCAGCGGCCTGCACGTAGTAGTAGGCACCTCCGGTGTAGTAGGAGTCATCGTCGACGGTAGCGTCTGGCTCCTGGGCTCCAGCATCTGGTTGCGACAACCAGGTAGAATGGAAAGGGGGAAAAGAGGGAGAAAAGCAACCGTGAGTACTCATCCAAAGTGCTCGCAAGCAAGGATCTACACTACATATGCATGGGTATCTGTGTAAAAGGGCAATATCGGTGGACTGAACTGCAGAATGCCAGAATAAGAGGGGGATAGCTAGTCCTGTCGAAGACTACGCTTCTGGCAGCCTCCATCTTGCAGCATGCAGAAGAGAGTAGATGGTAAGTTCACCAAGTAGCATCGCATAGCATAATCCTACCCGGCGATCCTCTCCTCGTCGCCCTGTGTGAGAGCGATCACCGGGTTATATCTGGCACTTGGAAGGGTGTGTTTTATTAAGTATCTGGTTCTAGTTGTCATAAGGTCAAGGTACAACTCCGGGTCGTCCTATTACCGAGGATCATGGCTATTCAAATAGATAAACTTCCCTGCAGAGGTGCACCACATTACCCAACATGCTCGATCCCCTTTGGCCGGACACACTTTCCTTGGACATGCCTGGCCTCGGAAGATCAACACGTCGCAGCCCCACCTAAGCACAACAGAGAGGTCAGTACGCCGGTCTAAATCCTATGCGCGCAGGGGTCTGGGCCCATCACCCATTGCACACCTGCACGTTGCGTGGGCGGACGGAGAGCAGACCTAGCAACCTCCATTACAAAGGAAGTTGCGTTACACGGTCCAACCGGGCGCGCGCCGCTCAGTCGCTGACGTCAAGAAGGCTTCGGCTGATACCACGACGTCGAGTGCCCATTACTGTTCCCGCGTAGTTGGTTAGTGCGTATAGGCCAGTGGCCAGACTCAGATCAAATTCCAAGATCTCGTTAAGCGTGTTAATTGAAGTATCCGCGAATGCCGACCAGGGCCAGGCCCACCTCTCTCCTAGGTGGTCTCAACCTGCCCTGTCGCTCCGCCACAAAGTAACAGTCGGGGGCCGTCGGGAACCCAGGCCCACCTCTACCGGGATGGAGCCACCTGCCCCTTCAGCCCCCATCTCTGAACAATATCATAAGTAATGTAATAGTATAAAGTATATAGCATATGCCCGTGATCACCTCCCGAAGTGATCACGGCCGAGTAGTATAGCATGGTAGACAGACAAGAGTGTAGGGCCACTGATGGAACACTTGCATCCTATACTAAGCATTAGGATAGCAGGTAAAGGTATCAACAATTGTAGCAACAATGACAGGCTATGCAACAGAATAGGATTAAGCGAAAGCAGTAACATGCTACACTACTCTAATGCAAGCAGTAGAGAGAAGGAATAGGCGATATCTGGTGATCAAGGGGGGGGGGCTTGCTGGTTGCTCTGGCAACAAGGACAGGTCGTCAACACCGTAGTCGTACTGGGTAGCAATGGCATCGGTCTCGGTGTCTAGCGAGAGAAGAGGGGGGAAGAAACAATAAATATAATGCAAACATATGCATGACGATGCATGACATGACAATGAGCGGTGCTAGGTGTGCCCTAACGTGGTAGTAGGTGATACCGGCGAAGGGGGAAAACATCCGGGGAAGTAACCCCGGTATTTTGCGTCTTCGGTCACATGTGTGGCGGACGAACGGGCTATGTATCCGGATTCGTCTCGTCGTCCTGAGCAACTTTCATGTACAAAGTATTTTCATCCGAGCTATGGTTTATTTTATATTAATTTTCTAAGTTTAAATGATTTTCTGATATTCTCTAGAATATTTTTAATTCGAATTTAAATGGGACAATGGCTATGGGTACCCAGAAGTGTACCCAGCCAGTGCATGGCAGGTAGGGCTAGTTGACTTGGTCAACTGCCCAGTCAGCATTGACTAGTCAAAGTGAACAGTGAAGATGGGGCCTACTTGTCATGGACTTAGCTATTCTTAATCTAGTTTTGCATTTTAATATAACAGTTGGTCCCACATGCCATCTACTACTAGACTAATTTAGCACAAATTAATACTAACCAAACCTAGTAGTACTAATCTACATAGGGGCCGGCCATTAGTGGACAGAGCCCAGCCGGCCACACACGGCCATGTACAGGGGGTGGCGGCCATGGCCAAGAATGGCAGCAGCAACAATACGCATCAGCAGTAGGTAGTAGCAATACGCAGCGGCAGAAGCATTAGCTAGCAGCAGCACTTAGCGGCAGCAAGCAGAGCAGTAGCGAGCGGCGCTGGTAGCAGCAGCGCAGAGCCCCGGTAACGTAGGAGCAGCAGTAGCAGCCATGAGCAGCAACAAGCAGCAGCAAAGGGAGGGCAGCGGTACGGCTAGGAGCAGCAGCACGCACGGTTCGGCGCCGAGCTTGGCCCGGGCGCGGCGATCAGTGGCGAGGGCACGAGCAGGCGAGCGCGTGTCTGCGGCATGGCCAGGCGCGACGGGAGTGGGAGTGCGTGTGCGTAGGGAGCGGAGCTCCAGTTATAGCGGCCAAGAATGGGGCAACTGCTGCGGGAAAAAACGACCATGGCGGCGGCCGACTCCGATCACGGTGGTTCTACGGCCTAGAGGACGTGTGCACAGTTGGAAAGAGGGGAGGGGGCGAGTGGAGCTCACCGGGGAGGCACAGGAGGGCTCGGCGGACTCGGGACCGTGTTGGCCACGGCGAATCGGTCGGAGGAGGCCGTCGATGCAGAGGACGAAGACGGGAGATGGCGGCGTTGAAGCACATCCGGGGGTCGCGATCTTCGTCTTGGACACGAGGAGGAGACCGGCGATGCTCCTGGGTATGCAGGGGCTGCGAGAGGAGCTCGGTGGGCATGGTGAGCGGCGACGACACTCTGTGTCGTGGGCGGTTTGGAGAGGAACGGATCGAGGAGGACGATTTGGTGATTTAGGGTTCGTCCAAGGGCAAGGGGCCGATCTTATCCAACCAGAGGAGCCGTGGAATGGCCGGCGCGTGGCCATCCTGACCACGGACGCTCGTGCTGCGTCCACCTCGCCTGTGGTGAACAGGAGGTTGAAGAAGGTTATAGTGGTGGGTTGGGCCGGTTCCTGTAGCGAGGAGGCCAAAGTGCACAGTAGCACTTTGCCTTTTTCTTTTTCTCTTTAAATTTTCTACTTTTCTTTTTATTTGTTTTGTTTTCTATTTATTTTGAATATTATATCAGTCTTATAATATATGAGACTTTGCCCATAATTTGTGATGCAATATTAGACACTGCCACAAAAGTTTTGGTGGTTATTTAAAATAGTTTGTATTTTTATAAAATCTAAAAGGCATTTATTTAGTTGTTTTACCTACTGTTTTCATTACTTAAGTGCATTTAAATCTTTTATAAAAATGTGGTTTCTCCATCAAAATTACCTATGCATTATTTGGCACAACCTGAGAAATTTAGTTTTAATATTTGAAAACTTTTATTGTTTGACATTAATTCAGATTTAGTTTGAATCGGTTTTGAACTAACGCGAGTTCATCGACAGTAACCGAGGTGACGTGGCATCATTAGCAGAGGTTCACTGTATCTTAATTACCTGGGCGTCACATAAAGTCAGACAATTTAGTATTTATCTTGAGCCATCGTGACAAGCAAGCAATCCAACACACAAGCAAACAAGAAGCAAGCGAAAAAGAGGCGAACGGAAAAGAGATAGCGAATAAAACGACAAGGGTGAAGTGGGGGAGAGGGAAACGAGAGGCAAATGGAAAATAATGTAATGCGAGGGATAAGAGTTTGTGATGGGTACTTGGTATGTCTTGACTTGTGTAGACTCGACAACAGCACCAAAAATGGCTTGTGGTTGGGAGTCAAATCTTTACTTGACTTGGTGCGAATCTCCTCGGCAACGGTGCCAGAAATCCTTCTTGCTACCTCTTAAAAATTGCGTTGGTTTTCCCTTGAAGAGGAAAGGGTGATGCAGTAAAGTAGCGTAAGTATTTCCCTCAGTTTTTGAGAACCAAGGTATGAATCCAGTTGGAGATCACGCTCGAGTCCCACGCATCTACACAAACAAATCAGAACCTCACAACCAACGCGATAAAGGTGTTGTCAATCCCTTCACGGTCACTTACGAGAGTGAGATCTGATAGATATGATAAGATAATATTTTTGGTATTTTTATGATAAAGAGAAATAAAGATGCAAAGTAAAATAAACGGCAATAAAAAGAGCTAAGTGTTGGAAGATTAATATGATGGAAGATAGACCCGGGGGCCATAGGTTTCACTAGTGGCTTCTGTCAAGAGCATAAGTATTACGGTGGGTAAATGAATTACTGCCGAGCAATTGATAGAACTGAGCATAGTTATGAGAATATCTAGGTATGATCATGTATATAGGCATCACGTCCGCGACAAGTAGACCAAAACAATTCCGCATCTACTACTATTACTCCACACATGGACCGCTATCCAGCATGCATCTAGAGTATTAAGTTCATAAGAACAGAGTAATGCTTTAAGTAAGATGACATGATGTAGAGGGATAAACTCATGCAATATGATATAAACCCCTTCTTTTTATCCTCGATGGCAACAATACAAAACGTGCCTTGCTGCCCCTGCTGTCACTGGGAAAGGACACTGCAAGATTGAACCCAAAGCTAAGAACTTCTCCCATTGCAAGAAAGATCAATCTAGTAGGCCAAACCAAACTAATAATTCGAAGAGACTTGCAAATTAAACCGCAAAAGAATTCAGAGGAGATTCAAATACATAAAAGAATTCAGAGGAGATTCAAATGTTGTTCATAGATAATCTTGATCATAAACCCACAATTCATTGGATCTCGACAAACACACCGCAAAAGAAGATTAGATCGAATAGATCTCCAAGAAGATCGAGGAGAACTTTGTACTGAGATCCAAAGAGAGAGAAGAAGCCATCTAGCTAATAACTATGGACCCGAAGGTCTGAGGTAAACTACTCACACATCATCGGAGATGCTATGGTGTTGATGTAGAAGCCCTCCGTGATCAATGCCCCCTCCGGCGGAGCACCGGAAAAGACCCCCAGATGGGATCTCACGGGTACAGAAGGTTGCGGCAGTGGAAATACGGTTTTGGCTCTGTATCTGATGTTTCTAGGTTATATCGGTATATATAGGAGGAAGAAGTACGTCGGTGAAGCAACGAGGGGCCCACGAGGGTGGAGGGCGCGCCTCCCTGCCTCGTGCTCTCCTTGTTGTTTGCTTTACGTAGACTCCAAGTCCTCTGGATCACGTTTGTTCCGAAAATCATGTTCCCAAAGGTTTCATTCCGTTTGGACTCCGTTTGATATCTTTTTCCTTCGAAACACTGAAATAGGCAAAAACAGCAATTTGGGCTGGGCCTCCGGTTAATAGGTTAGTCCCAAAAATAATATAAAAGTGTATAATAAATCCCATTAAACATCCAAAACAGATTATATTATAGCATGGAACAATAAAAAATTATAGATACGTTAGAGACGTATCACTCTCCTTGCCCACTTCACCAACACATTCGACGCCTTCTACCTCCTCGGCCGGGTGTTTTGGTGTGGCTGCGAGTTCATCGCTTTCACCACCCACAACATGTTCATGGAGTACACTAACATCTTCCCCACCGCGTCCCGCATGCACACTCTTCCATACCCCATCGACAACTCGCCGGAGGAGCAGTGAAGGGCGCCCGGAGGAGGAGCGAGGTGGAGAAGGCGGCCTCTAGGGTTCTAAACCCTCTATCTATTTTTTTGAGTCTATGTTATGTTAAGTTGTAATCCCATTGAACTATGTGAGAGATGCTATGGGCTTGTTGGCCCTTTTATCAAGTTCTATTATTAAGTTTTCTATCTGTTCTATTATGATGTTCCTCCTAGTTTCAACTATGTGATCGTGCTATGGGCTTGATGGCCCTATCTACATGTATGTTGATTGTTTTCTTAGAGAGCTCGCTTTTTTAGTAACCACCTAGTGCATGCAGCCACAACGAACCCTTCTTTTCTTACACAAGCCACAAATATGTAGCCACCTAGCTAGTGCATGCAGCCACAACATATTTGTTCAATTTATTTGTCGTAGCAAAACGGAGATGCGAGTGGATCGAAAAGGCTGCAACTGATCGTAATAAATGATGCTCTAAATCGAGGAGACAAGTGTGCGAGAAGAGAGGAACCAGCGGCAGCGACCGTCGCTGCATCCGTGGCGGCTGGCGTGCATGAAAGCAGCTCGATCAGTGCATCGTGGTGGCACGCATCAGCGCATACAGGCTCGGTTGGCACATTGACGCATGCAGGCAGGCTTGTTTGGTGCATGCATAGCAGGCTTCTGCCGTGGCGGCGCGCGCAGGCGTTTAATGCAAGGGACGGCCCAACGAAACCACGGCCCAACGGTCGAACAGCTACACCCCCAACACGGCCCCACTCGTCAGAGTTAACGGTCAAAGCACTGACCCGACGGCGATGACCGTTGTGACCTCTAATGAGTGTTTCGGGGAAGGGAGTGGGGAAAAATGAGCAAAAATTAAGAGTGTGGGGATGGATGAGTAGAGCTAAGGAACCAGGGGCACAGAAATATAATATTGTATTAGGTAAAATTCCCAAAATTTTGAGTCAGATTAAATATAATTTCAAATTGAATTTGAATTAGGTAAAAATCTAAAGAAATATTGTGCACACAATAAGTAATGAAATTAAAATTGCCAAATTAAAACAATAATATTTTTGAAACTAATTACCGGCTTGGTGCGTTTTTGTATATTTACAACCCAGTTATTATAGTACATCCCATTTATTATTTCTTAAAACCCATTTTCTTGTTAGGCCTAATGCATACCTCGTAGGAAAGATTTACAGCCCAGCGGGGCGGAGAATAACAAGTTGACCTGGGTTGGGTATTCCGCAAAAAAAGTATAGCTGGGCTAGCCATTTTCACCTTGAAAAAATATTATCTGGGCTGGATATTTGGTCAACACAAAATAATAGCCTGGGCTAGACGGGCCACAGCTCGCCCAGGTTATACCCTGCTCCTCTGAACAACAACAAAAACATCGCTCAAGAAAAACTCTGCTTACACCTAAAAAAACAAATACTGCTTGAGCTGCTAGGTCCCAACTGTCGGCCGCTCCTTGTGCAATTCTCTCGTTTATTGACTATATAGGTTGACGACGGAGAGGGCCACGCGGGCCATACGGATGGTCTGATACAGCGCCCGCTGCTCATTCAGGAAGCCAGGATCATCGGACACCGATGAGCACCTTCGAGAGACAGAGACGGCATGAACCGGTAAGGCCACGCTTCGGAGGTCTAGATTGTTTCACACCTGTATTAAGAGACAAGTGTAATTTACTCGTCATCGAAAACAACGCGTAAAATACAGGCGTAATGAAACCGAGGGGCCGAGGTCTGTAACGAAAACCGGCGAGTTACGCATGTAATTTGAGAGACCAGTGTATATTTTACTAGTCGAAATCGACCAACCAAGAGCTTCACCCAAGACCATCTTCTTTTATTTACAAGCGTCGGTTTTACAAGCGGTTTTGGTTGGAAATCGATGATCCAATCACGGCCAAAGATGATGAGTTGGTCAGAAGATCATATGGTTTCACCTCTAACTTACCTGAGTTGTCGTATAGGCTATGAATGAAACATAAGACAATGAACTTCTTAAGCACAGAAACAATAGAAGAGGATGATCTTCTCAACATGCAAATCACAGGCATTAGATCAACATGCAAAACAATATGAAGCATTATTCTCAGGAGGCACGGTGAACAGCTCGTGATGCCGCATGCCACAACATTCCAAGCTCAACTTTGTAATCAAACTCACAAGGCCTGGCATTACATAGACAACATTCAGAACAAACTCTTAAAATACCTTACATAATTCAACATTCATGTGACTATGCATCTCAGCAGAGTAAAGATTTACTTCTGAACTAAAGACAGGAATAGGAAAAAATGATCGACGTTGCTCACAGCAAAGGGCATCCCACTCAAAAATATCAAATGCATGTCTTCTGGATAACATCAATGAGCAAAATTTGACAAGGTTTTCCAATTACAATATATTAAACTAATGTCTTCTTGCTAACATCAATGATTAAACTTTGACAAGCTTTTCCCATTCAAAATATGTAATGCCTATGATTGTAGAACGGGCAGGGTTTGTCATCAGTTTGTCAACTGATAGTCCGGTGGCTCAAGGTGACGACGAATGATTAGAGAACTATTCAATGTATTGTGCATGATGAAGTATTATGGAGGACACAAACCATCTGAACATTTTGTGCAGGTCCACTAAAATCAAGCTTAGCATCCTTGTCTGCATAAATACAGAAAAAGCGTGATGAATATAATAGTGGTAATAGTTTATTAAACATACGCTTACAACTATAATCATCTTCATTATCTTTAACAGGAAAAGATAGCAATACAATAGCTTGAATTAAACATTTATTCAGAACAATACAACAATATAATTAGCACAACATAACAAAGCACGATCATGTGGACTAAGGTCGATAATGACCTCGTTTGTTACAGATGCGTCGGAAACTGACTTGGTCATACCTTTCCTTGTGGATTGAATTTTGCACTCCACGTTTGTTAAGTTGCCCATGCTCTCTGCAGACTAGTCATGTCACCAGCGTCTACTAATACTCTGTAAAGCTTCTCGATCATTCCTTGTGTAATGTAGCGTAAACAGTGACTGCTTCTTTCTACAAAGTGGTAAGACCAACTAGACCCACTAATATAGCAGTTTGCCTTAGACACATTGGCTCCTTTTGTGTACTTCAACTAAAATCAAATTTGAAATAAAACCGAGCAGAAATTTTGATATCCCTATAAGCAACAATAGGTATAAGGGAAACAATTACTGAGAAATAACAGTTGATGACTTGTACTCCCAGAAGAAAAACATCTACTGATCTACCTTATCTTAATGGGAAACAAAGCAGGAGAGTAGAAATTCTAAATCAGTGTGATTCATTCATATTAACTGAGACATTATATTAACAATGCCTTGTTTCAACATGTATAAAGAACGACAAAGCGGAAAAGTACCGTTCCTAAAACAATGCGACTGATTCATATTAACAGAGACATTATCTTAACAATACCTTGGTTAAACATGTAGAAAGAACTACAAAGCAGGATAGTACCATTTGTAAAACACTGTAACTGATATACAATAACAAAGACATTATCTCAACACACTACTAGGGAAAACCCTAGTAGTAGCGCTTGTTTTATAGCTAGTAGTAGCGCTTGTACGAGTGCTACCACTAAGGCGCTACAGCTAACTAGTAGCAGTAGCACTGGAAAGGGAGCGCTACTGCTATACCTAGTTAGCAGTAGCACTTTCGTTGGGAAAGCGCTACTGATAGTAGTAAGTAGCAGGAACATTTCTTCTGAAAAGCGCTGCTGCTAACTTTTCCTGTATTTTTAAAAATACAGCTTATTTTCATTGTGGTTTTATATATAGTACTTTCATCATATGATTTTATGACCATGATTAGTTATTATATATAATAGTGGGTGAAATGAACGTGGAGTAGATTCAAGTGGAGACAACATGTGGTGCATGTCGAAAGTACTACTCTAATCCAAACTTGATCTAGTTTGGATTAGTAGTACTTTCTATGTGCACCACATGTTGCCTCCACTTGAATTTATCCATGTTCATTTCACCTACTGATATATATAATAATTCATCATGCTCATATAACGACTTAGCATCATGCATCATCGATCATAATAATAAATAACTCATCATTGGTATCATAATAACAAGTCATACTCATCATCATCGATCATACAACTTCTACTCGATACCACATCATCATCATAGTCATCTAACCAATCCTACTTAGTTGTTCTTAGCACATGATCATGAGTATTAGCTAGGACCTACTACCTTCTCTTAGGTAAAGTAGCATAAAACAAGATAGCCCTTGACTCTCCATTAAGGAGAATGGAGATTATCATGTATCCAATTCTTTCCTTTCGCACAATGTTGCTTCGAAGAACCTCCCTATGACTGACTATACATTTTTTCCATTCTTTGATTATCATGTCTTCACCGGTTTTAGAAATCCGATATGGACAGGTGTGATTCGTAGGATGACCTGGCTGTATGTTCAAAGCATCAAGGCGACCATTCTGATACATCGGATGAGGCACACAATCCTTCGGGATTTTCTATTGAAAAACGTAGTAATAACTTCGTAGTTAGCAATGTAGTTAAGTTTTAAAAGAATTTATGCAAAGATGCATGGATGTTGTAATAGTAAAAAATCTTACCATGGCATCTCCATGGATGTTACCATAGTTCAACACGTGCACTAGTGGCACATATTGACCATAATGTGGAGGAGTTTGATAATAGGTATTGTAATTCTCAAGATCAGTACAAAGCGATCAGATGATTTTTCTCCTGATAAGTTAACTCAGGGCCATCGGTGTAGTAGGTTCTGTCTACCATCTTCCGGACATTATTTGAAGAATGAAAATAAGCTGTGAATGGAAATAAGCTGTCAACTATTTTGAAATAAACAATATAAATTAGTTAATAACTATGTTTGAGAAACTCTCATAGAGGTAGAATTGGAAGCGTATCAACAAGGACCCAAATGTCTATATTGTCTTGGTCGATGTCAGGATCACCAAGATCCATGGTGACAAGCATACCCTCATAAAAACTATACATCTTGCAAAGTGCTTCCCAATTTGTGCAACCAAACTCTCAGAATTGTACAGATTTACTTCAAAAACCATACCATGATGGGTCCTTAGGTGAATTTTCTTTGTTTCGAAATTTTCATGGTCTTCAAAATCCATCCTCTGGAAGACATAGCGTCTTGCATGGCATGGGATAAGCTACTCGAATTGTAAAAGATGAAAATTACACGTTGAAATAGTTGAAGTCATGCTTAATTACGAACAAAACACTGGTCATCGTTGCGTACCGTTTCAATATTCAAGGTCTCCTGGAGCTTAATGCTGAAGCGCCGACCTTCGTCCAGGTGAGGCCTGTCGCACAGACCCCGGTCGTCGTTGCACCAGTCGCACTCCCCCGGGAGACTTTCATCGTCCGATAACGACATTTCCTAGGTTCATAGTTCAAATATTAAACTTGTACAATTCAATATATGTACTACAAAAACTAAATTAGATCATTATTATTCATCATGGGTTGCCTATCGGTCTGCCGAGTCTTTTTCTTGAAAACTCTCAGCTCGCGTGGTGTATACATTCGACCGTTGGTGATGATCGCTCCTCCTTTCGTCCCCGAGTGCATTACACCAAAATGTCTAGCACACGGGAATGAAGGAGAAGCGACCCCCACGACAACAGTCGGGATTTTTCGTCCTCTCACATGTGGTGGAGACTCTCACTCACTGATTCCTCTCTGACATTTGCGACTGTCGGTGATGGTCATTACTCCTCCTTCCCCTAGTGCATAACGAAGGTCTAGCACCCAGAGAAGAAGGAGAAACGACCCCCACGACAACAGTCGGGATTCTTCGTCCTCTCTCATATATGGTGGATACACTCCCTCACTGATTTTTTGACCGTCGGTGATGGAGCCTTGACAGACTTAAAGTCAACCCGAAATGTCATTTAATTATTTTTCTAGAAAATCCAGGCCACTCGATATTTCCTACTTATTCTAGCACAAGTCATGCCAGAATTCACAGAAAAATCCGGCATGACCTTTGCTAAAAAAGGACATATCGACCGCGTGAAATTTGCCAGAACAGAAATTAATCTACACTCCAGCAAAACATAGGCCACTCGGAGGTGTAACCTGCAAACATGGCCGGCCACTTGGGCAAGCACATATCCTATTTGAACAACACAAGATATACATGTTTATATCTACATCATATGAGCATTCAAACTTGATGGTCATTACATTTCAATGGTTCAAAATAAAAAAAGCATTTCAAAATTTCTTATAGGACTCATATTGACATGGAGATTTGGCAGGTCTCACCTCGAGGTAGGAGGGGAGCGGTGACGTGGACGACGGCGATGATGATGGAGGGCCTCCTTGATTTCTGCAAAAACAAAAACCCTATAAGCATAGTGCTCTCCAATTTGAACCTTCAAAGTAGGAGTAGTTTTCCAATTTGAGCATTCAATAAGCAAAACCAAATTGTAAAATAAATTAGTATTCAAATTAGCATGCATTCAATAAGCAAAACTAAATCATCTCTTTCGTCCGTACATCGTCGAATATTATCACTAATACATCTCGAATAGTATCATTCATATAACATCACTAATATAGATAAAACCCTAGTGAACGATGGGTATCGGCGCAGGCGGTGGACACCCAAAGAGAAGGAACCATCACATGATCATAGCTCCAGTGAGATCCTTGAAGAACCTGCCAGGTGTTGGAGAACCTGCTCTCCAACGCAACCATGTTGCGACGGACGTGCTCGTCCTCCTCGCTGACACGGTGGCGTACCACATCCGGGGGGTTCTCAAGCCTCCGCACCATCACTAGCCCACGCGACCGCCACCAAAGAAGGTTCGGGTCACCGACAGACTGGCTCCTCACCAAGCTGCGCCACCGGAAGGTAGCACCTCCCAGTACCAGCCCGGCGGAGCCCAGTCTCGGACATGGCCCCTCTGATCAAGCAGGCCTCCTCCGCTGAGTCAACGACGAGGATGCGGGATAGGCATCGTCGATGTTGATGCGGTAATAATTGCTTTAACTAAAAAATAACAACAAATGTGACATGTTCAAAATATGACATGTCCACTTCAAAATGAATCAGCCTAGAATTCTGTTAAATACACCTAAAACACCTAAATTCTATTAACTACACCTAATTAAAAACCTACATTTTGAACATGATTCGATCATAACTAGGGTTCATACTACATTATGCTAAGATTAAACACCTAAAATACCTAAATTAAATTGACAACGTGGGGTGGATGGTCTCACCTCGATCGAGGTCGGAGGGGGTCGGTAACGGGGACGACGGCGGGGATGATGCAGGGGCTTCTTGATTTCTGCAAAAACAAAATATAAACAAAAACATTATTATCGTCATTTTAGGACTTAGTGAAACTCCATAAGCTACATTTACTTATTCTATTCAAATTTACTTATAATTTCCTATTCTATTCAAATTTACTTATTCAAATTTTCTAAAAATTTCCTATTCTATTCAAAAGACCTACATTTACTTATTTCTTCAATTTCATATTTTATTCTATTCCAATTTACTTATTCAAAATTTCTAAAAATTTCCTATTCTATTCAAAAGACCTACATTTACTTATTCTTTCAAATTACTTATTCAAATTTTCTAAAAACAAAATATACTAAAAACCTACATTTACTAAAAATCCTACATTTACTACAAACAAAAACCTACATTTAACAAAAACTAAACCCTATTTATAGAAAGGGGGAGGAGGAGGTGGGAGGACGCCAGGAGGAGGAGGAAGGAGGAGGAGGGAGGAGGAGGGGAAGGAGGAGGGAGGACAGGGAGGAGGAGAGAGGAGGAGGGAGGAGGAGAGAGCAGGAGAGGGGGGAGGGAAGAGGAGGAGGAGGGGGACGCCGGCGCCGGAGAGGGAGGAGGAGGGAGGGATCGACCTTGGGATGGAGGAGGAGGACGGCGACGGCGGCGGCGACGGCGGCGACAGAGGCGAAGAGTGAGGGGGAGAGAGTGAGGAGCGCGCGGGTCGGCTGTTGGATAAGGGCCCGTAGTGGTAGCACTTGTTCCTAACCAGCGATACTGCTATGATCAATATCAGTAGTACTTTTAGGGTACAAGCGCTACTACTAAGAGCAGTAGTAGCGCTTGTATTGAACCAGCGCTACTACTAAGTTCAAGCGTGTAAAACAAGTATCAAAAAAGAATTGTCCATCATTGATCTTTTTGTGTAGAATCTGAATTGTTAGTATGAATCCTCCCCGGTTTAGGAACCGGTGAGGATTCATATTGCAACCACAAATCCTACACATAGATTACAATGACGACCAACTGGTTGTGATAGTTTGAGAAGCACCATATTTAAGGTGGTAAAGATGCTGTTCACGGAGCGAGGTGGGACTAAATTAACTTGGGTTTTGACTGAATTTAGCAGCAGCGCTGGTTGGTGGAAAACGCTACCACTAAGTACAGTATTATAGCGCTTTTAGAGAACCAACGCTACTAGTATACCTAGCCCGCCGGCAACGGTCTGGCAATTATAGTAGCAGCGGGTTTTATAACTACAACGCTACTGCTATGATCATAGTAGCAACACTCTTTATTTCTAAGCGCTACTGCTACTTAGTAGCAGCGCCTGCTTCTAAACAGTGCTACTGTTAAGCTCCTATGTATAAGGTTTTTCCTAGTAGTGACAATACATTTCTTAAACATGTACTCCGGCCGATCTCTCATAGAAATGGTACTCCCGCCGATCCCTAACAAGTGTTGTAGTTTTGAACTAAGATTCAGTAGTTAATTCTGAGAGTGGCATTGCTTAATTTTACCAGCGGCATTAGATTAACAAAAAGCATAAACAGTTCCAGGGGAAAGTGGGCGCAACAACACCATGTGCTTCCATCCACTTATAAAGGGGGCGATGCAGAGTTTTGTTGTAACAAAGAAACAAGCATCATGTCTGGGTTGGAACAATTTTTGCTCACTTGATGGTAAAAGCCAGCAGTTCAATAGTTTCAATTCAACAGTTATCCAAAACAGCACCAATACAAGTAGCACAACATCTCAAAGCACACTACAGCATCGTGTGGATGAAAGTCGGTACTGACCTTTCTTGACCAAGATTTGAAACAACTCGCGAGGAAGACCTGAAAGAGATCTCAACACATATATGGAAATCCGATCTCCTTTTGTGCAGTTCCACCAAAATTATGCAAAGTCCCCGGTGTGAAATTCAAGTTGAACTGCACAAAACACTCTTAAACCAAAAGTGTTCCGCGTAGCGAAGCAAAATGTTCCAATAGCAACAAGTTGAATCGATATCCCTGTTTTAACAGATGCAAAAAGGAATCAATTACTGGCCAATAAAGGAGGATGAAACATGCGGCCACAAAAATGGTACTCCCGCCGATCCCTAATAAGTGTTGCAGTTTTGAACTAAGATTCAGTAGTTAATTCTGAGAGTGGCATTGCTTAATTTTACCAGCGGCATTAGATTAACAAAAAGCATAAATAGTTCCAGGGGAGAGTGGGCGCAACAACACGTGGTTCCATCTACTTATAAAGGGGTTGATGCAGAGTTTGTTGTAACAAAGCAACAAGCATCGTGTCTGGGTTGGTCCCATTTTTGTTCACTACTTAATGGGAAAATATAGCAATACAATAGCTTCAATTCAACATTTATTTAAAACAGTACCAATACAAGTAGCACAGCATCTCAAAGCACACTTCACAATCATGTGGATGAAGGCCTGTAATGACCTTTCATGAGACGCACAAGATAAAATATGAATCTACCAACACGAATAGGAAATCCAATCTCGTTTTGTGCAGTTGCACGAAAATCAAGAAAAGTTGCCGGTGTGACATTTAAGTTCGCTATAGCAACAAGTTGAATAGATATCCCTGTTTTAACAGAGGCAAAAAAGGAAACATTTACTGGACAATAAAGGAGGATGAAACATACGACGACAAAAAGAAGCATCTAACTTATCTTGATGGAAAACAAAGTAGGACAGTAGCATTTCTAAAATGGTTGCATTGATCCATATTAACAGAGACATTCTCTTAAAAACAACATTCGTTAAAAATGTAATTTACTTTTAACAGTGGCATTGCTTCAATTTTCCAGCACCATTCTTAGATTAACAACAGCAAAAGAGTTGTATGGGACATGGGACATGGGACATGCGAGCACCATGTGCGTCCACACGTATAAATGGGTGATGCGGAGTATGTTGCCAAGCAGCATATCTGCGTTGGTCCCATATTTGTTCTCTTTGAACCTTTTTCCTATGTGAGGGCGGCAAATCTAGTCCTGCACAAACTACCCGACCCCCAGTTTCTTTCCTTTTTCAACAAAGAGATCGGTTCCTTACAGATGTGTGTACTGGGTTACCCCCTATTTTCCCTTTTCGACCAACAAAGCGGCTGGATAGCCAGTCTATACTACTTTCCCTCCCTCCTTTCCTCATTGAACCACGTCCTAGATTCATGCTCCACCCCACTGCACCCTTCTTTCCTCTTTGAACCAAGAACAAGATTCGACTACAGGATCGAAAAAGATCCGCATGCAGCAAGAGAAATGATGGTTTCAAAGAAAGTTATACCTTAGGGTCATCAGGATGTGGCTAGGCGTGTGACAGGAGGCCGGATCTGCCCACAATATGTACGACGGCGAGGAAGAAGGGGTCAGTGGCCCTCTCGCACAGGCGCTGGGTGAAAGAGAACAACGCAGCCAGCAGTGGATTGCCTCCCTCGCCGAAGGCGATAGAGTGAACGTCGCACCTCCTCCCCTTCCCGGTGCGACGGGATCCGGACGGCTCCTTCACCAGCTGTGAGGGGGGAGAGAGAGACAGAGGCCAACGCAGTCTTGTTTAGATCTGGTGAAGAGGGTGAGAGACTATGAATATAGCAAACCCTAGCAAAGGAACGCTGGGCCTCCAGCGTGTATACATATGTAGTGCGGCGAGAGTGTGGAGAGTGCAAACCCTAACGAACTAGCGCTGAGGCTCCAGCTTATATAGTACTACTACTTATATAGTACTCGTGTATACTACTAATATATAGTGGAGTGGTTTTCTTCTTCTCTCCATAACAATCGTTTTAAATTATGTAAGTACGAAATGAAACTCTTCATTCAACGTACCAGTGAAGAAAACTACTAACGATGAACTAATGATCCACGTGTCCTGGTCGCACATCCTGTCCTTCACGTGTGGTACACTACCCTCCATTAAGTGAACAACCACACATGTGCCAAATTATCGGAAATGTGTGAGAGTGTGTACAAATAAAGAATTTTAATTTCAATAATCAAAAAGGTTTGAGAGTATGTACAGTTTGCCCTCTCTCAATAATTATGGTTTGTTTTGTTTGGCCTAAACTTGGTCAAACTTTACAAAGTTTGACTTCAGTCAAATCTAATATGCAGAGTAAATAAAAATGGAGGGCTACTACGTCCATCCGGGTTTTTAGTCCACACCATTTTTTTAATCAAAGTCTGACCACATATTTAGTTAATAGTTGGACAAATAAACTTACAGGGGAGCTGAAGACAAAGTTGTGAGAAGGCTTAGAAATCAATACAAAACTTATGCTCTTAGTACCTAACAGTGTCCTGGACTAGGGGGTACTCACCACGTCATCTCTTGACCAGCTGGATCGGGCCGAGGACCCCCATGGCGGTTCACTATTGGGCCAGTTCGGACAGCCCATGCCGCATACAAGGAGGATTCTACAAGACTTGACACCCAAGACAAGGACTCCTCTAAACCCTAGGCCTACGGTGCATATATAAACCGAGGCTAGGCTAGTCAATAGACAATCTCATATTCATTACTACAATCTCGTGGTAGATACATGTACTCTATACTACACCCATATGAATACAATCAAAAGCAGCATGTAGGGTATTATCTCATCAAGAGAGCCCGAAGCTGGGTAAAACCCCGTGTCCATGTTACCATCGCTGCAAGACGCCTAGCTTAGGACCCCTACTACAAGATACGCCGGATATAGAACCGACATTGGTGCTTTCATTGAGAGCCTGCTGGCGGTCGCCACGGGGCGATGGGAATTCAGATCGTCTCCGGCGCGATCTAAGCATCGGAGCCGAGCTTTATGGTCGATGTCGGCATCTTTTGTCGCCGGCTCGACTGGTCACCTTGGCTTAACCAAGGACTGTGCCCTACCTCCAATCATCATGTTCAGACGAGGGCCTTCATCAACATCAACTCCAATCTCTATCATGATCATGGAAGAATCATCCATGGAGCTCGGGGGCTCAACGTCAACATTGCCCTCGGGCGACCGTGCTGTTTTTTCCAAACAGCAAACTTGTATCCGCTGCCACCACCTCCTCGAGCATCGCTTTCACGATTCCTTTAGTGTAATTGTGCGGAATTAAGTGTACAACAACCATGCCAAATTTCATCGAGTTCTGATGGAGGAATCTCTGGCAATCTACGATATACCGGACCCTGTCAAATCTGGAAGGGAATCTGGACGAGTTTAGGGCGTGGTCTCCAGAGCCCAGCTCGGAGGTCCTGTGGAAGATCCAACCATTCATCTGCTGCGGAATTCCCATATCTACCACCCCTCCAAATTTCAACTCGATCCGACGGTTCAAACTCCGGGAACCTTCCGATGAGTGGACCAATTTTCGGATCTGTTTTCTCCGCGAATACGTATCCGGCCCGAGTTCATGTTTCTTCATAAACGGAATATTGGACAACCATTTTAAAGGAATTTTTTCTAGGGTATTGTGCGTTGTTTTTAAACACGTACCCATAAAATTTTAAGCCTCCTCCGAGGTAATCTTCACCATCATGCTGGTGTCAAACCAGTCCGGCAATATTGCTCCACGGCTGCCGACCTGCGCTAGACACGTCTCCGCTTTGTTGAGCCGAGCTCAACTTCTTCGATCATCATCTCGGCAAGCCGAACAAGAGTTCAGCATCGCGAAGGATAAATCATCAACAACATCGCTGCCCCAGGGATAACACGGAGAGGGCACACCGGCATCGCCGCATGGTCACTTCATTAGGCCGGCATTGACTGCGTCACAAGTCACGACATGCGTCAGCATGGCCGCAATGTTGTTTCTTCAATCCGATGTCCATCATGCCGACCTGCTTCAACACCTCAGCTGACATGGTAGCTGCAACGTCTCCTCACCGACCTGCTCCGTCACCTCGGCTGGACCGGGGACTTGGCTATTTCTTCATCAACATACTTCGTTGACTTCGGCGTCACTAGCCGACCAGCTTTGTCAAGTTAGCTGGACCGAGGGCTTTGTCTCGGCAAGCCAACCTTTGCCAGCATCGCCATGCCGTCGCATTATCGCCCATCAGGCAATGGGTGTGCGGATCGATTCCCAATTTTGGGAGTCACCTTTGTTCGGATTGCTACAACAAATAAACCAGGTGCTATTTATCCTAGTAATTTTTGCTTGTTTGGGTTTATTCTTCCCAAGGAATTATTACTCTAGTTTGTTCCATCATCTGTACGCAGGTCTAGCAAATGGTGGCCGCATTAACGACGGTCACATGGTGGTTCGGTAATGGACTTCGACTATGTCACGTGGTCTCTTTGGCAAGCCGACGCCGTCGTCCCAATCGGCGTAAATCGGCTCGCGTGATCACCTTGTTGGTCGTGTTGCCATACCGACGTGTTCGTTTGCCTCGGGGAGTTCGGCATCGTTGAGAGAGCTCTACCTCATCGAGTGTTCGGCACACAGGCCATATGTCTTTTATTACTCACTTGCATAAATTATTAATTATGCAACATTTTTCTAAAATTTATTATTATTCCTATTATCTCCGGCTTGCACTATTTTCTGTGCACAGATAAAGGATCCGGCTCGGGCAGCGCTGTCACCTCTGCGTATCGACGTACCACGTCACCTCAGCTGGACCGAGGGCTTCGTCATCACTTCATTAACCCACGACGGGGACTTCGGCGTCACGCTGCGGGCCTGCATTGGCCGTGCAATGTCGTCACTTCGGAGTGCCAAGCTCTTCGCTCCGCCACTTCGGGACCGGCTTGGGGGCTGGGACCTTGTCCCGCCGTATGCTGGGGCCGTGCATCGGCACCGAGCACATTAACCAGCTAAGTCGCTTTTATGCTCATAATTTTCAATTTTAAAATTTTGTTCGGTTCGATAAAAGCATTATACTTTTTTGGCAAAAAGTTGTATGTGAAAAACTTCCTTGTCAAAACTTTGTTTGTGACACACAAATTCAAATACCCCGTCTACTTGGGGGCTTCCTTTATGAAGCTTTTCCTTTTGCATATGAATATACTTGTATGGCTTCGTTCCTTATTCGTGTATTATGCCACAATATGCACCATGTTGACTTAAGTGTTCCGCAAGCTGGGTTGCCTTGCTCCCGTGTTTACCCCTACGTTCCCGATTGTTCGGATAGGGAGTAAAGGGAGCACCTCTGCGATTTTCATGATCGGGTCATCCGAGCTCGGACCTCAGATAGGGTGAAGCCGAAAGCCGGCGCTCTTATTGTTTTCAATCATGGTCGGCACACAACGGAACTCATGAATACAAAAAATCTATTGCACAAGCCCCATAGTAACAATGAGCAACCTAAGAAAGGTATCAGTGGGGGTACTGTTTTCTTCGAAGATGCTTCTTACACTTCGTCAGTAATATAGCATAAGTTCCCTGAGTGCACTTTGTCTATTACAGCCTTATGCCCTGATTGCCTGGTTATCAGAAACACCGTCGATATTCTCGACAGATGGAGTACATAACACTTTTCGGCCCTTGACCGAAGACGGAGAAGCCGACGGTTGGTTAAGACGCGCTTAAAGTTCGGGTGCACACATATATGATATAAGTACTTCGGTACATAGAATCATAAAATTCTTTTACCCAAGTCACTTGGGGGCTCTTAAATTAGTATGAGCTGTTCTTCTTCTTAGTCGTTGCAAAGTCTTTTTCTATCACTCCTTTCTCGACGCAAGTGTGTGGTCAATAGCCGGATAGCCTTGCTTCTCTCTAAAGCCGCTCGAGTTTAGTTTGCTAAACTAGCCTCGGAGAAGCACTCCGCCTTCGGGATAAGGAGGTTGAAGCCGTCGGCTGACCCGCTTGAAGTCTTGAGATCGGATGTGTCATATTAATGCACGACAGAAACATAAAAATTTTAAGACCAATTTTCGGATTGGCACCGAACACTTGATCTAGTTCGGACATCAAGTTTTTACTGATGTTTTTTGGTTTTCCAAGCCTATGGCACTTTGAAACTATTTTTGTGTTTCCAGCATAAATCTCGCAGTGCAACGCCGGACACCTTTAGAGATTCGGCAAAAACATTCTCGGACATTGCTATATATGCATTAGTTTCGAATTGTGTCTTCGGTCAATAGTTGGGTTGCCCGGCTCCTGTGCTTGCCTCCTACGTTCCGCTTTGTTCGGCTAGGTGTGCAAAGGGAGAACCACTGCAATTGTGCTTCCAGCTCGCATGGTCAAGCCCCTTAGTGGAGAAAGCCAAAAATTACTCTCACAATAAGCGTAAACTGGTCAGCGATCCGATGACTGTATTAAACTATAAAGATCAATAGAGGTCACCCCGTGTTAAATGACGGTCCGTTCATAACATTGGCCGAAGTGTTTACTGCTTGACCTGGACTGTCGCCGAACACTAACCGGGGGCTGGTACCTGGCCTCCCAACTTTAAGCTCCTATGACTAAGTGAAAGTTATAAAACCCGCATATCTGATTGCCTCGTTTTTGCTAACACAACCGCCTTCGGGCACCGAGACGTCATCTAAGGGTTGTTTTGTTATTGCGAAAACACCCTGCGTAGCATCTACAAGGGGGCGGAAGCCGACGATGGGCCACTTTCAACTGATAAATGGTCGCAACGGAGTCAAAATAAACATATCATTGGCGTTTGTATTTAATATATGAGGGACGCCTTTCGTAATCATCGTTATAAAGCCATACATATGCATCAATTTGACTTAGATTTTGGCCAAGCTGGGTTGCTTGGCTCCTGTTCTTACCCCTACGTTCCCGATTGTTCGGCTAGGTGGTAAAGGGAGCACGTCTGTGATTGTTACTACCGGGTCATCCGAGTAAGTACCTCAGACTGGGTGTCGGTGTGGAACAACACCTATGGGATCACAAGAATCCCTCCTACGGTTGCCGGGGCGCAGGGTTGCAAGAAGAGCAGGATTAGTAATCAGCACAAGGATCGTTTACCCAGGTTCGGGCCGCGAAGATGCGTAAAACCCTAGTCCTGCTTTGGTGGGTGTATTTCAGAGAGTTCTTGAGCTCTCAAACTAGCTATGGTGGGGTGCGTGGTTCCAAATAGCCGAAAATCCTTCCCCAGTATGCCATGGGCCTCCTTTTATAGTCGAAAGGGGCTGCCACAGTGGCATACAGGAGGTGGAAAGGTGTACAGTATTGCGAGCTTATCGCTCGTATTACAGGACAAGTCGCATTTAATGCGCCGCTGAGGTGTCCCCTAGCTTTATCCAGGACGGGGCAAGGCCTATCCCGTCCGTCGCCGCTCCTCGCTTTGACACGCGCCCCGGCCAGTGATGCGTGTGGTGCCATGTAGGCAGGCAGGCAGCTGAGGTGGCGCGGTGGCAAGGCATCTACGAAGATCTGCATGCCGCCATGCAGGCGCTTGCTGAGTTGGCCTAGAAGCTGCATGTTGCCACGCAGGTGCCTGCCCAGCTGGTTGGGCTGGCAGCTGCATGCGAACGGTGGTGGAAACTTGGTTGGTGCGTGCCTGGCAGTGGCCCTCCTGGCGCCCTTGGCGAGGGCCTTGCCGGGTGGCCTGGCAAGGGCCTTGCCGTGGCACGCTATCGTCCCCGGCAAGGATCTTGCCGGGGGTATTGTGGTTCCCCTCGGCAAGGATCTTGCCGAGGATCGCCGCCTTCTAATCCTCATCTGATCTTGAATATTCTTTGTCTTCAAAAAGATCTATATGCCACCACAGAGGTTCCTCCCGAGCCCTGGCCCAACGTGGCTGATGGTGTTGGGGACGTGGGCTCAAGGGTGGCTCGCTCTTTTGGTGTTTGACGGGGCGCCCCGGCAAGGGTCTTGCCAGGGGAGCCTGCTTCGTCCCTCTGCTCTTTGTAGTCTTGGTCTTGGCGTTGCTGTGACTGCCCCAGGCTTCGGTTTTACCTCGGTTCACCTCCCATGCTCTGCTTGGTGTGGCCGTGGGCGCGGCTCCGACTGCCCGTACACAGGTAAAGGGGTACAAAGGTGCGCCCCTTTCTTTTGTACACCGACACTGGGTGAAGCCGAAAGCTAGCAATCTTAAAGGATCACATTGGTCGGCAACGACGGAAGTGAAAATTTTGATTCATTAATACCACAGAGTTTGGGAACTTTCCCCGAACTAAATCCTCAATATTTTCCTCCCACATTGATGGAGGTGAGGTTTCATGATCATGATAAGCATGACGACCCAAAGAAAGGAACCGATAGCGGGACTATTTTCTTTGGAAGATGTTTCTTACGTTAAAAACATAATACATCCCTCCGTGTACCTTTTTTTATAAAACCGTATGGCCGGATTGCCTTGTTTTCCATAAATCTTTGCCCTTATAACGGCTTTATAAAGTAGGAAAATACTCCTCGGCTACTGGCCGAAGAGGTTGAAGCCGATGGTTGGTCAACAAAGTTCTGTACAATGCGGATCCGAGCATTAATGATGTAAAGTACTTGGATACATAGAGTCATTACACATAAATTTTTATTTTACTATGGATATTGATCCTTAATTCGGCCACCCGTGCTCGCATTAAGGCTCGGGGGCTACTAGGCTTCGGGCTTATTATTGACAAATATTAAAGGGGCACATCTGGTGTTGCCACCCGACCAGTGTCTCGGGGGCTACTGCATTGACAATCCAGTGCAGAAAATTTAAGTGCAATATAGTTTTTGAGGAGATTATGATCCTCAGGTTGGTCGGCCGCACCCAATCTGAGTCTCGAGGACTTTGCACACCTCTTTTTGCGTCCCAAAGTATTCTGCCGAGCTAGGAGTTGATCCTCAGGCCGATTTTGAATCAACCCGAGTCTCAGGGGCTACTGGGATCAGCGGTCTTATGTCATCCTTCAGGTGCATCTCGGGTTTTAGACCGATACACACCTTGAGGGCTACTGGCTATATATCTCGGCAGAGAATAAATTGCACCAATAAAAATTATTGACAAAAAATCGGCCCGCAGTCGGGGTGGTGCACCACCTCGGAAGCAGTCTGACATAAAGCTCGGGCGCCAGTGGCTGGCTCCATAGAGGGCATTTCCGGCATTAATCTTGGCTAAACTCCTTCAACTTTTTTAAACCAAGGTGATCTATGACACCTCGGACATAGTCCGGCGTTGGAGCTCGACTATAACAATACTCTTCGGATACAGTCCGGCGCTGGAGCTCGGATGCAGTTCGGCGTTGGAGCTCTACTATAACAATACTCTTCGGATATAGTCCGGCGTTGGAGCTCGGATGCATTCCGGCGTTGGAGCTCGGAAGTGGTCCCGCGTTGGTGCTCGACTGCAAAAGATACCTCGAATGTAGTCCGGTGTTGGAGCTCGGCTGCAAGAGGACACTGCCGCTCGGGAACAACTTCAAACCCGTGGTGTAGCATAAAAATAACAGGGCATTGATAAAGGCCGGAAACTTAAAGGGGCTCCTCGGATACCTAACATGTAAACTCTTCGAATGCACTTCGGCGATCCTTAAGATCGAAGATGTGAAGATTTGTTGAACCAGTTTTCAAGACCGACGACCGAAGATGAAGAATAGTTCGGAAGAATCGAGGAGCGTCCCCAACTTGAAGACCGGTTCAGGGGGCTACTGACGGTGTCCTGGACTAGGGGGTACTCACCACGTCGTCTCCCGACCAGCTGGATCGGGCCGAGGACCCCCATGGCGGTTCACTATTGGGCCAGTTCGGACAGCCCATGCCGCTTACAAGGAGGATTGTACAAGACTTGGCGCCCAAGACAAGGACTCCTCTAAACCGTAGGCCTACAGTGCATATATAAACTGAGGCCAGGCTAGTCAATAGACAATCTCATATTCATTACTACAATTTCGTGGTAGATACATGTACTCTATACTACACCCATATGAATAGATTCAAAAGCAGCATGTAGGGTATTATCTCATCAAGAGAGCCCGAAGCTGGGTAAAACCCCGTGTCCATGTTACCATCGCTCCAAGACGCCTAGCTTAGGACCCCTACTACGATATACGCTGGATATTGAACCGACAGTACCAACGTCGATCCTTCTTCAAGGAAACATTTGGTTCATAGCCAATTGTGTGATAAAATTTCACCAACGTGAAAGACGACTGCCTCTCCAATGCAACCAAAGTGAATTGATGAGGGATATCATCTTTGTGGGTAACAAGCAAAGAGCACTGATGGAAGAAAACTTGTTTTTCACTGAAAATCGATTAGCTTCACCAACCGATGCAACCATGAGGCGCAACCATGAGCATCGATAGGTCATCGTGGTGATACATCATCAATTTGGCATCAAGTTTGGGTGAGGCACCTATGAAGTTCAAAAAATCCTCACTATGGTCTGTTTCTTCTCAGTAATCAAGCTCGAGGAAGGAAGAACCACGTGGTAGAGGACAGTGAGGCGGAACAACAATGGCCATCCAATTTTGTGCAGTTCCACTAAAATTGAGGAAGACATGCCCGGGTATGGAGATACGCATCGCTGTTTGCAAAAATATAAAAAAGGGATATAGTGTTGTTACTTTGTTTTTGCAGTGGTACAAGCTTAACAGCGACATCTCAATTGTCAATAAGAATTAATGAAAAGTACACCAACAAACAGAAGCATCATGATTATCTTGATGGGAACTAAACCAAGATACCCAAGAAAATAAGCATTTCTTCATTTAACCAGTGATAGTACTATTAGATTAGCAGCAGCAATAGGAGCATATGGACAATGACCGCACAACCACCATGTACTTTTTTTCGAGACAACATGTATACCTCCACTGAGGCATAAACCAGGACAACTTTTTGAGTGGCATTTCCTCTATAATAGTAAAAAATAGGTGATGTTGGACCAGCCGGCGAACCCTAGCTACTATACATGGGGAGCTAGGGAGTAGTGGCATAGAAGAAAACCCGCATGCAGCGACCTGGGGAGCTAGACTAGTACAAGAAGTTATACCTCAGGTGGGCGAGATGTCACTTAGGCGGGGAGGGGGGGATCTGCCCACACGACGTCAGCGAACAAGGGCGCGGTGGACCTTCATCCGTGCCAGCGCCGGCTCCGAGAGGACGGTGCACATCGGCTTCCTCAATCGCCGACGGCGACAACATCAACGCTGCACCTCCTCACCTCCCGCAGCGGACGGGATTCGGCCGGATCTGTGACCACCGGTGAGGAGAGAGATAGAGTGGACACTGTTATCTTGTTTTGATATGGAGAGGGTGAGAGAGCGAGACGCGAGAAACCCTATCAAACAAGAGGCTATATATACAATGGAGTAAAAAAATCTCCACATAGCAGTGGTTTTAAATAGAATACGCGCATTCCCGGAAAAAAGAAACGAAAATTGGCGGAATTTTTTTTAACGTACCAAGGAAGAAAACTCGATCAAAAACACAGCCCCGCTTCCAGGTCGCCAGAGTTGTCGCGCACACACAACTAGACATAGACATGCATATCCGTGTTTACGTAAAATTCCATCTCCATCTCCAATCATATTTGTCCAACTGGCACATTACTTACGTTGTTAATTTTATACGCAGCAATACTAACGTACATCATCTGTTGTTTGCGGGCGTCCGGACCGCTGCCACGCCCGCTTCTGACCAACCGAAACCCTCTTCATCACCCGCGCGTGCTTCCCGCCCGAAACGGTCAGTGCCGCATTCATGCCCGGCCAGAGCGGATGCGACCTCTCACTGGCACCAGCATTGAAGCAGCATGCCGACCGAGAGAGCGTCGCCCGGGCCGCTTCCCTGTGCACATGACTGCTCCGCGTTCAAAGGTCGCAATAGCCGGCAACAACATGCATGTAAAAATTTCTTGGGAGTCTGTGCTACAGCTAGTTGTCCTCCCCCTCCTTGTCAATCTCATCCAGTAGTGCTAGTAGAACTCCATGGCGCGATCCATCGACAAGCAGGCGGGAAAGTTATTGTACACTCGGTTTGTGGTGAGTGGCATGCCGAGCGACCGTGTGGGGTGGATCCGTGGAGGAGGGTGAGACACGAACGCGACAGACGTGATTTAAACATTGGTTTTGCTCGATGGTGCGATACAACGAAAGAAACGTTGGTTTCTCTCTATTTCCATTTTTTCTCCGGAAAAACGAAAACTTTCCACTCCATTTTCATTCCTAATCCAAGGTTTGTTTCATTTACAACATTCCATCAAATACAAAGGAAAACTAACACGCATGCTGATGCATCTCAATGATTCACATATCATAGCCAATATTTACTTCACAACTAAAGACAAAAGTTGTGAGAGTGTGTACAAAAGAAAAACTGTTGATGGGGTCACTACAACTTAAACCCTAAACCCTAAACATGATTTAATTTCCTGGCTAGGTAGAACCTATCGAAGGAAAGACGGCTGGCACCCTCGGATCATACGATGCTTTTGTGCAGTTCTACTAAAATCGAGCTGAGCATCCCTGATGGCAAAGATATTGAAGAAGTGTGATTAGAATAATAGTATTCACACTAGTTCATGAGACATAAACTCATCACAAATAGAAGCCGGTAGAAGTAGAGAAAGATCGACATGGAGATGGAGCTACGTGGGTAGCTGCGGCATGGCAGTGGAGCAAGCCGGCTCCAAAAGGAAGATGTACCGAGGACGTCGGGCTGTAGCTAGAAGGGCGGTTGGGAGGCGGCATCAGCCCATACCGCGCGGATCCCCGATTGGGACGCGCCGATAGTGGGTTTTCTCCCTCACCGATGTCAACCGCGTCTACGCAGAACATCGTCCCCTTCCCCCAGCGGCGGGATCAGGCCGGATTTGTGACCAGCGGTGTGGCCACCGTCGTTCTATGCTTGTGAAGAGAGCAACCCAAGCAAGCAGGCTTGTAGCTTAGGCTCCTGCTAGTGTGTATATAGTGGTTTTCTTTTTCTCTCCATATCAACCATGTTATATTGTGTACGTGTCATTGAAGAGTGAAATGATGGTTGCTTCTTCCGACTAACTTACTGTGTGATTTGACTGCTCCTTAGTGTCCCCTACACGTACTCCCCCTACGTGTATGACTGTTCCTGAGTCTCACCTGTACTTATCTCTATTTTCTTGCATGACACGTAGACAGGATGCGCATAGAGGAATTTTGTTACTGCACGTTGTTACGTACTACTAGTACGTACTCCCTCCTTCCGGTTCACTACTAGTACTCAATCCATCCTATCTTATTGGTCCCCTTTGTACTCAATTCATGGGCTCATTTTCCTCAAGAAATTGTCTTTACCAACGTATTAATATCGGGAATGCATGTGTGAACAACGATTGATTAAACATTGCATGCAACGTTTTGACAAAGCATTGACTTATGAACATGTGAATGTGAAGGACTACAACCACGTGCATGCCTGCAACAGTCACACGTACACATGGACACAAAAACAAGCGTGACGCCCTAATGCATGCATGTCCGAGCACACGACGGAACACACACGGTCACGCTCAAGTGCTCAACCTACATGTGCATGCACATACTCAGCCAGGGTGAGCTAGTGACCGTATAAACACCGGAAAATGTATATATTGAGTGCATTGAGCGTATTATGAAGTCCACTGACCGTATTTTTACAAATATACAGTGACAGACAGTGTATTTATCTCATTTAAAATTAAGCCAAATTTACTGGAAAGGAGGCAGTATGGACTAGCATTACTTTGTTGTGTCCCGTCAACTTGCCGAACGAGGAGAAGCTTACAGGACGGGAGAAGCTTGCGCGCGGTGGCTCGCTGGACAAGGAGAAACTTTTGACTAATCCAAGCTCTACCTCGCTCAGGTGATGGACGTGCAACAGTTAATTCGGTGTCAGATTGTGTCGCGGGATATCCGCGACCACCTATGGGACCGGGTGGCCCCTTGCTGGTTCAGCGGGGGGACGTCGCGTTGCACAAAGAGCAGACCAGTGCATGGTAGCACTGTAGAGAGCACACAAGCAATTTACCCAGGTTCGGGCCGCCGCGAGGCGTAAGACCCTACTCCTGCTTTGGTGGATTGATGGTGGAATGAGTGTGGTGGTGCGTAGCACACTTGCCCGGCAAGGTTTTCTTCGGGCCGCAGCGACTACGCGCGTATGGTGGCTTGGGTTTGTCAACTTTCCAACCTTCTAACCCCTACTACGAGTGCCATGGGCCTCCTTTTACAGATTAAGGGGTCACCACAGTGGCAAAGTGGTTATTATCCACATATATGATAGCAAATAGTGCTATCATACCTAACTCTGCGGGCTGACAGGGTGCATTAAATGCACCGCTTAGTGTCACATCATTGGTTGCCCGGCAAGGTCTGTTGGGCTCTCTTGCCAGCTCTGCGCCTGTTCCCTTGACACGTCACAAGACGGGTGTCATCTGTGGGTTTCTTCTATAGGGAATGGCTGCCATGTGGTGAATGACTGCCACTTAAGCACCTTGCGGCTTGACACCGTACTGATCGACGACATGAGTCATGTTTGAGTGGTAGGCGGGGTGGTTCAACCCCTGTGAGCCCCAGCAGTCTTTACCGAGGAGTCTGGGCTGCTTGCTTCTGGTGGTGGCCTCACCCCTTGCCGGGATCGCCTGTCGGGCAAGGGAGGCCCTTCCCTTGCTGATATCTTGCTCTCCTGGTTTGATCTTGGCCCCTCTGAGCTGCATGTTGTGTCTTTAAATCTCTTGGTTCTTTAGTCCCTGACTTGAGCTGGTGCTTCAGTCTTGATCTTGTGCCTGTGCATAGTTGGGCGACAGACCCAGGGTTTGTTGCACCGACAGAAGCCCCCGGGCCTGCCCCGCGCTGCTGAGCGTCGTCAGGGTAGGGCCTAATATGTGCACAGGCAGAATCGCTGAAAGGGTTGGCCCCTTGAGGTACCCTTTGCTGCCTCATTAGTCTTGACCTTGGGGGCGGTTTCCGATTTCCCCGCGCATGGTGTCGTGGAAGAACTTGGATCATGGCCCGCATATTCTCCTCGCCCCACAATCACGGGGCAAAAAGTGCCATCCCACTCGCCCCCCGTCCCACATGCACCCCGGCATGTGCTCCGCATGCATTGGGCATGGTAGGTGGTAGATGCGGAGGACACGGGGAGGAGCGCTATAGTAGAAACCCGAGCGTCGATGGTTGGGACAGAGGGGCGGCCTCGGCCCTCAGAGTCATAGTGGGTGCCGAGAGGTTGTATTGGAGGAGAGGGGCGGCCGTTTCCCGGAGGAGGGGCGAGCCCCCTGCCCCATTTCCCTATAAAAAGGGCCCGGGGCGATGTTCTCCAGCACACACTTTTCCTTCTCTTCTATGATCCTTCTCATCTGGGAATGGTGCGAGGGCGAGGGCGTGGCGGAGTTCCGGTGGCGGCGATGAGGGCTTCTTCCCGATAGCGCGCCCCTCCTCCCTCGGACCCTGAGGCAGCGGAATCTTCCACGAGGAGAGTAGGAAGGGGGCGTGGTGCCCGAGGAGGAGGAGGACAGGGCGGCGCCCTGGTGGCGCCTCCACCGGCGGCTCCACCCCCGATGGAAGGCCATGTCGGGGACCAACCTCGAGAGTTCATCATCAGGCTATATAAGGCCCTGCACAGCCGCGTTCGTCTTCCAACCTTCTTTGCGCGGGAGATGGAGCTCGACCAACTACGCACCGTGAGGCTACACATGAGGGGTTGTGGGGATGGAAGCACGAGGGTTGATGTCGATACCCCCGCCCCTCATGTAATGTATCTCCGCTGTGGCTGGAAGACTTTTGCCCATGCCCACAGCTTCTCGGAGGGGCACATTCTTCATTTCAAATTAATGGAGAGTGGCTTGCTCTCCGTCAAGATCTTCGGGAGCTCCCGAGTCCGCTTAGGGTGTTGCGTGGAGAGCTCGACCAACGACGAAAGCTCCTCCTCGAGCGAAAGCGACGAGGAGGACAGTGACGGCAATGACGACGAGTGCGGGCGGAGGAGCGACGACTCTCACTCTGGCTGATCGGCCCGCACCATCTTCATCAGGCGGCAGCACCATCATCTGCATCTGCATCTCCTCCCGGCAGTGTGATTTGCGGGGGAGTTGGATGCAGAGGTGCGGATGGCGCTGCCGGGCTCCTCCAGCAGCCCTCCAGCTGGACCCCGGCAGGCTTCCTCTCGGGCTGCAGCTCTGTTAGCCCTGCGTGAGTCCTGCTGGCCCTGGTGACGGTGGTTGACGGGTCGCCTTCCACCGTGCTCTCCATCGAGGCGTTCCCTCGTGCTTCCGCCCCCCTCGGGCTACCTCTCCTGGAGCCCGATGAGAGCGGGCCAGACCTTCGCCGTGGCGCTCCTTTTGCCCTCCTCGCCTTCGACGGCTGCACCTAGGAGGAGAGGGACAGGAAAGGGCATCACGGAGCACTTATCTATTTTCAATTTTAAACTTGTAGGCAATCACCAAATTTTAATTCGAATAATGTAATCCCTCGAGTCCATCTTTGTGTTCTGTAATGCTTGTACTTGTGTTAGCATATGAATGAAAAAGATGAACCTTGCCGGGAACTCGTGCATGTATATGTCCATGCAGAGGCGAGTGCCTCTTTAATGTAAATAAACGAGTTTCCCCGGCAGGATATCCTGCCGATACCCTCTTATGTCTGCCGGGGAACAGATAGAGGGACCAGCCCCCCGCCAACTTCCTTTTACCAGAGGCTACTGCGACCATCCTGACCGAAGCAACGTTCGAGTCATGGATGGGAGCACCTAAGTTTCAAAAAGAGAGGCGAGGTTTCCTCATGCAAAGTTATAGATTTACGGAATAACAATGGACAAGAGGTAAACTTATCTTGTTTGGCTTGTTGGGGATTGTTGTGCCGTGCAATCTTCTCGTCCTTCGTCGAAGTCAAGTTCACTATCGGAACCTGCAACTCCATGTAGATGAGAATGAATGCAGGATGCAATCCTATCTATATGCATATGCAAATGCTCATGAAATGCTTATGTAGTGATCTGGGTGTTCTCGTGCATGCATGCAATCTTAGTTGGGGCCCCCCTACATCACTTCTTTATTTTCTCTTGCATAGGGTCATCGCCTCGGCTTGTACAGGGGGTTACATGCAACTTCGGCCACGCCATGTACAATGGGTGCCCGGCAGCCTCCGCGCCTTACGGGTGGAACTTTCGGAGATGCTCAATATTCCACGAGTTTTGCAACTGAGTGCCATCTCCGGTCTCCAGACGGACTGCGCCTGGTCTGGCAACTCGTACTACCCGGTAAGGGCCATCCCACTTCGGTGATAACTTGTGTGTACCCTTGGCAGACCGAACATGTCTAAGGACAAGGTCACCTTCCTCAAAATAGCGGGCATGAACCTTGCGGCTATGATAGCGACGCAGGGCTTGCTGGTAGCGTGCAGCACACGTAGTAGCCCGGACACGGTTCTCCTCGAGTAGCACAGCGTCGTCACGCCGGTGCTGATCTTGTGCTACTTCATCGTAGGCAAGCACTCGAGGGGACCCGTAAATGAGTTCTGTGGGGATAACTGCTTCTGCCCCGTAGACCAAGGAGAAGGGAGTCTGCCCGGTAGCTCGGTTAGGTGTCATTCTGAGGGACCAGAGAACTACCGGCAGCTCCTCGATCCACCGCCTGCTGTGCTTCTGTAGCATATGAAAAGTCCTTGTCTTGAGTCCACGAAGCACTTCAGCGTTCGCCCTCTCAGCTTGTCCATTCCTCCGGGGGTGTGCCACAGAAGCGAATGAGATCTTGCATCCGAGGGCATGAACATATTGCATGAAGGCGTGGCTTGTCAACTGGGTGCTGTTGTCAGTGATGATCCTTGCCGGAACTCCGAAACGACACACCTATTCTTTCAAGAACTTGATAGCTGACTGAGTAGTCACCTTCCTCACGGCAGTCACTTCCGGCAACTTTGTAAACTTGTCGATGGCAATGAACAAGAATTCAAAGCCCCCGATTGCTCGGGGGAAGGGGCCGAGGATATCGAGCCCCCAGACTGAAAATGGCCATGATAAAGGGATTGTCTGAAGGGCTTGGCAGGCAGGTGTGTTCTCTTGGAATGGAACTAGCAGGCTTCACATGTCGTGCCGAGCTCAACTGCATCTTGGAGGGTTGTGGGCCATTAGAATCCTTGCCGGAATGCTTTCCCAACTAATGCCCTTGATCCAATGTGTGAGCCGCACATTCCTTTGCGAATCTCAGCCAGCAGTTCCTTTCCATCTTCCCGACGGACACACTTCAATTTCACACCATGGGGCCTTCTTCTGTACAAAGTGTCATCGACAAACTGATACATACTGGCCCTCCGGGCTACTTTCTCAGCTTCATCTTGGTCGCCGGGAAGTTCTCCGGTTTGGAGGAAGCGGACGATGTGCCTTGCCCAAGTTGGAGCCTCGGGATCGGCAACGAGGACTAGCGGCACCTCCTCGGCTATGGGAGCACCAGCCTTGTTCGCGGGGTCCATAGGCCTGGCTGGAGGGGGCAGTCTGGCAGGCTGTGAGGAGTTGTTTCCGGCAAGGTCTTTGCCGGGAGAGGATGGCTCTGCCGGGAGAGGCTTATCGTAGTCAAACTTTCTCCTTTTCTGGGCCACTGTGGCTGGTGATACACAGGGCTAAGAGAGATGGAGAACAAAAGTTCCTAGTTCCATAGGAAGCTGGTGCGCAGCACACTTTGACAGGTGATCAGCTATGCTGTTTTCTGCATTGGGTACGTGCTCTGTTTGCAACCCATCAAAGTGCTCCTCCCACCTCCTCACTTCCTCGATGTATGCTTCCATCAATGGACTTTGATAATCCTTGTTGACTTGTCTCACCACAAGCTGTGAATCTCCTCGAATGATCAACTTCTTAATTCCCAATTCTGCTGCAATCCTGAGCCCGGCAAGGAGCCCTTCATAGTCAGCTATATTGTTGGTGGCTTCTTCCCGGGAAAATTGCATTTGGACGATGTACTTTATGTGCTCCCCGGAGGGGGTAACAAGAAGCACGCCGGCCCTGCACCTTGTAGGGAAAAAGCACCATCAAAATACATAATCCATTCTTGGGGGTGATTCCTTGCCGGGAGAGCTATTTTTGTCACTTCTTCATCAGGGGTTGGCGTCCATTCTGCAATAAACTCTGCCAGTGCTCTGCTGTGAATTGTTGATGTGCTCTCAAACTTCAAAGCAAAGCTGGATAACTCCAAAGCCCACTCCACTATTCTGCCAGTAGCCTCAGGGTTTCGGAGTATCCTTTGCAATGGAAAACGAGAGACAACCATGACGAGACCATGACGAGACCAAAGATCAACTTTTGCACACCAGAATACCTCGATCTAGCCCCTTGTAACAAGGAGCTGACGAAGTATACTGGGCGCTACACCACTTTCTTCCTTGCCGCGTCCTTGGGGTTGCTCTCGTTGCCGTGCTCACTGTTGTCCTAATCCTTTTCTGACTCTGCCGTGACTTGGCCACTTTCTGCCTCATCCATATCTTGCTATGCTACCAAGGCTGCACCGACCACTTGGTTGGTTGCCGCCAAGTAAAGCAATAACGGCTCTTGGGGTTTGGGTACAACCAAGGTGGGCACAGACAATAGGTAAGCCTTCAATTCCTGCAAAGCTGTATCTGCTTCCGGGTAACACTTCATAGGCCCTGTTTTCTTCAAAATTTTGAAGAACGGTAGGGCACGCTTGGCAGACATGGAAATGAACCTGCTTAGCGCGGCAACGCATCCCGTCAGGCGCTTTACATCCTTAACTGTCCTTGGCGCTTGGATCTGCTCAATGGCCTTGATCTTGTCGGGGTTGGCTTCAATCTCTCGATGGGATACGAAGAATCCTAGTAGCTTGTCGGAGGGAACACCGAATACACACTTCTCCGGATTAAGCTTCAAGTTGATCTTGCACAGATTAGCAAATGTCCCTTCCAAATCCTAGATAAGGGTGGCCTTGTCCTTGGTTTTGACCACGATATCATCCATATAGGCTTCTATATTTCTGTGCAATTGTGGCTCAAAACCAATCTGGACTGCTCTTTAAAAGTGGACCCGGCACTCTTTAATCCGAAAGCCATGCGGACAAAACAGTACGTACCACATGGAATGATAAATGATGTTTTCTCCACATCTTCTTTGGACATGAAGATATGGTAATATCCGTAGTATGCATCTAGGAAGGAGAGCAAATCGCAACCTGAAATGGATCCTCGATCTGGTCGATGCGCGATAAGGGGAATGGGTCATTCGGGCAAGCCTTGTTGAGATATGTGAAATCAACGCAGAGACTCCATTTCCCATTTGCCTTCCGGACCACCACAGGGTTTGCCAACCACGTAGGGTGCATTACTCCTCTGACCAAACCAGCTGCTTCTATTTTCTTGATCTCTTCTACAATGAACTGCTGCCGCTCCAAGGCCTGCTTCCGAACTTTCTACTTGACGGGTCAGGCGTGTGGGCAGACAACAAGGTGATGCTCGATTACCTCTCTGGGAACACCGGGGTATCAGATGGTTTCCAGGCAAACACATCGATATTCGCCCGTAGGAAGGCAACGAGCGTCCTTTACTATTTGTCATCAGGGGTGGCGCTGATAGTGAAAGTACCATCAACACCAGCCAGCCCTGCCGGGACCTTCTTCACTTGGGGTGTAGGAACTTTGGATCTCTTGCTGTTGGAACACTCTGGCATGTCGTCAACGGGTGACGTACACTCGGAGGGGGCACGCTTCCCAGACTCCTTGCCGGAGGCCCTACAATCCCTCCTTTTTCCTTTGCTTTCCTTGGCAGGACTGATCCTGCCGCATCCTCTGCTGCGACTGCATCCCAGTACATCTTGTCTACGCAGATAATTGCATCCTTCTCATCTAATGGGATAGTGATGACTCCCAGTGGCCCAGGCATCTTCAAAGTGTTATAAGCATAGTGAGATGCTGCCATGAACTTAGCTAGGGCTAGGCGTCCCATAATCCCATTGTACGGCATGGGGAGATCAACCACATCAAATACAATCTTCTCAGTCCGATAGTTCAGTTTTCCCCGAAATGTCACCGGCAATGTAATCTTTCCCTTGGGACGGCTCCTGCCGGGATTGACTCCTTGAAACGTGCCCGTAACCTCTAGCTCTTCTTCTCCTATTTGAAGCTTGTTGATGTCTGTCGGGGAAATTAGATTCAACCCGGCCCCGCCATCCACTAACATCTTTGTGACCTTAAGGTTGCGAATTGTTGGGGAGACCAACAACGGCAAACACCCTACCGCAATGGTGCGGCCAGGGTGATCCTCCTCATCAAAGATGATGGGCGTGTGGGACCACTTGAGCGGCTTCCGGGCCTCTGGCGCTGGTTCCACAGCATTGACCTCTCGTGCCCATCGCTTGAGTTGGCGATGAGAGGTGTGCAAAGATGCAACTCCATCAATGCATAGGGCGTCAGTGGCCTTCTGAAATTCCTGCTCACTAGTTTCCTCTTCATTCCCTTCATCACTCACATCATCACAAATTTCCTTCTCTTGGCCCCTGGCGGGTTTCCTTGGTTCCGAAAGGGCTTGCCGGGGCGATTTTCTTCACTGCCCCGGCCCTTACCGCCAGCGGCATTCTGACCTTTCTCCTTATCACGCTTATCATACTCTGCCCTCTGTTTCTTGACAAGCTGCTCAACCTGATAACACTCCTTAAGGTCGTGGCCCTTGGTCCAGTGGATCTTGAAGTATGCCTATCACGTTTCCCAACTTTTTCTGTGGCAGTGGCTTCCCGGCAGGCAGCACACGCGGCAGTTTCCTTGCCGGGGGCCTTAGCCTTGGCCTTCTTGCCGGTACTAGGTATGCCCAAACCTTCTACAGTTATCGCTACGTTATCTCTTGGCTTCTTGCTGCGCTTCTTGCCCTTTCTCTGACTGGTTGATTCATCCTCATCCTCTGAATCAACATTGACGCAATCCTCCTCTCCGAGCAAATTCCTCCATTCCTCCATCCGAGCACACTTATCCACCAGTGTGTATAGCTCCTTCACAGTCTTAGGCAACCGCACATTCATCTTAGAACAAATGCGACCGTTGCACACATTGGACTGGAAGGCTGCTATAACGGCTGCCGGATGGATATTTGCAATATTCCTATGAACTTTACTGAATCTCTGTAAATACTTACGGAGGGTATCTCCTTCCTTCTGCTGGAGAAGCTGCAGGTCGTGTGGTGGTGGCGCTCGGGGGTCAGCGGTTCCATTGAGCGCAGCAGTTTGGTCGGCTCGTCCGGGAGGAGACACACGGGCTGTGGTCGCTCCCGTGGTGGGGGCGGCCGGAGGGCGATGGTTCGCACCGAACCGAGCGTCGTTGCTGCGGCTGTGCCCATCAGTGGGAGGAGAGGGTGCAGATGGAGTGACCCCCTCGCCCACACCTTGTGGAGCATGACCACCAGGGCGTTGCTGATGTTGTTCTCCTCCGGCATCTTCAGCCCCCATATCGGCCGCAGGGGAAGTGATGATGGCGCCACCTACTCGGGTCGCGCCCCCAGCAGCGTTCATGTCCTGGATCGCCTCCGCAGCCTCCGAGGCACCTGAGGACGCGGGCGGCGGAGCCTTCAAGGTGGACGGATGGGCCGGAGGGCCAGACTTCTTCTTCTTAGGTGCCATGGTCGACAGCGTCGCCGAAGATGAAGATGGCGATGAAGATGACGCGCTGCGCACGCTTTCAGGTTCGCGCAAGCGAACCCCCTACCTAGCGCGCCAAAGATGTTGCGGGATATCTGCGACCACCTATGGGACCGAGTGGCCCCTTGGTGGTTCGGCAGGGCGACGTCGCGTTGCACAAAGAGCAGACCAGCGCATGGCAGCATGGCAGAGAGAACACAATCAATTTACCCAGGTTCGGGCCGCTGCGAGGCGTAAGACCCTACTCCTGCTTTGGGGATTGATGGTGGAATAAGTGTGGTGGTGCATAGTACACTTGCCCGGCAAGGTTTGCCTCGGGCCGCAGCGACTACGCGCGTATGGTGGCTTGGGTTTGTCAAATTTCCAACCTTCTAACCCCTCCTACGAGTGCCATGGGCCTCCTTTTATAGATTAAGGGGTCACCAAAGTGGCAAAGTGGTCATTATCCACAGATATGATAGCAAATAGTGCTATTATACCTAACTCTGCGGGCTGACAGGGTGCATTAAATGCACCACTTAGTGTCACATCACGGGTTGCCTGGCAAGGCCTGCCGGGCTCTCTTGCCAGCTCCGCGCCTGTTACCTTGACACGTCACAGGACGAGTGTCATCTGTGGGTTTCTTCTATAGGGAATGGCTGCCATGTGGCGAATGGCTGCCACTTAATCACCTTGCGGCTTGACACCGCACTGATCGACGACGTGAGTCATGTTGGAGTGGTAGGCCGGGTGGTTCAACCCCCGTGATCCCCGGTAGGCTCTGGCGGGGAGTCTGGGCTGCTTGCTTCTGGTGGTGGCCTTGCCCCTTGCCGGGCTCGCCTGCCGGGCAAGGGAGGCCCTTCCCTTGCTGATATCTTGCTCTCCTGGTTTTTTCTTCGCCCCTCTGAGCTGCATGTTGGGTCTTCAAATCTCTTGGTTCTTTAGTCCCTGACTTGAGCTAGTGCTTCAGTATTGATCTTGTGCCTGTGCACAGTTGGGCGACAGACCCAGGGTTTGTTGCACCGACAGATTGCCAGAAGCATACACTGTACTAGTACCATTATTGTTCGACTTCCCGAACAGGCGAACAGCCAAGCGCAAAGTTTACTAGTACTAGTACTACTACTATAGAGGTACTACTACTAGGAACTGGATGGAGGAGCGTCTGCACTCTTATTTTATTTTAAAATATGACAAAGCAATCTTCAACACGTTTGGTTCTCTTCGAGGGTTCTCGCATGTGATAATGGAAGTTCATTGCATGGAACACTCGGTTAATTGTGGCTCATATCATGTTACAATTAGGAGCGCTCGGTAATATTTTCTATTTTTTTGTTATTCAACATGTAAACAGGTCAGCAAACCTTGCGGCGCATCTTTGTGCGAACCGTGCTTGCTGCACTTTGAATGTGACCGAGAGTTGGCTTGATGAAACTCCTCGCTTCCTTCTTCTATTTTTGCGGGGTACCTCGCTACCTAGTGACCAGTCTCTTGGCTGATCATCCTAAGAAAGCTTATATATGAATAAAGCTCTCTCATTTACCCGCAAAAAGATTAAGCCATATTAACCGGAAAGGAGGGAGTATGGACTAGCACTACCTTTTGGTGTGTCCTGTCAACTCGCAGAACAGGGAGAAGCTTGCAGGACAAGGTGAAGCTCGCTTACGCCCAGTCCGTCTACCTCAAGCCTGGTGGCTCGCGGGACGAGGAAAAGCTTTTGACTAATGCAACCCACCCTTGCGCAGGCGGTGGACATGCAGCAGTTCATTCGGTGTCAGATTGCCAGAGGCATACACTATAGTACCATCATTGTTCGACTTCACGAAGAGGCGAAGAGCCAAGCGCAAGGTTCAGTAGTACGAGTAGTACTACTACTAGAACTGCATGGTGGAGCGTCTGTACTCTTATTTTATTTTAATCTCTGATAAAGCACACATTTATTCGGGAGAAGTGCGGAAAACAATAGCCCAATAGTAGTATTAAAAAACATCGAACATGTAATGATGATACCGATCAACCATGCTCGAATATATCTTGGCCTCCGTGCGAGCCCGTCTGTGTGTTCTCGCTCCTCGTCTCTCGCAAGGAACAGCGGGTTGGCCATTTTGCTTTCAATTGAGATCGGTTTGCTCACACTCTGGTCCCACATGTCAGTGAAATGCCAAGAGGAAGTGTGTTGACTGACAGGCCATACGCGACTTGGTTTTGCACCTTCATACTACTCCTCCCTCTGTCACAGTTTACAGGGCGCGCTTCATTCTCATGCATTTCTGTCCATGCATTTCACCACTAGAGAGACTTTAGACGCGTTTGGTTTAATGATCAATTAATTAGGGCGTTATAACCGCAATCAAGTCCACAATTTTCTCTCGATGTACTACGTGTGTACGCGCAGTGGAGTAAGTGCATGCATGTGTGTAACCGGGGTGGAAGCACTGCATGCATGTGTGTTCGCATTATTTCCTCTAGTAATAGACGCCGTGCTATAACTACCAATGCTATTGTTTAGGTCGATCGCTAGTCGCCTTGGTCCCAGAGTTTTTGTTGAAGCGCGCTCTATAAACAGTGACGGAGGGAGTAGTATGAGCGGATTCAAAGAAGAGAGTATTGATGGTTACTTCTTCTGAGCAACTTACAGTGGGAAAAGGTGGGGCTTATGATTTGACTGCTCATTACTCACTATTAGTGCGGCGCAACGAGCAGGCCGAGTCTCCCATGCAGTTGTGCACTACTCCCTCCATTCTTAAATATACTACGGAGTATTTGTCTTTCTAGAGATTTCGACGAGTGACTACATACAAAGCAAAATGAGTGAATCCACACTCTAAAATATGTCCATTTGAAATTTGTATAATTTTGTGCATGGCACACGGACCCGGATGCTGAAGAGGCTTCTGGCAATGCTATCAAGCTTCCAACATTTGTTGAAATAATTGACGTACTATACAAATACTAATTTTTCCAGTGACATGAAATTGTACAATGCTCTGATCTTTCAGCTTTTGTTTCGTGTGTCTTGCCATCCATGCTCTTTTTGAAAAAATAACAAACTAACTTCCTTGCTAATGCATCTCAATGACTAGCAGATCATAGCTAATATTTACATTACAACTGAAGACAAAGTTGTGAGAAGGTGTTAAATTAAAATTGATCCATGCTTTCATTGGCAACAACTTCCCCCCAACTCTGTCTAAATCAATAAGGCATGTTGGGAAAAAAAGTAGCTGTCTGGAGCACGCAACATTCCGATCATTTTGTGTAGTTCCACTAAAATAGAGCTGAGCGTCCCTGTTCCAAAGATATTAAGTGTGATTACAATAATAGAGGACAATTGATGAAACAATAAACACACAAATAGAAGCCGGTCACCTTTGCAGTCTCTCTTAAGACCACTAGTTGGAGAAGATTAAGCAAATAGTTGGAGAAGATTAGGCTCGGAGTTGGATGAGGAGGATAGAGGAAAACCAATCTCCCTTTGTGCAGTCGCACTGAAATGTAGAGACGTTGCCTGTGTGACATTTTAGTACAACTGCACAAAACACTCTTGAGAAAAATGTGATTTGTGCAGTTCACCAAAAGGTCACAATAGCAATGAGGTGAAATGGATAGCCCTGTTTGCAAAAAAGAGGTAGAAAGGAAACAATTACTGGCCAATAACAGTTGATGACACATACGATGACAAAAAAGAAGCGTATTCTATTAGGACCCCGATTCCAAGTCACACCGATCTAGCCTGTAACACCTCATATCACATTGCGGCCTCACGCACGGTACTCCCACGGGTGTCGCCTTACCATGGCCCGGGACCGTTTGCGCCTTTTGGCTCACGTATATGACAATGTCGCTAGCATCCATATGACAGAGAACCCGGGCCGACATGGCTAGTCGTGAACCCAAAGTGGCACTAACGTATGGGGACAGGCATACATGAATCAACATCGAACGTGTCGGTCAACAGCGTGTGAATCCGGGCTGTAGCACTGGGCTAACAGGACTCCGGGAACCCAGGCTGTAGCAGGCTAGGCAGGACTCCAGATGTCACCGCGTGACATTTCCCCGAAGGGACAGACACAGGAACGATATGGCTCCCATGCCGGCCAGTCAAGTGTCCAGAGCAGTAGTACTGGGCTAGCAGGACTCCGGTGAACCAGGCTGTAGCGGACTACTATGGCTCAAGGAGGCACTAGTCTACATTTCCCCATAAGAGAGGCTGCCAAGGATAAACAACTAGATTGTCGGATCCCACACATACCAAGCATTTCAAACATACACACAATATGCTCGATATGTGCAAATACAACATGGCATCACAACAGAACTCTACAACTCCAAGTACTTTATTTAAAGGGCTCCGGAGGGCCTTACATAACTTGTTCATACAGATAGGGGTCACATGACCCGACACTCAAGTCATACAATCATAAAGCACATGCGGAAGCAAACTGTCTGGGTACAGACACTAGAAAGAAAGAAGGCTTGACGAAACCTGTCTATCTACATAGGCCCTTCACAAGCCTAGATCACCACCTGGGTGGCAAGTCACTCGTCGTCGTCGAGTTCTACGTAGAACCCATCAGAAGGGGCGGTGTTGTCGTCTGAAAACAGTAATTAAAGCAACATGAGTACAAAGGTACTCAGCAAGTCTTACAACAGATCCTACTATACATGTTCATTCTCAAGAAGGTAGTGGGGTTATTGCAGCAAGCCAGCTTTGACTCTTGGCTAAGCTATCCTACGGTACACCACTTGTGAAATAGTTTTCGCACACGAGTCCACTAATCACCATCTCAATACTCCACCGTGGATCCTCCCTCGTCATCCCACGAGAGGGCCATCCGCGGTACTCACACTTATCTTGAGGCTTTTAGTAGTATCCATTTACTTGTCTGTGAACTGCATAAGCGACCAAGTAGTCCTTTACCGCGGACGCGGCTATTCGAATAGTTTTATACCCTGCAGGGGTGTACTTCGTCACACACTCTCTCACCACTTATCGTCGCTACACGACGTGTACTCGGCAACCTTCAAGCGTAAGCCCAACATGGGTGTCGGCCACAGCCTACCTAAACACTCGAGTCTCTAGTCCAGGTTTATCGCCTATTCAGGTTCCATCCGCAGGGAGTCCGGCCGAGGTTTCCACATACGGCCCCGAACGATGTGTGCAGGGTTCCCGGACACCAAACGGGTGACTCGGTACACCGTGCCACGAGCCTACCGCATCACAGCCCACCCCTTGGTCAGCGCTGTCCACGGCCTCCAGCTTACTACAAACACCAGAAACTACGTGCAACTCCTGGACAGAGGACAAGGGTGAATAAGAAGCCGAGGGGGTCCATTGGTTTCGGGCCCAATGTGTGGTAGTAGCTGAATCTTAAATCACGCATACAGATCTCAGTTCTTAGGGACGGTCTCAATGAAACAACCCACCATGTACTCCTACATGGCCTCCCATCGATACCTTTACCAAATCGTATTCAACACTTCACTCTCATTATCGACACACACACTTTCACTCTAGTTCATCACCCTGATGAGCCAGACCTGACACAACTCTAAGCGTAGCAAGCATAGCATTGTAGGAACACAACATGGCTCAATCAACTCCTACTCATGCTAGTGGGTTTCATCTAGTTACTGTGGCAATGACAGGTCATGCAAAGGAATGTGGGTTCAACTACCGCAACACACGCAGCAGTTTGAATCGCGTTGTCTTAATGCAGTAAACGAGAGCAGAAGCGAGAAGATGGGTTTGTATCGAAATGATCAATGGTTGCTTGCCTGACGGAGTGGTGGTGGGATACTGCCCTTCAGTTGCATACCCGTGAATATCCTCGGAGGCAGGACCTACCACAATGAACACATCGAAGCACAATCAACGCCAAGCAAGTGCAACAATATGATGCATGCATGAGACATGGCAAAATGGATGTATTGGGCTAATGCAACTAAGACCAGATGGGTTTGGACTAATTTGAATCAAAGATTCAAATTCCAAGTTCATAAATGGCCCATATTAGTGCTTTATCTTGTTCTGTATAAAACAGTAGGTTAACTTGCTTAATCATGCATGAAACCAGTATATATGGATAGAATGGATTTTTCTGATCATTTTTCATATATAAATCTTTTCATTCTGAGCTATAGATTATTTTCTATGATTTTTTGAAGTTTGTGATAATTTCTGGAATTTCCAATATAAGAATAATTCCAGTAATGCTTTACTGTGTCAGCCTGACGTCAGTGTGACGTCAGCAGGTCAACGGGGTCGTCCAGGTCAAACCTGACGCGTGGGTCCCCTGTGTCAGTGTCACTGTTAGGTAATTAGTTAATTAGGGTTAGTTTAACTCTCTGACTCAGATTAATTAGCAGGCGGCCCCACTTTTCAGTGACCCTGGGGGGGTCAACCTGTGGTCAAACCACGTTGACTCGCCGGCGTTTAGCCGCCGGTGACGTCCAGACGCGGCGGTGGAGTGCGGGATCCCCCCTCCGGCGACCAAAAGGACGGCGGAGAGTACCTACGGGTAGCTGAGGGCGAACCGCGTCGACTGGTGGTGGTAGTGGGGCTCGGGGTCGCCGGAATCGACGCCGGCGACGAGCCGTGCGGCTGCCGGGGTACGGGCGTGGTTGAAACCGTAGCTAGAGAGCACAGCGAGGAACGTGCGAGGGTGCTACGGGTTCCTGGCGTTGCGGTGAAACTAATGGCTACGGTGGTGCGGCCGTTGGATGGCCGGAGCCTCGTCAGCGACGAGCTCGTGCGGCGGCGCGTGCGAGTGAGCTTCGTGCGGTGGCTACAGAGCTCGAGAGAGAGAGCAGAGGATGGGAAGGTGGCCATGCTCACGGCGGTTGCGACGGAGCAGGCGGCGAGGTCGGAGGCGAGCTGTTGCAGTGGCGACGGCGGAGGGGATCTCCGACGGGGAGCGGCGAAGGCGAGGTCGGTGACGGAGCTTCAGGGCAACCGAGCGCTCGGGGCTCGGCTTGCTCGAAGGAGCGGGCGACGGCGGTGCTGTAGGACACGCTGGAACGGCGCGAGATCGACGGTGGGCGCGGCTACTCCGGTGAGGTGTCTGCGGCGGCGTCGGCCATGGTGGGGAGAAAGCGAGGGAGAGGCGATGGGGGAGAATGACGGTGTCCAGAGGCTCGGGGCGCGTCGAGGGAGGTCGGCCAGCTCATCCGCGGCGAGGGCGGCAAGCAGCTGGCGCCGTGGCGAGCTCACGCTCGCCGGCGTCACCTCTCTGCCTGCTCTGGCGAGAGCAGGCAGCTGACTGGCGCGGGCCAGCACAGTGCTGGGCCGCCAGGTGGGCTGCCAGGTAAGTTTCTCTGCCTTCTGTTTCTTTCTCTTTTTATTTATTTCTGTTTTGTGTTTTGAAATAGTAAAAATACTATTTCATTTGGAAAAATCCTGAAAATATTCTGAGGCACCTTTGAGATTATTCCCAACAGCCTAAAAATACTTTCAAAATTATTTGGGCATTTGAAAATATTTATAGCATTTAAAATGCCCAAATGCAAGTACTTATGACTTGTGCAAAAATCCAAGATGGCCTCCAAAAATATGAAACCATTTTTGGCAGAGGTTTTAGCCAAGACCAAAGGTGGTGAACATTTATGGAGGGCATTTCAGGTTCGTTGAAAAGAATTTTAGTAAACCCTAGTTGTTCCAGGGGGGGTGCTGGGGGTTTCTGGCATTCCCCATTTCAGGTTTTTGTGAAATGTAAACATGATGCAACACTCTAATGCATGAACTAGCTAGGATGTGACATATTCCTTGTCCTAAGGGAAGATAACAACACGGTTCTGTTTGTCTAAAACGGTGTGAGGACGATATTGCAATATGGAAAGTACGCCGGACGATCTACATTTTGGGCAAAGAACTATGGAAGATCCACATGCAGCGACGTGGGAAGACGGGCAGTGGAGCAAGGCCCGATGGGGATACCTGGGGGTCGTCGGGATGTAACTAGGAGAGCGGCGGCGGGCGGGATCTGCCAATACTGCGAGAGCGAGCAGGTGGCGTAGGCCCTACCACGCCGGGCTTGGTCAGAGAGAACGGCGGGTACCACAGATCAGGACGTGCTGCCTCGGCGCCATCGAACGGAGAAACGATGCACATCCTCCCTTTCCACCGGCAAACGGGATGCGGCCGGATCAGTGACCAACGGTGCGAGAGAGAGGCCACCGCTACCTTGTGTGAGTGATACGTCTCAAACGTATCTATAATTTTTGATTGTTCCATGCTATTATATTATCTGTTTTGGATGTTTGATGGGCTTTACTAAGCACTTTTATATTATTTTTGGGACTAACCTATTAACCGGAGGCCCAGTGCAAATTGCTGTTTTTTTGCCTATTTCAGTGTTTCGCAGAAAAGTTATATCAAACGGAGTCCAAACGGAATGAAACCTTCGGGAGAGCTATTTTTGGAAAAAACGAGATCCAGGAGACTTGGAGTGGACGTCAAGAAAGAAGCGAGGAGGCCACGAGGCAAGGAGGCGCGCCTGCCCCCTGGGCGCGCCCCCCACCCTCGTGGGCCCCTCGCAGCTCCACCGACCTACTTCTTCCTCCTATATATACCCATATACCCCGAAAACATCCAAGAGCACCACGAAACCCTATTTCCACAGCCGCAACCTTCTGTACCTGTGAGATCCCATCTTGGGGCCTTTTCCGGTGCTCCGCCGGAGGGGAAATTGGTCACGGAGGGCTTCTACATCAACACCCTAGCCTCTCCGATGACGTGAGTAGTTTACGACAGACCTTCGGGTCCATAGTTATTAGCTAGATGGCTTCTTCTCTCTCTTTGGATCTCAATACAAAGTTCTCCTCGATCTTCTAGGAGATCTATTCAATAAAATTCTTTTTGCGGTGTGTTTGTCGAGATCCGATGAATTTTGGGTTTATGATCAAAATTACCTATGAACAATACTTTAATCTCCTCTGAATTATTTTATGTATGATTTGTTATCTTTGCAAGTCTCTTCGAATTATCAGTTTGGTTTGACCTACTAGATTGATCTTTCTTGCAATGGGAGAAGTGCTTAGCTTTGGGTTCAATCTTGCGGTGTCCTTTCCCAATGACAGCAGGGGTAGCAAGGCACACATTCTATTCTTGCCATCGAGGATAAAAAGATGGGGTTTATATCATATTGCTTGAGTTTATCCTTCTACATCATGTCATCTTGCCTAATGCGTTACTCTGTTCTTATGAACTTAATACTCTAGATGCATGCTGGATAGCGGTCGATGTGTGGAGTAATAGCAGTAGATGCAGAATCGTTTCGGTCTACTTGTCGCGGACGTGATGCCTATATACATGGTCATGCCTAGATATTCTCATAATTATGCACTTTTCTATCAATTGCTCGACAGTAATTTGTTCACCCATCGTAATACTTATGCTATCTTGAGAGAAGCCACTAGTGAAACCTATGGCCCCTGGGTCTATTTTCCATCATATAAGTTTCCAATCTATTTTTACTTTGCAATCTTTTCTTTCAATCTATATCATAAAAATACCAAAAATATTTATCTTATTATCTCTATCAGATCTCACTTTTGCAAGTGGCCATGAAGGGATTGACAACCCCTTTATCGCGTTGGTTGCAAGGTTCTTATTTGCTTGTGCAGGTATAAGGCGACTTGCGTGTAACCTCCTACTGGATTGATACCTTGGTTCTCAAAAACTGAGGGAAATACTTACGCTACTTTGCTGCATCACCCTTTCCTCTTCAAGGAAAAAACCAACGTAAGCTCAAGAGGTAGCAAGAAGGATTTCTGGCGCCGTTGCCGGGGAGGCTTACGCCAAGTCAAGTCAAGATTTGATCTCCTAGCAACTAGCCATTTCTGGCGCAGTTGCCAAGTCAAGTCAAGACATACCAAGTACCCATCACAACTCTTATCCCTCACATTACATTATTTGCCATTTGCCTCTCGTTTTCCTCTCCCCCACTTCACCCTTATCATTTTATTCGCCCGCTTTTTCCGTTCATATCTTTTCGCTTGTTTGTTGTGTGCTTGTGTGTTGGATCGTTTCTCACGATGGCTCAAGACAATACTAAATTCTGTGACTTTTCAAATACCAACAACAATGATTTTCTTAGCACTCCGATTGCTCCTCTTACCGATGCTGAATCTTGTGAAATTAATGCTGCCTTGTTGAATCTTGTCATGAAAGATCAATTCTCTGGCCTTCCTAGTGAAGATGCCGCTACCCACCTAAACAGCTTTGTTGATTTGTGTGATATGCAAAAGAAGAAATATGTCGATAATGATATTGTTAAATTGAAGCTATTTCCGTTTTCGCATAGAGATCGTGCTAATACTTGGTTTTCGTCTTTTCCTAAAAATAGTATTGATTCTTGGAATAAGTGCAAAGATGCTTTTATCTCTAAGTATTTTCCTCCCGCTATGAACATCTCTCTTAGAAACGATATTATGAATTTTAAGCAACTTGATCATGAGCATGTTCGACAATCTTGGGAGAGGATGAAATTAATGATACGCAATTGCCCTACACATGGTTTGAATTTATGGATGATCATACAATTTTTTTATGCCGGATTGAATTTTGCTTCTAGAAATCTTTTAGATTCGGCTGCGGGAGGCACTTTTATGGAAATCACATTAGGAGAAGCTACTAAACTACTAGATAATATTATGGTGAATTATTCTCAATGGCACACTGAAAGATCTACTAGTAAAAAAGTTCATGCGATAGAAGAGATTAATGTTTTGAGTGGAAAGATGGATGAACTTATGAAATTATTTGCTAATGAGAGTGCTCCTATTGATCCTAATGATATGCCTTTGTCTACTTTGATTGAGAATAATAATGAATCTATGGATGTGAATTTTGTTGGTAGGAACAATTTTGGTAACAACGCATAGAGGAAACTGTAATCCTAGGCCGTATCCTAGTAGTTCCTCTAATAATTATGGTAATGCCTACAACAACTCTTACGGAAATTTTAATAAGATGCCCTCTGATTTTGAGACTAGTGTTAAAGAATTTATGATTTCCCAAAAGAATTTCAATGCTTTGCTCGAAGAAAAATTGCCTAAGATTGATGAATTGGCTAGGAATTGGGATAGAATTTCTCTTGATGTTGATTCTTTGAAACTTAGATCTATTCCACCTAAGCATGATATCAATGAGTCTCTCAAAGCTATGATAATTTCCATTGATTAGTGCAAGGAAAGAACCGCTAGGATGCGTGCAAAAAAGGATTGCTTTGGAAAAGCGTGTTCTTCTAGTTTTCATGATAATAGGGATGAAGATCTAAAAGTGATTGATGTGTCCCCTATTAAATCTTTATTTTGCAATATGAATCTTGATAATGATGGGACTGTAGATAAGTCAACTTTAGTTAAAAGGCGTCCCAATGATTCAGAGATTTTAGATCTTGATGCAAAAATTGATAAAGGTGGGATTGAAGAGGTCAAAACTTTACATAGCAATGAACCCACTATTTTGGATTTCAAGGAATTTAATTATAATAATTGTTCTTTAATAGATTGTATTTCCTTGTTGCAATCTGTGTTAAATTCTCCTCATGTTTATAGTCAAAATAAAGCTTTTACCAAACATATTGTTGATGCTTTAATGCAATCTTATGAAGAAAAGCTTGAATTAGAAGTTTCTATCCCTAGAAAACTTTATGATGAGTGGGAACCTACTATTAAAATTAAGATTAAATATCATGAATGCTATGCTTTATGTGATTTGGGTGCTAGTGTTTCCACGATTCCAAAAACTTTGTGTGATGTGTTAGGTTTATGTGAATTTGATGATTGTTCTTTAAACTTGCACCTTGCGGATTCCACCATTAAGAAACCTATGGGAAGGATTAATGATGTTCTTATTGTTGCAAATAGGAATTATGTGCCCGTAGATTTCATTGTTCTTGATATAGATTGCAATCCTGCATGTCCTATTATTCTTGGTAGACCTTTCCTTAGAACGATCGGTGCAATTATTGATATGAAAGAAGGAAATATTAGATTCCAATTTCAGTTAAGGAAAGGCATGGAACACTTTCCTAGAAAGAAAATAAAATTACCTTATGAATCTATTATGAGAGCCACTTATGGATTGCCTACCAAAGATGGTAATACCTAGATCTATTCTTGCCTTATGCCTAGCTAGGGGCGTTAAACGATAGCGCTTGTTGGGAGACAACCCAATTTTATTTTTGTTTCTTGATTTTTGGTTTTTTAGTAATAAATAATTTATCTAGCCTCTGTTTATATGTGTTTTTATGTTTTAAATTAGTGTTTTTGCCAATTAGAACCTTTGGGAAGACTTGGGTGAAGTCTTTATGATCTTGCTGTAAAAAACAGAAACTTTAGCACTCTCGAGATTAGCTACAACTGTGTACTGGAGATTGAAATTTAGTTTATTATTTGTGCATATGATTAATAGACAAATTCCTCACGTCCAACAATTTATTCAGAATTTTTGGAGTTCTGGAAGTATACGTTCGATACAGATTACTACAGACTGTTCTGTTTTTGACAGATTCTGTTTTTCGTGTGTTGTTTGCTTACTTTGATGAATCTATGGCTAGTATCGGAGGGTATAAACCATATAGAAGTTGGAATACAGTAGGTTTAACACCAATATAAATAAAGAATTAGTTCATTACAGTACCTTGAAGTGGTGGTTTGTTTTCTTTCACTAACGGAGCTCATGAGATTTTTTCTGTTGAGTTTTGTGTTGTGAAGTTTTCAAGTTTTGGGTAAAGATTTGATGGATTGTGAAATAAGGAGTGGAAAGAGCCTAAACTTGGGGATGACCAAGAACCCCAAGGTAAAATTCAAGGACAACCAAAAGCCTAAGCTTTTTGATGCCCCGGAAGGCATCCCCTCTTTCGTCTTCGTCCATCGGTAACTTTACTTGATGCTATATTTTTATTCACCACATGATATGTGTTTTGCTTGGAGCGTCTTGTATGAATTTGAGTCTTTGATTTTTAGTTTAACACAATCATCCTTGCTGTACACACCTTTTCGTAGAGACACACATGAATCGGAATTTATTAGAATACTCTATGTGCTTCACTTGTATCTTTTGAGCTAGATAATTTTGCTCTAGTGCTTCACTTATATCTTTTAGAGCACGGTGGTGGTTTTATTTTATAGAAATTATTGATCTCTCATGCTTCACTTATATTATTTTGAGAGTCTTTTAGAACAGCATGGTAGTTTGCTTTGGCTACAAAATTAGTCCTAATATGATGAACATCCAAGATGGGTATAATAAAAATTATCATATAAAGTGCATTGAATATTATGAGAAGTTTCATACTTGATACTTGTTTTGAGATATGAAGATGGTGATATTAGAGTTATGCTTGCTGAGTAATTGTGAATTTGAGAAATACTTATTATAAAGTTTGTGATTCCCGTAGCATGGACGTATGGTGAACCGTTATGTGATGAAGTCAGAGCATGATTTATTTATTGATTGTCTTCCTTACGAGTGGCGGTCGGGGACGAGCGATGGTCTTTTCCTACCAATCTATCCCCCTAGGAGCATGCGCGTAGTACTTCGTTTCGATAACTAATAGATTTTTGCAATAAGTATGTGAGTTCTTTATGACTAATGTTGAGTCCATGGATTATACGCACTCTCACCCTTCCACCATTGCTAGCCTATCTAATATTGCGCACCTTTCACCGTTATCATACACCCACCATATACCTTCCTCAAAACAGCCACCATACCTACCTATTATGGCATTTCCATAGCCATTCCGAGATATATTGCCATGCAACTTACCACCATTCCGTTTATTATGACACGCTTCATCATTGTCATATTGCTTTGCATGATCATGTAGTTGGCATCCTATTTGTGGCAAAGCCACCATTCATAATTCTTTCATACATGTCACTCTTGATTCATTGCATATCCCAGTAAACTGCCGGAGGCATTCACATAGAGTCATATTTTGTTCTAAGTATTTAGTTGTAATTTTTGAGTTGTAAGTAAATAAAAGTGTGATGATCATCATTATTAGAGCATTGTCCCAAGTGAGGAAAGGATGATGGAGACTATGATTTCCCCACAAGTCGGGATGAGACTCCAGACAAAGGAAAAAAAGAAAGAAAAAAGAGGCCATAAAAAAGAGAAAAAGGCCCAAACAAAAAAAATAAAAAATGAGAGAAAAAGAGAGAAGGGACAATGTTACTATCCTTTTGCCACACTTGTGCTTCAAAGTAGCACCATGATCTTCATAACAGGGAGTCTCCTATGTTGTCACTTTCATATACTAGTGGGAATTTTACATTATCGAACTTGGCTTGTATTCCAATGATGGGCTTCCTCAAAATGCCCTAGGTCTTCGTGAGCAAGCGAGTTGGATGCACACCCACTTAGTTTCTTTTGTTGAGCTTTCATACACTTATAGCTCTAGTGCATCCGTTGTATGGAAATCCCTACTCACTCACATTGATATCTATTAATGGGCATCTCCATAGCCCATTGATACGCCTAGTTGATGTGAGACTATCTTCTCCTTTTTGTCTTCTCCACAACCACCATTCTATTCCACATATAGTGCTATGTCCATGGCTCACGCTCATGTATTGCATGAAGACATGATTGCTTTGTTAGTATGCTTGAAGTATTATTATTTTCATGTCAACATTAAACTTTTGTCTTGAATCTTTCGGATGTGAACATTCATGCCACAATAAAGAAGAATACATTGAGAAATATGCTAGGTAGCATTCCACATCAAAAATTCTGTTTTTATCATTTACCTACTCGAGGACGAGCAAGAATTAAACTTGGGGATGCTTGATACATCTCCAATATATCAATAATTTTTTATTGTTCCATGCTATTATATTATCTGTTTTGGATGTTTAATGGGCTTTACTAAGCACTTTTATATTATTTTTGGGACTAACCTATTAACCGGAGGCCCAGTGCAAATTGCTCCTTTTTTCCTATTTCAGTGTTTCGTAGAAAAGGAATATCAAACGGAGTCCAAACGGAAAGAAACCTTCGGGAGAGTTATTTTTGGAACAAACGTGATCCAGGAGACTTGGAGTGGACATCAAGAAAGAAGCGAGGAAGCCACGAGGCAGGGAGGCGCGCATTGTATTGTTGCCATCGAGGATAAAAAGATGGGGTTTATATCATATTGCTTGAGTTTATCCCTCTACATCATGTCATCTTGCCTAATGTGTTACTCTGTTCTTATGAACTTAACACTCTAGATGCATGCTAGATAGTGGTCGATGTGTGGAGTAATAGTAGTAGATGCAGAATCGTTTCGGTCTACTTGTCGCGGACGTGATGCCTATATACATGGTCATGCCTAGATATTCTCATAATTATGCACTTTTCTATCAATTGCTCGACAGTAATTTGTTCACACACCGTAATACTTATGCTATCTTGAGAGAAGCCACTAGTGAAACCTATGGCCCCCGGGTCTATTTTCCATCATATAAGTTTCCAATCTATTTTTACTTTGCAATCTTTACTTTCAATCTATATCATAGAATACCAAAAATATTTATCTTATTATCTCTATCAGATCTCACTTTTGCAAGTGGCCGTGAAGGGATTGACAACCCTTTATCGCGTTGGTTGCAAGGTTCTTATTTGTTTGTGTGCAGGTATAAGGCGACTTGCATGTAACCTCCTACTGGTTTGATACCTTGGTTCTCAAAAACTGAGGGAAATACTTACACTACATTGCTGCATCACCCTTTCCTCTTCCAGGGAAAAACCAACGCAAGCTCAAGAGGTAGCAGTGAGATACTCTGAAGAGAGACAAACCCCGGCAGGCAGGCTCCATTGTATATAGTGGAGCGTACTACCTTTTTCTCCATAAAAATCGTTTTATATTCTGTGTACGTGCCATTGAGCGATATAACTTTATTTAAAAATAACGAGCCAACACATCAAGTCGAACTTCGTTTTGTGCACGCGTGGTACACGACCTCCATAGGTAAACAAGCGCTACACGCGCTCAAACTAGCATGTGGGCTGCCATTTCGTACAGAAATGAGCTCCACCGTGTAGCTGGGCACGAAGCGTGAGTACGTGCACCTATTCTCTTCGTGTACATACACCACCTACATGGGGTTGTGTGAGAGAGATACGAACATAGAGAGACATAGTGTGTGGGTTCGTAAGTTTTTTCTTGGGGGGGTCATGAGAGATAGACAGGGAATATGTGTCGATGATATTTCAATCAAAAAATGTAACATATGCAATGTGTGTGAAATAGAGGCCTGGATATATCATATATATAGAGGGGGCGATCCACGAGAAGAGAGTGGAGGTATCATTGGCGTGAGGTATCCATAGAATCGAAGAGAGGGGTGATGTGTGTGTGTGTGCACGCGATCGATAAAGAGTGCCACTGAATTTGTGTGTGCCCACGTCAAAGATATAGGGTGGCTGGCCTACTGGAACGTGAGAGGGGACAGTTGCAGTTTGTCTCTGTGGCATGGATACCTACCTACAGTGCTTGACTATCGGTGTGTGGTGGGGAGGGGGGTGGGGGGAGAGACCTAATTAACTATAGAAGTACAATGGTTGGTATATGTGTGGAGGAGGAGAGAGACCTACCTTATGTGTTGAGGGAGATCGATCGGCATCCAGGCATATGTGTAAGAGAGGAATAAGGTTGGGAGAGAGACAGAGCTAGAGTGTCGGAGGGGTTGGTGGTGGAGTTGCATCTAACAAATGGTGGGAGAGGCTTGCTAGACAAATGGAGGGCACGCCTGCAATATCAATAAGAGAGGGGATGCCTGCCTATCTGTGCACGTGCGTGTGAGAGACGGGTCAAGAGGCATGCACGAATAATGAGGGGGGACGATATGGCTGTGGTAAGCAGACGTAACTACATAGGAAGATCAATCCTCCTTTGTCGAAGAAAGGAGCGACATAACTTGTGAGGTACGTCGATCGATGGGTGGGGGAAAATAGTTAAAGTTGACCTAGGTATATGTAGGGAGATCGATTGGTATACATGCTTGTATGTGTTAGAAGCAAATAAGGCCTGGAGGAAGGATAGAGAGAGAGAGAGGGATGCGGCTAGGAGGTGGTGCAAGAGGCATACTATATCGAGGGATAAGGAGTGGGCGAGTACGAGATCGATGAAAAGAATGGTGGGAGTGAGGCATGGACGGTGAGAAGAGAAGAGGGAAAGCTTGTGTTTGTGGTAGGCACACTTGGCTAGAGAGGTATATCGACCGGTGTGTGCCGGAAAGAAGGAGTCGGGGGGGGGGGCCTACACACACCGTGGGTGAACGACCTAAAGATAAATAACGAATGTGCGCGATGGAGGGGACGCTGAGGGAGGGTGAGAGGGGGCGGGCGTGTGCATGCACGATAGAAAGTTAGCGCTAGCTAGCTACAAAGAGAAGAGGATCGTGAAGGTGTAAAAGACAAACAAAGATCATAATTCATTATAAAAATGTGGATACGGATACTTGAAGAAGATATCATAATGTAGAACATTGATTACAATTTGGGATAATGTGTGGCTTTTGCAGCTCAGGGCTAAATACTTGTCATAATGTAGGGGGCGAGGCACTATACTTTGTGTGATAAACATAGTGGACGTATGGACCATGGTTTAGATTATGAATATCTAGTTAGTACATCAAACGTACTATTATTTGGAATCAACATCAAGTGTATTCAAAAAATTGAATTCGAGTTCATATAGTACACATAGTTCATATCTATCTCTAGAGTAATCATGTGGTGTGTTGTTAAGGTAATACACGAATGATGGTTGAAGTTGGCAACAATCATGATTGTAGATTCTTATTCAAATAGAGAAACGAATTCAAATTTAGTTCGAATTGCAGCGGTAGTATAGAAATTTGGAATGCACTAAAATGTTGGTATGAGTAGGTTACATGCATTATACAGCCAGCAAAAAAATTTAATTGGACATAACATGGATTCATAGCTTTCAATAGTATTTGTATAGTAAAACGGGACAAGACTCTCTCCTTGTGTGTTGTGAATAGTTTTATTTTTTCGATTTCTTTCGTTGAGGGAAGTGCGAATTGATTTGGTACGTACAACTACAATATTACACGTTAGGCTTGTCCCTAAAATTCAACCCACGCCTTGTTATATCCTGGAAATTCAGATATCGTGCTCCCAAAACTCACGCCTTCACAACCCGCGCCTTGCTATCCCGAAATTACAACGCGCGCGAAAACTCCCTTCGGCTGCCAAACCCCCTTCTAACCCTGAGCCGAAAGGGCCGCTAGTTCAAATCGGTGCTGGTACTTTTGTAACACACCCTACATTTTCGACAAGCGCGTCCCTAAGTCATGGTTCCCCCCTCCCATCACCCCCTTTTTGCAATTCGAAATCCCAGGCCACCATAACCTCTCTGCTACAGCCGCGAAACCCCACCCTCCTCCGTCCGCCACCTCACCGCTGCCCAGCTGGAGCCTCTTCCCCGACGACGTCGTCCACCACAATAGCTCGACATCCCTCATCCACCTACCCGAATGATGATCCGTCGTCCATCTCGTCGTCCCGCCGGTTCAGCCGCCCCGTCCTCCACCTCCAAGGAGCTGCTCCGACGATTGCCTCGTCTATCACGGCTGATCCATCCCCACAGCGCAGCCTTAACCTGCTCCACCGGAACCGCAACATCCTCACCGACTCCTCGGACGAAGCCGAGGCCTACTCAGCGCCACCAAAGAGGTTGTACACTCATCGCATCGCACCTTCTCCTTAACTCGACCTCCCGGCGCCGACGGTGCTCCATCCCGCACCCAATGGCGCGGCTACCTCAAAGACGGCACCACGGGCGACATCTCCATGGCGGCTCTCCCCTAGTGCGAGGCCCCTTCAGTGGCGGAGTCCATACCATCCAGATCTGCTGCTGCTGCTCTGGCTCTCGCTCGCTCGCGTTGCTGCTGCTGGTCCGGCTCTCGCTCGCTCGCTCGCACAACTGCTGCTGCTGCTCTGGCTCTGGCTCGCTCTCTCGCGCTGCTGCTGCTGCTCTCCTCCTCGCTCGTGCTGCTGCTCTGCTCCGATTAAGCTACACGTCAGTTGACTGATCGACTTTTGGGTTAGTTGATTTTCAGGGGGTGGGGAGGGGGGGCTCGCCGGAGTTTAGGAAGAACCACCCGCAGTGGGGAGGGTGGCTCGCCGGAGAGGTATCCCACTATCTATCTTAGGGTTGGGTTGGTGGTCGCCGGCGGTGGGGGCGCGGTGGTGGGGCGGTGGCATGGGGATCGCCGGATAAAAAGCTCGGCGCGGGTGGGGGGGCCTAGAGGGCTGGCCAGGGCGGCGGTAGACTGGCGGTGGGAAGTTGTTTCGGGGCAGCGAGGCGGCACAGGAGTGCCGCCGGCAGCGGGCGGCAGGGGCCGGCGGTTAGGCCGGTGGTGGCTGGTGGCTCAGGGGGGTGTAGGTTGAAGATGAACTGCAGGCCCTCCCTAAGCTACCATTGCATTCAGTTTCGACAGTAACATTCAGATTCCACAGCAAATTTTAGTTTCGACAGTTAAGTTCAGAGTTAACAGTTTTTACCTCATCTGTTGTAGTCAGGTGTTTCCCGGTGGTGTAAATTTTACATCTATCATGTTTCGGTAATGTAGTTTACATCATCTATTGGAGATTCTATTAGAATCCCACTTGAGACTAACGATGTCTGTCTTGTACTACTTTAGCCTCGACGTCTTACGGCTCGCCGGAGCTGCTCCAACGACGGAACCATCCATCACAATAGAGTAGTGCCCTGGACGCCGTCTACAGATTCCTCAGATCTTCCCCCAAACCTCCGACAGCCACCTCTGCCTCAACTTCTTTAGCAACCAACCCAATGATGCTGAGGTCGACACGGCTACGGCAAAGAGGTTGTACACTTGTCGCATCACTTATTACTCTACATTCATGTCGATCCATTAGGGCTATTTTGGTTCAAAGGAAAAACATAGCAATAGGAAATTTTCCTATGGCACTCTACTATTCAATTATTCATGCATTTTGTTGAAAGGAATGGAGCAAAACATCCACCTGGACCTACTTTTCAAAATCCTATGCATGAAAATAAGACCAAGTGCATTAGTGGCATAATAACAATCTAACTGTACACGCTTTCATATGGTTTCACTTTAATTTGGCCATGTTTCTTTGCATTCCTCTGCTCTTCCCATTCCTATGAACCAAAGACCCAAGTTGATAGAAATCCTGTGTTTACAAATGCTCTGTTTCCCATGTGCATTCCTATCCTATTCCGGTGTTTTTCCTATCCTTGCATTTTTAGAATCATGCAAGCCAAAGGAGCCCTTACAGAATTACTTCAGTTATAGGTAGGTGTCGAAGAAAACTTTGTGTGGTTTCTCCTGCTCCTGCCACGACGTCGTCCACCTCACCTGAGCTGCTCCATCGACAGAAGCATCCACCAAACCAGACATCACGACTCCTGATTGTCTTTCGCCGCCTCAGATCTCCTTCCCTGCCGCCGGCACCCACCACAACGGTATCACCATTATCGACTCAGCAGATTAACCTGAGGAGTACACGGGTCCACAAGAGAGGTCGCACTCTTTTGTTTCTGCTTATGTTATGCATTGCTTAATATTACCTGCTACTTTATAGTCAGGTCCAAATTTATGTTCAAACTTGAGTTCTAAATTAGTTGTGGGGCACATATCAAGGTAGCAATGAATAGTATCTTTGTCTAATATCTAGTTCACCTAGGGTATGCCTATGTTGTTCATCTTGGGTGGGAAACAAATAGTAAAGCCATCATCATCTTCTCTTTTTATTAATATAAAGCAATCATCAGCCTGCTATCATTATTTTTGGATCCATCCACTGGTTGTTACCATCACTCGAGATTTCTTCATGCCCTCCTTACATAATCTCACCATATTTTTTCGTATGCATGTCAGATATTGTACAAAGTCATGCTGAACATGTAGACAAAAAGAGAAGAGTTTTGCGCGGCAATACAATGTCATGCAGACATCGCTCCATGGTGGGTTCAATGGCAAACCCTCCCCCCGCTCTATAAAGTAATCCAGAGGAAGATATTTGTTCTGAGGCAGATTCAAACGCAACTGACCACTCGTATTTACCCCCAAGGTGTTTGCTCTAACTTGGCATGATGATATTAGTCATATCATGCATATGTTGCCTTGTAGTGCCTACTTTCAACATCATATATGGCATCTGCTTAGTTTAGACATGTTCTGTAATGCCACCTGTTTAGTTTCTATATCATATATGGGAATTATGTAGTCTCATGTCTTTTAGCCAGCCATAATATATGTGAAATGTGCAATGCCATCCTGTTTAACCAGGCATCATATATTTGAATGATATCTTGCCCATCCTTTTCTTCATTACATTTCCATTTGTCGAAAATGTTTGTACATTAAACTACTCTTCCTGTGAATCAGCCATTCTAGTGGGTGATGGAAAAATCTGGAGTAAAAACAAGGCCTTCAGAGCAGATAGTGCTACCTGTCGAAGCAGATCTCTTGCTGGGTCCCGATAGCTCCTCGGAGATGGATTCGGAGACAGATGACCAGTCCTATTCTCCCACCGAGGTGTATGCTCTAACTTGGCACGGTTATACTGATCATATCATGCATATGGTGTCTTGCATTACATAGTTTAGACATCATATACACAATATTCAACACCATGTTCTTAGTTCAGACATCATATATGCGAATGCCCTCTGCTTAGCATATAAATCGCATATGTGAATTAAATCGTGCGATCTTGATTACTTAGATAACATGTATGTGAATTATGTCATGTGATCCTGTTTAGTTAGTCATCATATCTTTGAATTATGTTATGCTATGCTATCCAGTTAAGATAGACATCATATATGTGAAATTATGTCATTATATCCATTTTAGTTAAACAATATACATGTCAACTATTTCATGCCCTCTTTTTTCCACACTTTCGATGGCATCTGTCTCTATCAGATTCAGGGCTCCGCAGACGCTTGAGGTGTTCGAACTTTGGGGAGCGCACGAAGGACTCTCCCTCCCCAGCCTGCCTACCAAATGATTCCACGGCCTAGCTCGACGAACCCAAAGAACACGAGACACAGAGATTTATACTGGTTCGGGCCACTGTGTGGTTTAATACCCTACTCTAGTGTGGTGGTGGTGGATTGCCTCATGGGCTGACAATGAACTAGTACAAGGGGTGAACAGCCTCCGGAGGAGAGGTGTTCTTGAGCTCTATGAGCTGGTGAGGATCGTCTTGGTGGAGTGGATCCGGTCCAAGATGAGTTGAGCCTCCCTCTCCTATGGTGGTGGCTAGTCCTATTTATAGAGGCCCGGGTCCTCTTCCCAAATGTAGGCGGGAAGGGATCCCACAACGGCAAATTTTGAAGGGAGACAACTAGTACAAGTTGTCCTGACAAAAGTAGTCTTCACCTGCCAAAGGCTCTGGTGGTGACGCTGCTTTGGGCTCCGCGATGACCTCCATCCTGCTGGTCTTGGTCTCGTTGCACCGATATGGAAACCTTTGTCTGATGCCTCGGGACTCCTCGTCTGCGCATGCCTCCTTAACACCAAAGAGGAAACTGGTACACTGCGCCCGCTGGCACCCGCCTGGCCTTGGTCGTCACGGCTCACATCATATGAACCTCGCGAGGTGCCCCTTGCAGAGATATCTCCGCTCCTCAGGAGCCAGCCTAGCGAGGCCGCCCCCAGGGAGGTCCTGGTGTCATACGCCTCGCGAGGCTTGGCCCCTCGTGAGGGTCTTGAGCTGTTGTTGTCGAAGCTGGGTCGTACCGGGCCGTTGGTGGAACCACGCCATGGGTCGCAGGTAGTCAAGTCTGGGTACCCCCGTTTCTAGGACGCTGACAGTAGTCCCCGGGCCCAAGGCGCGCTCGGACTTGGCTTTGAGGCAAAGCCAAAGGGCAAGTGCAGAGCACCGCGGGCCCCAACCGCCTGCGGCCTTGGTCGGCGCGTGGCGATTGACAGGTCGTGGGCGCATCCGTTTCCCCATGCTGCCTTGAAATCCGCCTGGCTAGGCGGCCGCCGTGGTCTACACAGCCCCACCTTCATCGCTAGCAGCGCGCTCCCCAACTCCCCCGTCTTACAGAAAATAGCGGCCTCATCCTCCAACCCAATTAGGATCCGACCGTTTCCATCACCATGGCGCCGAGCCGGAAGAAGAAGGAAAATAAGAAGCCCCAAGCATCAGCCGAAGCACCGCCGGCCTTTGAGCCCGCCATCGAGCGGTCGATGGTGCTCAACCAGGAAGCGCTGGACAAGGTTCGCCGAGTGCTCGCCGCCGACTCCAATGAGTGGGGGAAGATGGTGGCTTGGCCTGCATCTCGCGCTGCGGTCGACAGGATGGCCACTGAGATCCCCATCCATGTTCACTCCCTCTGGGCTGGCCTGATTCCCCGTTTCTCTGCCTTCTTCAATGCTGTACTCTCTCACTACCAAGTCCAGGCGTAGCACCTGGATTCCCAGTCCATCATTCTTCTTGCCGTGTTCGCCTTTGTCTGTGAGGCCATGGTGGGCATTGCCCCCTTTGTGGCCTTATTTCCCCATTTCTTCTCCCTGCATCTGACTGATGCCCGACAGCGCTTAGGATGCTTGAGCTTCCAGGCCGTGGCGGCGACGGCCGGCTCAGGGATTGACTTCGAGCTTTCGCTGGCTGTAAGCGGATTCCGGAAGCGGTGGGTGTTCGTGGACACCGGCATGCTCAGCCCCCTGTTCTTGCTCCCGATGGCACCAGCTGCTCCCATCTCTGGCTGGGGGCACGAGAGGCTCGTTGACCTGCGTCTCACCCATGTCTGGCGTCGGCTGACCAGGTTGAAGGATCTTGGGGTGACAGCGCCCATGGTGGTAAAGGATTTCATCCGGCGGCGCATCGCTCCGCTCCAGCACCACTCTCGACCAATGTGGACCCTCTACGGCAGCATTGACCCCATAGGACTCCACGCGCCCGAGCTTCCTCCCAAGGCGTAGTGGACTGTGCTTGAGTTCCTGACGGGTGACCCAACGCCATCAGATCTGCTGGGGGAGGGCTGCCTCTTGTACTGTTGCTCGAACAAGGTGGAGTTCGCGAGGCAGATGCCCCCCTTCGACGAATGGGGGCTGCGCCCGGTCGGCCTTGAGGGGCCTCGCGAGAGCCCTGTCTTCGTGGTTCCATTGCCCACCACGAGCGCGGCGCTCACCCCAGAAGTGGCCGTAGGGGGGTGACCGCTTTCGAACGCTAGCGACGCGGCTGCTGAAGAACCGGCGTTGCTTGGGGCTCCTGAAGTGACGGCCCCTGGGGCTCGAGAGAGCCGTCCTGAGGAGGCGGCCGGGGGGCTAAAGCAGTCCGATGCTCCTGAGGCTCAAGCCCCCGAGGCCCTGGCAAGGCCAAAACTCCTGAGGTCGCCTCCTCAGGAGCCACACCAGCCGCGCCTGGCAGTGGTGACCATATCCAAGGCTTCGGCCGGCTCCGACTGAACTTCGAAGAGCTCCGCAAGAGGAAGGGGTCTCCAAGCTGCAGCGGTGACGCCTCCCGGTCATTGAAGCAGAGGAAGTACATTGCCATAGACGAGTGAGTACCTTATCTTCGTAATTTCCTAAGTGCTGCATCTCCTCCTGACCGCAAATCTTTAGGGTCCCTTCTGCTAGCGCGGCGAAATCTCCTGAGAAGCGACCTCCGCCTGCTCCGGGCCCTCCGCTGACCCTGAGAGCTTCCTGCCAGTCTGCCACGTATGGCGCGAGGCCTGCTAGGGAGTTGGAAGCGCTGACCAGGCGTCTTGACCCTGCGCTCTTGTCATCCCTCCTTCATGGTCCTGCCTGGGGTGCTAAAAGCGTGCGAGGGCCCCTCCACTGGTCATCACCCACGGCTGGGTGACCTCAGACCTAGCCTCGTCCTCGAGCAACGTGGCTCCGCCCATCCGGGCCTCCGCTGAGGCCTGGAAGGTGGCGGGGAAGGCACCGGTCTCCAGCCCCTGCTAGGAGCAGGTGAGCCGCCTCAAGTTTCCTCAACTGTCCTTGGTGCAGAGGACGAACCCGGCCGCGCGCTTGAGCTTGCGCACGGGCGCGGCGCTGTCCGCCACGAGCTCTTCCGGGAAGCGATGGGCGTGTTGAGCCCTCTCGGGGAAGAGCTGTTGATGTTGACGCCCACCTTGAGACGGAGGGCCTCCGGCTGGCAGACGAGTGGTGTCATTTGAAGGTGGCCATCAGCCTTGGCCCTCTTTAGCATGAGCGCGCCAGTGCAATGGCCGAATCGTCCCTCGCAGCTTCGCGCGTGGCCAGCGCCCGGGCCTTGGAGGAGGCCGGGGAGGTTGATCGTCGCCGTCGAGGAGCGCATGTCGGCGTTTTGGGAATGGGGGTCCCCAGACTTGTCTGCCTACGGCCCACGGCGTGGCTGCGATGCAGGCTTGTATGGCCCATCTTCATCAGTGAGACATTCAAGACCCTCGCGAGGGGCCAAGCCTCGCGATGCGGCTGACGCAAGACCTCCTCGGGAGCGGCCTCACCAGGCTGCCTCACGAGGAGTGGAGAAATCAAGGCGGGGCAAACCTCGTGAGGCTCTCGTGACGTGAGCCATGACGATCAAGATCAGTCGGGCGTCAGGCGGGCGCCAGCGCGCGCATCGTCCTTGTTTGCTCTTTGGTGCTAAGGAGGCAAGTGCAGGCGCAGAGTACCGAGGCATCAAGCAAAGGTTTCCATATCAGTGCAACGAGACCGAGACCAGCAGGACGGCAGGAGGGAGGTCACCGTGGAGCCCAGGACGTCGTCACTGCCAGAGCCTTTCGCAGGCGAAGACCGCTTTTGTCAGGATAAGCTGTACTAGCTGTCCCCTTTTAAATTGGCCGTTGTTGGCTCCCTTCCCATTCAATATTTGGGAAGAGGACCAGGGCCTATATAAGTATAACTAGCCACCAAAGTAGAGGCAACTCATCTTGGACTAGATCCACACACCCATAAGTCCACAGAGCACAAGAATACCTCAACCTCAGGAGGCTGTTCTTCCCTTTGTACTGTGCTTCATCAACCCTAGAGGCAATCCATCCACCACCACACTGGAGTAGGGTAGTACACCACAACGGTGGCCAGAACCAGTATAAATCTTGTGTCTTTGCGTTGCGAGTTCGTCGAGTTCATCCGCGAGATATTAGCGAGCTAGGGCGTAGATCGGTAGGGAGGAAATCTTCGCGCGCACCCAGTGTTCGAACCGTGAGGGTTTTGCTGGAACCCGTGATCCGACATTTGGCGCCCCAGGTAGGGGTGCACCATAGCTCCTCTCCGCCAACCTACGCTCCGCGGCCACCGTGCTTCGCCCTCATGGCAGGCGCCCCGCTACCGACTCCGACGGCCAGCGCTGACGACGGGGCCAGGGGGCTCCGAGCCCTGGCCCCCCGCCCTGCGACGAGTGCGATGGCCGCCCAAGTTCAAGCCAGAGATGCCGCCAGGGTACGACGGCGCGGCGGACCCGTCGGCTTTCCTGCTGGCATACGAGGAGGCCGTCCTCGAGGCCGGGGGCGACGACAAAGTCCTGGCCAACTGGCTCCCCATGGCCCTCGCCGGCGAGCCGCGCGCCTGGCTGCTCAACCTCCTTGGATCCACGGTGGCATACTGGGAGGAACTCCGTCACCTCTTCACTGCACACTACGCGGCGCCGGCGCACCATGCGATCGCGGCCCTGCTTGGCGGCTCTCAAGCACCGCCTTCGGATCGCCACATCAAGCCGTTCCTCCGCCAGATTGGTGCTGCTTCCAAGCGCTCGGGGGCTCCGCCGGGCTGGGCTGCGCCTGAGGCCAACCTCACCTTCAGCTCAGAGGACCACCCTGTCACCACCGCTGGCTCGGGCATGCTTCCGATGCTCTGCACGCCCACCATCTGCAACGTGCCCGTCACCAAGACCCTCATCGATGGTGGTGCTAGCCTCTACTTGCTTTCTGTGGAGGCCTTCAGCCTTCTTCACGTGCCGCTCGAGCGGCTCAGCCTCAGCAAGCCTGTCTCAGGAGTCGGTGGCGGCGCCGCCCGCTCCCTAGGGCAGATCCGCCTCCCCGTCACCTTCGGCACGCGCTACAACTACCGCACCGAGCTGGTCGACTTCGACGTCGCCCGCATCGGCCTCCCGTACAACGCCATTCTCGGGTACCCGGCTCTGGCCCAGTTCATGGCAGCGACTCATCCAGCCTACAACCTCATGAAGATGCCTGGAAGCAAGGGCATCCTCACTGTCAAGGGGGACGCCAAGGAGGCCCTGGCTGTGCTCAAGCTCGCCCTCAAGACCGCTGTGGCGGCGCAGCCTGCCGATGCGGGTACCTCCGAACCCAAGGGAGCCGCGCCAACCTAGAAGAAGCAGTTGTTCACACAAGACAAGGCGGAAACCAAGCAGGTGCCAGTCAACGAGGACGGGTCCTCAGGAGCCACCTTTACCATAGGTGCCGGCCTCGACCCAAGCCAAGAGGAAGCATTGGTGAAGTTCTTGCGCAAAAACAAGGATATATTCGCATGGGAGCCCAACCAGCTGGTGGGAGTCCCGAGAGAGGTGATTCAGCATCATTTAAGGGCATGCCCCAATGTGCGCCCTGTGAAGCAGCGGGCAAGATGGCAGTCCACGGAGAAGCAGGCCTTCATCGTCCAGGAGACCCGGAAGTTCGAGGCGGCGAGAGCCATTCGCGAGGTTCGGTACTCCAAATGGTTGGCGAACCCCGTCGTGGTGCCAAAGAAAGGCGGGAAGCAGTGAATGTGCGTCGACTTCACCACCCTCAACAAAGCTTGCCCCCAAGATCCATTCCCGCTCCCACGCATCGATCAGATCATCGACTCCACTGCCCAGTGCGACCTGCTGTGCTTCCTGGATGCGTTCTCAGGGTATCACCAGATCAAGATGGCGGTAGAAGATTTAGAGAAGACAGCCTTCCTGACCCTGTGTGGGGTGTACTGCTACACCTGCATGGCCTTCAGACTGCGCAATGCGGGCGCGACCTTTCAGTGGATGATGCACATCGCCTTGGGGCGGCAGCTCAGGAGAAACATGGAGGCCTACGTCGACGACATTGTAGTGAAGTCTCGGGAGGCAAGAACCTTGATTCAAGACCTGGAGGAGACTTTCGCGAGCCTGCGCTAGGTGAACTTGCGGCTTAACCCGGAGAAGTGCATGTTCGGTGTCCCTTCCGGCAAGCTGCTGGGCTTCCTTGTGTCCCACAGAGGGATCGAGGCGAACCCAGAGAAGATCAAGGCCATTGAGGACATGAGCCCACCGCAGACCCTTAAGGAAATGCAGAAGCTGGCTGGTCGGGTAACTATGTTGGGACACTTCATCTCCAAGCTAGGAGAGCGCGCTCTACCCTTCTTGAAGCTGATGAAGAAGAAGGGCCCTTTCAAGTGGACCCCGGAGGCCGACCGAGCTTTTCAAGACCTCAAGAAATACGTGACCAGCCCACCGGTGATGGTGGCGCCACGACCTCTCGAGCCCCTAGCGCTCTACCTTGCCGCCACCCCATACTCCGTGAGTGCAGCGCTGGTGGTAGTTTGGGAGGAGCACCAAGTCAAGGGCGCGCTGCACCGAGCTACAACTGAAGCGATGCAAGACCAAGAAGGCGCTGCAAGAGCCTTAGTAGCGTCAACAGAAGACCAAGCTCGGCAGGACGACATCATCAAGATTCCCGCAAGCAATCAAGCGTCAGGAGTTCCACCACCTCAGAAGACGTCCCAATTTCCGCAAGACACGAGCCTCATTAGCGCACCGGCCCTCGTCGAACACCCGGTGTATTTTGTCAGCAAAGTGTTGCGGGATGCGACGACGCGATATCCCATGCTTCAGAAGCTCCTGCTCGCACTCTTGGTGGCCTCGCGCAAGCTGCGACACTACTTCCAGGGCCACCCCATCAAGGTCGTCTCAGCCTACCCACTGGAGAGGCTGCTCAGGAGCCCCAACTCCGCTGGAAGGGTCGCCGAGTTGAACATCGAGCTGCAGGCTTTCCAGTTGGAGTTCAGCACCACTAGGGTCATCAAGGGAGCCGCGCTCGCGGATTTCATGGCAGAATGGACGGATGCTCCGACACTTGAAGTAGGCGAAGACCGGTCCAGCTCACCAGGAAGCGAGGCGTCGGACTACTGGGACATGTATTTCTATGGCGCCTTCGCGCATCGGGGCGCGGGGGCTGGAGCAGTGCTCATCTAGCCCACTCAGGACAAGCTCTATTACGCTGTGCAGCTCTGCTTTCAGCAGGCCGAGAAGGTCTCCAACAACATCGCGGAATACGAAGGCCTCATAGCTGGCTTGAAGGCCGCGGAAGCTCTCGGGGTCAAGCGCCTTACCGTTAAGGGCGATTCGTAGCTGCTCATCAACTTCTCCAACAAGGTATACGAGCCGAGGGACGAGCATATGGAGGCATACCTCGTGGAGGTGCGCAAGATGAAGAAGCAGTTCTTGGGCCTAGAGTTGCGGCATGTGCCCCGGGGCACCAACAAGGAAGCTGATGACATCGCCAAGAGAGCATCCAAGCGGCAGCCACAAGTGCCCGACGCCTTTGAGGAACGGCTCTTCAAGCCATCGGCGACGCCACTACTTTCAAGCGCAGCTCAGCCTCGGGAGGAGCTCCCACAGCCGCCTGCCACAGGAGCCCCAGCCTGTGGCCCGACCTCAGGAGATCGCCTGCTCTTGGTGCACGAGCCTCAGGAGGGATGCTGGACAAAGGAATTCATGGAATATCTGATGCAGGGGGCGCTGCCGGAGAAGGAGGAGGACGCAAAGCGCGTGGCCCGACAAGCCACGGCGTATTGCATCCGGGACGGTGAGTTATACAAGAAGCGGCCAAATGATGTTTCACTGCGTTGTATTTCCAGAGACTAGGGGAAGGAGTTGCTAATTGACATACACGGCGGGGACTGCGGGCACCACTCGTCATCACGGGCCCTCGTCGGCAAGGTATTCCGTAGTGGGTTCTACTGGCCCACTGCGCTCAACGACGCAGCTGAGCTGGTGAAGTCCTGCGAATCCTGCCAGTTCCGCGCTAAGCAGATCCAGCAGCCGTCTCAGGGCCTCCAGACCATCCCGCTCACATAGCGGTCTGGGGGATAGACATCTTGGGCCCATTCCCTCGAGCGCCTGGGGGCTACCGCTACCTCTACGTCGCCATCGACAAGTTCACCAAGTGGGCAGAAGTGGAAGCCGTCCGCACCATCCCAGCTGGCTCTGCTGTCAAGTTCATCAAGGGCCTCGTGAGCCGCTTCGGGGTTCCCAACCGCATCATCACAGATAACGGCTCGCAATTCACTAGTAACCTCTTCAAAACCTACTGTGCTAACCTTGGAACGTAGATTTGCTACGCTTTGGTGGAACACCCCAGGAGCAATGGTCAGGCCGAACATGCCAACGCAGAGGTCCTGAGGGGCCTCAAGACCAAGACCTTCAAGAAGAAGCTCGAGGCCTACGGCAGGGGCTGGCACGACGAGCTCTAGTCCGTGCTGTGGTCCATCCGCACCACCACCACCAAGCCAACGGGCGAGACCCCATTCTTCCTCGTCTACGGAGCTGAAGCGGTCCTTCCTCACGAGGTCAAGCATCGCTCCGCACGGGTCCTTGCGTTTGATGAAACGCAGCAGGACTCCACGCGTGGGATGGACCTCGTGCTGGGGGAGGAGCGTCATCGCGAAGCTGCACTGAGGGCGGCAAGGTACCAGCAGGCGCTGCGGTGATATCACTGCCGCAACATCCGCTCTAGGATGCTCGAGGCGGCCGACCTCGTCCTGAGACGGGTCCTCTCCAGGGAAGGGCTGCACAAGCTCTCGCCTACGTGGGAGGGCCCGTTCAGGGTCGTCCATGTCTCCAGGCCTAGCACCGCGCGCCTGGAGACGCAGGACGGGGTACCCATCCAGAACGCCTGGAACATCCAGCACCTCCGGAAGTTCTACCCATGAAGCAAGGCCCAGTGCCTGTGAAGAAAGGCCCAGTGCCTGCGAAGCAAGGCCCAGTGCCTGTGAAGAAAGGCCCAGTGCCTGTGAAGAAAGGCCTAGTGCCTATGAAGCAAGGCCCAGTGCCTGTGAAGAAAGGCCTAGTGCCTGTGAAGAATCGCCGCCCGTGACACTCTCACGTAATAATGAGTGGGGCTGTACATGCCCCGGAGTCTCAGGAGTGCCGCCCTCGGGCCTCGGGGGCTCCCTCCACACTTAGTGGGAGCACTTAGCTCCACGTTGGTGAGAAGACTAAAGACTAGATTAGGTGACGGACGCGGCTTTTCATTTGCTTTCCGTAGTTGACTTGCTTTCTCTTAATCAAAGTTTGCTTCTGGTGCTCCTTGCCGATTTGGTTCCTTCGCCTTTTCCTGCCTCTGGTTCGCTTGTGTTCTCTCTCTCGCATACCTCGCGAGGGGGGCTAGGCAGGTGCCCTCGCGAGTGTTTTTCTTTCTCTTTGCCTTCTCGCAAGCCAACCTCGTTCGAGCCCGCAAGCTGGCGCACCTCTCCTCAGTGGCGGAGCCAGGAAAAATTAGGAGCCGGGGCAGACTGCAAACTGTCTAAAAGAACTGGCTAAGTGCAACCGAATAATTGGATACAAATTATACAACTATAAGGCACTAAACTGGAGACTGATAAAATCGGAATAGTTTCAAAGTCAAACAATCGATATTGTATTGTTCATACACATAATTTTAATAAAAACTAAAATTAAATACGACAACTAATATGTCAATAAATGATAGTACTCGCGGAAAAATACTTGATATCCAAATGTCCGATCAAGCACCCAAAAAGAGACCCTGCAATATGAAAATGTAAGAATTAGTAGTCTATAGTGGAGTTGTGAAAACGTATTCACATGGGAAATTAAACATACCAACTAATGATGCCTCGGTAAAATCCCTTTTCGAGCCTTCATGGCCTAAAACCTTCGAGTGATAACTTCATCATCGAGTGATTTAAATATTTCACGTTCAGTGTAGCATATCATCAAGTGATTAAACCAATCATCATTGATCGTGCTGCGCAGTTTAGACTTGATAATTTTCATTGCCGAGAAAGCTCTCTCAACAGATGTTGTGGACACCGGCAGTAGCAAAGCTGACTCAATGAGCTTGTAAACCAATGGAAAGACCAAATGTTTCTCTGTTTCAACCATTTTTGTAGCTAAACTTTCAACATCTTTGCAAGTAGAAAATGTAGCATGATTGCTCAAATGAAGAACAAAAGCCTCAAGTTGGTCCCTCAATATTGTACGATCACTATTTGAGAAATCGGCACTATATATTTCAGCAAGCCGAGAAAGCTTAAGTACATCAAACTTGGAGAAAGAATTGTTGGGATCAAGACACAAGAAACATGCAATTACCTCTTCGTTTGAGTCACTTAAGTGATGATTCATCTCAACACATATTTTGTCAATAACGACATAGAAAATCTCAGCCCGGTAATAATGAAGATTAGTGATAGTCCTTCCCTCTAGCCTCGAGTGACCTCGAACTGGTATTTCATCATCCATATTTGGCACTGGAATACCTTTGGAATTGCAGAATTATTTGACCTCATCAAAAATACTATCCCAACCACTATCTCTCATGGTAGCCAACCGGAGTTTAACATCATGAATTAATTCCAAGGCAAGCACAATATTTGTATCCCTTCTTTGCAAAAGTTGTGAGAGCTCATTTGTTATAACAAACAACTTTAGCATAAACTTCAAAATGAGAGCAAATTTGAAGCACTCCATTTTTTCTATGCAACCCGCAGCATGGCTCGGATTACGCCCATTTGCGTCAACCGTGCTAAGAACTTTTATTACAGAGGCCCACATTTGGTCCAAGCGAAGCAAAGTTTTATGATGTGAACCCCATCTAGTATCTCCAGGTCTAGCAAGACTAGTCTGTTGATTCAAGCCTCTTCCTGCAGATATCTAACCCCACTCAAGCCTTTCCAAAATATCATTGTGAGATTCTTCCACCAACACTTCCATCTTCTTGCAAGATGAAGTTGTTGTGGTCACAATCAATGATATGTACTCCAATAAATCATTAATATATGAGCAAGAAGAACTAGCAACGGCGACCACAACCAACTGTAATCTATGGGCAAAGCAATGGACGTAGAAAGCATGAGGGTTTTCGTCGAGAATTTTTCTTTGGAAACCGTTAAATTCACCTCTCATGTTTGAAGCACCGTCATATCCTTGCCCTCGTAGCCTTAAAATTGATAATTTGTAATGATCAAGAAGCTTTACAAGAGCTAACTTCAGTGACTCGGATGTAGTATCTTTGATGTGGTGCAGACATAGAAATGGTTCCACAACCTTCCCTTCATTCACATACCTACAAAAAATTATAATGAATAGATAAATCATGGATGAACGAAGAATTGAAGTAAATAAAGAACCCAAAAAATAAAAGATAGTTACTAACCTCAACATTACGGCCAATTGTTCTTTCACCGATATATCGCGTGACTCATCAATAAGAACAGAGAACTTTTTATCACCAAGCTCCGCCATAATCACTTTGGTGACTTCTTCTGCACAACACCTTGCAAGGTCCTTTTGTATTTCACCGGAAGTCATCTTGCAGTTTTCTCCACCACGATCAAAAGCATCTCTTACTTCTTCATTGCTATCCTTTAACCAATCTATCATCTCTAGAAAGTTTCCCTTGTTCAATGAAGTAGTAGATTCATCATGGCCACGGAATGACTAACCTTGTGCTATGAGATACCTTACACACTCTAGAGAAGAAGTCAAGCGGATCTTATATAATCATTGAGATTCTACTATTCCACAAGCGAACTTGGTTGACACACTTTGTCTTTGATTTTTGAAATCATCATAATGCCGAACACAATTGTTGTGACCACTATTCAGACCACCTACATGCTCAGGTAAGGCTTTATATGCATGTTTCCAGTCCCTAAAACCTGTTTTGGTGAAGACTTCAAACCCAAAGTGTTCAGCCCTTCCAGTTTGCTTGAACAAGAAACAATAGAAACAAAAAGCTGCATCCTCGGACTCGCTATATTCTATCCAGTTATACTTTTCATACCATGACTTAGAAAATGCTCTTGAATCCGTTCGGCGAAATTCTAATACTGGTTTGCTTCGACCCTTTAATATGTATGCCCTCCTAACTTGGTCTTGAATTTGTGGTGCATATTCAGCAATTTGTTTTCTCAGTGCGGGATCAGATTGAATTTCGTCCGGATTAAACTCATTATTGTTAGCAACATGAATAGGAGGGTCTTGTTCTAATTCCGGATGCACAGCACTTGCATTCTCAATACTTGCTCTAGGAACCAAAAACCTCCTCATATCTGAAATTAATAACATAAGATTAAAGATGGATGATTTGGAATGATTGAACGAACTAACTAACAGTGGTCAGGTTAGATGTGTCGACAACAAAAGTGACAATACCTATGCCAAGTGGAGATCGATATTCCTTCAATCAACCTTCTCGGGGTGATAGAATCTTTAATTACACATGTCACTGCAAATTACATGCCGACATTAGAATCCCCAGATTACTCAAGCGTGTGCCTGCCGCTGCACAAGACTAAGCCCTAAACTCACCTCAATTCCTCTCCTAATTAGAATTTGGAAGACAAGCCACAAACTGCTGGGAGGAGGCGCCGTTGATTGCCGCTGCTGTCAAACGAACTGAACCGTCACGGTCGATCGCGGCGGGAGGAGCAGGAGGCGAGAAGGCGTCAAGGGTTTCGCTAGCCCCTGGTGATTTTTCTAAGCCTTCACGCACAGACATGCGGGCGTAGTGCCACGAGCATTGGGCTAGGCCTACAACGTACTCCGTAAATGTATTAATTAAATCGGCCTAGGCCTCTACGTTTGGAATACGGTGCAAGGCTCAGCCACCTAGGAACTTTTTGCCCGGGCAAATAACGCCAAACTCTGCTAATTAGGACGTGGTTTATTAGTCATTATCAAGTGCTGCTGGGCTAGGAGCCCGGGCAGCTGCCCCGGGTCGCCGGGTACCAGCTCCGCCACTGCCTCTTCTAATCTGTGCCCCTCGGGGACCGCGATATGAAGCGCCGGGTCAAGGCTTGGGTGAACGGCAAAGCTCCTAGCGAGCTTCCTAATGAATTTTTTGCAGTTCCTGAGCAAACACAGACCACTAGGTCAAGACGAGCATAGGGAAACGAACGCCTCGTGAAGAGGAGGTTGCTCCGAACGCACCAAGCTAAGTTATCTCAGCACGGAAGCAACAAGCGTAGCATAATGGCTGAGAAGTCATGCTTCGATACACGCCCCTCTAGGCCCATACTGGTTTCATTTTGGTGCAGGAAGGAAAAGAGGATCAAAACAAAAGCGGCGCTTGCCCCTGGAGCAGCCCTCGGGGGCAGGCCGTTGGAGACGTCCCGAGCTTAGTCAGACCCCTCCTCGCGCTTCACGGACGCGCGGTGACGAGACGACCCGCTACCACATTCGAAGAGGGCGTGACAGCTGGTCGTAGCCGTCTCTGCTGGAACTATCGCCAAGAGAGGAGCCATCGTAGCCGGATGAGATGCGGCCAGCGGGTTCGCCCTCCTCCTCGTCCCGACCATCGCCAAGGCCGAGCACCTCCTCGCCGTCGTTTACCTCAGGGCAGCATCCGGCGCGGCGACCGACTTCCCCAAACACCCTCACGTAGAGGGTCCCGTCACCATCGAACTTGAAGTGGAGGGTGCACCGCCTGCCCAGGCCGCGCGCGCGAGCGAACGTCTGCCAACCGCGGGCCAGAGCTATGTTGCCCACGATGGAGACCTCGACCGCGACCCAAGAAGCCCGGCTGTAGCAACCATCTGCCTGCAGCCAGAGCCCGCCTGGACCGGTGGCCGGCAGCTCGCCGGCAAAGAAGCGAGGAAGTTGGAGCCAGCTGCCGGCCAGATCCTCCGACTAGACAACGAACTCCGGCAGGACCTCTAATGCGTGGAACCACGGCCGGGGAGGCCGTGCAACCATGGCGCATCTCCTTTCGTCAACAAGGCTGCCGTGACCAGAGCGACTCCTGCCACGCGCAGCGGCGCCACCCCGGGAGCCGGGGCCATGGCAGGGGTCGCGTCGTGCTTGTGGACGGCCACGTCCACGCTTGGGCGCCAGGGAGCCGGGCCCCTCCCGAGGGGCCTTGCCCTTCTCCGCGGTGGAGAACTTCTTCGACGATGCCATTACTGCTAAGGAGAGGAGCAAGGAGAAAGAAGAAAGCGAACAAGGAAGGGATGGGCGACGGGGGCTCTGCCCCCCTCCCCATTTATAGTGAAAGAAGGCCATCCGGCGCCCCCACGATCATAGGTAATGATGGTTTTCCTTGGATGTCGCAGGGACTTTTCAAGTCGAGCAGTTGCCGAGGCAGCATGGGGAAGCGGAGACACCCACGTCCAATCAACCGCCACGCGTCGACCAAGGCCGCAGGCTTTGGGGGCCCGCGGCGCTCCGCGCTTGACCTTTGGCTTCGCCTCGAAGCCAAGCCCGAGTGCACCTTGGGCCCGGGGGCTACTGTCGGCGTTCTGGGAGCGGGGGTCCCCAGACTTGTCTGCCTGTGGCCCACGGCGTGGCTGCGATGCAGGCTTGTACGACCCATCTTCATCAGCGAGACATTCAAGACCCTCGGGAGGGGCCAAGCCTCACGAGGCGGACGACGCAAGACCTCCTTAGGAGCGGCCTCACCAGGCTGCCTCGCGAGGAGCGGAGAAATCAAGGCGGGGCAAACCTCGCGAGGCTCTCGTGACGTGAGCCATGACGATCTAGAACAGGCAGGTGCCAGGCGGGCGCCAGCGAGCGCAGTGTCCTTGTTTCCTATTTGGTGCTAAGGAGGCAAGTGTCACGACCGGTTTTTCAATAAAATAATTATTGAGAAACCAATCCCTGTTACGGACCAGCGAGGAAGAATTCCTTCTCACTGATAGACAATACATTGGTCACAGAAGAAAAATACCAGGAGTACTAAATATAATACAGAGTTGAGCAGAGACTGCCCAACAATTTATTACATGCACGCCGATAGAACAATACGGCGGATAGGGTGGCAAACTTCTAACTCACGATAATAACGGTGGTGGAAATATCATCGCGAAACGAGTGACATGATTCCAGAATACTACAACTCTTCGAGCGTCGGAGTGAGGATCGAGAATACTTATTGCGGGTGGCGGAAGCGTAAACGATACAAGTGACCAATATCCGGGATTGCGCAGGACTGACTGGGACTCCTCTAGGCGTCGGACGTGCTATCAAACTCTTCATCCAAGAAATCGCCTTCGTCAACATCTGGCCAAATCAACAAGCCAGGTGAGTACTATGAAAGTACTCGCAAGACAGTTCGGACATAAGGTATAACAAATGCAAACATGAAGCACATGAATCAGTTAACCAGTGCGATCAGACATAGAGAAAATAAATACTGGGTGCCAAGCGAGGGTCTGAATGACGCCTCGAGAGGAAACTGCAGAATAGTAATACTGGAGCCAAACGAGTGTCTGAAAGACTCCTTGAGAGGAAAATGCGGAATAATAATACCGGTGCCAAACGAGTGTCTGAAAGACTCCTCGAGAGGAAAATGCGGAATAATAATACCGGTGCCAAACGAGTGTCTGAAAGACTCCTCGAGAGGAAAATGCGGAATAATAATACCGGTGCCAAACGAGTGTCTGAAAGACTCCTCGAGCGGAAAATGCGGAATAATAATGCCACAGTCGGGCGTCGGGGCGACACCACATAAAGGGCTTATAACAGAAAGTAAAGACAGTACATGCCACAGTCGGACGTCTGAGCGACATCACATAAAGGGCTTATATTTAAAGTGAGAAACGAGTACACGCCACAGTCGGACGTCTGCGCGACGTCTCATAAAGGGCTTATATCACAACTCATTAATACAATAGCTCGGAGACATAAATTATCACAAGCATGAGACACAAAATAAAGTTAGTCCATCAACTGGAATAACAATAAATCTGAGATTTTACCGCTTGAGCTTGTTCACCGGGGGAAAGATTTTCACGCGGATAGATTTGGATGTAAAGTCTACATTACTGATCATGGACACGATGATTTGGAAAGAATTGACTCTGCAGAGTTTGTACTTAACCACAGCCAACGGATTTCAGTAGTCACGGGGACTAGTTCCGTCTACGGTGTTCTGGAAGGAACACGTCTAACTAGTACACACCCAATTTAACCATCCGAAGCCAGGGATCACCCTCGGCAACATTCAGGAAAAACCCTGAGTCGGGGAGGCTACAACCTCGCGTAGCATGGGATCAAATTTCTATACGCGCGCTATAAGGGGGTGCTCCCCTCTCGGTCCCAACCGGAAACACCCATGCCCCCTGACCGAATGACTGGCTTTAATCCTGGGCCAAGGTACCATCATCCCGGCCTCTCTGTTTGGTGTGTACACGGAAAGAGGTTACCAAATTACTAAACCGTATCCTGGCAATGAGACATGTGGTAGCACGGAAAGGGGAAGGGACGATAACACGGCTCCAACCATGTTAACGTCGGAAAAGTCGGATGACACAAGGCTGGCATGCTACAACAGTACCACCTTGCTGCCCTTCATGTCACCACATGATTAGGCCACCTCTCATCAGAGGTCATCGCAACTTCGGAACAACCGGGTCGTTGCCTTACAAGCAACGAGGTACTTATCGACACTCACATGCCACGCACAAACTTTCACATGAACATGCAAAACATCTGCCATATCAAATGTTCAAACATGCTTGCCTGGTTCGGAGAAGTCGGAGTCTAGCTCGGCGAAGTTCGCGGCTCCGTCCCCTCTCCCGGAACCTACGGCAATCACGAAACGGGGTACTAACGTGAAAACCAACACATGCACAGAAACTATGCCAAATATTTTTCAAATAAATCCCATAAAAAACTAGACAAAATTTGGAGAGTGACAGAAAAAGAATCACTCAAAAATACCTTTTTATTAAAAATTTATAAAGGTTTCTGTCCAGGGACCTTTCTGTAATGAAACAGAAAAGTTCCAGGGTTTTAACTGAGAAAACAGAAAACGCTTCGGCTGGGAATGCGCAAGCGCAAAGGGGAAAACGTATTTTTCCCAAAGGCGCCAACAGAAAATGGTTCGGGGAAATAAAACAGAGGCTGACACGCGGGGCCCGCATGTCAGGTTTGAAAGCTCGCCGGCGCCCGAAGACGGCGGTGGACGCCGGCGTCGAACCACGGCGAGTTAGGGGAAACGGAGGGTACCAAGAGCTTCAGTGTCTTCTTCCGCGTCGGTGGGTGGTGGACTCGTCCAACGGGGAGCACCACGTCGACGGCGACACTATCTCCGGCGGACGGCGGTTCGGGTGAGGTTGGGGAACTCCGGTGGAGGGCTGCAAAGTACGAATTGAGGCGCGGGTCAGAACGGGTGATGCAAGGAGAAGCTACTGGCAAGAGAATGGGGGCTGCGGAGCACACACTGGGGCGAATCGGGTTGGATCCCGTGGCGGGTCGCGGCGGCCGGAGTCGAGGAAGGAGACCCCCTCGCGGCTCTTCCTGTGGCTGGGCGTGCTCTAGGGGAAGTGTAGGGCTGGTGGGTGCTCGAGTTGAAGCTCGGGGCCTCTATTTATAGGCAGATCGACGGGGTGGCCGTGAACAGAGAATCTCCGGCGAGCGATTACGGCGGAGCAGTGGGTTGGCAGAGGGTTTGAGCGGTCGGGCAGCATCAGTGGATGTTACTGGACTCGATTTGCAGCTGAACGGGGTTGTTCTTGGCGTAATGGCGTCTGTCCACAGTGAGGTGACCGCACGGGCTCAACGGCGGCAGAGAGCGCGCTCCGTGCCCTGCGGTTCACGACAAGAGCGGCAGCGCATTCGGGGGAGTGGACGGCCACGCGGTGGGCTTCGGTGGTTTGGGCGGCGCTGGGTGGAGTTGGCGGCGCCGTGTCTCCCGCTGGCGCCCGCAAAGCCGCCGCCGGCGTCGGTCACGGGGCGGCGCACCTTCTGCTGCTCGTCGCCGACGCCCGCAAGATGCCAGGCACTCGTGCGGTGCAGGGACGAGTGGGCGAGGACGAGGAGCAAGGCGACGCGATGGCACTGGCGAGATCGATGCCCGTCTCTGAAGAAAACGACAGTGAGCACTGACCGAACTCTGAAGTTAACTGAAACTTGATAGTGACCAAGCATTGCAGGTGTTCGACAGTAGGTTTGGTAAAGAGATAAATTTTTTCTGGAGCTGTAACTTGGTGAGATGATCACTCAAAGCACCCAGGGGCTGCATGAATTTATCTGGAATTTTTGGAGAAGGTTTTGAATGAATTTCACCAAATTTGACAAATCTGGTCCAAACTTGCAGCTGATGTAGTTTGAAATTTTTGAACTGGAGACCAGTGGATCTTCATGGTTCCAAGTTGAGGGTTCAAAGGACTAGGAGGGGAAAGGAGTTTGGTGGTAAAAGTCCAAACAGAAAATGGAGTTCCTTTGTAAATCTCCAAGAGGTAGAATTAGAAGGCAGAAAATATTTGAATGAAATTTGAATGGAAATAATCACATGAGGAGGTTCAACTTGCTGGATTTGATGCAAATCATGATCCAAAGGTGAGGGGAGGGTTAGGAGAGAGGATTTGCACTTATGTCATGGCAAGAAGGAATAGTTGAAAGTGGCAAAGGACTTTCCAAGAGCCATAGTGCATATTCAAGAAAAGGTTTTCAAAAGTTATTTTCTCAAATGAAAAACATTTAGTCTTGAGCCCAAGTGAAAAGCAAGAACCCCCAAGGTCAAAGGCAGATCTTGGGTGAATCCAAATAAAATTTTTGTCATAAAGAAAAATATTTGAGAGTGAGAGTTTTCTTGAAAAAAAAATTTAAATCACTCCCTTCAAGTCAAAAAAAAAATCTTTTGAAAAATTGAAATAAAAACTTGGGTGTCACAACACCTACCCCCTTTGGAAAAATCTCGTCCTCGAGATTTCTGCTGGTCCTCAAATAGATATGGATACTCTGCTCGGAGGAAATCTTCCCTTTCCCAGGTGGCTTCATCCTCGGTGTGGTTGCTCCACTGGACCCTGAAAATTTTTGTCGTTTTCTGACGGGTCCTCCGTTCAGACTCTTCTAAAATCTTTACTGGCCTTTATCTGTAGGTGAGATCTGGTTGCATATCAATGTCCTCATGAGGTACATGTTTCTCCGGGTTACTCACACATTTCCTCAACTGCGAGACGTGGAATACGTCATGGACGTCTGACAGCTCCTTGGGGAGGTCTAGTTGGTAGGCTACCGTGCCTCTTCGTGCCTTCACACAAAATGGTCCAATAAATCTTGGGGCTAGTTTCCCCTTTATTTTGAACCGTTGCAGACCCCTCATAGGAGATAATCGGAGGTATACGGAATCACCAGGTTCAAAGCTGACCTCACGATGTTTCTGATCATAGTAGCTCTTTTGTTGGCTCTGTGCTGTCTTGAGTCTGTCCCTGATTTGTTTAACTTTTTCCTCGGCCTCCTTAAGCATATCTGGGCCGAAGATACGGCTGTCACCTGTTTCTGACCAATTCAATGGGGTACGACACCTCCGTCCGTACAATGCTTCAAAGGGTGCCATTTGCAAGCTGGCTTGGTAACTGTTGTTGTACGCAAATTCGGCATACGGCAAACTCTCTTCCCAACTGGTTCCATAGGTGAGCACACAGGCTCTTAGCATATCCTCTAGGATTTGGTTTACACGCTCTGTTTGTCCATCTTTCTGAGGGTGGTATGCTGTACTGAAAGCCAGTTGTGTGCCCAGAGCTTGTTGTAGGTGTTCCCGAAATTTGGAGACGAATTGGGTGCCTCGGTCTGATATTATAGTCTTCGGGACTCCATGCAAGCAAACTATACGGGAGAGATAAAGTTTTGCCAGTCTCTGTGTGGAGTAGGTAGTCTTCATGGGAATGAAATGAGCAACGTTGGTTAGTCGGTCTGTGATGACCCATATGGCATCATTCCCACACTGTGATCGGGGTAATCCGACAATGAAGTCCATGACGATTTCATCCCATTTCCACTCCGGTATCCTGTTAGGCTGGAGTAGCCCTGCTGGCTTTTGGTGCTCGGCCTTGATGCGCTGACATGAATCGCAACAAGCAATGAATGTGGCTATATCTCTTTTCATACCGTGCCACCAAAATCTTTCCTGAATGTCCTTGTACATTTTGGTTCCTCCAGGATGTATCGAGTATGGAGCGGTGTGGCTCTCCGTCAAGATCTGTTGCTTGAGTTCCTCAATGTTAGGTATGCAAAGTCTGTCCCGGTACCACAATGTTCCTTCACTGTCCGTGACGAATTCTGAAGTCTTACTACGGTTCATTTTCTTCTTTATGCCTTCGATACTGGGGTGTCCCTGTTGAGCCTTCTTGATTTGTTCCACCAAGGTGGGTTGTATCTCCAGGTTCGATATGGTGTCCTCAGAGACTAACATCATGTTGAGCCGAGTGAACTCTCGCTGAAACTCAGGCCTCAAACTTTGCTGACCATCACTGTCCGGGCTGGGGTTTCGACTAAGGGCGTCGGCCACTACATTTGCCTTCCCTGGGTGGTAGTGAATACCGACGTCATAGTCCTTGACCAGTTCCAACCAGCGTCGTTGGCGTAAATTCAGCTCTGGCTGTGTGAAAATATATTTCAGGCTCTTATGGTCTGTATATATTTCACAGCGATTTCCCAACAGAAAGTGCCTCCACTCCTTGAGTGCATGTATAACTGCTGCTAGTTCCAAGTCATGTGTTGGGTAATTTTCCTCATGTTTTCGCAGTTGCCTGGAGGCGTATGCGACAACTTTGCCATCTTGCATTTGTACACATTCGAGACCTTTTCGGGACGCGTCACAATACACCTCAAAGCTCTTGTGTATGTCTGGCACAGTTAAGACTGGTGCGGTTGTCAGCTTTTTCTTGAGTTCTTGGAAGCTCTGCTCACATGCTTCCGTCCATACGAATTTCTTGTCTTTCTTGAGTAGTTGGGTCATAGGCTTTGCCACAGTGGAGAATCCTCCAATAAATCTCCTGTAATATCCGGCCATTCCTAAACTCCGCACATCTGTGACGTTCGCGGGTGGCTTCCAGTCCAGTATGGCCTTGACCTTTTCTGGGTCTACGGCTACGCCTTCTTGGTTCATTATATGGCCTAAGAAACCAACTTGTCTTAGCCAAAATTCGCATTTGCTAAACTTGGCGTACAACTGATGCTTCCTAAATTCTCCCAAAACAATTCTGAGGTGCTCAGCATGTTCTTCTGGTGTCCTTGAGTAAACCAGAATATCGTCAATGAATACCACCACAAATTTGTCCATGAATTTCATGAACACCTTGTTCATGAGGTGGACGAAGTATGCGGGGGCGTTTGTTAGACCAAAAGGCATCACTGTGAACTCGTATAACCCATATCTGGAAGTGAATGCTGTCTTGGGGATATCCTCTGTTCGTACCTTCAGTTGATGGTATCCTGATCTCAAATCAATCTTTGAAAATACTTTAGCTTGTGCGAGCTGGTCAAACAAATCATTGATCCGTGGCATCGGATATTTGTTTTTGATGGTGACCATATTGAGGGCTCGATAGTCTATGCACAGCCTTAAAGTCCCATCCTTCTTTTTGGCGAACAACACAGGCGAACCCCATGGTGAGGAGCTGGCTCGTATAAATCCTTTGTCCAATAATTCTTTTATCTGCTTCTTCAACTCCACTAATTCGGAGGGTGCCATTCTATACGGCTTCTTATAAATGGGAGCGGTGCTAGGTGCTAGTTCGATGCTGAATTCGATCTCTCGGTCTGGTGGCATGCCTGGTAGTTCTTCCGGGAACACATCAGGGAACTCGCATACCACTGGCACTTTTCTTAATTCTGCGATGTCCATCTTGTTCAGTTTTGGTTTCTGTGATCGTGGCCTTTCTTGAGCGGAAACTCTTATAGTCTTGCCGTGATGGTGAGTGAGAATCACTGTCCGATTGAAACAGTCGATGAATCCTTTGTTGGTGGTCAACCAGTCCATTCCTAAAATGGCATCCAGTCCTTTACTTTCCAACACGATGAGATTCACGTGGAATGGTAGTCCTTCGATCTCAATGACCACTCCTTGGCAGTAACCCTGAGCAATTTGCTTATTTCCGGAGGACTTGATGATCATAGATTTTTCCAAAGGGAGTATCGGAAAACCGTGTTGTGAAACAAAACTCTTCGAAACGAACGAATGGGAAGCTCCAGAATCAAACAAAACCGTGGCAGGTACTGTGTTGACAGGGAACGTACCGAGCACGATGTCTGGGGCATTCTGCGCTTCTTCCCTGGTCACATGGTTCAAGTGACCCTTCCTGTGGTTTTTGTTGGGATTAAAGTTGTTGCGCTTGGGGGCGGGATTGTTTCCACCATTGTTCGGCTTGGGTGCCGAGTCTCTTGGCTTCGGGCACTGTCTAGCATAATGCCCTTGTTGACCACAAGCATAGCAGGTGACCCCTGGACGGTATGTGAACTCCTTGTCTCTGGCATGAAACTGTCCGACGGTTCTTGGCTCAGTAGTCGTGGATCTCCTCGCGTCTGTCCTTGGGACCTCAGTCTTGCCTCGGTTGCTGCGGGTAAGAGTCGTCTTGTCCCTCTTCCGCTTGCAGATATCTTCCAGACTACGGCGCTCATTCTCCAGGGTGATGGCCTTGTCCACCAGCGTCTTAAAATCCGGAAAGGTGTGTACAATCAGTTGGCATCTTAATGCTGGTGCCAGGCCGTCCAGGAATTTTTCCATCTTCTTGTTTTCTGTCATGTGCTCATCGTAGGCATAACGAGACAGTTGGGTAAACTGGCCGTTGTATTCTGTGACGGTCATGCCTCTTTGCTTCAGGTCATCAAACTCTCTCTTCTTGATCTTTAGGATGCTCCTGGGAATGTGTGCCCCACGCAAGCCTTCCTTGAATTCTTCCCAGGTGATATTGTGTTCCCTGGGGTGCATGTGTAGGAAGTTTTCCCACCATGCTGCGGCTGCTCCAGTAAGGTAGTGTGGTGCATAAAGCACCTTCTCATGATCTGAGCATTGAGCGATAATCAGTTTCCTTTCAATCTCACGAAGCCAATCATCGGCTTCCAGTGGCATGTCGGTGTGAGCAAAAGTTGAGGGGCGAGTCTTCTGTAACTCAGATAACTTGGAATGTGGTTGATAGGGTTCACGGTGATTTCCCATGTTTATGACATGGTTCATCATCTCCTGGTGCTGTTGCTGGCTTTGCTCGAAGAGACGGCATACTTGAGATAGTGCCGCTTCGCAGTCCTGTTGGCTGGACTGACCTTGAGTGAAATTGTTGCTGGTCTGTGTTCCGTAAACCTCTTCTGGCTGATTGGGCATAGAGCGAGTCCAAGGGCGAGACATTTTTCCAGTCTGGGGTATCATTTGCAAAACCCATGAGAAAAGTTGTGTAGCGCAGGAAAACCCTTGCAAAGGCAATAATCAAAAAGGCTTTAAGGTTTTCAAGAAACACAAATGATTTTCACGGAGAAGAAGTGCTTAACACAAAACTTACATGCGAAAGGAAATACAAGATACAGCACTCAGGTTGTGCGTACACAATCCTGACATGTTATTAAAAACTAGCGTACTACTCCGGAAGGCAGTAAACACACCAACACAAACTAGCGTACAGATAAAAACAACACATCGTACAAGCAGGCATAACACGCGGCTACTCGGTGCTCTCAGTCGGAGATGGTGAAGATCTCCTTCCCCTTGCTGATGGCAAGGCTCAGCGGTCCAGGAGAATCAACCTCCTCCTCTCTAGCTGGCTCCTGGCGTGCGACGCTGCGCTGCGGTGATGGTGCGGGGGCGACTGGTGGTAGAGCGCGTGCGGCAGGCGGTGCGGCTCTGACTGGAGTAGGAGCGATGACTCGGTCGAACTCCTCAGTGGTAGGCAGACGGCGAGCAGTGGCCAAAACGGCCGGTGCATACGAGGCTGAAGACGAGACGAATGTCAGAGGCGGCGCTGTGTGGAGAAGCTCCTTCCTGCTAGCAGGACCGCCCCGGACTAAGTCCATGCGGGCAGCCACAAGATCATCTACGAGGTTGTCGAAGGACTCCTCCATAGCCTTGAGATACTCCACAACCATCTCGATGGCTTCATCTCGCTCTCCCCGATGGCAGGCGAACGCATAGTGGCTGGTGTAAGGCACATGGCATGGGAGGTAGCGGTAGCGACGAGTCTTCATCGTAGGAAGGATGTCCCGAAGGTGAGCTATCGCCTCACGGGCAGCCATCTGCATGGCATGCCTCTCCGTAGGCATGGCCCTTCCCGTAAAACGGAAATGGCGTGCAGCTGAACGTCCTCCCTTGAACTGCACCACAGCCTGGTGCATAGACACGTCGTCACTGAGCTTGTGCTGATAGAGGGTGAACTCCGGGCGAGCTGCTGGCCCGATCGCGAGCTTGGTGATGGAGACGAGGAGCTTGACAAACCCCTCGGGCACGTTGGTGAACACTCGATTCTCACAGCTGTAGCCAGCCATCTACAAAAGTAGGCAAAAATTCTGAGTAGTCATGTCATAAATTTTATGATGACCAACAGAAAATAGCTACTATTGCAAAATGCTGAAAAAGCACTAAAGACGCTAATAACCGACTAGCGATCGCACCTAGTGGCTTCCTACAGTCAGCCTGGCTCTGATACCAAGCTTGTCACGACCGGTTTTTCAATAAAATAATTATTGAGAAACCAATCCCTGTTACGGACCAGCGAGGAAGAATTCCTTCTCACTGATAGACAATACATTGGTCACAGAAGAAAAATACCAGGAGTACTAAATATAATACAGAGTTGAGCAGAGACTGCCCAACAATTTATTACATGCACGCCGATAGAACAATACGGCGGATAGGGTGGCAAACTTCTAACTCACGATAATAACGGTGGTGGAAATATCATCGCGAAGCGAGTGACATGATTCCAGAATACTACAACTCTTCGAGCGTCGGAGTGAGGCTCGAGAATACTTATTGCGAGTGGCGGAAGCGTAAACGATACAAGTGACCAATATCCGGGATCGCGCAGGACTGACTGGGACTCCTCTAGGCGTCGGACGCGCTATCAAACTCTTCATCCAAGAAATCGCCTTCGTCAACATCTGGCCAAATCAACAAGCGAGGTGAGTACTATGGAAGTACTCGCAAGACAGTTCGGACATAAGGTATAACAAATGCAAACATGAAGCACATGAATAAGTTAACCAGTGCGATCAGACATAGAGAAAATAAATACTGGGTGCCAAGCAAGGGTCTGAATGACGCCTCGAGCGGAAACTGCAGAATAGTAATACTGGTGCCAAACGAGTGTCTGAAAGACTCCTCGAGAGGAAAATGCAGAATAATAATACCGGTGCCAAACGAGTGTCTGAAAGACTCCTCGAGAGGAAAATGCGGAATAATAATACCGGTGCCAAACGAGTGTCTGAAAGACTCCTCGAGAGGAAAATGCGGAATAATAATACCGGTGCCAAACGAGTGTCTGAAAGACTCCTCGAGCGGAAAATGCGGAATAATAATGCCACAGTCGGGCGTCGGGGCGACACCACATAAAGGGCTTATAACAGAAAGTAAAGACAGTACATGCCACAGTCGGACGTCTGAGCGACATCACATAAAGGGCTTATATTTAATGTGAGAAACGAGTACACGCCACAGTCGGACGTCTGCGCGACGTCTCATAAAGGGCTTATATCACAACTCATTAATACAATAGCTCGGAGACATAAATTATCACAAGCATGAGACACAAAATAAAGTTAGTCCATCAACTGGAATAACAATAAATCTGAGATTTTACCGCTTGAGCTTGTTCACCGGGGGCAAGATTTTCACGCGGATAGATTTGGATGTAAAGTCTACATTACTGATCATGGACACGATGATTTGGAAAGAATTGACTCTGCAGAGTTTGTACTTAACCACAGCCAACGGATTTCAGTAGTCACGGGGACTAGTTCCGTCTACGGTGTTCTGGAAGGAACACGTCTAACTAGTACACACCCAATTTAACCATCCGAAGCCAGGGATCACCCTCGGCAACATTCAGGAAAAACCCTGAGTCGGGGAGGCTACAACCTCGCGTAGCATGGGATCAAATTTCTATACGCGCGCTATAAGGGGGTGCTCCCCTCTCGGTCCCAACCGGAAACACCCATGCCCCCTGACCGAATGACTGGCCTTAATCCTGGGCCAAGGTACCATCATCCCGGCCTCTCTGTTTGGTGTGTACACGGAAAGAGGTTACCAACTTACTAAACCGTATCCTGGCAATGAGACATGTGGTAGCACGGAAAGGGGAAGGGACGATAACACGGCTCCAACCATGTTAACGTCGGAAAAGTCGGATGACACAAGGCTGGCATGCTACAACAGTACCACCTTGCTGCCCTTCATGTCACCACATGATTAGGCCACCTCTCATCAGAGGTCATCGCAACTTCGGAACAACCGGGTCGTTGCCTTACAAGCAACGAGGTACTTATCGACACTCACATGCCACGCACAAACTTTCACATGAACATGCAAAACATCTGCCATATCAAATGTTCAAACATGCTTGCCTGGTTCGGAGAAGTCGGAGTCTAGCTCGGCGAAGTTCGCGGCTCCGTCCCCTCTCCCGGAACCTACGGCAATCACGAAACGGGGTACTAACGTGAAAACCAACACATGCACAGAAACTTTGCCAAATATTTTTCAAATAAATCCCATAAAAAACTAGACAAAATTTGGAGAGTGACAGAAAAAGAATTACTCAAAAATACCTTTTTATTAAAAAGTTATAAAGGTTTCTGTCCAGGGACCTTTCTGTAATGAAACAGAAAAGTTCCAGGGTTTTAACTGAGAAAACAGAAAACGCTTCGGCTGGGAATGCGCAAGCGCAAAGGGGAAAACGTATTTTGCCCGAAGGCGCCAACAGAAAATGGTTCGGGGAAATAAAACAGAGGCTGACACGCGGGGCCCGCATGTCAGGTTTGAAAGCTCGCCGGCGCCCGAAGACGGCGGTGGACGCCGGCGTTGAACCAAGGCGAGTTAGGGGAAACTGGGGGTACCAAGAGCTTCAGTGTCTTCTTCCGCATCGGTGGGTGGTGGACTCGTCCAACGGGGAGCACCACGTCGACGGCGACACTATCTCCGGCGGACGGCGGTTCGGGTGAGGTTGGGGAACTCCGGTGGAGGGCTGCAAAGTACGAATTGAGGCGCGGGTCAGAACGGGTGATGCAAGGAGAAGCTACTGGCAAGAGAATGGGGCCTGCGGAGCACACACTGGGGCGAATCTGGCTGGATCCCGTGGCGGGTCGCGGCGGCCGGAGTCGAGGAAGGAGACGCCCTCGCGGCTCTTCCAGTGGCTGGGCGTGCTCTAGGGGAAGTGTAGGGCTGGTGGGTGCTTGAGTTGAAGCTCGGGGCCTCTATTTATAGGCAGATCGACGGGGTGGCCGTGAACGGAGAATCTCCGGCGAGCGATTACGGCGGAGCAGTGGGTTGGCAGAGGGTTTGAGCGGTCGGGCAGCATCAGTGGATGTTACTGGACTCGATTTGCAGCTGAACGGGGTTGTTCTTGGCGTAATGGCGTCTGTCCACGGTGAGGTGACCGCACGGGCTCAACGGCGGCAGAGAGCGCGCTCCGCGCCCTGCGGTTCACGAGGAGAGCGGCAGCGCATTCGGGGGAGTGGACGGCCACGCGGCGGGCTCCGGTGGTTTGGGCGGCGCTGGGTGGAGTTGGCGGCGCCGTGTCTCCCGCTGGCGCCCGCAAAGCCGCCGCCGGCGTCGGTCACGGGGCGGCGCACCTTCTGCTGCTCGTCGCCGACGCCCGCAAGATGCCAGGCACTCGTGCGGTGCAGGGACGAGAGGGCGAGGACGAGGAGCAAGGCGACCCGATGGCACTGGCGAGATCGATGCCCGTCTCTGAAGAAAACGACAGTGAGCACTGACCGAACTCTGAAGTTAACTGAAACTTGACAGTGACCAAGCATTGCAGGTGTTCGACAGTAGGTTTGGTAAAGAGATAAAAAAATTCTGGAGCTGTAACTTGGTGAGATGATCACTCAAAGCACCCAGGGGCTGCATGAATTTATCTGGAATTTTTGGAGAAGGTTTTGAATGAATTTCACCAAATTTGGCAAATCTGGTCCAAACTTGCAGCTGATGTAGTTTGAAATTTTTGAACTGGAGACCAGTGGATCTTCATGGTTCCAGGTTGAGGGTTCAAAGGACTAGGAGGGGAAAGGAGTTTGGTGGTAAAAGTCCAAACAGAAAATGGAGTTCCTTTGTAAATCTCCAAGAGGTAGAATTAGAAGGCAGAAAATATTTGAATGAAATTTGAATGGAAATAATCACATGAGGAGGTTCAACTTGCTGGATTTGATGCAAATCATGATCCAAAGGTGAGGGGAGGGTTAGGAGAGAGGATTTGCACTTATGTCATGGCAAGAAGGAGTAGTTGAAAGTGGCAAAGGACTTTCCAAAAGCCATAGTGCATATTCAAGAAAAGGTTTTCAAAAGTTATTTTCTCAAATGAAAAACATTTAGTCTTGAGCCCAAGTGAAAAGCAAGAACCCCCAAGGTCAAAGGCAGATCTTGGGTGAATCCAAATAAAATTTTGTCATAAAGAAAAATATTTGAGAGTGAGAGTTTTCTTGAAAAAAAAATTTAAATCACTCCCTTCAAGTAAAAAAAAATCTTTTGAAAAATTCAAATAAAAACTTGGGTGTCACAGCAAGCGCAGGCGCAGAGTACCGAGGCATCAAGAAAAGGTTTCCATATTAGTGCAACAAGATCGAGACCAGTAGGACGGCAGGACGGAGGTCACCGTGGAGCCCAGGACGGCGTCATCGCCAGAGCCTTTCGCAGGCAAAGACCGCTTTTGTCAGGATAAGCTGTACTAGCTGTCCCCTTTTAAATTGGTCGTTGTTGGCCCCCTTCCCGCTCAATATTTGGGAAGAGGGCCAGGGCCTATATAAGTAGAACTAGCGACCACAGTAGAGGCAACTCATCTTGGACTAGATCCACACACCCGCAAGTCCGCAGAGCACAAGAACACCTCAACCTCAGGAGGTTGTTCTTCCCTTTGTACTGTTCTTCATCAGCCCTAGAGGCAATCCATCCACCACCACACTGGAGTAGGGTATTACACCACAACGGTGGCCCGAACCAGTATAAATCTTGTCTCTTTGCGTTGCGAGTTCGTCGAGTTCATCTGTGAGATCTTAGCGAGCTAGGGCGTAGATCGGTAGGGAGGGAATCTTCGCGCGCACCCTAGTGTTCGAACCTTGAGGGTTTTTCCAGAACACGTGATCCGACAGCGCAGACGGGAGCTCCAGGCCCTGAACGCCATCCGTGCGCAGCAGGTTGAAGCGCGCAAGGCTGTATTGGCATCGATGAGGGGAGCGCCTTCCAAAGAGAAGGAGATCTTGAAGCGCGAGGAAGCGCTTATGCTGGAGGCCTCGGAGCGCTACCTCGAGCTTGAACGGTTGGAGACGAGGGAGTGCCAGGAGGCCCAGGCTGAAGACGCCGTTAGCGCGCGCGAAGCCGGGATCCAGGAGGAGGTTGACCGTAGGGTGGCGAAGGCTCGTGCAGATCTTGCCAATACGGACGACCTGAAGATGAAGCGGAGCAGCACGAGAGGGCCTGATCTGCTCTCGCTCCATCAGCAGGTTGATGGCACCGCGTCCCTTGTGTGACAGAGCAGGGAGGAGGCGTATCGTCAGCAGACACTACAGCGCGAGCATGCTCCCATGCTTCAGGACCTCAGGGTGAGGGCCAACCGGGTGCTGGGTGTCATCTACGAAGAGCGCGCCCCCTCATCCTGTCACATCCCTACTTCTGGTATGACCTAGACTATCTAGTCATGTGTGCATCATGTCTAAATTTCATTTAAATTTGAAATGGGGATTTGTGAAACCCTCAGAATCATTTCTGGAAATGACCCAGATAAAAATTGCTCCAAAAGGTTCCAAGAAAATGTTCATGTTGCTCTCTGAAAATATTGGATAGAGATAAAATTCAAACCAATATTTTTAGGAGATCATAAATATTTATTTTGGGCATTTGGAATTAATGCAGTAATTATTTGCTCTGGATATATATTGTTATATATATAAAATATTGTCCAAAAATTATGCCATTTGTTGAGGAGTTCTGGAATAATACCACTAGCCCCTGCAAAAATTGGCATAAGAAAATAAAATGATTTAGTATTCTACTAAATCAGAACAAATGTCAGAAAAATAGAAAAGAAAATAAAAAGGGAAAAGCTTACCTGTGCTCACCCGAGGCCTGGCCTGGCCCAGTAGCCCAGCCGGCCCACTGGCCCAGTGCCAGTCGTCGTTGTCCTCGCGCCAGTCGGACAGGCGTGTGGCCGACGCGCGCGCACCGCCGTGCCACCACGCCACCAGCCTGCCTGCCCTCTCCCCTGCCAGCGCGATGCGCTGGGCAACGTCGCGGGTGCCGTCCCGATCCGGTGGACCTCCTCGTTTTTTCCCTCGCTTTCTCCCTTGCTCTCTCACACCGCGCCCGAACGCTGCCGTCGCCGCCACTCGCCATTGCCGCAGCCACCGTCTCCCCCTCGTCTCTCCGACACGCGCAGGAGCTCCACCTCCTCGCTCTGAAGCTCTCCGCCGAGCCACGCAAGCCGGAGCGCCCCGTGGAGCCGTCGCCGTCGCCATCTTCGCCTCCGGCCGCCGTGGATCCCCATCGCCGCTCCGTCGACTCCAGAGCTTCCCCCGAGCCGCTGAGCACGCCCGCCGAACCTCCGTGAGCTCTCCTCCGTTTCCCCTCCGTTCCAGCGCCCGAATTCATGCCTTAGCCGTGCTAGCCGACGTGCCCGCGAGCGCCTCGCCGCCGACCATGTCACCGTCATGGGAAGGGCCACCACAGCTCGCCCCGAGCACCTCACCGTGCTCCTGGTGCCACGAGGGTGCCGCAGAGCCCCTCGGGTGGCCTCCCCGTGCACCACAGCGCTGCGCCCGCCCTTGGCCGTGCTCCGGCCGCGGCCCGAGCTCCGCTCCGGCGAGCTCCGGCCACCCCGCAACCTTCCGTCACCTCCCCTGGATGCGGACGAGCCCGGGCTACGCCCCGGTGCCCTCAGCTGTCGCCCCCGTGGCCTATATCACGGACGCCGCCGCGTCCAGAGGTCGCCGGCGACGACCACTTCGGCCTGACGTGCGGGCCCGACCTGCCAGCTGATCACCACTTAAGCTAACCCCCTCACACTGACAGTGGGCCCCGGTGCCCCTAATCTTTTATTTAGGCTTAAACTAACCCCTGTCTCACTGACCAGTGGGCTCCGCCGGTCAGATTTGACCCTGGCAGCCGTTGACCTGCTGACGCAGCGATGACGTCATGCTGACGCAATTATTTACTTTCTGGATTTAAAATAAATCAGGAAATTCCAGAAAATGTTCGAAACTTCTAAAATTCATAGAAATTCAACCGTAGCTCAGATTTAAATAATTTATATATGAAAAATTATCAGAAAAATGCAATCTATCCATCTGTACTAGTTTCATGCATGACAAACCAACTTATACCTACTGTATAAGTGAAAACATATAAAAGGCACATATAAGGACTTAAATTAGAGTTGCATTTGAACCTTTGGTTCAAATGGATCTCTTCCAAGTTGAATGCTAAATGCATTGGCTCAAAATACATCACATATTCATGCCATATTCATGCATCATATTGTTGCATATGATTGTGTTTTGACTGTCGACACCGTTCCCTCTCGATAGGTCCTGCTCCGGAGAGTGTTCCAGAGTACCTGTCTGAGGAGCAGTGCCACCCTGTTGAGCTACCAGGCAAGCAAACCCCCTTTGTTCATTCCGATACAATCCTACTCTCTCGCTCCGGCTCTCTTTTACTGAATTAGGACAACAACGATTCAACTGCTACTCTATGCTGCGGTAGTTGAACCCATTCCTCTGCATGACCTGTCATTGCCACAGTAAATAGTTGAAACCCACTAGCATGTGTAGGAGTTGTTTGAGCCATGTTGTGTTCCTACCATGCCTTGCCTGCTATTGCTTAGAGTTGTGTCAGGTCTGATTCATTGGGAATGAATTGGAGTGTTACGGTATGTTCTGGTGCTGACAGTTATGCGTGTGAACACGATTTGGTAAAGGTAGCGGTGAGAGGCCATGTAGGAGTACATGGTGGGTTGTCTCACTGGAACCGTCCTTAAGCACTGAGTTCTGTGTATGTTGTCCAATGACTAGCTACTACCACACATTGTGTTCCGGTAACTCGACCCCTCTCGACTTACTAACCAACTTGATCTCTGTGCAGGAGTTGCAATTAGTTTCTGGTGTTTGTAGGTAGTGTTAGTAGTCTACCAAGTGGCACCCGGCCAGGTGGGCTTGGGACAGACTAGGCACAAGTGGCACGGTGTACCAAGCGTAGATCCATCCGGCGAGGTGGGCTTGGGAACCCTGCGCACATCGTTTGGGGCCGTGAGCGACACCCCGGCCGGATCTCCTTGCGGATGGAACCCGAATAGGCGATAAACCTGGACTAGAGTCTTGTGGGGTTAGTTAGGTCGTGGCCGACACCCTTGCCAGGCTTCCGCTTGAAGGTTGCCGAGGTACATGACGTGTACATGGCGGTAAGTGGCGAGAGCGTGTGTGACGCAGTACACCCCTGCAGGGTTATCATGATCTATTCGAATAGCCGTGTCCTCGGTTATGGACTTCTTGGATGCTTACGTGGTACATAGATAACTTGAAATGGATACTCTAAAATGCTCAAGATAAGTGTGAGTGCTATGGATGGCTTCTCGTAGTGAGACGGGAATGAATCCATAGTGGTGTATTGAGATGGTGATTAGTGGACTCGTGTGCGCCTTCTTACCTCAAAGAAGTTTCTCATAGTCGTAGAACAGGATAGCCACTGAGTCAAAGCTGGCTTGCTGCAACTAAACCCCACACTACCTTCTTGATACAAATGCATGTATGATAGGATCTGATGTAAGTCTTGCTGAGTACCTTTGTACTCATGTTGCTTTATTTATGTTTTGCAGCGGAGACTTCGGTCTTACTAGTAGCTCCGCTTGGACTTCGACGAGTAGCTTGTACCTCAGCTATGATCTTGTACCCTTGGGAGGGTCTTGTGGATAGTCAGGCTTCTCAGCCTTTTTCTTTTGTAGTTGTCTGTACCCAGACATGTAATGCTTCCGTTGCTTGTATGCTCTGAATGATGGGTCATGTGACCCCTGTTTGTACTTAATGCTATGTGGCTCTTCTGGGCCTTTTATCTATATGAGTTTGCGTTATGTTGTGATGCCATGTTGTACAACACATACTTGCATGTTATGCGTACGTGTAACGTGTATTGCTATGTGTGGGATCCGACAATCTAGTTGTTTATCCTTGGAAGCCTCTCTTGTGGGGAAATGTAGTCTAGTGCCTCCTTGAGCCATAGTAGTCCACTACAGCCCGGTTCACCGGAGTCCTGCTAGCCCAGCACTACTGATCTGGACACTTGACTGGCCGGCATGTGTTTCACATCGTTCCGGTGTCTGTCCCTTCGGGGAAATGTCACGCGATGACATCCGGAGTCCTGCCTAGCCTGCTACAGCCCGGGTTCCCGGAGTCCTGTTAGCCCAGTGCTACAGTCCGGATTCACACGCTGCTCACCGACACGTTCGATGTTGATTCATGTATGCCTGTCCCCATACGTTAGTGCCGCATTGGGTTCACGACTAGCCATGTCGGCCCGGGTTCTCTGTCATATGGATGCTAGCGACATTGTCATATACGTGAGCCAAAAGGCGCAAACGGTCCCGGGCCTCGGTAAGGCGACACCCGTGGGAGTACCGTGCGTGAGGCCGCAAAGTGATATGAGGTGTTACAGGCTAGATCGGTGTGACTTAGAATCGGGGTCCCGACACATCCCCACGTGGAAGACTATGCCAGCCATCTCCGCTTCTTTACCGACGCCGTGACGCGCTTGGAGGACCGGGCCGCGAGGGCCCGTGAGCTTGTTGAGGAAAGGAGACGAGGCCTCCTCGGGCGCCCGTTCTCCCGCATCTTTAGTCATCTCCAGAACATCGACCGCCACTTCGACTTTGATGCCGCCATCGCCCTAGTTCCCAGGGCTATCCGGGACAACCTGGCGTGCTGGGTAAACGATAACGTGGACGCTCTGGTCAGGGCCTTCGCCACCGAGGACGACGCGGTGGTGGTCGCGCTAGACGAAGACGGCGCCATTGATGACGGTGAGGATGACGCCAGCGACAGCGCCAGTAGCGCGTACGAGAGCGACCAGGACGACGCTGCAAGCGACATGTCCAATTGAGCCCGGGCTCCCTTGCTTGAACCTGCATGTAAAGACTTGGACACGGACTCGCGAGGCGTAAGAGCATTTTGGAGGGGGAGCCCCACATGTAAGTAAATTACTGTTCTATTTTTTAGGCTAGACTTGAACGTGCTTTTGCCAGCTCACGAACCCCTCAGCAGGTTCTGTTGCCGTGATTTACCTGGTTCTAGCAGGCCTTGAACTGGTTTTGCGGTTGTCGATGCACCTTGCTCCTGAGAGGGGCCCTCCGGGGGCTCACAAGGTTTAGATTCCCCGAGGAGCCTGCTAGTCCGCCTGAGGAGGCCTCGCGAGGAGCGAGTGGTAGACTATGGCATGGTGTGCGCGCGGTGGTCCTGCGGCGATTACATTCTAGGTCCTGGGGGGGGGGTCGCCGCCACCCGGGCTCGCCTAAGCACGGTTGTTGTGCGCATACCACGCCAAGCCCCCACTTGCGAGGCGCTCACAAGGGAAGGGGTAGCAGGCGCAAGCCTCGAAATAAAGCACGCAACCAAAACACAGGAAATTCATTCGAACAAAGAAGGCACCCACCAAACTTGGCAAGGAAAATGAGATTCCGAGTTCAACTCCAAAAGGCGGCAAATCGAGCTATAGAAAAATGGATGAAAGCGAATAGCCATGTCCGGCACCTAGCTAGTCTTCTTGTCTTCCCACCAGCGCGGAGCTAAGTGCTTTCACTGGCTATGAGCATAGTCATTGGGGAACAGTGTCGATGGCCAGCGCGGAGCATGGTGCTTCCACTAGGACGTGGGCGGGAGCCCCCGAGGCCCGAGGGCGGCACTCCGGAGACTCCGGGGTGTGTACAGCCCCACTCATTATTATGTGAGAGTGTCACAAGCGGAGACCTTCACAGGCATGAGCCTTACTTCATATCGCTAGGCGAGGGCCCCGCCCTGCACCTCCCTCGACCATCATTGACGTGTCTGGAAACCAGGACGAGACCAAGGGGCAAAGAGGACACTGACGCTGCCCTTGGCGACCATGGGCCCTCTGCCGGGGGGAAAGGCACACCAGCGCTTCCCCCGGCAGAGGACCTACCTCCGTGCAGCACCTTGGTCCGTGCGGCGCGGGGAGGGCATGGCTCCGGGCCTCTCCCGCGCAGCCCCCAGAGCACCACTCCTGCCGGGGCAGGGCCACTGCCCTGGGGTCTCCGACTACCACTGCAGCCTGGTTCTCCTGTAGTTTAGGGTTAGTGTAAGCTTGCTCCTGAGATATCAGTTGTACCCCACCGTCGTCGTCGCTGAAGGGGTCGGTGAAGCCTCCGGGCGGCTTGTGGAAGGCCCGTGCCTCGGGCTCTCTAGCCGCCCATCCTGGTCCGGGGAACGGATCTGGGCCTTCCCCCGGCAGGTACTCCAGGTTCACCATGCGGGGCACGTAGGCATCCGCGATCACCTCCCTGGAACCGCCACTCTGGTGCCCCGCGCCTTGAGCATCCAGTCATGGCATTTGGCCCTGGTGACCGCTGGTTGGCATCCCGGCAAGTCCTCGCGGCGGGGCCGCCGGCACTTGTCCCTCCTAGTGGCGGCGTCCTCGTGGCAGGGCAGCCCGTGCCAGGGCTTGTGTTGGTGTTGTCGGATCCCCCTGACGCCCTGGGGGGCGCACGAGCTCGTCTGGGCCTCGCGCGCGCTTCCGCCACAACCTGGGGCATGGCCAAGGAGCAGAAGGGTGGCATACCTCTGTAGGCGGCATCCAGCAGTTCAGCGACTCGTTCAAGTAGTGCATCACGGCCGCTCTCTGCCAACCCACACTGCAGCAACTCCCGGGCCCTGATGAGCGCGGCTCGCATGGTCGCCTGCTCCCGTCGGGTGTGTGGTGCCGTTGCCGCAGCGTAACTTGAGGATCGCGCGGCTACGCGCGTGCACTGTGGCGCGGGGGCGGTGGGCTCCGGCCCGTGCTGCCCCCGCCCGTGGGTGCTGGGCGGAGCGCGGACCATCTGGAGCGCGGAGTTGAGGTCTTCTTGAGTGGATGGTGGTGCCCGGGCAGGCCAGGCAGCCCAGTGGTCGGCGTGGGTCCTCGGATCGTCAGACATTGGAACCGCGAGGCGATGGCAGGTCGATCGATGGAGATGAAAGCTTCGGCGCACCCCTACCTGGCGCGCCAAATGTCGGATTCAGGGCTCCGCAGACCCTTGAGGGGTCCAAACTCTGGGTTGCGCACGAAGGACTATCCCTCCCCAGCCTGCCTACCAAACGATTCCACGGCCTAGCTTGACGAACCCAAAGAACACGCGACACAGAGATTTATACTGGTTCGGGCCACCGTGTGGTGTAATACCTTACTCCAGTGTGGTGGTGGTGGATTGCCTCGTGGGCTGAGGATGAACTAGTACAAGGGGAGAATAGCCTCCGGAGGAGAGGTGTTCTTGAGCTATATGAGTTGGTGAGGATCATCTTGGTGGAGTGGATCCGGTCCAAGATGAGTTGAGCCTCCCTCTCCTATGTGGTGGCTAGTCCTATTTTTAGAGGGCTCGGTCCTCTTCCCAAATGTAGGCAGGAAGGGATCCCACAACGGCCAATTTTGAAGGGAGAAAACTAGTACAAGTTATCCTGACAAAAGTAGTCTTCGCTTGCCAAAGGCTCTGGTGGTGACGCTATCGTGGGCTCCGCGATGACCTCCGTCCTGCCGTCCTGCTGGTCTTGGTCTCATTGCACAGATATGGAAACCTTTGTCTGATGCCTCGGGACTCCTCGTCTGCGCCTGCCTCTTTAACACCAAAGAGGAAACTGGTACACTGCGCCCACTGGCGCCCGCCTGGCCTTGGTCGTCACGGCTCACGTCATGTGAACCTCGCGAGGTGCCCCTTGCGTAGATATCTCCGCTCGTCAGGCGCTAGCCTAGCGAGGCCGCCCCCAGGGAGGTCTTGGTGTTGTCCGCCTCACGAGGCTTGGCCCCTCGCGAGGGCCTTGAGCTATTGTTGTCGAAGCTGGGCCGTACCGGGCCGTTGGGGGAGCCACGCCGTGGGCCGCAGGGAGGCAAGTCTGAATACCCCAGTTCCCAGGACACCGACAGTTTCTCATACAATGTCTGTACATTCAACTATGTTTCCTGTTTATCAGCCATTTGAATTAGAGCGGGTGATGGCAGTATCTAGCGGAGTAAAAACACGGTCTTCAAATAAAACAGTGCTACCTCTTGGTGGAGATAGCACCCCGGTTGTACATGCACGAGAACCAATCCTACCACACATAACCCAGACTTTCATAGATTGTACCCATACTGCGATGGACAGAGAACCAGCTTCACACAATCTAACCCCAACCCCAGTAGATATTAACCCAGTCCCTGTTGACATAGCACCATCTCCACCAGAGAGCTTGCAAGCAAGAGCAGTTAGTAAGGCAGCTCCAGTGCCCAAAGCACCAGTACTACCACGGCGAACCCCAACTCCACCAATTAGTACACATATTCCTGTGGAGGAAGCACAACCAGCCAGTCGTAGTTTAGCATCTATCGCATTTGATGTTGTTAAATCCTATGTGCGTATCTTCCCATCATGGAAATATTATACTGAAGATGAAGGAAAATGCCAGTTGAAGGTGTTTTTCCAGGAGTTATGTGTAAGTAATGTTATTCATGGCAATTACTTTGCTTTGTCCCATACATTCTACCTCCATGGTGGTTATAATACAGCAAATTTTCCCATTTTTCTCTATAGAGAAGGACCGATTTGGAAACTCAGGATGAGGTAACCTGTGCTAATACCTCTGCTATCATGAAGAATGCTTGGTGGCAGTATCGGAATTACCTGAAGAAAACATACTTCACTGGCAAAGAAAGTCATCAAATTCCCTTACGTTCTATAGAGACACATTTACTGGACGATGACTGGGAATGCCTTGTTCCGTACTGGTCCCGAACCAAGAATGTGGTATGGTCTATGAGCTCATTTTTTTAAGTACTATATGCTTGCGTCTTACTGTACTCTGTTCATGTAGAACAAGTGCTTAAACCTGAAGAACAACTGTTCTCATTTAAGATTCCATTGCTATCGTCCATACTGCTTTGCTCTTGTATCACTGTATTTACTCATACAAACTTATTTTTAAATTGAAGGATCCAATCGAAACTCCAATGGCACAATAGGTATGTTTACGCATGTTTCTTTAATAGGTTTGCTCTTATAAATAGGTCTGTTGATTTCAATTTCAATTGTGTATACAGTTGACTTCTCATATCTTGCACTTTACTAGCATCACAACAGAGCGAATAGTGTTGTTGTACATCTAGATCCGTGGTACCCATCTGAAATCTTGTTGTGCCATGTAGTTTCCCACGCTTTGTATTCTTTCAGTGCTGCTTTCTCTTGAACTGATATGATTTGAACCGTGTCTCTATTTTGATTTGGCAAGACAATGCAGTGACCATAGGACATATATATATGTTTGTTTGATGCTTTTATAATGTACTACTTGGCAATATAAGACTTGGTACTTTAATCTTGTCCACCTTACTAATGAACTGGTTCACTGAAATGAGTTTCATATACTAGTACATGCTAAACCTGTTACGTGTCCGATTAGAGGTTCCGGCAAAACCCTTAAGGTTCGAACTCTGGGGTGCGCATGAAGATCTCTCTCCCCCTAGCTCTTGCTCTCACCGCAATCTCAAAGCTCAGCTCGCAGAACCTGAAGAACAAGGGACACAAGAGTTTATACTGGTTCCGACCACCGATGTGGTGTACTACCCTACTCCAGTGTGGTGTGGTGGATTGCCTGGTAGGCTTGGATGAACAAGTACAAGGGAAGAACTACCTCCTGAGGAGAGGTGTTCTTGAGCTTGGTGAGCTTGTGTGTGTGAGCATGGTATGAATCCCCCGTCGTCCCCATCCCTTCTCTTTTACGGTGGTGGTTAGTCCTATTTATAGAGGCCCGGGTCCTCTTCCCAAATATCAGGCGGGAAGGGATCCCACAACGGCCAATTTGAAGGGGGACAGCTAGTACAAGCTATCCTGAGAAAAGGTGGTCCTCGCCTGCCAAAAGCTCTGGTGGTGACGCCGTCATGGGCTCCGCGATGACCTCCGTCCTCCCATACTGCTGGTCTTGGTCTTGTTGCACCCATATGGAAACCTTTGCCTGACGCCTCGGGGCTCCTCACCTGTGCCTGCTCCTTTAACACCGGAGAGGAAACCGGTACTCTGCGCCCGCTGGCGCTCGCCTGGCGCCCACCTGGCCTTGGTCGTCACGGCTCACATCACTGGAACCTCAGGAGGTTCCCCTCGCCTTGATCTCTCTGCTCCTCGCGAGCCAGCCTAGTGAGGCCGCCCCTGAGGAGGTCTTGTGTCGTCCACCTCGCGAGGCTCGGCCCCTCGCGAGGGTCTTGAGTGTTTGCTGGTGAATATGGGCCATACAGGGCCGCTGGTGGAGTCACGCCGTAGGCCGCAGGCGGGCAAGTCTGGGGACCCCTGTTCCCAGACCGCCGACAGTAGCCCCCGGGCCCAACGCGCGCTCGGACTTGGCTTCGAGGGGAAGCCAAGGGGCAAGTGCGAAGCGCCGCAGGCCCCAACCACCTGTGGCCTTGATTGACGCGTGGTGACTGACGGGACATGGGCGTCTCCGCTTCCCCACGCTACATCGGCAACTGCCCTACTAACAAAAGGCTGGCGCGGGCCATGCTGCGTTCATTGCTTCCCTTCGTCTTGCTCCAGATCGCCTTTCTTGCTCCTTGTTCCCAAAGGCTCCAGATCCACCCAAATCCTCCTCTGAGCCAGCCTCCAATGGCGCCCAACCAAGCTCGGGCCGCACCTCCGCCATCCTGGTACGAACCTGTGCTGAATGCGCCAAGCGTCTCGCAGAAGAACCTCGCCTGCACGCTCCTGATGACAGCGGAGGGCGATGAGAAGAGGAAGACTGTACTCCCGGCCAACTCCGCCGAGACAGAGGCCTCGGGTAGTGCTACCTCTTGAGCATGCGTTGGTCTTCCCTTGAAGAGGAAAGGGTGATGCAGCAAAGTAGCGTAAGTATTTCCCTCAGTTTTTGAGAACCAAGGTATCAATCCAGTAGGAGGTTACACGCAAGTCGCCTTGTACCTGCACAAACAAATAAGAACCTTGTAACCAACGCGATAAAGGGGTTGTCAATCCCTTCACGGCCACTTGCAAAAGTGAGATCTGATAGAGATAATAAGATAAATATTTTTGGTATTTTTATGATAAAGATTGGAAAGTAAAGATTGGAAAATAAACAGCAGCAGAAATAGCAAATTGATAGGAGACTAATATGATGGAAGACAGACCCGGGGGCCATAGGTTTCACTAGTGGCTTCTCTCAAGATAGCATAATCTACGGTGGGTGAACAAATTACTATCGAGCAATTGATAGAAAAGCGCATAGTTATGAGAATATCTAGGCATGATCATGTATATAGGCATCACGTCCGCGACAAGTAGACCAAAACGATTCTGCATCTACTACTATTAGTCCACACATCGACCGCTATCCAGCATGCATCTAGAGTATTAAGTTCATAAGAACAGATTGACGCATTAGGCAAGATGAAATGATGTAGAGGGATAAACTCAAGCAATATGATATAAACCCCATCTTTTTATCCTCGATGGCAACAATACAATACGTGCCTTGCTGCCCCTGCTGTCACTGGGAAAGGACACCGCAAGATTGAACCCAAAGCTAAGCACTTCTCCCATTGCAAGAAAGATCAATCTAGTAGGCCAACCCAAACTGATAATTCAAAGAGACTTGCAAAGATATCAAATAATACATATAAGAATTCAGAGAAGAACCAAATACTGTTCATAAATAATCTTGATCATAAACCCACAATTCATCGGATCTCGACAAACACACCACAAAAAGAATTACATCGAATAGATCTCCAAGAGAATCGAGGAGAACTTTGTATTGAGATCCAAAGAGAGAGAAGAAGCCATCTAGCTAATAAATATGGACCCGAAGGTCTGTGGTAAACTACTCACACATCATCAGAGAGGCTATGGTGTTGATGTAGAAGCCGTCCATGATCGATTCCACCTTCGGCGGAGCGCCGAAAAAGGCCCCAAGATGGGATCTCATGGGTATAGAAGGTTGTGGGGGTGGAAATGGGGTTTCGTGGTGCGCTCAGATGTTTTCAGGGTATATGAGTATATATAGGCGAAAGAAGTAGGTCTATGGAGCTGCGAGGGGCCCATGAGGGTGGGGGGCGCGCCCACCCCCCTGGGGCACGCCCTCCTGCCTCGTTTCTTCCTCGCTGCTTCCTTGACGTCCACTCCAAGTCTCCTAGATTGCGTTTGTTCCAAAAATAACTCTCCCGAAGGTTTCATTCCATTTGGATTCCGTTTGATATTCCTTTTCTGCGAAACACTGAAATAGGCAAAAAAACAACAATTTGCATTGGGCCTTTGGTTAGTAGGTTAGTCCCAAAAATAATATAAAAGTGCATAATAAATCCCATTAAACATCCAAAACAGATAATATAATAGCATGGAACAATCAAAAATTATAGATACGTTGGAGACGTATCAGGCAGCACCTTCTATCCCTTCTTCATGAGCAGCATCATGGCGGGGTTGGTTCCTCCCTTCTCCGACTTCTTCTATTCCGCCCTCAGCTATTACAAGCTTCACGCCCTCTATCTTCATCCCAACTCCGTCCTCCTTCTGTCGATCTTCGCCTTCTACTGTGAGGCGTACATTGGGGTGATGTCGTCCGTGGCGCTATGGCGCCACTTATTCTATCTCCGGGTCAAGGACGGCCCCTGCTCGGGGTGCGTCAACTTCGTCGCGGCCAACAAGACCAATGCAATCTCGAAGGCCTCTCATGACGGGTGGTTCCGCGCGAGGCTCATCGACCCTCGGGCAGAGTTGGTGCTAGAGAGGATGACCGCCAACCTGAAGCCTGATGACAAAAGGGCGGCGAAGCTAACGGGGGCCATGATCGTCAAGGAGTTCATGGCGCAGCGTGGCTCCCCTCCAGGCGCGTGCGCCCCTTGTGGAAGTTCGGGGATGAAGCGGACGACCTCCGCCTGCGTCCGGAGGCCCTATCTGACGAGGAGCTCGGCATGGCCCTCTGCTCCTTGGTTGGGGATGACCAAGGGTACCAGCAGGACAACTTCGTTCCCTTGTACTACCGCCCGGATGGGGCGAAGATCGCCGCTGCCATGCTTGTCTTTGATGGGCGTGGTCTTGTGCCGCCGGCGCCCTCTGAGGCCCCGCTGGTGACGGTTCTGGTGGTGGTGTCCTCTGACGATTCTGACGAGGGGAGGAACATGACTCGACAGCCACCTCGGAGGGGTCTGGGGAGACCTCCCCTCCATGCAAGGCCGACCTCCTCCGCGCCTTGCCTGACGACGACGCTGCCGGCGACCACCCAGTGAGGGAGGTCCTGCCCCTTGCTAGGGTCACTATGAGGTCCAGGGTCTCCGCCTCTGGGAAGCCGCCGCCTGGTGTCTCGACAAAGAGCAGATCATCGCTGATCTCTCGGGGTGACGCCCCTACCTCACCGCTGCGCGGAGCTACCGCGGCCTTGCTCACTCCTGGGGCCCGCGTGCCCGCGCCCCAGGCCGCGAGGCCCCTAAGCTCCACACTCCTGAAGAGGCGCCGGGACTACAGCACCGTGGACCAGTGAGTATCCTGTCCTGACCTTGCCCTTGCTCCTGCTTCCGCCACGGCTTCCTGATGCTTCCTCCTTGAGCTTCTAGGCCGACGTCGTCATCGAAGAAGAAGAAGCAGGAGGGGGCGGCCACATCCTCGGGGACCCAGCAGCCTATCACGGCCGCGCCTCCTCCGGCTCAGAAGGGCGGCTATGTCACCCGCCCCTCTCCGGCCCGGTCTTCCTCGCGAGGGCCGGAGGAGCGTCTCCAGGGGACGGTGGCCCCTGAAGCTACGTCGACTCCCGAGGCGCTTGTCCCCAGCTCATTGGCCGAGGTCCCGCAGGCTCCGGAGCTCCTGGCTCCTTCTTCCGCCGCCGTTAATCTGCACGTCTTGGCAATGACGCTGCCTTCTCCTTCCGCCCCACTGCCAGTTCACAATCCCTCTGCCTCGCTTGACGCCCTGGAGCACGCCCTTTCTGTGCTCACCTAGCTGCGGGGTGATCTTCAAGGCGCCGACCGTCGCCTAGTGGCTGGGCGCCTGGAGTTGATCTCTGGCTGGTTGCACTCTGATGCATCTATCCGGGAGGCACTGAGCTGGGCCATGGCGGCTTCCAAGAAGGACAAGCCGGCCGCTGCCCAAGCCGCGGCTGCCCGCGAGGCGGCGCTGAAGGACACCGGGGCTGCCCAGGATCGCTGCCGATCGCTAGAGGCCGAGCTGGAGACCATGCGCAACCAGCGCACGGCCGAGGCTCGAGACCGCAAGGCGGAGGAGGAGAAGATGAAGGCCCAAGAGGACGTCCTCAGAGGTCGTGACGCCGAGCTGGAGCAGTTGGTGAGGGCACAGGCCACGGAGCGCAGCCGGCTGGAGAAGCTGGAGCAGGAGATGAAGGCAAAGAAGGCCAAGATGGGAGGCAAAGTGAAGGTCCTGGTTGAGGACCGCGTGGCCTTCAAGTCCCTTGAGGAGAGGTCCCGCATGGCGCTGCGGGCACTCTATCAGAAGGGCTTGGACGAGCCGCTGGTGACAGACGATGAGGGCCCCATCCAGCTCCTGCCTCATCTTGTTGCGACGCTCGAGGACGTCGTCGACGCGATTGGCCCCTTGGTGGAGGGGGAAGCCCGTGCGCTCTCCTCATCCACGCTGACGTGTGTCTTCGGCCACCTTCATTTCGTGATCCTGACGCCGACCATGATGAGCTGCTTGAGCCCGTGGATGATGAGCACTGCGCAGCTGCTGCCGAAGCCGTGAAGAGCCGAGTGGAGGCCTTGCTGAAGAAGTTCCGCGCCTTCGACCCTGCGCCCTTGCCCGGTGGTGCTGCCGAACCTGCGACTCCGATGGGCGGCAGAGGTGAGGGCAACGTCGTCGTCGAAGGGGCACCCCTTGCAAGTGAGGGCAGTGTCCAAGGATGAAGAGATGGCTTGCTGGCGGCTCCTTTTCCTGCTTTGCCTCTGCAACATGCACCATGCCTCATGGAGGCGTTTAAACTTGTGTTTGGTATTTGAAGAACAGTATGTTTTGTCATATTTGTTTGACGTTCCGCGATTTCCTTCTCGTTTGCTTGGTGTTCTAGGTCGTCAGGGCCCGATCCCGCGCATACCTCGGTCGCCGTCGGGCCGTCCGGATCACTAGGACGGTCCAAGGGGTGAGGGGCTACGTGGCAGTTAGGCTCCTGAGTCGCGATGCTCAGGAGTCCCCCTTGATGCGCAAACGGCCCGGGGGAAGAAACCGCTAAAGTAGTTCATAGGGTTCTACGTCGGCAGGGCCCGACCTCGCGCGTACCTCAGCCGCTGTTGGGCCGTCCGGATCACCAGGACGGACCAAGGGGTGAGTGGCTACATGGCCAGTTAGGCTCCTGAGTTGCGATGCTCAGGAGTCCCCCTTGACGCTCAAACAGACCTTCATACCTGTCCTCGCCGAGTTCCCGCCCGGCACTGGCGCGCGACGACCAGGTCCGAGTGACCTCGCAGGGCGGCGTACGCTAGGTGGGGCCTAAGCGTAGCCCCTGTGCCTAGCCCCCTCGCGCGACTCTCCCGAGGGGAGAGCGTTGCGGTTAGGCTGGACACTGAGCCGGGTGGCTCCCTGCGGTTGGTACGGCCGTGGGGCCGCTCTCAGTTCTTTATCACGAGTGCGGAGCGTAGCGCTTCCGCACTTGCACGGGCATAGCCGCTCATCGACCGTGTCGACTGCCAGCGCGGAGCATGGTGCTTCCACTGGTGGGTGGGTGAGGGCTCCCTCTGAGTGGAGCCCCTGGGGCGTGTACAGCCCCGCCTTGACACGTGGCTTGCACGGCAGGGCTAGATGAGGTGTGTCTGGGCATGGTGAGCCAGCGCGGGACTCACGAGGCCCTACCTCAAGGTGGGTTGCGCCTGGTCTTGGTTCTTGATAGCTTCAGTGATCCCGCGAGATGGTTAGGTAACCTGCGTCGGACTAATTTCCTGAGGCGATCCCATGAGAAGGCCAAACACCAACGACCCCAGGAGGTGACATGAATGGGGCCGGCCCACTAGACAGACCTCAGTACTTGGGTTTATCGACGCTGCAGGGACAAACCCGAGCACAGACGCCGTGCCGAGCCTACTCATGCGAGGAATCCTAAGGGAAAACGACCGGCGCGCGGCTCCCGTGGCAATGAGGGTGGTCATGGGTGGGGTATCGATGTACTAGATAAGAAGGTGATAGCCATAGATAAATTATGTAAGGGGACAAGCTAGCTCAGGATAGATGTAAGAACGATACATGCCACTGGGACGGACCCGAGCGGCCTGGGGATGATGCAGCCCGAGGGGCACCCCCAACAGAGTGAGCTGAAGATGCAAAAAGATACATGTCGCGGGGGCAGGCCCGTGCGACCTGGGAATGATGCGGCCCGAGGGGCGCTCCAAGCTGAGTAAACCGGAAAATGTCACCTGGTTCTGTCATCGAAGGGGTGTCGAGGTAGCTGAAGGTGCGCGTTGGAGAGGTCGCTCCTCACGATCCACCAGGGCCCTGAGCCTCAGGAGGCTCTGGGGGCTCGGGTGGTTCCTTGACGACCATCGCCATCTCCGCCAGGACTGCGTGATGCCTGGCCTCCTGAGTCGCTAGGATGCTCCGTAGATGACGCTGGTAGGTGACAGCCGCGTTCGGCAGGCAAAACGGCATGCGAACATAGCTGTGAGGCCGACCCTCGCACTGGCCAACGCTCGAAGGCCAGAAGCACTCCTGAGATGCGGCCCTGTTGAGCCCTGGAATGTCGACGCAGACGCGCAGCCCGCCGTCCTCGCCAGGATGGGGAGCTGCGCCGGGTGGTGGGCGGCGGTCGCCGCGTATGGTCCTTGCTTCCTGAAGCTCCTTGATCGCCTAGGTGATGAACTCCTGAGCACTTGGCGCTCCTCGCCTTGTGCCATCTCGAGGGAAACGTGCAGCGAAGCACGCCTCCACATGGTGCCCGAGTGCCTCCCTCGTGACATTCGCTAGGTTTGAGGCCCTCCAGAAGAGCGCCCCCGAGCCCAGCCTGAGGAGGCCGCCGGCCGTGCCTTCCTATGCGAGGGAGGGAGGCGCCCCAGCCGCGGGCGCATACCCTGACGCGGTGCCACTCGAGGCACCACTTCCCTGAGGCGCTAGGTGGAGCAGCTGCTTCTTCTTCTTGGGGATGGCCTGAGGAGGGTACAATATGCCTTCGTTGTCGGGGTCTTCGATTGCTGCGGCTTGGAAGGCGCGCTCAAGGGAGCACACCGCATCTCTTTCTTCACACGGAACCGTGATGATGCCCCCACTCCCCGGCATCTTGAGCACATTGTAGCCGTGGTGGGTCACCGCCATGAACTTGGCCAACGCTGGATACCCAAGGATGGCATTGTACGGCAGGCGGATGTGTGCGATGTCAAAGTCAATGAGCTCGGTGCGGTAGTTCTCGCGCTGGCCGAAGGTGACAGGGAGGCGGACCTGCCCTATCATGGTGGTGGAGCCGTTGGTCACTCCGGACAAAGGCTTGGTAGGCTGCAGCTGATCGTACGGCACTTGGAGACTGTCGAATGTCTCGGCGGATAGGACATTGAGCCCTGCGCCGCCGTCGATGAGGGTCATGGTGACTTGGACATTGCTAATGACGGGTGAGAAAAGCATCGGGAGGGCACCGGCAGTAGCCATGCACTTGAGCTGGTCCGATGAGCTAAAGGTGATGGCGCACCTGGAGCACCTCTGCGGGCGCGTGGCCTCGAGCTTGGGAAGAGATGCGTTCACCTCACGAGCAAACAGCTTGAAGACACGCTGGGAAGCTGGGGCCTGAGCATCGCCCAAGATGCAAGCGACAGCGCGCGGCTCCTGGAAGCCCCCAGCCCCGTCGTCTTGATGGTGGTCGTCATTCCTTCTTGGTGGTGGCGGTAGCGGAGGGAGGCCAGGATTTCCCTGAGGACGGTCCTCACGAGGCTGGTCCCTCCAGGCGCCCTCACGAGGCTGGTCCTACCAGTGGTCCTCACGAGGCCGGTCGCGCCACTCCTGATGGGGGTCGCGGTCGTCCTAGCGTCCTCCACTTCGACCTCCTCCCCGGCCATAGCCCCGGTCGTTGCGCTCGGGGCGTCCACTGAAGTGTCCATCTCGAATGGCCCTGAGATCTTGGCAGTCATTGGTGTTGTGGCTGTGTACGTTGTTGAAGGCGCAGAACGGACGGCTGCTCTTGGACGACTCGGGGTGGTCTCGGCTGCCCTTTGTATCTGGCTCTGCCGCGAGCACGGCTACCCCCTTGTGCTTCACGTCCTTAGCCTTGCCTTTCTTCTCTTCTATGTCGGCAGTAGGGTGCTCGAGGAGGGAAAGGCGCCCCTCCTTAGCTCTTGCACACTTGGTCTCCATGTTGAACATCTCCAGAGCCGTGCACAACTCCTCGTGGATGGCGAGCTCCTCCTTCATCTTGACATCGCAGACACCATCAGAGAACGCTGAAATGTTGGCCTCGTCTGTCACCTTGGGGATCTTGAGGCCAACGCTGTTGAAGCACTGGATGTACATCTGTAGGGTCTCCCCTGGCTGCTGCTTGAGGCGGCGTAGGTCACCCATGGCTGGCGGGCGGTCGCGAGTGCCCTGGAAGTTGGCGACGAAGCTGTCGCGCATCTCACACCAGGCGGAGATCGAACCTGGGGGTAGGTTCAGGAGCCACGAGCGAGCGCCATCTTTGAGAGCCATGCGAAACCAGTTCGCCATGACTTTCACGACGCCGTTGGCCGCCTCGATGCTCAGCTCGTAGAGCTGCAAGAACTCCGCAGGATTGGGGGCGTCGTCATAGCGCGGAGGCAGGAATGGCTTGAACTTGCCTGGCCAAACGACGCTACGCAGCTCCAGGGTGAAGGCACGGAAGCCTACCGTAGCCACTGGGTCCCACTGTGGGGGAGGAGCTTGGTCTTGACGCCCGCGCACCGCCGCCATGGGCGGTGCGCGATCTTGATGCGGTGGTGCCGGGAGCGCGGGAGCGTTTTCTCTCGGTCGGGGAACATCTTGGCAACTTCTTTCTTCATGCGCGGGCGCTCGGCGTGGCGGGTCACGCCGAGGGGCCGCGCATCTTGGTGCCAGGGCATCGTGTTGGTGCAGAGGTGGCGGAGGCGCCCCGTGAGCTACATCACCCCCAGCTGGCGGAGGGCAAGGCAGCGAGAGGGATGGTGCGGGAGAGCCCCCGGCGGCGCTGACGAGCTCGGCGATGCGGTCCAGCCAGTCCTCATAGAGGTCGTCGACCGGGGTGTAGCGCAGGAGCTCGCGTGCCATGAGCAGCGCGGCCTGCGCGTCCGTGGGCGCGTGACGAGCGTGGGACGATGAGCTGGCCGGAGTCAGTGACGGGGTGGCGGTGCGGCCGTCCCGCCGCACAGAGGTGTGCGGCGAGGACGCTTGCTGCTCGTTTCCCGCCGGGCCAATGGCGGCGTTGGCGGTGGGTGACGGAGAACGACAGGGATGCCCGTCGGCTGGGGCTGTCTGAGTGACACGGGCGGCGAGGGCGGCCCGACGCTCGGTGCGCGTCTGCCATGGACGCGGTGGAGCGTGGATCGACGGAAGGAAAGCTTCAACACACCCCTACCTGGGGCGCCAAATGTTGGATTACGGGTTCCGGCAAAGCCCTTAAGGTTCGAACTCTAGGGTGTGCACGAAGATCTCTCTCCTCCTAGCTCTCGCTCTCACCGCAGTCTCAAAGCTCAGCTCACCGAACCCGAAGAACTAGGGACACAAGAGTTTATACTGGTTCGGGCCACCGATGTGGTGTAATACCCTACTCCAGTGTGGTCTGGTGGATTGCCCTGTAGGCTTGGATGAACAAGTACAAGGGAAGAACTACCTCCTGAGGAGAGGTGTTCCTGAGCTCGGTGAGCTTGTGTGTGTGCGGATGGTCTGAATCCCCCGTTGTCCCCATCCCTTCTCTTTTACGGTGGTGGCTAGTCCTATTTATAGAGGCCCGGGTCCTCTTCCCAAATATCAGGCGGGATCCCACAACGGCCAATTTGAAGGGGGACAACTAGTACAAGCTATCGTGACAAAAGGTGGTCTTCGCCTACCAAAGGCTCTGGTGGTGACGCCGTTGTGGGCTCCGCGATGACCTCCGTCCTGCTGGTCTTGGTCTTGTTGCACTGATATGGAAACCTTTTCCTGACGCCTCCGGACTCCTCGCCTGTGCCTGCTCCTTTACCACGAAAGAGGAAACCGGTACTCTGCGCCCGCTAGCGCTCACCTGGCACCCGCCTGGCCTCGGTCATCATGGCTCACGTCACGGGAACCTCACGAGGTGCCCCTCGCCTTGATCTCTCCGCTCCTCGCGAGCCAGCCTAGTGAGGCCGCCCCTAAGGAGGTCTTCTGTCGTCCGCCTCACGAGGCTCGGCTCCTCGCGAGGGTCTTGAGTGTTTGCTATTGAAGATGGGCCGTACAGGGCCGCTGGAGGGGTCACGCCGTAGGCCGCAGGTAGGCAAGTCTGGGGACCCCCGTTCCCAGAACGCCGACATTATGTGTCTGCTTCTTTCTTCTTTTAGAATGCTGACAGAATATTGCAGAGTGCCTTATTAAGCAATGGTAAAGGAAGTAATGCAGATAAGGTTCAGGATAGTGAGACATCCTTGTTGGTCTCCAACAAAGCTGATAAAATAGTTAAGGAAAATTATCTTGAAGACAGTGAGACAGCCCCAAAGTCCTGTCTTGGTTTAGTGTTCAAGTTAATGGCCCCTACTGCTGGCACAAGCTATTCAAGCTCACTGTCTGAATCAGTTCGGTTTCTTGAGTCTCAACTACAAGCTGAAAGACATCGATCAGCTATGCTACGACAAGAAGCGGAAGGACTGCGGAAGTCCCTGGAGGATTCAGATGCATACTTTTTGGTGCAACAACAAGCGTTGGAGGATTTTAGCGCCACTTGAGCTCTTCTGAAGTTGTTTTAGTTATAGACTTGTTTGCTGCCATGTTTATTTGCACTGGTGGCCAATATTGACGGCCAGTGTATGTAATATGCTGCTTTGTTCCCTATATTTGCCTTGGTGGCGAACTTTGATGCCTACTGGATGTAATATGTGTAATAGCCGTAATAGCCTAGCGTTAGTTGCTTGCTTATTTATTTCCTTATTGTCTTGTTTAGATGTTTGCTTGTAGTCACTGCAGTTCTTTTTCCGTGTTTTTTCTAGTGGCCACAATAACCTATTTTTGGTAACTAGGCCACAATAACCATGGCAACACATGGACTGTTGTAACCATGGGCCTCCTGCAGGCCGTAGGAGCCATAGGATCCATGGGCCTTCTACGGGCCGTAGGATCCATGGGCCCTCTATGGGCCGTAGGATCCATGGGCTTTCTACGGGCCATAGGATCCTTGGGCCTTCTACGGGCTGTAGGATCCATTGGCTTTCTACGGGCCATATGATCCATGGGCCTGCTACGGGCCGTAGGATCCATTGGCCTTCTTCGGGCCGTAGGATCCATGGGCTTTCTACGGGGCGTATCCTCATTTCGCCAAAGATGGGCCATACTATTCGTGGACCATAACGGGCCGTTAATAGGCCGTATTTGTTAACGCTATGAAAATATCCCAACTGGTTAACGGGCCACAAATGGGCCGAATGAAACCACGGGCTGAATTTGGCCCACAAACGGAACAGGCCAGTAACGGACTGTAACTAACCGAATTCTAGAAATGAGCCCAAGGATAATAAATGGGCCCTTAGAAGGCTAAAAGGTAACACGTGCTGGAAATGGCCGACGGAATAATGGGTCATTAATGGGTATAAAGCGGTACATAGTTCATTATTGGCCAATTTCATCTCGGGCCTTTAATTGGCCCAGAATTACAAAGGGCCTCCTATGGGCCGAAAGACGTCATGGGCCGTACATGGGCCGGAAGTTACAACGGGCTGGTATCATATTGGACGGCCCAGATGACGCTACTGGGCCAAATTCTGGTAGGCCGTGAGTTAGCGGGCTGTAAATGGGCTATATGCGAACATGCCATTAACAGGCTTTCCGTGGGCTGGCCCGCTACCTTTTGACCAAGTCAAACGGGCCGCCCTTTTACTGGAATGGGCCTCTGTTGGGCCGTGCCATGTGTCAATGAATCATAGGCGCCTTCGGTCCAATGAGTGGATGACATCTGTCCCAACGATGAGCCGACACGTGGTTACACTGGCCATTGAGAATTTTACACGTGGAAAATCCCCATTGGTCCGGGCTGTTACCGGGTTATCGGATTGAAACTGGAACCTGATAGCTTAACGGCGACCCGTTATGATGGATTCCACGTGTCGGTCACCCTTGACGAAAGCACTTCTCTGACGCACGAGTTATCGTCATGGAAGTGGACACTTCCGTGATGATAATTTTGGTAATGTCATGGAACACTTCTACGACAGCACAGGTATGACTATCTTGATTCTTTCATAAAATCGTCATGGATGTACATGCATGACAGAAAATGTGACCTACTGTGACAAACATGTATCATCACGGAAGTGTATTTTTTGTAGTGATACCAGAAGATGGGTACCGGAGGCTGGCCAGGGGTGCCACAAGCCACCAAGGCACGCCTGGGGGCGCCCTAGTGCCTTCTATGCACCTGGGTGGCCCCCTCTGGTACTTCTTTGCTCCAGTATTTTCTATTTATTCCAAGATAAATATCCATAAAATTTCAGCTCATTTGGAGATGTGCAGAATAGGTATCTCTGACGTAGCTTTTTCATGTCCAGAATTCCAGCTGTCGGCAATCTCCGTCTTCATGTAAATCTTGCATATTAAGAGAGGAAAGGCATTAGAATTGCTCCACAAAGTGTTATATTGATTATAAACACTATTAATAACAGTAGGAAATCATGATTCAAAATTGACGTATCAGGGAGCATCACATGATAACCAAAGGTTCACTCAAATGTCATTCGTGTAATCATAGGGATCGATATGGACGTCCATGGTTCCGCTATTGGTCACTGAACAGACGGTTTTCATTCATGTCTATGATTTACCAAACCTACAGGGTCACAAGACTAAGGTAATCACGTTCTGCTGAGTGTTAATAGAACGAGAGTATCGAGGATAGTTTCTAGAGGAACTGAAAAGTTTCGGAGTTTATCGGGTAATACCGCATACTTCTGATAATTAATATATAGGTGAAAAATGTTTTGAATGTTGTTAAATTATATATAAAAGACTCTAGTAATTGTTAGAGGGATTTTATATTTAATTAAATATCAACGGGCCTTAAAAGGCCTAGTGGTGGATGGGAACACTGCTGCAGGATGCTGCTAATGCGACACTACAATCAGAGACCCTTCGACGCAATTGTGTGTGATGCATTAATGACAAATGGTTGTGTAATAAAACCATCAAGAATGAGACGAACTATTTGCGATTGCACACTCATCAAACAGAATTCAGATCAGAGATGCGTCTGCGATGCGTGGCATACGGTTAATCCATACGAACTGTTTGTGATGATCCAGAACAACAGAAACGGTCAGCCAGATGAGGGCGTGTGCGATATATGGCATATAGTTCACTAGGATGAACTGTGTGTGATTTGGTAACACAATAGAAATGGTCAGCCAGATCAAGGTGTGTGCGACGGAGGGCATACAGTTCACTCGGATGAACTGTTTGCGATGAGCCAAGTCAACAGAAACGGTTCAAAAGAACAAGATGTGAGTGATACGCGGCAAACAGGTCCGTAATCAGAAATTTGTGTGAAGACCAATAATAACATAGACGATTGCTGCTAATAAACCGTGTGATTTGCTCTGTCTACAGAAGGACAACATATATATAACTAAAATAAACATCCAATTACATAAGTGACCATACAGATCATTCGTACACACCTCAATAAACAATTGCATGCATTCTAAACTAGCAGAAATGATCGTCTAGTCATCTACTTGTTTTGACGCTCCCGCCACTGCTCTGTGGCTCGATCCCTCATCTGGGGCAGGACAAAGACACTTCCTCATGTCAACGATCCGCCTGTACATCGCGTAGCTTGTGGAAGCGTCCTTGGCCGTGTACATGACGTGTTCTTCACCCACTCTCTGATGCCAGGCACTCTGCCAGGCGTTCTTGTCCTTTTTGCTCTCATCCTTCATCTTCATGTAGTAGGGGTCGATGATTGCCGAGGCGAGGTCAACCAAGGAGGTTTGTTTGTTGGTGGTGCTGCACAGACATTGTAGTGCTCACGGATGTTGACAAGATTCTGGCAGGTCAAGCCCGAAACCTTGAGCGTTTTAGATCATTGGTGGTGTCCACCGTAGCGAAACTGTAGTCAGAGTTGTTGAAAAACCTGGAGAAACGCTCGCAAGGCCTTGTGGCTAGGTGGTAGTGGTAGACGAGGATGTCATGTCACACACACAACTGGGCGATGGCAACCTTCTGATCTTGCCCCGCACGACCACTGGTGAACTCGAGGTCGAAGCTGACCACTTGGTACTTGTCCTCAGCAGGCAACTGATGCATTGTTTGGATGGAGCTCTCCACCGAGACCGACTCGTTCGTGTACACCACCGAGAGGTCCGTCCCCCCTCACGTGGGTGTCCACTACATGATGCGTGGTGAACTGCCCCCGTTCTCGTCGTTGGCCGCTTGGAGTGCCATTGGAGTCACGGGAAGCGCCATTGGAACCGCTGGATGTCCTCTCTGTATGTGTCGTAGTGAGTGTGCTAATTGTGTCGTGTGGCTTGAGAGATGAAGGTAAATGGACGCGGGAATAAATGGGGGTCGGGCGTCCTGGATTCTCGGCGTTTCCGCATGGCAGTTTTTGCAGCGAGTAACTGCATGGTGGCACCGCGCCCGGCGCAACCGCATGCATGATGGCAGCATGAACGTACGTGATCATGCGCCGGCCCCAAACACTGGCAGTGTGCATGGATGGACGAGGGCAGAGCGCGAGGAGGGACGCGAGAGTAGAGTGCGCGTGGTGGGACACGAGCAAAGCACGCTGTGGCCGCCTCAACCACAAGCAACCACACACATACAACAGTTGAGCACACAAGGAATTCTCGTCTACTAGTCGGCCGACAGTTGTGACACTGCGTAGTGAGAGGCCATGTGCTTCTACCTCCGTCTTGGTCTATTAGTCCCCATTATATTTTGTGCCATATTTTGACCCTAAATTTAACTAACAAAATGTTAATGCATGTTATAAAAACTATATAATTAGAAACTATGTTCAAATTCAAATCCAACGATATAATCTTTGGTGACATACATTTGTATTTTATTAGTTAAATCTCAAGTCAAAATTTGGCAAAAAAATACAATGATGACATATAAACCAGGACGGGGGTAGTAGGTAAATTAAATCGCAAACGTTTTTTATTAACCGTATGTGTATGTGTCCTTTCATCCTCCTCTCGCATGTCTTGTCACCCCGCTGCCGCTGACGGCTTCGAGCGCAAGCTTGAGCAGCGCGGGGTCGCTCTTTTGGCCGTACGGGTGGCTCGAGGTGGCGCCAATGAATCGTCGGTGAGCCCGTTCCCGTGCAAGCTTCCCTCCCGAGGCGGTGAAATCCCCCAAAATCACAATGATTAAAGGCCTACTATATAAACCCTCATGGCCGATGAGTCCTGCGTTGCATTTTCCCCTGACTCCCTGTAGCTTATCTCGTCTGCTTCTCCCGTAATCGCCAATCACACCGGTCCGTCATCGTCGCTTAGGCACTCCGCCGTTATAAGAGGAAACCTCTAGCTAGAAGGCTACACCGCAGCGGCGGCGCAGTCACCGGCGTAGTGTAGTGCGCGTGGCATCCCTGTTGGGTGTGCGTGGAACACCCACCACACACTCCGCCGCCGCTGCCCATCGGGAGCTATTGCCGGCCGCCATTGCTGCCACCCCACCGTTTGCCGCCGTGGCCGCCACACCACCGTCAAAACCCAGGGCCATCGCTCGCTCTACCACTGCAGCCCGAAGGCCGGAGGTGGCCATCGTGGCCGCCACCCGACTGTCGGCCACCGTAGCCATCTCCCGCAGTGCCACCACGGCCTGAAGGTGGGAGGTGGTGGTCATTGCCGCCGCCCCATCATCGGTCGCCGTGGCCGCCAGGCCACTGTCGAGCATCGGGGTCATCACCTGCTCCACCACCGCTACCCGAAGGCGGGAGGTGGAGGTGGAGGCCCGCACGTGCGTTAGCCACCTTGCACGCTACATAGAGTTCCTGCGAGAGGAGGAGGAGCACCTCGCCGAGCATGCAAAGAGCCTTACAGCCGCCAAGGCCGCAGCACACGCCATCGTAGAAGCGAGCAATGAGGAGATCTATGAGGAATCCCACCGCTTCAAGAGGGGTCGTCTAGAGTGGCAGAGGGCGTTCGAGGTGAGCGTCGCTGAAGGTGCAGCAGCGGCAGGCACCGTATTGCATCTGTCCAGGTCATCGGTAGGATCCTCCTCCTCTGCCTCTTACTGAGCGTGCTCGGCAGAGGAGAGGCTGCTGGAAGAGGTACAAAGCCCCTCCGTAGTAGTACTAGTATTTAGGGGTTATTTTGTTCAGTTCATCTGGCTATATATCAGGTTGAACTATACAATGTACTTAAAATTAGATAGTATATATAGTTGAACTAGCTATTTCAGTATGTGGTTGACAACAATTGGGGAAAAGTTTGGTCGGTGCAGCTGTCGAGTTGAACTGTTTCTATAAAGAATGACTTCTTAATCTATGAATGAAATCTATGCTTAATTACTGAATTTTAGTTGAAAATTTAGATAGTGCTAGTGATTTTTAGCTGCAAATTTTGACAAATGGCAGTTTTACAATGTTGACAAAGGGCAATATTACTAGATCAATAAATGTCAATCTTTCCAGTTTGACAAATGGCAATATACCCAATACGACAGATGCAAATCTTACCAAATTGTCTGTGCGTGGTTGCACACGGGTCATCCGAAAAAACCGTTTGCATTGAAGGTATGTACAAATCCTGCGTGCCAGATTTTCTCTTCGCTTAAGAACCATATCTCTCGCTTTGCATACCGTATACAATATGAACTGCTTGCGATGAAGGGATGTACAAATCCTACGCGGCAAATTTTTCCATTGGCTTACTGGGGAAGACCGTAGCCCTCGCTTTGCTTACGGATGTTCTATCTAAAACGTTTACGATGAAGAGCTCCACAAATCCTACTCGGCACATTTTCCCTTGGCTTACTTGGGAAGCTGACGGTTTGCATACAGGTGTTCTATCTTAAACGTTTGCTGTAGGTGTCAAAACCAGCCGATCTCGGGTAGGGGGTCCTGAACTGTGCATCTGAGTATCGAAGGTAACAGCAGACAAGGGACACGATGTTTACCCAGGTTCGGGCCCTCTTAATAGAGGTGATACCCTACTTCCTGCTTGATTGACTTTGATGAGTATAGGGGTTACAAGAGTCTGTCTACCTCGAGATCGTGATGGCTAAACCCTACTTGTCTAGGCTATATGACTTGTGTTGATCTCTACGGACTAAACCCTCCGGTTTATATAGACATCGGAGGGGCCTAGGGTTGTACAAAGTCGGTTTACAGAGAAAGGAAACTACACATCCGGATGCCAAGCTTGCCATCCACGCAAAGGAGAATCCCATCCGGACACGGGGGAAGGCCTTCTATCTTGTATCTTCATGGCCCATCAGTCCGGCCCATGTCACATAGCCCGGACGCCCGGGGACCCCATAATTTAGGACTCCCTGAGTAGCCCCTAAACCAGGCTTCAACGACGATGTGTCTGGCACGCAGATTGTCTTCAACATTGCAAGGCGGGTTCCTCCTCCAAATACACCAAAGCAGTTTTAAGAACGAGTGAACAATATCCGGCTCCGTATAATGGGTACAACCCTCAACCACAAGGGCACTATATCCAATCAAAGTAAAGTATGTCTACTGACAGCTTTTTGGCGAAACGTTACGTCTGGCCTTTTATTATTTCGAACCGTTTTTCCGGCCTCCCACTTCGCATTTCGAGGCGCGGCCTCTATTGACACGTCTTGTCAAAGCAGAGATCATGCCCCCTTATTGTGGGATTCTCATCAATACGGGCTTGGGTAATCCAACCGTGTCGTTCGCTTGACCCCTTGGGAATAGGCGAGATTTAAGGCTTGTGAGGGGCGCTTGATATTCACTGCCTTTATAAGAGGATAAGGACACATCTTTTTACCCCACGCCTTCTTCTTCCTTAGCCCTCCCATCCTCGAGCTCCAGCGCCCAAGTTTTGATCTTTTCCATCGCCACCAAACACTCTAGCCATGTTCAGATCCGGCTCTCAAGGCAAGTGGGTGGCCTCCTCCATGACAGAGAAGGACATCAAAGAGCTCCGGGAGATGGGGTACCTGAGTGCAGACGTCACGCACAGGATCCCTGCCAAGAAGCAGGTCATCCCCACCGCGGAGCCCGACAAAAGGGTGGTATTTATCCCCCACTTCCTCCGCGGACTAGGATTTCCACTTCACCCTTTCGTCCGCGGCCTTATGTTCTACTACGGGCTAGATTTCCCCAATCTAGCCCCAAACTCCTTCCTCCATATCTCGGCGTTTATCGTCGTGTGCGAGGCGCTCCTCCGCATTCCTCCCCACTTCCGCTTATGGCTCAAAGTCTTCAACGTGAAGCCAAAGGTGGTTGACGGACAGCACACAGACTGAGGAGGCGCCATTGTGAGCAAGCTCCCCAACGTCACCTAGCCCAAGGGGGCCTTCATGGAAACTGTCAAGATATGGCAACAGGAGTGGTTCTACATCACGGAACGCCGCGGCGCCAACTGGGCGGCCACTCCTGAGTTTAGATCCGGCCCCCGATGCGGCTCGCATCGTGGATCAACAAGGGTCTGGACTAGGGGTCGACCGACGAGGTGTTGATGTTGCAGAAGCGCATCAAAAACATGATAGAAAAGAACACCAGCCTCCCTGGCGTTATCCAGGTGATGCTATTCCGTTGGACCCTTCCCTGCCAACGCCGGGCTCTCCACATGTGTGAGTTCAATCCGGAAGGGCTGCGGACCCTGCAGCGATTCTTCGGCATGATGCACGAAGCGATCTGGAAGCTACTTTTCAAGGCCCAGAAGTCGTGGCCAGAGACGACCGACTACATCGGCCTCCACTGCGCTCAGCCGGACACCCCGGTAAGTATTTTGATCTCCGAACATAACTTAGATCGCAACACAAAGGGGTATGCTGAGAATTCCATCCTTTGATCAGGGCTGGACAAAGAAGGCGGGGCCGATCACGTGTCCGTCCCCGCTACCCAAAAACCCAGCCGATCCTCTGCTAACAAGGATGCTGGTCCCGGCGCCGTACCAGGCGCCGGAGAAGAAGGCCAAGAAGAAGAGCAAGGAGGCCAAAGGCAGCCTCCAACGTAAAGGTACTTCGGACGCTGTGTCTGCAGATACCGAAGCTCTCTCCACCCACGATGGAGATGAAGACGAAGAAGAGGAGGAGGAAGAGAGCAATTCTCCCCCTAAGGGGAGGAAGAAGAAAAGGGCGGCCTCCGCAGACCTAGGGGCAAAGGCGTCGAAAAGGGGGAAGATATCCCTCTTGGATGGCTTGGACTCGGATGCCGAAGCCATCCCCCAGTGGCGCCCCAGAGCGAAGCCGCTGGCCGAATCGTAAGTATTCAAAGATACTAGACATATATCCGGCCTTTTATAAATTGTAGAATAACCTATCATTTGTGTATTTCAGTCCGGCCCGTGATCTCCCCCAGCAATCATCGTCTTTGGGGAACTCCCTGGCGCCGGAGATGTTGGAGAGCGAGACGCCTCCGCGAGCCTCTCCACCACATGCCGTGGATGACACCGAGGTGTTATCCCAAAGGACCTCTCTGGGCCAGGGAGAGGTGCGGAAGGCCGCTGGGATGGCGCCCGAGGGTAACGCCTCGGCTACCGGAAACATGGGGGGCACAACCCCCATGGAGATTGACGACGGGGGGGGGGGGGGGGGGCGGACCAGTCCTGCCCCAAGCTGAATACCACTCCGGAGACCCATACGGCTTCGGAATCGAGTAAGCAGCCCCCTTTGAATGAAAGGGAAATGCCAACTCCACCGGTGACCTCCATCAATCTGGAGGCACCAGACACTTTGAGGGAAGCACTTCGCCATGCTTCCGTCGTGGAGAAGCACCGTACCCCGATGGGTATGGTGGTTGAAAAGGTTCAGTCTGCCAAAAGAGAGTTGAACGAAGCCTTCACCAGCCTGTTAACAGGCTTTGAGGTATGCGATGTAATATTCTTAGCTGCTTTTGCATGTGCAAAAAATATGCCTGTGTATAGATAGTAGCCCCTGAGACTCTGTTCAGCTTTTTGAAAAAGGGTCGGACAGAGGATCAAATATTCGTCGGAGATAACATACTTCTCTATTTTGATAAACAGGCTTCACTGTTAGCAGCGACCGTCCAGGCCACCGAAGTATCCGAGCTCAAGCGGAAGCTGGCTGATGATGAGATCAACCGCATTAACAAGCGGTTCGATGAGGCACAAGGTATGCTTTTAAAAGATCCCTTACAAGCCTGAATTGTAATGCAAACTCAGAGTTTAAGCTCATGTGCTGCTATGTGTATGATTGTAGGTAGCGCGACCGAGGTCGAGACCCTCAAGAGTGTCCTTGCCGAAGCCAAGGAGGAGGCGAAGGCGAGCAAAACGGTTGCAGACAAAGCGGCTGCAGATTTAAAGGCCGAATAGGGCGCCCGCCACCAGAATGAGGAGAGGGTGACCGAGGTGGAGCAAGATCTCAAGGACGCCACCTGCAAGTGCGAGTCCTTGGAGGAGCAGAATAAGGCCCAGGCAGCCGAACTCGCCAAGGCCCTCCAAGAGGCTAAGGAGGCACGGACCGAGTCCCGGGCGGCTCGCGAAGAGATCAAGCAAGTGCTACCTCTTGAGCATGGGTTGCTTTTCCCTTCAAGAGGAAAGGGTGATGCAGCAAAGTAGCATAAGAATTTCCCTCAGTTTTTGAGAACCAAGGTATCAACCCAGTAGGAGACTACACCCAAATCGCCTAGTAACTGCACAAACAATCAAGAACCTTGCTACGAATGCGATAAAGGGTTTGTCAATCCCTTCACGACCACTTGCAAAAGTGAGATCTGATAAAGATAATAAGATAAATATTTTTGGTTTTTTTGTTGTATAGATTGGAAAATAAAGATTGCAAAATAAATAGTAAACTTGAATCTGAAACTTATATGATGTAAAGTAGACCCGGGGGCCATAGGTTTCACTAGTGGCTTCCCTCATGATAGCATATATTACGGTGGGTGAACAAATTACTGCCGAGCAATTGATAGAAAAGCGCATAGTTATGAGAATATCTAGGCATGATCATGAACATAGGCATCACGTCTGTGTCAAGTAGACCGAAACGATTCTGCATCTACTACTATTACTCCACACATCAACCGCTATCCAGCATGCATCTAGAGTATTAAGTTCATAAGAACTGAGTAACGCATTAGGCAAGATGACATGATGTAGAGAGATAAACTCAAGCAATATGGTATAAACCCCATCTTTTTATCCTCGATGGCAACAATACAATACGTGTCGGTTCCCTTTCTGTCACTGGGATCGAGCACCGCAAGATTGAACCCAAAGCTAAGCACTTCTCCCATTGCAAGAAAGATCAATCTAGTAGGCCAAACTAAACCGATAATTCGAAGAGACTTGCAAAGATATCAAATCATGCATATAAGAATTCAGAGAAGAATCAAATATTGTTCATAGATAATCTTGATCATAAACCCACAATTCATCGGATCTCGACAAACACACCACAAAAAGTATTACACTGAATAGATCTCCAAGAACATCGAGGAGAACTTTGTATTGAGAACCAAAGAGAGAGAAGAAGCCATCTAGCTAATAACTATGGGCCCGAAGGTCTGTGGAAAACTACTCACACATCATCGGAGAGGCTATGGTGTTGATGTAGAAGCCCTCCGTGATCGAATCCCCCTCCGGCAGATCACCGGAAAAGGCCCCAAGATGGGATCTCACAGGTACAAAAGGTTGAAGCGGTGGAAAAGTGGTTTCATGGCTCCCCTGGATGTTTTCAGGGTATAAGAGTATATATAGGCAAAAGAAGTAGGTCGGTGGAGCTACGAGGGGCCCACGAGGGTGGGGGCGCGCCTACCCCCTGGGCGCGCCCTCCTGTCTCGTGGCCGCCTCGTTGCGTCTTTGACTTCCACTCCAAGTCTCCTGCATTGCATTTGTTCCAAGAATGATCCTCGCGAAGGTTTCGTTCCGTTTGGATTCCATTTGATATTCCTTTTCTGTGAAACACTGAAATAGGCATAAAAACAGCAACTCGCACTGGGCCTCCGGTTAATAGGTTAGCCCAAAAAGTACTATAAAAGGGCATATTAAAGCCCATTAAACATCCAAAATAGATAATATAATAGCATGGAACAATAAAAAATTATAGATACGTTGGAGACGTACCAGCAAGTCAAACAAATAGCGGCTGGTAAGCCTTTATTTTATAGAGTATATTTGGCGGTCGAAGATATGCTTTGCTAAATCGACTATGGAGTGCTCGAGACGCCTTTGCGGGTCTCCCAAGGACTGCTGGCAACGCCGCACAGTATTTCCGGGCCCAAGAAGGGAACACGACGGAGAAGCTCTTCTGGTCATAGTACCTGGCGCCAGAGCGGCCAGCGCTGCTAAACAACCAGATGATGCGGCTGGCGGAGCTGCATAGGATGTCCGGTTTGGCCATGAAGGACATCGTAGTCTGGCTGTGGCCAGCCGGACCCATTCCTAGCAGCTACTTCGGCCTGGTCAAGCGGCTCGGCTACGCCTTGCCCCGAGTTGAGGCTGTGAAGAGCTCGGCGTGCATAGAGGGCGCGTGGATGTCCTTTGCCCATGTCAAAATGCACTAGGCGAAGATGAAGGCCGCCGTCGTGGCAGTCGAGGGGCCCCCCGAAGGCAAGGACTACTGCAAGCCGGAGCGATACTTCGAGGATGTCCTGGAGGGTGCCCGTTTGATAGAGGGTCAATGCTCGAAGGATATTATGTTTGAATGAATGTATCAGGGCTACCCAGACTTTGTGTTATGAAACAAGTCTTTTCTAATGTACTTGCTTGTTTATCGCAAATTATTTTCCTCCTGTGTGGTCGTTTGTTGTATCTGAAAGTTTGCCAGTCGTCGGCTTGAGCCCCCACGTAGATACTATGGGGGTGTTCGGAATAGCATGTGACCACACTTGCCCCAACATCTTGGTCCGTAAAGGAGGTGATCGTGCAGCGAACTAGGCAATCAGACTATGCAGCTTTACCACTCTCACTTAGCCATAGGAGTTTGAAAATGGGATTATAGGCTTAGCCCCTGGTGTTGTTCGGCAATCCGAACTTGGGTGTTTTATGCGCCTGACCGGGTGGAGGCCAGTCCTTCGTATAATACAGCAATAATCGCGAAAGATTTAATAAGTCACCGAACCACTGACCAGCTCTCGCCATATCATGACAGTCAGTGTTTGGCTCTCTCTACTGAGGTATTTGACCGGACGAGCCAAAAACACAATCGTAGTAGTTCTCCCTTTACTACCTTAGCCGAACAAGCGGAACGTAAGGTGGTAACCACAGGAGCCGGGCAACCAACTATTGACCAAAGACATGATTCAGAGCTAATGCATATAATGCGGTATTCGGGACGCCGAAGTGTACTATGGAAGTGTTTAGACTTTTTTTTTGAATATTTGTGGCCAAATAAAGCCCATGGCAATTAATGCCAATGTGTATATGTCAATCAGTCGTGGAGACGGAATACAAATTATGGAGTAGGCCAATACCGAATAAGGTAGGACAAAACTGTTTCCGCTATATTCTGATTGACACGTCAAACGTACCATAATTATCAAGGATATTTTACATGCCAAGAATTTGAGAACAAGTGAAAGCTGTATACAGGTCCTAAAAAAGGAAAAGGTGATCTTGAAGATCCGTTGGACACTCTGCCGCACGTCTGGACCGCTTTTCGCCTTGGTGTATGATCCTTTGAGAGGATCAACAATCGAGTATACATAAGGGGCCTGTAAAAGGGACCTGAAAAATAAAAATAAGAAGAAGAAAAAAGGAAGAATATGAGGGTCCGGATAGGGTCGAGCCGTATTGTGGACTTTGTTTTTAGTGTGCCTCCATCCTTGCCCATGGTATTTTTAGTGCGTAGTTATGTACGCGCAGTACGTATGCCGCAATCTGGTTGGGGCTTTGACAGAGGCCGAATTGTTAATCTAGCTCTGGACGAGCTGGACTATCATTCTGCAGGGTAGACTGGACTCATTTGACAGTGTCTGGGTGTTGGAAATATGCCCTAGAGGCAATAATAAATGGTTATTATTATATTTCTTTGTTTATGGTAATTGTCTATTGTTCATGCTATAATTGTGTTATCCGGAAATCGTAATACATGTGTGAATGCATAGACCACAACGTGTCCATAGATTCTTTGCCGTCTGCTGGCAGACGGCAAAGAGCTGGCTGATGGCAAAGAGCTTCTTTGCCGTCAGCCTTTTCTTTGCCGTCTGCTTATGTGTAGCTGATGGCAAAGAGCTTCTTTGCCGCCAGCTAGCAGACGGCAAAGAGCTGGCAGATGGCAAATTAGCTGATTCCAGTAGTGTATCTCTGGGCCCACTCGGTAATGCATCATCATAATGAGCTCAATGTGACTAAGGCGTTAGTCACGGGATCATGCATTGCGGTACGAGTAAAGAGACTTGCCGGTAACGAGATTGAACAAGGTATTGGGATACCGACGATCGAATCTCGGGCAAGTAACATACCGATTGACAAAGGGAATTGTATACGGGATTGACTGAATCCTCGACATCGTGGTTCATCCGATGAGATCATCGTGGAACATGTGGGAGTCAACATGGGTATCCAGATCCCGCTGTTGGTTATTGACCGGAGAGGCGTCTCGGTCATGTCTGCATGTCTCCCGAACCCGTAGGGTCTACACACTTAAGGTTCGGTGACGCTAGGGTTGTAGAGATATGTGTATGCGGAAACCCGAAAGTTGTTCGGAGTCCCGGATGAGATCCCGGACATCACGAGGAGTTTCGGAATGGTCCAGAGATGAAGAATTATATATAGGAAGTCCAGTTTCGGCCACCGGGAGAGTTTCGGGGGTTATCGGTATTGTACCGGGACCACCGGAAGGGTCCCGGGGGTCCACCGGGTGGGGCCACCTGTCCCGGAGGGCCCCATGGGCTGAAGTGGGAAGGGAACCAGCCCATAGTGGGCTGGGGCGCCCCCCATGGGCCTCCCCCCTACGCCTAGGGTTGGAAACCCTAGGGTGGGGGGGGGGGCGCCCCACTTGACATGGGGGGTAAGTTACCCCCCTTGGCCGCCGCCCCCCACCCTAGATGGGACTTGGCCGGCGCCCCCCCTCCTAGGGGGCCTATATAAAGGGGGGGAGGGAGGGCAGCAAGATGACAGCCTTGGGTGCCTCCCTCCTCCCCTGTTACACCTCTCTCTCTCGTAGAAGCTCGGCGAAGCCCTGCCGACATCCCGCTACATCCACCACCACGCCGTCGTGCTGCTGGATCTCCATCAACCTCTCCTTCCCCCTTGCTGGATCAAGAAGGAGGAGACGTTGCTGTACCGTACGTGTGTTGAACGCGGAGGTGCTGTCCGTTCGGCACTCGGTCATCGGTGATTTGAATCACGGCGAGTACGACTCCGTCATCCACGTTCATTGGAACGCTTCCGCTCGCGATCTACAAGGGTATGTAGATGCACTCCTTTCCCCTCGTTGCTAGTATACTCCATAGATGCATCTTGGTGAGCGTAGGAAAATTTTAAAATTATGCTACGATTCCCAACAGTGGCATCTTGAGCCAAGCCTATGCGTAGTTACTATGCACGAGTAGAACACAAAGAAGTTGTGGGCGTTGATGTTGCCAATTCTTCTTGCCGCTACTAGTCGTTTCTTGTTTCGGCGGCATTGTAGGATGAAGCGGCCCGGACCGACCTTACACGTACGCTTACGTGAGACAGGTTCCACCGACTGACATGCACTAGTTGCATAAGGTGGCTAGAGGGTGTCTGTCTCTCCTACTTTAGTCGGAACGGATTCGATGAAAAGGGTCCTTATGAAGGGTAAATAGAAATTGGCAAATCACGTTGTGGTCATACGTAGGTAAGAAACGTTCTTGCTAGAAACCTACAAACCACGTAAAAACTTGCAACAACAATTAGAGGACGTCTAACTTGTTTTTGCAGCATGTGTTATGTGATGTGATATGGCCAGAAGATGTGATGAATGATATATGTGATGTATGAGATTGATCATATTCTTGTAATAGGAATGACGACTTGCATGTCGATGAGTATGACAACCGGCAAGAGCCATAGGAGTTGTCTTTATTATTTTGTATAACCTGCGTGTCATTAATAACACCATGTAAATTACTTTACTTTGTTGCTAAACGCGTTAGCCATAGAAGTAGAAGTAATCGTTGGCGTGACGACTTCATGAAGACAAAATGATGGAGATCATGGTGTCATGCCGGTGACGAAGATGATCATGGTGCCCCGAAGATGGAGATCAAAGGAGCATAATGATATTGGCCATATCATGTCACTATTTGATTGCATGTGATGTTTATCATGTTTTTGCATCTTATTTGTTTAGAACGACGGTAGTAACTAAGATGATCCCGTATGATAATTTCAAGAAAGTGTTCACCCTAACTGTGCACCGTTGCGAAGGTTCATTGTTTCGAAGCACCACGTGATGATCGGGTGTGATAGATTCTAACGTTCGCATACAACGGGTGTTGACGAGCCTAGCATGTACAGACATGGCCTCGGAACACACGCAATACACTTAGGTTGACTTGACGAGCCTAGCATGTACAGACATGGCCTCGGAACACGGAGGACCGAAAGGTCGAGTATGAGTCGTATTGAAGATACGATCAACATGGAGATGTTCACCGGTCTTGACTAGTCCGTCTCACGTGATGATCGGAGACGGCCTAGTTAACTCGGATCATGTTTCACTTAGATGACTAGAGGGATGTCTATCTGAGTGGGAGTTCATTGAGTATTTTGATTAGATGAACTTAATTATCATGAACTTAGTCTAAAATCTTTACACTATGTCTTGTAGATCAAATGGCCAACGTTGTCCTCAATTTCAACGCGTTCCTAGAGAAAACCAAGCTGAAAGATGATGGCAGCAACTATACGGACTGGGTCCGGAACCTGAGGATCATCCTCATAGTAGCCAAGAAAGATTATGTCTTAGAAGCACCGCTACGTGATGCACCAATCCCAGAGAACCAAGACGTTATGAACGCTTGGCAGCAGCGTGCTGATGATTACTCCCTCGTTCAGTGCGGCATGCTTTACAGCTTAACCGGGTCTCCAAAAGCGTTTTGAGAAACATGGAGCATATGAGATGTTCGAGGAGCTGAAATTAGTTTTCCAAGCTCATGCCCGGGTCGAGAGATATGAAGTCTCCGACAAGTTCTTCAGCTGTAAAATCGAGGAAAATAGTTCTGTAAGTGAGCACATACTCAGAATGTCTGGGTTGCACAACCGCTTGACTCAGCTGGGAGTTAATCTCCAGGATGACGTGGTCATTGACAGAATCCTCCAGTCGCTTCCACCAAGCTACAAGAGCTTTGTGATGAACTTCAGTATGCAGGGGATGGAAAAGACCATTCCTGAGATATATTCAATGCTGAAATCAGCGGAGGTGGAGATCAGAAAAGAACATCAAGTGTTGATGGTGAATAAAACCACTAAGTTCAAGAAGGGCAAGGGTAAGAAGAACTTCAAGAAGGATGGCAAGGGAGTTGCCGCGCCCGGTAAGCCAGTTGCCGGGAAGAAGTCAAACAATGGACCCAAGCCCGAAACTGAGTGCTTTCATTGCAAGGGAAGTGGTCACTGGAAGCGGAACTGCCCCAAATACTTAGCGGACAAGAAGGCCGGCAACACCAAAGGTATATGTGATATACATGTAATTGATGTGTACCTTACCAGTACTCGTAGTAGCTCCTGGGTATTTGATACCGGTGCGGTTGCTCATATTTGTAACTCAAAACAGGAACTACGGAATAAACGGAGACTGGCGAAGGACGAGGTGACGATGCGCGTGGGGAATGGTTCCGAGGTCGATGTGATCGCCGTCGGCACGCTACCTCTGCATCTACCCACGGGATTAGTTTTAAACCTCAATAATTGTTATTTAGTGCCAGCTTTGAGCATGAACATTGTATCTGGATCTCGTTTAATTCGAGATGGCTACTCATTTAAATCCGAGAATAATGGTTGTTCTATTTATTTGAGAGATATGTTTTATGGTCATGCCCCGCTGGTCAATGGTTTATTCTTGATGAATCTCGAACGTGATGTTACACATGTTCATAGTGTGAATACCAAAAGATGTAAAGTTGATAACGATAGTCCCACATACTTGTGGCACAGCCGCCTTGGTCACATTGGTGTCAAGCGCATGAAGAAGCTCCATGCAGATGGACTTTTGGAGTCTCTTGATTACGAATCATTTGACACGTGCGAACCATGCCTCATGGGTAAGATGACCAAGACTCCGTTCTCCGGAACAATGGAGCGAGCAACCAACTTATTGGAAATCATACATACCGATGTGTGCGGTCCAATGAGTGTTGAGGCTCGCGGAGGATATCGTTATGTTCTCACTCTCACTGATGATTTAAGTAGATATGGGTATGTCTACCTAATGAAACACAAGTCTGAAACCTTTGAAAAGTTCAAGGAATTTCAGAGTTTGGTTGAGAATCAACGTGACAGGAAAATAAAATTCTTACGGTCAGATCGTGGTGGAGAATATTTAAGTCACGAGTTTGGTGCACACTTAAGAAAATGTGGAATAGTTTCACAACTCACGCCGCCTGGAACACCTCAGAGAAATGGTGTGTCCGAACGTCGTAATCGCACTCTATTGGATATGGTGCGATCTATGATGTCTCTTACCGATTTACCGCTCTCATTTTAGGGCTATGCTTTAGAGACTGCCGCATTCACATTAAATAGGGCTCCGTCGAAATCCGTTGAGACGACACCGTATGAATTATGGTTTGGGAAGAAACCTAAGCTGTCGTTTCTAAAAGTTTGGGGATGCGATGCTTATGTCAAGAAACTTCAACCTGAAAAGCTCGAACCCAAGTCGGAAAAATGCGTCTTCATAGGATACCCTAAGGAAACTATTGGGTATACCTTCTACCTCAGATCCGAAGGCAAGATCTTCGTTGCCAAGAACGGGTCCTTTCTGGAGAAGGAGTTTCTCTCGAAAGAATTGAGTGGGAGGAAAGTGGAACTTGATGAGGTGATAGTCACCCCTTCCGTGCCGGAAAGTAGCGCAGCGCGGGAAAATGTTCCTGTGGTGCCTGCACCGACTGGGGAGGAAGTTAATGATGATGATCATGAAGCTTCGGATCAAGTTACTACTGAACTTCGTAGGTCCACAAGGACACGTTCCGCACCAGAGTGGTACGGCAACCCTGTCCTGGAAATCATGTTGTTAGACAACGGTGAACCTTCAAACTATGAAGAAGCGATGGCGGGCCCGGATTCCGACAAATGGCTAGAAGCCATGAAATCCGAGATAGGATCCATGTATGAAAACGAAGTATGGACTTTGACTGACTTGCCCGATGATCGGCGAGCCATAGAAAACAAATGGATCTTTAAGAAGAAGACAGACGCGGATGGTAATGTGACCATCTATAAGGCTCGACTTGTCGCTAAGGGTTATCGACAAGATGAAGGGGTTGACTACGATGAGACTTTCTCACCCGTAGCGAAGCTGAAGTCCGTCCGAATCATGTTAGCAATTGCCGCATACTGTGATTATGAGATATGGCAGATGGACGTCAAAACGGCATTCCTTAATGGCTTCCTTAAGGAAGAGTTGTATATGATGCAGCCGGAAGGTTTTGTCGATCCTAAGAATGCTAAAAAAGTATGCAAGCTCCAGCGGTCAATCTATGGGCTGGTGCAAGCATCTCGGAGTTGGAACATTCGCTTTGATGAGATGATCAAAGCGTTTGGGTTTACACAGACTTATGGAGAAGCCTGTGTTTACATGAAAGTGAGTGGGAGCTCTGTAGCATTTCTCTTATTATATGTGGATGACATACTATTGATGGAAAATGATATAGAATTCTTGGAAAGTATAAAGGCCTATTTGAATAAGTGTTTTTCAATGAAGGACCTTGGAGAAGCTGCTTATATATTAGGCATCAAGATCTATAGAGATAGATCGAGACGCCTCATTGGTCTTTCACAGAGTAAATACCTTGACAAGATATTGAAGAAGTTCAATATGGATCAGTCCAAGAAGGGGTTCTTGCCTGTATTGCAAGGTGTGCAATTGAGCACGGCTCAATGCCCGACCACGACAGAAGATAGAGAAAAGATGAGTGTCATCCCCTATGCCTCGGCCATAGGGTCTATTATGTATGCCATGCTATGTACCAGACCTGATGTAAACCTTGCCGTAAGTTTGGTAGGAAGGTACCAAAGTAATCCCGGCATGGAACACTGGACAACAGTCAAGAATATCCTGAAGTACCTGAAGAGGACTAAGGATATGTTTCTCGTTTACGGAGGTGACGAAGAGCTCGTCGTAAAGGGTTACGTCGACGCTAGCTTCGACACAGATCTGGATGACTCGAAGTCACAAACCGGATACGTGTATATTTTGAATGGAGGAGCACTAAGCTGGTGTAGTTGCAAGCAAAGCGTCGTGGCGGGATCTACATGTGAAGCGGAGTACATGGCAGCCTCGGAGGCAGCACAGGAAGCAGTCTGGATGAAGGAGTCCATTACCGACCTAGGGGTGATTCCCAATGCGTCGGGCCCGATGACTCTCTTCTGTGACAACACTGGAGCTATTGCCCTTGCGAAGGAGCCCAGGTTTCACAGGAAGACCAGGCATATCAAGCGTCGCTTCAACTCCATTCGTGAAAGTGTTCAAAATGGAGACATAGATATTTGTAAAGTACATACGGACCTGAATGTAGCAGATCCATTGACTAAACCTCTCCCTAGAGCAAAACATGATCAACTACAGGACGCAATGGGTGTTCGATTCATCACAATGTAACTTGATTATTGACTCTAGTGCAAGTAGGAGACTGTTGGAAATATGCCCTAGAGGCAAAAATAAATGGTTATTATTATATTTCTTTGTTTATGGTAATTGTCTATTGTTCATGCTATAATTGTGTTATCCGGAAATCGTAATACATGTGTGAATACATAGACCACAACGTGTCCCTAGTAAGCCTCTAGTTGACTAGCTCGTTGATCAACAGATAGTCATGGTTTCCTGACCATGGACATTGGATGTCATTGATAACGGGATCACATCATTAGGAGAATGATGTGATGGACAAGACCCAATCCTAAGCATAGAATAAAAGATCGTGTAGTTTCGTTTGCTAGAGCTTTTCCAATGTCAAGTATCTTTTCCTTAGACCATGAGATCGTGCAACTCCCAGATACCGCAGGAGTGCTTTGGGTGTGCCAAACGTCACAACGTAACTGGGTGACTATAAAGGTGCACTACGGGTATCTCCGAAAGTGTCTGTTGGGTTGGCACGGATCGAGACTGGGATTTGTCACTCCGTGTGACGGAGAGGTATCTCTGGGCCCACTCGATAATGCATCATCATAATGAGCTCAATGTGACTAAGGCGTTAGTCACGGGATCATGCATTGCGGTACGAGTAAAGAGACTTGCCGGTAACGAGATTGAACAAGGTATTGGGATACCGACGATCGAATCTCAGGCAAGTAACATACCGATTGACAAAGGGAATTGTATACGGGATTGACTGAATCCTCGACATTGTGGTTCATTCGATGAGATCATCGTGGAACATGTGGGAGCAAACATGGGAATCCAGATCCCGCTGTTGGTTATTGACCGGAGAGGCGTCTCGGTCATGTCTGCATGTCTCCCGAACCCGTAGGGTCTACACACTTAAGGTTCGGTGACGCTAGGGTTGTAGAGATATGTGTATGCGGAAACCCGAAAGTTGTTCGGAGTACCGGATGAGATCCCGGACGTCACGAGGAGTTCCGGAATGGTCCGGAGGTGAAGAATTATATATAGGAAGTCCAGTTTCGGCCACCGGGAGAGTTTCGGGGGTTATCGCTATTGTAGCGGGACCACCGGAAGGGTCCCGGGGGTCCACCGGGTGGGGCCACCTGTCCCGGAGGGCCCCATGGGCTGAAGTGGGAAGGGAACCAGCCCATAGTTGTCTGGGGCGCCCCCCATGGGCCTCCCCCTGCGCCTAGGATTGGAAACCCTAGGGTGGGGGGGGCGCCCCACTTGACATGGGGGGTAAGTTACCCCCTTTGGCCGCCGCCCCCCACCCTAGATGGGACTTGGCCGGCGCCCCCCCTCCTAGGGGGCCTATATAAAGGGGGGGAGGGAGGGCAGCCAGATGACAGCCTTGGGTGCCTCCCTCCTCCCCTGTTACACCTCTCTCTCTCGTAGAAGCTCGGCGAAGCCCTGCCGACATGCCCCTACATCCACCACCACGCCGTCGTGCTGCTGGATCTCCATCAACCTCTCCTTCCCCCTTGCTGGATCAAGAAGGAGGAGACGTTGCTGCACCGTACGTGTGTTGAACGCGGAGGTGCCGTCCGTTCGGCACTCGGTCATCGGTGATTTGAATCACGGCGAGTACGACTCCGTCATCCACGTTCATTGGAACGCTTCCGCTCGTGATCTACAAGGGTATGTAGATGCACTCCTTTCCCCTCATTGCTAGTATACTCCATAGATGCATCTTGGTGAGCGTAGGAAAATTTTAAAATTATGCTGCGATTCCCAACACTGGGGGCTTGACCGCCTGTGTAGTATTCGGCTTGATAAGGTCACCCTGTACTTCGACTACGAGGGCCGCGGTATGCTCCTCAGTACGGAGGGAGCGCTCCATGTTTCCATTGACTGTTATAAAGCCGCGTGGTCTGGGCATCTTGAGCTTTAGATATGCGTAGTGCGGGACTGCATTCAAATGGGCGAAGGCGGTTCATCCAAGCAGTGCATGGTAAACACTACGGAAGGGGACGATGTTAAAGATTAAATCTTCACTTTGGAAGTTATCCGGTGAGCCGAAGACTACCTCCATCATTATCGACCCTGTGCAGCAGGCCTCTACGCCGGGTATTACTCCTTTAAAGGTAGTTTAGTGGGCTTGACTCTTGACGGATCAATACCCATTTTACGGACAGTGTCCAAATAAAGCAGGTTAAGACTGTTGGCGCCGTCCATAAGGACTCGAGTGAGGTGGAATCCGTCGATGATTGGTTCAAGGACCAATGCTGCCTAACCTCCATGACGGATACTGGTCGGATGGTCTCTGCGGTCAAAAGTGATCGGGCAAGCCGACCATGGGTTGAATTTTGGGGCGACTGGCTCTATGGCGTAAACGTCCCTTAGTGCGCGCTTGCGCTCCCGCTTGGGGATATGAGTGACATAGTTCATATTCACTGTTTTTACCTCGGGGGAAATTTCTTTTGCCCCCCTGTGTTCGTTGGGCAAGGCTCATCGTCGTCCTCGCTAGGCGGCCCTTTCCCCTTGTGTTCGGTGTTTAGCTTACCGGCCTGTTTGAAGACCCAACAATTTCTGTTGGTATGATTGGCGGGCTTGTCCGGGGTGCCATGAATATGACAGGACCGATCTAGTATTCTGTCCAAACTGGATGGACCATCTTTGTTTCCTTTGAATGGCTTCTTTCGCTGACCGGGTTTAGAGCCACTAAATCCGGCGTTGACCGTCGTGTCTTCGGTATCTTCGGTATTCCTTTGACGCTTGTGTTTGTTGCGTCGTAGCTTGCCATTGCCATCTCTGGCTTTGGAGGTGCCAGGGTCGCTGGTGCTATTGCTTCTATGATCTAGCCAGCTATCTTCTCCCGCGCAAAAGGGGGTCATAAGTGCGGTGAGAGCTGCCATAGACTTCGGTTTTTCTTGACCGAGGTGTCGGGCGAGCCACTCATCAAGGACGTTGTGTTTAAAGGCCGCGAGGGCTTCGGCATCTGGACAATCGACAATTTGGTTCTTTTTCATTAAGAACCTGGTCCAGAGTTTCCGGGCTGACTCTCCGGGTTGCTGGACTATGTGACTGAGGTCATCGGCGTCTTGGGGCCGAACATAGGTACCTTGAAAGTTGTCTCTAAGGGCATCTTCCAAATCTTCCCAGCTACCAATAGAGTTTTCTGGAAGGCTGTTTAACGAGAGTCGTGCTGGTCCCTTGAGTTTTAGGGGGAGGTACTTGATGGCATGGAGATCGTCACCGCGAGCCATATGGATGTGGAGAAGAAAATCTTTGATCCATACTGCAGGATCTATCGTTCCATCATATGATTCAATGTTTACGGGTTTAAACCCTTCTGGGAACTGGTGCTCCATTACCTCATTGGTGAAGCATAAGGAGTGTGCGGCGCCTCTCTATCGGGCGACGTCACGACGCAGTTCGGATGAAGTCCGTATGCGGTTTTCGGCCCGGTGAGGTTGTGCCTGTTACGCCAGGCCTGATGGCCGTCTTCTCGCGTTGGGGCCCGCCCCCTTGATCCATAGATTGATCTGGCTTGGCCTGCTCTATTGTCCAGGTCCTTTCATAGGTCGTAGGTGTATCCTGGAGCCACTGTCTCTCTGCCTCTACGATGAGGTGGTGCCAGTTGGTATTCGGCATAGGTGGCCGCTTTATCTCGCCCATGTGGTGGCCGGTCTGGTTCATCAGCACGGTCTTGTCTTGACGGTATGGGCTCGAGGGCCTCTTCGTCAAGTTGTGGTAGTAGCTGACGCTTCGGATAACTCTTTGCTGGACGTTGAAGGCCATACTCTTCGGCAGCTAGGACCTGGGTCCATCTGTCGTTGAGTGCATCCTGTTCGGCTTGGAGCTGCTGCTGCTTCTTTTTTAGGCTTCTCGCAGTGGCGATTAGCTGGCGCTTAAAGCGCTCATACTTGAGTGATTACTCTGGCACGATCAAGTCTTCGTCGCCGAGGCTCACATCATCCTTGGAGATTGGTAGATAGTTACTATCCTCCAAGTCCTTGTTCCCGACCAGATCGTCAGGGTTAACTTGCCCATCCTCCCAATCATCCTGTTCGGATATTGGCTAGACGGGGGCTTCAGGGTCTTCGGCATTCTCCAGAGTGTTATTGTCTCCGGTGCCGGTATTGCTGTCTTTTTCGCGACGCGATTTTCAGCGGCGCTGCTGACGTTCACGCTTTAGTGGTGCCTCAGC